>NC_088201.1:134286014-135486014 GCF_037126465.1 Ornithodoros turicata
ATCGTGGACGTAAAAATAGAACATTTCGTTAAAGATTTTAACATTAAAGTCGTGAATTCACTATTCTTTTTACTTGACGAAGTACGTTCACAGGTGCACATCGAACAGAAATCTTCGCAAGAGATGCCGTGGATGAATGCATAAACGATGACAACGACAGTGTGACGAGCCTACGAGCCGGCCACTGGAGTCCGCTCGCATTTGAACAATACAGTCACAACATCAACAGCGTTAGATACGCATTTGCGTTCAATAAATCGTGGACGTCAAAACAGAAATTCCGTTAAAGATTTTAACATTAAAGTCGTGAATTCACTATTCTTTTTACTTGACGAAGTACGTTCACAGGTGCACATCGAACAGAAATCTTCGCAAGAGATGCCGTGGATGAATGCATAAACGATGACAACGACAGTGTGACGAGCCTACGAGCCGGCCACTGGAGCCCGCTCGCATTTGAACAATACAGTCACAACATCAACAGCGTTAGTTACGCATTGACGTTCAATAAATCGTGGACGTCAAAATAGAAGATTCCGTTAAAGATTTTAACATTAAAGTCGTGAATTCGCTATTCTTTTTACTTGACGAAGTACGTTCGCAGGTGCACATCGAACAGAAATCTTCGCAAGAGATGCCATGGATGAATGCATAAACGATGAAAACGACAGTGTGACGAGCCCACGAGCCCGCCACTGGAGCCCGCTCGCATTTGAACAATACAGTCACAACCTCAACGGCGTTAGTTACGCATTTACGTTCAATAAATCGTGGACGTCAAAACAGAAAATTCCGTTAAAGATTTTAGCATTAAAGTCGTGAATTCGCCATTCTTTTTACTTGACGAAGTACGTTCGCAAGTGCACATCGAACAGAAATCTTCGCTAGAGATGCCATGGATGAATGCATAAACGATGAAAACGACAGTGTGACGAGCCCACGAGCCCGCCACTGGAGCCCGCTCGCATTTAAACAATACAGTCACAACATCAACGGCGTTAGTTACGCAGTTATATTCAATAAATCGTGGACGTCAAAATAGAAGATTCCGTTAAAGATTTTAACATTAAAGGTCAGCTATGCCGATATCCCAAATAGTCGAAACGGTTGTGATATTCTGAAAGCCCACATCCAGCTCTCCCAAAAATACACCTTCATTCTCTCAGTTCGGTACAGTACCATGTCAAAAAAATAGGTAATTCATTCCGAAACACACATGGGCGCAGCCATTTTTATGACGTAGATGCGCCCGAACGGGCATTGTGACGTGTACGCGCCTTCGTACTTGTCAGTGGATTTCAGCTACGGCTTCTCGCGGCTTCACGTATCTGTGCTTGAAGATGGCGGACAGCCGGGTTCCACCGTTCCGCGATAAGTAAACAGTGCAGCAGCTGCGAACTCATTCGCGAACCAACCTCTGTGCGATGTTGTGACTGGAATTCGTCGTTTGTGTTTTGTGAGCACGTACAATTTGTATCAAGTCGCGTCTGCGTTAGCCCCTTTACAGCACTTGCCCATTGTAGAGGTGACGTTTCGACAGCCGTGTCAGCAAGAAAATGCCGACAGCGTTTTATTACTGCAGGAAAATTGTGCTATGTATTTGAGAAACCGCATACTGCTATGGGACAAGTTTTACGTACGATTTATCAATGTGCAACAGCGTCGACGATGGTACGTAACGACGAAAGACGTAAAACGAAATACAAATCACATTTTAAACTTTTTGTGGGATTCTGTGCATTTTCCAGAAGCTTTCTTTGAATCACGCACTCCCATGTCACGCTGCGTTGTGTGGTACGCTACAAACTACTGCATTTTATGTCTAACATCTGGATATTGTTTGTAATGAGCACCGTCGCACAAAAACATGCACACGAAAGCTCCAGTAGCCATGTGGTTGCACACTATGCAGACGCAAATGAAGTACCAGAGCACATATTGCCACTTAGAAATGTGTTGTCTGAAGAGTTAGGGCATAGCATAGATCCTAGAAATCAGGTGCACCTTATCCTTCTGTAGAGTGCTCTTTCAATTCACAACACAGCTAATGGGGTGTAAAAGTATTAAAGGCAATTATGTGACTTGTCGTCGTGGGTGACACCACTGGCCAGCCTCGGGATTAATTCCGTGCTCAGGAATTACTGTACAAAGCACTTTGTATGTAGGACGTGATAAGCAATATGTAAGTTGCAACCTTGTCTGCAGCATTCTCGATTGCCTCTTACCTTTACAGTACGAGACACGTTACCAAACCATTTGCAAAGGGCACTCTTACAGGGGCCGTGTAACTTGAGTTTTTAGTATACGACGTATATAAGTATACAATATGTAATATGAAATTTATATAAAATCAAAAATAACATTTATAAAAAGAATTTATAAAAAAAATAAAAAGGCTTCAAGGAACCAATCCGTTAGCATACCCATTGCACATGAAGCACAATTATATATGCTTGGACATCATCTCATTAATCTTCTGAACCATATGTGTGGCTGCATACGAAATTTTTTATGCGCATCCTCTACCTTCCTATTCCTACATGTGCACACGAATAACAGTGCATATACGTGAAGTGGCAAAAAGCAACGCTAGACTCTACCATCATTGTGCCCCTTTAACTTTTCCACATTTATGTCTGGTGAACAGGGAATATCTCACTAGAAAAGAAGACATTTGTGCATTGTTTGGCAACCAAATAAATATATTTATTTACATTTTCCATAAATCAACAATGTTGTGAGTTGGTGCAAATATTAATGTCAACAAGTAAAGTACTTACAAATTATTCCTATGTGCTCAAATGCAGATATGACAATTCTGTTTTTGTACCTCAGCACAGTACAGTTTCAAAATTAACAAACTGCACAGCATCAGCAATCTTAAAGTATCTGAAGAGGGGAATCACATAAAGCTCCAATAATAGACTGTGCAAACAAAGCTAAAAAAAAACAAAGTACTTCAAGAAAAATCTGAATAATCGGTTGCTGTTGTGATATGTACTACTATGCACAGTTCATGAATGGAACATGTTACCTCATTGCATTGCCTCCATGTGAGCACTAGAACAGGCAGCTTTTTAGGTCGCTCTTTCCGTGTTTTTCTATTGTCTTTCTTTGTTTTCTCTTTTTGCATTAGCAAGCATGGCCATAGTGAATCACAAGCAACCAAGGACAGGATGAGACATCTACAATGCGACTGCTACCTCTAAACTGATATATTTATTAGCAGACTCTGGAACATACACACATATGCTGCTAAGAAAATGACAATTTAACCAATAGAATAACAGACAAGAAAAAGGGTTATATATCTTCCCCTCTCCTCATTCTATTTCACAGGCAGCCCTAGTATCATTCTGAGTGTGTCCGTGCGTTCCCTTTGAGATAACGTATCTCTGACACAAGCAAATCCAACAGCGGACTGCTTACGGATGCAACTATCTTGGATTTCTCTAACCACTTGTTATTTAACCGCTGCCTTGAGCTGTGTGTTCTGGAAATTTA
This sequence comes from Ornithodoros turicata, assembly GCF_037126465.1. Lineage (NCBI taxonomy): Eukaryota > Metazoa > Arthropoda > Arachnida > Ixodida > Argasidae > Ornithodoros > Ornithodoros turicata. The sequence continues at coordinate 134,289,519 of NC_088201.1, forward strand.
GGCAGCATCCAGAGTCCCTGCAATGTGTTGCCATGTTTCTCGAGGGCCTGTGTTTCACTATGGCTCTCAGATACAAACTACCCCATTTGAACACAGTAGAAATCACAGATTTGTAAATAGCATCTGTTGATTGCACTGTACATACCCCCCACATAAAGGATCATAGTGGATACTACATCTTGTGCGATAATGTCAGGAACACAAAAAATATAGATTTTAAACCACTCTTACGTCGTAGTAGTAGTATTTGTGTGAAGCTGCGCAATTCCTGTCCTGCAAATAATTTAAACCATATGTTTCATCTGCCAGCGTGATGATCCCCTGAAAAGCAATTCACACTTGGCGGGAACTACCGGTTCTGAAACCTATCCCTGACATGTGTAGCCATCAGGGAGGAAACCCAAGGGCAGCGGTGGAAAAGACAAACACACACGGGCTATGTTCTCTCGGTGTATCAGCTGCTCTGGCTAGGTTTCTATTCACGCTTAATGGCCGTAGCAGTAATGCATGAAGACCACTGCTAAGTTGTGTTGAGAAACACCACTTTATGTTTGCCATGTCTAAATGAAACGTACCTGACCTGATCCAAATTAACCGTTCTGAGTCTGGAACACACAAAGAGAAAAACACAACACACGCCACAACATTAACAGATAGCAAATGAGCTGTAGCGAGCTCCACCTTGGGACAAAGTCAACAAGTAATTCACCAAAAGTCAATGAGCGCCTGAAATGTAACATCTCCAGTGGCGTAGCCCGACCTCAAAGGTAGGGGGTCTCGATACAAAAACTCCCCCCCCCCCGCTGATCCTGTGTCGACAACACACACATACTTGTGCACACTTCAAACTGAGGATTAAAAAAGGGAACGAAAATAGTTGATTTAGACGTTCACAGTACGATTACATGTATAGGCTGTCATGACCAATGAAGTGGTGTCACGAGATTGGAAGTATTTTGAAAAGCTCATACTTTGAAAACCATTCAAGAATGCTTCTTAGATAGACGCCATGAACTGCAAGAACTTTCGCGATAGTCACACTGGTCCCCCCCCCCCCCCATATATTATGTTCTCGGATTTGCACGATTTGTGTGGGTCGGTCCGTGGCAGGAAGGGGGGGCTCGAGCCCCCCCTAGCCCCCTCGTGGCTACACCACTGAACATCTTTGACTGGTAGCAGGATGGCCCACGTTCAATTCCTGGTGCTAGCACTGACTGGCTTTTTCATGAATTATTTGTTGGAAGTTTCGATGTGCTTGAGAACCATTTGTCAACCATTGTATCCTCATGAGGTGATGAGGGTTTGTCATCCCAAAGAGACTCCCTTTCTGGCATGTGTCCTTATGGATGCTCATCACTGCAGAAAAAAAGAAAGAAAGAAAGGAAAAGCATTTAATGACAAGAAGTGGATAGTCGCATTTACTGCATAATGATTGTGCACAACAGAAAGAATACTTTTGCACAGAAGGCTGTACTTCTTGATGTCTAACATCAAGTTACAAAATTCCAGAATATATGACATGTTGTAAGGTAGAGAATAAGTAGAGTTATTGAGTTGTCGAGTTGAGTTGAGGGGGCAGTTGTACAACCTTTTTATTTTATTATATATGATTATATAATTATCTTTATGTCTGTACCACCCCTCGCTCTCTACATTACAACATGTTTTATATATTCTGGGATTTTGTAACTTCATGTTAGACATTAACAAGAGCAGCCTTGTGCCCGAAAGTCTCGTCTCATTAAAATTTAGATGCTCTCAACAGTCTTCTTTCTGTTGTGAATCTCTATCGCAGCATACCTGCACATTGCTGTTCTACGTACTGTGACTTTGCAGTAAGAGTATGGACTTTGGGTAAAAAGACTACACAGCACTGCTCAGCTATTTTTGCCTATCGAACAGTATGTATGTATGCAGTATGCACACAGTATTTGTGCACCGGACCCACTAAAAATGTAGTGAATGTGGCATTGCCCACGGTAATGCACCAAGTTGAACACAATTATTGTAGAATCCAGGTATTTTAGCTTATCATGCTTTTTATTTTATTTTATTTAGCTTACATGTCAAGCCAGTACCACACCAGTATCCAGTGTGAAGTTGTGACAAATAAATAGTTTCCATTTTTCTTAGCTCTCAGAAAACAGACAGTGAACTAATAAGAGTAGACAATGTTAACATGAATTCTGGGCTATTCTTCAGTTGAAGATTCACAGATAGTAAAGGCACCTTCCTCAATGGACGTTGATGACACTGAAACTTCTAAAACGTTATCAGAGGCCACATCAGCTTCTGTGTGTCAAAGGATTGCATGTCCAACAGTAATCCAGCTAACAGTAACAAAAATGTGCAAAAGACAAATTAACTGAACTAATGTAACGTACCTTCTATATCAGACAGTAAAGCTTGTAACACCCCATCCACAGGAACCAGTGTCCAGACACAAAAGTGTTTGAACTGGGAGATAGCAGCTAATCGGAATGGCGATCTTTGTTTTCCACCCTGGAAGCACAGGTTGTAACTTTGAGGACAGATTTAAAAGTGGTGTCAAAATGTCTGCATGCGAGTGCACATGAAAAGTTGAACATAGGTGAATACTCAAATTATAACATCACATTGTCATACCTGTTGGTGGAGGTGGACTGCAACTAATGTGTCAGCAATTTCTTCATGACCAGATGCAAGCCAGATCATGCTTCATTTCCGCCTTCAGCGTGCACCTATGATAATTCAGAAGTTAGATTATCAATAGTTCTATTGTGTTGTTAATCGTGGTTATATCAGAGTAAGCGCAGTAGGACAGCTGCACAATCGATTCATTAAGCTTGCTATTTTTTATATCTGAACCTCGACTTACCATTTTTTGCTCTCGTTTTTTGCCTTGATCCTCCGTGGCACGTTCAAAATGTTATGCGTCGGGCACCTCAGATTTTCATCAGACGATTTCGTGCCGAGATTCCAAATTGCCTCTGGAGTCGCGCGTAACCTATGATAACATTCGTGGACGAAATCCATGCAGTGGAAATTAGCAGGCACCACTGTCAGCCAAGAGCTTCGCACTGCTTGGTCTTTTGGCAGCTTGTAGTAGGTAACACTTGAATGCACCGATGAATTGTTCTAACAGCGTAGCACTCTCGCATCTTCGACAACTTCGCCGTGGCATATTTACGAATCATATCGCTCCAGCCCATAAAAGGCAAGGTCAGAACAAGGAAGTGCACTTTCCAAACGACGCTATGCCAAAAAAAAACATTCACATGCTTTGTTTCCGGCTTAGCAACAACATAACAGCTGTTCGCTTATGCACGATGCACAGAGGAGGAAACGAAAGAAGCCAAGCAGTCAAGCCAAGAGTCCATGCCAAGCCAAAGACAGATAAACCGAGAGAAGTGACGTCGGTGCGCCCGTGCGCAGGGTTTGCCGACGGTCTGACGGCCGGGCGTGGGAACTAAAAAAACTGTTTTCTAAAAAACTACGAACAGTTGGAGCAAGATATTTCGCACACATATTCAGTGTTCGGTAATGAACACACAGCGCGAGTATCGCTCAGTTCTGCGGCACTTCAAAATCGGCATATCTGACCTTTAAAGTCGTGAATTCACTATTCTTTTTACTTGACGAAGTACGCTCGCAGGTGCACATCGAACAGAAATCTTCGCAAGAGATGCCATGGATGAATGCATAAACGATGACAACGACAGTGTGACGAGCCTACGAGCCGGCCACTAGAGCCCGCTCGCATTTGAACAATACAGTCACAACATCAACAGCGTTAGTTACGCATTTACGTTCAATAAATCGTGGACGTCAAAACAGAAAATTCCGTTAAAGATTTTAACATTAAAGTCGTGAATTCACTATTCTTTTTACTTGACGAAGTACGTTCGCAGGTGCACATCGAACAGAAATCTTCGCAAGAGATGCCGTGCATGAATGCTATAAACAACGACAACGACAGTGTGACGAGCCTACGAGCCCGCCACTGGAGCCCGCTCGCATTTCAACAATACAGTCACAACATCAACAGCGTTAGTTACGCATTTACATTCAATAAATCGTGGACGTCAAAATAGAAGATTCCGTTAAAGATTTTAACATTAAAGTCGTGAATTCACTATTCTTTTTACTTGACGAAGTACGTTCGCAGGTGCACATCGAACAGAAATCTTCGCAAGAGATGCCATGGATGAATGCATAAACGATGACAACGACAGTGTGACGAGCCTACGAGCCGGCCACTGGAGCCCGCTCGCATTTGAACAATACAGTCACAACATCAACAGCGTTAGTTACGCATTTACGTTCAATAAATCGTGGACGACAAAACAGAAAATTCCGTTAAAGATTTTAACATTAAAGTCGTGAATTCACTATTCTTTTTACTTGACGAAGTACGTTCGCAGGTGCACATCGAACAGAAATCTTCGCAAGAGATGCCGTGCATGAATCTATAAACGACGACAACGACAGTGTGACGAGCCTACGAGCCCGCCACTGGAGCCCGCTCGCATTTCAACAATACAGTCACAGCATGAACAGCGTTAGTTACGCATTTACATTCAATAAATCGTGGACGTCAAAATAAAAATTCTGTTAAATATTTTAACATTAAAGTCGTGAATTCACTATTCTTTTTACTTGACGAAGTACGTTCGCAGGTGCACATCGAACAGAAATCTTCGCAAGAGATGCCGTGAATGAATGCATAAACGATGACAACGACAGTGTCACGAGCCTACGAGCCCGCCACCGGAGCCCCCACGAATTTTAACAATACAGTCACCACATCAACAGCGTTAGTTACGCATTTACATTCAATAAATCGTGGACGTCAAAATAGAAAATTCCGTTAAAGATTTTAACTTTAAAGTCGTGAATTCACTATTCTTTTCACTTGACGAAGTACGTTCGCAGGTGCACATCGAACAGAAATCTTCACAAGAGATGCCGTGTATGAATGCATAAACGATGACAAGGACAGTGTAACGAGCCCACGAGCCCGCCACAGAAGCCCGCTCGCATTTCAACAATACAGTCACAACATCAACAGCGTTAGTTACGCATTTACGTTCAATAAATCGTGGACGTCAAAATAGAAATTCCGTTAAAGATTTAACATTAAAGTCGTGAATTCACTATTCTTTTACTTGACGAAGGTACCTTCGCAGGTGCACATCGAACAGAAATCTTCGCAAGAGATGCCGTGAATGAATGCATAAACGAAGACAACGACAGTGTGACGAGCCTACGAGCCCGCCACTGGAGCCCGCTCGCATTTCAACAATACAGTCACAACATCAACAGCGTTAGTTACGCATTTACATTCAATAAATCGTGGACGTCAAAATAGAAAATTCCGTTAAAGATTTTAACATTAAAGTCGTGAATTCACTATTCTTTTTACTTGACGAAGTACGTTCGCAGGTGCACATCGAACAGAAATCTTCGCAAGAGATGCCGTGGATGAATGCATAAACGACGACAACGACAGTGTGACGAGCCTACGAGCCCGCCACTGGAGCCCGCTCGCATTTCAACAATACAGTCACAACATCAACAGCGTTAGTTACGCATTTACATTCAATAAATCGTGGACGTCAAAATAGAAGATTCCGTTAAAGATTTTAACATTAAAGTCGTGAATTCACTATTCTTTTTACTTGACGAAGTACGTTCGCAGGTGCACATCGAACAGAAATCTTCGCAAGAGATGCCATGGATGAATGCATAAACGATGACAACGACAGTGTGACGAGCCTACGAGCCGGCCACTGGAGCCCGCTCGCATTTGAACAATACAGTCACAACATCAACAGCGTTAGTTACGCATTTACGTTCAATAAATCGTGGACGTCAAAACAGAAAATTCCGTTAAAGATTTTAACATTAAAGTCGTGAATTCACTATTCTTTTTACTTGACGAAGTACGTTCGCAGGTGCACATCGAACAGAAATCTTCGCAAGAGATGCCGTGGATGAATGCATAAACGATGACAACGACAGTGTGACGAGCCTACGAGCCGGCCACTGGAGCCCGCTCGCATTTGAACAATACAGTCACAACATCAACAGCGTTAGTTACGCATTTACGTTCAATAAATCGTGGACGTCCAAACAGAAAATTCCGTTAAAGATTTTAACATTAAAGTCGTAATTCACTATTCTTTTTACTTGACGAAGTACGTTCGCAGGTGCACATCGAACAGAAATCTTTGCAAGAGATGCCGTGCATGAATCTATAAACGACGACATCGACAGTGTGACGAGCCTACGAGCCCGCCACTGGAGCCCGCTCGCATTTCAACAATACAGTCACAGCATGAACAGCGTTAGTTACGCATTTACATTCAATAAATCGTGGACGTCAAAATAAAAATTCTGTTAAATATTTTAACATTAAAGTCGTGAATTCACTATTCTTTTTACTTGACGAAGTACGTTCGCAGGTGCACATCGAACAGAAATCTTCGCAAGAGATGCCGTGAATGAATGCATAAACGATGACAACGACAGTGTCACGAGCCTACGAGCCCGCCACCGGAGCCCCCACGAATTTTAACAATACAGTCACCACATCAACAGCGTTAGTTACGCATTTACATTCAATAAATCGTGGGCGTCAAAATATAAAATTCCGTTAAAGATTTTAACTTTAAAGTCGTGAATTCACTATTCTTTTCACTTGACGAAGTACGTTCGCAGGTGCACATCCAACAGAAATCTTCGCAAGAGATGCCGTGGATGAATGCATAAACGATGACATCGACAGTGTGATGAGCCTACGAGCCCGCCACTGGAGCCCGCTCGCATTTCAACAATACAGTCACATCATCAAAAGCGTTTGTTACGCATTTACATTCAGTAAATCGTGGACGTCAAAATAGAAAATTCCGTTAAAGATTTTAACATTAAAGTCGTGAATTCACTATTCTTTTTACTTGACGAAGTACGGTCGCAGGTGCATATCGAATAGAAATCTTCGCAAGAGATGCCGTATATGAATGCATGAAGGATGACAACGACAGTGTGACGAGCCTACGAGCCCGCCACTGGGGCCCGCTCGCATTTCAACAATACAGTCACAACATCAACAGCGTTAGTTACGCATTTACATTCAATAAATCGTGGACGTCAAAACAGAAAATTCCGTTAAAGATTTTAACATTAAAGTCATGAATTCACTATTGTTTTTACTTGATAAAGTACGTTCGCAGGGGCACATCGAACAGAAATCTTCGCAAGAGATGCCGTGCATGTATCTATAAACGGCGACATCGACAGTGTGACGAGCCTAAGAGCCCGCCACTGGAGCCCGCTCGCATTTCAACAATACAATCACAACATCAAAAGCGTTTGCTACGCATTTACATTCAATAAATCGTGGACGTCAAAATAGAAAATTCCGTTAAAGATTTTAACATTAAAGTCGTGAATCTTTTTACTTCACGAAGTACGTTCGCAGGTGCACATCGAACAGAAATCTTTGCAAGAGATGCCGTGCATGAATCTATAAACGACGACATCGACAGTGTGACGAGCCTACGAGTCCGCCACTGGAGCCCGCTCGCATTTCTACAATACAGTCACAACATCAACAGCGTTTGTTACGCATTTACATTCAATAAATCGTGGACGTCAAAATAGAAAATTCCGTTAAAGATTTTAACATTAACGTCGTGAATCTTTTTACTTGACGAAGTACGTTCGCAGGTGCACATCGAACAGAAACCTTCGCAAGATATGCCGTGGATGAATCCATAAACGACGACATCGACAGTGTGACGAGCCTACGAGCCGGCCACTGGAGCCCGCTCGCATTTCAACAATACAGTCACAACATCAACAGCGTTAGTTACGCATTTACATTCAATAAATCGTGGACGTCAAAATAAAAAATTCTGTTAAATATTTTAACATTAAAGTCGTGAATTCACTATTCTTTTTACTTGACGAAGTACGTTCGCAGGTGCACATCGAACAGAAATCTTCGCAAGAGATGCCGTGCATGAATCCATAAACGATGACATCGACAGTGTGACGAGCCTACGAGCCCGCCACTGGAGCCCGCTCGCATTTCAACAATACAGTCACAACATCAACAGCGTTAGTTACGCATTTGCGTTCAATAAATCGTGGACGTCAAAATAAGAAATTCAGTTAAAGATTTAACATTACAGTCGTAAATTCACTATTCTTTTACTTGACGAGGTACCTTCGCAGGTGCACATCAAACAGAAATCCTCGCAAGAGATGCCGTGAATGAATGCATAAAGGAAGACAATGACAGTGTCACGAGCCTACGAGCCCGCCACTGGAGCCCGCTCGCATTTCAACAATACAGTCACAACATCAACAGCGTTAGTTACGCAATTACATTCAATAAATCGTGGATGTCAAAATAGAAGATTCCGTTAACGATTTTAACATTAAAGTCGTGAATTCACTATTCTTTTTACTTGACGAAGTACGTTCGCAGGTGCACATCGAACAGAAATCTTCGCAAGAGATGCCGTGAATGAATGCATAAACGATGACAACGACAGTCACGAGCCTACGAGCCCGCCACCGGAGTCCCCACGCATTTCAACAATACAGTCACAACATCAACAGCGTTTGTAACGCATTTACATTCGATAAATCGTGGACGTCAAAATAGAAAATTCCGTTAAAGATTTTAACATTAGAGTCGTAAATTCACTATTCTTTTTACTTGACGAAGTACGTTCGCAGGTGCACATCGAACAGAAATCTTCGCAAGAGATGCCGTGGATGAATGCATAAACGACAACGACAGTTTGACGAGTTTTCGAGCCCTACACTGGAGCCCGCTCGCATTTCAACAATACAGTCACAACATCAACAGCGTTAGTTACGCATTTACATTCAATAAATCGTGGAGATCAAAAGTGAAACTTCCGTTAAAGATTTTAACATTAAAGTCGTGAATTCTCTATTCTTTTTACTTGACGATGTACGTTCGCAGATGCACATCGAACGGAAGTCTTCGAGAGAAATGCCTGGATGAATGCATAAACGACAACGACAGTGTGACGAGTTTTCGAGCCCGCCAGTGGAGCCCGCTCGCATTTCAACAATAAGTCACAACATCAACAGCGTTAGTTACGCATTTACATTCAATAAATCGTGGACGTCAGAATTGAAATTCCGTTAAAGATTTTAATATGAAAGTCGTGAATTCACTATTCTTTTTACTTCACTAAGTACGTTCGCAGTTGCACATCGAACGGAAGTCTTCGCAAGAGATGCCGTGCATGAATGCATAAACGACGACAACGACAGTGTGACGAGCCTACGAGCCCGCCACTGGAGCCCGCTCGCATTTCAACAATACAGTCACAACATCAACAGCGTTAGTTACGCATTTACATTCAATAAATCGTGGACGTCAGAATTGAAATTCCGTTAAAGATTTTAATATTAAAGTCGTGAGTTCACTATTCTTTTTACTTGACGAAGTACGTTCGCAAGTGCACATCCAACAGAAGTCTTCGCAAGAGATGCCGTGGATGAATGCATAAACGATGACAACGACAGTGTGACGAGCCTACGAGCCCGCCACTGGAGCCCGCTCGCATTTCAACAATACAGTCAGAACATCAACAGCGTTAGTTACGCAATTACATTCAATAAATCGTGGACGTCAAAATAGAAGATTCCGTTAACGATTTTAACATTAAAGTCGTGAATTCACTATTCTTTTTACTTGACGAAGTACGTTCGCAGGTGCACATCGAACAGAAATCTTCGCAAGAGATGCCGTGAATGAATGCATAAACGATGACAACGACAGTCACGAGCCTACGAGCCCGCCACCGGAGTCCCCACGCATTTCAACAATACAGTCACAACATCAACAGCGTTTGTAACGCATTTACATTCGATAAATCGTGGACGTCAAAATAGAAAATTCCGTTAAAGATTTTAACATTAGAGTCGTAAATTCACTATTCTTTTTACTTGACGAAGTACGTTCGCAGGTGCACATCGAACAGAAATCTTCGCAAGAGATGCCGTGGATGAATGCATAAACGACAACGACAGTTTGACGAGTTTTCGAGCCCTACACTGGAGCCCGCTCGCATTTCAACAATACAGTCACAACATCAACAGCGTTAGTTACGCATTTACATTCAATAAATCGTGGAGATCAAAAGTGAAACTTCCGTTAAAGATTTTAACATTAAAGTCGTGAATTCTCTATTCTTTTTACTTGACGATGTACGTTCGCAGATGCACATCGAACGGAAGTCTTCGAGAGAAATGCCTGGATGAATGCATAAACGACAACGACAGTGTGACGAGTTTTCGAGCCCGCCAGTGGAGCCCGCTCGCATTTCAACAATAAGTCACAACATCAACAGCGTTAGTTACGCATTTACATTCAATAAATCGTGGACGTCAGAATTGAAATTCCGTTAAAGATTTTAATATGAAAGTCGTGAATTCACTATTCTTTTTACTTCACTAAGTACGTTCGCAGTTGCACATCGAACGGAAGTCTTCGCAAGAGATGCCGTGCATGAATGCATAAACGACGACAACGACAGTGTGACGAGCCTACGAGCCCGCCACTGGAGCCCGCTCGCATTTCAACAATACAGTCACAACATCAACAGCGTTAGTTACGCATTTACATTCAATAAATCGTGGACGTCAGAATTGAAATTCCGTTAAAGATTTTAATATTAAAGTCGTGAGTTCACTATTCTTTTTACTTGACGAAGTACGTTCGCAAGTGCACATCCAACAGAAGTCTTCGCAAGAGATGCCGTGGATGAATGCATAAACGATGACAACGACAGTGTGACGAGCCTACGAGCCCGCCACTGGAGCCCACTCGCATTTCAACAATACAGTCACAACATCAACAGCGTTAGTTACGCAATTACATTCAATAAATCGTGGACGTCAAAATAGAAGATTCCGTTAACGATTTTAACATTAAAGTCGTGAATTCACTATTCTTTTTACTTGACGAAGTACGTTCGCAGGTGCACATCGAACAGAAATCTTCGCAAGAAATGCCGTGAATGAATCCATAAACGATGACATCGACAGTATGACGAGCCTACGAGCCCGCCACTGGAGCCCGCTCGCATTTCAACAATACAGTCAGAACATCAACAGCGTTAGTTACGCAATTACATTCAATAAATCGTGGACGTCAAAATAGAAGATTCCGTTAACGATTTTAACATTAAAGTCGTGAATTCACTATTCTTTTTACTTGACGAAGTACGTTCGCAGGTGCACATCGAACAGAAATCTTCGCAAGAAATGCCGTGAATGAATCCATAAACGATGACATCGACAGTATGACGAGCCTACGAGCCCGCCACTGGAGCCCGCTCGCATTTCAACAATACAGTCAGAACATCAACAGCGTTAGTTACGCAATTACATTCAATAAATCGTGGACGTCAAAATAGAAGATTCCGTTAACGATTTTAACATTAAAGTCGTGAATTCACTATTCTTTTTACTTGACGAAGTACGTTCGCAGGTGCACATCGAACAGAAATCTTCGCAAGAGATGCCGTGGATGAATCCATAAACGATGACAACGACAGTGTGACGAGCCGACGAGCCCGCCACTGGAGCCCGCTCGAATTTCAACAATTCAGTCACAACATCAAAAGCGTTTGTTACGCATTTACATTCAATAAATCGTGGACGTCAAAATAGAAAATTCCGTTAAAGGTTTTAACATTAAAGTCGTGAATTCACTATCCTTTTTACTTTACGAAGTACGTTCGCAGGTGCACATCGAACAGAAATGTTCGCAAGAGATCCGTGCATGAATCCATAAACGATGACATCGACAGTGTGACGAGCCTACGAGCCCGCCACTGGAGCCCGCTCGAATTTCAACAATTCAGTCACAACATCAAAAGCGTTTGTTACGCATTTACATTCAATAAATCGTGGACGTCAAAATAGAAAATTCCGTTACAGATTTTAAAGGGACCGAAAAGTGAAAAATAACACCCATATTTTTGCCTACTGTCGTGCACAACATCGTTGTTTGATAAGATACAGAAAGCATTACTTCTCAATTCCGCATATTTTTTACGTATAAATATTTTGAAGATTGCCAGAACATGGACGGTGCTGCCAGAGAACGGCGAAAAAGAGCAACTTGGGTTTCAGGTCCAGGGCTCCCAGAGATTGGTCAACCCTTACCACATGAGAGTTAATTTTGTAGAGGACAAAGCTGACGCACATTATCTTAGAGCTAAACACCATTTTAAAAATGACGCTCACTTCCATAGCTTTTACGTTAATAAAGCATTCAGCTGCTTCGCCGCTACGAGCTACGATCCGCCGCGCCATCTGCAAGGCCGTCTGTGTTATCGCGTTTATTTTTTACGTCGTGGGTGGTCGTGTTGGTCGCGCGAAGAGAAGTGAATGTTCGTGGTTGTTGTGTCAATTATTCGAGTGTCCTAAATATGCCTGGTGTGGTTTTGGTGTTCGGGGATGCAAAAATCATGTTCGTTCACCATCGGCGGCGTGCGTTTTCTACCACAAGATTCAAGAGGAGAGTCCGCGAAAACGAATGTGGTTCGAAACACTCGGTTATTAGATGTAGCAGTCGTGTCGTGTGTGCTGCGGAGGGGGTAGCTTTCTTTTTTTTTTTAACTTCTTTGCTTTTCTGATCTTAATGTCGTGTGCGCTGAGCTCATTTTGCTGCCGATGACTAAGAAGATGCCGTAGAAGGCGAATTGCGAAGATGTCCGAAGGAAACTGCCGTTCAGTAACCAGTGATTTTGCTTCACCGAGGTGACGAGTTCAACACAACGTCTCAGGTATGTACAGGCGTCACACATGTATAAATTATAATATAGCGACGGCGTATTCCATTTAACTTATGTCACCCTACTTGTCCCGTACTCAACATTGTCAACATCAACAAATTTAATTTTAGGGGCCTTCCAGTGTTGAAGTGGCGCAAAACTGTTTCGTGTGTGTGTGTTATCCAGGCACTGACATGACAGAAATAGCTGAAAACAGGTATGCAAAGTCCACAGATGGAAGCACTAGATATGTTACGTGTTCCAGACTTTGTGACATTTTTTTAGTCTTTGGACAGGTGCAGAACATTCGTATGACGTCAACAAGGGGAGAAGAAACTGGTGAGAACTACTAGCTTATTGTTTGAAGGGTACAAGAATGCTTCCTGTTGAGATGTAGTTGTGACTTTATGACTAAGGAACGCTAACTAATTTTCTAGAGATGCATCCTCTACACTTGAATGCCCAGTGAAACAGCAAACGTTCGTTGTCTTTGAAGTCCCACTACTGGGATTGTTCAATGTGTGTCAGAGCTTCAGTGAGCCATGCAAGGTTACCACATCATATTGGTCCTAAATTTGCAGAGTTCCCCTGTCTCGGACGCAACTGTCATTTCTCTTTATTGCTCTTCCGATCCTACCTTCTCAGAGATTAATGTGGTTCACCATACACTGCATGGGTACTGCCTTTCTCTATACTCATACTTTCGGTTTCTTGTTCTGTTGAATAAATCTTCACTTGAGTTTGAGAGCCATCACGCTGTCTACTGTGTTTGCCCCTCATCTATATTGATGTGCTGTAACGGTATAGCACATCGACATGCCAACAGCCTACCAAACAACCTTGCTTAGTCCTACTTTTGGATGGAAACTACACGATGTGGTAACATCTACATATATAAAGTTTTAATCGACGGAGATTTGCTGGTTTTGTACAACTTTCATTGTACATTTCTTTTGTCTCACTTAGCATGCCTGAAGAAATGTTCTGATCTTCATCAAGATGACAAGTCATTGTTCGATCTGCAGCATTATTGTTCCTGTAATCTTTTCACCAACAGAGAATACAAAAGTGAACAAATGGTAAAATATAACTAGCTTGTTAAATTCAAAAGGGAAAGACGAAACTGTTTATACTTCTCTTGTTTATTTTGTTGCAGGGTTTACAACTCTATCAAGTATGTCAAAACATCAGAGGGCAGGAAGTCCTACTCTGTTTCCTAAATCCCTGGACAATAAAAAAGAGAGATATAGTTCGAGTTGTGACAAAATGTTGCTTCTGCTCTATTATATTTCAATGAAATGTTACGATGCATTTGTAGTGTACACTGAAGCCAGTTTCAATTTGCATGGCTGTCAAAAGTACTTTACAAAAGTACATCTCAATCACAGTAACAGAGAACTTATGCTGTAAATTATTTAGCCATTTTGGAGTACTATGCACACCAATGGTGTATGATTAACTTTGAACCGAGATCAAGGGTTAATAATACTTGAAGTCAGCCCTCAAGTCCTCCTTTACAAATGTTAGCTGGTGACGTGATAATGAATCAGTTACTCTGTTTACCAAAACAGAGTTAATTAACTGTTAAATCCCAATCTCGGTTTAAATATTAATTGGCATTTGGAAACGTAGTCACTAAGAAGTATACTAAAAGGTTATGAACACAGTTCAGCTGAATGACACTGATGAAAATTATCTTACTTACTCCTCACATATACAATTGAGACTTGAGTATAACCTACAAATACATCTATGCCCACAGGTTACTTAACCCTCCAGGAACAAACTAGTAATTATAATATGCTGTGACAGCAAAAAAAAAGCAATGAGAAAAGTCAGCGCACTGATGGGTAAGCATCCCTAATAGCATCCATGACGCAGATCGAGATCCAGTGGAGTACTTTCTATTGTATTTTCTCGGAGCGCCACATATCCATCTTGTGAATGGCCGACAGGTGTTATAACGGAATTTCCTGCAAAAATAAAGGTTTTCCGTCCAGTTTGCCGTTCAAGTAGCGCGTAAAGACCACACGGCGCTGAAGTGTATGTTGCCATGCTCTTCGGTTTCTCGGATGTATGTAAATGACACTTGCAGTACTTCGGTGTCAAGGCACAGTATTTCGAAATATACGGTAGTTCTGATGCAATTGTCTGTCTGCTTTTCACATGCATTCTCTACCTCTCGGCAGCAAAAACCGTAGTATCCATCCGTAGTATCCGTCGGTTTGCATTTCACACATGAACACCTGCCCGACGAAAAAACAGCGCTTGTTGCGGCTTACACAAGTGCTTCTCCCTGATACATGGAAATTTCACGAAGCAGTCCATGTTAACGGCACGGTGAGCTACTGCTGAGGACGAATGTGACTCCGATTAATCTCTGCTGCGAAGAACACACTTTCCAGCACGTTAACGCACGAACCACAGTTCTGTGTGAGCGACAGTTCTCGAATGCGGAATTCCAGCGCACTCATGTTCAAGGGGCTCGACGTTCTCGACGTAGAAATTGGTCACAAATGCCCACCGCCATTTTCGTTTTCGCCGGATTAGTGCCCAGAAGTGCGCGTATTACATGTGTCCTCGACAGATGGCGCGGGGTCATGCAATTGTTGACAGACTGCCCGGTTTCCTACTACGTCCCTGGACATGCAATTATGGAAAATTCGATTACAAAAAAAACTAAAGCGATTTCAGCGAAGTTCTTTGATATTTGAACTTTTGATGGTTCAAGCTTTTCGCTGAACATAAAGTTTCAATAGGTTTATATTCACTTTTCGGTCCCTTTAAAGTCGTGAATTCACTATTCTTTTTACTTCACTAAGTACGTTCGCAGGTTCACATCGAACAGAAATCTTCGCAAGAGATGCCGTGCATGAATGCATAAACGGCGACAACGACAGTGTGACGAGCCCACGAGCCGGCCACTGGAGCCCGCTCGCATTTGAACAATACAGTCACAACATCAACAGCGTTAGTTACGCATTTACGTTCAATAAATCGAGGACGTCAAAACAGAAAATTCCGTTAAAGATTTTAACATTACAGTCGTAAATTCACTATTCTTTTTACTTGACGAAGTACGTTCGCAGGTGCACATCGAACAGAAATCTTCGCAAGAGATGCCATGGATGAATGCATAAACGATGACAACGACAGTGTGACGAGCCTACGAGCCGGCCACTGGAGCCCGCTCGCATTTCAACAATACAGTCACAACATGAACAACGTTAGTTACGCATTTACATTCAATAAATCGTGGACGTCAAAATTGAAAATTCCGTTAAAAATTTTAATGTTAAAGTCGTGAATTCACTATTCTTTTTAGTTCACTAAGTACGTTCGCAGGTGCACATCGAACGGAAGTCTTCGCAAGAGATGCCGTGGATTAATGCATAAACGACGACAACGACAGTGTGACGAGCCTACGAGCCCGCCACTGGAGCCCGCTCGCATTTCAACAATACAGTCACAACATCAACAGCGTTAGTTACGCATTTACATTCAATAAATCGTGGACGTCAGAATTGAAAATTCCGTTAAAGATTTTAACATTAAAGTCGTGAATTCTCTATTCTTTTTACTTGACGAGGTACGTTCGCAGATGCACATCGAACGGAAGTCTTCCCAAGAGATGCCGTGGATGAATGCATAAACGACAACGACAGTGTGACGAGCCTACGAGCCCGCCACTGGAGCCCGCTCGCATTTCAACAATACAGTCACATCATCAACAGCGTTAGTTACGCATTTACATTCAATAAATCGTGGACGTCAAAATTGAAAATTCCGTTGAAGATTTTAATATTAAAGTCGTGAATTCACTATTCTTTTTACTTGACGAAGTACGTTCGCAAGTGCACATCGAACAGAAGTCTTCGCAAGAGATGCCGTGGATGAATGCATAAACGATGACAACGACAGTGTGACGAGTTTTCGAGCCCGCCACTGGAGCCCGCTCGCATTTCAACAATACAGTCACAACATCAACAGCGTTAGTTACGCATTTACATTCAATAAATCGTGGAGGTCAAAAGTGAAAATTCCGTTAAAGATTTTAACATTAAAGTCGTGAATTCTCTATTCTTTTTACTTGACGATGTACGTTCGCAGATGCACATCGAACGGAAGTCTTCGCAAGAGATGCCGTGGATGAATGCATAAACGACAACGACAGTGTGACGAGTTTTCGAGCCCGCCACTGGAGCCCGCTCGCATTTCAACAATACAGTCACAACATCAACAGCGTTAGTTACGCATTTACATTCAATAAATCGTGGAGGTCAAAAGTGAAACTTCCGTTAAAGATTTTAACATTAAAGTCGTGAATTCTCTATTCTTTTTACTTGACGATGTACGTTCGCAGATGCACATCGAACGGAAGTCTTCGCAAGAGATGCCGTGGATGAATGCATAAACGACAACGACAGTGTGACGAGTTTTCGAGCCCGCCAGTGGAGCCCGCTCGCATTTCAACAATAAGTCACAACATCAACAGCGTTAGTTACGCATTTACATTCAATAAATCGTGGACGTCAGAATTGAAAATTCCGTTGAAGATTTTAATATTAAAGTCGTGAATTCTCTATTATTTTTACTTGACGATGTACGTTCGCAGATGCACATCGAACGGAAGTCTTCCCAAGAGATGCCGTGGATGAATGCATAAACGACAACGACAGTGTGACGAGCCTACGAGCCCGCCACTGGAGCCCGCTCGCATTTCAACAATACAGTCACAACATCAACAGCGTTAGTTACGCATTTACATTCAATAAATCGTGGACGTCAAAATTGAAAATTCCGTTGAAGATTTTAATATTAAAGTCGTGAATTCTCTATTATTTTTACTTGACGATGTACGTTCGCAGATGCACATCGAACGGAAGTCTTCCCAAGAGATGCCGTGGATGAATGCATAAACGACAACGACAGTGTGACGAGCCTACGAGCCCGCCACTGGAGCCCGCTCGCATTTCAACAATACAGTCACAACATCAACAGCGTTAGTTACGCATTTACATTCAATAAATCGTGGACGTCAAAATTGAAAATTCCGTTGAAGATTTTAATATTAAAGTCGTGAATTCTCTATTATTTTTACTTGACGATGTACGTTCGCAGATGCACATCGAACGGAAGTCTTCCCAAGAGATGCCGTGGATGAATGCATAAACGACAACGACAGTGTGACGAGCCTACGAACCCGCCACTGGAGCCCGCTCGCATTTCAACAATACAGTCACAACATCAACAGCGTTAGTTACGCATTTACATTCAATAAATCGTGGAGGTCAAAAGTGAAAATCCCGTTAAAGATTTTAACATTAAAGTCGTGAATTCTCTATTCTTTTTACTTGACGATGTACGTTCGCAGATGCACATCGAACGGAAGTCTTCGCAAGAGATGCCGTGGATGAATGCATAAACGACAACGACAGTGTGACGAGTTTTCGAGCCCGCCACTGGAGCCCGCTCGCATTTCAACAATACAGTCACAACATCAACAGCGTTAGTTACGCATTTACATTCAGTAAATCGTGGAGGTCAAAAGTGAAAATTCCGTTAAAGATTTTAACGTTAAAGTCGTGAATTCTCTATTCTTTTCACTTGACGATGTACGTTCGCAGATGCACATCGAACGGAAGTCTTCGCAAGAGATGCCGTGGATGAATGCATAAACGACAACGACAGTGTGACGAGTTTTCGAGCCCGCCAGTGGAGCCCGCTCGCATTTCAACAATACAGTCACAACATCAACAGCGTTAGTTACGCATTTACATTCAATAAATCGTGGAGGTCAAAAGTGAAAATTCCGTTAAAGATTTTAACATTAAAGTCGTGAATTCTCTATTCTTTTTACTTGACGATGTACGTTCGCAGATGCACATCGAACGGAAGTCTTCCCGAGAGGTGCCGTGGATTAATGCATAAACGACGACAACGACAGTGTGACGAGCCTACGAGCCCGCCACTGGAGCCCGCTCGCATTTCAACAATACAGTCACAACATCAACAGCGTTAGTTACGCATTTACATTCAATAAATCGTGGACGTCAGAATTGAAAATTCCGTTAAAGATTTTAACATTAAAGTCGTGAATTCTCTATTCTTTTTACTTGACGAGGTACGTTCGCAGATGCACATCGAACGGAAGTCTTCCCAAGAGATGCCGTGGATGAATGCATAAACGACAACGACAGTGTGACGAGCCTACGAGCCCGCCACTGGAGCCCGCTCGCATTTCAACAATACAGTCACATCATCATGAACAGCGTTAGTTACGCATTTACATTCAATAAATCGTGGACGTCAAAATTGAAAATTCCGTTGAAGATTTTAATATTAAAGTCGTGAATTCACTATTCTTTTTACTTGACGAAGTACGTTCGCAAGTGCACATCGAACAGAAGTCTTTGCAAGAGATGCCGTGGATGAATGCATAAACGATGACAACGACAGTGTGACGAGTTTTCGAGCCCGCCACTGGAGCCCGCTCGCATTTCAACAATACAGTCACAACATCAACAGCGTTAGTTACGCATTTACATTCAATAAATCGTGGAGGTCAAAAGTGAAAATTCCGTTAAAGATTTTAATATTAAAGTCGTGAATTCACTATTCTTTTTACTTGACGATGTACGTTCGCAGATGCACATCGAACGGAAGTCTTCGCAAGAGATGCCGTGGATGAATGCATAAAGGACAACGACAGTGTGACGAGTTTTCGAGCCCGCCACTGGAGCCCGCTCGCATTTCAACAATACAGTCACAACATCAACAGCGTTAGTTACGCATTTACATTCAATAAATCGTGGAGGTCAAAAGTGAAAATCCCGTTAAAGATTTTAACATTAAAGGGACAGTCGCATCGACCACAGATCGATTCCGAAACCACAGTGAAATGAGATTCCCCGTCCTTCACTGACCATGACTCCGAAAGTCCCATTCCGATCGACGGAATACTTTTTGCATAATTCGTGTGTAAGCGGCGCTACAGCAGACGACGGATGCGGTCGTCAAGCGGAACTCCCTGCTGAGAATCTTTAGCAACGTCACAAGGAATCTGACCAATAAGAACGCAGCGAGCCAGAGGAGTCCCCGCGGCTTGCAGCTTGCATGAGCAAGGTCAGGGAGACGAAGGCGACGGCACATACGGAGATGGCGGACTCGGAACGCGGAAGTGGCGAATCGTGCTGTTCAAATGCCTTTAGTAATAGCTCCCGTGACGAATATGCATGTTTGATGACGGCCCATATTCGACGGATCCGCTTCTTCTGCAAGTCGCTGGTGATGTACGTGCCGCAGCTGCGTTAGCGCAACAGAACGAGCCTCAGGACCACTGCTTTAGGTACGTTCATGATCGGAGTGCTCAATACTTAATCCCGTGACATTCACACTACGGCGCAGGAAACAATCCAAGTGTTTGTGCGGCGTCTGTGCTTCCCAGGAACCGGATGAGCACCTATATGCTGCAGTGCTGGTGAAGTGGCAGAGTTGTGCAATGACGGCACGCACCACACGCACGCATCACACTTTGTTCCCAGCTGTCTGTCATCGGCCAGAACTTCTGGTGGTGTATCCACCGCAGTATTGCAGCGACGATCACAGTCTTCGCCTACTGTGCCCACGATAGATAGGCACGTCGAGCAATCCTTATTTTCGTAGTTGTCGTCGTTGTTTGCACACACGACGAATGCCCCATGCAAGTTACGAAGGCTCTAACCAACTGTGCAACTCAAAGGCCGGGTTAGGATTAGAATGATTGTCAGGAAATTACTGTGCTACGTGTTTAGGAAAGTGTCCTTTCCTTTTACAGCTACGTCAGGTTCACTGCTTATTGTGTGTTTACAAGCTGAGTTTGGAGATTCCTTGGACCGAGAAACAGACGACAGATACCAGGGTGTGTCGTCCGCATGATTCGCCAACGTTTTTCCATCCTGGTCCTATCGGGACTATCATCTTTAGTGTGCCTCATTTCCTGTTCACACCTACACCATAATAGACTTGTGTAGTTTCCAATTGAGAAGTGTGAAACAGAATCTGTGTTACCACAGTAATCCCGAGAAGTGCAAAGGAATAGGCAGGAGCAATAAACTACCTGGCCATAAGTGACAGTTATACTTTTAATGGTAGTGTAATGCTTCTTATCGTTGGCAGTATTATAGCATGTGAGGGATATAACACGTCAAATAATTTCAGGTAACGTTTCATAACTCACTAATGGTACAGTTACACCTTATTATCATAGTAAGTGATACATCTGTCTGGGAATGTCCAAAATTTGTCATTACCACGGAAGATTGTTCTGCCTTGATACAGCAAAACAAATTTTGATACCTGCCATTGATCCAATTTTTTTAGCACCACTGTTTTGAAAACAGCTTTCAAGATTGTAACTTCAGAGATCCTTGGCAGAGCATTACCTCTTGTCTATATATTATAATAATTATTATAATGACAGGCAATAAGTTACGCAAATGTGAATAAATCTTTGTGTTGACTGAGTGTTGTCCATTCAAGAGCCATTGCACAAGTCCACATCCAACTCTTCACACACAGATATTTATTATTTGCTATGCACAGACAGTTATCAGCGTGCACCACACTGGCAATGTCTCTTGGGATCTGAAGCGGGGACTTACAAAAATAAAAAAATAAAATAAACAGTTTTGTAAGTACTTCAATTGCAATGAAAACGGGACGGTTGGACAGTAAATTGGATGATTTCATTATAACAGTGGTACACAGGAAAAGAACTCTGGGTGTTGGGGGGGATCTGGATCGATCTCTGGGCACAACAAAGTGTAAAATTTTGGAAGGGTTAGTACATCCTGAAATGACCCTCATGCCTCAGACCCCACTACTCGAATAATGCACCTCCCTTTTACAGTAAGAGGCCTCTTACTATCTACGGCATATCCTATCAAAGCTCACAGGACAGCAAATTTGGCCAATGCTTATGTGACAGTGCCTCGCAGAACATGCAGCTTTTCTGTTGAATTGACACTACATCTCTGGTAGCCCCTTTAATGTCTGGAGGTAGGTGCATCATTTTACATTTAACCAGCAGTAATGTATAGCATTGCAAAAAAGGAAACAAGGGCTTAATCTCAACGCTGCATCAGCATCATTCATCATCTCACAATACCGTTGTTGTTGTCAGCCTCTGCACAAAGATTTGGGTGGACCTGAAACGGACCTTTTTTTTTCTTTTCATTTCCTGCTGTCAAGTTATTTTGTCTTGGCATGTAGCTGTGAGATGTCAGTAGAAGCCATGAAGTCATTCTCTTTACTTCTTGAACTTGGATGAAGAAAGCACTGTTCTGGAAGATCCTAATTTGTCAGAGGCGTCGTAAAGGCATTAGTGTAAAAACCAGGTCTCTCAGCAAAATTGCCGTGCACACACGTACATTGTTTGATGCCGTTTCGTGGATGGATGGGACTTGGATCAGCAGCACCTGGTCCTTCTATAACACAGAACGTCAAAAGTGCACCTCAAGTTGGCTACGACAACCGCAAAAACCGCCGCCCTACAGCACACAAACAGTTCACAAACAGAGAGATAAAAGGAAACTGGGAAGTGGTTTATGGCGCTTATGTTACGGACAGAGGTACTGTTTGTATATAGTGCCTGATTCTAACACCAGCACACAAACAGCGTCAGTTCTTCCTTTTAGTGATCGGGGTTCATAGTTTGCGAACTGTTCTGTGTCCAAAAATTTTAAACACATTATATGTATTTAAGTAATATACGTACCACTTGCGCTTGACCCTGTCGAGCTGCCTGCAGCTGTAATACACATGAAAACCAATTATGTCTACCACATTCCACAAAAGTCACAGGTTCAGTAACAGGGAAAGTTTCATGATAACGCGTCCGACAACGAGAAAAGCCAATCACGTTCATATGAATGGCATGTTCTTTTACTTGTTTATTGTATTTTATTTATCTAGTTATTAATCATAGGTTAGGGGATACCTTACGTTGTACCGATTTCGTCTTTTGCTGCTAAGTTACTCACGCGCAAGAGTGACAGACCCGATTGGGAAACTACATAGACATTGTGACTTACTGTCGAAGTTGCTGGCTCGCTTTGTTCGTGGAACACTGTCGCAACGGCGTCAAGTTTCAATTCGTTCCTTTTTTGTGTCAATCCAAGTTGCACTTGCATGATGTTCTCATCCAGGTACACATTATCGGTGAAATGCGAGGAGCATACACGGACAGCATGAACACTCCTTGCTTCATCTGGATACCCGCTAGATGTAGCTGCTTCCAACTTTCGCTTCGTCTGGGGTCTGGCTGTACCTGTATCCTTGGCGTGCGAAATCAAACATCGAGGTTTTCGAAGGAAGTTTTCCTGGAGTCCGGAACGCTGTGTCGGTTTCCAAGCGACATATCACGCGAAGGATGCAAGCGTAGAGATAGTATCCGCGTCACTAGAAAGTGTCACATGTGAATAGGGGCGACGTGCCGGAAAAAAACAAAGCAGCCCCAGACTTGGCGGCAGACGACAGCGTCCTTCACAGCGGATTAAGGCGGGGTCCCATAGCCTCGATTTGAGCAGCAGCAGCAGAGCAACAGCAGCGGAGCAGCAGAGCTGCAGCGACACGAGCGGTCCCATAGCACTGGGCGAGAGCAGCAGCGCTGCCGAGCTGCAGAAATTCCCTGCTGCTCCCGGATCCGAATTTTTGGTTGCTGTGCTGCCCTGTTGCTCTGCAGCCTGAGCAGCCGGTCTCGAAAGCCAATCAGGAGGCTGGTTGGTATTGTTTTCGTTCGACGGTGTTTAGGGTTAGCAGGGCGGTGAGTGACGGCAGAAGGTTTGCTTCTGGTTGTTCTGTGATTTGATTCTGAAGACCTGGATACGCTTGTGATTGCCGGTAGTTTGGAGCGAGTGTTCAATCATCGGGACTGCGTGAAGTGCGCTTTCAGGACATAATTCAGTTCATAAAGTTCAATAAAGTGTTCGACCGAACCTACGTGATACATATGTTGTGTACCAGTTGTAGCTACATGTTCGCTTGTTTTCTGGAAAGTACTTCAAAACCCGTGACCTGATAACGTACAAGCAAATTACTTTCACGTCCATGCCGTGTGAAAACCAAACCGAACAAATTTCTTGTGGTCGGTATTCCAAGACCTTGCTAGGTGGTTGTAAATGAAACTGACCCTTGAAAAGGGTTAGATTGAGATAGACAACGTTCAGACAACAAAAAAATGTTCGATAGAGATAGATAATGAACCCACTCCTTGTGAAAACAGGCAGAAAGCAGTGAATACTAGCAGAAGGGGCCTTTGTTTTCGTTAGACAATTTTATTTCACTAAGAGCAACGTACGCATTTGACAGTCACCGTAAATCAAAATATCGAATACTATAGTAACGAGGCAATATTTATACGACAAAATCCCGTAGAAGAATCTCCACACAACACAGCAAGGACTGTTCTGCACAGCAGTAGGACGAACCTACGTTGAATGTCATGAAACTGGCTACACATCAACGAAGAGTCAATCAGGTAATACGAGGCTCAGACCACCACCACACTCATCTCAAAGTTCACTTATGAGCTCCAAATCCACAATATATCTCTCACACAAACGCCTTCCTAGGATTGCGTTCCTAGGTGTGTGTACTAAAAGGCTTAGCCGCTGCGTACGCCTTCTGAATGTGCGAAATGTAAACAATGCCACAGTTGCCAACACGTTTTGTGTTTCCTAAGCCGCTGCTGCCGCTACTTCAAAACGAAGCTATGGGACGCCTCCAGCAGCAGAGCAGCGGCAGCAGAAAGCTGCTCTGCTGCCATGTTGCCGTGTTGCTGCTGCCGCACCGCTGCTGCTTTGCTGCTGCTGCTCGCATAAAGCTATGGGACCCGGCCCTAGCCAGATTCCACCTTGCGTCACGAGATGTTGTTGGCGCTGGCGCTTTCGAGGATCAAAACGAAACCGTATCTTTTAAATTCGATTCCTCATCACCCGGTCCGTTTTGGAAGGAGAAAATTTGGCAAATAGCTCGTGGTAGTGTACCGAAAACATTGGTATTGGATTCGTAACCACGGTTCCGGATGCGACAGTCCCTTTAAAGTCGTGAATTCTCTATTCTTTTTACTTGACGATGTACGTTCGCAGATGCACATCGAACGGAAGTCTTCGCAAGAGATGCCGTGGATGAATGCATAAACGACAACGACAGTGTGACGAGTTTTCGAGCCCGCCACTGGAGCCCGCTCGCATTTCAACAATACAGTCACAACATCAACAGCGTTAGTTACGCATTTACATTCAATAAATCGTGGAGGTCAAAAGTGAAAATCCTGTTAAAGATTTTAACATTAAAGTCGTGAATTCTCTATTCTTTTTACTTGACGATGTACGTTCGCAGATGCACATCGAACGGAAGTCTTCGCAAGAGATGCCGTGGATGAATGCATAAACGACAACGACAGTGTGACGAGTTTTCGAGCCCGCCACTGGAGCCCGCTCGCATTTCAACAATACAGTCACAACATCAACAGCGTTAGTTACGCATTTACATTCAATAAATCGTGGAGGTCAAAAGTGAAAATCCTGTTAAAGATTTTAACATTAAAGTCGTGAATTCTCTATTCTTTTTACTTGACGATGTACGTTCGCAGATGCACATCGAACGGAAGTCTTCGCAAGAGATGCCGTGGATGAATGCATAAACGACAACGACAGTGTGACGAGTTTTCGAGCCCGCCACTGGAGCCCGCTCGCATTTCAACAATAAGTCACAACATCAACAGCGTTAGTTACGCATTTACATTCAATAAATCGTGGACGTCAGAATTGAAAATTCCGTTAAAGATTTTAATATTAAAGTCGTGAATTCACTATTCTTTTTACTTCACTAAGTACGTTCGCAGTTGCACATCGAACGGAAGTCTTCGCAAGAGATGCCGTGGATGAATGCATAAATGACGACAACGACAGTGTGACGAGCCTACGAGCCCGCCACTGGAGCCCGCTCGCATTTCAACAATACAGTCACAACATCAACAGCGTTAGTTACGCATTTACATTCAATAAATCGTGGACGTCAGAATTGAAATTCCGTTAAAGATTTTAATATTAAAGTCGTGAATTCACTATTCTTTTTACTTGACGAAGTACGTTCGCAAGTGCACATCGAACAGAAGTCTTCGCAAGAGATGCCGTGGATGAATGCATAAACGATGACAACGACAGTGTGACGAGTTTTCGAGCCCGCCACTGGAGCCCGCTCGCATTTCAACAATACAGTCACAACATCAACAGCGTTAGTTACGCATTTACATTCAATAAATCGTGGGCGTCAGAATTGAAAATTCCGTTGAAGATTTTAACATTAAAGTCGTGAATTCTCTATTCTTTTTACTTGACGATGTACGTTCGCAGATGCACATCGAACGGAAGTCTTCCCAAGAGATGCCGTGGATGAATGCATAAACGACAACGACAGTGTGACGAGCCTACGAGCCCGCCACTGGAGCCCGCTCGCATTTCAACAATACAGTCACAACATCAACAGCGTTAGTTACGCATTTACATTCAATAAATCGTGGACGTCAAAATTGAAAATTCCGTTGAAGATTTTAATATTAAAGTCGTGAATCCTCTATTATTTTTACTTGACGATGTACGTTCGCAGATGCACATCGAACGGAAGTCTTCCCAAGAGATGCCGTGGATGAATGCATAAACGACAACGACAGTGTGACGAGCCTACGAGCCCGCCACTGGAGCCCGCTCGCATTTCAACAATACAGTCACAACATCAACAGCGTTAGTTACGCATTTACATTCAATAAATCGTGGAGGTCAAAAGTGAAAATCCCGTTAAAGATTTTAACATTAAAGTCGTGAATTCTCTATTCTTTTTACTTGACGATGTACGTTCGCAGATGCACATCGAACGGAAGTCTTCGCAAGAGATGCCGTGGATGAATGCATAAACGACAACGACAGTGTGACGAGTTTTCGAGCCCGCCACTGGAGCCCGCTCGCATTTCAACAATACAGTCACAACATCAACAGTGTTAGTTACGCATTTACATTCAATAAATCGTGGAGGTCAAAAGTGAAAATTCCGTTAAAGATTTTAACATGAAAGTCGTGAATTCTCTATTCTTTTCACTTGACGATGTACGTTCGCAGATGCACATCGAACGGAAGTCTTCGCAAGAGATGCCGTGGATGAATGCATAAACGACAACGACAGTGTGACGAGTTTTCGAGCCCGCCAGTGGAGCCCGCTCGCATTTCAACAATACAGTCACAACATCAACAGCGTTAGTTACGCATTTACATTCAATAAATCGTGGAGGTCAAAAGTGAAAATTCCGTTAAAGATTTTAACATTAAAGTCGTGAATTCTCTATTCTTTTTACTTGACGATGTACGTTCGCAGATGCACATCGAACGGAAGTCTTCCCAAGAGATGCCGTGGATGAATGCATGAACGACAACGACAGTGTGACGAGCCTACGAGCCCGCCACTGGAGCCCGCTCGCATTTCAACAATACAGTCACAACATCAACAGCGTTAGTTACGCATTTACATTCAATAAATCGTGGAGGTCCGAGTACAGTGCTAGACAAATGTTAGAGAACACGCTCCGGCGCATTCCTTCCTCAGAGTGACTGAAAATGGGACCGTACAGACTTAGACATGCGCGTATAGGTAGCCCAGTCACCTGTATGCAAGTCCGTATGATACCATTCGCTGCCAGCTTGTCACTCTGAGGGAGGAGTGCGTTGGAGCGTTTTCCATAAACTTTTGTCCAGCACTTTACAAGTATAAAACTGATTAACAATGTAGAGTGAGCTTGTTGGTATGACATCTTAGACTATGGAGCTACGGCAGACAAGGACAATACACCACTCCATAATCAACTGGTTTATTTCTGGAAAAAAGAGAAAAGGAAGGTTGAATGTTGGGATTGGGGGTTTTGAGACGACCTGATTAAAAAGGAACTTTACACCTAGTGGTGATCTTTTCCTGCTGTCCTTGTCTGCCATAGCTCCGTAGTCGAAGTCTGTACAAGTATGTCAGAAGACCCTCAAAATGACATTTTTAGGCATGTGCAAACAAAACCACCGTAGTGATAAGGGGTGACACAAGTGAAAAAAATTCATATGATTTGAATAAAAATTCAAGTTCCTTATCCATCAGACAAATAGAAGCTTCAGTAGTTACAACTGGAAGAGCCACTTCTTATTTCAGCCACTTCGACTACCTCTCTTTCGAACTGACAGTTTGCTTTTCTTTTTGGCTGAGGTCTTTCAAAAGCCGGGTTTTAATGTGACTATTTGATATAGTATAAGAATTAGGATGGACAGAAGATCGACTCAATCCTCGCATTAGCTACGGTGTGCTAGTGCACCATACCGCACGCGAATACCAGGTTTGAGATCCCTGTAGATAGGGCAATCGCTTTCGAAACTAAACAACAAGGATCAGAAACGTAATGCTGTCCTATATTTGCGCAAAAGCACCATAGCTCATGTACAAAGCAGGTCTTCCAAAGACATGAACGGGTTTCTCCGAGGAACCACCACCGTGGGAAAACAGACACAAGTGCAGCTGGTAAATGTGAACCATGTGTCGCGCCCAAGATTTTTCTAGAATTTTTTTGAGAGATGTTCAAAATTTAGTTTGCAGTTTATTGGGTTTATATACGTATATCCAACACCGCAGGTCCCGTGATTTCTGTCCCTTTTTTTCTTCTTTCTTTTGTTTATGATTTTATGATTCATTTGCTACAGCAATTCACATATA
The DNA here is from genome assembly GCF_037126465.1 of Ornithodoros turicata. Lineage (NCBI taxonomy): Eukaryota > Metazoa > Arthropoda > Arachnida > Ixodida > Argasidae > Ornithodoros > Ornithodoros turicata. The sequence continues at coordinate 134,318,114 of NC_088201.1, forward strand.
ACATCGACTTAGTGAAACTATACTTTATGTAGCAATTGTAGTTTTTAATGCTTTTCATATCTTAGGGCTTCTCCTTTGTTCGGTTTTTCGATAGTTCTGTCTTCCGACTTTCCAGCTTTCTGATAGTTCGGTCTCATGATTTTCGGCCTTATATGATTGCCACTGCTCTTGGGCCCCGGATCCCGACAGCCTCGAAATACCCTTATCTCGTGACCACTTCTCCTTCCAACTGGTTACAAAAAGTGTCCGTAACCAAAGTATATTGATATGTAGATTAAGTAGAAAGGAAGAGAGGCAGAAAAAAATGACAAAAACATAAGAGAAGGCGACAAATTGTCCTCAATCAAGGATGCTTCGTTATTGATACTAAGGTCACAAAATGATCACGATGATCAGGTATGTTTAGGGTAAATCGTGCAACACAGTCCCCAAAGAAAATGACAAAAATATATACACAGTACCGAGAGGATCAGTGCCGGATTTTGGTGAGGGCAGACGGGGCACTTGCCCCGGGGCCCCGTAATGGTCTTGTCCAAGGGCAATCTGTTTTTCATGCCTGAAACGCGTCCCTGAAAAGTAAAAATCTGTCCTCCGTCCACGCATATCGACCCCGAATAACACATTGGATAGACATGAATAGAATATTTATTCCACCTGTCTACGAAATGTTCAAAATATGACAGAACCTGACTGCTGAAAAATCTCGGACTAGTGTGCCACACGGCCGCCGTCCTTTAGATACAAACGATGTCATTTATAGACATATAATAAACGAATACATAATACACGAGGGAGCCCCCACACCACAATGCACCGGAGCCCCCACTACTGTAAATCCGGCACTGGAGAGGATAGACAGGTAGCAAGCGAGCTGGTGGTATAGATCCATAACACAGACCAGCTTGTCGTTTTTTGTCCCCCAGTCTCGGGTTTTTAATTTAGAGATAACCATATATAAAGTAATTGAACCTCTATATGCAATAAGCAATCCATGCATGTAATGCAATCCCCTTTCGCTGGTACATACCAGCATGTACCTGCCATAGAAAATTTAGCACCGTATTGCAATTTATTGACCTGTTACAGGAGGGTAAGAAACGAGAAATGTATGTGTGTCAGTAGGATGGACAGTCAGGTCTTGCCCCTTTTCTACACACGCATACAAATGATAGCTTAAATTGAACTGCGGCTTCCACTCGAAAAACACGTTCTTCCTAACTAACACGACTGTGTCGGCAGTGATACTGAGCATTGTAATCGAAAAAAAAGAAAGAAGAAGAAAAAAAAACGTGAGCACTAAGCTAATAAGTCATTATGCTGGTCACCTACGACATATTTTCAAGATTGTGCTCGTTTAGCAACACGATACGCTCGACCCAGACTGCTCTGCAACGCACAGGTGACTTTACCCTACCTGGTTCTTCAGCAATCAAAGTACGACTTGTGAAAGCTGCTTGTATTTGCGCGATAATCCTGTGTGCATGCGGTGTTACATTGAAAAATGATATATCATGCTCACGGACAATTTCTGCAGAGTCACAGACCCAAAAAACACAAACATATATGTTACACATTTTCCATTGCGTTAGTCGAGGTAACCCGGCTGCAATTACTTTACCAAATACTCACTTGAAGTTTTTCCGGTTTGGGATTTTTCGACTTATCCCCTTCTTGCATACAGGGGATCAATCGTCAACTGAAGGGAAACTATATACATGCCATCAGCACAAAACTTGCCTGTCTGTATTTAAAAGAAACACACGGGGCATCAAATTTATGAACCAGAGCGGGATGAAGAATCTGTTAGCAGGGTGTCGGAGCGAACCGAAAACCGGAACCGAAAACCGAAAAAAAACGTTATTTTGGTGCGAACCCAAACGGAATCGAAACCGTATACGTTTTTTTCGCTCAGGAGGGAAACCGAAAAATATATTTAACGGTTTTCGGTCCAAGAAAAAACTTCGCCGGTTTGGACTACGGATAGGCGAATGAAACAGATGTCGTGTGCTCTGAAGTCATGCAATGGATACTATACGAGGGTTACGGTGGAATGTATGTCGGTATAGTATGACCCTTAGGCTCCCTTTGTAATGATTTATAGTTCGCGCACGCACACAGACTTTGAGGTACATGTGACTCTCTAGCAATGTGCCGTAGTGTTCGTTTTAATTTGATCCCCTCAAACTCTCCTCAACTAAACAGCGACCCAAGGGGGCTGCACAACGGCTTCTTTATCGGTAATGTCGCGCAACGGGTCCCTTGTTTGAGAGCAGCTAAGTTGAATACATTTACGTATACGCGAGGGCAAGCCCGTGCAAAGTGGCAACTCTTTTGTGGACAGGACACGAAGAAAATAAAACGGAGCCGTCGAGCGCGTTTGTGAATGAAGGTGTTCCTCGATTTGCGTCGTACTCGTGCGGTGGTGCTTGCTGGCTAGACAGTAGCAACAGACATTCGGATGGGACGCAATCGCTCCAACCCAGCAAGAAAGTACTTTACGTATGACATCACGACAAACAAGTCCGTGTGTAGCATGCGCTTCAATAAAGGAGAAAGCCCATTTGAACAGACAGTAACCTACAGGAACCAGGAGCTACCAATTTCACAGCTGTCTATTGATATTAAATACCGTGTGTGCGGAATAAACGGGTTTACATTTTGTAACATTGATTTTTTTGGGGGGGGATGAATATTCCCAGCAGAAGCGGAACCGGTTAAAAAACGGTATGAACCGTTATTTTTTTGCTCCGGAGCAGAACCGGTGCCGGATCGTTTATGATGTAACCGGAACGAAAACCGGAACGAAAAACGTTTCGGTTGGACACCCTGTCTGTTAGCAGTAAGCAGAACAATGTGCTTCCCATGGAGAAAAACGACATTCCTGTACCTAAACGTTGTTCTTGCGAAAAAGAGGGTTCGGCCAAGCTTTGATTGATATCGGCCTTACTCGGGCCAACTGAATACCGCCAACTTTGGGCCAGTATGTGACAGACCGTCCTAACAAACACGGGGACCAGCATGCATTGCCGTTGGGGCCATTGTAGAACCAATCTTGGTTTCTAGTCGGGCATTAGTTGGCTAGATAGCGTCCCATGAGGCATCAGCAATGATGGGCCAAGTATGGTCCAAATCTAATAAGATTCTCACCTAATAATAAGCTTCTGTACCCCTCTATAGGCGATGTTCTATTCTGTAACACCAGTGTGCCTTACAACTGTATCTGGCAGGTGTGTATATTGCAAAAATCAAATCCAAAGGTTGAAAGTGCTGCTGCTGGTCGTGTGTGGCCTGTCTTAACATCGTTTTGCTGCTTTTGGAATATATATGTATACGTACCAACCTGCTCGATAGCTGTTATTGTCAAAGGTTATACACATTACAAACGAGTAGGAAATGGAAATTCCTACTCGTTTAAGTAATGCTCTCCGTGTCATTATGGCTCAATGTATGAAGCTGTTTTTCACCTTGTCTGAAAATAATTTTGCAAGCTGAAGAAAAAATGTAGAAATGGACTTGTGTACATCGAGTTGAACTACATAGACTAGCATCGTTGCTTTGTTGTTTCGAGCAGCAGCTGCTGTTTTGGGGTTTGGGGGTTAACCCCCCTCCCCCCCAAATTGTAAGTTTGGTTAGTTGGTTAGTGCATTTGGAAGAGATGATAATGAAATCCTTCTCACCCATGTAAAGTCCCCACAGAATTCCTCCAGAAATATTTTTGGACTAGGCCACTGCTTTGAGCCCAACGCAGTTTACGAACTGCCTTCGCAGGTGACATTATGACGACGTCAGCCCAAGTTGCAGCGACCTGTGCCAACCAAATTTGCAATAGGCAATTTGCACTTGGACTTTATGTCTAGCTGGACACAACGCTATTGAAAGATGTAACATTCCCATGTAGCATTCCTTTCCTTGCTTTTTTTTTCTCAATAAACATATCCCCCCTCCCCTTGAGTTCGAAGAACACAGAAGACGACGAGGACGATACAAGACTCAAATACGAACTAAAAAAATGTTATAGAGTACATCAATTCTATTGCACTATATTAATTTGTTCATACATGATCATTGTTTTCAATATAGTAGTGTGGTATTGCAGCGAAATTCTAAAAGCTCCTCGTGACATATTGCACCCGGACTGTTTCCACACGCATAGGTGTCAACTTGTACTCTTCGAAATCTGAAATATTCCTCAGATTTTCTTGATATCTTTACATTTTTACTGCAGGACCGGTTCCCAAGCGTAGGAAAGTGTACAGTTTGGTGGAAGATGCCAGAAAATTGTAATTGCGGGAATCAGATAATGACAATAATTGTTGTATATGTATATTTTTCTTTTTATTAAATCGGTTAGACGTTCGGCGTCGTGGTGTGTATCTCTCTCTTTCTTTGTGCTGTTTTTACACCGTACCATCTACCCCAAGTGTCTGCGTTAGTTTGGTTACATTTGTAAATTTGAGACTTCGTGTGCTTCATTATTCATCTCTAACTAACTGTCATTCATCTCTCAGACTAACCTGACACGATATACTTTCAGTGAATAGCAGCAGGATGCTCTTAAGTTGACCACTTGGCCATGTTTTCTACCAAATTCCCCAAATTTCTGGATTCTGCAGAGGATTTGACAAACCGGGATTTGAAATGGGATTTGATTTGGCATGAAAAAAGGCAAATAAGCAAGAAATATGCTTTCACTTTGTTTTCCACAATATTAAACGGGCATAGTACTCGAGTTAAAAGGGGTGCATACAGATTCGCCCTACATTGGATTGTGCGTGTACAGTACGCGATCCGCCCGAAATGTTTTAAATGCAGGAACTAGAGAAGGTTCAGAATATTGCGACTAGATCAGTTGCATGGATGTTAGTATAAGCGAGATAAAGTCAAGATTAGGTTGGGATAGTTTGTCGACAAGGAAACAACAGTTACGTTTGCAATTTTTAGATAAGTTTACTAATGATAAAACTAGTATATGACAAAAGAACCTCCTCTAATTACTTGGAACCTCCATGGTACATCTCATCGAGATTGATCATCACAGGAAAATTTAGCCCAACGGATGTATAGAGCTGATTTGTTCGGGACCTGAGTACGTGTTGTTTTATACATGTGTGCTTTTCAGTTTTTCTTTTTGTATGCTGTACTTATTGCTTACTTTTATTTGTATGTATCCCCGCCACAGTAATGTCGTAAGACGTTGTTGCGTAATAGCAGAAATAAATAAATACAGAGAAAACTATAATTCTGGATACATAATGATTTCATCTGCTTCTCGAAAAAGAGTTGACTTGAATCCCATTTGTTACATCAAATTCATATCACTGGCGTGAGGTGCCTCATGATGACCCATGAGAAACATAGCGGTGATGCACACCCCTGACAAATTACAAAGTGCTTCGCATGCTTCAGATACACTTTCAACGTTTCGAATATGATCGGGCTTCTATAGCCATGACGGCTTCAACCGGTTTCAATGACTTCAACCTTCAACACACAAACCCAACAAACTACAAAGCAGGCAAAAAGTTCCCAGTATTTCAACAACGCGAAAAAGATCGTCTGTGCAACATTCGTGTGAAAGAACAGGCCTATTAATAAACAGTACAACAAAAATAGATGGAATTGAAATAATGGCTTCATTTTTCCCGCGGAGGCAACTAGAATGCAAGACGTCCCACACAGCAGCCAATGAGAAGTAGGAGCTACATTTTTGCGCAGAAGCACCTGGAAGAGTGAGTGACGCGGCAATGATACCCCTCAGGATCTAGCGTCTCGTCTGGTTCGCTTTGCTTTGGCTCTAACGGACGTTTCTTATCGTGGCGAGTGATAGGCATGATCTCGGGCCTATTATTGTTCCGCTAAGTCTGCAGCTATTAGAGGGTTTGTACTGTCCACTAATCTGTATAGTAATAGGCTGGATAGCGGATTGAAGGTGCAACCGTACGGTCACTGGCCGCCATCTTGCGAAGCTCAAAACATCGCCGTCCGTGACTCAGCTGCATATTCTGCATGCGCCTTTGCATAGCATTTTTGTGGTGTCATGCCCGCCTGCTGTGGTTATGGGTGTACTGCCCATACTGGCAAGATTCCGGGAACGACATTTCACAAGTAAGTGACTTAGTTTTACAAATAAATGTGATTTATTAGTCCACGAGCGGGGCGACAAAACGTTGCTGTTGAAGCATGCGCGCGGCACTTTGTGACTCGTATCCAAAGATCTAAACTTTAAGCAGGAAGGGAGTTGCCTCAGGACAGAAGCCGCCGATATTTCGAACAGAGACTGTTCTTCTTCTGGGCTTGGCCCAGAAGAAGAACAGTATCTCAGCAGAAGAAGAGCAGAAGAACAGCAACTCCCTTCCTACATTCTACCGGTTCGCTGGATTTCTACCCATCTACGTAAACTTTAAGCAGTACGTTATATGGATAGAGTCGTTGTGATAGTCCAGACTTCCTGCAGTTCACGGGTATGGTCTCGGCACGTAGCAGGCGTTGAAGTGCGCTTGTCAGGTGTGGGATCTACGGCTCACTTTGTTGGTCACGGTATAGATTGCTTGCTTGGATCATCCTTGTCATCCCTGCCGTAACTGATGGCATAAATTGTTCAATGCAGGTTCTCTCACAACCTCCCACAAGATTTAAAAAAGTGTGTGGTGAATGTCAGGCGAAAGGACTGGACGCCGTCGAGAACATCAATGATCTGCAGCAAACGTTTTAAAGACGTACATGTGCTTCGACAGAACAGGGCAAACCGTTCGACTGAGGCCTAACGCTGTGCCCTACAAGTTCGACTTTCCAGAACACCCAATAGAAAGTAATAATGCATACGTCATATGTAGAGGCCGGATTTATATGAACTAAAAGTTAGTTGAACACACATGCATGAAAAATTCATTAATCTTGCTCAAAATATGCACCTCTAGAAATTCACTTGCATGCATTTAAAACACACAACAAATTCACTGGGGCAAAAGTGTCTTACTTTATGCAGTGTACAAAAAGCATGCAGAGTTGAAAGCATAGATCGAGAAGTTACCAGTCAAAAGGAACTCCCTATGAAGTTACCGTGTGAAAAATGTAACTAAGTTAATAACGAAGTTATTCAGCCCGAAACGTAACTCACAGTTACGGAGTTACTTAAAAAAAAAGAACGAGTTACTTCGGACACAAAATGGCACTACACAGGTGCCCAGCGCGTGTGAGCAGTTGAGTTCGACCCTGAGTTGCCTGCGTTGAGTTTTCGTTTACGTCCAACAATGCGAACGCGTTGCATCTTATTCCTTGTGGGCACACGATGGTTCAGCTTCATTTCAAGCAGTAGCAGCGGTTCTTATTTCCTGAACAGAATACAGTACTATCATTGATTGAACATCACGTTTTATGACATAAAATGCCGCGGAAGAACCGGAGAGAAAGCAAGAAAACAAGTGGACGTGAGTGAAAAGCGAATTAAAAGTAACTTGGAACTTAGCTTAAGTTACTTTGGCAAAGTTACCTGAAAAAGAAATAAGTTCCTCTGAAAGTTACCGCGCAAAAGTAGCGAGTTAAGTTATAAGTTACCAAAAAAAGGAACTTTGTTACAGTAATGAGTTGCCTGGAACTCTGGTTGAAAGCGTGTAATTGCATGAAAGTCTAGCCTCTATGAATCATGTTCCCTAATTAAGAGTTTCAAGCGATGGTTGATGGTTGGAATCAGTACTGCATGAAGGGCACCTTAAAGCTGCAACTAGTCCAATATATGAAAACACTCCTGAATTATGCATTCATATGCAGTTAAAAGCCACTCCATATTGGATAGGACAGTACTAAGATGGGCAAAAGCATATAAAGAAAAAGTATTGCATGAAAATTTTGCCAAACGTACAAACTCGTATTAGTGGGACATACAAACACACCAGCCACATGTCTCTTTGGTGCGTTTCAGCATGTTTACTTTACTTAGAGACAATAAATAATTTTTCAACCTCAAATGTCTACTCTTTATTCTCCCTGCTTAAGATTGCGACAATATATGTTTGAATGCAGCCCACATGAAAACAATGTGATCCGTCTGATCAATGATGTTTCCCAGTGCTACAGCAGTATCGGACTGTACCACCTTGCCAAGGAATATACAGAGAAGGTGACAGCCAGGCCTCATCTGCGAAAGAAATTGTCAATGTTGATCATATTCAACAACCAGCAATGCACTCTGCCCACTTACGTGATTGACTGCATCAAACTGGCTGTTGCAACTGGACTTGTGATACTTTGATGTTGGAGCTTTCACCTCAAGACCTTGCTTCTTAGCCTTTTTATGACTTATTCACTCCACCTCTAGTCATTTTGAACAGTCTTTACCGTCATTTACTTCCTTAGTGCACATATTTCTAGTCGATATGTTTTTACTGTCATATAGCCTTTATACCACATACCATTCTAGTCCTTTGGAAGTGCTTTAGTGCCGTTCGGCATTTCGTGTCATAACTAGTCATATCTAAGCTTCCTGTGCAAAGCATAATGTTTATACCCAAGCATATTAAGGTGGTTACATAAACAAACGTGCCAAACATTCCCTGGCATTCCACACCCCCGAGCAGAAAGGAAATGGGAGAAACACAAGAAGCAACACGCTGACAGACGACAAAGGATACGTAACACAACAAATACAACACCACACAAAACCAGCAAATCACATAATCGAAGTTCAAAGTACAAAATTGGAACGACTCGACCTCACACGAGTACAAAATAGACAGGAAATAACATGTATGCGACGGGATTTCACACAAAAAACGTAAGGAATCCAATAACGAAGGATTTCTGCAGCGATCCGTGGTAAAATTTTAGCGAAGCAGCAAGGGAAGCGCTCAAAAACAGCAAAACTTGTCACAGCTTACATGCATTCCAATGGGCTGTAATGGCTCTTTTGAGCACCGCAATATGGCGGCCGGTTAGCGTACCCTTCGCGCGATACCCACACCCATCCGCTATCCAGCCTTTATACACAGAGATCAGTGGTCACATTTTACTTTCTTCATTCCGTACACGACTGCCGCAGCGCCACAAGACTTTACTTCACTTCACAAGACGCCACTTTTCGACTCATTTCGCCCTCCGGCGTTTCCCTCTAGGCCAGAAATATAAGAGTTTCGTTTTTGCACGTGGTTTTTGGAAGACGCTTTAGGACAAACGTTTCCATGCAGGATTGTCGCTTTTCAGATGACGTAAAAAATAACGTAGCTGATGCTGTCACATTTGACTTTCTTCGTTCCGTACACGACTGCGGGGGCGCCACAAGAGATCCACTACTCGACACATTTCGCCCTCCTGTGTTTCCCTCTAGGCCAGAAGTATAAGAGTTTCGTTTTTGCACGTTGTTTTTGGAAGACGCTTTAGGACAAACGTTTCCATGCAGGATTGTCGCTTTTCAAATGACGTAAAAAATAACGTAGCTGATGCTGTCACATTTTACTTTCTTCATTCCGTACACGACTGCGGGGGCGCCACAAGAGATCCACTACTCGCACAGGGGTGACACAAACCCGCCATTGTTGTAACTACCCTCAAGCGGGTGCTTTTGGCAAAACTGCCATCTTGTCCTGGTCGCACGTCATAGAAAACGTCATTTTCAGGTCATGTGACTTTGTTTATATGTCGTTTTGCCGCTTACCGACATAGTTTCGCCGTCATAACACCAAGAGATTATCGCATTTTGCTAGCGTAAACTATGCGGTGCTTCTTCCGCAACATGGTAGCCCATTTCTCCTTAGTTTAAGTACATGGCATCGGCTCGGTAAATCTTAACGCGCAGTCGTCATCACATCTTTGGAAGTCAACAATACGAGGCTTTGTGTGCAAAACTGCGCGTTTTACTGCAAGATTATCGGATAAAAATAATTACCGTGATCGAAAAACATCCAAAACGTCGTCCAGAAACAACAACCGCATTGTTTACAAACGGTTTGGCCGCCGATCACGGGCGCCGCCATCTTTAAGGTCACGTGCGCCTTGACGTTTGATGTGACGTGCGACCAGGACCTGTCCAGGATGCATTGCGTTCGCCCAGCACGCTTTCGTCTACGGAGAAATACATTGGATGCCACCCCTGTGACTACTCGACACATTTCGCCCTCCTGTGTTTCTCTCTAGGCCAGAAGTATAAGAGTTTCGTTTTTCCACGTGGTTTTTGGAAGACGCTTTAGGACAAACGTTTCCATGCAGGATTGTCGCTTTTCAAATGACGTAAAAAATAACGTAGCTGATGCTGTCACATTTTACTTTCTTCATTCCGTACACGACTGCGGGGGCGCCACAAGAGATCCACTACTCGACACATTTCGCCCTCCTGTGTTTCCCTCTAGGCCAGAAGTATAAGAGTTTCGTTTTTGCACGTGGTTTTTGGAAGACGCTTTAGGACAAACGTTTCCATGCAGGATTGTCGCTTTTCAAATGACGTAAAAAATAACGTAGCTGATGCTGTCACATTTGACTTTCTTCGTTCCGTACACGACTGCGGGGGCGCCACAAGAGATCCACTACTCGACACATTTCGCCCTCCTGTGTTTCCCTCTAGGCCAGAAGTATAAGAGTTTCGTTTTTGCACGTGGTTTTTGGAAGACGCTTTAGGACAAACGTTTCCATGCAGGATTGTCGCTTTTCAAATGACGTAAAAAATAACGTAGCTGATGCTGTCACATTTTACTTTCTTCATTCCGTACACGACTGCGGGAGCGCCACAAGAGATCCACTACTCGACACATTTCGCCCTCCTGTGTTTCCCTCTAGGCCAGAAGTATAAGAGTTTCGTTTTTGCACGTGGTTTTTGGAAGACGCTTTAGGACAAACGTTTCCATGCAGGATTGTCGCTTTTCAAATGACGTAAAAAATAACGTAGCTGATGCTGTCACATTTTACTTTCTTCATTCCGTACACGACTGCGGGGGCGCCACAAGAGATCCACTACTCGACACATTTCGCCCTCCTGTGTTTCTCTCTAGGCCAGAAGTATAAGAGTTTCGTTTTTGCACGTGGTTTTTGGAAGACGCTTTAGGACAAACGTTTCCATGCAGGATTGTCGCTTTTCAGATGACGTAAAAAATAACGTAGCTGATGCTGTCACATTTTACTTTCTTCATTCCGTACACGACTGCGGGGCGCCACAAGAGATCCACTACTCGACACATTTCGCCCTCCTGCGTTTCCCTCTGGGCCAGAAATATAAGAGTTTCGTTTTTGCACGTGGTTTTTAGAAGACGTTTTAGGATAAGCGTTTCCATGCAGGATTGTCACTTTTCGGCTGACGTAAAAAATAACGTAGCTGATGCTGTCACATTTTACTTTCTTCATTCCGTACACGATTGCGGGGGCGCCACAAGATATCCACTACTCGACACATTTCGCCCTCCTGTGTTTCCCTCTAGGCCAGAAATATAAGAGTTTCGTTTTTGCACGTGGTTTTTGGAAGACGCTTTAGGACAAACGTTTCCAAGCAGGATTGTCGCTTTTCAGCTGACGTAAAAAATAACGTAGCTGATGCTGTCACATTTTACTTTCTTCATTCCGTACACGATTGCGGGGGCGCCACAAGATATCCACTACTCGACACATTTCGCCCTCCTGTGTTTCCCTCTAGGCCAGAAATATAAGAGTTTCGTTTTTGCACGTGGTTTTTGGAAGACGCTTTAGGACAAACGTTTCCAAGCAGGATTGTCGCTTTTCAGCTGACGTAAAAAATAACGTAGCTGATGCTGTCACATTTTACTTTCTTCATTCCGTACACGATTGCGGGGGCGCCACAAGATATCCACTACTCGACACATTTCGCCCTCCTGTGTTTCCCTCTAGGCCAGAAGTATAAGAGTTTCGTTTTTGCACGTGGTTTTTGGAAGACGCTTTAGGACAAACGTTTCCAAGCAGGATTGTCGCTTTTCAGCTGACGTAAAAAATAACGTAGCTGATGCTGTCACATTTTACTTTCTTCATTCCGTACACGATTGCGGGGGCGCCACAAGATATCCACTACTCGACACATTTCGCCCTCCTGTGTTTCCCTCTAGGCCAGAAATATAAGAGTTTCGTTTTTGCACGTGGTTTTTGGAAGACGCTTTAGGACAAACGTTTCCAAGCAGGATTGTCGCTTTTCAGCTGACGTAAAAAATAACGTAGCTGATGCTGTCACATTTTACTTTCTTCATTCCGTACACGATTGCGGGGGCGCCACAAGATATCCACTACTCGACACATTTCGCCCTCCTGTGTTTCCCTCTAGGCCAGAAGTATAAGAGTTTCGTTTTTGCACGTGGTTTTTGGAAGACGCTTTAGGACAAACGTTTCCATGCAGGATTGTCGCTTTTCGGCTGACGTAAAAAATAACGTACTGATGCTGTCACATTTTACTTTCTTCATTCCGTACACGACTGCCGCGGCGCCACAAGAGACCCACTTGTCGACACATTTCGCCCTCCTGCGTTTCCCTCTAGGCCAGAAATATAAGAGTTTCGTTTTTGCACGTGGTTTTTAGAGGACGTTTTAGGACAAACGTTTCCATGCAGGATTGTCGCTTTTCGGCTGACGTAAAAAATAACGTAGCTGATGCTGTCACATTTTACTTTCTTCATTCCGTACACGACTGCCGCGGCGCCACAAGAGACCCGCTTTTCGACACATTTCGCCCTCCTTCGTTTCCCTCTAGGCCAGAAATATAAGAGTTTCGTTTTCGCACGTGGTTTTTAGAAGACGTTTTAGGATAAGCGTTTCCATGCAGGATTGTCGCTTTTCGGCTGACGTAAAAAATAACGTAGCTGATGCTGTCACATTTTACTTTCTTCATTCCGTACACGACTGCCGCGGCGCCACAAGAGACCCACTTTTCGACACATTTCGCCCTCCTGCGTTTCCCTCTAGGCCAGAAATATAAGAGTTTCGTTTTTGCACGTGGTTTTTGGAAGACGCTTTAGGACAAACGTTTCCAAGCAGGATTGTCGCTTTTCAGCTGACGTAAAAAATAACGTAGCTGATGCTGTCACATTTTACTTTCTTCATTCCGTACACGACTGCCGCGGCGCCACAAGAGATCCACTAATCGACACATTTCGCCCTCCTGTGTTTCCCTCTAGGCCAGAAGTATAAGAGTTTCGTTTTTGCACGTGGTTTTTGGAAGACGCTTTAGGACAAACGTTTCCATGCAGGATTGTCGCTTTTCAGATGACGTAAAAAATAACGTAGCTGATGCTGTCACATTTTACGTTATTCATTCCGTACACGACTACGGGGGCGCCACAAGAGACCCACTTTTCGACCACACATTTCGCCCTCCTGCGTTTCCCTCTAGGCCAGAAATATAAGAGTTTCGTTTTTGCACGTGGTTTTTACAAGACGTTTTAGGATAAACGTTTCCATGCAGGATTGTCGCTTTTCGGCTGACAAAAAAAAAATAAAAAATAACGTAGCTGATGCTGTCACATTTTACTTTCTTCATTCCGTACACGACTGCAAGGGCGCCACAAGAGATCCACTACTCGACACATTTCGCCCTCCTGTGTTTCCCTCTAGGCCAGAAGTATAAGAGTTTCGTTTTTGCACGTGGTTTTTGGAAGACGCTTTAGGACAGACGTTTCCATGCAGGATTGTCGCTTTTCAGATGACGTAAAAAATAACGTAGCTGATGCTGTCGCATTTTACTTTCTTCATTCCGTACACGACTGCGGGGGCGCCACAAGAGACCCACTTTTCGACTCATTTCGCCCTCCTGCGTTTCCCTCTAGGCCAGAAATATAAGAGTTTCGTTTTTGCACGTGGTTTTTAGAAGACGTTTTAGGATAAGCATTTCCATGCAGGATTGTCGCTTTTCGGCTTACGTAAAAAATAACGTACTGATGCTGTCACATTTTACTTTCTTCATTCCGTACACGACTGTCGCGGCGCCACAAGAGACCCACTTGTCGACACATTTCGCCCTCCTGTGTTTCCCTCTAGGCCAGAAGTATAAGAGTTTCGTTTTTGCACGTGGTTTTTGGAAGACGCTTTAGGACGAACATTTCCAAGCAGGATTGTCGCTTTTCAGCTGACGTAAAAAATAACGTAGCTGATGCTGTCACACTTTCTTCATTCCGTACACGACTGCCGCGGCGCCACAGGAGACCCGCTTTTCGACACATTTCGCCCTCCTTCGTTTCCCTCTAGGCCAGAAATATAAGAGTTTCGTTTTTGCACGTGGTTTTTAGAGGACGTTTTAGGACAAACGTTTCCATGCAGGATTGTCGCTTTTCGGCTGACGTAAAAAATAACGTAGCTGATGCTGTCACATTTTACTTTCTTCATTCCGTACACGACTGCCGCGGCGCCACAAGAGACCCATTTGTCGACACATTTCGCCCTCCTTCGTTTCCCTCTAGGCCAGAAATATAAGAGTTTCGTTTTTGCACGTGGTTTCTGGAAGACGCTTTAGGACGAACATTTCCAAGCAGGATTGTCGCTTTTCAGCTGACGTAAAAAATAACGTACTGATGCTGTCACATTTTACTTTCTTCATTCCGTACACGACTGCCGCGGCGCCACAAGAGACCCACTTGTCGACACATTTCGCCCTCCTGCGTTTCCCTCTAGGCCAGAAATATAAGAGTTTCGTTTTTGCACGTGGTTTTTAGAGGACGTTTTAGGACAAACGTTTCCATGCAGGATTGTGCTTTTCGGCTGACGTAAAAAATAACGTAGCTGATGCTGTCACATTTTACTTTCTTCATTCCGTACACGACTGCCGCGGCGCCACAAGAGACCCGCTTTTCGACACATTTCGCCCTCCTTCGTTTCCCTCTAGGCCAGAAATATAAGAGTTTCGTTTTTGCACGTGGTTTTTAGAAGACGTTTTAGGATAAGCGTTTCCATGCAGGATTGTCGCTTTTCGGCTGACGTAAAAAATAACGTAGCTGATGCTGTCACATTTTACTTTCTTCATTCCGTACACGACTGCCGCGGCGCCACAAGAGACCCACTTTTCGACACATTTCGCCCTCCTGCGTTTCCCTCTAGGCCAGAAATATAAGAGTTTCGTTTTTGCACGTGGTTTTTGGAAGACGCTTTAGGACAAACGTTTCCATGCAGGATTGTCGCTTTTCAGATGACGTAAAAAATAACGTAGCTGATGCTGTCACATTTTACTTTCTTCATTCCGTACACGACTGCCGCGGCGCCACAAGAGATCCACTAATCGACACATTTCGCCCTCCTGTGTTTCCCTCTAGGCCAGAAGTATAAGAGTTTCGTTTTTGCACGTGGTTTTTGGAAGACGCTTTAGGACAAACGTTTCCATGCAGGATTGTCGCTTTTCAGATGACGTAAAAAATAACGTAGCTGATGCTGTCACATTTTACGTTATTCATTCCGTACACGACTACGGGGGCGCCACAAGAGACCCACTTTTCGACCACACATTTCGCCCTCCTGCGTTTCCCTCTAGGCCAGAAATATAAGAGTTTCGTTTTTGCACGTGGTTTTTACAAGACGTTTTAGGATAAACGTTTCCATGCAGGATTGTCGCTTTTCGGCTGACAAAAAAAAAAAAAAATAACGTAGCTGATGCTGTCACATTTTACTTTCTTCATTCCGTACACGACTGCGGGGGCGCCACAAGAGATCCACTACTCGACACATTTCGCCCTCCTGTGTTTCCCTCTAGGCCAGAAGTATAAGAGTTTCGTTTTTGCACGTGGTTTTTGGAAGACGCTTTAGGACAGACGTTTCCATGCAGGATTGTCGCTTTTCAGATGACGTAAAAAATAACGTAGCTGATGCTGTCGCATTTTACTTTCTTCATTCCGTACACGACTGCGGGGGCGCCACAAGAGACCCACTTTTCGACTCATTTCGCCCTCCTGCGTTTCCCTCTAGGCCAGAAATATAAGAGTTTCGTTTTTGCACGTGGTTTTTAGAAGACGTTTTAGGATAAGCATTTCCATGCAGGATTGTCGCTTTTCGGCTGACGTAAAATATAACGTACTGATGCTGTCACATTTTACTTTCTTCATTCCGTACACGACTGTCGCGGCGCCACAAGAGACCCACTTGTCGACACATTTCGCCCTCCTGTGTTTCCCTCTAGGCCAGAAGTATAAGAGTTTCGTTTTTGCACGTGGTTTTTGGAAGACGCTTTAGGACGAACATTTCCAAGCAGGATTGTCGCTTTTCAGCTGACGTAAAAAATAACGTAGCTGATGCTGTCACACTTTCTTCATTCCGTACACGACTGCCGCGGCGCCACAGGAGACCCGCTTTTCGACACATTTCGCCCTCCTTCGTTTCCCTCTAGGCCAGAAATATAAGAGTTTCGTTTTTGCACGTGGTTTTTAGAGGACGTTTTAGGACAAACGTTTCCATGCAGGATTGTCGCTTTTCGGCTGACGTAAAAAATAACGTAGCTGATGCTGTCACATTTTACTTTCTTCATTCCGTACACGACTGCCGCGGCGCCACAAGAGACCCGCTTTTCGACACATTTCGCCCTCCTTCGTTTCCCTCTAGGCCAGAAATATAAGAGTTTCGTTTTTGCACGTGGTTTTTAGAGGACGTTTTAGGACAAACGTTTCCATGCAGGATTGTCGCTTTTCGGCTGACGTAAAAAATAACGTAGCTGATGCTGTCACATTTTACTTTCTTCATTCCGTACACGACTGCCGCGGCGCCACAAGAGACCCGCTTTTCGACACATTTCGCCCTCCTTCGTTTCCCTCTAGGCCAGAAATATAAGAGTTTCGTTTTTGCACGTGGTTTTTAGAGGACGTTTTAGGACAAACGTTTCCATGCAGGATTGTCGCTTTTCGGCTGACGTAAAAAATAACGTAGCTGATGCTGTCACATTTTACTTTCTTCATTCCGTACACGACTGCCGCGGCGCCACAAGAGACCCGCTTTTCGACACATTTCGCCCTCCTTCGTTTCCCTCTAGGCCAGAAATATAAGAGTTTCGTTTTTGCACGTGGTTTTTAGAAGACGTTTTAGGAGAAACGTTTCCATGCAGAATTGTCGCTTTTCGGCTGACGTAAAAATAACGTAGCTGATACTGTCACATTTTACTTTCTTCATTCCGTACACCACTGCGAGGGCGCCACAAGAGATCCACTAATCGACACATTTCGCCCTTCTGTGTTTCCCTCTAGGCCAGAAATATAAGAGTTTCGTTTTTGCACGTGGTTTTTGGAAGACGTTTTAGGATAAGAGTTTCCATGCAGGATTGTCGCTTTTCGGCTGACGTAAAAAATAACGTACTGATGCTGTCACATTTTACTTTCTTCATTCCGTACACGACTGCCGCGGCGCCACAAGAGACCCGCTTTTCGACACATTTCGCCCTCCTTCGTTTCCCTCTAGGCCAGAAATATAAGAGTTTCGTTTTTGCACGTGGTTTTTAGAGGACGTTTTAGGACAAACGTTTCCATGCAGGATTGTCGCTTTTCGGCTGACGTAAAAAATAACGTAGCTGATGCTGTCACATTTTACTTTCTTCATTCCGTACACGACTGCCGCGGCGCCACAAGAGACCCGCTTTTCGACACATTTCGCCCTCCTTCGTTTCCCTCTAGGCCAGAAATATAAGAGTGTCGTTTTTGCACGTGGTTTTTAGAGGACGTTTTAGGACAAACGTTTCCATGCAGGATTGTCGCTTTTCGGCTGACGTAAAAAATAACGTAGCTGATGCTGTCACATTTTACTTTCTTCATTCCGTACACGACTGCCGCGGCGCCACAAGAGACCCGCTTTTCGACACATTTCGCCCTCCTTCGTTTCCCTCTAGGCCAGAAATATAAGAGTTTCGTTTTTGCACGTGGTTTTTAGAAGACGTTTTAGGAGAAACGTTTCCATGCAGAATTGTCGCTTTTCGGCTGACGTAAAAATAACGTAGCTGATACTGTCACATTTTACTTTCTTCATTCCGTACACCACTGCGAGGGCGCCACAAGAGATCCACTAATCGACACATTTCGCCCTTCTGTGTTTCCCTCTAGGCCAGAAATATAAGAGTTTCGTTTTTGCACGTGGTTTTTGGAAGACGTTTTAGGATAAGAGTTTCCATGGAGGATTGTCGCTTTTCGGCTGACGTAAAAAATAACGTACTGATGCTGTCACATTTTACTTTCTTCATTCCGTACACGACTGCCGCGGCGCCACAAGAGACCCACTTGTCGACACATTTCGCACTCCTGCGTTTCCCTCTAGGCCAGAAATATAAGAGTTTCGTTTTTGCACGTGGTTTTTAGAAGACGTTTTAGGATAAGCATTTCCATGCAGGATTGTCGCTTTTCGGCTGACGTAAAAAATAACGTACTGATGCTGTCACATTTTACTTTCTTCATTCCGTACACGACTGCCGCGGCGCCACAAGAGACCCACTTGTCGACACATTTCGCCCTCCTGTGTTTCCCTCTAGGCCAGAAGTATAAGAGTTTCGTTTTTGCACGTGGTTTTTGGAAGACGCTTTAGGACGAACATTTCCAAGCAGGATTGTCGCTTTTCAGCTGACGTAAAATATAACGTAGCTGATGCTGTCACACTTTCTTCATTCCGTACACGACTGCCGCGGCGCCACAAGAGACCCGCTTTTCGACACATTTCGCCCTCCTTCGTTTCCCTCTAGGCCAGAAATATAAGAGTTTCGTTTTTGCACGTGGTTTTTAGAGGACGTTTTAGAACAAACGTTTCCATGCAGGATTGTCGCTTTTCGGCTGACGTAAAAAATAACGTAGCTGATGCTGTCACATTTTACTTTCTTCATTCCGTACACGACTGCCGCGGCGC
The DNA here is from genome assembly GCF_037126465.1 of Ornithodoros turicata. Lineage (NCBI taxonomy): Eukaryota > Metazoa > Arthropoda > Arachnida > Ixodida > Argasidae > Ornithodoros > Ornithodoros turicata. The sequence goes on from NC_088201.1 coordinate 134,336,876, forward strand.
CACAAGAGACGCTTTTCGACACATTTCGCCCTCCTTCGTTTCCCTCTAGGCCAGAAATATAAGAGTTTCGTTCTTGCACGTGGTTTTTAGAAGACGTTTTAGGAGAAACGTTTCCATGCAGAATTGTCGCTTTTCAAATGACGTAAAAAATAACGTAGCTGATACTGTCACATTTTACTTTCTTCATTCCGTACACCACTGCGAGGGCGCCACAAGAGATCCACTAATCGACACATTTCGCCCTTCTGTGTTTCCCTCTAGGCCAGAAATATAGGAGTTTCGTTTTTGCACGTGGTTTTTGGAAGACGCTTTAGGACAAACGTTTCCATGCAGGATTGTCGCTTTTCGGATGGCGTAAAAATAACGTAGCTGATGCTGTTGCATTTTACTTTATTCATTCCGTACACGACTGCGGGGGCGCCACAAGAGATCCACTACTTGACACATTTCCCCCCCTGTGTTTCTCTCTAGGCCAGAAATATAAGACTTTCGTTATTGCACGTGGTTTTTGGAAGACGCTTTAGGACAAACGTTTCCATGCAGAATTCTCGCTTTTCAGATGACGTAAAAAATAACGTAGCTGATGCTGTCACATTTTACGTTATTCATTCCGTACACGACTGCGGGGGCGCCACAAGAGACCCACTTTTCGACACATTTCGCCCTCCTGCGTTTCCCTCTAGGCCAGAAATATAAGAGTTTCGTTTTTGCACGTGGTTTTTGGAAGACGCTTTAGGACAAACGTTTCCATGCAGGATTGTCGCTTTTCAGATGACGTAAAAAATGACGTAGCTGATGCTGTCACATTTTACTTTCTTCATTCCGTACACGACTGCGGGGGCGCTACAAGAGATCCACTACTCGGCACATTTCGCCCTCCTGTGTTTCCCTCTAGGCCAGAAGTATAAGAGTTTCGTTTTTGCACGTGGTTTTTGGAAGACGCTTTAGGACAAACGTTTCCATGCAGGATTGTCGCTTTTCGGCTGACAAAAAAAATAACGTAGCTGATGCTGTCACATTTTACTTTCTTCATTCCGTACACGACTGCGGGGGCGCCACAAGAGACCCACTTTTCGACTCATTTCGCCCTCCTGCGTTTCCCTCTAGGCCAGAAATATAAGAGTTTCGTTTTTGCACGTGGTTTTTGGAAGACGCTTTAGGACAAACGTTTCCATGCAGGATTGTCGCTTTTCGGCTGACGTAAAAAATAACGTACTGATGCTGTCACATTTTACTTTCTTCATTCCGTACACGACTGCCGCGGCGCCACAAGAGACCCACTTGTCGACACATTTCGCCCTCCTGCGTTTCCCTCTAGGCCAGAAATATAAGAGTTTCGTTTTTGCACGTGGTTTTTGGAAGACGCTTTAGGACAAACGTTTCCAAGCAGGATTGTCGCTTTTCGCGTATGACATCACGACAAACAAGTCCGTGTGTAGCATGCGCTTCAATAAAGGAGAAAGCCCATTTGAACAGACAGTAACCTACAGGAACCAGGAGCTACCAATTTCACAGCTGTCTATTGATATTAAATACCGTGTGTGCGGAATAAACGGGTTTACATTTTGTAACATTGATTTTTTTGGGGGGGGATGAATATTCCCAGCAGAAGCGGAACCGGTTAAAAAACGGTATGAACCGTTATTTTTTTGCTCCGGAGCAGAACCGGTGCCGGATCGTTTATGATGTAACCGGAACGAAAACCGGAACGAAAAACGTTTCGGTTGGACACCCTGTCTGTTAGCAGTAAGCAGAACAATGTGCTTCCCATGGAGAAAAACGACATTCCTGTACCTAAACGTTGTTCTTGCGAAAAAGAGGGTTCGGCCAAGCTTTGATTGATATCGGCCTTACTCGGGCCAACTGAATACCGCCAACTTTGGGCCAGTATGTGACAGACCGTCCTAACAAACACGGGGACCAGCATGCATTGCCGTTGGGGCCATTGTAGAACCAATCTTGGTTTCTAGTCGGGCATTAGTTGGCTAGATAGCGTCCCATGAGGCATCAGCAATGATGGGCCAAGTATGGTCCAAATCTAATAAGATTCTCACCTAATAATAAGCTTCTGTACCCCTCTATAGGCGATGTTCTATTCTGTAACACCAGTGTGCCTTACAACTGTATCTGGCAGGTGTGTATATTGCAAAAATCAAATCCAAAGGTTGAAAGTGCTGCTGCTGGTCGTGTGTGGCCTGTCTTAACATCGTTTTGCTGCTTTTGGAATATATATGTATACGTACCAACCTGCTCGATAGCTGTTATTGTCAAAGGTTATACACATTACAAACGAGTAGGAAATGGAAATTCCTACTCGTTTAAGTAATGCTCTCCGTGTCATTATGGCTCAATGTATGAAGCTGTTTTTCACCTTGTCTGAAAATAATTTTGCAAGCTGAAGAAAAAATGTAGAAATGGACTTGTGTACATCGAGTTGAACTACATAGACTAGCATCGTTGCTTTGTTGTTTCGAGCAGCAGCTGCTGTTTTGGGGTTTGGGGGTTAACCCCCCTCCCCCCCAAATTGTAAGTTTGGTTAGTTGGTTAGTGCATTTGGAAGAGATGATAATGAAATCCTTCTCACCCATGTAAAGTCCCCACAGAATTCCTCCAGAAATATTTTTGGACTAGGCCACTGCTTTGAGCCCAACGCAGTTTACGAACTGCCTTCGCAGGTGACATTATGACGACGTCAGCCCAAGTTGCAGCGACCTGTGCCAACCAAATTTGCAATAGGCAATTTGCACTTGGACTTTATGTCTAGCTGGACACAACGCTATTGAAAGATGTAACATTCCCATGTAGCATTCCTTTCCTTGCTTTTTTTTTCTCAATAAACATATCCCCCCTCCCCTTGAGTTCGAAGAACACAGAAGACGACGAGGACGATACAAGACTCAAATACGAACTAAAAAAATGTTATAGAGTACATCAATTCTATTGCACTATATTAATTTGTTCATACATGATCATTGTTTTCAATATAGTAGTGTGGTATTGCAGCGAAATTCTAAAAGCTCCTCGTGACATATTGCACCCGGACTGTTTCCACACGCATAGGTGTCAACTTGTACTCTTCGAAATCTGAAATATTCCTCAGATTTTCTTGATATCTTTACATTTTTACTGCAGGACCGGTTCCCAAGCGTAGGAAAGTGTACAGTTTGGTGGAAGATGCCAGAAAATTGTAATTGCGGGAATCAGATAATGACAATAATTGTTGTATATGTATATTTTTCTTTTTATTAAATCGGTTAGACGTTCGGCGTCGTGGTGTGTATCTCTCTCTTTCTTTGTGCTGTTTTTACACCGTACCATCTACCCCAAGTGTCTGCGTTAGTTTGGTTACATTTGTAAATTTGAGACTTCGTGTGCTTCATTATTCATCTCTAACTAACTGTCATTCATCTCTCAGACTAACCTGACACGATATACTTTCAGTGAATAGCAGCAGGATGCTCTTAAGTTGACCACTTGGCCATGTTTTCTACCAAATTCCCCAAATTTCTGGATTCTGCAGAGGATTTGACAAACCGGGATTTGAAATGGGATTTGATTTGGCATGAAAAAAGGCAAATAAGCAAGAAATATGCTTTCACTTTGTTTTCCACAATATTAAACGGGCATAGTACTCGAGTTAAAAGGGGTGCATACAGATTCGCCCTACATTGGATTGTGCGTGTACAGTACGCGATCCGCCCGAAATGTTTTAAATGCAGGAACTAGAGAAGGTTCAGAATATTGCGACTAGATCAGTTGCATGGATGTTAGTATAAGCGAGATAAAGTCAAGATTAGGTTGGGATAGTTTGTCGACAAGGAAACAACAGTTACGTTTGCAATTTTTAGATAAGTTTACTAATGATAAAACTAGTATATGACAAAAGAACCTCCTCTAATTACTTGGAACCTCCATGGTACATCTCATCGAGATTGATCATCACAGGAAAATTTAGCCCAACGGATGTATAGAGCTGATTTGTTCGGGACCTGAGTACGTGTTGTTTTATACATGTGTGCTTTTCAGTTTTTCTTTTTGTATGCTGTACTTATTGCTTACTTTTATTTGTATGTATCCCCGCCACAGTAATGTCGTAAGACGTTGTTGCGTAATAGCAGAAATAAATAAATACAGAGAAAACTATAATTCTGGATACATAATGATTTCATCTGCTTCTCGAAAAAGAGTTGACTTGAATCCCATTTGTTACATCAAATTCATATCACTGGCGTGAGGTGCCTCATGATGACCCATGAGAAACATAGCGGTGATGCACACCCCTGACAAATTACAAAGTGCTTCGCATGCTTCAGATACACTTTCAACGTTTCGAATATGATCGGGCTTCTATAGCCATGACGGCTTCAACCGGTTTCAATGACTTCAACCTTCAACACACAAACCCAACAAACTACAAAGCAGGCAAAAAGTTCCCAGTATTTCAACAACGCGAAAAAGATCGTCTGTGCAACATTCGTGTGAAAGAACAGGCCTATTAATAAACAGTACAACAAAAATAGATGGAATTGAAATAATGGCTTCATTTTTCCCGCGGAGGCAACTAGAATGCAAGACGTCCCACACAGCAGCCAATGAGAAGTAGGAGCTACATTTTTGCGCAGAAGCACCTGGAAGAGTGAGTGACGCGGCAATGATACCCCTCAGGATCTAGCGTCTCGTCTGGTTCGCTTTGCTTTGGCTCTAACGGACGTTTCTTATCGTGGCGAGTGATAGGCATGATCTCGGGCCTATTATTGTTCCGCTAAGTCTGCAGCTATTAGAGGGTTTGTACTGTCCACTAATCTGTATAGTAATAGGCTGGATAGCGGATTGAAGGTGCAACCGTACGGTCACTGGCCGCCATCTTGCGAAGCTCAAAACATCGCCGTCCGTGACTCAGCTGCATATTCTGCATGCGCCTTTGCATAGCATTTTTGTGGTGTCATGCCCGCCTGCTGTGGTTATGGGTGTACTGCCCATACTGGCAAGATTCCGGGAACGACATTTCACAAGTAAGTGACTTAGTTTTACAAATAAATGTGATTTATTAGTCCACGAGCGGGGCGACAAAACGTTGCTGTTGAAGCATGCGCGCGGCACTTTGTGACTCGTATCCAAAGATCTAAACTTTAAGCAGGAAGGGAGTTGCCTCAGGACAGAAGCCGCCGATATTTCGAACAGAGACTGTTCTTCTTCTGGGCTTGGCCCAGAAGAAGAACAGTATCTCAGCAGAAGAAGAGCAGAAGAACAGCAACTCCCTTCCTACATTCTACCGGTTCGCTGGATTTCTACCCATCTACGTAAACTTTAAGCAGTACGTTATATGGATAGAGTCGTTGTGATAGTCCAGACTTCCTGCAGTTCACGGGTATGGTCTCGGCACGTAGCAGGCGTTGAAGTGCGCTTGTCAGGTGTGGGATCTACGGCTCACTTTGTTGGTCACGGTATAGATTGCTTGCTTGGATCATCCTTGTCATCCCTGCCGTAACTGATGGCATAAATTGTTCAATGCAGGTTCTCTCACAACCTCCCACAAGATTTAAAAAAGTGTGTGGTGAATGTCAGGCGAAAGGACTGGACGCCGTCGAGAACATCAATGATCTGCAGCAAACGTTTTAAAGACGTACATGTGCTTCGACAGAACAGGGCAAACCGTTCGACTGAGGCCTAACGCTGTGCCCTACAAGTTCGACTTTCCAGAACACCCAATAGAAAGTAATAATGCATACGTCATATGTAGAGGCCGGATTTATATGAACTAAAAGTTAGTTGAACACACATGCATGAAAAATTCATTAATCTTGCTCAAAATATGCACCTCTAGAAATTCACTTGCATGCATTTAAAACACACAACAAATTCACTGGGGCAAAAGTGTCTTACTTTATGCAGTGTACAAAAAGCATGCAGAGTTGAAAGCATAGATCGAGAAGTTACCAGTCAAAAGGAACTCCCTATGAAGTTACCGTGTGAAAAATGTAACTAAGTTAATAACGAAGTTATTCAGCCCGAAACGTAACTCACAGTTACGGAGTTACTTAAAAAAAAAGAACGAGTTACTTCGGACACAAAATGGCACTACACAGGTGCCCAGCGCGTGTGAGCAGTTGAGTTCGACCCTGAGTTGCCTGCGTTGAGTTTTCGTTTACGTCCAACAATGCGAACGCGTTGCATCTTATTCCTTGTGGGCACACGATGGTTCAGCTTCATTTCAAGCAGTAGCAGCGGTTCTTATTTCCTGAACAGAATACAGTACTATCATTGATTGAACATCACGTTTTATGACATAAAATGCCGCGGAAGAACCGGAGAGAAAGCAAGAAAACAAGTGGACGTGAGTGAAAAGCGAATTAAAAGTAACTTGGAACTTAGCTTAAGTTACTTTGGCAAAGTTACCTGAAAAAGAAATAAGTTCCTCTGAAAGTTACCGCGCAAAAGTAGCGAGTTAAGTTATAAGTTACCAAAAAAAGGAACTTTGTTACAGTAATGAGTTGCCTGGAACTCTGGTTGAAAGCGTGTAATTGCATGAAAGTCTAGCCTCTATGAATCATGTTCCCTAATTAAGAGTTTCAAGCGATGGTTGATGGTTGGAATCAGTACTGCATGAAGGGCACCTTAAAGCTGCAACTAGTCCAATATATGAAAACACTCCTGAATTATGCATTCATATGCAGTTAAAAGCCACTCCATATTGGATAGGACAGTACTAAGATGGGCAAAAGCATATAAAGAAAAAGTATTGCATGAAAATTTTGCCAAACGTACAAACTCGTATTAGTGGGACATACAAACACACCAGCCACATGTCTCTTTGGTGCGTTTCAGCATGTTTACTTTACTTAGAGACAATAAATAATTTTTCAACCTCAAATGTCTACTCTTTATTCTCCCTGCTTAAGATTGCGACAATATATGTTTGAATGCAGCCCACATGAAAACAATGTGATCCGTCTGATCAATGATGTTTCCCAGTGCTACAGCAGTATCGGACTGTACCACCTTGCCAAGGAATATACAGAGAAGGTGACAGCCAGGCCTCATCTGCGAAAGAAATTGTCAATGTTGATCATATTCAACAACCAGCAATGCACTCTGCCCACTTACGTGATTGACTGCATCAAACTGGCTGTTGCAACTGGACTTGTGATACTTTGATGTTGGAGCTTTCACCTCAAGACCTTGCTTCTTAGCCTTTTTATGACTTATTCACTCCACCTCTAGTCATTTTGAACAGTCTTTACCGTCATTTACTTCCTTAGTGCACATATTTCTAGTCGATATGTTTTTACTGTCATATAGCCTTTATACCACATACCATTCTAGTCCTTTGGAAGTGCTTTAGTGCCGTTCGGCATTTCGTGTCATAACTAGTCATATCTAAGCTTCCTGTGCAAAGCATAATGTTTATACCCAAGCATATTAAGGTGGTTACATAAACAAACGTGCCAAACATTCCCTGGCATTCCACACCCCCGAGCAGAAAGGAAATGGGAGAAACACAAGAAGCAACACGCTGACAGACGACAAAGGATACGTAACACAACAAATACAACACCACACAAAACCAGCAAATCACATAATCGAAGTTCAAAGTACAAAATTGGAACGACTCGACCTCACACGAGTACAAAATAGACAGGAAATAACATGTATGCGACGGGATTTCACACAAAAAACGTAAGGAATCCAATAACGAAGGATTTCTGCAGCGATCCGTGGTAAAATTTTAGCGAAGCAGCAAGGGAAGCGCTCAAAAACAGCAAAACTTGTCACAGCTTACATGCATTCCAATGGGCTGTAATGGCTCTTTTGAGCACCGCAATATGGCGGCCGGTTAGCGTACCCTTCGCGCGATACCCACACCCATCCGCTATCCAGCCTTTATACACAGAGATCAGTGGTCACATTTTACTTTCTTCATTCCGTACACGACTGCCGCAGCGCCACAAGACTTTACTTCACTTCACAAGACGCCACTTTTCGACTCATTTCGCCCTCCGGCGTTTCCCTCTAGGCCAGAAATATAAGAGTTTCGTTTTTGCACGTGGTTTTTGGAAGACGCTTTAGGACAAACGTTTCCATGCAGGATTGTCGCTTTTCAGATGACGTAAAAAATAACGTAGCTGATGCTGTCACATTTGACTTTCTTCGTTCCGTACACGACTGCGGGGGCGCCACAAGAGATCCACTACTCGACACATTTCGCCCTCCTGTGTTTCCCTCTAGGCCAGAAGTATAAGAGTTTCGTTTTTGCACGTTGTTTTTGGAAGACGCTTTAGGACAAACGTTTCCATGCAGGATTGTCGCTTTTCAAATGACGTAAAAAATAACGTAGCTGATGCTGTCACATTTTACTTTCTTCATTCCGTACACGACTGCGGGGGCGCCACAAGAGATCCACTACTCGCACAGGGGTGACACAAACCCGCCATTGTTGTAACTACCCTCAAGCGGGTGCTTTTGGCAAAACTGCCATCTTGTCCTGGTCGCACGTCATAGAAAACGTCATTTTCAGGTCATGTGACTTTGTTTATATGTCGTTTTGCCGCTTACCGACATAGTTTCGCCGTCATAACACCAAGAGATTATCGCATTTTGCTAGCGTAAACTATGCGGTGCTTCTTCCGCAACATGGTAGCCCATTTCTCCTTAGTTTAAGTACATGGCATCGGCTCGGTAAATCTTAACGCGCAGTCGTCATCACATCTTTGGAAGTCAACAATACGAGGCTTTGTGTGCAAAACTGCGCGTTTTACTGCAAGATTATCGGATAAAAATAATTACCGTGATCGAAAAACATCCAAAACGTCGTCCAGAAACAACAACCGCATTGTTTACAAACGGTTTGGCCGCCGATCACGGGCGCCGCCATCTTTAAGGTCACGTGCGCCTTGACGTTTGATGTGACGTGCGACCAGGACCTGTCCAGGATGCATTGCGTTCGCCCAGCACGCTTTCGTCTACGGAGAAATACATTGGATGCCACCCCTGTGACTACTCGACACATTTCGCCCTCCTGTGTTTCTCTCTAGGCCAGAAGTATAAGAGTTTCGTTTTTCCACGTGGTTTTTGGAAGACGCTTTAGGACAAACGTTTCCATGCAGGATTGTCGCTTTTCAAATGACGTAAAAAATAACGTAGCTGATGCTGTCACATTTTACTTTCTTCATTCCGTACACGACTGCGGGGGCGCCACAAGAGATCCACTACTCGACACATTTCGCCCTCCTGTGTTTCCCTCTAGGCCAGAAGTATAAGAGTTTCGTTTTTGCACGTGGTTTTTGGAAGACGCTTTAGGACAAACGTTTCCATGCAGGATTGTCGCTTTTCAAATGACGTAAAAAATAACGTAGCTGATGCTGTCACATTTGACTTTCTTCGTTCCGTACACGACTGCGGGGGCGCCACAAGAGATCCACTACTCGACACATTTCGCCCTCCTGTGTTTCCCTCTAGGCCAGAAGTATAAGAGTTTCGTTTTTGCACGTGGTTTTTGGAAGACGCTTTAGGACAAACGTTTCCATGCAGGATTGTCGCTTTTCAAATGACGTAAAAAATAACGTAGCTGATGCTGTCACATTTTACTTTCTTCATTCCGTACACGACTGCGGGAGCGCCACAAGAGATCCACTACTCGACACATTTCGCCCTCCTGTGTTTCCCTCTAGGCCAGAAGTATAAGAGTTTCGTTTTTGCACGTGGTTTTTGGAAGACGCTTTAGGACAAACGTTTCCATGCAGGATTGTCGCTTTTCAAATGACGTAAAAAATAACGTAGCTGATGCTGTCACATTTTACTTTCTTCATTCCGTACACGACTGCGGGGGCGCCACAAGAGATCCACTACTCGACACATTTCGCCCTCCTGTGTTTCTCTCTAGGCCAGAAGTATAAGAGTTTCGTTTTTGCACGTGGTTTTTGGAAGACGCTTTAGGACAAACGTTTCCATGCAGGATTGTCGCTTTTCAGATGACGTAAAAAATAACGTAGCTGATGCTGTCACATTTTACTTTCTTCATTCCGTACACGACTGCGGGGCGCCACAAGAGATCCACTACTCGACACATTTCGCCCTCCTGCGTTTCCCTCTGGGCCAGAAATATAAGAGTTTCGTTTTTGCACGTGGTTTTTAGAAGACGTTTTAGGATAAGCGTTTCCATGCAGGATTGTCACTTTTCGGCTGACGTAAAAAATAACGTAGCTGATGCTGTCACATTTTACTTTCTTCATTCCGTACACGATTGCGGGGGCGCCACAAGATATCCACTACTCGACACATTTCGCCCTCCTGTGTTTCCCTCTAGGCCAGAAATATAAGAGTTTCGTTTTTGCACGTGGTTTTTGGAAGACGCTTTAGGACAAACGTTTCCAAGCAGGATTGTCGCTTTTCAGCTGACGTAAAAAATAACGTAGCTGATGCTGTCACATTTTACTTTCTTCATTCCGTACACGATTGCGGGGGCGCCACAAGATATCCACTACTCGACACATTTCGCCCTCCTGTGTTTCCCTCTAGGCCAGAAATATAAGAGTTTCGTTTTTGCACGTGGTTTTTGGAAGACGCTTTAGGACAAACGTTTCCAAGCAGGATTGTCGCTTTTCAGCTGACGTAAAAAATAACGTAGCTGATGCTGTCACATTTTACTTTCTTCATTCCGTACACGATTGCGGGGGCGCCACAAGATATCCACTACTCGACACATTTCGCCCTCCTGTGTTTCCCTCTAGGCCAGAAGTATAAGAGTTTCGTTTTTGCACGTGGTTTTTGGAAGACGCTTTAGGACAAACGTTTCCAAGCAGGATTGTCGCTTTTCAGCTGACGTAAAAAATAACGTAGCTGATGCTGTCACATTTTACTTTCTTCATTCCGTACACGATTGCGGGGGCGCCACAAGATATCCACTACTCGACACATTTCGCCCTCCTGTGTTTCCCTCTAGGCCAGAAATATAAGAGTTTCGTTTTTGCACGTGGTTTTTGGAAGACGCTTTAGGACAAACGTTTCCAAGCAGGATTGTCGCTTTTCAGCTGACGTAAAAAATAACGTAGCTGATGCTGTCACATTTTACTTTCTTCATTCCGTACACGATTGCGGGGGCGCCACAAGATATCCACTACTCGACACATTTCGCCCTCCTGTGTTTCCCTCTAGGCCAGAAGTATAAGAGTTTCGTTTTTGCACGTGGTTTTTGGAAGACGCTTTAGGACAAACGTTTCCATGCAGGATTGTCGCTTTTCGGCTGACGTAAAAAATAACGTACTGATGCTGTCACATTTTACTTTCTTCATTCCGTACACGACTGCCGCGGCGCCACAAGAGACCCACTTGTCGACACATTTCGCCCTCCTGCGTTTCCCTCTAGGCCAGAAATATAAGAGTTTCGTTTTTGCACGTGGTTTTTAGAGGACGTTTTAGGACAAACGTTTCCATGCAGGATTGTCGCTTTTCGGCTGACGTAAAAAATAACGTAGCTGATGCTGTCACATTTTACTTTCTTCATTCCGTACACGACTGCCGCGGCGCCACAAGAGACCCGCTTTTCGACACATTTCGCCCTCCTTCGTTTCCCTCTAGGCCAGAAATATAAGAGTTTCGTTTTCGCACGTGGTTTTTAGAAGACGTTTTAGGATAAGCGTTTCCATGCAGGATTGTCGCTTTTCGGCTGACGTAAAAAATAACGTAGCTGATGCTGTCACATTTTACTTTCTTCATTCCGTACACGACTGCCGCGGCGCCACAAGAGACCCACTTTTCGACACATTTCGCCCTCCTGCGTTTCCCTCTAGGCCAGAAATATAAGAGTTTCGTTTTTGCACGTGGTTTTTGGAAGACGCTTTAGGACAAACGTTTCCAAGCAGGATTGTCGCTTTTCAGCTGACGTAAAAAATAACGTAGCTGATGCTGTCACATTTTACTTTCTTCATTCCGTACACGACTGCCGCGGCGCCACAAGAGATCCACTAATCGACACATTTCGCCCTCCTGTGTTTCCCTCTAGGCCAGAAGTATAAGAGTTTCGTTTTTGCACGTGGTTTTTGGAAGACGCTTTAGGACAAACGTTTCCATGCAGGATTGTCGCTTTTCAGATGACGTAAAAAATAACGTAGCTGATGCTGTCACATTTTACGTTATTCATTCCGTACACGACTACGGGGGCGCCACAAGAGACCCACTTTTCGACCACACATTTCGCCCTCCTGCGTTTCCCTCTAGGCCAGAAATATAAGAGTTTCGTTTTTGCACGTGGTTTTTACAAGACGTTTTAGGATAAACGTTTCCATGCAGGATTGTCGCTTTTCGGCTGACAAAAAAAAAATAAAAAATAACGTAGCTGATGCTGTCACATTTTACTTTCTTCATTCCGTACACGACTGCAAGGGCGCCACAAGAGATCCACTACTCGACACATTTCGCCCTCCTGTGTTTCCCTCTAGGCCAGAAGTATAAGAGTTTCGTTTTTGCACGTGGTTTTTGGAAGACGCTTTAGGACAGACGTTTCCATGCAGGATTGTCGCTTTTCAGATGACGTAAAAAATAACGTAGCTGATGCTGTCGCATTTTACTTTCTTCATTCCGTACACGACTGCGGGGGCGCCACAAGAGACCCACTTTTCGACTCATTTCGCCCTCCTGCGTTTCCCTCTAGGCCAGAAATATAAGAGTTTCGTTTTTGCACGTGGTTTTTAGAAGACGTTTTAGGATAAGCATTTCCATGCAGGATTGTCGCTTTTCGGCTTACGTAAAAAATAACGTACTGATGCTGTCACATTTTACTTTCTTCATTCCGTACACGACTGTCGCGGCGCCACAAGAGACCCACTTGTCGACACATTTCGCCCTCCTGTGTTTCCCTCTAGGCCAGAAGTATAAGAGTTTCGTTTTTGCACGTGGTTTTTGGAAGACGCTTTAGGACGAACATTTCCAAGCAGGATTGTCGCTTTTCAGCTGACGTAAAAAATAACGTAGCTGATGCTGTCACACTTTCTTCATTCCGTACACGACTGCCGCGGCGCCACAGGAGACCCGCTTTTCGACACATTTCGCCCTCCTTCGTTTCCCTCTAGGCCAGAAATATAAGAGTTTCGTTTTTGCACGTGGTTTTTAGAGGACGTTTTAGGACAAACGTTTCCATGCAGGATTGTCGCTTTTCGGCTGACGTAAAAAATAACGTAGCTGATGCTGTCACATTTTACTTTCTTCATTCCGTACACGACTGCCGCGGCGCCACAAGAGACCCATTTGTCGACACATTTCGCCCTCCTTCGTTTCCCTCTAGGCCAGAAATATAAGAGTTTCGTTTTTGCACGTGGTTTCTGGAAGACGCTTTAGGACGAACATTTCCAAGCAGGATTGTCGCTTTTCAGCTGACGTAAAAAATAACGTACTGATGCTGTCACATTTTACTTTCTTCATTCCGTACACGACTGCCGCGGCGCCACAAGAGACCCACTTGTCGACACATTTCGCCCTCCTGCGTTTCCCTCTAGGCCAGAAATATAAGAGTTTCGTTTTTGCACGTGGTTTTTAGAGGACGTTTTAGGACAAACGTTTCCATGCAGGATTGTGCTTTTCGGCTGACGTAAAAAATAACGTAGCTGATGCTGTCACATTTTACTTTCTTCATTCCGTACACGACTGCCGCGGCGCCACAAGAGACCCGCTTTTCGACACATTTCGCCCTCCTTCGTTTCCCTCTAGGCCAGAAATATAAGAGTTTCGTTTTTGCACGTGGTTTTTAGAAGACGTTTTAGGATAAGCGTTTCCATGCAGGATTGTCGCTTTTCGGCTGACGTAAAAAATAACGTAGCTGATGCTGTCACATTTTACTTTCTTCATTCCGTACACGACTGCCGCGGCGCCACAAGAGACCCACTTTTCGACACATTTCGCCCTCCTGCGTTTCCCTCTAGGCCAGAAATATAAGAGTTTCGTTTTTGCACGTGGTTTTTGGAAGACGCTTTAGGACAAACGTTTCCATGCAGGATTGTCGCTTTTCAGATGACGTAAAAAATAACGTAGCTGATGCTGTCACATTTTACTTTCTTCATTCCGTACACGACTGCCGCGGCGCCACAAGAGATCCACTAATCGACACATTTCGCCCTCCTGTGTTTCCCTCTAGGCCAGAAGTATAAGAGTTTCGTTTTTGCACGTGGTTTTTGGAAGACGCTTTAGGACAAACGTTTCCATGCAGGATTGTCGCTTTTCAGATGACGTAAAAAATAACGTAGCTGATGCTGTCACATTTTACGTTATTCATTCCGTACACGACTACGGGGGCGCCACAAGAGACCCACTTTTCGACCACACATTTCGCCCTCCTGCGTTTCCCTCTAGGCCAGAAATATAAGAGTTTCGTTTTTGCACGTGGTTTTTACAAGACGTTTTAGGATAAACGTTTCCATGCAGGATTGTCGCTTTTCGGCTGACAAAAAAAAAAAAAAAAATAACGTAGCTGATGCTGTCACATTTTACTTTCTTCATTCCGTACACGACTGCGGGGGCGCCACAAGAGATCCACTACTCGACACATTTCGCCCTCCTGTGTTTCCCTCTAGGCCAGAAGTATAAGAGTTTCGTTTTTGCACGTGGTTTTTGGAAGACGCTTTAGGACAGACGTTTCCATGCAGGATTGTCGCTTTTCAGATGACGTAAAAAATAACGTAGCTGATGCTGTCGCATTTTACTTTCTTCATTCCGTACACGACTGCGGGGGCGCCACAAGAGACCCACTTTTCGACTCATTTCGCCCTCCTGCGTTTCCCTCTAGGCCAGAAATATAAGAGTTTCGTTTTTGCACGTGGTTTTTAGAAGACGTTTTAGGATAAGCATTTCCATGCAGGATTGTCGCTTTTCGGCTGACGTAAAATATAACGTACTGATGCTGTCACATTTTACTTTCTTCATTCCGTACACGACTGTCGCGGCGCCACAAGAGACCCACTTGTCGACACATTTCGCCCTCCTGTGTTTCCCTCTAGGCCAGAAGTATAAGAGTTTCGTTTTTGCACGTGGTTTTTGGAAGACGCTTTAGGACGAACATTTCCAAGCAGGATTGTCGCTTTTCAGCTGACGTAAAAAATAACGTAGCTGATGCTGTCACACTTTCTTCATTCCGTACACGACTGCCGCGGCGCCACAGGAGACCCGCTTTTCGACACATTTCGCCCTCCTTCGTTTCCCTCTAGGCCAGAAATATAAGAGTTTCGTTTTTGCACGTGGTTTTTAGAGGACGTTTTAGGACAAACGTTTCCATGCAGGATTGTCGCTTTTCGGCTGACGTAAAAAATAACGTAGCTGATGCTGTCACATTTTACTTTCTTCATTCCGTACACGACTGCCGCGGCGCCACAAGAGACCCGCTTTTCGACACATTTCGCCCTCCTTCGTTTCCCTCTAGGCCAGAAATATAAGAGTTTCGTTTTTGCACGTGGTTTTTAGAGGACGTTTTAGGACAAACGTTTCCATGCAGGATTGTCGCTTTTCGGCTGACGTAAAAAATAACGTAGCTGATGCTGTCACATTTTACTTTCTTCATTCCGTACACGACTGCCGCGGCGCCACAAGAGACCCGCTTTTCGACACATTTCGCCCTCCTTCGTTTCCCTCTAGGCCAGAAATATAAGAGTTTCGTTTTTGCACGTGGTTTTTAGAGGACGTTTTAGGACAAACGTTTCCATGCAGGATTGTCGCTTTTCGGCTGACGTAAAAAATAACGTAGCTGATGCTGTCACATTTTACTTTCTTCATTCCGTACACGACTGCCGCGGCGCCACAAGAGACCCGCTTTTCGACACATTTCGCCCTCCTTCGTTTCCCTCTAGGCCAGAAATATAAGAGTTTCGTTTTTGCACGTGGTTTTTAGAAGACGTTTTAGGAGAAACGTTTCCATGCAGAATTGTCGCTTTTCGGCTGACGTAAAAATAACGTAGCTGATACTGTCACATTTTACTTTCTTCATTCCGTACACCACTGCGAGGGCGCCACAAGAGATCCACTAATCGACACATTTCGCCCTTCTGTGTTTCCCTCTAGGCCAGAAATATAAGAGTTTCGTTTTTGCACGTGGTTTTTGGAAGACGTTTTAGGATAAGAGTTTCCATGCAGGATTGTCGCTTTTCGGCTGACGTAAAAAATAACGTACTGATGCTGTCACATTTTACTTTCTTCATTCCGTACACGACTGCCGCGGCGCCACAAGAGACCCGCTTTTCGACACATTTCGCCCTCCTTCGTTTCCCTCTAGGCCAGAAATATAAGAGTTTCGTTTTTGCACGTGGTTTTTAGAGGACGTTTTAGGACAAACGTTTCCATGCAGGATTGTCGCTTTTCGGCTGACGTAAAAAATAACGTAGCTGATGCTGTCACATTTTACTTTCTTCATTCCGTACACGACTGCCGCGGCGCCACAAGAGACCCGCTTTTCGACACATTTCGCCCTCCTTCGTTTCCCTCTAGGCCAGAAATATAAGAGTGTCGTTTTTGCACGTGGTTTTTAGAGGACGTTTTAGGACAAACGTTTCCATGCAGGATTGTCGCTTTTCGGCTGACGTAAAAAATAACGTAGCTGATGCTGTCACATTTTACTTTCTTCATTCCGTACACGACTGCCGCGGCGCCACAAGAGACCCGCTTTTCGACACATTTCGCCCTCCTTCGTTTCCCTCTAGGCCAGAAATATAAGAGTTTCGTTTTTGCACGTGGTTTTTAGAAGACGTTTTAGGAGAAACGTTTCCATGCAGAATTGTCGCTTTTCGGCTGACGTAAAAATAACGTAGCTGATACTGTCACATTTTACTTTCTTCATTCCGTACACCACTGCGAGGGCGCCACAAGAGATCCACTAATCGACACATTTCGCCCTTCTGTGTTTCCCTCTAGGCCAGAAATATAAGAGTTTCGTTTTTGCACGTGGTTTTTGGAAGACGTTTTAGGATAAGAGTTTCCATGGAGGATTGTCGCTTTTCGGCTGACGTAAAAAATAACGTACTGATGCTGTCACATTTTACTTTCTTCATTCCGTACACGACTGCCGCGGCGCCACAAGACACCCACTTGTCGACACATTTCGCACTCCTGCGTTTCCCTCTAGGCCAGAAATATAAGAGTTTCGTTTTTGCACGTGGTTTTTAGAAGACGTTTTAGGATAAGCATTTCCATGCAGGATTGTCGCTTTTCGGCTGACGTAAAAAATAACGTACTGATGCTGTCACATTTTACTTTCTTCATTCCGTACACGACTGCCGCGGCGCCACAAGAGACCCACTTGTCGACACATTTCGCCCTCCTGTGTTTCCCTCTAGGCCAGAAGTATAAGAGTTTCGTTTTTGCACGTGGTTTTTGGAAGACGCTTTAGGACGAACATTTCCAAGCAGGATTGTCGCTTTTCAGCTGACGTAAAAAATAACGTAGCTGATGCTGTCACACTTTCTTCATTCCGTACACGACTGCCGCGGCGCCACAAGAGACCCGCTTTTCGACACATTTCGCCCTCCTTCGTTTCCCTCTAGGCCAGAAATATAAGAGTTTCGTTTTTGCACGTGGTTTTTAGAGGACGTTTTAGAACAAACGTTTCCATGCAGGATTGTCGCTTTTCGGCTGACGTAAAAAATAACGTAGCTGATGCTGTCACATTTTACTTTCTTCATTCCGTACACGACTGCCGCGGCGCCACAAGAGACGCTTTTCGACACATTTCGCCCTCCTTCGTTTCCCTCTAGGCCAGAAATATAAGAGTTTCGTTCTTGCACGTGGTTTTTAGAAGACGTTTTAGGAGAAACGTTTCCATGCAGAATTGTCGCTTTTCAAATGACGTAAAAAATAACGTAGCTGATACTGTCACATTTTACTTTCTTCATTCCGTACACCACTGCGAGGGCGCCACAAGAGATCCACTAATCGACACATTTCGCCCTTCTGTGTTTCCCTCTAGGCCAGAAATATAGGAGTTTCGTTTTTGCACGTGGTTTTTGGAAGACGCTTTAGGACAAACGTTTCCATGCAGGATTGTCGCTTTTCGGATGGCGTAAAAATAACGTAGCTGATGCTGTTGCATTTTACTTTATTCATTCCGTACACGACTGCGGGGGCGCCACAAGAGATCCACTACTTGACACATTTCCCCCCCTGTGTTTCTCTCTAGGCCAGAAATATAAGACTTTCGTTATTGCACGTGGTTTTTGGAAGACGCTTTAGGACAAACGTTTCCATGCAGAATTCTCGCTTTTCAGATGACGTAAAAAATAACGTAGCTGATGCTGTCACATTTTACGTTATTCATTCCGTACACGACTGCGGGGGCGCCACAAGAGACCCACTTTTCGACACATTTCGCCCTCCTGCGTTTCCCTCTAGGCCAGAAATATAAGAGTTTCGTTTTTGCACGTGGTTTTTGGAAGACGCTTTAGGACAAACGTTTCCATGCAGGATTGTCGCTTTTCAGATGACGTAAAAAATGACGTAGCTGATGCTGTCACATTTTACTTTCTTCATTCCGTACACGACTGCGGGGGCGCTACAAGAGATCCACTACTCGGCACATTTCGCCCTCCTGTGTTTCCCTCTAGGCCAGAAGTATAAGAGTTTCGTTTTTGCACGTGGTTTTTGGAAGACGCTTTAGGACAAACGTTTCCATGCAGGATTGTCGCTTTTCGGCTGACAAAAAAAATAACGTAGCTGATGCTGTCACATTTTACTTTCTTCATTCCGTACACGACTGCGGGGGCGCCACAAGAGACCCACTTTTCGACTCATTTCGCCCTCCTGCGTTTCCCTCTAGGCCAGAAATATAAGAGTTTCGTTTTTGCACGTGGTTTTTGGAAGACGCTTTAGGACAAACGTTTCCATGCAGGATTGTCGCTTTTCGGCTGACGTAAAAAATAACGTACTGATGCTGTCACATTTTACTTTCTTCATTCCGTACACGACTGCCGCGGCGCCACAAGAGACCCACTTGTCGACACATTTCGCCCTCCTGCGTTTCCCTCTAGGCCAGAAATATAAGAGTTTCGTTTTTGCACGTGGTTTTTGGAAGACGCTTTAGGACAAACGTTTCCAAGCAGGATTGTCGCTTTTCGGCTGACGTAAAAAATAACGTACTGATGCTGTCACATTTTACTTTCTTCATTCCGTACACGACTGCCGCGGCGCCACAAGAGACCCACTTGTCGACACATTTCACCCTCCTTCGTTTCCCTCTAGGCCAGAAATATAAGTGTTTCGTTTTTGCGCGTGGTTTTTGGAAGACGCTTTAGGACAAACGTTTTCATGCAGGATTGTCGCTTTTCGGCTGACGTAAAAAATAACGTACCCTGCTGGAAATAGCAAACATGTTCTCACTGAACCCTTCCATCGTCTTGAATGAGATTCAATGTGAAAAATTACACCCACTTCGTGCAATGTGCTGAGAGAGTAAATTTCTCATTGAGGAAATGGGGTGTCGTGCAAGGAAGGAACCTTTACGGAGATACTCTTCAACATGCTGTGTAAGGAAGTTAGCTTACAGGAGCCAGGCACCCAATTAAAGCAATGGGTTTAATGGGAACGAACAGGAATGAGTGCTTTCCAATTGATTTGATGTGAATACAGGACCAACTGAGTCATTTGGTCTAATGAGTATCAATGAGGAATGGCAATTTCAAATTCATGCAATGTGCATACACAACCAATTGGTGTAGTGGGTGTAATGAGAACAAATGAGAAATGATGACTTTATTTTTAATTAAAGTATATGAAGAACCAACTGATGCAATATAGGTAAAATGAAGACCACTTCAGGCAATGTTATTTGTGCTGCACCTACATCAAATAAGATGAACAGATATAAAAATCATTAGATAATACACACTGGTTTGCTGTGAAGAAACATCTCATTTCCAAATACTTTATTTAGTGGGCTGTAGTACGTAATTGGCCAATGTCAGAAACACACCAATAACATGCAAATGCTTTACTGCTTCCTACAGTGCTTAATTTTACTCCTGACAGGGATGAATTCCATGGACAACATGTTCAATTCTTCACAATGTTGAACAATTAAGACAAGATCAAATGAAAGGGGAGTAATTAATGATGAAAGAAGGAAGTCACTGAAAAGGTTAGCCAGCTGTAGGATTTGAACCCACATCTTCTGTATTACCGGTCTAGGGCTCTTACCAATTGAGCTAAGCTAATACGCGTCACCAGTGACTTCCAGCGATGAGTCATTTTGTACCTTCAAAATGACGCAACTCGGGAAGTCACTGGAGAGGTATGTTACCTTTGCTCAATTGGTAAGAGCCCTGGACCAATAACGCAGAAGATGTGGGTTCAAATCCTACAGCTGGCTAATCTTTTCAGTGACTTCCTCCTTTCGTCATTAATTTCTTAGGCACTTGAAGCCTTGTATGTATTCAAGACTCAGAACATCAATTCCCGTCATGGGGAGGTTGGATGTGAAAGGCGTCTTCCGTGCACGACGCCTTCGGATGGAATGACGAAGGCTGAGGCGGACTTGTTGTTTCGGGATGCGCCATCAGTATATGCTGCCGTAAACGTAGAAAACTTCTCGTCTACCAGAGCATGAAAATGGGCTCGGAGGACTTGAGGGGGGACCTGATCTCTTCTTTCCTTTTCTTTCTACAACACATCTGTGATTTTCCACCCCGGGAATGGGCAGTCTTTACAGACCCCAAATCTGCACTTCAAGCAATTGAAAATTCCGGCATACGAGGCCCATCCACACCCCTAGTCACAGACGTGTTAATGGCTTACCACACTATCTACGCCGCAGGCCACAGGCTAGTTCTCCAGTGGGTTCCAGCCCAATGTGGTGTCGTGGGGAACGAGCAGGCCGACAGCGCCGCAGAAGCAGCACTCTCGTATCGGCAACGGACCCGCATTTTTCTCCTGAGAGGAGACCGCCGTTCAATTCTGCGACGCCTAGTGACACCCCTGGCTTCCCGCCAACGGACAACCGACATTCTTTCCCCCTCTATGTTGAACAGAGTTGATCCCACGCTCGCTTTCCGCATGCCACGAAACACCTCTCGTCAAGATGCTGCATTAATCCACCGAATGCGCCTCGATGTGGCCTTTACAGCTCAGTGGCGTTACCGCTTGAGACAAGTTGACTCTCCCACCTGCTGCCACTGTGGTGCTCTTGAGGATCTGGAGCACATTCTTCTTCATTGCCCTCACTACGAACCTTTCCGAACCACACTCTCCGAGTCTCTTCGTCAGCTGGACTCTCGCCCTTTCTCCCTATCGAAATTGCTTGGTCCCTGGCCCAATCCAGCCCAGCAACGCTCTGCGCTCAAAGCTCTTCTGACATTTCTGGACACCATCGGACTTCGATCGTTATTGTGAAGGGGCTCGTTACTTTATTCCCCCCATTCCATCCAGTAATGGGGTAGAGTATTGCCTGTGGCGATGAAACTCCCCACTCTCCAAGGTCGAAAATAAAGTTGTTGTTGTTGTTTCCCATCATGGGCAATATTTAGTTATGAACTGCAAAGTTGAATGACCTATTTAAAAGTAGCTTTCAATGTAGGTAACATTATTCATACTCAACTTTGTTCGGCAGCTTACCAACCACAAACTCTTAATGACATGTACATGCACCTGTACGCCAAACGTTCAGGAGCATGCACCCTAATTTGTTTCGAAAGAGCACAAACTCTCAGGTGGGGAGAATAGAACTCACGAAGGTCAGTGTATTCTAAAAGGATCAGAACATCTCACCATCACTTCTGTAAATGCATATGCGCAGTAACTCAGCATAGATACCATTCGTCAGACAAACTGTCCGGTTGTTCCTATGCCTAGACCTAGTGTAGTCTGCAGAATGATACATAGTACCCCTAAGAATATTCGCCTGGAACTCGTACAGGATGCAGGTAAAGTCAATGTCATGTCACTAAAGCTGTGAACAGCCCCGTGCTTTGTGTTGTCGATTTCTTCCCAATGTAAAACCTCTCTTTTGCTTCTGACAGCCATAGTCCTGTGATTGTCCTTACATACCCAGAAGTACAGCATGCATATAATCTGGGACAAATCCTGACACTATTCCAAAATGTGGCACGTTAATTAACGCTGCTGGAACTTTAAAACCACATACAGGATGCCGCTTCTCTTTCAATGAGTGCTGCATTTCTCTTATAGCCATGTCATCTGTTCGCTCCATAGGCGTGTCGATGGTGATGGGGAACCTCATTGCCGAAGTGTGGTATTCACCTTTATGATAACACCAGCTGCAGCCGAAGTAACCATGAAATCCAACATGGTTCTGCATGGGTGCTCATGCAACAGAATCGACACAGCAGCACAGCCCAACAAATCTGCTCCTAACAACAGTTCGAGAGTTGTTTTTCCACTTCACACCATCAAATATCTTTTTGGCATTATTGACAAAGAGTCCAAGAAACATGTTCATATCTGGCTTTCCTTTTCCACACCAGAGCCCTGCTACAAGCATACAGTAAACCCACGATAACTCTAAGTCGTAAAAACCCGAAAAAATTTCAAGATAAGCGGGGTTTCGAGTTAAGCGAACAGCGAAAATTACGTTGCCACGATGTTACTACAATGCACTATGTTGTGAAACATAAAAAAAAAAAAAGCATTCCTACAGTAATAGGGCTCGTAAACAATTCCGAAGCCATTTATTTTTTAACATCATCTGAGACTGAATAACTCTGTAATAGCAATCTGCTTGGCATTTGCGCCTGTGAACAAGAAAGCATCTTCAAGCACTTCAATGCAACGCATGAGACGCTCCTCCCGGCACGTCACTACCGCGGGCACTCTCGACGATTTCTGTATCACTCAGTTCACCGCTACTGGAACATCGCCGTCGTAAAGCGCATAGTCCTCGATGTTCAAGTCCTAAGTCACTCTCCATGCGTGGCGCATCGCGTCGTTGCACAATTCATCACAGCCACTGAACTAGTCTGCTGGCTCCGGTACGGCGATGGAAGACCAGAAACCCGCATGAATGAAACAGTTCATGCTATTGGCTTGATGAACTTGCTACCAGGCCTTTGATAAGTGCCACCTTCCGTACTTTCATGCGTGTTGTTCAGCCATCATGGCACCGCGAAGAACAAAACGAAGAGAAGCTCGGACGAATGCAGAGGAGGAGGAGGAGGAGTGACGTTGGGTGGAAAGGGGAGTTGTGTCTGCGTGCCACAGCTAGCGGCGCGTGAGGCGCGAGTCACTAGGACTGAAAGGCTTTGACCTTGACCTAGCCTGGAGGACCGAAGAATGCACGTTATCAGTCGTAGGTACGCTGACCTACCGGTGATGGGATTTCGAGATATCCGTACTTGGGCAAAAAAAGGCTTCGACTTAAAAGGGCCCAAATATATAGGAAGCATTGGGACATGGATCGGGACGCAAAAAATATTCGAGATAACCGATATTTCGAGATAAGCGAGTTCGAGTTAACGAGGGTTTACTGTATGCTTTTGCCTAACACGGGGAGGCAACTCGTTTATCATGACATGAATGGGCCAGGCGGAGGTTTTGGCAGACTTAAACACCTGTGCCCCATCAGTGTTAAAAGTGTACGAAAAGTTATTAGGAGACGACAAGAACTGTCCGGGCTGAGACAGGCTTTTGTACTTTGCACCATCCAGGATATCATCAAAGCTAGTCTTTTTGCTTTTTGTTCGGTCTGTTCTGTAACTCAAATGCTGCTGTATTGAGGGATTGTTCTCCAAAAGAAATCAAATCAGGGGACCTAGAGGCAGCATGATCAGTGAAGGTATATCATTCGAGTTCCATTGGGTGTTGCAGTTGGTACACTTGACCTTTTTACGTGTGGTGCTGGTCTTACGTCCAAGATTAAGTGAACACTCTGAACCATATAGGTGATGTGATACTTGCTCGGCTTCTACGGGGAACACTTTCCTGAACAAATACTGCGGCAAGATGCTGCTCTGGAAGATGGTGTTGATAAGCAGTAAAAGGTCAAGCAGTGCAGCTGTCGTCGACTTGTGTCCACTGACATGTGCTAAGGCTAACACCAACACATCCACAACAGTTGTTGACACACAGTTTCACACCTTTACATTCAGGCTGTCACTGTCAAAAGGGTGGCTTTTCTCATGGGCTCCGTCATCCGAGAAATACTGTTCCACATCACTGGTTGAAGAAGCAGAATTATGAGCACCTTGGTCAGCACACCTTGCTTCTTCACTGCTTGAACATGAATAAACCTGTGACAGGAATAAATGTCATTAGTTATGAAATCATATCCAGCAGAGCTCAGTGTTGGTTACCTCCTCTAAATGCATTTCAGCAGGGAGAGCAACGTGATGGGTGGGACAAGGTTCCTGTTCGCTGCCTACCTAATGTGTGACCAAAAATTAGGATCACCACTAGCCGTGCTGTCTTAACCAATTGGATGTGCAGCAAAGCTTTTGTTTCTTCGCCACCTGCACAAAGAAGCGTTACTTACGTCCTCCAAAGAAGTTTCACCAGGAAGGGCAAGCTGTCGGCTTCTATGCTGTTCGTCCAGACTGAAATGCTGAGGTGAAATGTGAAATCAGCCATAGGAAAAAAGCATGCAATGCCAAGCAGCTCACTGTGCAAGGTGCTTTTGTGCCTCTGCCGTACACCCACTGAAGCACGACTTGGAGATCACTCACCTCCTCTGATCCTGTGTCAGCAGGCTGCAACACATGATGGCTGGCATGGCCTTGATCCAGATCGCAATCAAGCTAGAGTATAATCAGAAAATTGAGAGCCCCCCATAGAAATAAGATACACGCAGTCCTATACAAGTGAAAATGCTCAGAGCGTTTGTCCTTCGGTCATCAACGTGTTTTACATATCCTCTGACAAAGAAAGGTCAGGGTAGAGAGAGGGAAGGGGGCACTACTCACCTCTTCAGAAGAAGTTTCTATAGAAAGGGCAAGGTGTGGGCTTTCATGCTGTTCATCGACACTGCAATGCTCAAGGGAAACATGAAATCAGGACCAGCATGAAACAGGAAAGCACACAGCGTTCCAAACATCTCAGAGTGCAAGACGCCATTGTGCATCTGTCATTCACTCACTGGAGAGTGCCACGAGTTCACTCACTGTGTCAGCAGACTTGACAACATGATGGCTCGCATACAGTTCATGTTCACAGTCGAGCTGAAGTGTAATCAAATAATTGGAAGAACCACAGAGCAAGAAAGTGCATGAACTCCAGAATAGTACAGAGCTGTTGCTCAAATTTTGCGCTCCATGTCTAGTTTAGATCAGCCACTCGTACCTTGAAATCTCCATACCTGGATGTAATTATGCAAGGTGCATCGTAATCTGTTAATATGCGGTGCTCGGTTCCACAAATTCCTCTAGAGAACTGTGTTTCACAAAAAGTTTTGGCAGCAGCGGCCGTGCCTTCTTCATGCACCCATTGTTTACCTACGAGTGCCTTTGCACACCTCACCCTCTTCCCGGCATTCTTTTCATCTGTTCTCACTCATTCATCGTTAGGACCACATAGCACTGCGCTAGCAGACAGCAGCCACACTTGCTATGAAAGTGCATTTTATGCTTTTATTTGACTCAGAGAAGCACATTCTCCTATAGATATCTGCGTTTTCATTGACCTCGTGAAGGAATAATGATGGAACCACCATACTTGACAACAAATGCACGAGTGCAAGGGGGCTGAACACCTTACAGGGACAACAAGAACACAGATGTCTATAACAGATATAGCGTATCTATAGCGTGCTATCGTGGCAGACGCTTCAGAACACTGTAAAATGGCTATCTGTGGCCACTCTGAGTCAAATGCACTTTCATGGCAAGTGTGTCTGCTGTCTGCCAGCGGGAGTGGTACGCATTCCTAGCGATGGGCGAGTGAGAACTATACCAAGAGAATTCCAGGAAGAGGGTGAGGTGTGCGATGGCATGTGTAGGTAGGCATGGCCGCTGCTGCCAAAACTTTCCGTGAAACACAATGCTCTAGAGGAATTTGTGGAATCGAGTGCTGCATATTTATAAAGGATTACGATGCACCTTCCATAATTACGTCCAAGTATGTAGATTTCAAGGTTCAAATCGAGTGGCGGACCTAAACTAGAAATGGACAGATTTTTCTGCCATCAGTATACTCACTTCCTCTGAAGAAGATACCGCAGGAGATGCAGCCTGTGGTCTCCCATGCTGTATGTCTGCACTGCGATGCTAAAGTGAAACATGAAATCAGGACCAGCATGAAACAGGAAAATGCACAATAACAACTAGGATGCTGAAACACACATATGTGTATTGCTCGCAACACTGGTCAGAATTTGCACTTAAGTACATTGATATGACACATCAAAGTTAGCACTACAAAAACACCATGTAAGCACGAGAAGTCACAGATCACGGTAATACTTACTGTTTTCTTTCGAAAGCGTCGATAGTATGTCGTACGGGGCGACTCTCGTTTGTTCGTCAACGGCCCTAGGTAGCGTTTGTAGTGGCCTTTTCTATTCATCGTCCTACTTCTGGTTAAATTTGTTGAAGCTTCCGAAACTCTTACGAAGTTCCGAGCTCACGAATTACACGTACATAACACAGGCCAGGCACACAGTCACGAGCACAAATAGCTGAATGTGAAACAGATTCAGGGGCATGTACAAACGAGACAATTAGAAGTAGCTAACGAACACACACAACTCGATAAAAGGGATAGGGCGCACACTACTGGTGCATGATGTTGAAGGAACAAATAACAGAGAGACACGGGACACAAAGACAAGCACGAGATTTCTCAGCTATTAAATCAAATTAAATTAAATGTTATTAAATCATTACTGTGTCTGAGAACTCTTGTGCTTGTCTTGGTGTCCCGCATCTCTCAGTTATTTCTTCCTTCAACACACAAGTCACAATGACAACATTCCAACTGGGACACGGAAGTATAGGTAATGGCTATGGCTATGAGCCGGAAAGCGAACTGGCTAACTAGAAGCCAACTGAATCCGATTCGGAGCTGTCAGCGGCCAACAGGGTCATATTTGTAAGTCGCTGCCTGCCTGTTGTACCAGGCTCCAACAGCTCCCCATAGAGCCCATAGTTTGAGATAATTCACACAACACTGGGCACATGACCAATGAAATTGCGGCGTGGTGGATATTATGCACAACCAGTCGGTCAATCAGGAGCCTTCATGTCTGGCTGGCTTTTCAGTCGGTCCCCGCTACCATCGACTTCTACTGGATTTCAGACCTGCCGCCGTTACTCGGTATACAGTCGAACCTCTCAATAACGAACGTCCATTTAACGAAATCCTCCATTTAACGAAAAATTTCCGTTGCACGAGCGCGTCCCCATAGACGCCAATGTATTTTTGAGCTCGATTTAACGAAATACGTTCGTTTGGTCACCTCTATTTAACGAAGTCCCCGGGCTCTCCTGCGCGTGTCTTTACCCCTTAACCACAAAGAAAAGGAGGAGAAACTTTCCTTCTCCGTTGGTTTTACGTGAGTTTTCGTTGGTTACTTCGGTTGTCACGTGCTGGGGGCGCAAACGTGCCGACGTGTGCTTCGCCTCAGCCGGTAATCGGTGCGCCGATGCTGTGCGCCGCGACGGTGCGTCGCGCCGGCGCGAGGCTCTCTTCGCACCCGTTTTCGGACAAGAAAACACGCATTGCTGACATTTTTTGCTCACGCCTCGCGAAGTCTTATCTGCTTGTGTTGATGACGACGACAGTACGTTGTGGTTTTGTGCCTTTTCATTACTTTTTTTTTGTTCGCGCCGCTAATGCTGACGGTGGTAAAATGGGCATGATGCCGCTGCCGTTCAAGGTTCCATCGGCGCAGGCGTCTACGCGACATGTACCCATTTCTCGTTCTTTTCGGCGGCGTACTATTGTTCTTTCCGGACGTCATGAGTGAAAGTGAACCAAAGAAACTTCGATACGCGAACGCGTAGGAAAAAGCAGTCGAGGTTCATCCGGAGTTACGAAGGTAATGAACGCTCAGAGCGACACTGTGCACAAATTACGTGTTACCTAGCATTACGTAATGAATAAAGCTTGATATTTTGTGCCCTTCTTACCTTAGTACCTGTTTCATGACAAATGACGTTTTGCGGAACGCGCGGCGCTGGTAGTGCGGCGGCCATCTTCGTTTAACTTGGCGTGTTCCATTTAACGAATATCTCGATTTAACGAAACAAAGAGTCAGCATTTACAAATTCGTTATATAGAGGTTCAACTGTATTCAAAATAACTAAAGTGATTTTGGGGTAAAATAAAGATTTATTTGATACAATGCACTAATTCAAAGATCTGATACATGGGTGCACTGCGCGTACATAGCTCACTGCGTTCCTGACACACTGGGACAAAGTTCGAACATGAAGAAGAAAGAACACACCGTTGAATTCCTAATACCGAGCCAGTCTCATGAGTGCGTATCATTTCATGATGAGCATCTTCTTTCGCTGCCTGCGGTGCATCCCTTATAGCGAAGCGAAAAGCTTGTGTGTGGCACGTAATCCTGCCTATGACATGCTTTACAGAAAGAAAACCCATTCACTAATGAGCTGAATACATGGTAATTAAATGACAATACATACCATCATTAAGCGTCTTCTCATTAGTCCAGTTGGTGCGTTTTCTGACTCTCTTGAAGTGAGGATGGTTCCGTGGAAGCCCTGTATCGAACACTGCAACTTTCACGGCACCACCTGTAAACATGTAAAGGAGAATTATCGCGTTTTGCATGGCACATACTTAAAGGGATGGTCTCGTACCCCCCGCCCCTCTCATAAAGTGTACTGTTCGATTGCCCTTTGTTGAAAATGGAATATCATGAATGTATCCGACAAAGCATATCACGGTTGTTTAGCAACCAAATTAAATAGATAAAGATTGCAGAGCATGCCACGATCTGCGTTGGCAACAATACGAACGGCTACGTCGACCTGTGGGAAAGTCTGTGAAGTCTGTGATGCAGAAATCGTCTGCTTTCGCACGCCACGCACTCGTGCACCGACATGAGCAGAAAAGTTTTGACTGGGGACCGCAGCAACTCCCATACATTTTCTTTCAGTTCTCAGACAAAAAATGCAGGTTCTAAGAATTTGCCCACGTAGTGGCTTAGATCAACTATGTCAATCCTTAGAAACAAGTTAAAACTCACAGGACAACCCCACCCACAATCACAAATCTCAAGTCGCTCATTGTCGGCATGCACGGTCACATTACAGCTCTGACCAAAAATACATTACGCGCGCTACCATTACACTCCCCGTTGCACACTGATCATGTTTCGAAATGAAGTGTCACTGACACCGTACGTAGAGAATGAATGTGTGTTTTCTGAGAAGCACATTAAATACCCGTGGAAAGAAAACATGTGACTCAGCTTCCAAGTATCCGATTATGCGCCACAGGAGACCCCCATTCAATGCACGGACCACATTCTCCGCTCGCAGAGATCTGAGCATCCCCATTTCGAGGGCAAAAGGGAGCTTATGGAGATGACTCAAACCAAGGTCCTTCTGCAGCTTAGAACTGCTATGACAATGCCGACTTAGCCACAGGCTGACATCAGGCATGACGTTGCATGAGAGTGAAGCGCAGGTTTCATCGTCTGCTATTACGGCATGTTTTGAAAAATTCCTCGAAAACGACTCAGTTATTCTGAATGAAACTTTGATGGTTGTATGTATACAGTTCTCGTGAAGATAATTTTGGCTAAGTTTCAGAATCGCCCCGGCTGTACCAAACTGTTCCCTTAAAGGTACTGTAAAGCAGCAGCAAGTAGGCAGTTCATGTAAATGGCGTATGTTAACGCTGAAACGTGAAGTTTCAAGATGTGCAACCAGGAGCAGATGTAGACCCCGGGCTTCAGGGGGGGGTTCTTTGTTGAAGCATGCAGCACGGGAAGGAAGAGAGAGGGAAATCCAATGCGTCAACTGACGTTGGGGGAGGAGACATGCATTAACATGCATGACATAGAAGTAAAGTGTCTATGAATCCAAAATACAGTTGTAGCTAGGCATCACATGGCACTTTGTGCTGTTTTAACACTAGCATAACATATAGTCAACACTGTACTGGCAGAAGAACAATCTGGCGCTTTTGAGGAATTCCTCAGTACTGCATTAATGTTTGCACACTTGTTTCCCCAAGTGGGAACGTTTAGCCATCGCACACTTGCAGTTGAACATGAGGAACGTGCTAGATAGGATACTGCCGATGAGAGCAAAACAGAAGTAGTAAAGACAGGATAGATATGACCTTAACCAGTGTTACCAACACAAGATGTGTGGTACACTTTTATTTTCCTCTCAGTCAGGTGGTGCAGGAAAGGACATTATGAGTCGTAGGTAAAAGATGAAAGAAGGAAGTCGTAGAAAAGGTTAGCCAACTGCAGGACTCTAACCCACATCTTCTGGATTATGATTCAGATTATTAATCCAGAAGATGTGGGTTCAAGTCCTGCAGCTGGCTAACCTTTTCAGTGACTTCCTCCTTTCATCATTAGGCACTTGAGGCTTTCTCTGTTTGTCCTTCTCTGTGTTCAAGCCTCAGAACATTAATTTCCATTGAGTCGTAGGTACATCCATCTCCAGCACCAAAGCTTTGTTCCTCAGTAAGGATTATTACTAGCTTTGCTAAATTCTGTACAAAACCCCGAATTCTATGATACGTCCTTCATTCCGTGTATTTTCGTGGAATCGTGGAAAAGTTGGGGGCCTTAGCGACGGTACACAGCAACCTGACCACCCCACAGTTGTTCAAACAATGGTTGAGACTGCAGTCAGAGCAGCTATTGCAGGCACATGACCCATTCTCGAATAACACACACCGCTCGCGCATTCCGTAAACCTTCGTCCAGCACTGTACCTTGCGGCTCAAGACAGAGTCATCTCCGCCCGCCACACCAATCGTCCCAAAATGTGTGTGAGTGCACGTGTGAAATCCAGACCCATTACACGAAATAAGCATGATCACATCAATCACAGTCAATCACAGTCACTGATCACAGTCAATAGCTACATTACACTTCTGGTAAGATTTTGTGTCAACGATTAGATACAATCTTATTGCCGGGTCAAATAGAAACATATTTCACGACAAAGTTTGCAAACTTGGTTGCAAATTTTGCAATCTGCTCGCAAAAGCCCGTAAAAAGCAAAGTGCTCCGATAACCACACTAACAGTCAATAGCTACATTACACTTCTGGTAAGATTTTGTGTCAGCGATTAGATACAATCATATTGCCGGGTCAAATGGAAACATATTTCATGGCAAAGTTTGCAAACTTGGTTGCAAATTTTGCAATCTGCTCACAAAAGCCCGTAAAAAGCAAAGTGCTCCGATAACCACACTAACAGTCAATGGGTACATTACACTTCTGATAAGACTTTGTGTCAACGATTAGATACAATCTTATTGCCGGGTCAAATAGAAACATATTTCATGGCAAAGTTTGCAAACTTGGTTACAAATTTTACAATCTGCTCACAAAAGTCCGTAAAAAGCAAAGTGCTCCGATAACCACACTAACAGTCAATGGCTACATTACACTTCTGGTAAGATTTTGTGTCAACGATTAGATACAATCTTCTTGCCAGGTCAAATTAAAACATATATCATGGCAAAGTTTGCAAACTTGGTTGCAAATTTTGCAATCTGCTCGCAAAAGCCCCTCCGTGAATCGGCAACATACTCTGTGTATGATGTCATGGTCAGTTCGCCTTGCAGGCGGGCCATAGCAGCCTCCTTTCACGGTCATGGTTAATAGAGAATATTTTCGCTATTTGGACTATTTTCAACTTCATATTTCACAGTGTGAATGCTGTAGTACAGAGGAATGAATTGAAAATGATCGTAGGCTTATTAAATATCCTATCATGGTCCCTTGAAGTAAACTGCCTGATCATTTTCAGTGTATATAACAGGTTAAAGGGGGAGGTGTAGAATTACCGAAGGACGTGTACAACGCACGGTTTTAGAGTGCATGCACCTGACTGGTTGCACGGGCAGTTTTGCTGTCTCGTTTCCTCTGGATTATTCTGTATTGTACTTTGGTCATCGAGCAAACAAATACCTTTCCTAAGTGAAGCAAAGATAGTTTTCCTACCTTTGATTCCCATATTCCAGAGCATATCTGCCTGAAGGGCTGAAGTGACCTGGCGGGGCAAAGACCGCATCAACTTGCGCTGCTTATGGTGCTCCGACATCTGCCACAGCGAATTTCCCTGTGAACATATATAACATCAATACAGTCAAACCTCGTTACAACGAAACGCGATATAACGAAATTCGCGATAGAGCGAAATAATTTGGATTCCCCGGCAGAGGGCCATAGAGATCAATGTATTTTAACTCCCGCTACAACGAAACACTTTTTAGCCGCCGCCTCGATACAACGAAAGAACGAGATAAGGTTTATGACCCCAGAGCCGACTTTAGGGTCACGAAAACAAAGGGCGCGAGCAGCGTCCTGTTCCCGCGGCGAAAGATGACACGCGCGATTATGGTCGGGAGGAATCTGGTGCCTACAAAAGGAAGTATGAGTCATTGGAAGGTTAGGGATTTTCTTCCGAGGCTTCTCCTTTTCGCGCTTCTTTTGAACTGTCCGGTTGCAGCCAACTAAAAAGAGCACGAGACGCAAGGCGCCATCGCGCGCGTGGGAAACGCTTTGTTCGCGTGGCGGCGTAAATGACGAAATCAGCCTAGATGATTTTCTTGACGGGGACAAACATGCCGTAGCAACGGAGAGCCTTACGGAAAATGCACTGTCATAGACGTAGAAGGTTTGCGGGAGATCGCAACACGATATGGAGAAAGCTGCGGAGGCTTCGGCGGCGTACGAACAATGCGTGACACCGCGTCTTCTAGGCACGACGCAGACGCGTATAACCGGCTATTTCACGCAAGAATAAAATGCCGTAGGTACACCTTGGCGCTGTATTTGTAGTTGTTGTCATTTTTCACGAAAAACATTTCCGCATCGTCGCGGGAGTTATCGACGCTTATCTACAGCGCGCACCCTCGCAAAGGTCGCGATCCGTGACCTTCAATTCGGTACAACGAAATGTTCGATACAACGAAAGAAATTGCAGTCCCCGTGGGTTTCGTTATATCGAGGTTCGACTGTATTGTCATACATGTGTTCATATAATAGCATCACTGGACCAGAAAGCAGAGTCAATCTAAGGTGCAAAGACGGTGGTGGGAAGTGAAGACGATGTGTGACATTGCCTTTGTTCTTGGGGACACAGAGGAGAGGTAATAAATTCTGTGCCTGAAGTCGTGTCAAGTGTGCTGCCGCACATGGGTGAGGTGGATACTTAACATAAAAACGAAGCGGGCAAACTAGACATGTGTGAGACTATATTAGCCCGTCTGTGCTGAACGTTACTTGTGTTTTCACCTGATGAAGTGCAGGTTCTGCACTAAAGCTTGTGAATATTAAAGAGCGCTCCATTCACCGGACTTATCGTGTTCACACTACTGCTAGACTGGACTATGTACATATATATATATATATAGATACTCATTGAACGGTGCGACAGCACCAGAGGACACGTGTTTCGCCGTGTTTGCGGCTCGTCGGCCCTGGGTAGCTGCGCATCGTTCGGGATTGGCAAACCAGGGGTCACTCAGCGAGCGATATACACCTGGGAGGGTGACCGAGCACTCCTCAATGCCACAGTGCAAGCCAGTGAATTATAAAGAGGGGGGAAAAGCCATTAAAAAAATAGGTAAATGATGCTAGACGTGTTTGAAATTCAAACTTACAGTTAAGATGGCTTCTATGGCTGCACGTAGAGAAACAGATACTCATTGAACGGTGCGACAGCACCAGAGGACACGTGTTTCGCAGTGTTTGCGGCTCGTCGGCCCTGGGTAGCTGCGCATCGTTCGGGATTGGCAAACCAGGGGTCACTCAGCGAGCGATATACACCTGGGAGGGTGACCGAGCACTCCTCAATGCCACAGTGCAAGCCAGTGAATTATAAAGAGGGGGGAAAAGCCATTAAAAAAATAGGTAAATGATGCTAGACGTGTTTGAAATTCAAATTTACAGTTAAGATGGCTTCTATGGCTGCACGTAGGGAAACAGATACTCATTGAACGGTGCGACAGCACCAGAGGACACGTGTTTCGCCGTGTTTGCGGCTCGTCGGCCCTGGGTAGCTGCGCATCGTTCGGGATTGGCAAACCAGGGGTCACTCAGCGAGCGATATACACCTGGGAGGGTGACCGAGCACTCCTCAATGCCACAGTGCAAGCCAGTGAATTATAAAGAGGGGGGAAAAGCCATTAAAAAAATAGGTAAATGATGCTAGACGTGTTTGAAATTCAAACTTACAGTTAAGATGGCTTCTATGGCTGCACGTAGAGAAACAGATACTCATTGAACGGTGCGACAGCACCAGAGGACACGTGTTTCGCAGTGTTTGCGGCTCGTCGGCCCTGGGTAGCTGCGCATCGTTCGGGATTGGCAAACCAGGGGTCACTCAGCGAGCGATATACACCTGGGAGGGTGACCGAGCACTCCTCAATGCCACAGTGCAAGCCAGTGAATTATAAAGAGGGGGGAAAAGCCATTAAAAAAATAGGTAAATGATGCTAGACGTGTTTGAAATTCAAATTTACAGTTAAGATGGCTTCTATGGCTGCACGTAGGGAAACAGATACTCATTGAACGGTGCGACAGCACCAGAGGACACGTGTTTCGCCGTGTTTGCGGCTCGTCGGCCCTGGGTAGCTGCGCATCGTTCGGGATTGGCAAACCAGGGGTCACTCAGCGAGCGATATACACCTGGGAGGGTGACCGAGCACTCCTCAATGCCACAGTGCAAGCCAGTGAATTATAAAGAGGGGGGAAAAGCCATTAAAAAAATAGGTAAATGATGCTAGACGTGTTTGAAATTCAAACTTACAGTTAAGATGGCTTCTATGGCTGCACGTAGAGAAACAGATACTCATTGAACGGTGCGACAGCACCAGAGGACACGTGTTTCGCCGTGTTTGCGGCTCGTCGGCCCTGGGTAGCTGCGCATCGTTCGGGATTGGCAAACCAGGGGTCACTCAGCGAGCGATATACACCTGGGAGGGTGACCGAGCACTCCTCAATGCCACAGTGCAAGCCAGTGAATTATAAAGAGGGGGGAAAAGCCATTAGAAAAATAGGTAAATGATGCTAGACGTGTTTGAAATTCAAACTTACAGTTAAGGTGGCTTCTATGGCTGCACGTAGAGAAACAGATACTCATTGAACGGTGCGACAGCACCAGAGGACACGTGTTTCGCCGTGTTTGCGGCTCGTCGGCCCTGGGTAGCTGCGCATCGTTCGGGATTGGCAAACCAGGGGTCACTCAGCGAGCGATATACACCTGGGAGGGTGACCGAGCACTCCTCAATGCCACAGTGCAAGCCAGTGAATTATAAAGAGGGGGGGAAAGCCAAAAGCCCCCCTCTTTATATATATATATATATTTTTTTTTTCACTGCGTCTTTTCCTGTAAAATCTAGCAACGTAAATTGCTGCTGCAGAACGAACAATTACGGCAAACACAACATTTAGGTCTTGCCAATCCCAAGCAATGATTTCAAAGAATAGACCTGAAGTCCTATACGATGGCCTGACCCTCTGCTCAATTTCTATCATTACAAAGAAGTTAAATAGACCTTGGGTAGTGCAGTAGTGTGCTGTCCAAGGCAGGACCCCACTCAGACATATCTTGGATCTGCCTCTAACCATGTCTCGGATCAACAAGCAGACCGAAATGAAGGCAGGCTTGTAATTTCTGGTGGGTCTGGCAACCAAATGGGAAAGAAATGAAATGCTTCTCAGACCTGGTATGCATACAGGGAGGTCCACTAACCATGTTAGAAATTCATAGTATATAACATAAGCGTTTTATAGCGTAACTTTAACTTTTTTTTTTTTTTTCTGCCAGGAACATTTCCCACATACGAATACCATTTGTACTTCACTTCAATTGGTACTGAAGTATTGTGTTGAATTGTGTTGAAACTGAAAGGTGCACCTGATAGGTCTCCTACGAAACCTAGAGATAAGTTCAAACTTAGTATGCCTTATCTACCATATCGTCAGTAAGCTGGTTGATGAGTATTTTCAAAAGCATCTTGAATGTGTATCAATTCAAAATACGATTTACGTAACCAGTACTGTGGAAGATAAATACAGTGGACTCTCGTTAATTCAAACTCGAGGGGGCCAGGGTATTTGTTCGAATAAACCAGAGTTCGAACTAACGGGAGACGCTCTCCTGGAAGGGGGCTTGGGCGCAGGGAGCGCATGCATATGTGTCGCGACGCGTTTCGAGTCGTGTTTTACGTTCGCGGTACCGGTGTCACTTCACGACACATTTATATTGGCGTAATTCAAATCGTTACTTCTGCCTAACTCCGCCGCTACCGTTGTTACGTTCCCGGTGCCGTTCCTATGTTACGGTGGAGAAAACTCCCAGAGCGTCGCGGCCATTACGACTTTAAAGGAAATACATGACTTATATGTTCACAAGAATTCACTTACAGAAACTATGAAGCAACCTAGGGTTGAAAGCAGTCAGTATTTCGCGCTTGCAACTGCTTCCTTTAGCGGGACTGTTATTAGCATCGCTTTTGATCCGGACACAAGTTCAAGCGTGGCATCCGCATTTTTCTCGGAAGAAAAATACCTCACTGTCATATTCAGCGCCGAAACTACATCAGATGCATTTGGTACAGTGAAACCTGGTTAAAGTGTACCCTCTTAAGCAGCAGTTCTGCTTTAAACGTAGTACAATGTTGAACCCTGACAAACCTCCCCTGTATATAAATTGACCCCGTGAAGCTGCACTACCACTTAGTGCGTGGCTTCTCTGCATCCTCATCAGGTACGCTTTAACGACGTTTTACTGTAAAGGCACTGGTTCGCGAGACACGTTCGCGGCTTGGGTCGTCTGAATCTTCGTCGCTATACTCCGCAACGGTCCTCTGATCTAGGTTGGCTGGCGCACGCGGCGTCGATGATGTCCACGTCAGTTAAGAGCCCAGTCTCCACGCTGTCGTCCCTGCTGACATGGTGCAAGTTACGAAATTAAACGATGGCAGTGAACGGGTTGTAGAACGATATTGACAGTCGCGAAGTCATAAAAATGAGTGACGGCGGGCGAACATACCTCCTCCACCCTTGACGGCCTCAAGAGGAAGAGAGAGAAAGAGGAGAGGGACAAAGGGAGAATGCAAGGCGTTCGCGTAAACTCCTTCGTGTCGTGAAGAGGAGAGAGCTCCCTCGAACAGTGCAAAATGCGGAAAGAGGACGGGAAGCGTACGGAAGGTCAATAACCAGGGAGATATGGGGCGCTGTGACCCGTTCCTGTCTGACGCGCGAGCGCTGTTGGTTCGAATTATGCGGTGTATACGCTCGTCTGTTTGAATTACCGGGAGTGTCTCCCCATTGAAATACATGTGGTTTGGACGAGACTCGGACGAGAGTTCGAATTATCCGGAGGTTCAAATTAAGCGATTTCGAATTAACGAGATTCTACTGTATAGCCTGATTACACTCAAATTTTGAGAGGAAAATGTAACGAAAATACAAAAATATATACGACCAACATTTATCCCCCAATTTTGCTGAAAAATATAACCAGAAAAAGTCAGGCAATAAATATAATATTTTCAAACTTGCGCATATAAAATGCAGCCAAAACTGCACTGCTCTCTGGTACGCATCTCTCAACGTCCCCCGGGACAGCATGCAGCAAGCCGTGAATTCCACACTGTGTTGAAGATGCCAATTTGGATTCACTGTCAGTTGCAAGGCAAGTGTCTGCTGCACTACTGTTCTCCCGCACATATCACTGGACAAATGTGCATTACAAAATGTTCTGAAGAGGGTTGGAAAGGCAAAAATGTTACTTGGATGTATGGACATAACAAATACACTTGTTTGACCTAGCACTGTTGCGAGTGCAGTCATGCACCTTACATGCTCGATACCATGTGGATGCAAATGCTGTCAATCCTGTCAATGCTCATCTCCATCTAGGGCAGCACCTGTGCTTGAACTGGTGGCTAAACAATTTGCAGAAGAAAAATCCAGCAATCTGGTGACGGTATGTTGATAATTAGGGACTCGTGTTCCAGTGTTAGACGAGGTGAAACCCATTTTTGCCCACTATTATCATCACTCTTACTTCAGGTAAAACCTGAAAAAAAAAAAAAACTATGAACCCAACTCAGCCACTTGCAGAGCCCTACTGATACCATATAGCTTATAGTATGCTCTAATTATTCAAACTGTAGAGGTCCACAGCTGCTTGTTTGAATTACCATAAATTCATGTAAATATAGGGTGCAAGACAAAATTATGGTCTGTTATATGGGTATACATGTGTAGACATTTTTTAACATTTCCTGTGCACCAGCTGACTGCAGGTAGGAACATGGATACAACATTGATAAAAGCCTGTTACTAAGTTCAATAGTCCACGAAGAGGGGTATTTAAAAGAAACCTATTTATGAAACCTACTGGCTAGCCAATAGTCTTTGAAACAAAACTGCCAATGCCAGCATAAGCAGGCAGTCCTCTACAGCTTCTTCATTAGCAGACAGATACACTTGATGGTGATCAAGGTATTCAAAGGCAGGTGTGTCAGTGTCGTGTATTAAAAGGGAGCCTTGCCATTAGGAGGAGCCTAAAAAAGAAGCTCGACCTGTCAATCAAACTTCGGATCATATCACTGGCTGCCGTTTTACATGAGGGCTGCCACGACACCAAAATGTCTCCAAAATGTGATTGGAAGGTGATTGGAACGGCGAAGTAGAGATTTTGTGACAAAACATTTTCACGGACTACTTTAATTTTACACTGTGAGTATATACCGTCATGTACGCATCTGCAAAATCAGTTTCAACGTTCGCTTTGCCATCATTATTTACGGGAAAATTAGATGTTTCGTCACTAATGTTAGGCCTAGTTAAGACCGTGATCCCAAGAAAATAGCTAGAAAGACGCACCTGATACGTAAGATTTTGCATCATATCGCTGAATTTTATTGATACATACATCTCTGCGCATTTTCGATTCAATCTACTTACGATATTTAGGTTTAAAAGTTCATACCAGCAGCCGTCTGCTAAGAAGAAGTGGTTCTACCACACTCCTGGCCAATCACTTCTGCCAGCAACCATTTCTGCAAATCTGAATCTTCCCAACATGCCTCTTTTCATGCAGATGGTGCTGATAAAAGTGGGCACAAAATCTGTCATTTTGGTCTGTCTCCAGCAGAATCCTCCCTAATAGCAACCACAAAAGGATGTGTGAGCCAACCTAGCATTGTCCTCCCAGAAGGCTTGGTCACTCTCCTTAGCCCCGTTAGCCCCGGATAACTTCTTTAATCTTGATTAACTCCACGGGAGAGACTCAAACACATTTTATTCCGTACCTTATTTTCTTCTGAGTTTTACTTGTAGGTCTATATTTTTATATATTTACTGTTACTGTTACCAATATTTTTACTTTTTATTGTCCTTTTTTGCAATCTGTACTGCTTTGGAATACATTTCCATCCTTTGCAAGCACACACGGTCCCTTGTACAGTTATCCATGCTACCACCGACCGTTAAGAGGTTCGTATTACGCACCTCATATTCACCTACGCTGAGACGCTGGAGTGTACACTTTCTTTTTAGCCTGTCTCCCTTGCCCTTTGTGTATTGAAGCTTCATTGCTGGTTCGTGAGTCTATCTGTTCATCTCGTCCTGTGTTTTCCCCTCAAACTCAAGGCACTGTTAATACGTATCAGTAATATCCGTTTCACTCCAAATCCATCAAATCTCTTTAAAAATGGTGGCGCCCAGTAAATAAGTGTGAGGTAAAAGTACTGGATGGATGTAATAATACACAACTGTATTATGACCTGTGATTGGCTAGTACCTCAAAAAGTGGGTGGAGCCTCACGTATAGGCAGGTCCCATTAATGGCCTCACTCTCTTTTGATACACGGCACTGAGGTGCCTCAAGACATAGTGCCACCGGTGTGCAGAAGGAGTCTTCCAGTACGATACGAAAGCGTCGTTTCAACTAAGTGACTTTTTGATACACAGTAAACCATAGCGGGCTAAACAAAGACCTTAAATCGGTTTGAATTCACCAGGAGTATGAAGTGTCTGAGTTTCAAATAACGAGAGTATACTGAGAGTGTATACCGTCGTGTTTTTGGTGTTTTTCGCGTGTTTTTCTATTGAGAAAGGAGCTGCAGAATGGGGTGAAATCGGAATGTATACGGTTGGATAACCAGATTTATTGTTATTCATTTTTTCTTCTCGCTAGAACATTTTAAAAAAGTGTGTCTCTCATTTCGGATTAACGACGTGATTAGCAATTCTGCTGAATGCAGTGATGGAGCTGCCTCAGAGCCCACGGGCGCTGGCGCTGGCGCACAAAAAAGCTGCATTTGGCGCAGAATTTCACAG
Source organism: Ornithodoros turicata (assembly GCF_037126465.1). NCBI lineage: Eukaryota > Metazoa > Arthropoda > Arachnida > Ixodida > Argasidae > Ornithodoros > Ornithodoros turicata. The sequence goes on from NC_088201.1 coordinate 134,377,306, forward strand.
AATGGCGCACCTCCGCCGTATGTATCCCACTGCGTCCCACCGCAATACGTCGTGTTTGCAATGCATACTCTCCACTTTATGGCGAATATCGGGGTTCAGGACATCTGGGAACAATTATCGGCACGTACGGTTTAAGTCCTGAAAGCTCAATTTCTCGCGCTCTCCTTATGCGCCTACACTCTGCGAGCACGCGCGATGTTACGTAGTAGCGGAAAGCGTGGAGCGATCCATAGTACAGGCGCTGGCAACTCCGGAATCAGCGTCGTCAGTTATTCCCATCCACAGTTAGTTGTTGCACGCGGTTGTTTAAAAACAACTCCCATGCAAACGAGCCAATATTCCATCGCAGGCACGTGGCGTGCCCACATGTTCGGAAAATTTGTACAGCCACCTTTCGTCCAGGACGCAAACACTTGATGCACTAACAGTGCGCTTTATTGTTCACAACTTCTCTTTGAAGTACAACAACGTAATATTCGGTTCAGCAGTGACATCCCGGCAGTTTAAGAATCTTCGTCGACTTGGCGGGCTCGGCCGAAACGACACGGCTTGACTCGGCTTTGCTGTCCAGAGGCATCACGAGAATAGAGAGGGCGCGGGAGCATCGCTCGCGGTTTTTGTTTCGTTTTCATGCGTCCGAACCGGGGCATCTTTGTTCGGCGCAGCTGTGGCGCAAAATTAGGGAAAATTGCTTTTTCGGCGCAGGGTGGCGCAGGCAATCCCAAATGGCGCACTTTGGCGCAAATGGCGCAGCGCAGTTCCATCACTGTGAATGCGCAGTGCTTAGCGCTATTTAATGTACATACCAGTGGTTCTCAAACTTTTTTGGCCCGGGGAACCCTTTGGACCTAGCCAGAAGGACGAGGGAACCCCTGTTCCTAAACACGAGCAGTACATCAGATATCACGTACATCAGGCCTCCACGAAGAGGTCACGGAGCTTCTTGCTGGCACGTTCCAGGCCTACTCCTTTGCCTAGTAAGGGGTCTGTCAACGGGTCAAAGCGCCCATAAACAACGGAAAGAGGCCGCGAACGAACTCCGCAGCCATGGTGCGCGTGCTTCTGGCCTGCCTAGCGAGCTTGGGCGGGGGAAATCAAGTTCTGTGAATGGATAGGGGCCGAGGCGGCAGCCTTCTCGCGGAACCCGGGAAGGCAGCTCGCGGAACCCCTGCGTTCTGCGGAACCCAGTTTGAGAACCACTGGTCCATACTAATGGCTGAATTTGCATCAAGTTCACTTTTGGGGTCCTTCTGGTTCTACAATAATCGACGATGGCTCAAATCTGCGGGGCAAACACAGGTGTTACTGCGTTTAAACCTACAGCACATGGTCCTATGCAAGCTACATTAGTACATTCTGAACAGTGACTTGTAACCCTCAATCCTACTTAATAACTCTAATGCTGCCAGCATCGCACCACATGTAAGAAACATTGTGCATAAGTGTGCTCTTACCCAAGACAGGCTGTTCCTCTTGGAGAAGGGTCAGGATGAATGCCAACAATTTGCCCCATCACACACGCTGTCAGTCGATACTGGAGTATGGAGTAAGAAAATTCAAAAGTTATCATTACATCAGAAAGGAGGATGGTAAAAGCACTATGAGCAAAGTAGTTAAATCGAGAATTTCTTAATTTCTGCTGAATGAAGTTGAACACTGAGAATATGTATCTTCCACAGATGATCACAGTCAACATCAACAAAGAGTCGTGTATTGTGTAATGTCGACAAGATAATTTTCCCATGCTACTTGTCTGTGTGCAGGCGTCCCCATGCTTAACTGTAGCGAGGGAGCGGGTGGCCTGCCTGCCTGCCAGCACCGCCTTGCATCAATGCTGGGTTGGGGACTCACACTGGGGTGGTCACGGTACATGAGCACCTCCTCTCGACGGGATGAACTTGGGGGAACCGTTGTAGTAGGATGGATCACCTGCTGTGTAGTGTCATCTAACGCTCTCGCCCAACGAGCAGACCAACCGCATGTGTGCGTTATCTACTACGCTTTATCTAAATGCTGGTTTGCGGAAGTGTGAGTTACGAGGGGCGCAATATTATTAAATAATTTTTAGGCGCATGCAAACATTGTGGTCTCATACATGTTTGCTCTGAGCGTTCTGCTCACTATGATACGTGCCATCACATAAATTTTTATTTCGTTTCGCGGTGCTGAGGAAGGATTTCGTAACGTGTTTGTGTGGATGCGAATAGTCCAAAGGCACACTTTGGTGGTCGAACCCCCATATTTCTAATTATTGCGTATATCACACAATAAAAAAGTCCTCTCGAAAATTACATGTAAAAGTATAGCACGGGTGTATGGCTTTATCGAACTTTGGTACCGCGTTTACCCGATATATTGAATGTCGAGATCCTCAAAAGGCCACCTCTTCTGGGAACTTGCAATGGCACACCCGCGATCTCGCACCCTCGGAGAGGAGGAAAGAGCGAAAGAGGGCAGAGGAGGAGAGAGCACTTGGGTGGAAACATGGATGAGGGATCTGAAGCTGTGGTGGAACAGACGGACGCGGATACAGCCGTTGCCGATGAAGCAGATAGCATCGACGACAATGACAGAGCCACTAAGCTCATCTCGGCGTTTCAAGTGATACATCGCTACTGCGTCGATATGGAAAGCTCCCGCCTTACAAACGTGGAGCATCTTGACAAGATCGAGACGCATGTGCTCAACTTCTTGGCCCGCAAGAAACTGTGCACAACATACAGTACACACACTCACATACAGTACCGTACAGACCAATGGGACAAACTGAAGAGAGGCACAATGCCATAGTGAAGCAAGGCATAATGGTATGCTGCAGGTTCCATTGTGGTTGGGACAAACACCTCCCAAAGATCACATTTGCCATGCATACAGCAGAGAGTGTGCTAACAGGATACACTCGACTGCACCTCTGTTATGGAAGGGAACTGTGCATTCCAAGGACAAGAACATGAAAACATGAACATGACATGACAAACAAGAACATGAAAACAAGTTGTGCATCCTCTTGGTCGGGCCAAAAGTAATGTGACCAGACTTCCCCTTTTAGGCAGGACAGGTCCCACGTTTACGGTCAAGGTCTCAGTGTACAATTAGCCTGCTTGAAGACGGTGTTTAGTCCTGCTTTTGGGTGGAACGATCCCCAAATGGAAAATGACGCAGCTAAACAATGGTTTTCTACTCCCACGTGGCCCTGTTCAGCCCCTCTTAGACAGAGTGAAAGCGCAGCTTTGCGTAACGTCATCCTACTCGGGTAGATGTTAGCAAATTCAATGAAAAAAGTGTCCTGGCAAAGCAGACAACTCGCACTTCATCGGAGAGAAACCATCCAAGCAGCCTCAGGTATCGCAAGGGCAAGGATATATTGGAGAGGGCATAGGCCTTCTCTCCTAGGTAGTGCTGTCTTCTTCCAGCTAATACCTTTCCACAATCTAGTCAAAGAACATTTTTATGTTTTGGTTCGCAAGCCATCCATTTGACGGTACTTCGTGCAAAGCAAAGATCGCTTGCACACGCCTTGCTCATGAAGCTGCCATCATCAATCATTGTGACACTGACAATCATGACAAAATGGAAGTGCAAGTTCAGCAATTTCGAGAGTTCAGGGTGAGGTTTTCTAGTTTTCTACTACAAGTATGAAGGCACAGTTAACAGAATACATTCGGCTCAAAGTATTTTATGCTCATAGAAAACTAGGAAACCCTAGGAGACTGGCTCCTACCACATGGTCGCACGAACAAACGATTTTATCTCATTGAGCAGGCATGTGCTATATATTAGGATATGGCAGTATGCAAAGTGCAAATGATAAAGTATAAGAAATATACAAATTGAAATCCAATTAAAATAACAGCAATGGGTAGGCAAAGTGCAAACTTAAATCCAGTTAAAATAGCGGCAAGGGGTATAGCAAAGTATAAATTGATATCCAGTTAAAATAGCAGCAATGGGTATAGGCAAAGTGCAAATTGAAATCTAGTTAGAATAACAGAAATGGGTATAGGCAAAGTGCAATGTCCTGCCTTGAGCACCATGATCACATTAGACAAGAGTCACCTCCCCAAGAGTACCGCACAGAGCTGTCCAAGAGCTTGCAAGACACCTTGGATTATTAGGCTTAATCCTGCATGACAGCCACACCCTCAGTGATGACGGCATGGGCATTTCAGACAAACTAGCTCCTAGTTGGAAGGGTTCCATAGTAATTACAGCTAGAAGGTGCATAAGCTTTGAGACCCACTCTCATAACGGTTGCGTGGAGAGGCAAAGGAGGAGCAGCTGACACTGTATTATACAACATGAGAGTTATTGAACAGTTTCAAAGGGGGAGCCTGTGAGGCTCCTGACGACATAGTGTGCATGGCATGCTGCGAAAGGGCAGTGGGAGCCCGCCCAAGCAACAAACAAAGGTTGGGCCAAGCTAGGCTATAGTTAGGCTGGCCTACCTGGCCTTGCTTGGTACATCATCGGCCAACAAGCTTGTTTCTTGATACGGATCTGTACCTTGGCCAACAATTTGCCAAGCATTGGCCAGCCTACGTTGTGCCAAGCTTGTGCCAAGATACAGACCAAAGCATTCCTGCGGCGTCCCTCATTTTCAGACTCAATTGTCTCGCGGCGTAAGGTAACCATTATTTGTAATTAACATTTTTTTATAATACCATTATTTGTTTATTGCTCGTATTTCCCACAACGTTTCCTGAGGAAAAACAGATACTATACATAACTTGTCTCGCGAGCTTCCGCAAATTCGAGAGACCTGTTCGCGTGTGTGTCAAAATGAAGGGTGAGGCGTGTCTAAGTTTAATTTGGCGCGTACACAAATGACACTGAAATGGTGAATTGCTTGTCGTATTAACTCGCCATGAAGGTAATGCTTCTGTTTCTTACAGCTTTAGTTTTGAGAAATTCCCTTGGTCCATCGAAAGTCGAACTTATGCAGCGCTGGACCATTCTACGTTTCCCTCTCGCCCACGCGCGATTAATCAAAGCTTTGGCAAGTGCTTGGCCAACGAGCTCGTTTCTTGATACGGAGGTGTACCCTGGCCGACGGCTTTCCAATCCTCGCTCTGCCTATCACTATGCAACGCTGGGCCAACGTTGGATGGCCGAAAGAGTCGTTGGCCAACTGTCATCCGACCTTTTGCCAACCGTCGGCCATCGGCCATTGCTTGCTTGGGCGATGAGAGAAGGATGTCATGCATGGGTGCTCGGTACATGATTGGTGCTAATGTGGCGTTAGGTTTCGTTATTTTGCAGTAACCATGCAAATATGTATCCAGTTGACTAAAGAGTGCGATACCCTGGACCCTGACACAGTATTCCATGAAAGTGAGTGTAAACTAGCGAACGGCATAAGGGGATTAACATCCAGCAATAGGGCTTCCAGTGGCAATGAAACAATGTCAATACACTGGTGTAAAATGACAGCCATGCTGTTCCTGCAAGGGGCATGTGATGTGAGAGGGCGAAAGCGTGACAAAAAGTTGTTCCGAGAGTACACAACCTTGGTGTAAATACTAAACTATCGAAAGGCCTAAGCAACAGCAAGGAGTTGTATCTCAGCACTTGTTACTGAGTCAAAGCATACAAAAATGGTCTACCCCTTAGGACCATAGCCTCTGATAAGGGTACCTGTCAAAAACAGCTTTGTGGGTCTCTAAAGATATGTCTGAAAGAAATACTCACGCGGAAACCTTCATCAGCAACAACAATAACTTAATTTTAATGATGATGACAGGGGAGTTTCACTGCCAGGGGCAACACTCTACCCCACTGCTGGCAGTAATGTGGTCAAATGGAATAATGAGTCACCTCGCAGTGAGGACTTAAAGTGGGACTCCACAACAAATTCACGACAAAGGTGGTTGTGTAAACTTTGGGATGTCAGAAACCATGCGTACGAAATATTTCAGTCCAAAACTGTGCAGATTCTGCTGAAACGAATTATCACGAAGCGAGCGGTTCGCGTGACATCATGGAATCCTCCTCCGGATGAACCAGCGTAGCATCTAGCTCTCTTTTCTGCTCTTCGCATTTCGGTTTCGGTTTCCTATTGTCATCATTTATGAATTAATTACTTGTGCAAACTAAATGTGCATGTTGTATTTGTTGTACATGTTGTATTGAGGAGGTGCATACCTGCCAACTTGGGAACGTCCGAATTTGAAAGATTTCAAAAGCGAGGGGGGGGGGATAGAAGTAGAATACAAAGCGGCAGTGACACCGATGGCAATCGGGCTGGTACGGGATTGACGTTTACGTCTGTGTGGCCAGACAAAAAACAGGCGTTCCAGACATAGAGGGGGAAAATGCATTTTCCGGAATATTTGCTTCTCGGTCGTACAATCGTACGAAACGGTCCGAATCCGGGAGTCTCGTGGATGAATCTGGAGACTTGGCAGGTATGGAGGTGGTTTGTGTTCGGTATGATGCTCACTTAATTTTTTTCTTTTCCTGCAGTGTACAAAACGTATAGAAGTGCTTTTAGGGCAGAGGACCACCTTGCTCCATCGTCACGAATTCATTGGAAGTCATTTTTCAATGGCTAAGGAAGGTGTCCGAGGAGCTGAAAAAGATAACGTAGTGGATTTGTATTACAGTTTACCGTCCTTCTCAGGTGGTCGAAAAGGAGCAGGAATTGCTGGACAACGGTACAGGCATGCTGGTAAAAGATCTGCTTGATCTAATGTCACTTTACCAGACAACGATCTTCATGCAACAAAGGGGACAAGGTATAAAAGCAGAACAATGGGGTTTGCATCAGATTTAAGTTGGTCCATTCTGAGTGACATTTTCCTGGCCAAGGTGGAGCAGCTGTTGAAGAGGCATTGAACTGTACGCACCATGAAGGTTTTTCAAAGCCTTCCGATATGCAAGCTATTTTCTAGTCCTGTGGGTAGGCCCTACACATTCCTTGCACCTAGAAGCTTGTTTCCAACAGGAAGGCAGAAGGTTTGAATTCACTATAGAAACCCCATTGCATAACTGTTTACATTTTCTGGATCTTGCCCTGCTTCTGAGGATGACCTGAACAAGAACACTGATGCGCTTCATTTTAAACCACTCGAAGGTGACAAAAAAATTACATCACCAAAAAGGTTCCCACTCAATTTCGGAAAAACATTCGAGGGTCTCTCAAGGACTCATCATTTTCCCCGAGGATGTAAAACACAGTTTATCGTCGGAACTTCAATATTTCACACAAAATACTGGTAGGCTATATATATCACATGAGAGAATACATAGGGATTGTGCGATAGTGACCTGCTCACAATCTTAACTGAGGACTCCTGAATCTTGAAGATTGTAGGATAGAAAAAAAGGCTGATGAATACAATACAAGGTGCCATTAATTTATAGCACTTCAGACTTCCTCTACTTGATTGCTATTCCAAGGAGTGCCAACTCCTATGGTTTCAAAACTATAGTTCTGGCTCCGAAGAAGCGAAAATTAAGTTTGCACTGCAGCCTTGTGAAAATACAGTGAAACCTGAATATAACGATATTGACGGTAATCGCGAGTTCCATCGTTATACGGGATACATCGTTAAACGAGGGCTGACCTAAATAGGGCCACCCCGCGTGTAGCAAAAGTAAAAGAAACGGATGCTAAAAAAAAAGAAAAAAAACGCGAAGCTGTGTGACATCGCAGATGCTTCGCTTCAATGGGAAAACAGCGATCAGAACTCGTGGAGGGAACCAGACAACATAGCAGGACAACTTCTGGTAACACTACACGTCACTATTCTGCAAGTCGGCTTCACCTAACGCCTGCGTGCTTTAGGAGAAGCTCGCTTTAGAACACCGTCGCGCGACTCGCGGGTGGAAAGCACGTGTTAGGCCTTTTGAATCATCTTGCGAATTTGAGCAGCAATGGCCAAATACGGAGACAAAAAAGCGTTACCACCTACCTCTTTCACTTACAGTATTGGAAAATGAACAGTCGCTGTCTATTTTCTTGCCTCAATTTTTATTTTGGTTTATTTCTTTTGACGTGAATTTCGGATTATACAAATTTTTTCCGCTACCCCGTGAGATTCGTAGCATTGAGACTCTACTGTATCTAATCGCGGCGACAATCGCCGCGTGGTTATGCGCACGGGACAGCGTCCAACATCGTTATAAGAGTACTCGGAACCGCGGTCTCCATCGGTATACGCGGGTCGTTTCCCCATAGAACCAATGTATATTTTGACTGTAAAATCACGAACCATCGTTTTACGAGGGATATCGTTATACGCGATATCGCTATCCGCGGGTTTTACTGTAGATGCAAAATTAAGGTTTCAAGGACTGTGGACAATTCCAGTGTTTTCCAGACCTTGAATACAGCGTTTGAAAATTCCAGGACTTCAAGGGTTTCAAAGACCAGTGGAAATCCATGATAACAAATATTGCGTGGAGGCTTTTAGGTGATGGAAGCAGTTCTAGGTGGAAGGAATCATGTAGAAGCAATATCGGCAGACTGACAGTCATACAGTATGCACATATGATATCCCAGTTGCTTCCAATGTGGAGAATAAATTAGCTTTGCTAGTTGTAAAGATGAACAGAGTCACAGCTGGAGTGTTATAATGTGAACGATAACACAGTCAGATCTCTGAACCATGACACAGTCAGATCTCAGAACGATCACATTGTCAGTGCTCCATGGGAGTCATTAACAAATTTGTGTTTGCCTGCTGTACAGTGTGCAAGGGGCAGATGGGCCATTGCTTTAACGTTAGACAGAACGAACACTAGAGGTCCTTCGAGGGCAGCATGTCTGTGGCTATTCAAGAGCATGTGGAGAAGTGTGTGAAAAAATTTTGGCTATATATTTTGGTTGGTTTTGATAACATAAGTGTGTCGTCATGGGCCACTGAAAGTCCGTACGGTACGCAGGCAAAGTGCTAAGTATCTATCTAAGTATGTGAGGCTACTTTAATGCACACACCCAGTGCTATGATTCACTGAGGGCTATCATGTGTGATAATCATTACAAGACTTATTGCCATGTGGCTGCAGTTGAAGAAAATTTAAATATGCTCATGGAAAGCAAAAACTAATATCTTGCCATTTGAGTTTCTGATACTAACATGTGTGTTAAGTAATATATGGAACACTAGTGTGTAAACCTATGCAGGCTGAACAGTTTGAGCAGTTCCTTGCACAAATTTGGAGCTTACCATTGTATGTGAGCAGAGATCTTGTGACCATTCTCTGAGGCGTAACATGCTTGATCAGGGGATGATCTCTCAGAGCCGACAATGCATCACGAGATCCATTTGCCTTGAGCTGCAGCAAAAGATATGCAAGCAAAATGAATGAGGATACAAAACACACGCATGTCAGATTAAACTATGCTTTTAATCTGACATGCAGCACCAACAGGCCCAATCCCACATTTTGAGTACCTTCGTTGAGTACCCTTAGTTATTCGGGCTTTCCGTATGTATCGTGTATGTTCAACGACTCGTTCTGGACCAACGTTGTTTACCGCACCTTCCGCGTGTGTCGTTCTTGTTGTGTCGTAGGTTATCTTTATTATCACGCATCTGCTTTCCTCGTTCCTTATCTGGTTATCTTAATACACGTTTGTGTTATCTTGTTTAGTTCATGCCGCAAGGCGGCGTGTTTGACATAAGCTATATAAACAGTGGATTTTGAAATAAAGGTTGTTGTTGGTTTGGGACCTGCTTGGCTGGTGCCTCCTCCTTCCTGCCGGGAACATCACAAAATGGCGACGAGGGCTTAAGTGCTGTACGAACCACGAGCCACGGCCACAGGATGAGCTTCTTTGGTCTTCAGCCGCCGGCGCCGTTTCTTCCATTGCCGGGGGACCCAGAGTTGCCATGGGAGCAGTGGCGCAGCATGTTTTTGAACTACTTGGCTGCCATTACCGACACTACGTTCACGGGCCCGAGGAAGAAGGCGGTGTTGTTGCACTGTTTGGGTGCAGAAGGGCAACGGATCTTTCAGGCTTTGGAGACGGCGACTGTTGTCATGAAAGAGGGCGAGGGAGACGGGAAAGATGGTGGCAAGGACGAGAGCAAGCAGAGTGAAGTGTTGGAACAAGCGTTGCAGATCCTGGACAAGAGGTTTGGAAGTGCGCCGAACGTAGCCGTTCTTCGCCACCGGTTTCGTGCGAGACGACAGCAGCCTGGAGAGTCAACGCAAGCGTTCGTCGGAGAACTAAGATGCCACGCAGCGAAATGTCAGTATGGGACATTTGAAGATGATGCCGTCAGGGACCAATTACTGGAAGGCACTGTGGTCCCGGGACTACGGGAGCGACTACTTATAGAAGGCGGACGGTTATCACTGAGTGCTGCGGTGACGTTGGCAACTACGTACGAAGAGAGCATAAAGGCCGCCAAAGAGTTTCAGCAGTCTGGTGAAGTATAAAAAGTTGACAAGTACCGGCAGCAGGAGAGAAGGAAAGGGAAATGGCCGCAAAAGGAAGCCAAGGGCGCAGACCGACAACCAACGGGGGGTCCTAAACCAACATTACAACGTGCCGGTAAGCAATTGGCATGTTATCGTTGTGGAAAAATTGGTCATTTCGCCAATGACGGAAATTGTAGAGCCATAGATAAGAAATGCAGAGGATGTGGAAAGATTGGACATCTTATCAAGGTCTGCCGAAATTCAAAGACTATTAACGCAATTCAGTCAAACGACGAGGATATCGCTGTATTAAGAATTGGGGACGGACATGCGAATGAGGTGTATGCCGAAGTTATTGTGGAAGATGTCTCCATGAGATTAACTGTCGACACTGGGTCAGCGGCTTCGTTAATGCGTCAAGATGTGTACAAGGTCAATTTCGAGCGGAAGTACCCGTTGGCACCACCGCCGCGCAAGCTGGTGAATTACAGTAATCAGAAGATATCTGTTACGGGCTGCTTCGAAGCTAAAGTTACGTTCAAGGACAAAGTGGGAACGATTTTGTTCTATGTTGTACCAAGGGGAACAACCTTGCTGGGACGTGATGCCGTCCGGGTGTTGAACATATGCATTGAGGGCAAGTCGTTGCAGTGTTTGAGTATCGATGGGACTAATGAGAGTGTCTTGCCGCCAGATCTAAGAAGAGAGTTCGGACAGTTGTTTGAGAAACGCATTGGTTTTGCAAAAGGATTTATGCATAAAGTGCATGTGAAGGCTGATGTCAAGCCTGTAGCACAGAAGTTGCGTCGGCTACCGCTGGCGTTGAGAGACAGGGTGTCCAAAGAACTGAATAAGCTCGAAAGTGAAGGCATCATTGAAAGGGTTGATGCATCGCCGTGGGTGTCACCAATTGTGGTGGTTCAGAAGCCGGACGGTAACATTCGACTTTGTGTCGATCTGAGGGAGCCCAACAAAGCGATAGTAGCTGATGCGTACCCGTTGCCTACAGTGGAGGAATTGCTGAATTCTTTATCAGGAGCGAACTATTTTGCAAAATTGGATTTGGCGTCAGCATATTATCAAGTTGATCTGAGTCAGGAAAGTCGTGCGCTGACAACATTTATCACACATGAGGGACTGTTCCGGTTTCGGCGTGTGTGTTTTGGACTAGCGTCGGCACCATCGGTGTTCCAGAAACTGATGTTGCAGCTTCTTCGAGACTGCCAAGGAGTCGTTGTGTACTTGGACGATGTTGTGGTGTTCGGCAGTGATCGGGAAGAATACCGGAGAAATTTGCGAAGGGTCTTGAAGAAAATAGCGGAGGCTGGACTAACCCTTAACAGGAAGTGTGTATTCGACAGGCAGGAAATTCAGTTCCTCGGGCACCAGTTGTCTTCCGGTGGAATTCGGCCTCTGCAATCGAAAATTGATGCTGTCATGCAAGCCCCAGCGCCCAAAAATCAAGAAGGACTCCGTGCATTCATAGGACTTACTGGTTATTATGCCCGCTTCGTACCTCGCTACGCGCATGTGGTGGAACCCCTGCGTAGACTTCTACGTAAAGGTGCGTCGTTTGAGTGGAATAAGGAAGCGGACGAAGCCTTCAGGAGAGTCAAACAGCTTCTAGGAGCAGCAGGGGTACTGCGTCCTTTCGACCCTAAGTTGCCAGTTATTGTAACAACGGACGCCTCTAGCTGTGGAGTTGGAGCGGTGTTGCAGCAGCGAGACGAGAAGAGCCTGCACACAGTAGCTTTTGCATCGAGGACCTTGTCCACTGCAGAACGGAACTATTCGACAGGTGAGCGAGAAGCGCTCGCTTGCATCTGGGCTTGTGAGCGATGGCATGTTTACCTCTGGGGGAGACACTTTACACTTAGGACTGATCATCGCGCGCTGGTCACTCTTCTGTCAACCCGAGGGCAGGGACATCGACCTCTGCGGATTGTGCGCTGGACAGCCAGACTCCTGAATTACCACTACACGGTCGAACATAAGAAGGGCTATGAAAACGTCATAGCCGATGCCCTGTCTAGGCTGCCTCTGTCCAACAGCGAGGAAACAAAATTCGATGAGGAGGTAGTTTCATGGGTAACTACCTGTCTGACAAAGGCAGAAGTACAGCGAGCAACGGAGCAGGATGACCTGTTGAAGAAAGTTATCACATACATCAGGACGTCTTGGCCAGTGAAGCGGAGTGTGTCTACAGAGGAAGAACCGTTGTATCAGGTACGGGAGGAACTGTCCGTAGTTGATGGTCTTGTGTACAGGGGTGAAAGACTAGTGGTTCCAAAACAGTTGTCGAGAAGGATCATTTCCCAAGCTCATCAGGCTCACCAAGGGATGGTAAGGACCAAACAACGAATTAGGCAGGTATATTGGTGGACCAGCATGGATCGAGAAGTTGAAGAATATGTAAAGAGTTGTGCAGTTTGCCAAGCAGCAGATAAGTCTGCAAGAGTGTCACCGGCACCACTACAACCAGTACCATTACCTGAAGGACCATGGCAGAAGTTGGCGATTGATATCGTCGGGCCATTTCAGTGTGCTCCACAAGGGTGCAGATTTGCCATCTCGCTGATGGACTATTTTAGCCGATGGCCTGAGGTTGCTTTTGTTGGAACTGTAACAGCGCAGGTGGTCATTGGGTTTCTTCAGCGTGTGTTTTGCCGTGAGGGGCTGCCTAACGAATTAGTCTCGGACCACGGACCTCAATTTACGTCAGCAGTATTCGAGGAATTCCTGAAGAATCAGGGTATTAAGCACTTATTTTCGTCTGTGTATTATCCGCAGGCAAATGGATTGATAGAACGGTTTAATCGTGTTCTGAAAGATCAAGTGCAGCTTGCAGTTTTGCAAGGGAAGCCAGTGACGGAGGTAGTACAGCAGGGTCTGCTGGCATTTCGGTGCACGCCGCATGCTACAACGGGATGTGCTCCAGCAGTGCTCTTGCACGGCCGAATGCCTCGGACGAAGTTGCACGTGGTTGGCATAGCAGTGCCTTCAACCCCTCCCGGAGTTGATCTACGTCGGAAGGTGAGCGACCGACAAGAGTATATGAAAAGATACACGGACGCGCGTCGAGGTGCAAAGTCACCACAGGTTAATCCCGGGGATTTCGTTCGCATAAAATTGAAGGAAAAAGGCAAGGCAATGCCTCGGTTTTCAAGGCCATTGAAGGTATTGAAGAAATGCGGGAAAAACTCGTTTCTGCTTCAGGATCGTCGGGTGTGGAATGCATCAAAGTTAGCACTATACTCTCGGCCTGTCTCTACGGATGCAGCCTGTTCGTCAGAGCTGTTGTCGCCTGCCATCTACAGTGGGGTGCAAGATGTATTGTGTGGTGATGTGCAAGCAGCTCAAGAACCTGAAGGACCAACCAACATAGACACGGGGAGTGATGTCCAGACCCCAGAGCCAGTGCCTCCAGCTACTTCTACTGAGGAGGGGGATGAGGATGCAAATGTGCAGGGAACTGTACCCGAGGGACAGCACACAAGTCGACCTCGGAGAGTGCGACGACCCCCAGTGTATCTCCGTGATTATGTTTTGGATTAGAAGTAGGAATTTTGAAAATGTGTGGAATGTTGGGACGGTCTATGGTTGCGTTCTGTGGTTCTAACTAAATTAACTTGTTTAACAAATACTAACAGTTACGTTAAGGGGGGAAGAGATGTTGTGTCGTAGGTTATCTTTATTATCACGCATCTGCTTTCCTCGTTCCTTATCTGGTTATCTTAATACACGTTTGTGTTATCTTGTTTAGTTCATGCCGCAAGGCGGCGTGTTTGACATAAGCTATATAAACAGTGGATTTTGAAATAAAGGTTGTTGTTGGTTTGGGACCTGCTTGGCTGGTGCCTCCTCCTTCCTGCCGGGAACATCACAGTTCTCGTCTGTTTTTAGCGCTTTTAATCTGCCAAGGTAGGTTGGTTCCTCTGTCTGTGTGCTTTACCTGCCAACTTGGGAACATCCAAATTAGGGAGAACTCAAAAGCGCGGGGGGAGAGAAGGAAAAAGCCGCTGTTGGGAGGCTTTTATTTGCACATGTAACAGGAGCGCACTTGCCCCCAGTAGGCACATCAGGCACCAGTTTTGCAGCAACAGAGTTTCCCTCTCCAAGAAACTATCTGGGTGTCAAGCTGTGACAAGGCTATGACACTTTCTCAAAAGAACATGAAGACACAAAACTATGTCGCGTTCTCTTCGCGATGCTGAACACTGCTCGTTCAGCACTACCTCAGTAATGTGTCTGAAATTCAAAAGCCCATCTGGACTTCCCAGGAGAGCTTAAACATAATAGTTGTTGAACAAGTTAGTTAACGAGTCATTAAAAAGTAGTCTGCACAGTACGTCAGAACCATCAGTCACAGTTGTACATCGCTCTGGTCAGTTCAGCGCGAGTATCATGAGCTCTTGTGCGCAGTTTCCCATTTCATCGACAATTGCATTCGACTTAGTTCAAAGCACAATCCTCCTTCGTGTTTCCAACTCCTGACGCTGCAAAGAGTTTTGTGTCGTCGTGAGTTGGGAATACGGAGGACGAGGGCCCGCGCGGATAACATTGTAGTGCTTGTCTTGCTTTCGGAAAGACTGACCTAGCTAGCATTGTTTTAACGTGGGCAACGATGTCGGTCCACCTTCCACGCAGAATGTTGATGTCGCAGCCGTAAAATGTGGAGAACACATGGTGCCCTTCCTGGACGCGATCTGGCATCCCAATTCATCTGCGTATTGCTTCAGAGACACGTGCAGATACTTGTTTCGCTCACACTAAGCCGTGATGTGGAATATGCGAGGCAGAAACAGGGAGGAAATGCCCGGAAACTAGAAGTGCTTGAACAAGAACCATGACCAGAAACCTTGAACTCCGTAACATAGAGGCTCCAGAAAGAGGCAGCGATGTCAATGGCAATCGGGCTGGTATCGGATTGACGTTTACGTCTGTGTGCTCAGAGAAGAAGCAGGCGTTTGAGATATAGAGGGAGAAACTGCATTTTCCGGGAGATTTCCTTCTCAGTCGTACAATCGTACAAATCGGTCTGAATCCGGGAGTTTTCCGGATGAATCGGGAGAGTTGGCAGGTATGGTTATATCCAGAGCTCGAGGTAACTCGTTACAAGACTGTACTGTCGTTACTGTAACTAATTTCCTTTTTTTGGTAACTTGTAACTTAACTCGGTACTTTTGCGCCGTGGTAACTTTCAGAGGAACTCGCTCCTTTTTCAGGTAACTTTGCCAAAGTAACTTAAGTTCAGTTCCAAGTTACTTTTAACTCGCTTTTTACTGACATCCACATATTTTCTTGCTTTCTCTCCGGTTCCTTCATGGCATTTTTTGCCATAAAACGTGATGTTCAATCAACGACAGTACTTTATTCAGGAAGTAAGAACCGCTGCCACTGCCCACAGGGAGTAAGATGCAAAGCGTTCGAATAGACCTCTACGAGAGAAACGTCACCATGGCATTGGTAGACAGACTGAAACCGAAACAAATCTGAAGGAGAGGGCTGGGTTCCACGAACGGGCACTTGTTCGCTGCCTCCCATTGAAAGAAAAGTAGGGCCGAGGGTCGCGTCCCTTTAAGGGACCATATCTCATTCCCCTCAAGACCGTGGCTTTCGGGCGCGCCCTTGTTCACCTGTAGCTTCGAGCGTAGTTCAATTCTACCAAATTTTGGCGCTGTCGAACATTATGACGCCATTTGTTTACAAACAGGGGAAGGTGTATTGTTGGACATAAACGAAAACGATCTAAGCGTGTTGCACTTCTCCCTTTCATTTTTTCTTTTTCCTTTTTTCTGCCAATAAATCCCCCCACCCCCACTGCAGGCAACTCAAGGTCTAACTGAACTGCTCACCTGCATAATGCTATTTTGTGTCCGAAGTAACTTGGAAGTAACTCGTTCCTTTTTTTAAGTAGCGCAGTAACTGCGAGTTACATTTCAGGCTGAAGAACTTCGTTATTAACTTAGTTACATTTTGCACACGGTAACTTAACTTGTAACGAGTTCTTTTTTGATGCATAACTTCTCAATCTATGGTTATAACACACCAAGAAGGATCTTTAAGTGCATCACATTAGCTTAAGTTTCAGAAGCAAAATAAAGCGAAAATTATTCATCTGTGTCTCTTGTCGCGGATGTTAAGCGTTTCATTCCTTTGCACCTGTGTTAGAAATCAAGCATGGACTGTTGCATGCGATGGAAGTGAAGGTGTTAATATGGAAAGTTTTTCCCAGGACCAAACTTGTTCAGTGTATTTGCATCTTGTTAAAATAGAGACTCGCTTTTTGGACAATAGACAGAGAAATAAGGTACCAAACCTACAGGGCCCCCATGTACTTCTGCCTCGATATTATGGATTTCATCAGTATCGAGGGAACTTCGGCCACCATTGAGCAAATATTTCACTGCATGCAGCAAAGTGACAGCTTGTAGGGAGGGCAAGTCGAAAGAGACAGAGGGCTCTGAACAGGACTCTCAGATGCTCCTGCCACAGTGCTGACTGCAACTTGATGATCAGAAATAGCCATTACAGCAGCCTTTTTTTTAGAATAATGGCGACTGACACCATGCACTCTGTGTTGCTTAAATTTGTCTACTTTGAGTTGCATGTCATTATGCATGTAAAAGACACTGATTACAGCTTTCGATTCCTCAAATTTATTTTGTTTTTTCTAATATTCGACAATATGAATTCGCTTTATTAACAGATTCAGTCCGGGACAAAAGTGTCCAAATGATTGAAGCACTACTGTTATTGCATTTTACATTTATCAGGAATACATTCCAATGAAGTGTAGCAACCCATTTAAAGGAGCACAGAAGACGTCTGATGAAAGTTTGTGGGTCATTTTACTGAATAGCGTGAAATGTTTTGATGTGTGCAATTTGCATGCCAGAGGAAAACTCACAAACATGGCTCCGTGCGTTCACCCTTAAGCTGCCACTCCGGGTATAACAAGGAGAAGTATGATGCCACGTCACCGATGACGTTACAGGGGCAACGCGTTCTAGTTCGCTGGTCAGCGGGGGTCAGCACTCTGTCCCTTTGGCGCCCAAAACCGGTTTTGCCAGTTCCCCCAGAGAATTGGGGATAGAAGGAGCAGCCGCATCATCAACGAGAGGAGCAATGCTTTTTCAGAACCAGCCGCCGAGAAGCAGACGACAGCGGAGTAGAAGGCAGCATTTCTCTGGACCAATCAGCAAATGTGGCCCCCGTAGCGTCGGCGCAAGGTCCCAGGCAGATCACAGGCTGGTACCGCTCTCCACTGCCGTTGCGCATGGTCATCTTTTGCAACGTACTTTAAATTCAATTTCTGTGATAATTACGACTCTATGGGGTGAATTAATTCTTACGATGCATCTTAATCATCTGCTTAGCAGTTCTGCACAAAGAAAACAGGGTGTAAAAAATGAATTCTGTGCCAATTTAAGCAATCCAAAGGGGCAAAAGTCAGTCGATCTACATCAAGTCAGTCAGTCTATATCGTCAGGTTTAGGAAACCCTCCATGTGAACAGACACCACACAGTGAAAATAATATAATAAATAAAATAATATAAATAAAATATGCACTGAGATTTACAGAGATTTCGCTTTAACCATGCAGGAGGCTGCTGATGAAGTGGACACCTCCATAGGATTCCCTCATCAAGAGTTTCTGAGAAAACTTGGAACGGATCTCATCGGTGCAAAATGGCTGCTGCACCACAACAACGAAGAAAACGCAAGAAAGAAATTAGAAAGGATGCGATTTTCAGACCACAGAGGGGATTCAGGAAAATGTAACACAGGAAGAGTGAGCTCTGGCAAAAAATGAGTGCATTGACCACGTGCTCTGGAGCATGGGGATGCATGCCCCAAGCACTAAGCGGACGGAGCACATCACACATTGTGGTTTTCGGAGTGTGCTCGAGCAAAAGTCTCGCACTCGGAACCCATTTCGAAGCGCGGGGAGCGCGATGCACAGGTCCCGAAACGTGACTTCAGGAGTGACGCACCTCCTTTGCCGGGACGCTTGCTCGGCAGAGTGGAGCACGGAGCCCCGTCCACATTGGTCTCACCGCATGCCACGAAACACCTGTCGTCAAGAGGATGCATATATTCACCGAATTCACCGACTCAATACGGCTTTTATAGCTCAGTGGCATCACCACTCCAGACAAGTTGACTTTCCTAGATTCTCGAAGCAGACTGTCCTGGCTATTTGCTCGCCTCCTTTTCATGTATGAGGAAACATCATCATCATTATATGGCATCACAAAAGTGATCTAGAGCATATTCTTATTCACTGCCCACGCTGCCAACCTTCCCGAATTACTCTCTCCGGGTCTCTAATCATCTGGACTGTTGTCCTCTCTCTCTATCAAAACTGCTTAGTTCGCGGCCAAATCCAGCCCACCAACACTCTGCCCTCAAAGCTCTTTTGACCTATTTGGGAACCTTAGGACTTTGATGCTTATTGTGAAGAGGCTCGTTATTTTATTCCCCACATCACCAGCAGCAATGGGGTATAGAGTACAGTACAGCACCTTGAGATGAAACTTCCCATTCATCGTGTCATATTAAAGTTGTTGTCGTTCGACCTCCTTTTATATACGCACCTCATAGTTTATCTCACGTGACCCTGTGTATCTTATCTCTGTTTCAAATGCGATTAATTACAGAAAGCCTTATCGCCTTTGCCTGATGTCAACTATCCAATTATCCACCTTTCACAATGCTTACATCTTCTCGTTGCAATGTATTTCACTGATATCTTCTGAAACCTTACCAAAACAACGTCAAAGTCACTGGGGAAGTCACTGGCTGCATTCAGCCTTGGGACAACTTGCCACTCCCCTGCACCACACAGAGCCGCTGAAAGGTAGTGGCCACGTGTTTCCTTTTTGTAGTAGTGCTTGAACTTCACTATGTATTCTGAACAAAAGAGAAAACCGAAAGGTCAATGCTCAAAAGGGCTCAGACAGTTGGCACTGAGCTATACTGACTGGATGTACAATATGATCATTCCTAGGTACCTGAACTTTGTGATGTAAGTTCTGCAGTAAATGGATAATATGGCTCACTCAAAAGGGCAACACATCAGAACACAGCACTGTGTGATTATCGTTCACCTGTGCAACTGTGTCAGACCAAAGGATAATTCTTTCCGACTCATTACGATGACATGCCAATGTAAATTCTGTGCCTCACATAATGACCCAACAACACAAGGGCCCACAGGTTCTAAAATTTGTACTGCCTGCTTACATAGGAGGCTCAACCGTGCGGAAATGTCCAGGGATGTTTCAAGGACAGAAGCACATAACCGTGTAAGGTGGATCCTCAACCGATTAACTCTCGAATTTTGAATTCCGTGGCTTCATGAACGGAGTCCTCTGAGACACGACACATCCTCTCACTCCTTCCATTTATGAAGCCTACAATTAGTTAACGATACTTTCAGGAATGTTTACCATTCGTAAATCGAGGGCCAACTGTATTCCATTAGAATTGCAAATCAAATATGGAACTACAGTAAAACCTCCGAGGTCGGACAACTTCCCATGTCGAACAAGATTTCATTGCGCCGGTAGGCTCCCATTGAAACTACATGGGGGCAAAATTCTCTATGTCAGACACCGCCCCATGCCGGAAGTAGGACAGGGTATTCCCTGCCAAGTCAGACAAAACACTGGTCAGATTATCTCAATCTCAGCCCATTATTGCACTAAAAAAAAAAAAAAAATGAGCCAGTGCCCTTGACTTTCGCAGTTTTACGTTTCTTTTTTTTTTTTTTTTCCTGTACCAGTCTCAGCATTGTGTTGTTTTAGTTTTTGGAGTCCAACAAGGGGTGCTAGCAGTCTACATTGCAACTATTCTTTAGCGTGAGCACTTGTCTTTAGTTTGTCTAGAGCCTTCACAGATAAGTCCTTGAGCTTCATTCCAAGTGGGTTTAAACTCCCAATCAAGCAGCACACTGCTCGAAAAGCTCCGAAGGTTATGCCATTGAGTGGAATCTCCACAGAATTGAATCTACTAAAATCAGTAATCATCATCAATGAATAGTGGGAAAGAGGTACCAGATAACACTAATAAACATGAATTGAAGAAGGGAGACATTTCTTGAAACACAGCAGTGTAACTTTCCATTTTTTGTTTCCCTTGTATTCTGTAACTCGGACACGTCCCTATTTAGGACACATTTTGGCTGCATCACGGGTGTCCAAGGTAGGGAGGTTTCACTGTACATATATTCAAATTTTGAATTGAAGCGATTGCCAATCCAGAGCAAACAGATACTTGAAAATAACCTCGAATATTTCAGAGGCTGCATGTGTCACACTTAAAACAATGCATGTATCACATATAGAATGTTTTCACCTACATCACGTTTCGATGTGGTATGCTAGTAAGCTCCTCCCACTTTTCGTGCTAGTGGCATTGAATGATGCCAAACTGCCCTATTTTTCAACGCGAAAAACCATGGTTTTTATAAAGGAAAATGTGAGAACGACAATGACAAAGTGCATTTAGGATAAAAGAAGGGTACTGACATGATCGGATTTCAAAACTCCATTGAAGGCTTCGTTTTCGAGCAAATGCTAGATAGTTTCGGCAGCTGCACTGAAAAAGTGACCATAACCATGGCGGCCAAACACGTTTGTTTGACGTCATGTGAATACACCCTATACAGTTGTTTCTTTTTTTTTTCTTTAATCCACAACTGATTTTCTTTCTTCTTCTTTTATAGCTATGTGAGCAGCACTGATGCAGTTTTAGCAGTTGAGTTACACAGCCAAGTGGACACCCCCTTGAACACACAACTAATTGCCTCAAATCCATTAATTAATGCTCTTGAGTAAAGGTTTTGTGGGGAAAGTGAGACAGCAGAATGAAGCCAAATCTTTGTTGCAAGCCTTTGTTTTGTTTTTTTCCTTTTTTCATTCGGAAGGAAGCACATACGTTGAAATATGTATCCACTGCCTGTAGTAGTTCCATGGAGGCACGGAGAACGGGCACGGCGGCATGGGCACGGAGGGCATGGGCATGGAGCATAGCTCTTAAATGTTGCAGGCAACATTTAAGAGCTATGCTCCACTCATGGATAATCTTTTTCTTACAAACCTGGCATCCTGAAGACAACTATTTGCTTCCAGTAAGCAGCTATTTCTCTTCATATTTGATTCGGTTTCATGCAGTCCTACAAATGTCGCAAGGGGCTTCCAGCTTTCCAATGCCTAAAATGTTGTTGACTAACGTAGGAAGTATGTAACGTTACACAGCAGGAGTCTCTGATCTCAAGTGTAGGCGGCTGTAGGGAAGGAAATGTCTATCTTTGCTCCATGTCATTTGTTCTTTCGGCAACAGTTCCAAGTACAAAGGTAAATTTTTTATCAACATGGTGCCTCCAATATTCACCACAGACGTGCGTGCAGAATTCGACAGCTTCCAAATAAGCTATCGAGAATTTCAGGTACAACTGAAGAAACCTATGCAGGATGGTACAAACTACTTTTTTTTATCTGTTTAACACGAGGTGTCAATTTGTACTTCTAAATTACTCCACTGGTAGGTAGTTTCTGCAAGAACAGTTCCACTCTCATTTATCCAACAACTGCAGTTTCCATAGAAAATGTCCAGCCGGCGAATCATCAGGGCAAACGAAACTCAGGAGCATATGGAGGGCATAATGAGATGTCCACCAGCATTTGCGTAAAATATAATTCTGCACCTGTAAACTCTCACTGACAATTTTACTCTGATGAACATTCTTTGGATTGGAAGTGAAGGAAGCGCCTTGAGGCGTTCGGGCGTAGCCACTGACGCTAGGAAAATCAAGTTTTGGCGCAGCTTCGCGATCCGCCGTTGAAGGGCCTCGGGCGTGCATAGATACTAATTTATGATGTGGAATGAATGCCTCCCATGTTAAGTTTCAGTTTCATCGTGTCCAGGAAAATTTCCCACTCAATTTAGAGGCGCAAAATCGGGAAGCTGCAAGGCCACACTAGCGTTGCCGCTTCCGAGGAGTCTCAGCAGAGCGGGCGTGAACTACATGTTTTGTTGTCGAACAGCCTAATGCTCCTCAAGGGTAGCAAATTACAATGACTCCCAACAACAGACATAGACCATTTCTTTAGAAGCCCGCTCTCATGTCCAGAGTTCGAGGTGACTCTTTTCCTAACTAGGTTCATATTTTTTGGTAACTTGTAACTCAACTCGGTGCCAACATGAGGTCCAGCAGGTGCATTTACTTTTCACGGGATTGAAACTTGGGGTAGTTGGTACATCAAAGGTGCAACGGCACCAAGCACAACACTGCGCATTCTGTGCTGTGTTTTGGCGCAGTTGCACCTTGGATGCATTTAGTTTTACACAAAACATGCCACAGCATTGAGAAACATTTAAGAACAGGAAATTTTCTTGGTGCTCTAAGCACCGAGCAATCCTGCGCTTCCAGTACAGGATGTTTTTTCACATGATGTCAAACAAACCACCATGGCGGCCAAACGCGTTTGGCCGCCATGGTGGTCGTCACTCTTTCGGTGCAGCTGCTCGAATTATCTAGCATTTGCTCGAAAACGAAGCCTTGTATGCTGTCCGGTCGCGTCTGTACCCTTCTTTTTGCCCCGAAGACGCTTCGTCATTGTCGTTCTCACATTTACTTTTATGAAAACTATGGTCATCGCATCGAAAAATAGCGCAGTCTGTCACCTTTCAATGCTGCTAGTACAAAAAGTGACCACCAGTGGGAGGAGCTTACAAGCATGCCATGTCACTGCCACGTCACAATGTAACGTAGGTGAAAACTCCCTATTTATTCTGTAATTTCCAGTATTATCCTGTGTTTATTCACATGATGTCATCCACAGGAGACCGCCACTGTCGCTAGCAGGCAGACGTGCTGCCACTGGCCGCCATATTGTAGGTCCCATCCAAGACGTTACCCATATTGTACCGTATTGTATTAACCTTACGTACAACTGAAATATGGCAATCGTCTAAAATGATGGACAGCGGCAGCACTGTCACCTTCGGCACACCGATGGGCAATTACAACCATAGAAGCGCCAATGACGCTAACTTTAACAGGCAGCAGCCAGTTACATTTTCATAGCATAACCATTTATGATTTCACCCACTGTTACATGGTTGTATACTGTTTAGAAAGTATACCTTGCCAGTGGAGCTGAAAACTACGAAGCATGTCTTATAACTTATAGCCCAAGTTTTCTTGAGCATCTCAACACACAACTTGGCATTATCTCAGAGCTACTGAACTACAAGTGGGAATTTTTAGCAAACACAATAGGGTTGTCGTGGGACTAAAAACGAGAAAACCAGAAGCGTGTCCGTAAACTGCACACTTTTCTCTTTGGGGTATGTAAACAGGACACGAACGAACGAAGGGAACACTTTTTTACTGTTAGATTACGCACTTTCCGCTACAGGCCCTTGATGGTGAAAAGCGACATGCTACCCAAGCAGCAGGGAGTTACAAAGGATTGCATGAAATACTAAGACATGCTGTCGACATACATGCTCCTACAGAGACGTAGCGCGTTATGAAGTAAAATCGGCACATCACACCTTTCATGGCCAATATCGACTGCAAGCGTCGTCACATAACATGGTGAGGATATTCTGAGAAGGCATATCTGACAGAAACACGAGCAACTCCTGCAACACAAACAGCCACAGAGCGCGGATCGCACGGATAATGTTTGCCGATTGGAATGGATTCGGATTTCGAGTTGTAGGGTGCAACAGGTGTAAACAACAACACCTAGATAAGTAAGTCCATTCTTTTATTCTTTTCGGAAGAAAAGGGCTGTACCGGTTCTGCAGGAGTTCTTAAATGCATGCGACTTCTATGCAGGATCGTCGCTTCTCGGCTGACGTAAAAAATAACGCCGCTGATGCTGTCATATAGGGACTGTGCGACAAACTGGTGGCGCCGCGATGCGGCCTCCGGAGAAAGTACCTTGCGTGATAGCCGCCGGGTAGCCAGCTTTGTTTACATGTGAAGTGCGGGCATCTTTTTTTGCCACAGCATCGCTAACTGTGCCAGCACCTAAAAGAACTCTTCATTAGGGACCAGATGCTTAATTTCTCGTGATTTCTACGCTTCCAATACCACCGAGGACTCGCAGCGAATAGCGTTTGTGACGCGCGTTTGGCCATTGCATGAGGTGTGCACAACATGAGCGAATATATTCTATTTCTTTTGTTCTAGTTTCAATGAAACTGAATGAGGACCTACAAAATGATCAATGATTTACAGTTGCCACTTTCGTGACGGTGAAACGCCGCTGGATATCACCGTCAAATGCACCGACCAAACGGCAACCTATTTCGAGATAATTATTGAGGTGTTTCATCGCGAGGGCCCAGAGCCGATATTGCTCCCGGGATGACGAGTCTCACAGTGAGAACAGAAGTTATACGTTGTCCAAAAGGTTTAGTATTTACTCACCGACCATTTCACAGCTGTCGTCCCGCAAGCCTACGGCGGTAGCCGAGGTAAAAACTCATATACTTTCTTCTTTGAGGATCTCTTTAGCGTTATTGTATCTGAAGATACTGGAAAACTGCAGTGCAAGTTCAGGCAATAAGTTGTGACCCCACGTGTTTATTTGTATGGATAAAACGGACGCACGATGTAAATTTCAGTGACGAAGCTATGTGTGTGCAAAGACGACGAAAGGAATACAAGAACAAGACTCAGTCAAAAACATATTACAAATGGTTGGAGTCAGAGGAATACACGTATATAGCCTTCGCTAGCAAGCCAGGATTTTGTGAGGAGTCAAATAACCATCCTCTCGACGTATCACTTACATGTGTTTTGATCGGACAGACGCGAGTGGCTGTTCTCCTTCCGTACTGTTATATGCATTGTAAATACGGTGGTTGCTTCTGTGCAATTTGTCTCCATTCACTTCGTTCGCGCCCCAGAAAGGTTCCACATTATTTGCACTTCGAAAATTAGCCCTTCTAATTACGGCGGTCGCCACGCAAGCTACGGTTCCACTTGAGAATGCATAGAACGGGCGGCGTGGTATCACGTCGAATACGTCCAAGACCGCCACTGGCGGCGCTGTCGCGACGGAGCAGCGCGCCCCCTTTAGGTGTCGCACGGTCCCTATAATTTATTTTCTTCACTGCGTACACGACTGCGGGGCGCCACAATGGACCCACTATTCGACACATTTCGCCCTCCTGTGTTTCCCTCTAGGTCGCAAATAAAGGACTTTCGTTTTCGCACGTGGTTTTTGGAACACGCTTTAGGTCAAACGTTTCCATGCAGGATTGTCGGTTTTCGGCTGATGTAAAAAATAACGTAGCTGATGCAGTCATATATTACTTTCTTCATTCCGTATACGACTGCGAGGGCGCCACAATAGATCGACTACTCGACACATTTCGCCCTGTTGTGTTTCCCTCTAGGCCAGAAATATAAGAGTTTCGTTTTTGCACGTGGATTTTGGAAGACGTTTTAGGACAAACGTTTCCATGCAGGATTGTCGCTTTTCGGCTGACGTAAAAAATAACGTAGCTGATGTTGTCACATATTACTTTCTTCATTTCGTACACGACTGCGAGGCCGCCACAATAGATCGACTACTCGACACATTTCGCCCTCCTGTGTTTCCTTCTAGGCCAGAAATATAAGAGTTTCGTTTTTGCACGTAGTTTTTGGAAGACGCCTTAGGGCAAACGTTTCCATGCAGGATTGTCGCTTTTCAGATGACGTCAAAAATAACGTAGTTGATGCTGTCACATTTTACTTCCTTCATTCCGTACACGACTGCCGCGGCGCCACAAGAGACCCACTTCTCGACACATTTCGCCCTCCTGTATTTCCCTCTAGGCTAGAAATATGAGAGTTTCGTTTTTGCACGTGGTTTTTGGAAGACGCTTTAGGACAAACGTTTCCATGCAGGATTGTCGCTTTTCGGCTGACGTAAAAAATAACGTAGCTGATGCTTTCACATTTTACTTTCTTCATTCCGTACACGGCTGCGCGGGCGCCACAAGAGATCCACTACTCGACACATTTCGCCCTCCTGCGTCTCCCTCTAGGCAGGAATATAAGAGTTTCGTTTTTGCACGTGGTTTTTGGAAGACGCTTTAGGACAAACGTTTCCATGCAGGATTGTCGCTTTTCGGCTGACGTAAAAAATTACGTAGCTGATGCTGTCACATATTACTTTCTTCATTCCGTACACGACTGCGGGGGCGCCACCAAGAGATCCACTACTCGACACATTTCGCCATCCTGCGTTTCCCTCTAGGCCAGAAATACAAGACTTTCGTTTTTGCACGTGGTTTTTGGAAGACTCTTTAGGACAAACGTTTCCATGCAGGATTGTCGCTTTTCAGATGACGTAAAAAATAACGTAGCTGATGCTGTCACATTTTACTTCCTTCATTCCGTACATACCGCAGCGCCACAAGAGACCCAGTTTTCGACACATTTCGCCCTCCGGCGTTTCCCTCTAGGCCAGAAATATAAGAGTTTCGTTTTTGCACGTGGTTTTTGGAAGACGCTTTAGGACAAACGTTTCCATGCAGGATTGTCGGTTTTCGGCTGATGTAAAAAATAACGTAGCTGATGCTGTCATATATTACTTTCTTCATTCCGTACACGACTGCGAGGGCGCCACAATAGATCGACTACTCGACACATTTCGCCCTCCTGCGTTTCCCTCTAGGCCAGAAATACAAGACTTTCGTTTTTGCACGTGGTTTTTGGAAGACGCTTTAGGACAAACGTTTCCATGCAGGATTGTCTCTTTTCGGCTGACGTAAAAAATAACGTAGCTGATGTTGTCACATATTACTTTCTTCATTTCGTACACGACTGCGAGGGCGCCACAATAGATCGACTACTCGACACATTTCGCCCTCCTGTGTTTCCCTCTAGGCCAGAAATATAAGAGTTTCGTTTTTGCACATAGTTTTTGGAAAACGCCTTAGGACAAACGTTTCCATGCAGGATTGTCGCTTTTCAGATGACGTCAAAAATAACGTAGTTGATGCTGTCACATTTTACTTTCTTCATTCCGTACACGACTGCCGCGGCGCCACAAGAGACCCACTTGTCGACACATTTCGCCCTCCTGTATTTCCCTCTAGGCTAGAAATATGAGAGTTTCGTTTTTGCACGTGGTTTTTGGAAGACGCTTTAGGACAAACGTTTCCACAGGTCCCCCAAACTCACCTCGGAAAAGCGTGCAACGAAGAAGGCCGCCACTAGATACCCCACTGTTGCCGTTCCGGATCACTTCAGCGAGCTAAGTTTAGCGGCAAAATGTTTTTGTTGTTTCTGCGAATGAATCTAGCCTTTATATGTCCAAATAAAACGCGTATAACAACTTTCTGTGTGGTGTTTCGCTTTTTGGTCCTGTTTTTAAACGTGTTGAGCGATCGGAAAGATCTAGTGCACGGCTGCGTGCATCACATAACGTGCCTGTCGTACCAGGCGCCGCCACTGGCGCCGCAGGCGCAGTCGTCCATTTCTCCTTCGGTGACTTGGCCTGGCTTGGACTGTGCTTCAACTGGATCTTTAGCGCGCTACAATCAAACGCAAGCCAACGTCTGGTAACAATGGGGTATCTAAGGGCGGTCTCCGGCATTGCACGCATCGGGATAGGAACAAATACATGGGAAAATGGCGACCTTGGGGGACCTGCGTTTCCATGCAGGATTGTCGCTTTCCGGCTGACGTAAAAAATAACGTAGCTGATGCTGTCACATTTTACTTTCTTCATTCCGTACACGGCTGCGGGGGCGCCACAAGAGATCCACTACTCGACACATTTCGCCCTCCTGCGTCTCCCTCTAGGCAGGAATATAAGAGTTTCGTTTTTGCACGTGGTTTTTGGAAGACGCTTTAGGACAAACGTTTCCATGCAGGATTGTCGCTTTTCGGCTGACGTAAAAAATTACGTAGCTGATGCTGTCACATATTACTTTCTTCATTCCGTACATACCGCAGCGCCACAAGAGACCCACTTTTCGACACATATCGCCCTCCTGCGTTTCCCTCTAGGCCACAAATATAAGAGTTTCGTTTTTGCACGTGGTTTTTGAAAGACGCTTTAGGACAAACGTTTCCATGCAGTATCGCCGCTTTTCGGCTGACGTAAAAAATAACGTAGCTGATGCTGTCACATTTTACTTTCTTCATTCCGTACACGACTGCCGCGGCGCCACAAGTCTCCCACTTTTCGACACATTTCGCCCTCCTGCGTTTCCCTCTAGGCAGGAATATAAGAGTTTCGTTTTTGCACGTGGTTTTTGGAAGACGCTTTAGGACAAACGTTTCCATGCAGGATTGTCGCTTTTTGGCTGACGTAAAAAATTACGTAGCTGGTGCTGTCACATATTACTTTCTTCATTCCGTACACGACTGCGGGGGCGCCACAAGAGACCCACTTTTCGACACATTTCGCCCTCCTGCGTTTCCCTCTAGGCCAGAAATATAAGAGTTTCGTTTTTGCACGTGGTTTTTGGAAGTCTCTTTAGGACAAACGTTTCCATGGAGGATTGTCGCTTTTCAGATGACGTAAAAAATAACGTAGCTGATGCTGTCACATTTTACTTCCTTCATTCCGTACATACCGCAGCGCCACAAGAGACCCAGTTTTCGACACATTTCGCCCTCCGGCGTTTCCCTCTAGGCCAGAAATATAAGAGTTTCGTTTTTGCACGTGGTTTTTGGAAGACTCTTTAGGACAAACGTTTCCATGCAGGATTGTCGCTTTTCAGCTGACGTAAAAAATAACGTAGCTGATGCTGTCACATTTTACTTTCTTCATTCCGTACACGACTGCCGCAGCGCCACAAGAGACCCACTTTTCGACACATTTCGCCCTCCTGCGTTTCCCTCTAGGCCAGAAATATAAGAGTTTCGTTTTTGCACGTGGTTTTTGGAAGACTCTTTAGGACAAAGGTTTCCATGCAGGATTGTCGCTTTTCAGATGACGTAAAAAATAACGTAGCTGATGCTGTCACATTTTACTTCCTTCATTCCGTACATACCGCAGCGCCACAAGAGACCCAGGTTTCGACACATTTCGCCCTCCGGCGTTTCCCTCTAGGCCAGAAATATAAGAGTTTCGTTTTTGCACGTGGTTTTTGGAAGACTTTTTAGGACAAACGTTTCCATGCAGGATTGTCGCTTTTCAGATGACGTAAAAAATAACGTAGCTGATGCTGTCACATTTTACTTCCTTCATTCCGTACATACCGCGGCGCCACAAGAGACCCAGTTTTCGACACATTTTGCCACTGATCTCGATTGTAAAAGGCTGGATCGCGGATAGGGAGCGCGAGCGTGAAGAAACCGGCCGCCATCTTACTGTACCCACAACAGTCGCCGCAGCGATCATGGCAACTTCTTGCAATTACGGTCGTACCAACCGTACTGGCAGGGTTACAGGGCCTAAATTTATACAGGTGAGTCACTCTTCATCAAGGAATAAATAGGCGTCCATTCTGTATATTTAGTTGCCCATTATGAAGTGTTTTTTTGCCCAAAACGAGCACTGGATGCAGGTTGCTTGATCGCTCTTCCGACGTTCAATCGAGCACACTTGCATTTTACCCGGCGGCAAATACAGTTTGAGTGCATAATATGCTTGAAAGAACACGTTACACTACACAGGTAGTGTTGTCATTAATATATGTGCGAGCACTCGAGCGCTTTTTTGCATGCATTGCTAGCATGGTACACCGTGTTCTCTGCGGAAGCAAGTGCCACATTCATTTCTTTGAATTACCTTCGCGCACAAGTTCGGTATTACGTCATAATGAGATTGTCACCTTTTTCATGTATTGGTATTGTTTTGTGCCTTGGCTTGATTTGTGACAAAGAATCCTACGTAACGGTGGTGTGGCGCGACTTGAATAACGCCTTTGTGTCTGAGCTGTATCGTCAGCTTGTTACGATAGTAATAATTTGTAGCGTGTCGCGCTATTTGTAGCAGTTTTTAAGGCAAAAGTGGTTTCTCAATACAGGTTTCGTCATGAGGGCTACCCAGTGAATAATCTGTGCAGTGTGATACGGCTGGGTGTACAGGTAAGTATCACGTTCCTCATCCCCTGGTTTCTACTTTACAGGAAGGAACAACCTCAGTGCACGCACTGTAGTTAGCCTCTCTCAGTTTTGCATATTTTCTTACATGTTCACATCAGAAACACACCTTACACTTTAGGCTCCTTCACCCAGCAATATAATAATTAGAGATTATAATTCTTTTTAGAAGAGTTCCCCATATTCTTTTTGGAATAGTTTTTAATCTTTTGAATTTTTAGAAGATACAGGGATTGTAAACCATGTTTTAAACTGATGTTTTAACATTTGTCCAATGCATTTATTAAACAACATATTCATTTTTAACTGGTTACACCCAAACCAATGTTCAGATGTATTATTTCCTTTGTTGTCGATGCACCATAAAAATTGGAATAATCATCATCAATGCAGGTTACTTCACGGCTGCCTCGACATACTCAAGAAATGGGTGCAGAACCTGCGTAATGCCCACAAACTTTGACTACCACAGCACCTCCAGAAAGTAAAGGCATATGTGTCACATGGGATTTTTAAAGGCATTCACAGTATATAATACCTTGTATGAACTGTTGTAGAGCCTCTACAGTACACTCTCAGAAATTAAAACTTGTCAGGGAACTGTGATAATTGTTTCAGTTAATAGGCATGTACATATACGCTATAAGAAGAAAATTATTTATTGAAAATGCACTTCTCTGGCTACTCATGTTGTTTACATCTACTGTTGATCACATTCATTTATCACATATTATATTCTTATATATTATTATTATATTATCACATATTCGATCACATTAAATTTAAAATTCAGCATATATGAGAAAATATCAGGAGGGAAATTGCTATGCATTGCTCATTCCAACCTAAAATTGAGTGCTACAAATTTAGAGAGCGTACCAGACCATTGTCATTCCTAAAATATATATTGCCATTGTAGCAAGGTCACAAAACAATAAATGTAGTCTTTTGCGACCTCCCTGCACGTTCATTGTATCCTGAAACGCATAAGTGCAAGAAATAAATCTTGAACTTGAATAAACTCGATGTTGTATAAACTTGACATAAAATATTGAATAATTTCAATTCCATTTCAATTTTGTTAGTAGTATTTGCAATACATAGTACACAGTGGGGGCCCCGTAGCATAGCTAGAGGTGGGGCCTCCCGGAAACAATCTGAATATCATGTATGTGGCGACAACATCAGAACAAGGTATCCAATATAACGATGTACTGTCACAGTATGGGACAAAGCACAATACGCACAAAAGTAAAAGAACAAACAAATTAAATAAATATAAGAAATAAAAACAACTGAGATTGAGCAAAAATGTGACGTTTATGAAGGTGAACAGCGTAGGCAAAAAAGCCCATGGGTGAAAGAAGACAAATAGTTGAAAAAGCGTGCATGAAAAGAATGTGTATGAATATGAGTAACTAATTCATGAAATGGTTCCGTAAGATGATCCGAAAACGTTGGAACGAACGTACTGACTTTGGGTTATCGGGCAAGGCGTTCCATAGTTTGGCAGCAACGAAGGTGAATGTTTGCTTCTCGTAGTTGGTTGTTGTGCGTGGCAGGAGAAAATTACAAGGTGATCTAGATGGAACGACTACTGCAAGACACTGATTGTTGAAGACACCTGACAAATGCTTGTACAGAAGCAGTAGAACGCGGAAATGAAACAGCTGCATGAGCGGCAAAATACGCAGTGATATGAAGAGGTGGCGACTGCTGCATACTGTGGGAGTGAATGTAATGATGCGAATAGCTCTTCTTTGTAAGCGGTTTAGAGATGAGAGATATATGTGGATCCCCATGATGTGATGCAGTAAGAGAGGTGGGGAATGTATGAAAGCGTAATATAATGACACAAGTGTATGGAGTGGAAAAAAATATTTGACCTTGGATAACGCATGAAGGCCATAAGCCGCACGCTGACATATGTTTGAGATGTGTGCTGTGAACTTGAAATGGGTATCTAACGTTACTCCCAGGAACGTTACCTTGCCAGTAGGTAAAAGAGAGCTACCATTTAGCGTTAAAGTTGGCAGCAGCGGTAGTTTCCTCTGAGGGCTATGGAAGAGAATGAATTCAGTTTTTTTATTATTAATAGTTAGCTTGTTGGTGCGGAATATAATGAATGATATAAAATATTGAATAAACTAGAACTCGTATATTCTCTTTACTCATCATCAGTGATCTTCATTACAAAAGCATATCGTGTTAGACTTCTTTGTTTGCGTTTCACACACTGGGTACACGAGGGCCAAAATGACAAAATCACAACTGTTTCAAGCTCCAAATAGTCCTGTTGCAATTTGAAGACCATACGTGGAGCTGCATTTTTTGGAACATGCTCCACATAACAAGCATGACAAAGTCAGCACTGGATAGCCCATCCCCAAGCAGCTTTTCTCACACTGCAGTTGTATTCAACAAAAGCATGTGAGTGCTGGAGAAGGACATTCAGTTTGGCACAACCGCGCCTGCAAATAATCAGAACAAATAAAGGAAGAAGCAAACAAACATAGAAGGGCTGTACTTCAAAAAGAGATAAGCCCTGTGTCTCAAGGAGGTGTTATCACTTTCTAAGTAACTTAATTGATTAAGCTTACATCACTACCTGATTAACTGTCCTAACGAGTGTGATCTAATTGCGTGAAGTAATTATTTGGGCTGCTTCGGTGTGTCCATATTTGCGAGGCAAAGCACCGCTGTCGTTTACTAAAAGACTCTTTCTAAGGCGATGCTTGACATAAATCATACTAAACGCATACACGGCTAAAACAACGGCTGTGACTCTACAGAACGATCTCTTTCTGCCATGCGAGTATATCTTTTCCCGGGCCGTTCTTTATGGAACAATTTTTGTCCAGAACGCAGTACGGGATATTATATACATGGTTGTTGTTAATCTCACGTCGTTTCTTATTGAAATATTGGCTGGGAAACGTGCTGTAGTACAATCCCCAGCGCTGCACTGCAGTGACGGTCTAGTTTCGGAATGCAAAACATAACGTAATTAAGAATCGAACGGCAGGACACCTGTGAAACACCGTTAGGATACATCAGTATACTGGCACCTTACAAAATTGTGTGATGACAAACAACGATCAATGCTAGCAGCGCAATAAATACTCACAATCTCTGTTGCCTCCCATTGTTTTCTATGGGCACACACAGCACTTTAGGGCCCACCAACATGGCGGCTAGAAGGCACGCCTCTCCCCCACGAGCCCCTCTCCCATGCGCGATCCAGCCTTTATACATAGAGATCAGTGCATTTTGCACTCCGGCGTTTCCCTCTAGGCCAGAAATATAAGAGTTTCGTTTTTGCACGTGGTTTTTGGAAGACGCTTTAGGACAAACGTTTCCATGCAGGATTGTTGCTTTTCGGCTGACGTAAAAAATTACGTAGCTGATGCTGTCACATATTACTTTCTTCATTCCGTACACGACTGCGGGGGCGCCACAAGAGACCCACTTTTCGACAGATTTCGCCCTCCTGCGTTTCCCTCTAGGCCAGAAATATAAGAGTTTAGTTTCGTTTTTGCACGTGGTTTTTGGAAGACTCTTTAGGACAAACGTTTCCATGCAGGATTGTCGCTTTTCAGATGACGTAAAAAATAACGTAGCTGATGCTGTCACATTTTACTTTCTTCATTCCGAACACGACTGCCGCGGCGCCACAAGACTCCCACTTTTCGACACATTTCGCCCACCTGCGTTTCCCTCTAGGCAGGAATATAAGAGTTTCGTTTTTGCACGTGGTTTTTGGAAGACGCTTTAGGACAAACGTTTCCATGCAGGATTGTCGCTTTTCGGCTGACGTAAAAAATTACGTAGCTGATGCTGTCACATATTACTTTCTTCATTCCGTACACGACTGCGGGGGCGCCACAAGAGACCCACTTTTCGACACATTTCGCGCTCCTGCGTTTCCCTCTAGGCCAGTAATATAAGAGTTTCGTTTTTGCACGTGGTTTTTGGAAGACTCTTTAGGACAAACGTTTCCATGCAGGATTGTCGCTTTTCAGATGACGTAAAAAATAACGTAGCTGATGCTGTCACATTTTACTTCCTTCATTTCGTACATACCGCGGCGCCACAAGAGACCCAGTTTTCGACACATTTTGCACTCCGGCGTTTCCCTCTAGGCCAGAAATATAAGAGTTTCGTTTTTGCACGTGGTTTTTGGAAGACGCTTTAGGACAAACGTTTCCATGCAGGATTGTTGCTTTTCGGCTGACGTAAAAGATTACGTAGCTGATGCTGTCACATATTACTTTCTTCATTCCGTACACGACTGCGGGGGCGCCACAAGAGACCCACTTTTCGACACATTTCGCCCTCCTGCGTTTCCCTCTAAGCCAGAAATATAAGAGTTTAGTTTCGTTTTTGCACGTGGTTTTTGGAAGACGCTTTAGGACAAACGTTTCCATGCAGGATTGTTGCTTTTCGGCTGACGTAAAAAATAACGTAGCTGATGCTGTCACATTTTACTTTATTCATTCCGTACACGACTGCGGAGGCGCCACAAGAGATCCACTACTCGACACATGTCGCCCTCCCGTGTTTCCTTCTAGGCCAGAAATATAAGAGTTTCGTTTTTGCACGTGGTCTTTGGAAGACTTTTTAGGACAAACGTTTCCATGCAGGATTGTCGCTTTTCAGCTGACGTAAAAAATAACGTAACTGATGCTGTCACATTTTACTTTATTCATTCCGTACATACCGCAGCGCCACAAGAGACCCACTTTTCGACACATTTCGCCCTCCTGCGTTTCCCTCTAGGCCAGAAATATAAGAGTTTCGTTTTTGCACGTGGTTTTTGAAAGACGCTTTAGGACAAACGTTTCGATGCAGGATTGTCGCTTCTCGGCTGACGTAAAAAATAACGTAGCTGATGCTGTCACATTTTACTTTCTTCATTCCGTACATGACTGCGGGGGCGCCACAAGAGATCCACTACTTGACACATATCCCCCTCCTGTGTTTCTCTCTAGGCCAGAAATATAAGACTTTCGTTATTGCACGTGGTTTTTGGAAGACGCTTTAGGACAAACGTTTCCATGCAGGATTGTCGCTTTTCAGATGACGTAAAAAATAACGTAGCTGATGCTGTCACATTTTACTTTCTTCTTTCCGTACACGACATCCGCGGCGCCACAAGAGACCCACTTTTCGACATATTTCGCCCTCCTGCGTTTCCCTCTAGGCCAGAAATATAAGAGTTTCGTTTTTTTACGTGGTTTTTGGAAGACGCTTTAGGACAAACGTTTCCATGCAGGATTGTCGCTTTTCAGCTGACGTAAAAAATAACGTAGCTGCTGCTGTCAGATTTTACTTTCTTCATTCCGTACATACCGCAGCGCCACAAGAGACCCAGTTTTCTACACATTTTGCCCTCCGGCGTTTCCCTCTAGGCCAGAAATAGTTTCGTTTTTGCACGTGGTTTTTGGAAGACGCTTTAGGACAAACGTTTCCATGCAGGATTGTCGCTTTTCAGATGACGTAAAAAATAACGTAGCTGATGCTGTCACATTTTACTTTCTTAATTCCGTACACGACTGCGGGGGCGCCACAAGAGATCCCCTACTCGACACATTTCCCCCTCCTGTGTTTCCCTCTAGGCCAGAAATATAAGACTTTCGTTTTTGCACGTGGTTTTTGGAAGACGCTTTAGGACAAACGTTTCCATGCAGGATTGTCGCTTTTCAGCTGACGTAAAAAATAACGTAGCTAATGCTGTCACATTCACTGATCTCTATAGTAATAGGCTGGATAGCGGATTGAGGGTGCAACCGTACGGTCACCGGCCGCCATCTTGCGAAGCTCAAAACATTGCCGTCCGCAACTCAGCTGCATATTCTGCATGCGCCTTTGCGTAGCATTTTTGTGGTGTCATGCCCGCCTGCTGTGGTTATGGGTGTACTGCCCGTACTGGCAAGATACCGGGGACGAGATTTCTCAAGTAAATAAGTGACTTAGTTTTACTAATAAATGTGATTTATTAATCCATGAGCGGGGCGACAAAACGTTGCTGTTGAAGCATGTGCGCTGCACTTTGTGACTCGTATCTCAAGATCTAAACGTTGAACTTTAAGCAGTACGTTATCTGGATAGAGTCATTGTGATAGTCCAGACTTCCTGCAGTTCACGGGTATGGTCTCGGCACGTAGCAGGCGTTGAAGTGCGCTTGTCAGGTGTGGGGTCCATACGGCTCAGTTTGTTGGTCACGGTATCGACGATTGCTTGCTTGGATCAGCCTTGTCATCCCTGCTGTAACTGATGGCATAAATTGTTCAATGCAGGCTCCCTCACAGCCGCCCACAACATTTAAAAAAGTGTGTGGTGAATGTCAGGCGAAAGGACTGGACGCCGTCGAGGACATCACTGGTCTGCAGCAAACATTTTAAAGACAGGTGCTTCGACAGAACAGGGCAAACCGTTAGACTGAGCCTGAAACGTAACTCGCAGTTACGGAGTTACTTAAAAAAAGAATGAGTTACTCCCAAGTTACTTCGGACACAAAATAGCACTGCAGAGTTGCGGCGCGTGTGAGCAATTTATTTCGACCCTGAGTTGCCTGCGTTGAGTTTTCGTTTATGTCCAACAATGCGAACGCCTTGCATCTTATTCCCTGTGGGCACAGAATGGTTGAGCTTCGTTTCAATAGCAGCGGTTCTTACTTCCTGAACAGAATACTGTCGTTGACTGAACATCACGTTTTATGACATAAAATGCCATGGAAGAACCGGAGAGAAAGCAAGAAAACAAGTGGACGTGAGTGAAAAGCGAATTAAAAGTAACTTGGAACTTAGCTACTTTGGCAAAGTTAACTGAAAAAGAAATGAGTTCCTCTGAAAGTCCCCACGGCGCAAAAGTAGAGAGTTAAAGGGACGGTCTCGTACCCCCTGCCTCTTTCATAAAGTGTACCATTCGATTGCCCTTTGTTGAAAATGGAATACTGCTAATTTACCCAACAAAACAAGCCACAGTTATTAAGTAACCGAATTAAATTGATAAAGATTGCAGAGCATGCCGCGATCTGTGTTGGCAACAATTAGAACGGCCACGTCGCCCTGCGGATAAGTCCGTGATAGGATACAGAAATCGTCCGCTTTTGCGCGCGCTAGTGCATCGGCGTGAGCAGACGACTTTCAGAAGTTCCTCGGCACCGCGGCAACTCTCGTACATTTTCTTTCAGTTCTCAGGTGAAAAACGCGCATTATAAGTAGTGGCAAGCATGGTGGTTCAGAACAACTATGTTAATCCTCAGAGACATGTTAAAAGTCGCAGAACAACCCCATCCACACTCACAAATCTGAAGTCGCTGGCCATCGGCGCGTCCCATTACAGCTCCGACCAAAAATATGTTACGCGCGCTTCTATTACACTCCCCGTTGTACACTGACCATGCTTCGAAATGAAGTGTCGCTGACGACGTACATGGAGAAAGAGTACGTGTTTATTTAAAAACCGCATTAAATGCTCGCGGAAAGAAAACACGTAACTTCGCTTCCACGTATCCGATTGTGCGCCACATTATGGGAGACCCCACAGTCAGTGCTCGGACTACATTCTCCGCTCGCGGAGGTATATGCCTGAGTGTCCCCATTTCGAGAGCAAAGGGGACAAGGTGCTTCAAGGGGACAAGGACCCAAGGTGCTTCTGCAAGTTATAATTACCATGACAACGACGACGCACCCGCAGGCCGACGTCATACGTGACGTATGCATGAGAGAAGCGCAACTTTCGTCGTCTGCTCTTACGGCACGTTTCGACAAATTCCTCGAAAACAACTTGGTTATTCCGAATGAAACTTTGACGGCTGTATGTGTACAGTGCTCGTGAAACTAGTATTGGTTAAGTTTCGGAATCGCCCTGGCTGTACGAGACCGTCCCTTTAAGTTATAAGTTATCAAAAAAAGGAACTTAGTTACAGTAATAAGTTGCCTCGAACTCTGGTTGAAAGTGTGTATTTGCATGAAAGTTTAGCCTCTATGAATCATGTTCCCTAGTTAAGAGTTTGAAGCGATGGTTTATGATCGGAATCAGTACTGCATGAAGGGCACCTTAAAGCTGCAACTAGTCCAATATATGAAAACACTCCTGAATTATGCATTTATATGCAGTTAAAAGCCACTCCATATTGGATAGGACAGTACTAAGATGGGCAAAAGCATATAAAGAGAAAAGTATTGCATGAAAATTTTGCCTAACGTACAAAACATACAAACACACCAGCCACATGTCTCTTTGGTGCGTTCCAGCATGTTTACTTTACTTAGAGACAATAAATAATTTTTCAACCTCGAATGTCCACTCTTTATTCTCCCTGCTTAAGTTTGCGACAATATATGTTTGAATGCAGCCCAAATGAAAACAATGTGATCCGTCTGATGAAAGAAGTTTCCCAGTGCTACAGCAGTATTGGACTGTCCTTGCCAAGGAATATACAGAGAAGGTGACTGCCAGGCCTCATCTGCGAAAGAAATTGTCAAGGTTGATCATATATTCAACAACCAGTAATGCACTCTGCCCACTTACCTGGTTGACTGCTTCAAACTTGCTGTTGCAACTGAACTTGTGATACTTTGATGTTGGAGCATTCACCACAAGACCTTGCTACTTAGCCTTTTTATGACTTATTCACTCTACCTCTAGTCATTTTGAACTGTCTTTTTCCGCCATCTACTTCCACAGTGCACATATTTCTAGTCGATATGTTTTTACCGTCATATAGCCTTTATATCACATTGTCATCATTGTAGTCCTTTGGAAGTGGTCTAGTGCCGTTCCAAATTTCGTGTCATAACTAGTCATATCTAAACTTCCTGTGCAAAGCGTAATGTTTATACCCAAGCATATTAAGGTGATTACATCCATCATCATCTCTCATCACGTACAAGTGGCACTGGGGCAGCGCCCAGCCTGCTGGCCGGCATCAGCCCCATCTCATCATCGTATCTCTATTTGTGTGTGTGTGTGTGGTTACATAAACAAACGTACCAAACATTGCTGAATGCCGAGAGTCAATTCTGAGAATACTGCTCCCTGGTATTTCACACCCCCGAGCAGAAAGGAAATGGGAGAAACACGAGAAGCAACACGCTGACAGACGACAAAGGAAACGTAACACAACAAATACAACACCACACAAAACCAGCAAATCACATAATCGAAGTTCAAAATACAAAATTGGAATGACACGACATCACACAAGTAAAATATAGACAGGAAATAACATGTATGTGACGGGGTTTCACACAAAAAACGTAAGGAATCCAATCACGAGGGATTTCTGCAGCGATCCGTGGCAAAATTTTAGCGAAGCAGCAAGGGACAAACAGCAAAACTTGTCACAGCTTACATGCATTCCAATGGACAGTAATGGCTCTTTTGAGCACCGCAATATGGCGGCCGGTTGGCGTACCCTTTCCCACGATACCCTCACCGATCCAGCCTTCATACATAGAGATCAGTGGTACTGTCGTTCCCAGTTTATGCTGTCGTTCTAGCAACCCGTCTGAGAAACAGCCCGTAAGGGGAAATGTTTCTGCCAACCCACAGCAGACCAGTCAGGCTTGTTTGAAATGTCAAGTGAGGACGCGGCCCTGTATCTGAAGCCAAAATCACTCTTCGCCATCAGGATTTTCGCCGTGTAAGGTGTGTAATCAATATAACTGGGAAATAATATGTTCGGCTGTGCCATGCATTGTCATTGTAGACTTCACTCCATTTGCAGGCGACCAACGACAGGGAGATGGAACGCAAGATGAAACTGCATGTTAGCGACTTTGTGCAGACGGTGTGTACATGTCTTGACACCTACTGTACATGGCTATGCTGTCATCGTGTTTTCTGAAAAGATATTTCTTGCATATTAGGCGTGTATGGTGCAACGTGCACCAGGTAGAAAGACACAAGCTTTGTGTTTAATGTGGCGGAGACTCATGCACGTCATTACAAGATTTCCAAATGCTTTGAGAAAGACAAGTTGGACCGGAAGTGAGAATCTATGTGCTTTTTTTCATTGTTGTTCATCGTCCGATCATTGCAAATTTTGTGCCTGCGTGAGACGAATGCTCAGGTGTGTTGATGATGAACGGGGATGCTTTCAGGGGTACGTACTCGTGAGTGGTGAAGAAAGTGATTTCTTGCTGCTATACAGGGTGTCCCAGAAAACGTGTCATTGAATTATAATAAAAAAACTACACCACCTAGAGTCATGCGGTCAACGGCGTTTGTTCTTACTGGGTTTTTGCCACCTGCTCATGTGAATGTTGTGTAACGTAAGTTTAATTATGTAAATTTTTGCGAGCTTAAGTCGGAAATTTGCCCAGTAAAGGTCACTTTTTTACCCCACTAATGTGAAGAACGTGTCTAATTTAGTCAAATTAATGATAATTGATTGGGATATTCAAGAGCTATTCCATCGGAAAAAATAGCCGAACATCATGCTCTACGGAGGTCGCACATAATAGCGCGCGATGAATTTTTCAGCGCAATCTTTGTCAGTCCGACGAAAGGAGGTTGGAAACCCAGCCCTCCCCGACGGTTACGCCCCATTTCGTCCAAACGTTTATTTCGTCCAAGTGCTCACAACGTCCAAATATTTAATTCGTCCGAAAAAAATCGGACGTACTGAACACCTGGACGAAATGAACAGGCGAGGAGAAACTTGCCCTGCGCGTCCAATACCCGTACCGTCCAATAGCCCGTTTCGTCCAAATGGGGGAATTCCCAAAGGCTCTGCTCCTTTCGGCAGACGACTGCCTAAGGCTCTGCTCCTTTCGGCAGGCGACTGCCTGGCTGCATTCATGAAAGCACAGGCCATTTTGACACTGGGTGAATGGCAGGTGACTGTATTCATGAAAGCAAATGGATTATCGATCAAACGGGGAATCACAGAAAACACAAACCCGTTCACAGGACCGCTGACCTACAGTGAGTGTTTTCTGTAACTGTGTTCTCGCTACGTACCGCGTTTCCCAATGTCAGTGATCTTTCTTGGAAACATCTAGGGATCTGAAAGGAAACTTGCGGCCCCTTGCTTTTACGTTGACTACTTCGAGCGGCAGTGGCTTACCAACGTTCATCTCTGGAATTAGTTTGCGGATGAGGACGATCTCCGCACAAACAATCACGCCGAAAAGTGGCATAATTCGCTGCGCATAAAATTCAAGAGCCAACCCCACATGACGTTTTCGAAGTTCCTCGTCGAATTTGAGTCAACCATACACAATGTAAGCACATGCAATGTAATGCACAACCAGGTATGCAACAAATTCGCACAATCAGAGAACATCATCATGATAATTAATAGAATATAGCATATATACTTCCTCGCTTGCTCTCTTTGTATTCATGCCTCTTACTGCCATTTGCAGGTACGCATTCGGCTGCTGTTGAACGGGGCTTCGCCAAGCAGGAGACGATACAAGAGGCTCGCTCTTCCTTCTCATGGGCGTACGGAAAATACAGCTCAGGGGAAATGATGCTGGGAAACGAAGCACCCTTCACAGACGTAACAGAGCAGTTTGCTCATGTTATATCAAGGCATACCTGCAGCGCATGTCCCACTTGCTGGGCCATGCTAACTAATAAGTTAGTTGTTCAAATGAAAAAAAGAACACCTAAACAGAGCAGGCTGAGCATTTGTTTCTCGTTTTACTCGGTGTATAACATCTTTCAGTGGGAATGTTTAAATCTTACCTTCAACTAATAAGTCAGTTGTTGTAATGAAAAAAAAAAAGAAAGAAAAATAAATAAACAGAGCAGGCTGAGCATTTATTTTTCGTTTTACTTGGTGCATGGCATGGCATCTTTCGATGTGAATGTTTAAATCCTACCTTCAATCGTAAACGAAGCAATTGTTCACTCGCATTCGGAGGTCCCCCTCCCTTTTTGGACGAAACAAGGTTTGGACGGTACGGTTATTTGGACGGGTTGGTCAAGTTTCCCCCCCTTTGGTTCAGTTCGTCCAATGCCCACAATGTCCAATTTTTTTCGGACGTGCTGAGTACTTGGACGTTGTGAATACTTGGACGAAATAAACATTTGGACGAATCGGGGTGCTACCCTCCCCGACATCGCAGAAAGAGATAACACAGGCACAGCTTATCACGTCCGACTTTGGTTACCCCCATTTCGTCCAAACGTTTATTTCGTCCAAGTACTCACAACGTCCAAATATTTAATTCGTCCGAAAAAAATCGGACGTACTGAACGCTTGGACGAAATGAACAGGCGAGGAGAAACTTGCCCAGCGCGTCCAATACCCGTACCGTCCAATAGCCCATTTCGTCCAAATGGGGGAATTCCCAAAGGCTCTGCTCCTTTCGCAGACGACTGCCTGGCTGTATTCATGAAAGCACAGGCCATTTTGACACTGGGTGAATGGCAGGTGACTGTATTCATGAAAGCAAATGGATTATCGATCAAACGGGGAATCACAGAAAACACAAACCCGTTCACAGGACCGCTGACCTACAGTGACCGTCCAGTTAACGATGTGTTGTTTTCTATAACTGTGTTCTTGCTAAGTACCGCGTTTCCTAATGTCAGTGATCTTTCTTGGAGACATCTAGGGATCTGAAAGGAAACTTGCGGTCCTTTGCCTTTACGTAGACTACTTCGAACGGCAGTGGCTTACCAACGTTCATCTCTGGAATTAGTTTGCGGATGAGGACGATCTCCGCAAAAACAATCACGCCGAAGGGTGGCATAATTCATCAGTTCATCAATCAGTTGTTGGAATGAAAAAAAGAAAGAAAAATAAATAAATAAACAGAGTAGGCTGAGCATTTGTTTTTCGTTTTACTTGGTGTATGGCATGGCATCTTTCGGTGTGAATGTTTAAATCCTCCCTTCAATCGTAAACGAAGCAATTGTTCACTCGCATTCGGAGATCCCCCTCCCTTTTCGGACGAAACAAGCGTTTGGACGGTACGGTTATTTGGACGGGTTGGTCAAGTTTTCCCCCCTTTGGTTCAGTTCGTCCAATGCCCAATATGTCCAATTTTTTTCGGACGTGCTGAGTACTTGGACGTTGTGAATACTTGGACGATATTAAACATTTGGACGAATCGGGGTGCTACCCCGACTTTCGCTGTGATAATGCTTTCCCTCTCCCAATTTTACGAACTGTTACTTTTTCTACTATCACTCTGTGGGCTGGCTTCGCAACCTCCATTCGTCGCACTGAGTGCGATTGCGCCCAAAAAGTAATCGCGCGCTATTGTGCGGTACTCCGAAAAGCATGATATTCGGCTATTTTTTCCGATGGGATAGCTCGTGAATATCACTGTGAATTATCAGGGATTTGAGTGAATTCGGCACGCTCTTCATATTGGTGGGGTAAAAAAGTGACCTTTACTTGGCAAATTTCCGAGTTCAGTTCGCAAATATTTACATAATTAAACTTGGAGTACATGACATTCACATTAGGAGGTGGCAAAAACCTAATAAGAACAAATGCTGTTGACCGCATGATTCTAGGTGGCCTAGTTTTTTATTATAATTCAATGACACGTTTTCTGGGACACCCTGTATGTACTGTTTCGCGTGGGTTTTTGTGGGTTCTCGTCTCCCCCAGACATGAGCGGCTTACTTCGCAGAACATTTCAGAAAGCATGTAGAGAGCGACGGGGAGGGGCGGTGAATAGCATGCCGTTGCTGGCCACACAGCAGCATTTTCAAGATTGCCATAACCAGCATCAATGCAACTCAGCCACATGCTGCCTTAATGCCACATCAGCATTAAAGCAGCCCTCATGTTAGAATCAGCATCAGAGAGGCTCTAGTGTTAACATGAGCCTGAACAGCTCTGTTAATATTACTGTCAGAGCAGCTCCACGTGTTAACATGAGCATCAAGACAGTGTCCCCAGTCACATCAAACCTGATATCAGTTGTCAATAGGGGACACACCCACAGACGTGTGTTGCCACAGCTGTGTCTCTGCTACTCTGGTTACGTGCTATGTAGTAAAATGTGGCTTAACCCTGTTCTCTACACAACCTGCATATTTTTGTCCGCATTCTGCTAAAAATGCTTA
Organism: Ornithodoros turicata; assembly: GCF_037126465.1. NCBI lineage: Eukaryota > Metazoa > Arthropoda > Arachnida > Ixodida > Argasidae > Ornithodoros > Ornithodoros turicata. Next base: position 134,421,810 of record NC_088201.1, read on the forward strand.
TAAATCCAGCATACGTATAAGCTCCTTGCTGCTGTGGTACTATTGTAGTTTCCTATCTTACTTTTGATTCATTCTAGTCGAGAGTATTCTTATGAAAAGCTGTCCTACTGTACTCAGTCAGTGCACCAATAAACGTTGAAGCCGAACCACATATTTGCGTCGTGGTATTGCTCAAAGTATATACACCTGGCATAAAATAAAAAACGTCCCAACAAGGTACCAGATCATGTGTCTGAAAGACATCCCAGTGACATGATATGGATGCTTGTTTTACCATCCATGGGATTTCCACCCTGACATCATCGGGATGATTGTGGACGTCCACAGGTAGTCCACATATCCTGGTAAGGATGTCTTGCAGTCATCCCAGGGACATTTATGGTTTACTGGGTACGAGCCCTCCATGGAGCCCGCTCGCATTTCAACAATACAGTCACAACATCAACAGCGTTAGTTATGCATTTACATTCAATAAATCGTGGACGTCAAAATAGAAAATATAGAAAATTGTGTTACAGATTTTAACATTAAAGTCGTGAATTCACTATTCTTTTTACTTGACGAAGGACGTTCGCAGGTGCACATCGAACGGAAGTCTTCGCAAGAGATGCCGTGGATGAATGCATAAACGATGACAACGACAGTGTGACGAGCCTACAATACCTACAAGCCCGCCACTGGAGCCCGCTCGTATTTCAACAATAGAGTCACAACATCAACAGCGTTAGTTACGCATTTACATTCAATAAATCGTGGACGTCAAAATAGAAAATTCCGTTAAAGATTTTAACATTAAAGTCGTCAAGTCACTATTCTTTTTACTTGACGAAGTACGTTCGCAGGTGCTCATCGAACAGAAATCTTCGCAAGAGATGCCGTGGATGAATGCATAAACGACGACAACGACAGTGTGACTAGGCTACGAGCCCGACACTGGAGCACGCTCGTATTTCAACAATACAGTCACAACATCTACAGCGTTAGTTACGCATTTACATTCAATAAATCGTGGACGTCAAAATAGAATATTTCGTTAAAGATTTTAACATTAAAATCGTGAATTCATTGTTCTTCTTACTTGACGGACTACGTTCGCAGGTGCACATCGAACAGAAATCTTCGCAAGAGATGCCATGGATGAATACATAAACGACGACAACGACAGTGTGACTAGGCTACGAACCCGACACTGGAGCACGCTCGTATTTCAACAATACAGTCACAACATCAACAGCGTTAGTTACGCATTTACATTCAATAAATCGTGGACGTCAAAATAGAAAATTCCGTTAAAGATTTTGACATTAAAGTCGTGAATTCACTGTTATTTTTACTTGACAAAGTGCGTTCGCAGGTGCTCATCGAACAGAAATCTTCGCAAGAGATGCCGTGGATGATTGCATAAACAACGACAACGACAGTGAGGCTACGAGCCCGACACTGGAGCACGCTCGCATTTCAACAATACAGTCACAACATCAACAGCGTTAGTTACGCATTTACATTCAATAAATCGTGGACGTCAAAATAGAAAATTCCGTTAAAGATGTTAACATTAAAGTCGTGAATTCACTATTCTTTTTACTTGACGAAGTACGTTCGCAGGTGCTCATCGAACAGAAATCTTCGCAAGAGATGCCGTGGATGAATGCATGAACGACGACAACGACAGTGTGACTAGGCTACGAGCCCGACACTGGAGCACTCTCGTATTTCAACAATACAGTCACAACATCTACAGCGTTAGTTCCGCATTTACATTCAATAAATCGTGGACGTAAAAATAGAATATTTCGTTAAAGATTTTAACATTAAAGTCGTGAATTCACTATTCTTTTTACCTGGCGAAGTACGTTCGCAGGTGCTCATCGAACAGAAATCTTCGCAAGAGATGCCGTGGATGAATGCATAAACGACGACAACGATGGCAGTGTGACGAGCCTACGAGTCCGCTCACATTTCAACAATACAGCCACAACATCAATAGCGGTACACTCTAAAAACAGAACTTCACCGTATAGCATGCTGTGCGCCAACCATTGTGACGATTGATAGGGTTATCGCTTTTGATTCGAGCAGAGAGGGAGGCGTACGCCTTTTCGTGGCAATTATCATATATCCAAGTTGCCACAAAAAGGCATACGCCCTCCTCTCTCCTCGAATCAGAGGCGATAACCCTAATCATTCGTGGCAATGGTTTGCGCACAGCATGCTTTGCGGTGAAGCCCACCCAGCCCACCCAGGTGAAACCCTGCCCACACCGGCATCGCAGAAAGAGATAACACTGGCATGGCTTATCGCGTCCGGCTTTCTCTGAGATCATGATTTCCCTCTCCCAATTTCAGGAACTGTCACCTTTTCGGTAGCACCCCGATTCGTCCAAATGTTTATTTCGTCCAAGTATTCACAACGTCCAAGTACTCAGCACGTCCGAAAAAAATTGGACATAGTGGGCATGGACGAACTGAACCAAAGGGGGGAACTTGACCAACCCGTCCAAATAACCGTACCGTCCAAACGCTTGTTTCGTCCGAAAAGGGAGGGGGATCTCCGAATGCGAGTGAACAATTGCTTCGTTTACGATTGAAGGGAGGATTTAAACATTCACACCGAAAGATGCCATGCCATACACCAAGTAAAACGCAAAATAAATGCTCAGCCTGCTCTGTTTATTTATTTTTCTTTCTTTCTTTCTTTTTTTTTTCATTCCAACAACGGACTTATTAGTTGAAGGTAAGATTTAAACATTCCCACTGAAATATGTTATACACCGAGTAAAACGAGCAACAAATGCTCAGCCTGCTCTGTTTAGTTGTTCTTTTTTTCTGTTTTTTTTTTCATTTGAACAACTAACTTATTAGTTAGCATGGCCCAGCAAGTGGGACATGCGCTGCAGGTATGCCTTGATGGGATCCAGGACAATTGCTCACCACAGAACCGATGAAGCCGGACAATTGCTCACCGCCTCTTTCACCGTGCTTATATGTAATTTTATTTTGCGGTTGTATGTGATGTGATTTTATTTATCGTTTATGGTGCTCATATACTTGACTTTTTATTTGTTAGCTGAACTTGGGTGTACCTCGAAATAAAGTGATCGAAATCCCAATTTCAAAACAAACTACTGTAAATAAATGGGCGAATAGGCGAATCCATATTTTGTACATATTTTTTTCACCATCCATATTTTTTTCCCATCCATGATCATTTATCATTCATTGCCTCTCATTTGTTAATGTCCGCAATTTGCATCGCCCTGTATCGTTGATCTTGTGTTGTGTATGTTATGTGTGTGTTGTGCTTGTTGTATAGTAGCATGTGAAATCCGTCTAGTAAATCTCTCCCACACACATAAATATTATCTGGCTAAACAATTCACAGTTGCGCGCGGGAAACTGCCAACAGCGTACTTAGACTAACCTGGACATAGGCATCGAGCGCTTGTTTTGCGGCGCCACTATCGGGCTTGCGTCAGCGCCCCCTTGTTGCGAGCCTGTCGTTACCTGTGTGGACGATGGCGACGATAATCGTATAGGCACCGCATCAGATGTCTCCTTTCTCTCCGACTCTCCGAGTCTCTTCGTCAGCTGGACTCTCGCCCTTTCTCCCTACCGAAATTGCTTGGTCCCTGGCCCAATCCAGCCCAGCAACGCTCTGCGCTCAAAGGTCTTCTGACATTTCTGGACACCATCGGACTTCGATCGTTATTGTAAAGGGGCACGTTATTTTATTCCCCCATTCCACCAAGCACTGGGGTAGAGTATCGCCTGTTGCGATGAAACTCCCCACTCTCCGGCCGAAAATAAAGTTGTTGTTGTTGTCTCCTTTCTGCGAACATTAGCTGGTTTTAAGTCCGTAGTTAACATCAAAACGTTTTTCCAAGGCCAGAATATCGACAAGGGCGAGCTTCTGTTTCGCTCCAACCACGTTTACTGCATGGGTGAGGGGCTGAGGGCACACACCACCACGGCTGAGACATAATTAGGCAGTGTGTTCCACTGACACGAATCAACAATCACAGTTGACAAATTGTGATCAAGGGAAGGGTTCGCAAGCTGATACATAACCTCACTGACTAAATCAGAGACGTTTTTATTGAGGGTGAACAACGAAAGAGCCATTGTAAGTGCGCCCTGCGGATGGAGAGCGGGTATTTCTAGCAAGTGCACGCTTGCGGTGGCAGTTGCCGTCTACATTCAAAGAGGCGCTGCCGAAACAAAGACAAATTACCAGGGGACGTGGGACATACCGGCAGAGCGCAAAACGCAACCCAAAGCAGCAAGACCCTGTGTTCCAGCGGTTCAGCTAATACAAATCAATTGTTCCAAGAGTGGGGAACAAAAAAAGGCATGGCGGGATCCCCCATTTCACTTTCAGGGTTGCTCATGCGCAGATGAAACTGGGCTACATGTTGCAATGACTTCTTTCCTGTTTTTTTTTTCTTCATTTTTTTCGGTACAGCAGTACCAAGGCCCAGGAGCTTTTATTTTGCACATCTCAGAAATCAGAAAGAGGAACAATATGTTCTTGTACGCCACTGTGTGCTGAATGCTGCTATGAATAAAAAGAACACGTACTTTGAGATGATGCATGGAATGGAATTGATAGTATCGAAGACTTTTAGGCGTTGTATGACTCTCTCGACGTGAATCGTCGATGATAAAACCCAAATGTTAAAACTAATGATGCAACGGGTAACGGTAAAATATATCTCTGTTGCTCTGTAGGAAGCACACTACAAAAACGCCGACAAGAAACGGCCTGAAAGTGTTGTCTCTCGTGCCTCTCTGCGACGCATGTTACACGTCAGGGAATATCGTTGGGTTGTAGTTTTTTTTTTTTTTTTGACGATGAAGTGCTTACTGCATGTCGTGGAATCGACAGAATTTCCATAGCTGCTGTTGCATTTCATGATGCAACAATTTACTTTACTTCATTTAACGGACGTCATCCCGCATGCCGAACGAATTATCCATGTGAACGCGGAACACTGCTGCGCGTGGCCACACAAGGGACGACGTCACCGCCGACAGGGCGGCGCTGGTGCCTACGAGAGTTAGCTCCGCTCGGGGCCTATAGCGGTGCAAACACTGAACTTGGACATACCTAATAATAAACTAACCACCGTACTGTTCAGTCGTCTCCGCCCTACTAAGCCTAACGGGCGCTAAAATGTGGCTTTCGTTCGCTTAACCGACTTGGACAGATATAGAAAATTCGTTAATTTTAGTGGTTAAATAATGATGTGATTTTAAATCTCGTGTCTTGGAAGATCCTGGTGACGCAGGCATGAGCGTACCGAGAGGGGGACAAGGTCACTTTGTAAAATTGCGCACTCTTTATTCATAGGTCATGGTTATTTTCTCAGAGTCATCATAATATGAACCTGTGAACACCCGCACAGTCCGCAGCGTCCGTCTCTAGGGAAGGAGGTGACGTGGTTGCACGCTTTGCCCCCTTGGAAGCACTTTGCTGCCCCCCCCCCCCCTTGGGAAATAATCCTCTAGGAACGCCCCATGGACGCAGGTCCTGAGAAAGACGCTTCAGGTGTGCCTTCAAGTGGACGACCTCTCGCCTCACCGTCTTCACTGGTGGATTCCTAGATCTATTTGAAGCAACTTTCACAGCTAAAAAAGAAGTTCAGCTAACATAAAAAAGTCAAGCGCCAGAAACGCGAAATAAAATCACAATATAAGTGTGGTGAAAGAGGCGGTGAGCAATTGTCCGGCCTCAGCAGTTTTTGGTGAGCAATTGTTCGGTGAGCAGTTGTCCGGTGAGCAACTGTCCGGTGAGCAATTGTCCGGTGAGCAATTGTCCGCGCCCCGCCTTGGTGACATGAGCAAACTGCTCTGTTACGTCTGTGAAGGGTGCTTCGTTTCCCAGCATCATTTCCCCTGAGCTGTATTTTCCGTACGCCCATGAGAAGGAAGAGCGAGCCTCTTGTATCGTCTCCTGCTTGGCGAAGCCCCGTTCAACAGCAGCCGAATGCCCCTTACAAAAATGAGCTTTGAACTTCTATTGATGGCACTGATCTCTATGTATAAAGGCTGGATCGCGCATGGGAGAGGGGCTCGTGGGGGAGAGGCGTGCCTTCGGGCCGCCATGTTGGTGGGCCCTAAAGTGCTGTGTGTGCCCATAGAAAACAATGGGAGGCAACAGAGATTGTGAGTATTTATTGCGCTGCAAGCATTGGTCGTTGTTTGTCATCACACAATTTTGTAAGGTGCCAGTATACTGATGTATCCTAACAGTATTTCACAGGTGTCCTGCCGTTCGATTCTTAATTACGTTATGTTTTGCATTCCGAAACTAGACCGTCACTGCAGTGCAGCGCTGGGGGTTGTACTACAGCACGTTTCCCAGTCAATATTTCAATAAGAAACGACTTGAGGTTAACAACAACCATGTATATAATATCCCGTACTGCGTTCTGGACAAAAATTGTTCCATAAAGAACGGTCCGGGAAAAGATATACTCGCATGGCAGAAAGGGATCGTTCTGTAGAATCACAACCGTTGTTTTAGCCGTGTATGCGTTTAGTATGATTTATATCAAGCATCACCTTAGAGTCTTTTAGTAACCGACAGCGGTGCTTTGCCTCGCAAATATGGACACACCGAAGCAGCCCAAATAATTACTTCACGCAATTAGATCACACTTGTTAGGACAGTTAATCAGGTAGTGATGCAAGCTTAATCAATTAAGTTACTTAGAAAGTGGTAACACCTGCTTGAGACACAGGACTCATCTCTTTTTGAAGTACAGCCCTTTATGTTTGTTTGCTTCTTCCTTTATTTGTTCTGATTATTTGCAGGCGCTATTGTGCCAAACTGAATATGTCCTTCCCCAGCACTCACGTGCTTTTGTTGAATACAACTGCAGCGTGAGAAAAGCTGCTTGGGGACGGGGTCCTGCTATCCAGTGCAGACTTTGTCATGCTTGTTATGTGGAGCATGTTCCAAAAAATGCAGCTCCACGTATGGTCTTCAAATTGCAACAGGACTATTTGGAGCTTGAAACAGTTGTGATTTTGTCATTTTGGCCCTCGTGTACTCAGTCTGTGAAACGCAAACAAAAAAGTCTAACACGATATGCTTTTGTAATAAAGATCACTGATGATGAGTAAAGAGAATATACGAGTTCAAGTTTATTCAATATTTTATATCATTCATTATATTATTCAACATTTTATGTCAAGTTTATACAACATCAAGTTTATTCAAGTTCAAGATTTATTTCTTGCACTTATGCGTTTCAGGATACAATGAACGTGCAGGGAGGTCGCAAAAGGCTACATTTATTGTTTTGTGACCTTGCTACAATGGCAATATATATCTCAGGAATGACAATGTACACGTACATTATGCAAATTTGTTGCACCCAATTTTCATACATGCTGAATTTTAAATTTTTGTTTTGCTGCCTATGTGTTCAGTGTATTACAAATTGCTTAATGCAAACAACACTTTGTTAGTTTCAAGCTTTTTGCTCCCATCTAAGATATTCCTATCCTGGAGGAACTGACACTTCGACACCATAAAATATTCAGTAGGTTTCACTCTGGCAGGCCCTGCCACTGCAAATTTCCTGAATTGAAACCCTTCAAACTGTGTCATAATCTTAAATACGTCAATATTTCTGCAAGTAGTTGACATGCTGGATGACACTCCCCCTGCAGCTAAGGCAACTACAAAGAGTTCCAAGAGGTCGAAGGTAAACCTACAGCTGCATGAGTGTGATCAACAGTAGGGCATTCTCAATAAATAATTTTCTTCTTATAGTGTACATGTGCATGCCTATTAACTGGAATAATTATCACTGTTCCATGACAAGTTTTAATTTCTGAGAGTGTACTGTAGAGGCTGCTTAGATCTACAACAGTTCATACAAGGTAAGTATTATATACTGTGAATGCCTTTAAAAATCCCATGTGACACATATGCCTTTACTTTCTGGAGGTGCTGTGGAGTTTGTGGGCATTACGCAGGTTCTGCACCCAATTCTTGAGTATGTCGAGGCAGCTGTGAAGTAACCTGCATTGATGATGATTATTCCAATTTTTATGGTGCATCGACAACAAAGGAAATAATACATCAGAACATTGGTTTGGGTGCAACCAGTTAAAAATGAATATGTTGTTTAATAAATGCATTGGACAAATGTTAAAACATCAGTTTAAAACATGGTTTACAATCCCTGTATCTTCTAAAAATTAAAAAGATTAAAAACTATTCTACAAAGAACATGGGGAACTCTTCTAAAAAGAATTATAATCTTTAATTATTATATTCCTGGGTGAAGGAGCCTAAAGTGTAAGGTGTGTTTCTGATGTGAACATGTAAGAAAAGCAAAAGTGAGAGAGGCTAACCACAGTGCGTGCACTGAGGTTGTTCCTTCCTGTAAAGTAGAAACCAGTGGATGAGGAACGTGATACTTACCTGTACACCCAGCCATATCACACTGCACAGATTATTCACTAGGTAGCCCTCATGACGAAACCTGTATTGAGAGACCACTTTTGCCTTAAAAACTGCTACAAATAGCACGACACGCTACAAATTATTACTATCGTAACAAGCTGACGATACAGCTCAGACACAAAGGCGTTATTCAAGTCGCGCCACACCACCGTTACGTAGGATTCTTTGTCAGAAATCAAACCAAGGCACAAAACAATACCAGTAGATGAAAAATTGTGACAATCGTGGTCTCATTATGACGTAATACCGAACTTGTGCGCGAAGGTAATTCAAAGAAATGAATGTGGCACTTGCCTCCGCAAAGAACACCGTGTACCATGCTAGCAATGCATGCAAAAAAGCGCTCGAGTGCTCGCACATATATTGATGACAACACTACCTGTGTAGTGTAACATGTTCTTTCAAGCATATTATGCACTCAAACTGTATTTGCCGCCGGGTAAAATGCAAGTGTGCTCGATTGAACGTCGGAAGAGCGATCAAGCAACCTGCATCCAGTGTTCGTTTTGGGCAAAAAACACTTCATAATGGTCAAGTAAATATACAGAATGGACGCCTATTTATTCCTTGATGAAGAGTGACTCACCTGTATAAATTTAGGCCCTGTAACCCTGCCAGTACGGTTGGTACGACCGTAATTGCAAGAAGTTGCCATGATCGCTGCGGCGGCTGTTATGGGTACAGTAAGATGGCGGCCGGTTTCTTCACGCTCGCGCTCCCTATCCGCCATCCAGCCTTTTACAATCGAGATCAGTGATTGATGGCTTGTTGAAATCCTTCTGTGTCAACAAAGACTCAGTTGCTTTTCAAGATCTACTGAGTTCCTTGAAAAGGACGTCATCAGAAATTTTGTTGAACAAGTTCAACAGAGATTCCACTGCAGAGTTCCTGTTGTTTTTCTGACGCGATCACGGGAAAACGGGAAACACCGATTCCCAACGTGCGCCAACGTGCCAACGTAAAGGCTTCGGGCTTGACTTGGCTTCTTCCACCTTGAGTGCCATGGCCTATGCCTAATCCAATATGAAATCCGCAGCCTCGCATTTGTCGTTGTGTTGTGTAAATGGAAGGTTGATGATCGGCGGCGTCTTCAATCTGCGGAAATCTGGTAATCTACGTCCAGTCGAACGGTTCGCTAACCGGCATCATGTCGCATGTGTTGATCAAATGGCTTTCGGAGAACAAGTGGGACGTCTACCCCGTACGGTCCATTACTGATCCCGCAATTGGGATACGTCTCCTAACCGAAACGAATGCAATTCGTGAGCTACGCGGGACCATTGTGGAGGTGTGCTGGAAAGCCGGGCAAAAACCTGAACAAGCAGAGCTTCTTCATTTTGGTGAGTGTCGATATTGGTGATATTGTATATAGCTGTCGTTCCTATACGTAATTCGAAAACACCCGGCGTCAGAAGTGACGGGTCTCGACGCGCTAAGTTTCAGATTATACCTACCATCAGCGAACTAACGTAACCAGGACGGTTCTACCTGAACGCTGGGCTCATCGAGTCCTACTTGAACTGGCGTACTAATATTTGGCATCTTTGACGCCTCTGTTCTCCCTTATAAAAATTGCAGTTGAGTGTCAACTGAAACTCTAACGACTTCACTCAATGTACCATACATAGTTTCAGATGAAAAGCAAATGAGTTCCTAACGATGGAGCTGTTGAGTTCTTACTGTGTGGTATTGAAAAGTGGCCACCGTGTGCTTCTGGAAATTCTGTTGAGCTCGAGATGAGTGAATTTCTGTTGACATTCATCTGGATATGAACTGGAAGACAGGAACTGCTGCGTACTGCAGCAGTTCCTGTACTGCTGCGGTACGCAGCAGTTCCTGTCTTCCAGTTCATATCCAGATGAATGTCAACAGAAATTCACTCATCTCGAGCTCAACAGAATTTCCAGAAGCCCGCGGTGGCCACTTTTCAATACCACACAGAAAGAACTCAACAGCTCCATCGTTAGGAACTCAGTTGCTTTTCATCTGAAACTATGTATGGTACATTGAGTGAAGTCGGTAGAGTTTCAGTTGACACTCAACTGCAATTTTGATAAGGGGCGTACCTACAAATGGCGGTAAGAGGCATGAATACGAAGAGAGCAAGCGAGGAAGTATATGTGCTATATTCTATTAATTATCATGATGATGTTCCCTGATTATGCGAATTTGTTGCTTACCTGGTTGTGCTTACATTGTGTATGGTTGACTCAAATTCGACGAGGAACTTCGAAAACGTCATGTGGGGTTGGCTCTTGAATTTCATGCGCAGCGAATTATGCCACCCTTCGGCGTGATTGTTTGTGCGGAGATCGTCCTCAACCGCAAACTAATTCCAGAGATGAACGCTGGTAAGCCACTGCCGCTCGAAGTAGTCTACGTAAAGGCAAAGGGCCGCAAGTTTCCTTTCAGATCCCTAGATGTTTCCAAGATCACTGACATTGGGAACACGCGGTACGTAGCGAGAACACAGTTATAGAAAACAACACATCGTTAACTGGACGGTCACTGTAGGTCAGCGGTCCTGTGAAAGGGTTTGTGTTTTCTGTGATTCCCCGTTTGATCGATAATCCATTTGCTTTCATGAATACAGTCACCTGCCATTCACCCAGTGTCAAAATGGCCTGCGCTTTCATGAATGCAGCCAGGCAGTCGCCTGCCGAAAGGAGCAGAACCTTAGGCAGTCGTCTGCCGAAAGGAGCAGAGCCTTTGGGAATTCCCCTATTTGAACGAAACGGGCTATTGGACGGTACGGGTATTGGACGCGCTGGGCAAGTTTCTTCTCGCCTGTTCATTTCGTCCAAGTGTTCAGTACGTCCGATTTTTTTTCGGACGAATTGAATATTTGGACGTTGTGAGCACTTGGACGAAATAAACGTTTGGACGAAATGGGGCGTAACCCACTTTTTCTACTATCACTTTGTGGGCTGGGTTTGGAACCTCCTTTCGTTGGACTGAGACTAATTGCATTCATAAAGTCGTCCACAGTATGGTCCGGTGCTCCGAAAGGCACGATGTTCGGCTATTTCTTCCGATGAGATAGCTCGTGAATATCACTCTCAATTATCATGAATCTCAGAGACCAGTTCGCAAATATTTACATAATTAAACTTAGGTTACATGACATTCACATCAGGAGGTGGCAAAAACCTATAGTGAGAACAAATGCCGTTGACCGCATGATTCTAGGTAGCGTTTTTTTTTTTTTTTCTATTATAATTCAATGACACGTTTTCTGGGACATCCTGTATGTTGCTGCAATGGGGTTGCTTTTGAGTGTCCGCAACGAAACCTCAATCATTTCTTAAGTGATTTTTTTTTTCACTACGCTATGCGAGCTTGTCATGAACAACATGTAGAATATGATTATGAACCACGTCACTATAGGCGAATGTGGAAAATACGCCACAGAATTGGCGCTTTTTTGCCTTATCAGCCCTCACTAAACGCACGTCTTGAAGTATATGTCCGAGATTTTTAAAGAATCTCTTTTGTATTAATGGAAAGAGCGTTTAAAGAGGAACAGAACGTTGACACCCATGTTAGCCCTCTGGTGTTTGCAGAAAAACTGTTACGCGCCGTAAACGTGCGATTTTTTTCCGAATGAGGCGATTTTGCGATTTTTATCCAGACACCTGCAAAACCAACAACCTCAAAGTTAAATGCAAACTGTACTGCAGCACATAGGCAATAAGTGTGGAAAAAATTAACTGCATGGCGTTAATAGTTAGGAAAATACGAGGCATGAAAACTGCAAGCAAGCACAGTGCTCGAAGTGGTCAGTCTTCAAGATTATTATAAAAAAAAATCAACTATAATGTATTTTCACTTATTTCCTCTTCCAATGCACTTCCTTAGCGCTAGGCTATAATATACAGGGTGTTTTCTTTTATCTGCAACAAATTTTCATAAAAATGGGAGTTTCGTTAGGGCGGTTTTACCTTTGGCATTCGATTACTCGGCGGGGCTGCTACTACACTCTTAGAAATGAACTTCACCACATAGCACGCTCCTAGCCAACCATCATCCCGAATGACAACGTTCTCGCCCCTGATTTGCTGAAAACGGCACGAGGAGCCTATTTGTGCCATTATGCACGGCACAAAATAGGCTCCTCCTCCCGTTTTCAACAAATCTTGGGCGAGAACGTTGTCAGCGAAAAAAAAACGTTACATCTCCTTGGGAATTTTTTTAGTTCAATTAAACTAATTAGACAAATTAATGAGGTGCACTGATGGAAACCACCTGTGTGGGCAGCAAAAACCTTCACAAGCTTGTATGACGCAGAAGGTTTCTAATTTTTATCTCAAGTACATCTTTTTTTTATAATTAGGGGTCACTCTAAAGTGAAACATCCTGTGTAGGCAGCACATGAGTTTCGGTGGGCAACTTTCCTTTCATGAAACATTAGACCTTGATTTGTGCTGTGTATTAGGAGTAAAATGACACATACAGCCTCGTATTGCCTACAAATTGACTAGCAAAAATGCTTGAAATATGCGTTTTTTCATCGCAAGCGGTACAATAGGCGTATTTGGATTTAGAGTGTACCTTCTGCACCAGCTGTAACGTGGTGGCTGATAGCCCCCACTGGCTCTACCCCAGCTGAACAACCGGGACAACTCATGCGACACTCAACTCATACCTTCTTTTCCGAGGGTTATTCACCTATCGTTTCACGTATCCTTGCATACGTGCATACACATGAGTGTATCAATATTGTCGTGAGCGGCTCAGTTCTTCAGTGGGCTCGGTGATACACCGAACAGAATGTTCCTAAGAAATCCTCTGCGTTTTGCACTGCAGGCAATACAGCTGCTGACATCGTCCTGGCAGCCTCCGTTCACGAGCTTTACCGTTCCTCGTGCGGATAACGACATCCACTACGCCCTTTGCTTTCACCTTTCGTTATCCTCGTTTGTAGAAGCATCGTCTATTACGTCATCTGAAGACTACAAAACGACCCCGTCTGCATCTCAGTTCTTCAGTGGGCTCGGTGATACACCGAACATAATGTTCCTAAGAAATCCTCTGCTTTTTGCACTGCTGGCAATACAGCTGTTGACATCGCCCTGGCAGCCTCCGTTCACGAGCTTTACCGTTCCTCGTGCGGATAACGACATCCACTACGCCCTTTGATTTCACCTTTCGTTATCCTCGTTTGTGGAAGCATCGTCTATTACGTCATCTGAAGACTACAAAACGACCCCGTCTGCATCTCAGTTCTTCAGTGAGCTCGGTGATACACCGTACACTGTAAACTTTTTCACACCTTTAAAGGTGTGCGCTATGAACATTCAACCTGGTTGCGTAACATTGCATTTCCAGGATGATATTTTACAAAATTTGGAAAGCATTACTAAAGATTAAGTGTCAGTGCAAATCTTGCTTTCATTATGTCTTGGATATCGTAGGTACGAGCTAATGCATATATGCATCGCTATCGATAATCGAGCACGCGCAAGTGTCTACAATACTGTTGAACAATGTTGAGATGTTGCAAGGCTGAATTTTTGGAGGACAGACAACACTCGAGTAAAGAAAATTTGTGCGAAACCGCGCTCCATTATGATGTTACCAAAATTACACCTAAAAAGGCGTGCGCCATGCACGTTGTTACACCTTTAAAGGTGTGAAAAGATTTAGAGTGTACAGAATGTTCCTAAGAAATCCTCTGCTTTTTGCACTTCAGGCAATACAGCTGTTGACATCGTCCTGGCAGCCTGCGTTCACGAGCTTTACCGTTCCTCGTGCGGATAATGACATCCACGACGCCCTTTGCTTTCACCTTTCGTTATGCTCGTTTGTGGGAGCATCGTCTATTACGTCATCTGAAGACTACAGAACGACCCCGTCTGCATCTCAGTTCTTCAGTAGGCTCGGTGATACACCGCACAGAATGTTCCTAAGAAATCCTCTGCTTTTTGCACTTCAGGCAATACAGCTGTTGACATCGTCCTGGCAGCCTCCGTTCACGAGCTTTACCGTTCCTCGTGCGGATAACGACATCCACTACGCCCTTTGCTCTCACCTTTCGTTATCCTCGTTTGTGGAAGCATCCTCTATTACGTCATCTGAAGACTACAAAACGACCCCGTCTGCATCTCAGTTCTTCAGTGGGCTCGGTGATACACCGAACAGAATGTTCCTAAGAAATCCTCTGCTTTTTGCACTGCAGGCAATACAGCTGTTGACATCGTCCTGGCGGCCTCCGTTCACGAGCTTTACCGTTCCTCGTGCGGATAACGACATCCACTACGCCCTTTGCTCTCACCTTTCGTTATCCTCGTTTGTGGAAGCATCCTCTATTACGTCATCTGAAGACTACAAAACGACCCCGTCTGCATCTCAGTTCTTCAGTGGGCTCGGTGATGCACCGAACAGAATGTTCCTAAGAAATCCTCTGCTTTTGGCACTGCAGGCAATACAGCTGTTGACATCGTCCTGGCAGCCTCCGTTCACGAGCTCTACCGTTCCTCGTGCGGATACCGACATCCACTACGCCCTTTGCTTTCACCTTTCGTTATCCTCGTTTGTGGAAGCATCGTCTATTACGTCATCTGAAGACTACAAAACGACCCCGTCTGCATCTCAGTTCTTCAGTGGGCTCGGTGATACACCGAACAGAATGTTCCTAAGAAATCCTCTGCTTTTTGCACTGCAGGCAATATAGCTGTTGACATAGTCCTGGCAGCCTCCGTTCACGAGCTTTACCGTTCCTCCTGCGGATAACGACATCCACTACGCCCTTTGCTTTCACCTTTCGTTATCCTCGTTTGTGGAAGCATCGTCTATTACGTCATCTGAAGACTACAAAACGACCCCGTCTGCATCTCAGTTCTTCAGTGGGCTCGGTGATACACCGAACAGAATGTTCCTAAGCAATCCTCTGCTTTTTGCACTGCTTGCAATACAGCTGTTGACATCGTCCTGGCAGCCTCCGTTCACGAGCTTTACCGTTCCTCGTGCGGATAATGACATCCACGACGCCCTTTGCTTTCACCTTTCGTTATGCTCGTTTGTGGGAGCATCGTCTATTACGTTATCTGAAGACTACAGAACGACCCCGTCTGCATCTCAGTTCTTCAGTGGGCTCGGTGATACACCGCACAGAATCTTCCTAAGAAATCCTCTGCTTTTTGCACTGCAGGCAATACAGCTGTTGACATCGTCCTGGCAGCCTCCGTTCACGAGCTTTACCGTTCCTCGTGCGGATAATGACATCCACGACGACCTTTGCTTTCACCTTTCGTTATGCTCGTTTGTGGGAGCATCGTCTATTACGTCATCTGAAGACTACAAAACGACCCCGTCTGCATCTCAGTTCTTCAGTGGGCTCGGTGATACACCGAACAGAATGTTCCTAAGAAATCCTCTTCTTTTTGCACTGCAGGCAATACAGCTGTTGACATCGTCCTGGCAGCCTCCGTTCACGAGCTGTACCGTTCCTCGTGCGAATAACGACATCCACTACGCCCTTTGCTTTCACCTTTCGTTATCCTCGTTTGTGGAAGCATCGTCTATTACGTCATCTGAAGACTACAAAACGACCCCGTCTGCATCTCAGTTCTTCAGTGGGCTCGGTGATACACCGAACAGAATGTTCCTAAGAAATCCTCTTCTTTTTGCACTGCAGGCAATACAGTTGTTGACATCGTCCTGGCAGCCTCCGTTCACGAGCTGTACCGTTCCTCGTGCGAATAACGACGTCCACTACGCCCTTTGCTTTCACCTTTCGTTATCCTCGTTTGTGGAAGCATCGTCTATTACGTCATCTGAAGACTACAAAACGACCCCGTCTGCATCTCAGTTCTTCAGTGGGCTCGGTGATACACCGAACATAATGTTCCTAAGAAATCCTCTGCTTTTTGCACTGCTGGCAATACAGCTGTTGACATCGCCCTGGCAGCCTCCGTTCACGAGCTTTACCGTTCCTCGTGCGGATAACGACATCCACTACGCCCTTTGATTTCACCTTTCGTTATCCTCGTTTGTGGAAGCATCGTCTATTACGTCATCTGAAGACTACAAAACGACCCCGTCTGCATCTCAGTTCTTCAGTGAGCTCGGTGATACACCGTACACTGTAAACTTTTTCACACCTTTAAAGGTGTGCGCTATGAACATTCAACCTGGTTGCGTAACATTGCATTTCCAGGATGATATTTTACAAAATTTGGAAAGCATTACTAAAGATTAAGTGTCAGTGCAAATCTTGCTTTCATTATGTCTTGGATATCGTAGGTACGAGCTAATGCATATATGCATCGCTATCGATAATCGAGCACGCGCAAGTGTCTACAATACTGTTGAACAATGTTGAGATGTTGCAAGGCTGAATTTTTGGAGGACAGACAACACTCGAGTAAAGAAAATTTGTGCGAAACCGCGCTCCATTATGATGTTACCAAAATTACACCTAAAAAGGCGTGCGCCATGCACGTTGTTACACCTTTAAAGGTGTGAAAAGATTTAGAGTGTACAGAATGTTCCTAAGAAATCCTCTGCTTTTTGCACTTCAGGCAATACAGCTGTTGACATCGTCCTGGCAGCCTGCGTTCACGAGCTTTACCGTTCCTCGTGCGGATAATGACATCCACGACGCCCTTTGCTTTCACCTTTCGTTATGCTCGTTTGTGGGAGCATCGTCTATTACGTCATCTGAAGACTACAGAACGACCCCGTCTGCATCTCAGTTCTTCAGTAGGCTCGGTGATACACCGCACAGAATGTTCCTAAGAAATCCTCTGCTTTTTGCACTTCAGGCAATACAGCTGTTGACATCGTCCTGGCAGCCTCCGTTCACGAGCTTTACCGTTCCTCGTGCGGATAACGACATCCACTACGCCCTTTGCTCTCACCTTTCGTTATCCTCGTTTGTGGAAGCATCCTCTATTACGTCATCTGAAGACTACAAAACGACCCCGTCTGCATCTCAGTTCTTCAGTGGGCTCGGTGATACACCGAACAGAATGTTCCTAAGAAATCCTCTGCTTTTTGCACTGCAGGCAATACAGCTGTTGACATCGTCCTGGCAGCCTCCGTTCACGAGCTTTACCGTTCCTCGTGCGGATAACGACATCCACTACGCCCTTTGCTCTCACCTTTCGTTATCCTCGTTTGTGGAAGCATCCTCTATTACGTCATCTGAAGACTACAAAACGACCCCGTCTGCATCTCAGTTCTTCAGTGGGCTCGGTGATGCACCGAACAGAATGTTCCTAAGAAATCCTCTGCTTTTGGCACTGCAGGCAATACAGCTGTTGACATCGTCCTGGCAGCCTCCGTTCACGAGCTCTACCGTTCCTCGTGCGGATACCGACATCCACTACGCCCTTTGCTTTCACCTTTCGTTATCCTCGTTTGTGGAAGCATCGTCTATTACGTCATCTGAAGACTACAAAACGACCCCGTCTGCATCTCAGTTCTTCAGTGGGCTCGGTGATACACCGAACAGAATGTTCCTAAGAAATCCTCTGCTTTTTGCACTGCAGGCAATATAGCTGTTGACATAGTCCTGGCAGCCTCCGTTCACGAGCTTTACCGTTCCTCCTGCGGATAACGACATCCACTACGCCCTTTGCTTTCACCTTTCGTTATCCTCGTTTGTGGAAGCATCGTCTATTACGTCATCTGAAGACTACAAAACGACCCCGTCTGCATCTCAGTTCTTCAGTGGGCTCGGTGATACACCGAACAGAATGTTCCTAAGCAATCCTCTGCTTTTTGCACTGCTTGCAATACAGCTGTTGACATCGTCCTGGCAGCCTCCGTTCACGAGCTTTACCGTTCCTCGTGCGGATAATGACATCCACGACGCCCTTTGCTTTCACCTTTCGTTATGCTCGTTTGTGGGAGCATCGTCTATTACGTTATCTGAAGACTACAGAACGACCCCGTCTGCATCTCAGTTCTTCAGTGGGCTCGGTGATACACCGCACAGAATCTTCCTAAGAAATCCTCTGCTTTTTGCACTGCAGGCAATACAGCTGTTGACATCGTCCTGGCAGCCTCCGTTCACGAGCTTTACCGTTCCTCGTGCGGATAATGACATCCACGACGACCTTTGCTTTCACCTTTCGTTATGCTCGTTTGTGGGAGCATCGTCTATTACGTCATCTGAAGACTACAGAACGACCCCGTTTGCATCTCAGTTCTTCAGTGGGCTCGGTGATACACCGCACAGAATCTTCCTAAGAAATCCTCTGCTTTTTGCACTGCAGGCAGTACAGCTGTTGACATCGTCCTGGCAGCCTCCGTTCACGAGCTTTACCGTTCCTCGTGCGGATAACGACATCCACTACGCCCTTTGCTCTCACCTTTCGTTATCCTCGTTTGTGGAAGCATCCTCTATTACGTCATCGGAAGACTACAAAACGACCCCGTCTGCATCTCAGTTCTTCAGTGGGCTCGGTGATGCACCGAACAGAATGTTCCTAAGAAATCCTCTGCTTTTGGCACTGCAGGCAATACAGCTGTTGACATCGTCCTGGCAGCCTTCGTTCACGAGCTTTACCGTTCCTCGTGCGGATAACGACATCCACTACGCCCTTTGCTCTCACCTTTCGTTATCCTCGTTTGTGGAAGCATCCTCTATTACGTCATCTGAAGACTACAAAACGACCCCGACTGCATCTCAGTTCTTCAGTGGGCTCGGTGATGCACCGAACAGAATGTTCCTAAGAAATCCTCTGCTTTTTGCACTGCAGGCAATACAGCTGTTGACATCGTCCTGGCAGCCTCTGTTCACGAGCTTTACCGTTCCTCGTGCGGATAACGACATCCACTACGCCCTTTGCTTTCACCTTTCGTTATCCTCGTTTGTGGAAGCATAGTCTATTACGTCATCTGAAGACTACAAAACGACCCCGTCTGCATCTCAGTTCTTCAGTGGGCTCGGTGATACACCGAACAGAATGTTCCTAAGAAATCCTCTGCTTTTTGCACTGCAGGCAATACAGCTGTTGACATCGTCCTGGCAGCCTCCGTTCACGAGCTGTACCGTTCCTCGTGCGAATAACGACATCCACTACGCCCTTTGCTTTCACCTTTCGTTATCCTCGTTTGTGGAAGCATCGTCTATTACGTCATCTGAAGACTACAAAACGACCCCGTCTGCATCTCCGTTCTTCAGTGGGCTCGGTGATACACCGAACAGAATGTTCCTAAGAAATCCTCTGCTTTTTGCACTGCAGGCAATACAGCTGTTGACATAGTCCTGGCAGCCTCCGTTCACGAGCTTTACCGTTCCTCGTGCGAATAACGACATCCACTACGCCCTTTGCTTTCACCTTTCGTTATCCTCGTTTGTGGAAGCATCGTCTATTACGTCATCTGAAGACTACAAAACGACCCCGTCTGCACCTCAGTTCTTCAGTGGGCTCGGTGATACACCGAACAGAATGTTCCTAAGAAATCCTCTGCTTTTTGCACTGCAGGCAATACAGCTGTTGACATCGTCCTGGCAGCCTCCGTTCACGAGCTGTACCGTTCCTCGTGCGAATAACGACATCCACTACGCCCTTTGCTTTCACCTTTCGTTATCCTCGTTTGTGGAAGCATCGTCTATTACGTCATCTGAAGACTACAAAACGACCCCGTCTGCATCTCAGTTCTTCAGTGGGCTCGGTGATACACCGAACAGAATGTTCCTAAGAAATCCTCTGCTTTTTGCACTGCAGGCAATACAGCTGTTGACATAGTCCTGGCAGCCCCCGTTCACGAGCTTTACCGTTCCTCCTGCGGATAACGACATCCACTACGCCCTTTGCTTTCACCTTTCGTTATCCTCGTTTGTGGAAGCATCGTCTATTACGTCATCTGAAGACTACAAAACGACCCCGTCTGCATCTCAGTTCTTCAGTGGGCTCGGTGATACACCGAACAGAATGTTCCTAAGCAATCCTCTGCTTTTTGCACTGCTTGCAATACAGCTGTTGACATCGTCCTGGCAGCCTCCGTTCACGAGCTTTACCGTTCCTCGTGCGGATAATGACATCCACGACGCCCTTTGCTTTCACCTTTCGTTATGCTCGTTTGTGGGAGCATCGTCTATTACGTTATCTGAAGACTACAGAACGACCCCGTCTGCATCTCAGTTCTTCAGTGGGCTCGGTGATACACCGCACAGAATCTTCCTAAGAAATCCTCTGCTTTTTGCACTGCAGGCAATACAGCTGTTGACATCGTCCTGGCAGCCTCCGTTCACGAGCTTTACCGTTCCTCGTGCGGATAATGACATCCACGACGACCTTTGCTTTCACCTTTCGTTATGCTCGTTTGTGGGAGCATCGTCTATTACGTCATCTGAAGACTACAGAACGACCCCGTTTGCATCTCAGTTCTTCAGTGGGCTCGGTGATACACCGCACAGAATCTTCCTAAGAAATCCTCTGCTTTTTGCACTGCAGGCAGTACAGCTGTTGACATCGTCCTGGCAGCCTCCGTTCACGAGCTTTACCGTTCCTCGTGCGGATAACGACATCCACTACGCCCTTTGCTCTCACCTTTCGTTATCCTCGTTTGTGGAAGCATCCTCTATTACGTCATCTGAAGACTACAAAACGACCCCGTCTGCATCTCAGTTCTTCAGTGGGCTCGGTGATGCACCGAACAGAAT
The DNA here is from genome assembly GCF_037126465.1 of Ornithodoros turicata. Lineage (NCBI taxonomy): Eukaryota > Metazoa > Arthropoda > Arachnida > Ixodida > Argasidae > Ornithodoros > Ornithodoros turicata. The sequence continues at coordinate 134,442,910 of NC_088201.1, forward strand.
GTTCCTAAGAAATCCTCTGCTTTTGGCACTGCAGGCAATACAGCTGTTGACATCGTCCTGGCAGCCTTCGTTCACGAGCTTTACCGTTCCTCGTGCGGATAACGACATCCACTACGCCCTTTGCTCTCACCTTTCGTTATCCTCGTTTGTGGAAGCATCGTCTATTACGTCATCTGAAGACTACAAAACGACCCCGTCTGCATCTCCGTTCTTCAGTGGGCTCGGTGATACACCGAACAGAATGTTCCTAAGAAATCCTCTGCTTTTTGCACTGCAGGCAATACAGCTGTTGACATAGTCCTGGCAGCCTCCGTTCACGAGCTTTACCGTTCCTCGTGCGAATAACGACATCCACTACGCCCTTTGCTTTCACCTTTCGTTATCCTCGTTTGTGGAAGCATCGTCTATTACGTCATCTGAAGACTACAAAACGACCCCGTCTGCATCTCAGTTCTTCAGTGGGCTCGGTGATACACCGAACAGAATGTTCCTAAGAAATCCTCTGCTTTTTGCACTGCAGGCAATACAGCTGTTGACATCGTCCTGGCAGCCTCCGTTCACGAGCTGTACCGTTCCTCGTGCGAATAACGACATCCACTACGCCCTTTGCTTTCACCTTTCGTTATCCTCGTTTGTGGAAGCATCGTCTATTACGTCATCTGAAGACTACAAAACGACCCCGTCTGCATCTCAGTTCTTCAGTGGGCTCGGTGATACACCGAACAGAATGTTCCTAAGAAATCCTCTGCTTTTTGCACTGCAGGCAATACAGCTGTTGACATAGTCCTGGCAGCCCCCGTTCACGAGCTTTACCGTTCCTCCTGCGGATAACGACATCCACTACGCCCTTTGCTTTCACCTTTCGTTATCCTCGTTTGTGGAAGCATCGTCTATTACGTCATCTGAAGACTACAAAACGACCCCGTCTGCATCTCAGTTCTTCAGTGGGCTCGGTGATACACCGAACAGAATGTTCCTAAGCAATCCTCTGCTTTTTGCACTGCTTGCAATACAGCTGTTGACATCGTCCTGGCAGCCTCCGTTCACGAGCTTTACCGTTCCTCGTGCGGATAATGACATCCACGACGCCCTTTGCTTTCACCTTTCGTTATGCTCGTTTGTGGGAGCATCGTCTATTACGTTATCTGAAGACTACAGAACGACCCCGTCTGCATCTCAGTTCTTCAGTGGGCTCGGTGATACACCGCACAGAATCTTCCTAAGAAATCCTCTGCTTTTTGCACTGCAGGCAATACAGCTGTTGACATCGTCCTGGCAGCCTCCGTTCACGAGCTTTACCGTTCCTCGTGCGGATAATGACATCCACGACGACCTTTGCTTTCACCTTTCGTTATGCTCGTTTGTGGGAGCATCGTCTATTACGTCATCTGAAGACTACAAAACGACCCCGTCTGCATCTCAGTTCTTCAGTGGGCTCGGTGATACACCGAACAGAATGTTCCTAAGAAATCCTCTTCTTTTTGCACTGCAGGCAATACAGCTGTTGACATCGTCCTGGCAGCCTCCATTCACGAGCTGTACCGTTCCTCGTGCGAATAACGACATCCACTACGCCCTTTGCTTTCACCTTTCGTTATCCTCGTTTGTGGAAGCATCGTCTATTACGTCATCTGAAGACTACAAAACGACCCCGTCTGCATCTCAGTTCTTCAGTGGGCTCGGTGATACACCGATCAGAATGTTCCTAAGAAATCCTCTTCTTTTTGCACTGCAGGCAATACAGTTGTTGACATCGTCCTGGCAGCCTCCGTTCACGAGCTGTACCGTTCCTCGTGCGAATAACGACATCCACTACGCCCTTTGCTTTCACCTTTCGTTATCCTCGTTTGTGGAAGCATCGTCTATTACGTCATCTGAAGACTACAAAACGACCCCGTCTGCATCTCAGTTCTTCAGTGGGCTCGGTGATACACCGAACATAATGTTCCTAAGAAATCCTCTGCTTTTTGCACTGCTGGCAATACAGCTGTTGACATCGCCCTGGCAGCCTCCGTTCACGAGCTTTACCGTTCCTCGTGCGGATAACGACATCCACTACGCCCTTTGATTTCACCTTTCGTTATCCTCGTTTGTGGAAGCATCGTCTATTACGTCATCTGAAGACTACAAAACGACCCCGTCTGCATCTCAGTTCTTCAGTGAGCTCGGTGATACACCGTACACTGTAAACTTTTTCACACCTTTAAAGGTGTGCGCTATGAACATTCAACCTGGTTGCGTAACATTGCATTTCCAGGATGATATTTTACAAAATTTGGAAAGCATTACTAAAGATTAAGTGTCAGTGCAAATCTTGCTTTCATTATGTCTTGGATATCGTAGGTACGAGCTAATGCATATATGCATCGCTATCGATAATCGAGCACGCGCAAGTGTCTACAATACTGTTGAACAATGTTGAGATGTTGCAAGGCTGAATTTTTGGAGGACAGACAACACTCGAGTAAAGAAAATTTGTGCGAAACCGCGCTCCATTATGATGTTACCAAAATTACACCTAAAAAGGCGTGCGCCATGCACGTTGTTACACCTTTAAAGGTGTGAAAAGATTTAGAGTGTACAGAATGTTCCTAAGAAATCCTCTGCTTTTTGCACTTCAGGCAATACAGCTGTTGACATCGTCCTGGCAGCCTGCGTTCACGAGCTTTACCGTTCCTCGTGCGGATAATGACATCCACGACGCCCTTTGCTTTCACTTTTCGTTATGCTCGTTTGTGGGAGCATCGTCTATTACGTCATCTGAAGACTACAGAACGACCCCGTCTGCATCTCAGTTCTTCAGTAGGCTCGGTGATACACCGCACAGAATGTTCCTAAGAAATCCTCTGCTTTTTGCACTTCAGGCAATACAGCTGTTGACATCGTCCTGGCAGCCTCCGTTCACGAGCTTTACCGTTCCTCGTGCGGATAACGACATCCACTACGCCCTTTGCTCTCACCTTTCGTTATCCTCGTTTGTGGAAGCATCCTCTATTACGTCATCTGAAGACTACAAAACGACCCCGTCTGCATCTCAGTTCTTCAGTGGGCTCGGTGATACACCGAACAGAATGTTCCTAAGAAATCCTCTGCTTTTTGCACTGCAGGCAATACAGCTGTTGACATCGTCCTGGCAGCCTCCGTTCACGAGCTTTACCGTTCCTCGTGCGGATAACGACATCCACTACGCCCTTTGCTCTCACCTTTCGTTATCCTCGTTTGTGGAAGCATCCTCTATTACGTCATCTGAAGACTACAAAACGACCCCGTCTGCATCTCAGTTCTTCAGTGGGCTCGGTGATGCACCGAACAGAATGTTCCTAAGAAATCCTCTGCTTTTGGCACTGCAGGCAATACAGCTGTTGACATCGTCCTGGCAGCCTCCGTTCACGAGCTCTACCGTTCCTCGTGCGGATACCGACATCCACTACGCCCTTTGCTTTCACCTTTCGTTATCCTCGTTTGTGGAAGCATCGTCTATTACGTCATCTGAAGACTACAAAACGACCCCGTCTGCATCTCAGTTCTTCAGTGGGCTCGGTGATACACCGAACAGAATGTTCCTAAGAAATCCTCTGCTTTTTGCACTGCAGGCAATATAGCTGTTGACATAGTCCTGGCAGCCTCCGTTCACGAGCTTTACCGTTCCTCCTGCGGATAACGACATCCACTACGCCCTTTGCTTTCACCTTTCGTTATCCTCGTTTGTGGAAGCATCGTCTATTACGTCATCTGAAGACTATAAAACGACCCCGTCTGCATCTCAGTTCTTCAGTGGGCTCGGTGATACACCGAACAGAATGTTCCTAAGCAATCCTCTGCTTTTTGCACTGCTTGCAATACAGCTGTTGACATCGTCCTGGCAGCCTCCGTTCACGAGCTTTACCGTTCCTCGTGCGGATAATGACATCCACGACGCCCTTTGCTTTCACCTTTCGTTATGCTCGTTTGTGGGAGCATCGTCTATTACGTTATCTGAAGACTACAGAACGACCCCGTCTGCATCTCAGTTCTTCAGTGGGCTCGGTGATACACCGCACAGAATCTTCCTAAGAAATCCTCTGCTTTTTGCACTGCAGGCAATACAGCTGTTGACATCGTCCTGGCAGCCTCCGTTCACGAGCTTTACCGTTCCTCGTGCGGATAATGACATCCACGACGACCTTTGCTTTCACCTTTCGTTATGCTCGTTTGTGGGAGCATCGTCTATTACGTCATCTGAAGACTACAAAACGACCCCGTCTGCATCTCAGTTCTTCAGTGGGCTCGGTGATACACCGAACAGAATGTTCCTAAGAAATCCTCTTCTTTTTGCACTGCAGGCAATACAGCTGTTGACATCGTCCTGGCAGCCTCCGTTCACGAGCTGTACCGTTCCTCGTGCGAATAACGACATCCACTACGCCCTTTGCTTTCACCTTTCGTTATCCTCGTTTGTGGAAGCATCGTCTATTACGTCATCTGAAGACTACAAAACGACCCCGTCTGCATCTCAGTTCTTCAGTGGGCTCGGTGATACACCGAACATAATGTTCCTAAGAAATCCTCTGCTTTTTGCACTGCTGGCAATACAGCTGTTGACATCGCCCTGGCAGCCTCCGTTCACGAGCTTTACCGTTCCTCGTGCGGATAACGACATCCACTACGCCCTTTGATTTCACCTTTCGTTATCCTCGTTTGTGGAAGCATCGTCTATTACGTCATCTGAAGACTACAAAACGACCCCGTCTGCATCTCAGTTCTTCAGTGAGCTCGGTGATACACTGTATACAGAATGTTCCTAAGAAATCCTCTGCTTTTTGCACTTCAGGCAATACAGCTGTTGACATCGTCCTGGCAGCCTGCGTTCACGAGCTTTACCGTTCCTCGTGCGGATAATGACATCCACGACGCCCTTTGCTTTCACCTTTCGTTATGCTCGTTTGTGGGAGCATCGTCTATTACGTCATCTGAAGACTACAGAACGACCCCGTCTGCATCTCAGTTCTTCAGTAGGCTCGGTGATACACCGCACAGAATGTTCCTAAGAAATCCTCTGCTTTTTGCACTTCAGGCAATACAGCTGTTGACATCGTCCTGGCAGCCTCCGTTCACGAGCTTTACCGTTCCTCGTGCGGATAACGACATCCACTACGCCCTTTGCTCTCACCTCTCGTTATCCTCGTTTGTGGAAGCATCCTCTATTACGTCATCTGAAGACTACAAAACGACCCCGTCTGCATCTCAGTTCTTCAGTGGGCTCGGTGATACACCGAACAGAATGTTCCTAAGAAATCCTCTGCTTTTTGCACTGCAGGCAATACAGCTGTTGACATCGTCCTGGCAGCCTCCGTTCACGAGCTTTACCGTTCCTCGTGCGGATAACGACATCCACTACGCCCTTTGCTCTCACCTTTCGTTATCCTCGTTTGTGGAAGCATCCTCTATTACGTCATCTGAAGACTACAAAACGACCCCGTCTGCATCTCAGTTCTTCAGTGGGCTCGGTGATGCACCGAACAGAATGTTCCTAAGAAATCCTCTGCTTTTGGCACTGCAGGCAATACAGCTGTTGACATCGTCCTGGCAGCCTCCGTTCACGAGCTCTACCGTTCCTCGTGCGGATACCGACATCCACTACGCCCTTTGCTTTCACCTTTCGTTATCCTCGTTTGTGGAAGCATCGTCTATTACGTCATCTGAAGACTACAAAACGACCCCGTCTGCATCTCAGTTCTTCAGTGGGCTCGGTGATACACCGAACAGAATGTTCCTAAGAAATCCTCTGCTTTTTGCACTGCAGGCAATATAGCTGTTGACATAGTCCTGGCAGCCTCCGTTCACGAGCTTTACCGTTCCTCCTGCGGATAACGACATCCACTACGCCCTTTGCTTTCACCTTTCGTTATCCTCGTTTGTGGAAGCATCGTCTATTACGTCATCTGAAGACTACAAAACGACCCCGTCTGCATCTCAGTTCTTCAGTGGGCTCGGTGATACACCGAACAGAATGTTCCTAAGCAATCCTCTGCTTTTTGCACTGCTTGCAATACAGCTGTTGACATCGTCCTGGCAGCCTCCGTTCACGAGCTTTACCGTTCCTCGTGCGGATAATGACATCCACGACGCCCTTTGCTTTCACCTTTCGTTATGCTCGTTTGTGGGAGCATCGTCTATTACGTTATCTGAAGACTACAGAACGACCCCGTCTGCATCTCAGTTCTTCAGTGGGCTCGGTGATACACCGCACAGAATCTTCCTAAGAAATCCTCTGCTTTTTGCACTGCAGGCAATACAGCTGTTGACATCGTCCTGGCAGCCTCCGTTCACGAGCTTTACCGTTCCTCGTGCGGATAATGACATCCACGACGACCTTTGCTTTCACCTTTCGTTATGCTCGTTTGTGGGAGCATCGTCTATTACGTCATCTGAAGACTACAAAACGACCCCGTCTGCATCTCAGTTCTTCAGTGGGCTCGGTGATACACCGAACAGAATGTTCCTAAGAAATCCTCTTCTTTTTGCACTGCAGGCAATACAGCTGTTGACATCGTCCTGGCAGCCTCCGTTCACGAGCTGTACCGTTCCTCGTGCGAATAACGACATCCACTACGCCCTTTGCTTTCACCTTTCGTTATCCTCGTTTGTGGAAGCATCGTCTATTACGTCATCTGAAGACTACAAAACGACCCCGTCTGCATCTCAGTTCTTCAGTGGGCTCGGTGATACACCGAACAGAATGTTCCTAAGAAATCCTCTTCTTTTTGCACTGCAGGCAATACAGTTGTTGACATCGTCCTGGCAGCCTCCGTTCACGAGCTGTACCGTTCCTCGTGCGAATAACGACATCCACTACGCCCTTTGCTTTCACCTTTCGTTATCCTCGTTTGTGGAAGCATCGTCTATTACGTCATCTGAAGACTACAAAACGACCCCGTCTGCATCTCAGTTCTTCAGTGGGCTCGGTGATACACCGAACATAATGTTCCTAAGAAATCCTCTGCTTTTTGCACTGCTGGCAATACAGCTGTTGACATCGCCCTGGCAGCCTCCGTTCACGAGCTTTACCGTTCCTCGTGCGGATAACGACATCCACTACGCCCTTTGATTTCACCTTTCGTTATCCTCGTTTGTGGAAGCATCGTCTATTACGTCATCTGAAGACTACAAAACGACCCCGTCTGCATCTCAGTTCTTCAGTGAGCTCGGTGATACACCGTACACTGTAAACTTTTTCACACCTTTAAAGGTGTGCGCTATGAACATTCAACCTGGTTGCGTAACATTGCATTTCCAGGATGATATTTTACAAAATTTGGAAAGCATTACTAAAGATTAAGTGTCAGTGCAAATCTTGCTTTCATTATGTCTTGGATATCGTAGGTACGAGCTAATGCATATATGCATCGCTATCGATAATCGAGCACGCGCAAGTGTCTACAATACTGTTGAACAATGTTGAGATGTTGCAAGGCTGAATTTTTGGAGGACAGACAACACTCGAGTAAAGAAAATTTGTGCGAAACCGCGCTCCATTATGATGTTACCAAAATTACACCTAAAAAGGCGTGCGCCATGCACGTTGTTACACCTTTAAAGGTGTGAAAAGATTTAGAGTGTACAGAATGTTCCTAAGAAATCCTCTGCTTTTTGCACTTCAGGCAATACAGCTGTTGACATCGTCCTGGCAGCCTGCGTTCACGAGCTTTACCGTTCCTCGTGCGGATAATGACATCCACGACGCCCTTTGCTTTCACCTTTCGTTATGCTCGTTTGTGGGAGCATCGTCTATTACGTCATCTGAAGACTACAGAACGACCCCGTCTGCATCTCAGTTCTTCAGTAGGCTCGGTGATACACCGCACAGAATGTTCCTAAGAAATCCTCTGCTTTTTGCACTTCAGGCAATACAGCTGTTGACATCGTCCTGGCAGCCTCCGTTCACGAGCTTTACCGTTCCTCGTGCGGATAACGACATCCACTACGCCCTTTGCTCTCACCTTTCGTTATCCTCGTTTGTGGAAGCATCCTCTATTACGTCATCTGAAGACTACAAAACGACCCCGTCTGCATCTCAGTTCTTCAGTGGGCTCGGTGATACACCGAACAGAATGTTCCTAAGAAATCCTCTGCTTTTTGCACTGCAGGCAATACAGCTGTTGACATCGTCCTGGCAGCCTCCGTTCACGAGCTTTACCGTTCCTCGTGCGGATAACGACATCCACTACGCCCTTTGCTCTCACCTTTCGTTATCCTCGTTTGTGGAAGCATCCTCTATTACGTCATCTGAAGACTACAAAACGACCCCGTCTGCATCTCAGTTCTTCAGTGGGCTCGGTGATGCACCGAACAGAATGTTCCTAAGAAATCCTCTGCTTTTGGCACTGCAGGCAATACAGCTGTTGACATCGTCCTGGCAGCCTCCGTTCACGAGCTCTACCGTTCCTCGTGCGGATACCGACATCCACTACGCCCTTTGCTTTCACCTTTCGTTATCCTCGTTTGTGGAAGCATCGTCTATTACGTCATCTGAAGACTACAAAACGACCCCGTCTGCATCTCAGTTCTTCAGTGGGCTCGGTGATACACCGAACAGAATGTTCCTAAGAAATCCTCTGCTTTTTGCACTGCAGGCAATATAGCTGTTGACATAGTCCTGGCAGCCTCCGTTCACGAGCTTTACCGTTCCTCCTGCGGATAACGACATCCACTACGCCCTTTGCTTTCACCTTTCGTTATCCTCGTTTGTGGAAGCATCGTCTATTACGTCATCTGAAGACTACAAAACGACCCCGTCTGCATCTCAGTTCTTCAGTGGGCTCGGTGATACACCGAACAGAATGTTCCTAAGCAATCCTCTGCTTTTTGCACTGCTTGCAATACAGCTGTTGACATCGTCCTGGCAGCCTCCGTTCACGAGCTTTACCGTTCCTCGTGCGGATAATGACATCCACGACGCCCTTTGCTTTCACCTTTCGTTATGCTCGTTTGTGGGAGCATCGTCTATTACGTTATCTGAAGACTACAGAACGACCCCGTCTGCATCTCAGTTCTTCAGTGGGCTCGGTGATACACCGCACAGAATCTTCCTAAGAAATCCTCTGCTTTTTGCACTGCAGGCAATACAGCTGTTGACATCGTCCTGGCAGCCTCCGTTCACGAGCTTTACCGTTCCTCGTGCGGATAATGACATCCACGACGACCTTTGCTTTCACCTTTCGTTATGCTCGTTTGTGGGAGCATCGTCTATTACGTCATCTGAAGACTACAGAACGACCCCGTTTGCATCTCAGTTCTTCAGTGGGCTCGGTGATACACCGCACAGAATCTTCCTAAGAAATCCTCTGCTTTTTGCACTGCAGGCAGTACAGCTGTTGACATCGTCCTGGCAGCCTCCGTTCACGAGCTTTACCGTTCCTCGTGCGGATAACGACATCCACTACGCCCTTTGCTCTCACCTTTCGTTATCCTCGTTTGTGGAAGCATCCTCTATTACGTCATCTGAAGACTACAAAACGACCCCGTCTGCATCTCAGTTCTTCAGTGGGCTCGGTGATGCACCGAACAGAATGTTCCTAAGAAATCCTCTGCTTTTGGCACTGCAGGCAATACAGCTGTTGACATCGTCCTGGCAGCCTTCGTTCACGAGCTTTACCGTTCCTCGTGCGGATAACGACATCCACTACGCCCTTTGCTCTCACCTTTCGTTATCCTCGTTTGTGGAAGCATCGTCTATTACGTCATCTGAAGACTACAAAACGACCCCGTCTGCATCTCAGTTCTTCAGTGGGCTCGGTGATACACCGAACAGAATGTTCCTAAGAAATCCTCTTCTTTTTGCACTGCAGGCAATACAGTTGTTGACATCGTCCTGGCAGCCTCCGTTCACGAGCTGTACCGTTCCTCGTGCGAATAACGACATCCACTACGCCCTTTGCTTTCACCTTTCGTTATCCTCGTTTGTGGAAGCATCGTCTATTACGTCATCTGAAGACTACAAAACGACCCCGTCTGCATCTCAGTTCTTCAGTGGGCTCGGTGATACACCGAACATAATGTTCCTAAGAAATCCTCTGCTTTTTGCACTGCTGGCAATACAGCTGTTGACATCGCCCTGGCAGCCTCCGTTCACGAGCTTTACCGTTCCTCGTGCGGATAACGACATCCACTACGCCCTTTGATTTCACCTTTCGTTATCCTCGTTTGTGGAAGCATCGTCTATTACGTCATCTGAAGACTACAAAACGACCCCGTCTGCATCTCAGTTCTTCAGTGAGCTCGGTGATACACCGTACACTGTAAACTTTTTCACACCTTTAAAGGTGTGCGCTATGAACATTCAACCTGGTTGCGTAACATTGCATTTCCAGGATGATATTTTACAAAATTTGGAAAGCATTACTAAAGATTAAGTGTCAGTGCAAATCTTGCTTTCATTATGTCTTGGATATCGTAGGTACGAGCTAATGCATATATGCATCGCTATCGATAATCGAGCACGCGCAAGTGTCTACAATACTGTTGAACAATGTTGAGATGTTGCAAGGCTGAATTTTTGGAGGACAGACAACACTCGAGTAAAGAAAATTTGTGCGAAACCGCGCTCCATTATGATGTTACCAAAATTACACCTAAAAAGGCGTGCGCCATGCACGTTGTTACACCTTTAAAGGTGTGAAAAGATTTAGAGTGTACAGAATGTTCCTAAGAAATCCTCTGCTTTTTGCACTTCAGGCAATACAGCTGTTGACATCGTCCTGGCAGCCTGCGTTCACGAGCTTTACCGTTCCTCGTGCGGATAATGACATCCACGACGCCCTTTGCTTTCACCTTTCGTTATGCTCGTTTGTGGGAGCATCGTCTATTACGTCATCTGAAGACTACAGAACGACCCCGTCTGCATCTCAGTTCTTCAGTAGGCTCGGTGATACACCGCACAGAATGTTCCTAAGAAATCCTCTGCTTTTTGCACTTCAGGCAATACAGCTGTTGACATCGTCCTGGCAGCCTCCGTTCACGAGCTTTACCGTTCCTCGTGCGGATAACGACATCCACTACGCCCTTTGCTCTCACCTTTCGTTATCCTCGTTTGTGGAAGCATCCTCTATTACGTCATCTGAAGACTACAAAACGACCCCGTCTGCATCTCAGTTCTTCAGTGGGCTCGGTGATACACCGAACAGAATGTTCCTAAGAAATCCTCTGCTTTTTGCACTGCAGGCAATACAGCTGTTGACATCGTCCTGGCAGCCTCCGTTCACGAGCTTTACCGTTCCTCGTGCGGATAACGACATCCACTACGCCCTTTGCTCTCACCTTTCGTTATCCTCGTTTGTGGAAGCATCCTCTATTACGTCATCTGAAGACTACAAAACGACCCCGTCTGCATCTCAGTTCTTCAGTGGGCTCGGTGATGCACCGAACAGAATGTTCCTAAGAAATCCTCTGCTTTTGGCACTGCAGGCAATACAGCTGTTGACATCGTCCTGGCAGCCTCCGTTCACGAGCTCTACCGTTCCTCGTGCGGATACCGACATCCACTACGCCCTTTGCTTTCACCTTTCGTTATCCTCGTTTGTGGAAGCATCGTCTATTACGTCATCTGAAGACTACAAAACGACCCCGTCTGCATCTCAGTTCTTCAGTGGGCTCGGTGATACACCGAACAGAATGTTCCTAAGAAATCCTCTGCTTTTTGCACTGCAGGCAATATAGCTGTTGACATAGTCCTGGCAGCCTCCGTTCACGAGCTTTACCGTTCCTCCTGCGGATAACGACATCCACTACGCCCTTTGCTTTCACCTTTCGTTATCCTCGTTTGTGGAAGCATCGTCTATTACGTCATCTGAAGACTACAAAACGACCCCGTCTGCATCTCAGTTCTTCAGTGGGCTCGGTGATACACCGAACAGAATGTTCCTAAGCAATCCTCTGCTTTTTGCACTGCTTGCAATACAGCTGTTGACATCGTCCTGGCAGCCTCCGTTCACGAGCTTTACCGTTCCTCGTGCGGATAATGACATCCACGACGCCCTTTGCTTTCACCTTTCGTTATGCTCGTTTGTGGGAGCATCGTCTATTACGTTATCTGAAGACTACAGAACGACCCCGTCTGCATCTCAGTTCTTCAGTGGGCTCGGTGATACACCGCACAGAATCTTCCTAAGAAATCCTCTGCTTTTTGCACTGCAGGCAATACAGCTGTTGACATCGTCCTGGCAGCCTCCGTTCACGAGCTTTACCGTTCCTCGTGCGGATAATGACATCCACGACGACCTTTGCTTTCACCTTTCGTTATGCTCGTTTGTGGGAGCATCGTCTATTACGTCATCTGAAGACTACAGAACGACCCCGTTTGCATCTCAGTTCTTCAGTGGGCTCGGTGATACACCGCACAGAATCTTCCTAAGAAATCCTCTGCTTTTTGCACTGCAGGCAGTACAGCTGTTGACATCGTCCTGGCAGCCTCCGTTCACGAGCTTTACCGTTCCTCGTGCGGATAACGACATCCACTACGCCCTTTGCTCTCACCTTTCGTTATCCTCGTTTGTGGAAGCATCCTCTATTACGTCATCTGAAGACTACAAAACGACCCCGTCTGCATCTCAGTTCTTCAGTGGGCTCGGTGATGCACCGAACAGAATGTTCCTAAGAAATCCTCTGCTTTTGGCACTGCAGGCAATACAGCTGTTGACATCGTCCTGGCAGCCTTCGTTCACGAGCTTTACCGTTCCTCGTGCGGATAACGACATCCACTACGCCCTTTGCTCTCACCTTTCGTTATCCTCGTTTGTGGAAGCATCCTCTATTACGTCATCTGAAGACTACAAAACGACCCCGACTGCATCTCAGTTCTTCAGTGGGCTCGGTGATGCACCGAACAGAATGTTCCTAAGAAATCCTCTGCTTTTTGCACTGCAGGCAATACAGCTGTTGACATCGTCCTGGCAGCCTCTGTTCACGAGCTTTACCGTTCCTCGTGCGGATAACGACATCCACTACGCCCTTTGCTTTCACCTTTCGTTATCCTCGTTTGTGGAAGCATAGTCTATTACGTCATCTGAAGACTACAAAACGACCCCGTCTGCATCTCAGTTCTTCAGTGGGCTCGGTGATACACCGAACAGAATGTTCCTAAGAAATCCTCTGCTTTTTGCACTGCAGGCAATACAGCTGTTGACATCGTCCTGGCAGCCTCCGTTCACGAGCTGTACCGTTCCTCGTGCGAATAACGACATCCACTACGCCCTTTGCTTTCACCTTTCGTTATCCTCGTTTGTGGAAGCATCGTCTATTACGTCATCTGAAGACTACAAAACGACCCCGTCTGCATCTCCGTTCTTCAGTGGGCTCGGTGATACACCGAACAGAATGTTCCTAAGAAATCCTCTGCTTTTTGCACTGCAGGCAATACAGCTGTTGACATAGTCCTGGCAGCCTCCGTTCACGAGCTTTACCGTTCCTCGTGCGAATAACGACATCCACTACGCCCTTTGCTTTCACCTTTCGTTATCCTCGTTTGTGGAAGCATCGTCTATTACGTCATCTGAAGACTACAAAACGACCCCGTCTGCACCTCAGTTCTTCAGTGGGCTCGGTGATACACCGAACAGAATGTTCCTAAGAAATCCTCTGCTTTTTGCACTGCAGGCAATACAGCTGTTGACATCGTCCTGGCAGCCTCCGTTCACGAGCTGTACCGTTCCTCGTGCGAATAACGACATCCACTACGCCCTTTGCTTTCACCTTTCGTTATCCTCGTTTGTGGAAGCATCGTCTATTACGTCATCTGAAGACTACAAAACGACCCCGTCTGCATCTCAGTTCTTCAGTGGGCTCGGTGATACACCGAACAGAATGTTCCTAAGAAATCCTCTGCTTTTTGCACTGCAGGCAATACAGCTGTTGACATAGTCCTGGCAGCCCCCGTTCACGAGCTTTACCGTTCCTCCTGCGGATAACGACATCCACTACGCCCTTTGCTTTCACCTTTCGTTATCCTCGTTTGTGGAAGCATCGTCTATTACGTCATCTGAAGACTACAAAACGACCCCGTCTGCATCTCAGTTCTTCAGTGGGCTCGGTGATACACCGAACAGAATGTTCCTAAGCAATCCTCTGCTTTTTGCACTGCTTGCAATACAGCTGTTGACATCGTCCTGGCAGCCTCCGTTCACGAGCTTTACCGTTCCTCGTGCGGATAATGACATCCACGACGCCCTTTGCTTTCACCTTTCGTTATGCTCGTTTGTGGGAGCATCGTCTATTACGTTATCTGAAGACTACAGAACGACCCCGTCTGCATCTCAGTTCTTCAGTGGGCTCGGTGATACACCGCACAGAATCTTCCTAAGAAATCCTCTGCTTTTTGCACTGCAGGCAATACAGCTGTTGACATCGTCCTGGCAGCCTCCGTTCACGAGCTTTACCGTTCCTCGTGCGGATAATGACATCCACGACGACCTTTGCTTTCACCTTTCGTTATGCTCGTTTGTGGGAGCATCGTCTATTACGTCATCTGAAGACTACAGAACGACCCCGTTTGCATCTCAGTTCTTCAGTGGGCTCGGTGATACACCGCACAGAATCTTCCTAAGAAATCCTCTGCTTTTTGCACTGCAGGCAGTACAGCTGTTGACATCGTCCTGGCAGCCTCCGTTCACGAGCTTTACCGTTCCTCGTGCGGATAACGACATCCACTACGCCCTTTGCTCTCACCTTTCGTTATCCTCGTTTGTGGAAGCATCCTCTATTACGTCATCTGAAGACTACAAAACGACCCCGTCTGCATCTCAGTTCTTCAGTGGGCTCGGTGATGCACCGAACAGAATGTTCCTAAGAAATCCTCTGCTTTTGGCACTGCAGGCAATACAGCTGTTGACATCGTCCTGGCAGCCTTCGTTCACGAGCTTTACCGTTCCTCGTGCGGATAACGACATCCACTACGCCCTTTGCTCTCACCTTTCGTTATCCTCGTTTGTGGAAGCATCCTCTATTACGTCATCTGAAGACTACAAAACGACCCCGACTGCATCTCAGTTCTTCAGTGGGCTCGGTGATGCACCGAACAGAATGTTCCTAAGAAATCCTCTGCTTTTTGCACTGCAGGCAATACAGCTGTTGACATCGTCCTGGCAGCCTCTGTTCACGAGCTTTACCGTTCCTCGTGCGGATAACGACATCCACTACGCCCTTTGCTTTCACCTTTCGTTATCCTCGTTTGTGGAAGCATAGTCTATTACGTCATCTGAAGACTACAAAACGACCCCGTCTGCATCTCAGTTCTTCAGTGGGCTCGGTGATACACCGAACAGAATGTTCCTAAGAAATCCTCTGCTTTTTGCACTGCAGGCAATACAGCTGTTGACATCGTCCTGGCAGCCTCCGTTCACGAGCTGTACCGTTCCTCGTGCGAATAACGACATCCACTACGCCCTTTGCTTTCACCTTTCGTTATCCTCGTTTGTGGAAGCATCGTCTATTACGTCATCTGAAGACTACAAAACGACCCCGTCTGCATCTCCGTTCTTCAGTGGGCTCGGTGATACACCGAACAGAATGTTCCTAAGAAATCCTCTGCTTTTTGCACTGCAGGCAATACAGCTGTTGACATAGTCCTGGCAGCCTCCGTTCACGAGCTTTACCGTTCCTCGTGCGAATAACGACATCCACTACGCCCTTTGCTTTCACCTTTCGTTATCCTCGTTTGTGGAAGCATCGTCTATTACGTCATCTGAAGACTACAAAACGACCCCGTCTGCACCTCAGTTCTTCAGTGGGCTCGGTGATACACCGAACAGAATGTTCCTAAGAAATCCTCTGCTTTTTGCACTGCAGGCAATACAGCTGTTGACATCGTCCTGGCAGCCTCCGTTCACGAGCTGTACCGTTCCTCGTGCGAATAACGACATCCACTACGCCCTTTGCTTTCACCTTTCGTTATCCTCGTTTGTGGAAGCATCGTCTATTACGTCATCTGAAGACTACAAAACGACCCCGTCTGCATCTCAGTTCTTCAGTGGGCTCGGTGATACACCGAACAGAATGTTCCTAAGAAATCCTCTGCTTTTTGCACTGCAGGCAATACAGCTGTTGACATAGTCCTGGCAGCCCCCGTTCACGAGCTTTACCGTTCCTCCTGCGGATAACGACATCCACTACGCCCTTTGCTTTCACCTTTCGTTATCCTCGTTTGTGGAAGCATCGTCTATTACGTCATCTGAAGACTACAAAACGACCCCGTCTGCATCTCAGTTCTTCAGTGGGCTCGGTGATACACCGAACAGAATGTTCCTAAGCAATCCTCTGCTTTTTGCACTGCTTGCAATACAGCTGTTGACATCGTCCTGGCAGCCTCCGTTCACGAGCTTTACCGTTCCTCGTGCGGATAATGACATCCACGACGCCCTTTGCTTTCACCTTTCGTTATGCTCGTTTGTGGGAGCATCGTCTATTACGTTATCTGAAGACTACAGAACGACCCCGTCTGCATCTCAGTTCTTCAGTGGGCTCGGTGATACACCGCACAGAATCTTCCTAAGAAATCCTCTGCTTTTTGCACTGCAGGCAATACAGCTGTTGACATCGTCCTGGCAGCCTCCGTTCACGAGCTTTACCGTTCCTCGTGCGGATAATGACATCCACGACGACCTTTGCTTTCACCTTTCGTTATGCTCGTTTGTGGGAGCATCGTCTATTACGTCATCTGAAGACTACAGAACGACCCCGTTTGCATCTCAGTTCTTCAGTGGGCTCGGTGATACACCGCACAGAATCTTCCTAAGAAATCCTCTGCTTTTTGCACTGCAGGCAGTACAGCTGTTGACATCGTCCTGGCAGCCTCCGTTCACGAGCTTTACCGTTCCTCGTGCGGATAACGACATCCACTACGCCCTTTGCTCTCACCTTTCGTTATCCTCGTTTGTGGAAGCATCCTCTATTACGTCATCTGAAGACTACAAAACGACCCCGTCTGCATCTCAGTTCTTCAGTGGGCTCGGTGATGCACCGAACAGAATGTTCCTAAGAAATCCTCTGCTTTTGGCACTGCAGGCAATACAGCTGTTGACATCGTCCTGGCAGCCTTCGTTCACGAGCTTTACCGTTCCTCGTGCGGATAACGACATCCACTACGCCCTTTGCTCTCACCTTTCGTTATCCTCGTTTGTGGAAGCATCCTCTATTACGTCATCTGAAGACTACAAAACGACCCCGACTGCATCTCAGTTCTTCAGTGGGCTCGGTGATGCACCGAACAGAATGTTCCTAAGAAATCCTCTGCTTTTTGCACTGCAGGCAATACAGCTGTTGACATCGTCCTGGCAGCCTCTGTTCACGAGCTTTACCGTTCCTCGTGCGGATAACGACATCCACTACGCCCTTTGCTTTCACCTTTCGTTATCCTCGTTTGTGGAAGCATAGTCTATTACGTCATCTGAAGACTACAAAACGACCCCGTCTGCATCTCAGTTCTTCAGTGGGCTCGGTGATACACCGAACAGAATGTTCCTAAGAAATCCTCTGCTTTTTGCACTGCAGGCAATACAGCTGTTGACATCGTCCTGGCAGCCTCCGTTCACGAGCTGTACCGTTCCTCGTGCGAATAACGACATCCACTACGCCCTTTGCTTTCACCTTTCGTTATCCTCGTTTGTGGAAGCATCGTCTATTACGTCATCTGAAGACTACAAAACGACCCCGTCTGCATCTCCGTTCTTCAGTGGGCTCGGTGATACACCGAACAGAATGTTCCTAAGAAATCCTCTGCTTTTTGCACTGCAGGCAATACAGCTGTTGACATAGTCCTGGCAGCCTCCGTTCACGAGCTTTACCGTTCCTCGTGCGAATAACGACATCCACTACGCCCTTTGCTTTCACCTTTCGTTATCCTCGTTTGTGGAAGCATCGTCTATTACGTCATCTGAAGACTACAAAACGACCCCGTCTGCATCTCAGTTCTTCAGTGGGCTCGGTGATACACCGAACAGAATGTTCCTAAGAAATCCTCTGCTTTTTGCACTGCAGGCAATACAGCTGTTGACATCGTCCTGGCAGCCTCCGTTCACGAGCTGTACCGTTCCTCGTGCGAATAACGACATCCACTACGCCCTTTGCTTTCACCTTTCGTTATCCTCGTTTGTGGAAGCATCGTCTATTACGTCATCTGAAGACTACAAAACGACCCCGTCTGCATCTCAGTTCTTCAGTGGGCTCGGTGATACACCGAACAGAATGTTCCTAAGAAATCCTCTGCTTTTTGCACTGCAGGCAATACAGCTGTTGACATAGTCCTGGCAGCCCCCGTTCACGAGCTTTACCGTTCCTCCTGCGGATAACGACATCCACTACGCCCTTTGCTTTCACCTTTCGTTATCCTCGTTTGTGGAAGCATCGTCTATTACGTCATCTGAAGACTACAAAACGACCCCGTCTGCATCTCAGTTCTTCAGTGGGCTCGGTGATACACCGAACAGAATGTTCCTAAGCAATCCTCTGCTTTTTGCACTGCTTGCAATACAGCTGTTGACATCGTCCTGGCAGCCTCCGTTCACGAGCTTTACCGTTCCTCGTGCGGATAATGACATCCACGACGCCCTTTGCTTTCACCTTTCGTTATGCTCGTTTGTGGGAGCATCGTCTATTACGTCATCTGAAGACTACAGAACTTCCCCGTCTGCATCTCAGTTCTTCAGTGGGCTCGGTGATACACCGAACAGAATCTTCCTAAGAAATCCTCTGCTTTTTGCGCTGCAGGCAATAGAGTGGGTGGGTGAGGGTGTTCGTCTCGGGGAGGGGGTGGGTGAGGGTGTTATGTAAGCGGTGTGTGGCACCCAGTTTTGCAGCTTTTACGGCTTCTTTTGCCTTTCTTGCAGACAATTTGGACGGGTGCTGGGGGTGTCTTAGCGGGGTGCAGGGGGTGCTTGAGAAATCCCTGCGACCCGATTTTACGGAGCACAACGTTGAAGCATTTGTTGAAGGTTACCAAGCAAAAAAGTGCCTGAGTGTCACTTCGGGGATGGTCTCGAAGGTTCTGTGGCAAAGTGCAATGCGTTGACGAGTATTACGGAGTCTTTGTTTGCCGTCTCCAAATCCACCGCTGCCAAATAACGCCACCATCTTTCTTCATAAGACTGCTCGGGAGCTCTCGCAGGCTATGCTCGCAGGATTCCGCCGTAAGCTGCGAAGAATCTTCTTCTTCTCCTTTGTCTCCCTCCGCAGTGGCGCATAGCACGGTGCAATTGGTCACGGATCGTGACTAGAGGGACCAATTAATGACGGTTATGCGAAGCGACCAGAAGTCGGCCCAGGACGCATATTCCCCCAGGGCGTGAGTCGTGACGTTGCCCACATACGTGAGGCCGACAACGGCAAGCCCTATCACCACCACCACCACCTTATGCGAAGCGATGGGATGATGAGATGAATGAAATGATTGAGTAAAAGATGAGCGGGGAGCGGAATGACGACCTGACAGTCTACCAAAAGACTGAATGGAAGATGCCGACAGTGGAATATCCTGAGCACGGAACGGGATGGCTAGGAACATTGCGCGTTGGGATGAGTAGCGTGAACAGTGGAGGAAAAAGTGTTGAATGGTTTCGTCTTGCTGGCAATAAGGGCAAAGAGGAGAGACAGAGCGGCGAATTTTATGGAGATAGTAGTTCAGTAGAATGAGTTAAGTAGTTCAATGACGCGACAGCGAAAACGCGTGAGCAGAACCTCCATTCGCCGCGAACCACAAGGGAGAGGGTTCCAGCCAAACTCCAGGTGCGCTAGTTCAAGCCGCGCGCGGAGCTGCTGTTGGAGGGCAGCAGCTCTACGGATGCTGTCAAACCTTTTGTACATTGCGTATAGAACCGTAGGAATCAGGGGTAGAACAGCGAGGTGAGTACATGCGAGGGCGGCACGCGCAAGAGAATCCACGACTTCGTTAGTGGAAAGCCCACAGTGGCAGGGAACCCACGTCACAAGAATTTCATGGATGAATGAGGAAGAGAATGCGAGAAGCAGGTCACGTTCATGCGAGCTCCGGCCACTGTCTAATTTGGAGACTAGGGACAAAGAGTCGGTGAAGAAGCAGACTAGACTGTGCGAGGACGGCACAACTTGGAGCGCCATCAGAAGAGCCAATAGCTCTGCAAAGTAGATCGGGATGTAGTCGGGGAGGCGGATGCGGAAGGCAACGCGAAGGAAGTGCTGACTAGAGAAAAGAAGTAAAATACAGCGGAGGGTTAGGATGTTGAATCAGGAGGATAAAGGAATAACGCCACTCTCAGCATAAAGGTGCGATATGGGTGTAGTGATTGGTACGCCCAGACAGAAGCGCAGCGTCCCGCGCTCGAGCAGCAGAAGAGGGCGAAGCTGTGTTTGCGGACGGCTGGAAAAAAATGGGACAGCCAAACTCCAGGATAGGGCGAACGTACATCTTGTAAATATGCAAGAGCGCCGGACGGCGGAGGCCAGATCGCGTGTTGCTGAAAGAGGCCAAGAAGTTTAGGGCTCGCGTGGCCCGGCCCGTAAGGTAGGCAACATAAGCCGAAAGGCTGTACGACGCGTCATACCAGATCCCTAAATACTTTAGTTTGGGAACCTGAGGAAGGGCAGAGTTGGCGAGCAGCACTTCATACGAGACGGAAGCCTGGAGTTCGCCAAAGGAAAGAAAGGATCGCCGACTTTCCAGCGTTTATCGAGAGGCCGAGGGATAGAAGCCAAGAATTTAGCGTGTCACGGTAGTGCTGGAGCAAGGCTTGCAGCGCGTGCGGAGACGGCGACGACGCCAGAAAGGCAATACTATCTGCGTACACGAGGGTCACAATGTCAGGGTGAAGCGGCACGGAGCGTAAGAAGAGATTAAACAAGAGAGGCGAGAGGATACATCCCTGCGGGACGCCCCTGCACTGGCGATGCTGAGACGAGGAGTACGAGCCATCCGAGCAAACGAACATGCGGTTTGACAGAAAGCACTTAATCCAACGGCCGATGTAAGGAGGAAGAGCGAGGGGGTCCAGCGAGGAAAAAAGCAACGACAGCTCGACAGAGTCGAACGCCTTCGCGACGTCCAGTGTGACTAAAGCAGTACACTGAGAGAGGAGCCTTGCCTTCGAGAGGTGGTTGTTGATGGCCACGTGGGCTATCCAGATACAGCTCCGCGGACGAAAGCCGATCTCAACCGGCGAAAGCACATCGTGCACCGCCACAAATCGCATGAGGCGATCAAAAACGACGCGCTCAACCATTTTCGCGAAGAGAGATGTTAGCGCAATAGGTCGCAGGTTGTCCAAGGTGCAGTCTTCCTTGGGATCCTTAGGAATGAGCGTAATCCTTGATATTTTTCATATGGGTGGGATCCATCACTGACGGAGCGACGTCTCCCCCAGAGAGATCAGCAGGGATGGATAGGTGTTCCACAACAATTTCAACATGCGGACAGAAACCCGGCCCGGACCCGGCGCCGAGGATGCAGGCAGATTGCGAATGAACGAGTCGAGCTCATCGAAGCTGACTGGTGCAAACTGAGCGTCATCAAAACTGCCAGTGGGAGCATCAGGTAGAGGCAAAGCGTTCGTGAAGCGCACCGCCAGACCTTGCGCACTGCGCTGGAGCAGATTAAGAATGTCAGAGGGGATAGACAGACGGTGAAACGAACTCTGCGGAGGATCTGGTTCTCCGGAGAAGGCGGTAGAGGGAACGCCGGCGAGCAGGCTGCGAAACAGCCAAGTGAAAGGAAGAAAGAAAAGTTTCTTTCGCCACACCAATGACTTGCTTAAAAGACGAACGGCGGGACCGGTACAGAGACCAGTTGCGGGGCGATCGATTACAGTTGTACTGTTTCCAGGCGGCCTTTCTGAGGCGGAGAGCGCGCGTGCAATCGTCATTCCACCAGCGCGGGAAAGTAGAACGCGTTCTCTTTGGAACAAAGAAGAAGGACATCGCAATGAACTCGTCGATGACCGAGAGAAGTTCTATACCGGAAGGCCATGAGTCCACGGTGAGATCCTCCAGACGGGCAGCCAAGAACGTGGCGGCCCTCAGGTGGTTGATGAAGATAGAGGAAGAGAAGCTCGGGCCTGAAAGAGCCAAAGGGGTATTGCAGATGAAGTAGAGCGGAATGTGATCACTGCAGTAGCCGTGGTTGAGAGGGGACCAGGAGGAGACTGAGCACCTCCTCGAAGACAAGGTTAGGTCTATGGTGGACTGATGGCTTCTCCTGAAAAATGTGGGCGAGCTAGAATTTGCCACTAAGCTCCTACGTGCGAGCCAGGAGGAGAGACGATTGCCGCGAGAATCGGTACATGCTCCCCAGGACTTGTGGTGGGAATTAAGGTCACCAGCAACTAGACAGTCAGTGGAGCACCGGAGCAGACAATGATCCAGTACGGTCGTTGCTGAAGGCACACATCCTCTGGGCAAGTACACGTTCGAGAAGTATGCAGGCGGACCCTGCGAGGCCGCAATGGAAATAACAAGTACCTCTGCTATGTGACTGTTATAGGTATAAGCTACCCCACAGCGAATCGGTAGAGAGCTTCGAACGAGCGTTAGCAAACCACCACCTCGAGAGGAGCCGGAACAACGATCCAGACGAAATACACGAAAACCAGGAATAATAAAATTGTCGTTAGGCCGAAGCCAGGATTCCTGTAGCAGGACAATATCAGGAGAATTGGAAGCAATAAGAAGGTGCAAGTCAACTAGAGACGTTAACGCGCTACGGTAGTTCCACTGAATAACGCTAAGGCTGAGAGTCATTGACGATTGTTGTTTGGACTAGCTGGGTCAGAACATCATCAGGCTTCCATGCCTTATCCCTGCGTTTTCGCCTCTTTCGTCTTCTACACGATAGAGAAAGCTGACCTGCCTGACCTTCAGCCGAAGGCGAGGGGCCCGCAAGGTCCATCTTGGAGTCGTCACTAGAAAGAAGAGATGAAGCATCAGGAAACAGCCTATCCGGCAGTTGCACGCTGGTGCAGGCTACACCGGATGCGCCTTCCTGCGGACAAGGCTCGTCAGCAGCCGGCGCCACCGAAGTCCACTGCAAGGCAGTAGTGACGGCAGCGGTGGGTATGAGAGAGCTGAAGAACTTTTCCAGCGCCTGCGTGACACAAGTCTTGATGAGATCAATGAGCAAGGACTGATTAAGGGCGACTGGGACAGCGCTAGTGGAGCTGGCTGCGGACGCGTAGGATGCGCCGCGCCCAGATACCACGCGTATGGCATCCTGCCTCGAGCAATGCCGCTGGTCCATAACAGACAAGAGGCATTGGTCTCTAGCCGGGCATGAAGGAGAATCCGCAAAATGTGATTGGTGGCACTGATAGCAGGTGACCGTTGGGGACGTACAGTCGGGTCCATCGTGCTCACCTCAACACTTTCGACATCGAGCCTTGGAGCGACAACTACGAACGCCGTGACCGAAGCGATAGCAATTGGTACACTGACGCGGGCGCGAAGTAAAAGAGAACGCGGGAAAGATAAGAGGGCCATACTTTGATCTCTGCAGGAAGCGTAAAGCCAGCAAATGAGACGATGACGGTGGGCAAAGAAATGCGCGTTGCCCCCCATCCACTTTAGAACAACGCTGCACGGAGATGGCATGCACAGAGGAGAAGGAGTCCAAAAGATCTCCAATCGCAAGTGAGGTGTCCACGCCGCGAATGAAGCCATTAACCGAGACAAGATGAGAGGGGATGAACGACTTCACCGCGGAAGACCCAAAGTGGGAGCACGACAGGAAGTCGACAGCAACATGAAGGCTTTCTCTATGGATCAAGACGCCGCCCGATGATTAAGGCTTGACCTCAGTCACATCGCGGTATGATGATGAGATTGCTTCCATTTGCGAGTGCAGAAGCCTAGGGTTCCCCAGTCGGACCCTCGAACCGTCGGTGGGGACCAAGGCCACTGGGTTAGAGTGGACGCCAGCTGTCTTCAAGATGACCACATCTTGTTCGGATGCAAAGGTCCGCGACGCTGTTCACGAACCGTCAACACCGCCCACAAGGGGCGTTGCCATACCGGCAGGAACCTTCGCTGCTTTCACAGACAACTCCCCGCAGGGAGAAGTAGGCACACACGTAGCCGCCCTTTCCGGGAGGCTAAAGAAGAGCTCTTTGCTCGCTTAGCTGAGCCCAAGTCCGCTGTCTGTTCGACCACGGAGATACGACAGATTCCGTCGCACGAGCTCTTTGTGAATCCGACCCCACGCCTATTATTGTCAAGTTTTCTATGTTCAAAATAAAGAAAGCGTAATCGCTCAAGGACACAAATTGAGAGGCACAACCTACGCCGTGAGTCACGATTATTCACGTGCTACTCGTATCGCTATAGCTCAAAGCTGATTGAGTTATGTAAACAAAAGGGGACAACATTTAAGCTGCGATACGACACGCTCTTCGTTGGAGATAAACGTTATACCTAGGGTTCGTGGTTTTCGGCATTTTCCGAAAAATGCCGGAAAACACCCACCGAATGATTTTTTTCAGATTCGGAATATTCCGGAAAATCCTAATTTCTCGAATCTTGACAGCTGCCATTCCTGGAACCGCAAAGGGAAATCCCCTTGGAATCTCCCGTTGTCGACTATTTCTCGAGCGTGGCATTATCTTCGGGCTGTGCCCTTGTTTCGTTGTGCTTAAGTGCTTATAGGAGGATGACCTCAGCTTTGGCAGCACACGTACTTAGTGACACACCTATCTTTAGTGGATTTACTATTCAGAACCTTTGTGGTCTGTTGTTGTCGGGTTAAAAAGAGATCACGAGTGTACGGAGCTCCCAAACGGTTTCAAAAGCCGATCGCTGATACCCTGCCCTAGCCTTCTAGTTCATTTTTGTGTTCTTTGTATTCCTCTATCTACTCCGCTCCAGTTACCAATTGGAGTGACCCTTGTTTCCGTTCCTGAGGCACTTCGAGGCACTTCACTGTATGAGAACTTATTCTTATTTGTTCTACGAGATGAATCTCGTATGGATGATATAAAGCGCGAGTTTTTCGAATATGCTGCATGCCCTGCCCCTCAGGTGGATATATCTCCTATTCAGTTTTGGACGACCCCTTCCAGCACATGGCCTTTGATATCGCAGTGCGCCTTAAGCATACTGGCTATTCCTGTTTCTGTTTAGGATATTTAATATAACCAAGTAAACGTGTGTAGTACAAGTTCAATTCCTGTTTCTAGCGCTAATGTTGAGCGCGCGTTCTCTAAACTGCGTGTTATTAATCGCAAGGAGCGAGCCGCTATGACAGATGCGAGCATGATGATGTACGCTTGCATCTATTACAACAAGAGGTAGTCTCCTTGTTTGCTGGTTTGGCACAGGCAATAAAAGACATTGTTAATGAAACCATGAATCGATTCACTTGTTTTCGGTTCGTTGTTACGTCGCGCGCAAAATAGGCGAAATAAATTCATGCGAAATAAATAGATGCCCGTATTCGGGCATTTATTTTTGGGCGGAATATAGATGCCGAAAAAATCCGATTTATAGTCTCCCATATAAATGCCGATAAACACCCCCCGAATTGGGTTGAAAATAGATGCCGAAAACCACAAACCCTAGTTATACCTTCGTCCCTAACGAGAACCTTGTCCGTGAAGCAAGCCAGATGCATATCCCTAATGTGACGTCAACATAACCGCCACAGGTGCCACCCTTGTTACGACCTTCTCCGTCTTACCGCCCTATCTCATGTCTTTACACTAATATACGCAGCCTCATACCAAAGCTAGATGATCTCAATGGTATTATTGATTCTTCTCAGGCCAGCATGATACTCATCTCTGAGACGTGGCTTCACCCAAACATCTCAGATACCGAGCTATCTTTGTCCCTGAAATTCAACTTGTTCAGGCATGATCGGGAGGGAAGACGGGGTGGTGGTGTGTTGATAGCTACGCGCTTGGATTTTGAGGCAACATTAATAAGCGTTGATACTGACATCGACTGTGTATTCATTCTGTTATCTTGTTCTAACAAGCGCTTGGTATTTGGAGTGTGTTATCGACCACCTGGTGCACTCGCGTCCCTTGTTGAATCATTTCAAGAATTGCTTGTATCATTCTATTCTATGTATCCTAACTCCTCAGTCTTTGTTTTTGGTGACTTTGATTGATTGATTTTGAAAGAAAAGAAAAAAAAATCCCTACATTGATTGGTTTTCTGACCCACCTTGCTCAAGTGATCAATTGTCTAACGAATTTACCAATATTTGTACATCGTTTGGCCTGCGTCAGTTGGTCAAATTCCCCACTCGCTGTACACCACTCACCGCCAACATACTTTATTTAATACTAATTTCTCATCTTGACCTTTGATGTGATGCTGTCGGGCTTGAAGGTTTGAGTGACCATTCTGTCTTGTACTTGGATATCAATATATCAGTGCCCGACAGGAGAACCACGTCGAAAGCCATCAAAATTTGTGATCGTGGAGATTATGAGAGTATTAACAATGAACTCGATTTTTTCCCCAAGAATTCTCAAATGATTTCGACTTGCGTTCAGTTGAGGAAAACTGGTAATTGTTTAAGGATAAATTACTTCATCTTGTACAAAACCATGTTCCTACTGTCATCATCAATGAACGCAGATCGACACCATGGCATGCTCACAAGCTTCACGTACTTTGTAGAAAACAGAGGCATTTGTTTCGGAAAGCTAAGGCCTCAGGTAAAGACGATGATACCAGTTTATACTGTGCCGCTGAACGAACCTACAGAAGCGAGCTGCGCAAGGCTAAACATGTGTTCTATAACAGTACCTTGCCTAACATTTGAACGTATAATCCGCGTAAATTCTGGAGAATTGTATGCCCCTCTGATCTAAAATCGACAGGCTACGTGGACAGTGATGGTAATGTCCTTGCCCCAGCGCTGCTTCTGCTCTATTTTCTAGCCATTTCTCTTCCGTATGCACCATTGAGCCTCCTTGTAACATACCATCATGCCATCCTCATGAATATCCTCGAGCTGAGCCTATCACTATCACCATCAATGAAATTATAAAGCTCCTGGAATCCTTGAATAGCTCCTCTGCTCCCGGGATTGACTGTATACACAGTAAGGTGCTCAAAAAACACTAAGTTTATTTATAGTTGTTTTCTGCAGAAAATTTTTACTCGGTCTCTTCTAACTGGGTGCATTCCTTTTGATTGGAAGATGGCTAAGGTTGTACCAGTCTTCAAGCATGGCGATCGTCAAATCCCCAGCAATTATCGACTAATTTCTCTGACGTCCACCTGCTGCAAGGTTCTAGAGCACATTATTCACTGTCGTATATCTTCATTTCTTGATAGGGTTAATTTCTTTTTCAATGGCCAACACGGCTTTCGAAAGAACTTCTCTTGCGAAACTCAACTCCTCTCTTTCACTAACGACATACACATAAACTTAGACATGAATGTCGAAACTGATGCTTTATTTCTAGACTTCAGTAAAGCCTTCGACCGTGTTCCCCATCAAAGATTATTTGTGAAATTGTCTCAACTTAACTTGAGTTTATTTGTCATCACTAGGAAACAAGGAACAACATAAACCGTGGGGCGTGTCCAATAGTTTCGCTAGTACAGGCTCATGCCCCGCGGGGTAAATGGAACAGAAAAACAGGTGAGATAAATAATGCAACAAACAGTTACATTCCTGGGTTCAAATAGGCTGAAGTGTCCATAAGGTATCGTCGTAGCATGTTGCGGAATGACTGGCTGTTTTTAACCTCAAGGAGACATAGAGTTCCAGAGTCGCGGCCCAAAACACACTGTCAATCTCGTACCATACATATGTTTTGGCCGATATAACATAAAGTCATTCGACATGACGCTTCGGTTACCTCTTGGACATTTTTGAAATATGTTGTTATTAAAAGGAACGTTATTCTTTACAACTGACTCTACAAGTAAGGCACGACGCTCTCGAATAAGATCAGGCAGTGGGAGAATATTCAAAGAATTAAAAAACTCAATACAGGAAGTTCTACTGCCAGAACAAGTAATTAATCTTATAGCTCTCTTCTGAAGCCTGAACAGACGATCCAGATATGTTGGGAATGCAGTACCCCAAGAAGCGGCACAATAAATTAGATGACACTGCAAAACTTAGATCCCCTGGTATTCTCCTGGCTACGCGGTTTCCTATCCTCCAGGTACCAACGAGTTGTAGTCAACGACTGCCTTTCTCTTCCCGGCCTTGCACTCAGCGGAATCCCTCAAGGTACGTTTTAGGCCCTTTGCTTTTTCTAATTTTTATCAACGAACTCTCGGTATCCTTAACTTCTCAGATTCGGTTGTTTGTAGATGACTGTTTTGTTTACCGCACACTATCTGACAGTGATGACACTTGTGCATTACCATCTGATCTTGACAAGATTGCCTCTTGGTGCTCGACATGGTGCATGCCCTAAATATAGACAAATGTAAGCATGTGCACTTTTCTCGACGTAAAGCTCCTACAGTTAATACTTACACATTATCAGGACTACCTTTGCAATCAGTCTCATCCATAAAATATCTTGGCGTCATTATCTCTTCCGACCTTTCTTGGGAGGCCCATATCAACAAGATAATATCGGACGCAATTCGCTCTCTAAGCCTTTTGCGTCGTTCCCTTTCTCTGGCTCCGCCCAAATTCAAGCGCCTGGCCTACACTACACTCTTAGAAATGAACTTCACCGCATAGCACGCTCCTATAGCCAACCATCACCTCGAATGATATAGTTATCTGCCCGGATTTGTTAGAAATGGGAGGCGTACGCCTTTTTTGTGACACTTATGCTGTTCATAATTGTTACAAAAAGGCGTACGCCTCCCGTTTTTAACAAATCGGGACAGATAAAGATATCATTCGAGAATATGGTTGGCTAGGAGCGTGCTATGCGGTGAAGTTGATTTTTAAGAGTGTACGCTTGTGCGTCCACGGCTGGAATACGCGTCTGCAATTTGGGACCCGCACCTATCCTCTCTTGTTACCTCCATCGAAGGCATTCAAAATAGGGCTGCCCGCTTCATTTGCACTAATTATTCTCGCTTCACGAGTGTCTCATCCCTCAAATCTTCTGTAGGACTTCCAGTTTTGTCTAAGAGGCGTCAGATTTACCGGCTGTTGTTGTTCCACAAAATATACTATTCTAATCACCTACATAAGTAATCCCTTCTATCTGGACCTGACTACATCTCACGCCGAACAGATCATCTACTTAAGGTTGGATGTTATCATTGCAAAGCTACCACCTTTCTTTCTTCTTACTTACCGAAAACCATCAAAGACTGGAATCAGCTACCTTCTCACATTGTATCCATCAGTTCAAGACCTCACTTTGAAGCTGCCATTATATAGTTTTTTTCAGTTTGATTCTACACGTTTCAGTTTGACTGTACACGTATGTTTTATATTTTGTCTGTGTGTGCTTTTTACGCTGAAGTGCTCTCTGCCTGCTTTGTTGTCTTTTCTGTTGGCCTTCCTTGTTGTTCCGTGCCCTCCCCCTGATATAATGCCCTTTAGGGCGCCTTCAGGTGCAATAAAATGAAATGAAATGAAATATATGAGTCTTACATAATTCTGTGTAGCCCTGGCCAATCTCCCTCCGTAGATCCCGGTCATATTTGTGTGAGGAAGAAGAAGAAGGAACGATGACACTGTACTGTACTGTACTGTACTGTACTGTACTGTACTGTACCGTACTGTACTGTAGTCGTTCTCGACTGTAGTACATACCGCCGCCTTCGCCTACAGTCCCTCACCCTTCCACTGCTAAGGTTCAGCGTGCCTCTCTCATTACGCGCATTACTCTCGTTCGGTGCGTCCCATACCGGCAAATGTAATCCTGTCATCGCAGATAATCTCATTTCATTCGTTGCCGGCTCAAACCGGTTCTACACTGTTAAAAATGAACTTCACCGCATGGCACGCTCTTAGCCAACCACCATCTCGAATGATATCATTATCTGCCCTGATTTGTTGAAAACGGGAGGCGTACGCCTTTTTTGTGACAATTATGAACCGCATAAGTGTCACAAAAAAGGCGTACGCCTCCCGTTTTCAACGAACCAGGGCAGACAACGATATCATTTGAGATTATGGTTGGCTAGGAGCGTGCTATGCGGTGAAGTTCATTTTTAAGAGTGTAGCCCTTAGTGTCACTATCACACTCATGTCATAATGAATTCGCCCTGGTCAATCTCTCTTGCGGATCGCGGCCATCTTCCTGGGAAGAAGAAGAAGAAGAACAGCAATGGCCACGCTCGTGAAGGGCAGTGCGAGCCGCACGGAACGGCACCGGACGATGTTTGAACAGCTACCAAGCGAATCGAAGAATATATGGGAGTCGTTCTGACGTTGCAGAGGGGTTGTCCTGGGACATGATTTTGCTGGAGGTAAGCACTACGCTACAAATCGCTTAAGCTTGAAACCGCTTTTCAAATTCTTTTTTTGCTTTCACAATCGTATACTACCGAAGTTGGTGAACTCAAGACGGAGACTCATGGAATTTGGGTAACTGTGCTCGAAGAGTACCGTTTAGATAATGATTCGATAATAACCCGATAATACTGTGAAGTATAGTGAACTGAAAGCTCAACGTCTGTTCTCTCTTTGGAAATGGAATCAGCAGCCGTGTGATTTGACCTCCTTCATGACAACGCTTTCTATTGTAGTCTGTGTGAATGCGGTTTGAATAACGTGTAGAGCATTTCAATTTTTGAAAGTGACCATATAGTTATACAGACACGCGAAATAGGTTTGCTCTGCTGATATAATGTACTAGAACAATTTGATATATCGATGGCGATGCTGAGCAAGAGGGACCCGATGACCGTTAATGATGAAAGTCTGCAGGAACTAACTCGATTAATGGTCCATGGAAACTTGCAACGCATTTAAATTTTAAATTTTTGACAGCGCGGAAGTATGCCACGTCAACCTGGAAGGATGAGACAACGCCTTATGAAGTCCCAGGATTTAGGAATCCGACAGATGGAGCTGGGTGTTACAGCGCTGGATCTTTTTTCGATGCAGGTAAGTGACTTATTCCTCTTGAGCAACTGCAGTATAAATGCCCAGAATCGGTTCTACTTCCATTTGCCGACACGTACGTCCTAAAGGAGCAATGAGACGACATTTAACGTGACTCGAAAAGCTGTTATTCAGGAGACACCATGCAAAATATTGTCGCTGTGCGGTCTATCGTCAACCCGCTCAGTCACATTTACGAAAGCGCTCCGAGGAAGTATAACCGCGGATGGCCGATCCTTCCTTGACGTCGAAAAGTTTGCCCGTATCTTCTTCGTTGCTTTCGTCTCAGCTCACGCGCTGAGACGAAAGATGAAAGTCACTGAAAAGGTTAGCCAGCTGTAGGGATCGAACCCACATCTTCTAGATTACCGGTCCAGGGCTCTACCAATTGAGCTAAGCTAACACGCCTCTCCAGCGACTTTCGGGGTGCGTGCATTAGGTTGAGCCGCGCCGGTCTACGCCACGAGGACGCTTGCCTCCTTCTCTGATACATACTTTCTAAGAAGAAGAGGATTTTTTAGAGGTGTGCAAGCGCACGGCGCTCTGCAGGTCACCTGTGCTCGAAGTTATATCGAAAGAGTCCTTCTATTCATTGCAAAAAAAAAAAAAAAAAGGAGGAACCTTCCTTCCTTACAGGAAAAGAGTAAAAGAAACCAAATTGTGGGTCACCTCTGTTCTCCTTCATCTCCCGGATGAACTTTCATTTAGTGCTAATTCAGCTGTGTACCGGATGATTTATCGTTTACGGATGGTTTTGTAGAAAGCAGTGAGAGCATGCGGCACTGATAGCATTTTTGCTTGCCGGTCATTCCGCCAGGGGAAAGTACATGTACCTACTGAACGAATAATTACCTAAGATTCGTTAACTTCCATGATAGGCAAGCCTGAGCGATGGGCAGGACACGTAAACAAACACAAACAGGAAGGCTCAAAAGCCTTCGTGTGTTTTGAGCCTTCATGTTCGTGTTTGTTTACGTGTCCTGCCCATCGCTCGGGCTTGCCTATCATGAAATTTATCCACCAGCTAGCCTGCATTTACGCCATTCTGTCAATTCGTTAACTTATTAACATTTTAATCAGGCGTTATCCAGATAATGCGACCCAGCAAAATTAAAAGCAATTGTAATTTGACTCCATTCGAATCCTGAAATAAATATAAATTATAATAATAAAAATACGAATCCTGAAAGGAGCACGTACTCTGGGATATAAATTGCCAAATTTTAACATTCAGATCAGTCGAATCCATGACTTTTGGCTTATCTGGGCCGGAAAGCGGCGTCTATTTCAATCAGCTCGATCGCTACAGAACGCGTGGCCCTCCAACGCGAATGCCCTTTCCCTCTTTTTGTGATCGAGAAGAGCGTAGTTCTGGTTTCACATCATTTGCATACCAAGGTTTGGCGATCTATATGTAACAGTATAAGTGCTATAGTTTCGGGATGCTTAAAAAGGACATTGGATTTAAATAACGGCTAGCTCCAATTCTGTTTACTTATGTATTTATTTATACACTCAGTGCTGGACACTACAGAGGGGAGTGGTTATTTACAATTGCAGAACGAAAATTCACAGGACAATTGATGCAAAATAGAATCAAAAACTGCAGGAGGTTCCAGTCCACACTTGCTTGGCAGGAAATAATTGAAAAATGCATTTCACCGCCAGTGTGGGATGGCGACCTGGAATTAATAATGAACACGGGATGATATGTATGATGGTGCTGCTATCAGGTGTTCCTTTAAAGTAGGATTAAGAAAGTATATAGAATGGAAAAGACAAAGCCTACTAATTTGACGACGTAATGATGGATTTGAGGACAAGGTGGCCTATAGCATAAAAGGGGCTGCGCGGTTTTAAATGCTTTCTAGGTTATTAATTAATGTAGTGTGATGAGGGCCTCAGAACAGTCAGACCTTTTATCTCTGACCTTGCCGCAACCATCGAATTCGTAGCTTAGTTAATGGATTCGTCGTCCACTAGGTACAGTGCTGGACAAGTTTATGGAACACGCTCCGGCGCATTCCCTCTTCAGTGACACGCTAGCAGCGAATGGTACCGTATATGGGCTTGCAGACACATATGACTGGCACGTGAGTGGATTACCTAGTTCGTACGGTCCCATTTGCTGCTAGCGTGTCACTGAGGAAAAAATGCTCCGGAGCGTGTTCCGTAAACTTTTGTCCAACACTGTACATACGCTTTTCGACAGGGTGTCCGCGCGACCGCACACCCAACACCACCTAGATGCCACCGCCTGCTCGCTCGTCGACGTGACGTAACAACTAAGAGTCAGCCAATCAAGATCGTGTTTTCAACGGCTGAGGCCAATTACGAACGTGCTTTCAGCAGTCGTAGGCATGGAGTCACCACCGTCGTCTGCGAGTAGTGATATAAAGTCCCCGCGTACTTTCAATCTTTAAAATGGAGCGCAAAACGGTAACCATATCTTTATCAGGGCTGATTTTCTGGAAAGCGTGTTGCACTTTTTTGTCTACAGATTCAGGTCTACAGGTTCCAAGTTAGCTGCAATCGTTCGTGAGTTCTTGAATTCGCAGAACATCAAATCGCAGTAGCAGACTAATTCTGACGTAGTGAAGGAGGGGGAGGAGGCAATAAGCAGGCCTTCTGTATCTACACTCTTAAAAATTAACTTCTCCACATAGCGCGCCCCTAGCCAACCATCACCCCGAATAACAACATTCTCGCCCCTGATTTGTTGAAACGAGAGGCGGAGCCTATTCTGTGCCGTGGATAATGGAACAAAATAGGCTCCGCCTGCCGTTTTCAACAAATTAGGGGCGAGAATGTCGTCATTCGGGATGATGGTTGGCTAGGAGCGTGCTGTATGGTGAAGTTCTTTTTTAAGAGTGTAGGTGGCGTTGGCATAACCCACACTGTCATAGTTTGACTGTAAAAATTCAGCCTTGTATATTCAGGGTAGAGCATTTGCACACGTAACTCGGTGGCGCTCGACGGCGCGTTTATGCGTTCGACAGCTACGGAAAAATCGTCGAGGCCCTACTTGGCGTAAAACAAACAGAGCGACGAAAACGTGGGCTTCCGTGCATTAGAATTGGGCAACATTGCGGTCTCAGGAGTGTTATTGTTTGCAGGTTGTGATTCATATGATGAGCAGAGATCATGGTTACTCCGCACATTCATTGTATTGGGGGATTCCCGTTCACAACTCGGGTGTCAGGTATT
Source organism: Ornithodoros turicata (assembly GCF_037126465.1). Lineage (NCBI taxonomy): Eukaryota > Metazoa > Arthropoda > Arachnida > Ixodida > Argasidae > Ornithodoros > Ornithodoros turicata. The sequence continues at coordinate 134,477,093 of NC_088201.1, forward strand.
GTATTCGAATTATCGCGCCATTTCGCCTACCAGCGTCCTATGTACAATTCTCGAGCATATTAGGCCCAGTTTCCGTTCAGTTGACCGCAAGTTCAGGGCCAGGCAAATTAAAGAAGGCGAAAACAGCACTCACAGACTCGATTTCGAGTGCGGGCAAGCACCGTTACCCCCCTAAATTTTTTTTCCGTTTCGGTTTTATAGTGGCGTTCATACGTGTCGGATAGATGTCATCGTAGCGTATCAAGGGGCCCCCTAAAGTGTCGTGAGTAAATTTCGCTCTCCAATAGGTGCTTTTAAAGGTACTGTAAAGCAGCAGCGATCAAATGTCATTTACTGTGGCTGTTCGATAGACCAAGCCACCAGGACAAAAACTGCGCAACTACGCAAGTTTCATTCCAATCGACGGAGCAATTAATTAGAAAATTACAAATAAAGATTACGGGCAACACTGTACTAGGTATTCGAAATGAATCCGTACTCCTGACACATTGGCAACCACATTGCATGCGTATAACACTGGGCCCGACATAACAATCCACCATAAAATCCGCCCTTGCAATCCACACAACGATCCACATCTGAGGATAAACGGATAAGCGAACTGAAATGAAATGTTGAGCCGTTGAAAAAAAAATGTGTCAGACGTTCAAGAAGCTAGACAGCGTCGGGACTTGGACAGAGGTTCATCGAGTTTGTTCGTTCGAAAGAGGCCGCGAACAGAAGGAGCGCGCAGGCGCAGCAGAGCCTCCATCGAACAGCGGCCAGCGCTGGGTTACTTCGCAAAAAACACTGTTAACAGGGGTTTCAGAATGCATAGGTAAACAGGAAAACTAATATGGTTACTAAAATAACGAAGTTCCGATGTAATAGTGTGTAGTGTGTAATATCAATTTTCAGTGTTGCCCGCTGTACAGGGGGTTGTTTGACACCAGGCGTCGCACGGCTCTACTACGCCGCATCTTCGCCGCGTTGTCGGTCGTATATGGTTCCGCATATGGTATTTAGAAGCAACAAAGCCTCTAGTCACATCACCGGCATATCATGCTTGTCTACTGCTTTACAGTACCTTTAAAATTTCCTTCGTGTTATTCGCGAATTTTGACTTTCGCGGAGTTTCCTTCGCCCCTGACCCTTGCTAAAGTCAAGAACGTACTCCTATGTTGCACTGTTTTTAGGTTTCCTTTTTTGGTTGTCATGATCATGGTTTCAGGAAGTGATTATGACGTGAAACATAACTAGCCTCGTCCGTACACGACGTGCATTACTCTGTTGACCGGGGCTCTCAAAACCCACTGTGTATTCTTCGATCTAAAAAAAAAAAAAAAGAAGAAAAGAAAATGATATCGCACACTTACTACGGAATTCAAGTACTATAAATCTGGGCTCGAACGTCCGTGTCCTTCTTGCATAGTCACTATCAGTTCGTCCACATAAACAATTCATGTACCGAACTATCCCCTATAGTTTCCGGAAGCCCCCATGGACCAGTGGCAGGATCTCTATTTTTAATTACATACAGGCTGTTTATTTTATCTTTTATATAATTTTTCATAGCTATGAGAGCAGCACAGAAGTCATTATTGCAATTGAGTTATACTGCCATGCGGACATCCTCTCGAAGAAGGTAATAAAATAAAGTGAGATGACTAATTACCTAAAATTCAATAACGAACCTTCTAATTAGGGGATTTGGGGCAAGAGCGAGATAGCAGGATCCGACTATCCTCGTTGAAGGCCATTCCACCTCCAAATTAATCCTGAATCACATCCTGAAACACGCACGTGCGTTAAAATATCCATCCCCAAATTTGAACCGAACCAAAATCGCGGCAACCGGGAACGCAGGGAACACAGCCAACCCCACCTAGATACAGAAAGCCTGGTTATATCCTTATGGACACATATAGTCTGCCGGTCGCCGTCCTGCAAATTCAGCAGCTCGCACATTGTGAAAACTGACTTGGAACCTGTGGACCCGAATCTGTAGACGCAACACGCTTTACAGAAAATCAGTTTTGAGAAAGATAGAGGACCAGTTAGCGCTTTCTGTTAAAATTCGATCATTTAGTATGCGTAGACGTTCAATCACTGTACTCGCAGTCGACAGTTGTTCGTCTCCATGGCTACGACCGCTGTAAGCACGTTCGTGATTGGCTACCGCCATTGAAAACACGCTCGTGATTGGCTTAGTTATGACGTTAAGTCGGCGAGTAAACAGGTTTTCTCTATCTATAGGTGGTGTTGGCACCACGCTCATTTACGTCGGAGGGTCACGTGATTTGGAGTAGGTGCCGATCTGCTGGCCAGATAAACCGGTTTTTGGCCTGTATAAGCTTCCGTCGGTGAAGATGGGCTCTTCAGGAGCGCTTTTTTTTTTCAGTTTAGGCTTAGTCGCATACTAAAATTCAGCAATGGATATTTACACGGCACGCGCTCTTTTCTGGATATTAAAAGATAGAAAAGAATTTCAACGAGTATTGTCTCCCATTCTCCAATGTTACCTTTGTCCGAAATGACCTAATTAGAGAGTAAATTGATGAATAATTCATCTTGTAGTTCTATGCTCTCTTCGATGGGATGTCCTAGTGGCCGCATAACTGACTTGCAGAAACGACGTCGGCGCTGCTCTCGTAGCATTTTAATAAAAAATATGTAAAGGATAAAAATAAACACCCTGTATACCAGTGATCTACCAAAATGTGCATTATCTGATACCGATGCGCTCCGGTCCGATGATTTCTGTGGAAAAGGAACTCGTGTAACACATGAAAGTAGTGCACAAGTATTCCCTGAAGTCCGTATTCCCTGTATTCCCTGTAGTATTCCCTGAATTCAATCTAATACGGGATTATCTTTGCAACGGCCCTTTGCCAAAATGTCATGTAGAATTCACGCAAGCCGCCGATTTGTAGTCGATGACGAGCTTTACATGCAACCCTAGTCCGACCCAAGTTAGACAATGCAGCCGCTGTGTATGAACTAGACTTCAACAGGACAGTCTATGCAGGATAGAGACAGTCGATTTATTTTTGGAAGCCAAACTGCGAGTGATATGAAAATTACAGGCAACATTGTGCCGAAGTAGACACCAACTTGACATCGCCCTTGAAGTAGAGCGTCAAAACTGCGTTGGGTGTGCATAACATTGGATCTAAAGACTACGGCGCGCAGCAGTGGAAACCAAAATCACAACGAACAAATGGTGGCTGAATACATCAGCGCAGACTTGTACAGTGACTTGAGTAGAGTATTTTAGTTATGTGCCTTAAATACGTTTGCGTGTAACTTGCTATCTTGCAAATTATTTCAAAGGTAGTTCTTAGGGTAGTTCAAAGGTAGGGAAGTTCTTAGTAATCGAACTCATTTCAATAATCATTTTCCGAGTCCCTTTGAAGATAGTTCGTTGCGCGTGACACGTAGGTCGAGCGAAAGATTCCCCTTTGTCTCGGCAATGTGCTTTGTGCTGTACATACAGGGTGTCCCAGAAAACGTGTCATTGAATTATAATCAAAAAACTACACCACCTAGAGTCATGCGGTCAACGGCATTTGTTCTTACTGGGTTTTTGCCACCTCCTCATGTGAATGTCGTGTAACGTAAGTTTAATTATGTAAATTTTTGCGAACTGAACTCTGAAATTTGCCTTGTAGATGTCACTTTTTACCTCACCAATGTGAAGAGCGTGTCTAATTTACTCAAATTAATGATAATTGACAGGGATATTCAGGAGCTATCGCATCGGAAAAAATAGCCGAACATCATGCTCTACGGAGGTAGAACAGAATAGCGCACGATGAATTTTTCAGCGCAATCTTTGACAGTCCGACGAAAGGAGGTTGGAAACCCAGCCCACCCCGGCATCGCAGAAAGAGATAACGCAGGCATGGCTTATCACGTCTGACTTTCGCTGGGATAATGCTTTCCCTCTGCCAATTTTAGGAACTTTTACATTTTCTACTATCACTCTGTGGGCTGGCTTCGGAACCTCCTTTCGTCGGACTGCGAGTGATTGCGCTCAAAAAGACATCGCGCGTTATGGTCCGGTGCTCGAAACGCATGATATTCAGCTATTTTTTCCGACGGGATAGCTCGTGAATATCGCTGTGAATTATGAATTGGAGTGAATTCGGCAAGCTCTTCATATTGGTGGGGTAAAAAAGTGACCTTCCCTTGGCAAATTTCTGAGTTCAGTTCGCAAATATTTGCATAATTAAACTTGGGGTACATGACATTAACTTTACAAGGTGGCAAAAACCCAATAAGAACAAATACCGTTGACCGCATGATTCTAGGTGGCGTAGTTTTTTTAATATAATTCAATGACACGTCTTCTGGGACACCCTGTATACATGTACTTCAGCTTCTGAGATATTCGGGATATCCACACGCAGGTCCTCCTTAGGAAGCGGTAGCGTGCAGCGCCTCCGATTTGGGAGCATGCATGAGGCGATGTGTTGTCCTCGGTGTTGTACATAACGCCGTTACAGTAATCGATACTTTTTTTCGGCATCGGAGTGCGGATTGCGATACGTTTTTTAAATCGCTATCGGAAAAGTATTTCGGTTATAAATTTATGGTAACGCGGTCACCGTAGCCGATACTTTTTCAGTGCTCCACCCGACCATATTTCTTAACTATACTATTCATTGTCACTGATCCGCCTAGCGCTCAACGACAAGTCTGTGGACACGACTACGTGCTCCGTAACGGGAATTATACCAAACACATGTTAACTCTTTTTCTTCGATCCTGGATCATGTGGTATTGTTGACTTCGTATAGGTTTCCTTGGTCATTAGACTCGATATATTCGGACGTGACACTACCGTAATTGACATATTGGCCTCTGTCACCTGCTGGAGAGACCGCGGCCTGCTAGAAGGCAGAAGACGACTTTAGGAACCAGCTGCGTCCGCAAGCAAAGCGTCCGAGCCACGTAATAAATACGCCGTCTTTTTGCTTCAGAACTGTCTTCTCCCAATTTGCTATTATACAAATGGGGGTTCACGTAGGCGAGATTTCTATGTATGTGTCATCTTCGTTTTTCCAACAAAAGCATCGTGCAAAGTATGGCGTTATTTTTTTTAGTAACTGTAGCGAGACTCCGTTACTTTGAAGTATCGGTATCACGATACCATATTTCGGTAACGGGTACAACACTGATTACTTGTCCTGAAGGGTGTGCCAGCAAACCACTAAGAGCCCTATAAGCAGGATAGAAGACTCGTGCCGAAAGACTTAGTGAGAGAGGGTGCGTAAATATTTATCATTCTCTGAGGTTAAAGCAACGATTAAAAAATTTAGCTAATTCTGTCGTTTCTGCACAGCATTCATTCCCATCTGCAGAGCGCCTGTTCAGTATTGGGGACGATGTGTTAGAAAAAAAAGAAGAAGAAAAAAACGCGGATAGTAATTTTGAAAAGCTGTTGCTCCTGCGAGCTAATAAAGCTTTTTGGTAATGCCATTTTGAAGTCAAAATATCTTGAACGAGTTACTTTTAATAGTATTAGGTTGAGCCAAAGTGAAGGTTTCACACCAAGCGTCGCGCAGACCTGTTTTATCGCAATTTGAAAACATACTCGTATACTCTAGAGCAGGGTGCTCACGCGCCCCGGTAGCGATTCTCTACTCCATTGCTGACGGTAGTGTGGTGAAGTATAGCGTGTCAGCTCACAAAATTCAATCCTTGCCCAGCGTAGTGCCGCCCCTGTCAATGTTAGACCGAGAATGTGAGCACTTGTGACTCATGAACGTAAACAAGTGAGCAACGCAGCCAGTGATGAGCAAGGTACATCAGAATTGTACTTACCAAGTACCAAGTAGTATCGTAAAGTACCGAGTACCTGGGATCATTAGTACTCGTACGGCACGCTGCCCACCCTTAGACACAATTATGATGTAGCTCCTTCTGGGACGGGCAAAATTGCAAACCAATACGAGCTGCTGTGCCTTTGAATAAAGGTTTCAGACAAGCGTGCCGAAAGCAGTGCTTGCATGTACTACAATATTACATGTGCATTAGTAAGACAGAATGACGTTGACGCAGACTAGCTGGTGATGCAAGCCGGACTGATGGGCGAAGATACTTTTGAGACTTCGTGTTGGGTGCCTACAGGGGGGCGTACAGTTCTTTGTTGTAATATGCGTGCACTTTTCGGGAGAGAAACCTGGTGAAATGATTGTTTCGTATGGACGTTTTCGGAGACACCATTGATGCTCGGTCACGAGAGGAGCCAAACAACTTAGGCGGCCTTAATATAGTGTATGGTAATGGTCATGCTTTGGTTTGCTGTACTGTCATCGAACTAATAGGTACGATGGGTTTCCTTCTAGGCAAAACTCTGGCGAAGGTGCCAGCAGATCTTCACAGTCAGGTCAGGTCAGTTGCACGGTCCACTGAGGTACAGGGGCGAACAAGGACATCGCAGGAAAACTACAGCGGGTCTTTGATGCGTCAAAACCAGTCATGTCTTCTAAGCAGCGTCGACCACAAGCAGTGCTGGAGCCTTCAGTGAAGCAGTGAGGTCCTGGAAGCCAATGAGGACTTCACAGCACAGCTACGCCAAGCCGCCAAGCTGATGTATTACAGCCCCGAATAAATCATGATGCATGATACACGAACACATACACACGCAAGAAAAGTGTACTAGCCCCGCAATTGTGGTGTTGTCGATATGGGTAGAGCTGTCTTGAAGGGTGGCTCTGAAAGCACCTGCAGCATGTTATGACAAAAATAATGTAATGATGTTGCACACCTGTTGCACAGCACCCCCAAATGTTCGATAACACTCCCCAGACTCTCTCCTGCTTTCATTGCTGCGTTTTTGCTGTACTGCAACCCCAATGACCCGACACCTGACCTTGCGGTGCTGTATGAACTGAGTATTCAGTTACCCCGGGTTCTGAGTAATCCACTGACATCGAATCCGGTCCATCCATCGACTGTTGAGAAGGTTGTTCCTTGTGCAGCTTGCCAACGTATCCCGTCGTGCTTTTAATGGGGTCATTCTTGCTCATGGGAGAGTTCTTGAATGCCGATGTGTAATTATCTCTGTTCTTGTTGTGGCTACGTGGCTTGCACACTGAATCAAACCTAGGCCGACAATAATCTTTGAATCTTGTGCAAACTCGAACGGGCTCAGTACATGTTGCGAACGCAGCGTTTGATCTGCACATGACAAACATATCCAGGCAAGTAATGCCAATAAAGTTAGTGTAGCATGTGGGCACAAGTGGCACAAGTAGAAGGGTTCTACAACGATGTGACCTATCCCAACTTCACAATATGCGGCCGATATCCTTCCATATGCATATGCTTGGAAGTTGCGCAGTGTTGGCTGTAGCACTTAGTTGTAGCTATAGCTGGTCACGTTGACCACGGCAGTTTCCGCAGATTTTGGTTATAATGCGAAGCGTGTTAGGTAAGCTGGTAACAGAATGAGGCATTTTTTGAAAAAAGTGTGGTAATGTAATTCTCAATTTGACTCTCCGGTTCTTCATTCCGGCGGTTCGTTTGCGCTTTCCGTCAGACATGGGCAACGAATGCCGTGTGACTGTAAATGGACCATAACTTGGAGCACAAGCGCGTTTTCGCCGTTATAGGTAAGAACTGCCGGTTCGGTGACGTGTTTGCCCCTAGTTTTGCTGAAAATACCGGTCGTTGTCATACAAACTAAACGCCATTAACGGATGATGCATGCCGAGGCCATTGGGAGAAAACGAAGTTCGGCTGTAAATGCTAAATGGGGAGCTTAGCGCCACTCAACTATGCAACTATGTAGACTTGTGCTTAATGCTGATGTTGCCCCTGAAGTGCACATCGTCTTTTTTTTTTTTTTTCGATATGGTTCCGTATCTGCACGATAAAATGGTCTTTGGTTGGGGGTCGGTCACAAAGGCTCGCAATAGGGACGAGGGGTAAGTTGAGGTTAATGGGACGGTCTCGTACAGCCGGGACGGTTCCGAAACTTAGCCAAAACTAATTTCACAACTACTGTACACATACAGCAGTCAATAACCAAGTCGTTTTCGAGGAATTTGTCGAAACATGCCGTAAGAGCAGACTACGAAAGCTGCGCTTCTCTCCTGCATACGTCACGTATGACGTCGGCCTGCGGGTGCGTCGTCGTCGTTGTAATTGTAACTTGCAGAAGCACCTTTGTCTGAGTAACCCTTTGCTCTCGAAATGGGGACACTCTGCATATACCTCCGCGAGCGGAGAATATAGCCCGAGCATTGACTGTGGGGTCTCCCATAATGTGGCGCACAATCGGATACGTCACGTGTTTTCTTCCCGGGAGTATTTAATGCGGGTTTTAAATCCACGTACGTCGTCAGCGACACATTCCGAAGCAACAACGGGGAGTAGTAGAAGCGCACGCATATATTTTTGGTCGGAGCTGTAATGCGACCGCGCGCGCCGATGGCCAGCAACTTCAGATTTGTGATTGTGGATGGGGTTGTTCTGCGGCTTTTAACTTCTCTCTGACGATTAACATAGTTCTGAACCATCATGCTTGCCACTACTTAGAATGCGCGTTTTTCACGTGAGAACAAAGAAAATGCACGAGAGTTGCCGCGGTGACCAGTAACTTCTGAAAGTCGTCTGCTCACGCCGATGCACTAGCGCGCGCAAAAGCAGTCGATTTCTGTATCGTATCACGGACTTACCCGCAGGGCGACGTGGCCGTTTTATTGTTACCAACACAGATCGCGGCATGCTCTGCAATCTTTATCAATTTAATTCGGTTATTTAATAACTGGCGTGTTTTGTCTGGTAAATTAGCAGTACTCAATTTTCCACAAAGGCAATCGAATGATACACTTTATGAAAGGGGCAGGGGGTACGAGACCGTCCCTTTAAGGAACCAGCAGCAGAACAAACGATCATAGAGGATGACCCACGCAATCAAGTAAGGAGCAGTGTTAGCATTCGCCAATTTGTGCAGGAGCAGATGCCCCCCCCCCCCTCAGGACATGTATGTTTTCCAATCACAGTAGTCTACACAATCCACTGTCCAATCCAATCCAATCCAATCTGCTTCATTGGATCCCACAACGTTTGTGCTGGACGCCCTTTGATGCTTAAAGCACACTTCACACACTTTCAATCTTGGGCACGTTCCTGTTCCCCGGAGGTCATCAGATGCAATATACTATTTGCAGTGCACCTGTACATACATCTGTTATTGCTTCTGTTACTGAAGAGAGAAGGAAGATCGCTGCTGCTTGAGTGGAACTTGGGACTGTTGGTATCTGTTCGTTTCCTTTTTGTCCGTATCTTTCTATTCCTGGGTATAGCGTTTTCCGTATTGGGGTTGGTATCTCTGTGTGTAACGTACCGCCACCAGTGGGCGAAAGCGCAATGTTAAAAGAAAAAGCGGCCGAAGCCACGTCTGTTTCTCTTCCAGTCTACGTTCCAGAACACCTGGGTTGCCCTGCGTTGCAGTATGGTGGGCTAGGACTGGTGAGCCGTTCGGCGGTTGTCATATGTACCCGCCGATGTTCCTGCCGAGAGATGGCGCGAAGCGTATCTCTGCGCTATCCGATCTCATCGCCTTTCGCGGCTCATTTCAATGCTACTCGTCACGTGATTACACACCTGCCGTTAACCCATGAGCATGCCTTTTCTTTGCTCTGCATGCAAAATGCCCCTTGAGTGTCACCTACAGGAGCAAACACCCAGATATCAGTGCTGACATTCGTCGGCGCGTCCCTATCAGCCCTCGGGTCTGGGACACGTGTACTTCGATAACGATAAAGACTTCCGTTCGAGCAGCCGGTTCTGCCTTTGGGTAGTGATAGTCGTGATATGTACTCATCGTTCCCTTCATCTGAGCGACCTTTACCTTCCAGGTTGCGAGGTCCGGTGACGGGGGATTGTGATATGAGATATACGGTAACTGCAGCTAACCAACGGAAGCGATAGAACTGCTGATTACAGTCTGCATATGAGCAGTTAGTAGAGGGAAGGAATCCGGAAGACAAAGGGTACAACACGAAAATATAACGATTTATACATTTATTTCAGAATACTGGTCCCAGAAGGAACCTGGGAAGGAGTAGGTAACGTACATTAATTATATAATATATACACATAATACACTCGTATAGTGGCGACAATTCGAAAGAAACCCGCAAAAGAGACGCAGCAAAGGGGTCCCAAGTTACCTTCGCGAACGTGACGATCGGTAACACGAGTGTTCTATATACCGGTAGTCTGACCTAAGCAGTAGCATAATGAAGTGTTGTTCTGAGAGGCTTTCTCTTGACTGTGATGCCTATTAAGCGCACGTGAAAATTCCATCTAAAATCGGACGGGACGGCGACCCCAACATATTTGTACTAAGCTCCCTTGCAAGTATACTACGATGTTGGCAAAGCTTGTTCTACATATAACAGCATAGACACAGTTTTGTCGGTGTTCAAATTGATTTGCAATTTGTAACACCACTCGGTGTGTTCTAAACTGCTTTGCAAAGGTGCGTAATATAAGGCGAGCAAGGTCAGCCATAAGCGAAGCACACAGAAAAAAAAAAGAAAAAGAGAACGATCGGCATATTGAGGCATCACGTTCAGACATCCCTATGTTTTTCGCAATATATCGCGCGATATGTTACGCAGTCATCAGCGAATAAACATGCTTTACAATGTTACTTAACATATCGTGCATATAGACAAGAAACAGCAAAAGTCTCAAGACTGACTCCTGTCGTATACCCCAGGTGTATGGGGTTCGATCAGACAGGGAATCAGTCCCGAAGCCAATCCGTGATCTTGGTATGTGCTTTCTATAGGGTATCAGCTATCGGGAAAGCTTATCAGCTTTCTATAGGGTACGTAACGGTCAAATGCCTTGGGGAGATGCAAAACCAATATTTGTAGGTTATTATATAAAGCAAATGCAAAGTCGTGGATGAAATCAAACAGGGCCATGACAGCGGAGTAGCCCCCACGAAAGATATGCTGCCAGGAATGCTGTTACTTGATCATGATGTTAATTGTTTGGAAAAGATGTGCTTTAGCAATTCACAAAAGCTGAAAAGAAGAGAAAATTCGAAACCAAAGTCTGGACTCCTGCCTTACGTATCGGTTTTATACGAGTGCATTTCCATTCGTTCGGGACAGTCCCTTCGTCCAGCGATATCTGGAAAATAATTTTGAGGAATTGCGCAGCTTATTCGGCGTACCTTCTAAGAAAATCATTCGGAATATTGTCTTGCCCAGAAGACCACAATATCGCGTCCTGAAGTAATAAGTCCCGAGACTTTTTGGACTAGCATATCCACTTTTTTCCTTTGCCAATCTACCCGCAGAAGACTTCTTCATATTTACCTCCCACAGTGGCATAATAAGAAATAGAGATACAAGTGCTGCTTTAAAGTAATGTCATACTAATAATAATTCGGGAGTTTAAGTTGTGTGGCAACGGTGATAGATCTATTAGGAGTTTCCCACATCATCTATATAATCTGTTCTCTGCTGTGCGTCATTTTGTTCCTCTTTTGCTCGATACTCCTCGAGTAGTTCTATGCCAAATTTGCTGGGAGTACGCAACAAAGACGTAGCTATAATATTTCTTTTTAGTCTCACTTAATTTCCTCATTTCCTCCTTCAGTGCCTTCGTCAAACCTGAAACCAGGGTTAGTTTCCATCGCCGTCTAATTTTGTTTATGCGACGCTTAATATGCTAAGCTTCGCGTGTCAGCTATGGTCTTTGAGTGTAAACCTTGTCTTCGTTTTCCCCGTTTTTTCCTTTATCTTTCCTTCCTTCTCTTTTTCGTTTTTCCCATTTTTTTGGAATAGCAAGCCGGCTCTTTGCCTGGCTAGCCTTTCCTTCTTTTTTTTTTCTTAATAAACATATTACCGCCCTCCCCCTGTAAGGCTTCTTGGACACGAACTTTCTCGTGGACATGTGTACAGTGGCCTTGAAAAAATTTAAGGCCGTATTAAGATTTCTCGAGATGCTACAGATCCAGTTAAAATTTGTACAAGGATCTGCCCAAGGAATATCGTGGAATATCTGGATTTTAGGTCTATCATGCTTACATTTTATATGGTGCATCTCAAGAGCCATCTTGTGATCTGAATGTCAACCAAGTACTTGGCAGTCCCATTTCCAGTGGAGGGTGTTAGGCACCAGGAACAGATCACGTATTGAAGCAGAAGATCTTGACTTCTAGTGTACCTCATAGCAAAAGGCAATATCAAGTAGTGCATTTTCATTTATGAAGTCTCAAACTCTGGCTGGGGTTTCCTAATTTACACTTCAACATGGGACCATATACTGAACAATCATGACATTATATCCTTAACCGTGTTCAATGTCAATAGGTTTAATTTGTAACTATGTTACACCCTTTTTAATATAACCTGATGATGGCGGTGATGAGGTAACAGAAAAAGATGGGGATATGAGTCGCGACAGAGTCGGGGCCACCCCAGGACGCCTACAAGCGACGAAAATGCAAACAGATGCACATACGGTGAACGGATCAATTGCAAAATGTAGGACAAAGGTCTCAGAACGATTGAGGGTAGTATGACACAAGTAATATGGCGGGGAGCACACCAAGCGGGCACTTCGCAAGTCATAGGGCACATGTATATTACGCTTGAATCTTTATAATCTATAATGACGGCATTAAGGCTGTCGGTTGTGGGCCACAAACCCAGGGGGCGAATTTCCCCATTTATCATCATCAGTGTATTCGTTGTTATTGTATAATGTCACGCTAGCAGCGCTCTTAGGCCGCTCAATCAGTGGATAAAATGAGTTTAACATGATGATCTAGGAACCCTTTGTATAACATCAATTCCATTCAAGCATTTTCGGTTAATACGCAGTAGCCGCTCTTTATTTTGTTTTTCGACCCGTCTGTCATCATCCAACGAAGATAAGACATGCGGTCACGTGCTTCGCAACATTCCGATATCTTTCGCTTGCAGGGATCGTCGGCTAGGCAGACGTGACGGTAGCAAATGTCACGTTTCTTAGTTACAAAGAACTGCGGATGCTAGTAAACAGTCAGTGCGGCAAACCAACGTAGTGCTGGTCCAAATATATTCACTATAAAAATAGTCAAGCACACGTACACCGTCACACACGGCACATGTTGGACTAGTTCAACGAGAACCAGCTTGGTTCGCAGCGAGCGCATAGCGCCGGGGCTCAGGAGCTTGGCTTCAAAACAGGGGCATTGCGCATTCCATGTATTGAATATGGCGGTAAGCACACCAGTCTTTCTAGCCCACCATAGTTGCACTGCTAACAGGTTATGACAGCGCATCGGGGCACGGACAGCATCACGGGACCTGAGCTCGCATTTCTAACATCGCTTTTGGTTTCCGCTGACGTACGCAGGAAGCCGTTGGGAAGCAAGAGGCTTGGACGGGACACGGTTGCTGCGAAAGACGACGAGTCAAGACGACGAGGTTAAGCAGTGGTGTTCGCAAGGAAGATGTCCGCGACGGATGAGTTTAAGCTTACAAAGCTGTCCTCGGACAACTACCATTTATGATCAATGGTTCGTTGCTTTGGTCCAGAAGGGATGCTGGGATGCCATCGATCCCGGATACGCCGAAGAAATGACCGACGAAGAGAAGAATGATAGCAAAGCCCTTACATTCCTATTTCTCGTCGTCGACATTGGCACCAATTCAACAGCTAAGGAGGCTTGGGATACGCTGCATGAGATGCACTCGAAGTTTGGGCTCCTACTGAAGGAAGTTACTGAAGACACTTGTGAGATAATCCTTATTGCAACTGGTGAAGGACGACTGTACCAAATCAGCGAATCTCAAACGGAATCGAAAGGTCCGCGGTCCTGTCCTTCTGGCATCGAAGCCGTACGAGTGCTCAGTGGAATAAACGAAGAGGAGTGTACAGGGGACGTCTGCGGAACCTGTTGCTTGGGAAAGATGAGAAGATGAAGCTTTACAAAGGCCGAAGCCTCCCAAGAAAAGGTGAACTGGTACACTCGGATGTACCGAGATCACTCCGACGTCGCAGGGAGGATCGCGTTACTTTGTCTTTTTCACCGACGATTACTCGAGATACACAGTAGTATATCCGATCAAGGCGATCCGAAGTCATCCAAAAGTTTGACGAGTACAGGCGCATGGCAGAGAACCTGCACAACAGGACGATCAAGACACTCCGCAGTGACAATAGAGGGGAGTATACCAGCAGAGAGTTCAACGAGTACTTGGTAAAGCACGGAATTCGACGGCAACTATCCATACTTGGTACTCCTGAAGAGAATGGAGTTGCGGAACGAATGAATCAAACACTGCTGGATACGATCAGATGTCTACTCATTGCGTCTGGAGTGACCAAAGAGCTGTGGGCGGATGCGTTAGTCACTGCATGTCACATCAGGAACAAGTGTCCATCGAAGGCAGTTGGAGGACAATCCCCAGAAGCTTTCTGGTCAGGGGGAGATGTGGTATTCAATCATCTACGGGTGTTCGGATGCCGTGTATGGAGTGCGCAGAGCCGTAGAAAGCAAAGAGAAAAGTTGGACCCGAAAGCAGAAGAGTGTGTCTTCGTCGGGTATCCACGAGGAGTGAGGCTATAAGCCTGTGAGTCTGAAAGACGGATCCTTCCTCGTGAGTCGGGACGTCATTTTTGATGAGTTCTTTCCGTGCAAGCACGCCCAGCCCAAAGACACCAGCATTCACATGTCGGACGGCGGTCACATCGCAATTACCTTTGACGCTGAAGAAGCTTACGAAGAAACTGGGAATACAGCCGATCACGTCGACACCAGCGATCAGAGAGACCCTGGAGGAAGTGCAAGGGCAGAAGTCCACGCAGAGGCGCCCCCGGCGGACACCCAAGTGAAAGTCTCCCCGCTCATGCGCTCAAAAAGGCTAGTAAACAAAAGACTGCAAGCAGGGGCGACTCACGTGACGTGCATCGCCAAACAAGCCGATAGTAAAGACCCCAAGACCTTTGATTAAGCGCTAGCAGCACCTGATTGAGAAGAGTGGAAACCTGCTGTTAATCTGCTGTCTCTTCAGCAAAATCCGCCCATGACTCAGCTGTGCATACTCGCGTCTCTCAGGCGGCAACCGCATGGAGCACTTTTGCCAACTGAATGGCAGCAGAAGCAGGAACGGTGACCTACTAAGCGAACAGTAGACGACGGACCGATGAGCCAGTTTCTGCCAAGGATAGATATTTAGTCTGAGGAGAGGAAGTGACACCACCCGCCGGAACCGTGTGCGCCAATGAAAACACGCTTCACAGGAAATGCGACAAGCACGTGACAAAGTCACCTGCGACCATGCCTGTGACCGCTTTTTTTTCTTTTTCGGGCTTTGCCCTGCTTCGCTCCTAGGAGGACACGCAGATGGCCCGCCGCGTGGACTTCGGCGTGGATATA
This sequence comes from Ornithodoros turicata, assembly GCF_037126465.1. Classification (NCBI taxonomy): domain Eukaryota; kingdom Metazoa; phylum Arthropoda; class Arachnida; order Ixodida; family Argasidae; genus Ornithodoros; species Ornithodoros turicata. Next base: position 134,492,481 of record NC_088201.1, read on the forward strand.
TTAATATCGGAGGTTTCAAGGAGGCCACTCCTTTGGAACGCCAAACTTGTTGAGTATAAGGACATCAACTTACAATATATCCTTTGGCAGGAGGTGGCAATGTGTGTGCAAGGCGAACGTGACTAAATGAAACATCAAAATATTATTTGTGGCACATGGCAAATCGGAAATGTGTGAGGAGATAACGGTAACAAAAATGCAGCCTGATATTTCCTTAGTCAGCATTGCAGCATTGCTAGAAACATTCATAAGCCAACATTCTCTTCGTATCTCAAAATTTCTTGGAAACACCTGATTTCTAGATGTTATTAGCACCGTACTTTTTCAAGAACCGCCAAAATAGCATTTATGTTACTAAACAATGCGTATAGCAGTTTACTACAGTCAGCATTGCCACATCGCGTGCAACAAGCGGTGGTAGACGCTAGGCCGACGCTTCACCATGACACCTCAACGTGGACACAACGTTCTGCTCCATACGGTTGCATAGCTTCGATAGTGTTCCGTTCACGCTGAGTTGGCGCTCCGTTTGCCCGATTCAGTTGGCAAAAGTTGCCCCATGCGGTTGCCGCCTCACTCCTAGTGTCGTGCGTCTTCTCGGTTCTGCTCGAAGTAAACGTTCAAGCTTTCATATTCTTTCTGTCCCCTCCGACATCTGCCGTCTGCTGAAGCAATGTGCCCTTGACCTCGAACTTCCCTTCATGAACGGTGCGTCCCTCTGTTCTCTCCTCCTTCGCTCATGGCGCCTTTGTTCCTGTGTCCTTCACTGTAGAAACTGAACTTTACCGCATACTCGCTCTGGGAAAATCATTTGCCTTTTTGTGTCAATTTGGACATATGATAATTGACACAAAAAGGCGTACGCCTCCCACATTCCTCGAATTAGAAGCGATAGCCATCATTCGTGGCAATGGTTTGCGCGGAGCGTGGTATGCGGGGAAGTTCACTTTTTAGAGCGTTTGATGATTTGGGTTTTCATATTCGTGCTCTTCGCCCTTCTGCGCCAGGTCGTGATGGAATCACGGCTCGCTGCGGTCTTCCCACTCATCTCTCTTTGGTCTCGCTAATGTCTCTGTCAGTGACTGCTGAACTCCTGGTGCCTGGAAACTTTTGTAGATTGTTTTGAACCATAAAACACCTCTCAGAGGTTGTTCCATGGACAGCCTGCGTCCCATCGCCCTTACATCTCTCTCTGGTAAACTCGTAGAGCGCGTTGTTTTTTCCTGCATTTCTTAATTCGTAGTAGAAAGCGGTATTCTGTCCCCATACAAATCGGCTTCAGCCCCGGTTTTTCCATCTGGATGGCTCAGGTTATTTTTGACGTTCTTCATTGCAAGGCAAAAATGCAATAAGTCTATGTTGCTTTGGTCACTCTCGGTGTTTCCAAGACATTTCGCTGTGTTAAGCATTCACTGCTTCTTTACTCACTGCAGGCAGTGTCCTTGCCCTCATACATTATCGCATGGTTGCAACAGTTACTTCTTATTCGTCAGTTCTATTGCACTGATGGCGCTTTCTACTCGCACTATCACAATCAGCGGCGGCGGGCGTGCTTCAGGGTTGTATTCTTTCACCTGTGCTCTTCAACCGCTTGCTAAAACACGTTCCGGTGCATCCTGATGTTACGACTTTTGTACGCGCTGACGACACTGCCTTCATGGGCACAGGTGAGTCTCTACGAGAACTTCAGTTTACTTTGCTGTGGTACTTGGATGTCTTACGCACGTGGCTGTCTGGCGGAGGGCTCTCTGTGAACCTCAAGAAATGTGCTCTACTTCCCTTTTCATTTTCTCGTCCCGGGTCCGCTACATGTGAATTCAGGGTGTTTCTGTTCCTCAAGTTGAATCTCTGAAATATCTAGGGATCTAGTACGATTCTCAGTTCCCCCCCCCCCCCACACACACACATTAAAGGGACTATCGCGTCCGGAGACATGGGTAGGAAATGGTTACGAGAATGCTTGACATTATTTGACAATCGATCTAAACGATTTTCACTGCTGAGAAATGTTTGGGTTTTAAATAAACGAGCTTTTTCGATCAGCGAAACCTCCGATGACATCATTGTGACGTAGGAGCCAACAGTACCAATGCGAGGGCGGCCACGACCATCTCTATAATACACGACCATCACACTCGCCTGTTCGCCAATGGGACTTCCGTCCGCGCCTCGAGGAGCGGAAATGCTGCATTTACGCGCGGAGCACCCGCCAGGGGCGCCACTTGCGGGACCCAGACGAGCGCCTGTAGTAGCTCAGCTGTGTGCAATATGAATGGTCCCTGTGGTTAATTCTTCGTGCGTACATGTTTGTGTGTTGTCGCAGGTTGTCTGTTGATGTAGAGCTAAGAGTTCTGAAACTAAATACTCAGAAATAGGCTGTGCTCTGAAGCGTAGGTGGCATGTAAAACTGTGAAACTCGCGCACTATGTGCCGTATATCGTACACATAAACTTGGCAGCAGCACCTTGTGTGTTGGGCCAGTTATCATGCGTTTATGATTGTCAAACGCAAGCGCGTTCAGACTTTACGTTTCACGTGGGAGGCGTTCCGTGTTAGCATACAGGGCAGTTACAGAGAATGGGTGAATGCGACGGTAAGAAGAAACTGTTCCTGGCAAAGAGATGACTGACACCTGTTACGACGTCCAACAGAATTTATTGTATAAGCAAGAACTTCAGTTTTAAATCAGCAGTTGCTTGTTTTGTTTTCATACTTATTGGTCCCTTTTTATTTTACTTTTACACTTTTTTTTCTTCTTTTGCGGTTTGCCATTACGATGCTCTGCTAACCTTTATTATGCTGTTCGGATAGAAGCCACTCTGAGAATTTTTCTTGGTGGTGGCTTTTCTGCGACGCTACCTTTTGGTGCCTTTTTTATGTTCGTTTTGCACTCCTGGGAGATGCAAGGCTGTGTAAGCTTCGTGGTCACTAAACGTAGGTACCGCAGCCACGGTGCCACGTCTGAGAATTTTGCGCTTTGCGCCGATGCTAAAGTCTTCGGCCCTGAAATGCCGAGAACACGTAGAGTTCGAGCTAGCATGCAGGCGAAAAACGATTTTAGATGGAGAGTTTTTCGCTGTTGTTGCAGACAGTGGTCGCGGCTGATTACTTTTTTGTACGAAGCATCTTCATCAAATTTAATGCAAGCCTTTGCTCATCGGCACCAGTGAAGATGCTGTTCTCCTTTGCGAATCTGATTGTACAGCCGAACACAAGAATCCTAAGTGATGTAGTCAAAAACTTCTAATATTAAAATTACTGTGATAATCTAACAAATAAATGCTATTTTTCCTTGCTGACTTGTTGTTATGTTCATCGTTATTTCTGTAATTCCAGATGACATCTTCATCACAGTATTTATGGTACTTGTTATAGCATTTAAATACGGTCGCGCCCGAAAGCCACGGTCTTGAGGGGATTACGAAGGTCTCTGAAAAGGATGCGACCTTCGGTCCTACTCTTTCCGTTCAATAGGAGGCAGCGAACAAGTGGCCATTCGTAGAACCCAGCTCTCCCCTTCCGATCTGTTTTGGTTTCGGTGTGTCTACCAACGTCATGATGACGTTTCTCGTGTAGAGGTTTATTCAGACTGCGTCCCCTACTGCTCTTAAAGGGGCTGTCGCATCCGGAACCGTGGTTACGGATCCAATACCAATGTGTTCGGTACACTACCACGAGCTATTTGCCAAATTTTCTCCTTCCAAAACTGCCCGGGTGATGAGGAATCGAATTTAAAAGATCCGGTTTCGTTTTGATCCTCGAAAGCACCAGCGCCAACAACATCGCGTGACGCAAGGTGGAATCTGGCTAATCTGCTGTGAAGGACGCTGTTGTCTGCCGGCAAGACTGGGGCTGCTTTGTTTTTTCCTGCACGTCGCACGTATTCACACGTGACACTTTCTAGTGACGCGTATACTCTGTGAATCGGGAGAATCTCTACGCTTGCATCCTTCGCGTGCAGCGTTCCTGACTCCAGGAAAAGTTCCTTCGAAAGCCTCGATGTTTCATTTCGCACGCCTAGGGTACAGCTACAACCAGACCCCAGACGAAGCGAAAGTTGGAAGCAGCTACATCACTAGCAGGTATCCAGATGAAGCAAGGAGTGTTCATGCTGTCCGTGTATGCTCCTCGCATTTCACCGATAATGTGTACCTGGATGAGAATATCAAGTGCAACTCGGATAGACACAAAAAAGGAACGAATTGAAGCTTGACGCCGTTCCGACAGTGTTCCACGAACAAAGCGAGCCAGCAACTTCTAAAGTAAGTCACAATGTCTGTGTAGTTTCCCAATCGGATCTGTCACTCTTGCGCGTGAGTAACTTCCCTATCCAAAAATCTTTTAGAATCCCATTAGATCATCGAATAAGGCTTAATGTGTTTCTGGTGGGCCACCTAAGACCCGAAAAGTGTTATATGCAACCCATCAGGACAAGGCAAAGGGTTTGTCTGTGACCTCAAGTAGATCCAATTCCTCACCACCCCATGCATCTTGGAGGCTTACAGGGTATCATTGAAGTGCCATAGGTGAACCCCACAAGTCTGAAAAGTCACCTCGAAGAAGCCAATTGCATCACATTACGTTCTGTGAGGCACCTTCAAAACTATATTTCGCAGAGCCCAGAAAAGTAGTAAGTGCTAGCAGAATTTTCACGGGGCGACTCGTTTAACTATCACTTTCTTACATTTGTGTCTCACTCTAATTGTTTTTCAACTCTGATGCTCTACCTCCAGAAAACACACAAGGAAAATTTCTCTTAAAAATGTACTTGACATCCGGTGCCTTAACTTTTCAGCTTAAAATTGTTGTGGAACATTGGCAGCCAAGTAGCAGCCAACTGCCAATGTCATGGGAGGTAGTTTTATACAGAACACATTTCACGTGTACAAGCACAGGTTGACTGCTCGAAAAGCATGATGCGTACATGTCGGAAAATGACAGTTTGCATTGGCTATGGCCGTGGCTTACTGGACACACAAGACAAGTACGTGTAATGAGTTTTCGCACACACGCATTTTGATATCCCCAATAAAAAAAACACAGCCTGGACCAACTGTGGTACCAGCCTGGAAACGTGATCCCAGGCTAGATCTGGGCTGGCCAAGGCTATTTCCATGCTGGAACCATCCAAATTGCATTCGAAAACCAGGATGGTACCCTGCTGGAGCAGAGCTGGAAATGGGATGTTCTAGCGAGTACGCTGGATTTGGCGAGATTCCTGGCTGTGACGCTAATCTGAGCTGATATAAAGCAAACAATGCCGAAATTAATTGCACAAATGTGTGCAAATTTATGGTCCAATATAAAATAAATATATAAAATAAATTAAAATAAATAGAATAATAAAATTAATAAATACCCAAAAGAGTGCAGAGTTATGCGCAAAACTCCAAGTACCTCAGTAGGTTGCAAAAAATGATTCTGCAATATCATAGTTTCTGGCTTTACGCTGCGAGAAGTGAGCTTTCGCGGTCTTCCAAACCGAAGCTATAGCTCTAATGCTCTCATCGTCATATGTGACCAAGCGCCATCGGCATCAACTGAGGATCTGTTTTGAACCTGGAAGTGTTTTTCATTGTGATGCGAAGAATTCATTATAATGATGACAAAGATTACATTTATTATTTCAGTTATACACTTGTTCATTTCGATAAATTACAGTTCTATTTCAAACTCTGAAGTTTTCGTTTGTTGTCTTCTTTGATGAATTCCGAAGACATTAAATAGTGTATTCTGATTATTGGGCGCTTGAATCCAGCGTTGATTAACGCAGGCGCTATGTTGTCGCCGTGTTTGTATTGCTTCAACAACTTGCACTTTGTCGCGATGAACTTGCACAGTCTCTTATTCATGTTTCCTTTCTTTGTATGAAGATTCTTGAATGGCGCACAAGAGAGTATTAGATGAAAATCGTCCGGTGGTCCACCGCAATTGATATGTTTGTTGGGTTTCATCAGGGGATAATACATCAGACCTTGCACGACAATATTGAACTTCTGTTGATTCGACATCGTTGCAGAGACTGGTAGAAGAAAATAATTGCGTTGCCGTGGTAGTGGAACATATCACGTGATAAGATTTTATGTTACTTTCCGTGTCAGATATGTGTAATTTCGACAAATCCGTAATGAATCGTGCGATATAGAACGCTTGTATATGATAATTTGATCCGACCACTTTCTTGATGAACGCAATGCCCATTGCAATGATTACAATTACATCTGGTTTAGTGTAATTCAATTCTCCGTTGGCAAACCTCAAAAACTCCGCCATCAATCCCAGTGGCCCTTCCGACGTTGATGTGCAGATATTTTTATAAGTATTGTAGATTCGGCATGTAAATTCTTGCACCTTCAGTTCTGTAGTTTGTACCATTTCTCCGAGTACGACCATGTCTAGGACGTATTGAAATGCAGCGATAATGAAATCGTTTCGCGGCTCCTCCTTTTCGAAGCAGTTTTTTATCACATCTTCCCATGACTTATGGTATCGAGTACAAAATCTGTCCATCTTTTCAATGTAGAGCAATTGTCTCTTCTGTTTTCAAGTGCACATCTACACTTAATTAAAAGCATATCTATGTTTATTTTATTGATTAAAATTTTATTATCTGGTTTAGAATGCTATAATCTCCACCCGTCGTGAGAATTATTGTTTTGACTTTGTTTCACTCGACTGATATTCTATGAGTTGTGAACTTACTGCCTGAAATAATTATTGTCTTGCATTTGTTTCAATTGTTCACTCGATTGACATAAGTAAGTATCTCTAAGATGGGAATGCCTCATAACTCTGAGTTTCATTTCACATTTGATATTTCTGTGTGGTTCATTAGAAATTTCTGTTGCAAGATATTACAAAAATTGATGTAATTAAATTTGTTTCTCGTTTTTTGATTGAGTATCGTTGCTACCAATTAATAATTTGGACTTTCTCTACATCTTCAATAACAATATCGCATCTCTACAAACTTAGCCGACTTGTCAACCACTTTGACGAAAGAGTTCCGTTTCAGGGAAAGGATGCGAAAAGATAGTGACCCCCGCGAGTGATATCGACATCTATTTGCGCTGCACAATAAAATATATCGCCTTTGAACTCTCTTATCTGACCTCTAGAGCGCCCCGTTTGCTGAACGAAGTAATATAGCCCCTAACCCTTTGAGTGATAAAGCATGCGCGGTGCTATGGTCACATAGATAGAGACATAAAGTCTACCGGCTTTGAGGAAAAGAGTGAAAACCGTGCATATTTCCTATGTCTTGGATACCTCCATCAAGGTTCGTAGTGTTTGTTAGAATGAAAATTGTATAGTGATCGATTTTATGATGGTTCAATGATAGATTATTTTCCTTTGTTGATGTTTACATGTCGCCGCGTGTTCCTCTGTTCTTCAGCATTAAGTCTGTGGCATTTCGCCTTTTGATAGATTGATTAGCTATTATTTCTCTATGTGTTAGATGGTGCGCAGGTTTGGCCCTCTATTAATTGTAGCTGTTGATTGTGTTGTTTCTCGTTATTTCCTTACGTCTATGCTGTTCACCTAATAAGAAATTAAAAGTTGAGTAATGTTGGAATATGAAACTGAGATTCCCTATTGCGCTCGAAATGTTATGACAGATATTCACGCTATTGCAATGATGGTTCTCACGTCTCAGACTTTTTATAATACAATTTGTAATTTGATTGTCATGATATTGATTAAGAATATCTTCTTTGTAGTGGTATATAGATTTCATTTCCTCTTGTGTTCTCGTCGTTCGTGTTCTGTTTGTTAGCTAGGAGCGTGCTATGCGGTGAAGTTCATTTTTAAGATGTCTATTTTCCTATGAGTTTGATTTTTTCTTCTGATTTTCTGAATGATAGATTACTCTGTTGTTTTGATTAGGAATATCTTCTTTGTATTGGTATAGATTTTATTTCCTCTTGTGTTCGTGTCGTTCTTTGTTCTGTTTGTTGGCTAGGAGCGTGCTATGTGATGAAGTTCATTTTTAACATGTCTATTTTCTGATGAGTTTGATTTTTTCTTCTGATTTTCTGAATGATAGCATTACTCTGTTGTTTTGATTAGGATATCTTCTTTGTAGTGGTATAGATTTTATTTCCTCTTGTGCTCGTGTCGTTCTTGTCGTTCGTGTTCCGTGGTCTTCCATACATCTATTGGCAGCTGTCTTCAACAAATCAGGGTAGATATCATCAGATGTGTTTGTTGGCTAGGAGTGTGCTATGTGGTGAAGTTCATTTTTAACATGTCTATTTTCTGATGAGTTTGATTGTTTCTTCTTCTGATTTTCTGAATGATAGATTACTATGTTGTTTTGATTAATCAATGTAGTGGTATAGGTTTTATTTCCTCTTGTGTTCGTGTCCCATAGTCTTCCAGGGTCTGTGCTGTTCACATTTAACTACATACAACTATCAGAACTTCCCGCTATTGCACTGATGGTTCTCACGTAGAGGAATATTAGACTTTTTATAATACAATTTGTAATTTTGTTTATAATCATATTGATTAAGTAAATCTTCTTTGATTAAATGTGGTGATCGTTTTTTCGTTTTGATATGGTGTAGCTATTATTTCCCTACATGCCTATGATTGATTCTATATTAATGCTATGTGTTGATTCGAATTATTGCCTTATGTCTGCGCTATTCAGTTCATAAGAAATTAAATTTGTGTCATGTTGGAATATTAAACTTAGCATATTGTGGTCGAAATTACTTACATCTATCAGGTTCTCATGTCTCAGGCTTTTTATAATACAACTTGTAATTTTGTTTGTAATCATATTGATTAAGAATATCTTCTTTGATTAAATGTGTTATCACTTCTGATTCATTGAAAACTTGTGATTACTGTTAATAAAAATATTGTGTTTGATTTGTGATACCTATTCAATGCTATTGTATCATACCTGTAATAAGTTTTTCCCATTCACGCAGAGTCATAACATAATTCCTAATGACTTTAATAAATATATTTTCACTTGTACTTTTGTGTATGGCTATCCTTTGCATGTAAACAGCCTACTGCACACCTGTTGTAGCTGGAAAAATTACGATTCAAGTCGACTCAGGCTGAAAAATGACGAAAGTCGGCGGCCCAGGCTGAAGGGTAAACGCGCACGCAGCCCTCCGGCCACGCGCCGCGCACAACAGCAGCCCTCCACTCGAGCGCCGCCCACCTGTCGCAGGAAGGAAGTCGGCCCAAGTAGGAAAATGGTGAAAGAAGTCAGCCCAGGGTGAAGGGTAAGCGCGCACGCAGCCCTCCGGTCACGCTCCGCCCACCACAGCAGCCCTCCACCCGAGCGCCGCCCTGTTACAGGTGGTGAAGGTTTTTCGGCTGGGTTTTTCTCCTTCACCTGATTGGCATCACAATTGGCACAATTCCCAGCACTATTGGCTTTAATAAACATATCTCAACTTGATTGGGATTACAATTGGCATTAATAAATATATTTTCACTTGTGATTTTTGTGTATGACCTTTTTTTGCATGTCTCTGCATGTAAACCGCTCACCTGTTGTATCGGAAAAATATGTGAAGTCGGCCCACGTGTGGCCAAAGAAGTCAAAGAAAAATATGCTACGATGAGCGCACGCGCAGCCCTCCCCCGCCGATAAGCGCGCGGACAACCCTCCGCACACGCGCCGCGCGGGGAAAAATACGCGCAGGGCTCAGGGCAGGGATCCTGTAGTTTGGACAACATGTTGTTTCTCAACCACTATATACTACTCACAGAGTCATAATTATCGCAGAAATTGAATCGGTCCGGAGGGGATTACGATGGTTTCTGAAAGGGACGCGACCTTCGGTCCTAGATTTCTTTCAATAGGAGGCCGCGAACAAATGCCCATTTGTGGAACTCAGCTCTCCCATTCCGATCTGTTTCCGCTTCAGTCTGTCTACCAACGTCATGGTGACGTTTCTCGGGTAGAGGCTCCGGGAGAACTGGCAAAACTGGTTTACGGCGGCAAAAGGACAAGGCGCTGACCCCTACTGACTGGCGCACCTGAACGAGTTCTCCTTGTAACGTCATCGGTGACGTGCCATCATACCTTCTCCTTTTCGTTATACTCGCAGTGGCGAAATAAGGGTGAACGCGTGGAGCCATGTTTATGTGAGCTTTTTTTTTTTGAAACAAATTGCACACATCAAAACCTTTCGCGCTATTCGGTAAAATGACAGACACAATGTGGGTGGCCCTCTGTACTCCTTTAACGCACAGCGATGTCGCGTAAGGCGTCTAAATAGTAAACCCGTTATTCTGTTGTGTAAAGCCGGTGTGCTATATTTTTATCGTGACGAATCCTGGCTTTTGGAACACCTTTGCGTCTTCAAGTTAGGGTGCCAGAATACTAGCGCCCTCTGCATGGTACAGATGGAGCTAGTATTCAGGCACCCTACTCTAAGTGGTAACTGGGCATCACGTAACATAAGTGTCTGTTGCCACAGGAACGGTGACGCCAGCAACAATGGAACGGAGAACGCGCTCCAGGCCACGAGCGCATGGAACAGCAACGCGAGCGACTGTGGTCGGTGCAAGGGCATAGCACTGGACGGAATTTGAAGAGATGTCAAGCTAATGGAAGCGTATGGCAGCCTTTCCGATCTCGCATAAAGGTCGTGTTAGTACCACAGTCCTTCTATCTATCGAAGCACCGAAGGACCGTTCTAACACTGAGCTTGGTGAACTTTTTTGCAGGTAAGCCGTACCTATACATTAAACGAATCACCCATGCTTGAAACTTGTTCTAGAAGAATATGTATAATGTAAAACCCCCGAGATCTTTTCATTGTTTTTGGCTTTCACAGGCGAAATAGAGAAGTTGGCCGAATTCAGGACGAAGGTGCAGTTCCGTGCAAATGAGAGTAAATTGATGCAAAAGAGTATCATTTAGATAATTATCCGAGAGATAACGCAAACAAAATAATGTTATAAACTATAGTTAATTTAGCGCTCAATGTTCGTTTTCTGTCTTCCTTTCTCTCTAACGTCACGAAATGGAAAACAACATCAGTGCGATGTGGAATATAAACACGTCGACGGTAAATCCGCAATGTCAGCGCTTTCTATCGTAGACTTGGTGTATGTAGGGTGAATAACGTGCCTATGAATATTTAGCCCGACATGGGCAAAGGGGTAGGTTTGGCCTGCATTAACAGTGTATAGAACAAACTGATGTACCGACGGCGATGATAGCATGTTTTGCAAGGGCTCTGATGGCAGTTATGATGAACGAGTATGCTGTAATTCGATAAATACCCCATGGAGAATTGACAGACATTTGACGTGGCAACGGCACCTGAATCAAGGAAATTTCGATGCTGTTTAGGGTTGTTTGAAGGAAATTTTCATTTTCTTGGTCTCTGAATGCAGCTGACAATCACGTGTTGCGTGAACAACGTTTGCTGTTGCTTGTGCTGTTATCAGTGGACACTAATTCTAAACCATAAGTCTTTGAATACTGATTAAACTCACCCCTCCTTTTGTAGCAAGAAGGATACACCGTTGGGCGAATGTTCTGTCAGCACAGAAGTACGCAACGTCAACCTGCCAGGATGAAACAGCGCCTTACGGAGTGCCAGGATTCAGGGACTCGACGACAGATGGTGCAGGTGTTACAGTGGCCGATCCCTTTCGATCCCGGTATGTGACTTTATTTTGACGCCCTCAAGAAACTGCCGGGTACGGGCACATAATCGGTTTGATTTTTCACACGGACGCGTTACAGGAGCAATCAAGTGACATTTAACATGGTTCGAAACCCTGTCTCACCTGCTAAGCTGTTCATCGGGAGTAATCACGCAAAATATTTTCGCTCTCTGGTGTATTGTGACAGCTCAGTCAAATTTGCGAAAACAGACTGAGGGTAGCCGCGGACGGTCGACAATCCTTTGCTTGACGTCGAAAAGTACCCGTGCCTTTCTTTTTGTTCCTTTCGTCTCAGCTCACGCCCTGCCTATACCCACTACGCTCGCGCCGGTCTACGTCACGAGTCAGATGCCGAGGGAACAGGCTGCGTCACGACGTTTCTCTCACACTCTGATACGCAGTCTCCAAGAGTTTTTTGAAAGGTGTGCAGGGACCTAGGCGTCAAGCGCGCGCTCTTGCTTCAGTTCAGCTGCGCCCGTACGTGTTTCGGTAGACTTCGTTTTATTCGTTGCAGAACACGCTGCAATAAAAAAAAAGAGAGAGAAAAGGGGTTGCTTTGATCTCGGCCGACATGTATTATAGGCCGGAAAACTTCATGGCCCTCCCATTGAAAACTTGTGCCCAACTTAGTTTACTTGGTCACCGCAATGGCGCTCGCTCACTGGCACAGAATGGTGGAGATGTCGTTGGATAGGAATAACTGTCAAATACTATACTATAATTAGGAGTAATCACACAGCGATTTATAGCACACATTAAAACTTCTATTATAGCTATAATGGAACATATGTGAATATTCAGATGACCACATAATAACAAAAGTGTGATGACGACGGTTAGCGTCGTCTGCGTTGATCATCCGCTGTCGCAGAACCCGGGTAGTATTTAACTTATTTCGAACTAACATTCTGCCTCAAATTTCAGCGCAAAAAAGTGACGCTTTATTCGAAAGCACATGCAGCGGCCACAAATTAGGCAAGGGTGATGTACGCAATGCTTCAAACCACTTCGTGGAGAAGCAACAGTATGCAATAGACGAGTTCAGAAAATCCCAGTGCTCTTTGCGCACGCATTGCATCCTGGGCGCCTGCTCTGCGGGGGAACGAAGAATAACCCTTCACATTTCGCTTTCGCTGACCTTGACACGTCGTGGACAATGAACCGGTAGGGTAGAAACCGGAACAGTTTGGAGGCCACCCGTTTCTTCCGTATTAGTAAACTCCCACAGTTCAAAGCGACACTACACTCTGGGATTTTCTGAACTCGTCTATTGTCAGGGAGGAGGGAGGTACATTATAACTTTTCACGCAGCTGACCGTGCTGTGTTTGACAGACATTCGGGCCATGTAGGCAGCGCCAACGGGTCAATTTCCTTAACTAAGCGCGACACTGCCTTTTGTGCGAAGCTTCCGGGACTGTAGCGATAAATGTCGACCCGTCTTCAATGCCCCTTTAACTCCTACATGAACTTCACTCAGTGCTAATGCCGCAATATACAGGGTGTATATAGGTGGTATATCTATAGATGTTTTTATAAGGAGCTGTGAGCGCAGCACTGATGCTGTTTTTGCAGGTGGGTTACGCGGCAAGGCGGACATTCTAACGCGCATAAACGACTGAACGAGCAGTCACCCAAAACCCTCTCTAACTATACAGGGCGCTTCGTTTTAGCTGCAACACACTTTCATAAAAAAAGGGGCCCCGGTTTATAAAATAGGACTCTCTTAATTTTGTCGTTGGATCACGTGACTGCTACTAGGAAACTCTTCTTTTTCTCGATTAGTGGACTGAATAGCACATACCTTTTAATCAACTTCTCTATATATTGACTTTAGGGAGAACATTAAAATTGCGATATTAAAACTCCACATGATCCGCTCGAACATCTGATGAAGCACAAAAGTGATCGCAGCGTACGCCACAGACCTAACAATTGCAGCTTTGCCGTCTGCTACAAACCGCAAGTGATCGGCAATCGAGCGACAGTGACGTCGATGGGGGTCTCCGCCCGCACTTAACGTCACAGCAAAACGTCATACGCGATTGAGGCAAACTCTTATCGCGGTATGTTTACGATCTTTGTTTTGTTTTCCTTTATGCTTTCTTTTCTTCCCTCACGTGTTTGCAATCGCTACCCATATCACTCATTTTATCCTGCTGCACATGGCTCTTGCCCTTCACCGGTACAATATACGCTGATATGTAATGCTGATGCCCAAAGCTCATTTTAAGCAAAAAGAAAAAAAAAACGACGTGAAATATGACGTTTCTTCTGTGACGTTAAGTGCCCCAATCAGTACAATGTACTAAAAGTGCAGTGCAACATGGGTGGACGGTGGAGGGTGGAGTTTCACGAGTCTGTTCAGTTACACCTACCCGTCTACCCCTATTGCACTTGACTTTCGGTACATTGTACTGCTTGGGTGAGGGCGGAGATATCGACGTAATCTTATCTAACTTAGTAGCGGCCTCGTTGCACCGTCATGTAGCAATCTTCAGTACTGCAAATCGCACCATAGACTACATCAGGCGCAATCAGCAGATGACAACACTTTCACCTTTCACTTACACTCTTAAAAATGAACTTCACCGCATAGCACGCTCCTAGCCAACTATCATCTCGAATGATATCGTTATCTGCCCTGATTTGTTGAAAACGGGGGGCATACGCCTTTTTTGTGACACTTATGCTGTTCATAATTGTCAGAAAAAAGGCGTACGCCTCCAGTTTTGAACGAATCAGAGCCGATAACGATATCATTCGAGATACTGGTTGGCTAGGAGCGTGCTATGCAGTAAAGTTCGTTTTTAAGAGTGTACTTTACATAAACCCTAGTCCGACCCAAGTTTTAATATATGCAGCCGCGGTATAGGAACCCGACTCAAACAGGACAATCTATGCAGGATAGGGACAGTCGATTTATTATTGGAAGGCATCCCGCGAGCGTTTTAAAAGGGCTATGAACTATGGCAAGCTAGCCCACGGACTGTGTCGGCTCCAAACGGCGATTTTAACTTGTTGGCTGTGAAACCTTTTGTATAGATGAATCTGATAGCTCCCGCACGCTGCTAGCCACCCATCATCCCCAATGGCAACGTTCTCGCTCCTGATTTGTTGATAACGGGAGGCGGAGCCTACTGTATAAGTGGTTAAATTCGCGGGCTTACACTCTTAAAAATGAACTTCACCGCATAGCACGCTCCTAGCCAACCATCATCTCTAATGATATCGTTATTTGCCCTGATTGGTTGAAAACGGGAGGCGTACGCCTTCTGTGACACTTATGCTGCTCATAATTGTCACAGAAAAGGCGTACGCCTCCCGTTTCCAACAAATCAGCGCAGATAACGATATCGTTCGAGGTGATGGTTGGCTAGTTGTGTGCTATACGGTGAAGTTCATTTTTAAGAGTGTAATAATTCGCGAATTTGTGAGGAGCCACACTCTTAAAAATGAACTCCGCCTCAGAGCACGCTTCTAGCCAACCATCATCCCGAATTATATCTTTATCTGATTTGTTGAAAACGGGAGGCGTACGCCTTTTTGTGACAATTATGAACAGCATAAGTGTCACAAAAAAGGCGTACGTCTCCCGCTTTCAACAAATCAGGGCAGATAACGATATCATTCGAGATGATGGTTGGCTAAGAGCGTGCTCTGCGGTGAAGCTCGTTTTTAAGAGTGCAGGATCAGGCAATTATCCGCGGAACCTTAAATTCGCGGTACAGCGGTGCGTGGACCGTGCATCAGGCGTCTTATATAGGGGCCCTCCACCTTGAACATCTAAGAAGTAGTCAAGAAAAGGTATCACAACTGTGAAATAACCCGTTGCATTTGTCGTCCTTTTGAGCCCTTCTGACTGAGAGGGCGGCGATTAGGGGGCCCTTACTCGGCTGGTATCTGGATCATTGCCGAATTTCCCTGTCTCCCGTCATTCTTGTCACCGTATAGAGCACGTACGATTGGCACTCAATAGTGAAGCGGCAACTTGTACAAAGGCGGACCCCCGTGACAGCGTGCTAAAACCCATACACGCTATGTTGGGTGATCCAGGCTTACAAGGAACTGTAATCGCGGGACGCCGACACCCGCGCGGGATTCATGAAGACTCTACTACACTTTTAAGAAAAAAAAAAAACAGAATTTCCTACCCATCTCGGTAGAGCTGTATTGCAACCAGATTTCTACTAAAACCAGCTTTACATTTTGGGTATAAATGGAGAGGTAGAAACAAGCTAGCGAGTAGAAACTCTCGTTCTACCAGCTTGGGTAGGAAACGGGACGCCGGCGCTTATACCCGCGGAGGAGAAGGCGCGCGTGGATTGGCCCGAAATGGCAGAAGTACTGTCGTTCTACCATCTTGGGTAGAAAATTCTACTTCTTTTTCTTAGTAGCCTCCACTTGCAGCAGAGAAGAATTGCATACTTTGTGAAGAAATACAGTGAAACAACGTAAAAAACCGCTACAGATATGGATTCAGCGTCCTGAGTCAAATTTCTTACATATTGCGTTCGCGTATTTGCTGTCATTGCGTCAAATAATTCGCGGAACTTCAAATTCGCGAAGAACAGAGCGCTCGCGAATTTATGTACCCATTATGTAGGGCATTATGGCTACAAAATTGGTTCTGCCTCCTGTTTTCAACAAATCACGGACAAGAACGTTCTCATTCGGGATGATGGTTGGCTAGGGGCGTGCTATGTGGTGAAGTTAATTTTTAAGAGGCCGACAACGGCAAGCTCATTCACCAGCACCACCGGAACCTAATTTTTAAGAGTGTATATAGCAGAACGTTATGTGTACCTCCGAGTTGGCGTCTGATTGGGTGGTACAATTCTTCAAATGACCTGACAATGGATAGAGATATATGGGTGGCGGTACGTCTACTTGCCCGTATCCGAAGTAAAGTGCGTTTTGTATTAACGCTGCACACGTTATGAAGGAAAAGTATTGAACGATAAATCGTAAATAGAATTACGAAGCGCAAAAGAACAATATTACACCTAATACATAACCAAATACCTGCAGATAAGAGTTCTTACCTCCTTTAAGAAATTGCGGAAGGGATTTAAGAAGTTGCGGGCACACTGTGCGAAGGTCTACAGCAACTTGGAATTACCCTTGAAGTACGGCGTCAGAACAACATTGCGTCTGCATAACAATGGGTTCAAAGCAGCAACGTCTATGGCGCGCAGCCTGGAACCCAAAATCGCAACGAGCAAATGCTCGCGCAGACTTGAGTATAGAGCAGACCAGACTTGTGCCCGTTACCCAAAAAAAGGAACTAAATACCGTTACCCGTTACTACAGAAAAAAGTAACTAAATACGTTACTCGTTACCGACATACAAAAGTAACGAGTTCTCGTTATTCACAGGTAACGAGTTACTTTTACGTTACCGCGCATAGTTAAAGGATCAAACAGACAAGCCGCCACACGTGTCAACGTGATTAGTGACCCTTCGTTTTGTCTTGTTGCCCCTCTGCGTCGCGTCTTGGGTATGGGTCATTGTAATAAACCTTTTGCTGAGTCTGATAATGTGTCGTCCGTCCTTCGTGGTCCGTGTCTCTCGGCCCCTTACCATGAGTCTATATCAGCTTGCCTCGACCTTTCCTTCTTTCCGAAGTGGGGGTGATCGGAGACTATGAAGACACAAGAAAAGACACTGGTTCTCGTGCCACCGATCACCAACGGTTCCCGAAAACAGACGAGGGGCTGCGTCATAATTTAGGGCGCTCAGAAGCTTAGCAAACACAAGAAAAGGCTAGAAGTCGAAACGCGTTTTTTGTAGCCATAACACAATTGGTGCCCATTCTTGGGAAGGAGTGATGGTCGGAGATTACGGAAACAAGAGAAAAGACAACACATCCAGCCAGGGATTGCAATAATACTTTGAGTCACACGTGGTCGTGGGTCACGCAGGTCAGATCCGCACGCATTGCGCCACACGGAGTGCCGAAATGTGCTGCCCCGCGCTGAAGAAAAGGAACGAGTAACGTCAGTAACGAGTTACCAATTTTTGTAACTGATTCCGTTACTATTACCATATTTTAAAAAGTAACTGAATCGTTACTTCGTTACCAAAAAAAGTAACCGTTACCAAGTAACGAGTTACTTGTAACGAGTTAGGCACAACTCTGGAGCAGACTACTTGAGTAGAATACTTACACTCTTAAAAATGAACTTCACCTCATAGCACGCTCCTAGCCAACCATTATCTCGAATGATATGGTTATCTGCCCTGATTTGTTGAAAACGGGGGGCGTACGCCGTTTCTGTGACACTTATGCTGTTCATAATTGTCACAGAAAATGCGTACGCCTCCCGTTTTCAACAAATCAGGGCAGATAACGATATCATTCGAGATAATGGTTGGCTAGGAGCGTGCTATGCGGTGAAGTTCATTTTTAAGAGTGTAGGTTATGAAATACTTTTGGGAGTAATTTAGTAAGTACTTTCGGAGGTCAGGCTGCGTTCACACGCCCAATCCTTGCCCTTGTGGCACACCAAGGCCCTTGTGACTGTTCTTGGGCACGAATGAATCAATAAATCAACTTTCTCCACAACTGTGACCACCTTTGGAGTTGGTCCGAGTCGCCAGACACCACAAACCACGACGAACTCCACCAATTATGACCAACCGTTGTCTGTGAACCACACCAGACCGCTCTAACGGTCACATTCAAACACTACGTCTGTCTAGTGTGCACACCAAGCATTCTAGAAGGCACCAGAATCATTCTGGTGTCGTAGTAGTCCACTCTGGTGCTGACATCAGGAGAACTCGACAGCACCAGAATCATCCTGGTGTCACGCCAGAAATTTTTGATGTGCACATTACAAACATCAAAAGTGTCTAGTGTTAACGCCAGGAACATCAGGAAACACCACAATAATTATGGTGATTTTTTCAATCAGGGATCTTCTGGCGAAATAAAATAACTAAGTTTGAACGATGACCAGCACTAGCAGTTGGATTTGAACCCATCCACTCAGATTCCCGCAAGGTTGGTACACTACTGTTGGTACGTGTAAATGCGGAGACGGCACAGTCTTGAGGTTGGTCATAAGACGTTGGTTCGAGTTGGTGCAGAAAGTTGGCCCTTTTGAACGCAGCCTCAGTATAGTTCTCTCAATTACTTTTACTCATTTTCCAAACCACTTTCAAGATACGTCTTTGCGCGTGAGACTGAGGTCTGAGTACATATTCTCTTCCGCCAGTCACGGAAATGTGCTTTGTGATGTACATACAGGGTGTTTCAGTTAAATCCCTGGGCTAAATAATTCGCTAACGGGTGGACCCATCGAATAATTTTCTTTTTTGCAAGTATCTGCCCGATACCACCTATATAAGCTGCGGACCGTGTGAATGAGTGGGAGGCGCTCATTATTTAAATAAAAATTCAAATGAGCTTAGTGAACAACGTAACTACTAAAGCAGGGCACCGTCGGCATTAAAATGGGTACTACCCCTTTTGAGACCTTCAGTGGACACCACTCGAAGCGGTATAATTTGTTGCAGTAATTGGTTTCAGTTGACATATTTTTGTCGCGGCTGGTCGCGGTTAAGTGCAAAAGGACGCTCTTCCACTCCCTTGTCCACCAATGAATTACACGAATGAATTACGTCCTTTTGCGCTTAACCGCGACCAGCCGCGGCAGAAATATAAATCTCTTCGCAATTTGATTTGCTTTTGGGGGTAACGTGTTTACAAAACAGAGCACGGTATCGAATGTAACTTGAAAAGTAGTTGTTCCAGCGAGCTAATAAAGCTCTTTGGTAATGCCATAATCTTTTCAACACTCTTCGTATTGCTTTGGTAGGGAACTCTGACAATAAACAGGTATACGAGGCGCACTTTTTTTTAAATACATTGTGATACGTTGCCGACGGTGAACGTTTTCAGAAAAATGTTGTCGCAAAGAAGTAAATAATGGCTCCAAACCGAATGAACATTCACTGCACTCTTTCGCCCTCATGCCCCGCCCTGCGATGTCCTGGCGACAATAGCGATACGTCATTTTGACGTCGCGCATCTTCAGCCATTTAGAATACGGGACGCTTCTACATTAATTTTTTTGTAATATCGAGAAGTGAGGTCAACTCTAACCGTATTCCCACTTGCCCAATCCAAGGTAGCCAGTTCAAACTGTACCAAAAACCCTCAATATTCTATTTCACATGCGCACTATGTTCTCTGTGCTGTATTGCTCGGCAAGGTCACCGCGATGTTCCCGTAACCGGTTCCCTCGCGAGCTGCAGCTTGTCTCAGTGGGGTCCGTCATTGGCTAGGAGAGCGAAATCTCCCCCACCTCCAGCGCCTAGAATTCGGTGTTGCGATACGCTGGAATATAGTGACGTGACCCGGCTCCAAGGATAAAGAGAGGCTCGCGCGGATTATGCTCTTTGAATGACATTGTTTCGTGTTAAAGACACTCGCTGGAAGCAAAATAATTTCATATTTGGATATCGTGAGCTACATTCTTTCATTGGGCATAATAATTGGAGAATGTTCGTCGACCTGTTTTGTGCCCCTTTTACGCGTCGTAATTCTATTTACAATTTATTGTTCAATACTTCTTCTTCAGAACGTGTGCTGCGTTACGGGCGAGTAGACGTACCGCCATCCAGGTACGTCTATTCTTTGTTACGTCATCTGAAGAATTGTAGGAACAAATCGGACGCCAACGGGGAGGTACACATAACGTTCTGCCCTACACTCTTAAAAATGAAAAACAAAAAACAAAAGAGAAAGAGCTCTTAAAAATGAACTTCACCACGTGGCACGATCCTAGCCAACCATCATTCTGAATGAGAACGTTCTCGTCCCTCATTTGTTGAAAACGGGAGGCGGAGCCTATTTTATAGCCATAGTGCCGTACATAATGGATACATAATAGGCTCCGCCTCTCGTTATCAACAAATCAGGAGTGAGAACGTTGTCATTGGGGATGATGGTTGGCTAGCAGCGTGCTATATACTGGGTGTCCACCATAACTATAGAAGTAATTCTTAAAAATATAAAAATAACTTTTTCCCAGTTTTAACCAATGTCGAAGCACTCCATGTCCAAAGGCCCGCTTTAAGAGGGCACAGGCAAGCTTATGTGGCTATGTATCAATTAACTGTCGCTAATTAACGTTTTAATTATGAAAGATAGGCGGTTAACCCAATGGGGAGATCGAGTCCCTTGAGGTCAGTGATAACATTGCAGTTTTCAGAACAAAAATCGAGACAGTTATAGCACGAGAGGAGGGCCTGGAAATAAGGAGATCTGGTGGTCGTTTTTCGACGCTCAAGTAGAAGCGCTCCCGTTTTCCTTTCCTCTGTATGCGGGGGAGGGAAAACGCTGTCACAGCGCACCATCCGGAGAGGAGGGGGATTAACCTGATACTGATAAGCAATGTTTTGAACCGAGAGAGCTTTGAACGGGAGCGCTTCTACTTGAGCGTCGAAAAACGGCCACCAGATCGCCTTATTTCCAGGCCCTTCCCTCGTGCTATAACTGTCTCGATATGGTGAAGACACGGACCTATCAGATTCATCTCTCCAAAAGGTGTCACAACCAACAAGTTAAAATCGCCATTTGGAGCCGACACAGTCGGCGGGCTAGCTTGGTAAAGTTCATAGCCCCTTGAAAGTATCTTAAAAGTAACGAGTTACTTTTAATAGTGTTTAATACTTCATCCTTTTCAAAATTGGGTGTTTAGTGCTCTACTCAGTTACTTCTTGCTCTAACTTGAATACTTTTTGTGAATATATTTTACAAGCCCGTATGAGCACCAGTGCTGCGCGCCAAAATGAAGGTTTGACACTAAGCGTCGCCCCGATCGATTTTACCGGAATTTTGACAACGTACTAATATAAGAGTGTTAAAGTCAAACCTGGACTTTCTGTCTCCTGAGCGTACAAATGGCTCGCGCTACTTTTTCGTCATTTTCACACGCGACAGGCCTCTGCGTTCACCACGTGGTGGTCCAAAGTTTGTGCAAAACAGAAGACACGTGCTGGACAAGATGGCCGACAACGAGGTGAGCGCGCACATCGAACAGCAAATTGTCATGAAGTTTCTCGTGAATGAAGGCTAGTTATCTGAAATTCACAGAAGACTTCAGGCTCAGTATGGCCACGATATACTTCGCCGCAGCAATGCGTTTGAGTGGTGCAAACGGTTCCGAGACGGCCGCACATTAGTGCAGCACGATCCCGGCCGGGACGGCTCAGAGCCCAGTGTCAGAGTTCCTGAGAACATCCAACTTGTAGAGCGCCTGATCCTCAAGTACCGACGGATAGGATGCCTAGAACTGGCTCGAAAGACTGACCTTTCTGTGGGAACGTTGAACACTATCATTCATGAACACCTCCAGTTTCGGAAAGTTAGTGCCCGTGGGGTCCCGAGGCAGCTCTCCGTGTTTGACCGGCAGAGAAGACAGGAAATCTCCCAAGAGCCAAGGTACCGTTTCTACACTGAAGGACAGCTGTTCCTTGATCGGATCATCAGTGCGATGAAACGTGGGTACACCATTTAACTCCTGAGTCTAAACGCGCATCAAAACAGTGGAAGCATCCGGGCTCGCCAGCTCCCAAGAAGTTCCGAAGCACCCGGTCTGCGGCTAAGGTCATGGCCACGGTTTTCTGGGACAAGGCTGGCGTTGTCCATGTTGATTTTCTGCCCAGTTGTACCACCATCAATAGTGCATATTACTGCCAGGTTCTCAGGGATGTGCATAAGACGCTGAAGCAAAAGCGGCCGGGCCTCATCACCAAAGGAGTCCTCCTCCTATAGGACAATGCACGCCCGCATACCGCACATCTCACGACACGCAACTTACAGGAACTTGGCTGGGAGTTGCTGCCACATCCCCCCTACAGTCCAGACATCGCCCCCAGCGGTTTCCATCTCTTCGGGCCTGGGGGCCGCCACTTCAGTTGCGACGACGAGGTCAGGAACACGACCATCTCTATAATAAACAAAAAATGTATTTATGCCCATCCCTGCTCGGAGGTCACGGTGCATTATTCGTTCTTTCAGAGAGATGCATAAAAGGTACTCAGCTATTATATAAAACTATTTATGGTACACACTGCCATCCGTAAAGTACACCGTATATGAAATGAAACAATCGCAATGAAGTTACTTGTGTCAGGACCCCGCGATATATTTCGAGCCACTTCTCCCGTAAGGCAGCATTTGAGCGGAACTCATGGAAGGAAATACTTGGGTCCGACACTGTTTTCTTCGACTTGTAAAGCAGAACGATGCAGTACACCACGTCTGACAAACCATGCACTGGAGACAAACGCTGCCCACCATGTGAAAACCAGCCAAAACCAAACGCGAATGACAGCAGCGACGGTATCCACATAGCATGCGTCGTCTGCCGAGGGTCTCGTTTTCAGCGCCACAAACGCGCGCCGGCCGCTTGGCGATACTAAATCAGCGGCGCTGGGGCTAGGTCCAGTGTTATGGTCGTGTATTATAGAGATGGTCGTGGTCAAGAATGCGGTCCGATCATGGCTGCTACGGTAAGGATTTCTTCGCTGCTGGCATCCAAGCCCTCGTGAAACGCTGGGACAAGTGCATTAGTGCAGCTGGAGATTAGTTTGTAAAATTTGTAACTAATTTCTCGCCTGTAAGTTCATTTTACTTTTGCGAAAAATGAAAGTCCCGGTTTGACTTGAACACCCCTCGTACTTTAGAGTAGAGGTTTCAAGCACGGGGCACGCGGGCGGCATGTGGCCTATTTCAGTAGCCCGAAGGCTCATGGCCATCAAACAGAAGGACGCTAAGCTCTAAAAACAACAAAGAATAACAAGAGCTTTATTTTAATGATGGTTGGGGAATTCCATCGCGTGGCAATACTCTACCCAGACTGAACAGTTATGTACAGATGTACTCTCGCCCCTTCTCTCTATCAAAATTGCTTGGTCTCCGGCGAAATCCAGCCCACCAACGCTCTGCCCTCAAAGCTCTCTTGACCGTTTTGGACACAATAGAACTTCGATCCTTATTGTGAAGGTGCTCATTATTTCATTCCTCACATCACCATCAGCGATTGGGTAGAGTATCGCCCCTGCCGATGAAACTCTCGGTCCTCAAGTTGTTGTTGTTGTTCTTGCAGGTGCCTTTGTATTTGTGTGTTAATATCATAGGAGTCCTATTAACGTAGCAATTAGGGTAACGTGGGGCAAGACGAGACACTGGGCAAGACTAGATTTTTTGCTCGACGCCGCCTGTCTCAGATACGCTTTACTCTCCGTGCTTGAAACTTTACTCATAGGTGGATCCGCATGTCCGCTTCTTTGCACGCAAGAATTGTCCGAATTGGTCTGTGTGTTGAAGATGAAAAAAAAAAAACATACTTCTGCCTGGAATGTGAATACCCGCAAAAAAGGCGCGATTTTTAAGTCATTTTTCTGTCATTTGTCATCTGTGCAGCAGCGTTTCGCAGGCATAGATATATGCAAAACTTGCTTTGCACTGGGCTTTCAGTGAGTGAGTTATCTCACCCTGACGGGAGGAATCACGTGTTACGTGACCTTCTGACGCCATCCACTCAAACGTCGCCTGCCTGCGTACTGCTGATGAGGTCCAAGAAGGCCGAAACAGCTGTCCAGTACTGGCATGGCGATGTTTGAGTTACAGACATATGCTATACGTGCAGCCAAAGAGCTCCGGCTATTTTTTTTCATTTTATACTTCACTGGCTTTGCACTGGGCTTTCAGTGAGTGAGTTATCTCACCCTGACGGGAGGAATCACGTGTTACGTGACCTTCTGACGCCATCCACTCAAACGTCGCCTGCCTGCGTACTGCTGATGAGGTCCAAGAAGGCCGAAACAGCTGTCCAGTACTGGCATGGCGATGTTTGAGTTACAGACTTGGGCACTCTTGGTTATCCGGTGTTCAACAGGAAAAATAATTCATACGATGATATGCACGGGGCAAGACTCGACAATTTAATGCAATTTAAATTTAATGTAATTTAGTAACTGATAAGTCAACTATTAGGTGGATGTATGCTTGCTCCCAGAGATTTCTTTTTTGCGTATTCCCTAGGATTTCGAAGCAAATTTTCCTGTTTCCTAGGATATTTCCAGCAAAGCAGAAGCGCACGCAAAAGCGAGCGACCAGCGACACATCAGACTGGCGGCGCTGTTTTTGCAAAGAACGGGGGAGCAAAATAGTACCGAGTTCTGTGTAGTTTTATTGCACATCATGTGGCAGTGCGATCAAGGGGGTTGCGTAGGGGCCTACGGGCTTTACTTTGTGTGCTTGGTTTGCAAAAACTAATTTGTGTAGATCATTACCACGGCATGTCTAATCTTGCCCCGCGCAGTGTCCCGTCTTGCCGCGAGGGTTGGGGCAAGATGAGACAATCTGCATTTTTGAATTAATTGTTCTGTGCTTATTTTAGAACGCCTAAATTCGTGCCTAGGGCTAGATTTTTTAAATATACGAAAAATAAAAATTTCATATTAAATTGTAAGTTTCTGTCTCGTTTTGCCCCACCTTACCCTAAACCCGAAGACATGCATTGTCAACTGGCTGTTTCCGCTTTTCTTTTCTTTTTTCGTACTTTTTCTACATGTCTTTTTCCCAAGTTGAGCACAACAGCACAACCAACCCACCGATCGACCGGGCAGCAACACATAGGAGATTTTCAGTGCTCCTGAACATTGTCATAATTAGTTGTGAGAAACTACGTAGTTTTTCTCGAATCTTTCTTCATATTTTCAGAACCTGATTTGGAAGGACAGTTCATTCATTGTGTCAAGTGGTGGTTTTCAGATATGAATTCTGTATACAACCGTCCGGCTCCACCAGAACTGTCGCGAAGGGTGTTTGCGCCTGGGGCAGGGCAGATCTGTGGCGCCCCCCCCCCCCCCTCTCCTCACTGCCGTCAGAAGCCTTGTAAACAAAGAGAAGAAAACGCCCTGCCTTTACACTGCCGAGACCGTAAATTCAAATTCTCTTCATTCCTACTTTATACTGTCCAACCAACCTGCCAGGGCATGCCGTTCGGCACCCTCTCTGGCAAGGGCGCCCGGGGCGGCTGCCCCTCTCGCGCCCCCGTGGCTACGGCTCTGGGCTCCACAATTTCTGCAACATATTCCTATCTTTTTTTTCTTTTCTGCATGTACAGTAATTACGGTAATTTCCGCTTGCTTGTTGCACTACTTCCTTGTTGCTTTACAGTACATTTAAATGCGTGATTCAACATAATTGTGTCTGCAGTAAAATAACGTGTTCTGCAACCTCTTTCATCCACGTCCATGCCGGTCATAAAACTTACCACGTTACCACGACAAGAGGGTAAAACCCGTTTCGTGAAACATGGATGCCGAAAACGCTGAGCATTTTCAGTGAATGCGACACGGAGACGCCCCAGACGTTGAAATTTACGTAAGGCTTTCGACATACTTGTTTGAATACCTGTTTGACATACTCTTCCCACTAACGGACCCGTTCGGCTTACTTGAGGGTAAAGAAGGAAAGAAAAGCTGTACACTTGTTCTTGTTCTTTTTTGTGTACTTTGATAATTGAATAATTGTTGGATACCTTCGACTCCGTTATTATTGGATTTCCTTCGCTGTTGCTACTCCGCGGTTTCCCTGCAGTACCGTTTCTGTTTAGTTACCCCCTCTTCCCCTATGTTTCTTCCGCTCCCTGTAACTAGGTCCCATGTTTCTCGTCGCAGGTGACACACGCACGAGATGGCCGGAATATTGTTCACCCTCAACCCACCCTCGTGAGTACTTTCCAGAGAGTAGAAACGATTGTATACAACAAAAGTGTTATACCCTATATTGCAGTTTCTTTACCGCACATAACACCGCTAAGTTTGCGTCAAAGCATTTCTATAGAATCGCAAAGGGGCGACATAAAGCGATGTCTTCATCGCTTCGGAAACTATGGTGGCACTTTATTCCTACGTGGTTACCGGTAATCGTTCCGTAAATAGTTTGCTTTGATAAAGGTGAGACGCCTGAGCACCAGCTCGTGTGGCTCAATGGTTAGCGTGCAAGCAGTGCCACGTCGAAACTGGGAGGTACCCCGGTTCGAATCCCGGTGCCGGGTATGCGGTCTGGGATTTTTCTGGGTTTTCCTCAGACGCTTTCAGGCATATGTCGGTACAGTTCCCTTACCATGGCCATGCATGGGTACATGCCCTACTGTTATCGACCTAATTGGTACTATCGGTTTCCTTCCAGGTAAAACTCTGCAAAAAATACCAGGATCAGACCACGTTAGTCTTCAAACACCAGCTGCACACTCCACTGAGGTACAGGGACTAACAAAAGGACGTCGCAGCACAAGTACGGGTGACTGTGTACAGGCTTAGATGCGTCGAGACCAGCCATGTCTACTAAGCAGCGAGATCGACCACCAGCACTGCTGAAACCTCCGCCGCTGGAACCCAAGGGAACCCTCGCAGAACAGCCACGCAAGTTACAGAAAAGGATGCCGCCTATCTGATGTATTACTAGGTTTGATAAAGTCAGGAATAAATTGTGATGCCTGACACACACACATATACACACGCAAGAAAAGTGTTCTAGCCCAGCAATGGTGTTGTCTTAATATGGGTAGTAGTGTCTTGCAAGCTCAGGGACTATACCTGCACCATGTAATGACAAAACAAAATTTATTCGAAAAGCGGTGTCACATGAATTCCATAATCCACTCTTGTTGCTTGTTGCATTTTCAATTTTTTTTTCGACAGTGCGTTTTGGATGTGGGTGTTCGCGAGGGATGTTTCTACTGTAGTACCCTTTATTTCGCTTACAGTACAATTTTGTAGCACATGTAACGAGTTTTACGCAGTTTTTATGAATGTTGGGGCATGCCTTCGTTTAGTTTTGAGGGTAGTGTGTACAGTACGATACCATACAGTACGCACGAGTACAGTAGTCTATGTGCATCTGCGAACGTACTCCGTCAAGTAGTGAATTCACAATATGAATCTTAAAATCCTTAACGGAATTTTCCACGATTTACTGAATGTAAATTCGTAACTAACGCAGTTGAAGTTGTGGTTGTATTGTTGAAATGCGGGCGGGCTCGTATAGACTCATCACACTGTCGTTGTCGTCGTTTATGCATTCATCCACGGCATCTCTTGCGAAGACTTCCGTTCGATGTGCACCTGCGAACGTACTCCGTCAAGCAAGAATAATAGTGAATTCACAATATGAATCCTAAAATCTAACTGAATTTTCTATTTTGACGTCCACGATTTACTGAATGTAGATGCGTAGCTAACGCAGTTTATGTTGTGGCTGTATTGTAGAAATGCGAGCGGGCTCGTATAGACTCGTCAAACTGTCGTTGTCGTCGTTTATCCATTCATCCACGGCATCTCTTGCGAAGACTTCCGTTCGATGTGCACCTGCGAACGTACTCCGTCAAGCAAGAATAATAGTGAATTCACAATATGAATCCTAAAATCTAACTGAATTTTCTATTTTGACGTCCACGATTTACTGAATGTAGATGCGTAGCTAACGCAGTTTATGTTGTGGCTGTATTGTAGAAATGCGAGCGGGCTCGTATAGACTCGTCAAACTGTCGTTGTCGTCGTTTATCCATTCATCCACGGCATCTCTTGCGAAGACTTCCGTTCGATGTGCACCTGCGAACGTACTCCGTCAAGCAAGAATAATAGTGAATTCACAATATGAATCCTAAAATCTAACTGAATTTTCTATTTTGACGTCCACGATTTACTGAATGTAGATGCGTAACTAACGCAGTTTATGTTGTGGCTGTATTGTTGAAATGCGAGCGGGCTCGTATAGACTCGTCAAACTGTCGTCGTTTATGCATTCATCCACGGCATCTCTTGCGAAGACCTCCGTTCGATGTGCACCTGCGAACGTACTCCGTCAAGCAAGAATAATAGTGAATTCACAATATGAATCCTAAAATCTGTAACTGAATTTTCTACTTTGACGTCCACGATTTACTGAATGTAGATTCGTAACTAACGCAGTTTATGTTGTGGCTGTATTGTTGAAATGCGAGCGGGCTCGTATAGACTCGTCAAACTCGTCGTCGTCGTTTATGCATTCATCCAGGGCATCTCTTGCGAAGACTTCCGTTCGATGTGCACCTGCGAACGTACTCCGTCAAGCAAGAATAATAGTGAATTCACAATATGAATCCTAAAATCTGTAACTGAATTTTCTACTTTGACGTCCACGATTTACTGAATGTAGATTCGTAACTAACGCAGTTTATGTTGTGGCTGTATTGTTGAAATGCGAGCGGGCTCGTATGGACTCTTCAAACTGTCGTCGTCGTTTATGCATTCATCCACGGCATCTCTTGCGAAGACTTCCGTTCGATGTGCACCTGCGAACGTACTCCGTCAAGCAAGAATAATAGTGAATTCACAATATGAATCCTAAAATCTGTAACTGAATTTTCTATTTTGACGTCCACGACTTACTGAATGTAGATGCGTAACTAACGCAGTTTATGTTGTGGCTGTATTGTTGAAATGCGAGCGGGCTCGTATAGACTCGTCAAACTGTCGTTGTCGTTTATGCATTCATCCACGGCATCTCTTGCGAAGACTTCCGTTCGATGTGCACCTGCGAACGTACTCCGTCAAGCAAGAATAATTGTGAACTCACAATATCAATCCTAAAATCTAACTGAATTTTCTATTTTGACGTCCACGATTTACTGAATGTAGATTCGTAACTAACGCAGTTTATGTTGTGGCTGTATTGTTGAAATGCGAGCGGGCTCGTATAGACTCGTCAAACTGTCGTTGTCGTTTATGCATTCATCCACGGCATCTCTTGCGAAGACTTCCGTTCGATGTGCACCTGCGAACGTACTCCGTCAAGCAAGAATAGTGAATTCACAATATGAATCCTAAAATCTGTAACAATTTTCTATTTTGACGTCCACGATTTACTGAATGTAGATGCGTAACTAACGCAGTTTATGTTGTGGCTGTATTGTTGAAATGCGAGCGGGCTCGTATAGACTCGTCAAACTCGTCGTCGTCGTTTATGCATTCATCCAGGGCATCTCTTGCGAAGACTTCCGTTCGATGTGCACCTGCGAACGTACTCCGTCAAGCAAGAATAATAGTGAATTCACAATATGAATCCTAAAATCTGTAACAATTTTCTATTTTGACGTCCACGATTTACTGAATGTAGATGCGTAACTAACGCAGTTTATGTTGTGGCTGTATTGTTGAAATGCGAGCGGGCTCGTATAGACTCGTCAAACTCGTCGTCGTCGTTTATGCATTCATCCAGGGCATCTCTTGCGAAGACTTCCGTTCGATGTGCACCTGCGAACGTACTCCGTCAAGCAAGAATAATAGTGAATTCACAATATGAATCCTAAAATCTGTAACTGAATTTTCTATTTTGACGTCCACGATTGACTGAATGTAGATGCGTAACTAACGCAGTTTATGTTGTGGCTGTATTGTTGAAATGCGAGCGGGCTCGTATAGACTCGTCAAACTGTCGTCGTCGTTTATGCATTCATCCAGGGCATCTCTTGCGAAGACTTCCGTTCGATGTGCACCTGCGAACGTACTCCGTCAAGCAAGAATAATAGTGAATTCACAATATGAATCCTAAAATCTGTAACAATTTTCTATTTTGACGTCCACGATTTACTGAATGTAGATGCGTAACTAACGCAGTTTATGTTGTGGCTGTATTGTTGAAATGCGAGCGGGCTCGTATAGACTCGTCAAACTGTCGTCGTCGTTTATGCATTCATCCACGGCATCTCTTGCGAAGGCCTCCGTTCGATGTGCACCTGCGAACGTACTCCGTCAAGCAAGAATAATAGTGAATTCACAATATGAATCCTAAAATCTGTAACAATTTCCTATTTTGACGTCCACGATTTGCTGAATGTAGATGCGTAACTAACGCAGTTTATGTTGTGGCTGTATTGTTGAAATGCGAGCGGGCTCGTATAGACTCGTCAAACTGTCGTTGTCGTCGTTTATGCATTCATCCAGGGCATCTCTTGCGAAGACTTCCGTTCGATGTGCACCTGCGAACGTACTCCGTCAAGCAAGAATAATTGTGAATTCACAATATCAATCCTAAAATCTGTAACTGAATTTTCTACTTTGACGTCCACGATTTACTGAATGTAGATTCGTAACTAACGCAGTTTATGTTGTGGCTGTATTGTTGAAATGCGAGCGGGCTCGTATAGACTCGTCAAACTGTCGTTGTCGTCGTTTATGCACGGCATCTCTTGCAAAGACTTCCGTTCGATGTGCACCTGCGAACGTACTCCGTCAAGTAAGAATAATAGTGAATTCGGGCTGTATTGTTGAAATGCGAACGGGCTCGTATAGCCTCTATAAAAGAGATAGGGCGCAGACTAACTGGTGCATGATGATGAAGGAACGAATAACCAGAGACACGGGACACGAAGACAAGCACAAGGAGGGAATAGAGAGGTAGCAAGCGAGCTGGTGGTATAGATCCATAACCCGAGACTAGGGGACAAAAAACGACAAACACAGACAAGGTCTCAAGGTCTCACGATACGAGTCTTAAAATCCGTAACGGAATTTTCTATTTTGACGTCCACGATTGTTTTCAATATTGTTGAAATACGAGCGGGCTCGTAGTATGGTGAGCTAGGAGGACAGGTATGTTGAACGGCGGTTTCTGGCGGTTGCAAACGGGTCGTGCCGACGGGCCAGCCGATAGGTGGTTACTCGCTCTCGCTGCGCGCGCCCTCGTGGTCACGTGGCCCTATATGCAAAGAGTAACGCGGAGAACCCCAGTTCGAGGGAAAGAAAGATATGCGCGTGCTGGTGGGTCACGCTGATAAACTTGATAAACAGCTGACAACGGGGCGTGCTTGAAGTCTGTGCAGGGTTCTGCCTAGGAATTGGCAGTACTGTTTTCATTTTTAATGTATGCTAGAGGTAGCGCCTTAGTGTTCAGGAAGAAAATGTCAGTCGATGATTCTCCCGTTTTGGCTCATTGCAAGAAGGTGGCGAAATTTTCGCTACCTGTTACTTGGTTACGTTTGGATTTCGTTATACACCCGGTTCCACGCTGCTTGTAGTGAGTGCAGCTTGTGTGCGAAACCTTGGAATTCTTTGATATGAATAAGTTTCGCACATAGAGACACTGAGATTCTGGATTCCAGATATGTTATGGAAATCAACCGATGTCGTTCCCTCTATATTCCATTTTCGAAAACATAGCATGTTAATACATTCGGAGTGTTTGAAATTGTCGAGGTCACCAACTCGTGCCACCCACAGAAAGTGAACAGAAAGTGAAAGTTAGTTTCTATGAACAGAAGGTCCAAAATATCTCTCTGAACAGGAGTTGAGAAAAAAAATACAGAAAATACTCATTTAATGCCTTTGTGAATAAGGAATGTGGCACAGAGAATGTAATCGGCATTGCCGTGGTTGTCCGGCATCAACCTTATTTAGTGATGCCAGATGCCATCAACATTCCAGAAATTATGCAGTACACCCAAACCCAAAAAATTTTCAATTTTCAATTTCACCCTGTGGAAACCTAAGTTCCCACAACCTCGGGGCGTGAGCCCGTCCGTTCCGTGCGCGAAGGAACAAGCAGCACAACAGAAATTCAAACAGACATACCAGGTTTATTTCACGTTCAGACAGCTTGCACCCAGCAAAAACCGCACAACGAAAAGGCCTCTTATCCAGCGGATCACCGCTTTTATCCCTCTGCGTGGGGTACGCCCCCCTGGAGCACGGCTGCCCCCTATCGCCGTAACCCGTGGCGCTCTCTTATCGCCACACCCCCCCTCCCTTACAGGGTCATGAGGTCGTCCGACAGGTCTAGTACGGCGTCGTCCATGGCTGAAGAGGGGGCAGGCGGCGGAGGAGGGGGAGGCCTGGTCTCCACCAGAAGTTCGGGTCTGAGCCGCCTGAGGGTGGAGAGGGCTGTTGTCACGTCGTTGGCTGTCCGGGCGGCCTCCGTTCGGGCCTGGTGAAGTGGGCCCCGGCGGTGTGTCGGACGGTGCAGTTCGGGGACCAAGCAGAGCGGGCATAGGATCCGCTTCTCCTCCGCAGTGAGGGGCTGTAGGGGATCGGCCGGGTGGCGGTCGGTGAGCGTCAGACCGCGAAACGGAGCCGGAGTCTGTGTGGGGTAGTCCCCCCGGAGGGGCCTTGGCTGGTGAGCCCACCGTGTGCGGGATGCCCAGGAAACCGGCTGTCCGTGGGACACAACTGTCCAAGTGGCCACGGAGTGGTGCTGGGGTGGATCCGGATCCGGGCGGCTTCCGCGGGAACGGGAGCGGGCAGGTGCACGGCGGGCGGGATGCTGCGGACGTCGTTGCATCTGAGAGGAGATGTAAAGGGAAGCGGTGAGAAGGCGGCCTCAAACCGTGGGCGCCTGAGAAGGCGTCCCCCCAAAACAGATAGCGGAAAACTGTGGAACAGAAATCACACTACTAAAGCACTAAATCACAAGCACTATGCTTAGCGATGGAGATAGTGGCAGCTACGTGCGCCGCCTGCGGGGACGCAAGTTGTAGCGGCTGGACGCAGGTCCGGGAACGGGATCCGGGTCCAGGTCTTGGAGGGAGGCAGGTTGCGAATCTGGCTCCTCTCCGTCAGGGTCTCGGAGATGGTAAGACTTCAAGTCCGAGATGTGAACCGGCCCAGTCTCTTCGCCGGTGTCGCAGCGACGAAGCCTGTAAGTGAGGCCGGAGGAGCACGCACTTACCTCGAAGGGGCCATCCCACCTATCTGCGAGTGAAGCTGCAAAGCCTCGTGACGCATCACTTAGCGGGTGAGTCCGTCGAAGGACGAGGTCACCGACGCTGTAGGTGAGGTTCCGACGTCCACGGTTGTACTGGCGAGCCTGGTCCAACCTTGCGACGTCCAGGTTCTCCCGAGCCGTCCGGGCTGCATCGTCCAGTCGACTCCGGAGGTCCTCAGCAAACCTTGAATAAGGAGGCCGGGTAGCACCATCCCGGAGGCCCAGAGCATTCTCCACAGGAAAAGGGGCCTCTCGTCCCAAGTTCAGGAACGCCGGGGTGAATCCTGTAGACCTATTGACCGTCGTCCGCGTAGCGAACGCCAGCTCAGCCAGGCGAAGATCCCAATCACGGTGGTGCTGGCTAGTAAAAGCAACCAACATCATTTTCAGGTTCCGATTAACACGTTCGGTAATGTTAGCCTGAGGGTGATACGGGGAAGTCTTCTTATGCTGAATGCCTAAGACAGCGCAAGAATCTGAGAACACCTTACTTGTAAAGTAGGTTGCGTTGTCGGTGATCAGCTGTGCGGGAAACCCGAACCGGCAAAAGGTGTCGAGTAACTTTTCCCACACTCTCTGGGAAGTCAGTGTCCTGAGAGGAAACAGCTCAACCCATTTCGTGAAATGATCAGTAACCACGAACAAATACTGGTTACCTCTAGGACTACGGGGAAATGGTCCCATCACATCACAAGCGACTATCTGCCAGGGTCTATTGCTCTGAACAGGCTGTAAGCGCCCAGGGGGTAAACCACCACGAGGTTTCGCTCTCTGGCATACGGGACAAGTGCGAACATACTTTGTTACATCCTGCCTCATTCCTGGCCATGTCGCAACACGACACAACTTTTCGTAAGTTTTCCTGCCGCTGCTGTGACCTGCCAAGGCCGAGTCATGAAAGTAACGTATGAAAGACTTACGCAACTTCCGTGGCACCACGACTCTGAACGGGGATGAGCCGTCGTCCTCATCCGCCTGGGGTATGTATCTGAACAGGATGCCATCCTCGCCCAGCAGATAGGAGTCGTGCCGTCCGTCAGTCGTTCCGGTGTCCGCCGAGTCTTGCTCAGCTATCCACTGCGACACCCGCTGACAAAGGCCGTCCGCTCTCTGAGCGTCTAGGAGCTGCTGTCTGCTCACGACCGTGCCCCAAGACGAAGATACGTCTCGTGCCACCTGTGCTGCTGCCAGAAGTTGAGAAGGCGCCTCGGTGCCTTCCTCTTCCCCCTCCGGTAGAGGCGCGCGGGACAGCGCGTCTGCTACCACGTTTGTTGAGCCCCGCCTGTACTCCACGTTGAAGGAGTAGCCTTGTAGCGTCAGGGCCCACCTGGCAAGTCGTCCAGACGGGTTATGGAGCCGCTGCAGCCAAGAAAGTGCCTGGTGGTCAGTCTGGACAGTGAAGGTACTGCCGTCCAGGTAAAGGTCGAACTTCCTGAAAGCGAAGATGATCGCCAAGCACTCCTTTTCCGTCACGGAGTAGTTCCGTTCTGCCGGATTCAGCGTGCGACTTGCAAAAGCCACTGGACAAAGAATAGCGTCATGCTCCTGCAAGAGAACTGCGCCAACACCATAATCGCTTGCATCTGTTTGCACAACAAATGGTTTGTTGAGGTCGGGCAGATAAAGCCTAGCCGTATCAGCGATTGCTTGTGATAGAGCTCGAAATGATCGTTCCTGCTAGGCTCCGGCTCCCCAATTCCAGCGCGTGTCCTTGCGCAACAACTGGTTAAGCGGCTGCGCTAGCTCGGCACAATTAGGAATGAATTGTCTGTAAAAACCAACCATACCTAGGAAGCGCTGCAAGGCTTTGACGTTACCGGGAACCGGAAAGTCCGTGATCGCCTTTAGCTTGTCGTCGTTAGGACGGATGGTCCCTCTGTCCACCACAAAGCCGAGGAGGCTGATCCTAGACGATGCCAGCTGCACCTTGCGGGGGTTGATCGTTATGCCCGCTTCGTTCATCCTTGCAAGGACGATTGATAGGTGTTCCAAGTGTTCCTGAAAATTTCTAGAAAACACTACGACATCATCCATGTATGCCATTGCGAAATTGTACTTCGCATCTCCCAACACTGTATCCATCAACCGCTGGAAACTGGCGGGTGAATTAGACAGTCCGAAAGGAATTCGTACAAATTCAAAGAAACCTCTATGACACGTAAAGGCTGTTTTTGGGACATCCTCCGGGGCAACTTGGATTTGCAAAAACCCTCTACTACAATCAAGCGTTGAAAACACAGCTGCATTGCCCAGGGAATACATGATTGACTCAATGGACGGGAAGGGGTAAGAATCCCTTACAGTTACTGCGTTGAGTCGACGGTAGTCGACGCATAACCTAGCCGTACCATCACGTTTCGGAGCCAGAACAACAGGAAATGCCCAAGGGCTCTGGGACCTTTGAACTGCACCGGTTTGGAGCATTTCGTCAAGAGCAGTGTCTAACAAAGCACGCTTATGCACACTCAATGGTCTGGGTTTACAACGCCAGGGCCTAGCGTTACCGGTGTCTATGCTATGCTGTAACACAGACGACTTACCCGGTTTTTCGGTAAAGATTCCGTCAAACTGCCGCAGTACTTGTTCAAGCTGACGGCGTTGCTCCTCGGGACCATGGAATGACCCCAAGACAGTCGGCAGCCCAGACGTTTCAACGGTCGCTGCCACAGCTTGCTGTGCTGTGCTGTGTTCCCGTGCTGCGGCGAAGCGGAAAAATCCCGACGAGCCGTGGTACACGTATCCTCCATTGGGCAGGTCCAGCACCAACTTCTGCCGGATGATGAAGTCTCTGCCCAGGATAACAGGAACTGCCAGGCCAGGAAGGTGCACGAAGCGCTGCTTTCGTCGTCTCCCATCCAAACGTACCCAGAGCACAACTGCAGCCTGTGCTGGAACGGCGTCATTGGAAGCAAGACGAAGAGTGACGTCTGTGGATTGCAATTCCACATGCCGTGATAAGCAATGTTCGTAAACACTATCCCCGATAAGGGAAAGCGTAGCCCCCGTGTCGATAAGGGCGATGTAATCTTTACCCAAAATTCGAACGGCGATGTTTGGTTCCTTATCCTCGATGTAATCTCGGACAGAAAAAGCAAGAGGAGCCAAAGCATCTCTTTGCGTTATCTTACCGCTTGCAAAGCTAGTTTTTGACTGATCAAGGCCACGGATAGTAACCGTCTGCTCGCTTTCTTCGCAACTTGCCGACGTCGTTGAGCGAGCATTCATGGACGCCGGCTGCGACCGTTTCCCGATGGCACATTACGGGTGTTCGGTCTTTGTCGCGGGCATTCCCGACGAAAATGGTCAGGGCTGCCGCAATTCCAACAGCCGTTGGGCGCTCGTGGCTGCGGGGGCGCAGGATGGTGCCGCTCCCGCTGCCGTGGGGTTTCGCTAGCTGAAAGGCCAGGTTGACCGCGACTTCGGGGCGGGACGGGTCTGTCAAGGCTCGTTCCTGCGGGGATCGTCCTCTGGTCATAGAGGAACGGATCTAGGGCTCGGTGGGATGACTCCGCATTGTCTGAATTACGGGGGTTGTCACCCAAACCTGTTGCATACAGGCGTTCGACCGAGGCGGCTCCTCCCGACCACGCGCAGCGCGGTTCCAACGCTAGCTCCGGGGGCGGAGGGGGCCGGTATTGAAGCTCTGCCAGGAGGTCGCCTTGTATTGAACGAGCCTCCTGGGCCAACGCCTCAAGGGTTTCAAAGCGATGGGCTCTTAAGTAGGGCCGGAAGCGCGGGTGGCACTGACGGATCGCCCGTGCGACACGCTGCTCTTCCGTAGCAGTGGGATCCGCTCTGCTGTACAGATCCTGCAATGCCCGAACGAATTCAGATAAGCTTTCCTCAGGATGTTGAGTACGTTTATGTAATTCCTCTAGGACACGGTATTCGTAATCCGGGGGAAGGAATTCGTTTTTGAACCGCTCCTAGAAGTCCTGCAAGGACGTAAACTCCGATTGCAACCGAAGCCAGCGGGCGGCGTCTCCGACCAAAGCAACCTGCAGGATGCGTTGGATTAGGACTTCATCCGAAATTCCCATACCCGTCTGATAGGCGGTGAGGTCATCCAGGAAATCGGCAACAGACTTCTTATCGGTGTAACCTGAGAAGGTAGGCACCGGTAAGTTGAGTCGTAGAGGTGCTTGTGCCTGCGGCGGCGAAACCGACCCGGCATCCAGGCGTTGAACCACCAACGAGCACAACTCCGTCATGCGTGACAGGAGTTCTGCTGTTGTGATGGCGTCTGACTGCGGCGCGGGCACCTTCGCCTTGTCAGCCATCAGCTCCGAGGGCTCGTCCACCGGGTGGGAGCTGAAAAACTCAAAGAAACACACGAAAACCGCACACACAAAAAAACAACGGCAAAAAAACTAAGAGCAAAAACTGTAAACTACAACAAGTACTAACTACACAAACTCACAGTGCCGCGTGTTCCCC
This sequence comes from Ornithodoros turicata, assembly GCF_037126465.1. NCBI lineage: Eukaryota > Metazoa > Arthropoda > Arachnida > Ixodida > Argasidae > Ornithodoros > Ornithodoros turicata. The sequence goes on from NC_088201.1 coordinate 134,530,341, forward strand.
GCCACGGGACGAACGAGCTCGAACCCCAAACGTTGGGCGCCAGTTGTGGAAACCTAAGTTCCCACAACCTCGGGGCGTCAGCCCGTCCGTTCCGTGCGCGAAGGAACAAGCAGCACAACAGAAATTCAAACAGACATACCAGGTTTATTTCACGTTCAGACAGCTTGCACCCAGCAAAAACCGCACAACGAAAAGGCCTCTTATCCAGCGGATCACCGCTTTTATCCCTCTGCGTGGGGTACGCCCCCCTGGAGCACGGCTGCCCCCTATCGCCGTAACCCGTGGCGCTCTCTTATCGCCACAACCCAAAAAAGGAATGAAAAGGGATTGCGAGGACAATTAGTAAATTCTACCAAGGGCCGCTGCGGGGCCTGGGGCAAAGGCACACGATTAAGTGCATACTTAAAAAAATAAGTAATCCCTGGTTGAAGGCTTCGTGCGCGGGGTCTATCGCCGGCCCTGATTCTACACGAGGCCCGATCATTGTGAACATCCTAGTGGCACACATGACGTGATTTTTAGTTACTTGTGGACGTTAGTTCCAACCGCATGCACATCATGCACATGGGATGATGTTGCTCACGATAAGCAAGCCGGTACATTGCTTTTCCAGAAGGTCGTTCGCTCTACCGGTACCGTACACGAAATGGGCCAGTCTCAGTCAGTCAGTCTCACTTCAGCAATGCATTCCTCGAAGTTATATTTTGCCTGCGGTGCCAATATTTGCCATTTGTTTCTTTGCTGCTGAGAGCTCCAGTTCTCACTTAGCGACGGCGTAAACGGGCGGCGGAAGTAGAGGCGCATTTCCGCCTCCCCGTCAGCGCGCATTATCAAGTTCATACCACAGTGGCATTCCGTCGTCCAAAGCAGACGAAAAATCAAGAGGCGTGGCCTTTCTGTCACGTAATTGGTCGCCAGCTGTCGTTCTCGGCAGCTCTCGCCGACGTCGTGAAAGAAGGTCGGCATGGCAGTTTTTTTGGCTCGACGTCTCTACTCTCCCGACTCCGGAAATGCGCGTCTATTTCCGTCGCCCGCTGAAGACGCCGTGTCGGGCGTCGCCAAGTGAGAACTGGTGAGCTTGAGATGGCCTTGTCGATGGTGGGAACATTTTTTCACAGAACAACAAAATTGTCATTTAGACTGTCGTTATATACAGTGTACCTCGCCACGCATGTAATTATTTTGCTATGTAACTCGTCAAGTTAACCGCGTATAAAGGAACACAGCGTCAGCGATAAAATATGAAATTTCCTTGTATACTGGTGCTGTGGCGGCATTCGTATTAACCGAAAATGCTTCAGTGGTGGTCCTAGAACCACCGTATCCATTGTATCCACCGTTTGAACGGCCTAAGAGCGTCGTTGAAAAGCCCCCCGCCCTATGACTTGCTAAATATGTGCTTCGTGTGCTGCTGTCATCCTACATTTTGCACGTTAACCCGTATTTTCACCGCTTGTAGGCGTCCTACGACTGTGTCGCGGCGGCCATGTTTTTCTGTTTCCATCATCCGGGTTATATTAAATGGAACCTATTGACATCGAATATATACCTGTGACAACCGGCGAACGGCACACCAGTATTTCTAGCTCACCATGGAGAGATGCTTACTCTCAGGGTTTATAATTGCTTTTTCCTCCTGCCTCGTCTTCCGAACTACAGGCGGTCGGAGAGAAGAAATTGCTGCGAAGACACCAGAGGTAAATGGGGAAGACAAAATTGTATTTCTGGATTAGGCTTGTCCTACTGGTACCCCCGGCCTATAACGAAAAAGAGAAACCAACCCAGAAATGTTAGCTCGGGTGGGATATGCATACATGGGCCGGAAGAACCCCTATGTGTCTCGTATAATTCTTGCTCTAACTCCAGGTAAGTACCGTTCGCCGGCTACGATCGACACTTAACTCTAGGGTTAGGAACCTATGACTTGGGTGCCAAAGTTTGCTCTCGCAAGTGTTCCGACGATAGAAGTGGTTGTCGGAGGGCCAATCCGCCACTTCCGGGTTTTCAGCTACAGAAACCCTCTTAGTCTGAGCTTTGGGGGTAGCCGCTCCTCGCGTGGAATGTGTCAACCCCTGCCATTACCAGGAGTCGTTTCATACGCGTGCTATCGTATCGCGGGCTGCGGGCTTGAAAGGTTTCTGAGTGGTCAAGATAATTTGCATTGTTCCACCACGGTGGGGGGAGGTACGTGCAATGTAACACTGACGACAGCTCACAGGGTTTGTGAGAGGGTTTGAATCTGAGGTAGGTCTGGTCCCCCTCACAGGGGGACCAGGCGAATGGGAAGCTCTCAGCTGATTTAGCAGTGGAGTACTTGATTTGCAAGGGAGCCGTCTCGGCCATCCCTCTTCACACAGCTCGCTTTCATACCCGCTTCTGGTCCCCCTGTGAGAGGATTTGAATCTGAGGTAGAGGCTGACAGAACTGCAACTTATCAGAACTGCAACTTATCAGAACTGCAACTTATCAGTTGTAGTTCTGTTAGCCTCTACCTCAGATCCGAAACCTCTCACAGGGGAACCAGGCGAATGGGAAGTTCTCAGCTAATTTAGCAGTGGCGGACTTGATTTGCAAGGGAGCCGTCTCGGCCATCCCTCTTCACACAGCTCGCTTTCTATCCCGCTTCTTCTATCCCCCCACTGCCTGCAGTACCCATGCATCGCTTGTTAGTCTTCTCCAATCGTGGGCACAAAGGGCTAACCTGCCTGATGGCATGGTCGGGTATGTAGGATGACGTAGCTCTTGTACCTCGTGGTGCCCTTCCCTGGGGTCCGCCTGGAAAGGGCTTCCCTGGAAAGGGTTGGTTTGGGCGCCGAATGGTGGACTAGGGGCAGGGGAAGGCTGGAACCCCTTTGGAGCAGGCTCCATCGTGGCTGGCCTGGAAGAGCTCTGCCGCGCCTCCCGGAGCACCTTGTAGTTTTCATTCATGACAGAATTGATGTTCTGAGGTTGGAACCAAGGTGTCTGGTCTCTCTGGTGCCCCCCACATCGGAATCCCCCTGCCGCTTGTCCCGGGAGACCTCATTGGCCAAGGACTTCACCTCTGGATTCAAGTCTGGGACAACGAGAAAGGGGGACTTCACCCGTGGGAAGTCCACCAAGGCCTTCCAGCAGCGCTCCGCTCGGCCCCCGGGGCCCCAGTGTCTCTGAAGGAAGTTGAAGATGTCGGGCGAAATCTCCTTATGGCCTACACCTGACAACCCTGTCAACCATCCCCCAGAGACGGGCTCTACTGTCCCTGAGGTGCCCTGGGCACCTTTTTGAAGGCTTGGGAGAGGTTGATGGGCAGGCAGCTTTAGCTCCGGTGGCGACAACGGCTCCCTGATGTCCTCCCCGTCTCCGAAGTACGAGCCCTCCAGCTCCTGCGTGGGTAGCGGAGGAATTCGCTCCACCAGTGTGGCTACAGATGCAGCCAGATTCTTAACAATACTTCTGAAGTCGGAATCCTGACCTGAAGGAGAGGCTGCCATGGTGCCTATGAGGCAGGAAAAAAGGGGGGCGGGGTTGACCCTTCGAATACCCACATAACCAAGAATAAGCACAATGCACTACCAAGTGAACGGCTATCCAGCCTGTGGGTGATAATGTTGTTCGAATGCGTTGCCCCGTGAGCGGCTATCCAGCCTAGGGCAATAATGAGGTTAGAGCACTGCCCAGTGAACGGCTATCCGGCCTGTGGGCGATAATGTGGCTAAGTGTGCGGCCCAGCTAATCCGGACTGGGCGATAAAATGGCTAAGTGCGCTGCTCAGTGAACGGCTATGCAGCCTGTGGGCGATCATTCACCGGTACATATACTGCCGAGAGCTACTTGGAGCAACGTGGCGACTACGCCTAACAACCAGCCCAACTACAACAGGTCAACTCTAATAAAAGGGCTGCCCAAAATAATGAGGTGACATTCCCAGAAATCCGGGACACGGTTTCTTAAAGTTGGCTTGACCGGCGTACTCGCTGCCCTCCATTGAAGCAATGCATTCCACCTGTTTTTGTTAGAATATCTGTTGACGCTGAGCTTTAGGAAGAAAAGCCCACACAAGGGTGTTGCTGTGAGAGGCCCATCGATGGTGTACTAGTGGAATGGAAGCGCAAGAGCGTCACAGTTTTGTTCCTGGAGGACTTATTTTCGCCGTGTTGGCTTCATGGCAGAATGCACTGGTGTGCTATTTTTGTTGTACTTGGCTAAAACAATGGGTTCTTCGGAAAAAGCGCATGTAGGACATGAAAGTTGAATTTGTCTTGTACGCTTTGCAACTTTGTGCGCTGTTGTGGGACGCTCCTATTTTGTTCCCACGACAAAAGAAGTATTGACAAGCTCCGTGTGGCTTGCGGAGCGTCTGTACCTTCATTCCTCGAGGGATCCCTTATGGCGTCGTTGGCTTAGTGGTAAAGATGCTGGTCCCTGCTTTCGGGGTCCGTGGTTCGATTCACGGTGTGCTGGGATTGTTTTTTTTCTTCTCTTTTTTCCTTTCTTCTTCATTTTTTTTTTTTTTTGTTGAGATAGTTTAACAGAGGTAGGTATGAGAGTAACGGCAGGGCGAGAGCGTCAGAGTTTTGGCTTAATAATGCTGTACTGGACCTATATCACACTGCATGGCGTTCAGTTTGATTTAGTTGCCCTAATGCTGTGCGATAGCCTGTGCAGTTAATATGTGAATAGCAGATGACTTCTCCTTGCACTCCCACTTACTTCACCGCTACAGGAATCCCCGTTTTGCACAACACCACCCGCGTTTGTTGTAATGTAGATTATTGTCAATCGTTTAAAATAAATTTAGGACTTGTGGCATAAACGCCCTTTCTTAACTGTGAACTCCAGGTCGATGTGACAACGGAATCAATTATGTGGGTCAACTTTGACGCGCTCTAATGGTAAGGGTATTTAAGATGAACGAATTACCACGCGTGTTTGTTGTAGCGTTGATACATGATACATTTACCATAAATTTCAGACCTGTAACGAATGCAAACATCTCAGGGAAAAGAGCTGTAGCTTATAGGTCCTTGTCCCTGTCAAGGCGGAACTCATCAAGTTTACATTGATAGAGGTCGACCTGACACGGAATCGTCACGCGGGTACACTTTAACGCGCTATAATGGGGAAATTAATTGAAATGCACCAAGTGCCACGCGTGTTTATTGTAGTGTACATGCTTGCCCATCATTTACCATAAATTTCAAACATGTGGCTTAAACGTCCTTTGTTCCCTGTCAAGGCGGAACTCATCAAATTTCCATTGATAGAGGTCGACCTGACAAGGAATCGTCAGGCGGGTACACTTTAAACCTCTGTAATGGCGAAACTAATTCAAATGCACAAAGTGCCACGCGTGTTTGTTGTAGTGTAGGTGCTTGTCCATCATTTACCATAAATTTGAAAGATGTGGCTTAAACGTCCTTTGTTCCCAGTCAAGGCGGAACTCATCAAATTTACATTGATAGAGGTCGACATGACACGGAATCGTCATGCCGGTACACTTTAACGCGCTATAATGGCGAAACTAATTGAAATGCACAAAGTGCCACGCGTGTTTGTTGTAGTGTAGATGTCAACCATTTACCATCAATTTCAAACATGTGGCTTAAACGTCCTTTGTTCCCTGTCAAGGCGGAACTCATGAAATTTTCATTGATAGAGGTCGACCTGACACGGAATCGTCAAGCAGGTACACGTTAGCGCGTTACAATGGCGAAACTAATTGAAATGCACAAAGTGCCAGGCGTGTTTGCTGTAGTGTAGACGCTTGTCCGTCATTTACCATAAATTCCAAACATGCGGTTTAAACGTCCTTTGTTCCCTGTGAAGGCGGAACTCCTCAAATTTTCATGGATAGAGGTCGACATGACACGGAATCGTCACGCCGGTACACTTTAACGCGCTATAATGGCGAAACTAATTGAAATGCACAAAGTGCCACCCCTGTTTGTTGTTGTGTAGATGCCTGTCAATCATTTACCACCAATTTCAAACATGTGGCTTAAACGTCCTTCGTTCCCTGTCAAGACGGAACTCACCAAATTTTCATTCATCGAGATCGATATGACGACGGAGTCCTGGTGAAAGCCAACTTGGACGCACTCTATAATAGTGAAACTAAATAGGATGCACAAAGTTACAAGCATGTTTTTTGTAATGTAGATTTTTTTATGTAATGTAGATCGAACTTGTGGCTTAAACGTCCGTTGTTCCCTGTAAAGACAGAACTCACCAAATTTTCATTCGAAGTTAATATGACGACGGAACCAATTATGCGGGTCAGCTTTGACTCGCTCTAATAGTAATTGGAATTAAAGTGAAGAAATTCCTACGCATGATTTTCGCAGTGTAGATGTATTTCAATGATTTAACATAAATTCAGGACATCTGGCTTAAACTTCCTTTATTCTCTACCTCGCCAAATTTTTCGTTCTCATGCAGCATTGTGCAAGGCCGTAACCTCCTTACGGGTTAACTCGTTCTTATAGCACAATTATGAATATGTTAAAAATACCATGCGTGTTTATTGTCATATACATGGTGTCCCAGCTAAATGTTACCATATTTTTTAAAATTATATCTATAACTTTTTCCGAGATGAAATCAATTGCAATATATCATATGCTGAAGGGCGCTCTCTAGGAAGACATTAGGAGACTTCTAAGGCAATGTCTTAACTAACTTTCGATAATTAACTTTTTAATTATGAATGCTACGAAGTTGTTCCAATGAGAACACCTGACCTCTTCGGTCACCAAATACCAAAGCCGTTTTCAGAACAAAAATCCGTTCGATAGATCGTTCGCAGAAGAAAAAATCGTGAAGGAACACCATTTCTTTCTTTATTTTATTTATTACGCATCTCTAGAGTGGCGTCTTTCGTTCGCCCCCAACACGAGAGAATGAAAGAGCACACTGTCGCCTCTTGCGTCCGTGAAAAAGATGGAAAAAAAAGACGGAAAATGCAGCTCAAGATAAGCGCAGCTCCGATAGAGTCACCCCGATACATTTTTCTTTCCGCAAGTTAACCAATCTTCCACGCATGAGTCGGCACTGTGCTCTTTCACTCTCTCGCATGGGGGTCAACGAAAGACGCTGTTTCGAAGATGCACAATGAACAAAATAAAGAAGAAAAAAAAGGTGTTTTTTCACGAATTTTTTTCATGCAATATATCGAATAGACTTTTGTTCTGAAAACGGCTTTGGTATCTGGTGACCGAAGAGATAAGATTTTCTCATTGGAACAACTTAGTAGCTTTTCTAATTAAAAAGTTATTATTGAAAGAATTAAGACATTGCCTTAGCAGTCTGCTAATGCCCTACTAGGGAATGCCCTTCAGCATACGCTATATCTCAAATTGATTTCATCTCGGAAGAAGTGATAGATATATTTTCTTAAAAATATGGTCACATTTAGCTGGGATACCCTGCATACAGGGTACGTGAAGTAAGACTGAATGAATTTGATGAAATCCGCGAATGACTTTCTTTTTCGCAAAAGTCGTCCAATATATGTATTCCGGACGCGACCAATTCAAAGGTGGTGGCGTATAAACAAATAGTGCAGCCGTTAACCAACGTTCCCGATTAATCATTATAATTAGTCAAAATACGTTGACTGCGTAATTGCAAAGATGTAGAGCATAACCATGAGGGCCTACCATGCAAGAACCGAAATCACAGAGCCTTTTTGCGCTCTAGTAAAAAAATGTGCGAACATACAAAATAATTGAACACTATGCGGGTTTTGCGGCGATTTCTCCTCTCCCTGACTCGGTGTCACCACTTCTCAACTGACAGCAGGTTGTTCCTGAAATCATGGAACAGCCCGCTTTGTCCCTGGAGCTAGGGAAATAGCGGTGTTGTTTCTCAGTCTACATTATCATAAAACATGCCGTACTTGATTTTCTTTCCGCGTTATCTCGTTTGATCTGCACAACACAGTTCGCGATGTGATGTGATAAACGTCACGCAATAAAACTGCAAATGCATTACTGTAAAAACCTGGCAGATAACAAAAAGACAATCACCGATTCCGCTGCTTAATAAATGTCTGCGTTGTATCAGATTTTAACGAGAGAAAAAAAATGACGACGCTAGGAAGCGGGGGCCCCCATGTTTGGAGGAACAGTGTGATGTTAGTATCGTCAAACGGTGACAGTGAAGGTGATAGGAACGAGCGGCTGCCGAACTCGCGGCAACTCTCGACGATAGTGCATTTTCGCTCATTTTTTAAGGGCACAGAGATTGTTACTGTTTCGATTCCTGCTGACTAGACTTCTCAGGGTTGTGTTCTCCCAATTTGGAATTGCGCGCTCAGCTTGTTTTCAGGCTTGTTTTATTACAAAAATAATTAACGGCCGCACTAATTACATTGATAATACACATACCGTCCACAACTATTGCACTCGAGACATTGTGCTGCTTGGGCATCTCTCTTCCTTTTGTCTTTGATTCGAGCGCCTATTTGAGCAACACCTATAGGATACGGAGAAGGCCTGTGCCTTGCGTCGCATTGGAAGGCCTGCTGTTACTATTGTGGATGTTGCCATGAAGTAAATGAAAGAACGAACGAGAAGAAAGCTCGAAGCAGGTCGCAGGCGTCCATATAGGTTACGTAAGCGTGCATGCCCGACATTATTTAGGAAGTGTTGGTTTCGGCACTTTCTTGTGCCGAACGTGACACTGCTTTCACCTCTAGATGTTCTGAAAATAAGCAGGCTTCCGCTTGTTTCTTTTCTTATTTTTATTTCTCTAAGGGAGGGAGTTGATAACCGACAAGCATTCTTGATGGTGCCGGGAAGAGACTAAGACGCAAAATTTGGAATTAAACATTGAAGTGTCCTCATGATAAGGCCAAGAACAAACTGAAGCGTACGATACAGTGATCACTGAGTAACAAGGTGCAAGTAACAAAGTGAGGTGCGGTGACTGAATTCGCTTTCTTAGCTTATAGAGCATAATTTCTTTTCAGCATAATGTAGGATAATTTCTGGGCTTTTCCTCAGACGCTGTCACACATACGTCGGCACATTTCCCTCAGAAGTGTCCCCAGGACACACATTGGTCATCGTCGACGGCAACCCTATTCCCCACAGAGAGAACAAAAAATGGACGAGGTCTAGCCTTACAAGTGGCAATCACCCCGTTCCACACGCTACGAGCAGCACCCCAGAACTCTGAGCAGCAGCACACCGAAGAAAAGTTTGGCAAAGCTTATCAAAGCTGATTCATCACGTTTTCATTCTGCGCTGGGCAATTGCTGCTGATAGCCGGGCTCCGCGCGCGATATCTGATGTACAAATTCCCTTTCTCGTCTGCCCACGTCTCATTCCATCTTCCTTCCTCCTCGCCGCATACTTGTCTTTCAAGTTGGCTTTCTTACACGTTCTTCTGCTATCAGGCAGAACCTGCATCAGAGGAGGTGTCCCTGAATTCTGGTCATGGGGCTTTAGCGTCCCTTTACGCATAATCTGCTCCATTATCCCTGCGTTATGAGGAAGAGTATCAAAGAATTCCGAGACTGAAACACAAAGCCACACGCTGCCTAAAGTAGGTTTCGGGAAGCAGGCTTCCCAATCGGGCGGGAAAGGGCGGGAGCCCTTTCAGGGGTTCCGATTTGGCCTAATGTATGCTGCAGACAGCCCTACTTCGCCTACTGATCCGTGTCACGTGATGAAAGAAGCCGGTCCCCTGGCATGCTGCCAAAAGTCACTTTCGCATCTTCACATAACTTTACAAACTTGTTGGTTTCATCCAAGCATAGCCTTGTGTTGATGCATTTTTTAGCTCTTCCTTAACAGTCAATGTGATAAATTCGTTATTCTATATCGGAAAGTCAAAGTTAATTACGCAACTCCACATAACAACCTTATCCCTTTGCTATTTCTATTCAAGCTTGTGTTAATTTCAGACGATTAACTTGCAACAGAAATACTTTTCCCGATACCGGTTTTAAATAATATCGCGACCTGTACTCCGGCACCGAAATAAAGTATCGGTTACTGTAACGCCGTAACAGTAACAACACTGCGGCGTACCCACTCATTCATCCATCCACTCATGAATGAACGAAAAGGTTTAACTGGGTAATAATATATTCATATTAGTATTAGTGGTATCACACACAGATCCAAGACATTTCCTCACCGGACATTTGTTCACTGTCCGAACGCTCAAGGTGGACAAATGCACACCAAGTTGTCATATGTGCCTGTCTTTTTTCTTTTTTTTGTAAGTTAGATGTCGTGTTTGGTGGCACAGTATAACAGAAAAATGTTTGTCACAGGCGAACATACCTTGTTGTGTGTGTATTTGGGGGGGGGGGGGGGGACCCAGGAAACATCCAATTTCCACGTCATGTTTTCAACCACGCGCATTACTGTAGCCCCTCAATAGTAAAATCATTGGTAAATGTGCACAGGAAGCAATGTAGGGCTCGAGTGATAGTGCGCTATATCGACAAAGGCAGAGCTTGGGTATTAATTGGGGGGATATGCTTCTTGAAAAGAGAAAGGAGGACAGCTTAGTCAGGCATAGACCGACTTGCTATTCGTTTTAAAAGATAAGAACAAAAATAAAAAATCCACACACACAAGAGGTGGCCTTAGAGGCTGGTCGAGAGGTTGGAGGCATGAAGAAACTTCGTTCATCGAAGGCATTTATTGGTCGTTCACTTAGTTCGAAAAAATATCTTTAATTCTCGCGCAGCTGACTGATTAACTAATGAAAAATTTCGCGGGCATGACAAGTGCAAAAGCGAATAAAGAAAATGTACATCAGTGCTGCTTTTACGAAATGCTGTGAGAGTAATACCGGGCTCTGCGCGAAGTAAACAAGTCCAGCCACAGGCTTCAACCCTGAGTTCGCGATTGCACTTCTCTAATGCAGTGGGGCCGCATATAAACCCTATGGTCGTGTCGCGTGAACATTTGGAACCAAAATTATTTTTTAATGGTATGCTTCAAGAGCTACTGCAAGGAAGGGAAATTCTATGGGTTGGTGAACGTCGGAATGGTCTTTTTGCACTTCATATCTCAGGGAGCGCTCCTGCTTAGTGTATGTGAGGTGGTGTTATTTTTTCTAGTGTTCCCTGTACAGATAACGAGCACTGGAAGGTCCCCCCTCCCCCTTATTTCCTTGTTTCTTGAAAATGAGTACCACACAAATGCTGACTAAAATTTTGTGTTCGGTACCTCTAAACAACAAAGAATAAAGGCTATAAAGGGCCAAAGATGAGCAAACTCCCATCTATGCTGAGCAGAGTCGATCCAACGCTCGCTTTCCGCATGCCACGAAGCACCTCTCGTCAAGATGCTGCATTAATCCACCAATGCGGCACCGAATGCGACTCGCACCGAATGCGACAGGCACCCAATGCGACTCGATGTGGCCTTTACCGCTCAGTGGCGTTACCGCTTGACACTAGTTGACTCTCCCACCTGCTGCCACTGTGGTGCTCTTGAGGATGTGGAGCACATTTTTCTTCATTGCCCCCAGTACCAACCTTCCCGAACCGCACTCTCCGAGTCTCTTAGTCAGCTAGACTCTCGCCCCTTCTCCCTATCGAAATTGCCTGGTCCCTGGCCCAATCCAGTCCAGCAACGGTCTGCGCTGAAAGCTCTTTTGACATTTCTGGACACCATCGGACTTCTACTGTTATTGTGAAGGGGCTCACTATTTTATTCCCCACATCCCCACCAGCAATTGGGTTGAGTATCGTCTCTGGCCATCAACCTCCCCACTCTCCATCTCAAAATAAAGTTGTTGTTGTTGGGCCAAAGCAACTGACAGCATCTAAGATTGCCATAGTTTACATTATGGTAGTCATTACCTCCACCAAGAGAAGACCGAAACTGTTTCGTTCTCTTTTTTTTTTTTATCAGCTGTCTGACGATGCATTTGTTTTAGAAAGGTACACAAAATAAAATTGATCTGAAAATTGCAACGCTTATTATCTTGCTATAATTCACTGTTTCACACATTTGAAAAGATCAAGATAAATTATGAAACGGACAGGGTGGGCTCGTGGTAAAACAGTACGGGGTGAGCAAATGTCCGTTGAGCAATTGTCTGCTCCCCATCGCACACACCTTCATTTCCAAATGTAAAGGGTCCTTGTTTCGGACGACGTAAGTTGTTGTCGAACGAGCGCATTCATTTCTTGTCGACGTCACCATCGGGGCGGGGCGTGTAACTAGCACCCACTTGCCGACCGTCCGGTTCCGCCTAATGAGATTGCACGGCAGTCCCATTTCGCCTAATGCCTGTCACCCCTCCTTCTTCTTTAATCCGATAATCCGGATTAGGCGAAATGAGATTTAACCGACTGGGATTGACGACAACCCAGCAAATTCGACGTTAGCTTACCTTGATGCACGGTGAGAGGTAAGTACGAAGAGTTTGCTACATGGTTGGAAAATGGTTATAACTTAAAACGCGCGACGGAAACGCAATGAACAAGACGCAGTGGCCGTCCAAGAGAGAAAAACGAGCATAGATTAGGGAAGGCTGCCTATGGGCACCGTGCACTAGCGAGAGGACGCTGCAGTCGCTTGATCGGCAGCGCCATCTGTGGCGATTTCGCGCGTAACGGTCTGGTACTGACGCCGTATCGGCGCCTTCGCGTATGTAGCTTTGGTGCGTACGGGTGTTTTACCGAATTTTATATGTCGGCTTTGGGCCTTTGGACTCATTAACCCGTGAGACTACTTGTGTGGAAGTGGTTTGTCACGCAAAATGGTATGCGATGGGGAAGCCTTTTGCACGTGGAACATTATATGTGTCTATGCACAATGTGTGACACAGTGTGTAGCGCAGACAAGTGTGCAGTATTCGTGGCCCCTATTTACGTGAAGTTAAAGGGACAGTCGCATTCTCCTCGGTCAATTTCGAAACTAATGCGAATTCTAATTCCTTGCCGACCACTGAAGTGGGCCCGAAAATACCATTTCGATCCGCGGCGTACTTTTCGCGCAATCCGATGAAAAAGAAACCGGAATCCTTGCGCCCTCGCTCTCTAAAAGTTGGAGGAAACGTCACCCGGATAAGGCCAATCAGCGCGCGCCCTGGTCAAATGCGAGCCGCGCGCCTGTTCGGCGATCGTGAAGCGAAGGGAGCAAACATGGAGTCAGAAAACGAGAGTGATGTTTCTCTGTCTGGGGGAGATTCTGACGAACATGTTAGCGGTAGCGGCGACGAGTTAATGCTGGATGATGACCCGTACTCTACGGACCCAGTGCCTCTGGAGGCCGCCGACAATCCACGAGATGTGTCTGCGGCTAACCCGCGGGATGACATTTTTAGGTGACGTATCTCTTTGCATGGTTGCCGTCGGATGTGCGAAACAGTTTAGAATGTTGAAATCGGCAGGTGTCTGTCTGGAGTCTGCGACCCACAGGAGCCTGACGAGAGCCTGTGTTACCATTCTGTTGCCAGGGTGGTAGAAATGTGCAACAGTGCCGCCGTGCAGTGCATAACGCAACACCCATTACTCAGGGACATCTGACTCCGTAGAGAGCTTCTAGTGGTGTACGTGCCTCAATTCTGCCGCTATGATCAACATTTTAGGCGACTCAATCCCCAGGACCACAGGTAAGCCTGCTGCAGTGCTCTCCGATTTGCTATATGATTACGACCGTAATGAATTTTTCGGTTTAAATGACCCCCCATCTAGATTCGGAAGGGTAAACTCGGGTGCTAGTCGGGTGTTGTTGGTTATGCAAATTGTCGCGCCTAAAGTGGACAAGGGCTGTATACAAAAGGGCGACTATTTTCAGCAGCCTTTTGGCCTACACAAGTTTGTCCCCCATAAATCGTAAGCGTGGACCAGAGCCTTGGAACAATCCAGAGAACCCTGGTCCAACAATTCTATTAGGAAAAGTGAAGCAACACAGCCGCCTCAGCTAGTCTCGACATGCTCTCAATTATGCCAGTTAGCCATGGCCTGATTGGCAGCACAAAACCGATTGATTGGCAGATATCCAGTGGGAATTTTAAACTCCTACAAGTCTAAAAACAGAAGCATTTGAGGTGCTAACGAAGAGGGGAAGCACGTTACTGAAGAATGTAAGAGTAACGTATTTTGGGAGAAATTGGATTTTGCCGAAATTGGAGGGAAGCTGGTTTGGGAGGGAGTTAGCAGTTGGAATCGGGCTCATCCTGAAAGAGGCGGACATTTTTTTGTTGTACTATGTTGCACATCTGCAAACCTTCCACATTCAAAATGCGGTAGACCCTGGAACTAAGGAAGGAAATCACAGGCTTTGAACTCCAAGGTTGGGATAGTGTCTGTTCTTCTGTTCTGGCCATTGTCTTCCAACACTGCGGAAGATTTGGCAGGTGTGCAAGTGCCCACAAGATATGATGCTAAACAAAAAGAAATGTCATATGGAGTTGTCTTTTCCAGCTGCCTGAGGTTCACGGCATACTCGTCATTCACAAGATCGCCTGGATGCGTTGTCCAAGCAATCAGGAGGAAGTTCCCGTCTACGTCTTATCAAGGCTATCAGCGTTAGGACCATCGAAACAAGGGTGTCTTGACAAGAGAGACAAGCTGGTGCATACTGATGGCTGGAACTGATGACATGTAGTGACAAGATGAAAATTTTGCTGACATAGGCACACTTCGGGCGAGTAAGCCCTTGGTCGTCCCCCTTGCCTCCCATCAGAGATTTTCGAGAATACTATAGGTGTGTGGTGTTCTCGAAAACCTCTGATGGGAGGCAAGGGGGATGACCAAGGGCTCACTTGCACACAGTGTGCCTATGTCAGCAAAATTTTCGTCTTGTAGCAATTTTCGTCTTTTCGTCATTGCAGTGTGGGGGATGTTTTGTCTTGTCACTCTGTATCTCCAGTTGCAGTCAACAGACTGTCTACCCGTCTGTACAGCAAAAACTACTTCACGTGGCAGTATCAGCTCTTGCATCAAATCCAGACAGTACTGCACTAAGTTAGTGCCGAGGTGGGAATATTTCGAACTCTGTGCAGATTGTCAATGCGGTGTAGTGACGGAATGATAAAGAATGACCCTATATTTGTATCGATTTATTGTACAGTGGAGTGTGACGGAGTGGGAATAACAAAATAGCTTAGGTTTATTTGCCTCCCATTATGTATGGCAGGCAAATAAACATAAGCTATTTTATTATGTTGTGCCGTGGTTCTAAATTAATGTGGTGTGAAGTCTGGGTGGTTACGGGTATGCTGCCACAGGGATGTTAGGAGGGTTCATGTTGGCAGATCCATATCTGGTGTACTAATACGCTATGCAAGTGTGTGCCCTTTGTTTTCCTCTTCCTGGAATCAGGGGATAACAACCCCCTTGTGAGATGCGCCGTGAAGTGGGAAGTGGGTCCCCAGCACTTGCTTCAGCCATGACCTCCGCATCTGAAATATGGCCTTGAGTGTTAACACTGAAAATAATACGTTGAGGGCCTAGCGGGTACAATAACAAACATAAAAATGACTATGCAAATAAATCTTTTCCTTTGCGGTCCCTGTTTCACTGGTACAGTTATTTTCCTGTCGACGTTACGTTATAAACGCTGGCAGCCGCATCACACAAGATTCCTTCCACAGGATTCGACAATTTTCAGGGCTCGTACATATCCATTATGTTGTGGGACGTGCAAAAAGAATTGCAATATTTTCGTGGCTTGACAAAACATACCAAATCCAGCTGATTCCGTTGACGTGCTTGCTGCCGCCTGAAATAGAGCCAGAAATTAGCAACAAGGCTGCAGTAGAATACTGATGCAACGTGATGTGTCTCGGACGTAGCCAAACACAGATTGCGATGTTTCCACATCCCTGAATGCTGCCATCAGGCTTACACTATGAACTGTAGAAACATCCACTAGCTGCAATAACATTAGAATAACGCTGTCATGTGGGAGTGTTACGTTACTCCTGGATAATACAGGCGACAATTAGCACTGCAACAACGCACCAATCTTTTTTTCTCGAGAGTACGCGTACTATTGCGTCAGGATGCTGCAGTCATTGTAATAATTTGGGTACATTAGTAGGAGGTGTGACTGTGACGTTACAATCGGCGGCGAGGCCAGGTGTTCGCGATGATGTTTACTGTGACAACTGATATTTTTCATCGCAGCGTAGCTGTGACCACGCAGGATTGTCACTTACCTCCGTTACTGGTTCCTGCCCTTGTTCCTGATCGAATATGGTAGGCACGGCGTCAATCTTCAGCCGCTTCCGTTTCTGCCGTAGCCCGAGCCGAACTTGCAATACATCTTCATCAAAATAGGCGTCGTCGGCGAAATGACAGGAACAGACGCGTGAAACATTCAATCCTTGGGTCACACCACAGTAGTGGCTGGCGATCGCTACCTCCCACTTTCGTTCCGTCTCGCCATTGCGAGTTCGGTGAAATGTAAGCTCGGGATTCGTGTTATAAGTCTTTGTGCACCCGGGCACGTAGCACCGGTTTCCTGGCTGTGAAATCGCACGTCAACGGCGTGAAATCCTAGGGCACACGCTGTGGTTCAAAGTACTTCAAAGCAAACGCGACAAGACAACAAGAAAAAGGGTCAGACGTGCGCTCAGACACACACAGAACTCCGGCAGAGCCGGCGGGAAGGAGCGCCTCCTGATGGTTGGTTTATCCGGGTGACGTCATCCAGTGTCGGCGCCTTGCGGGAATTGCCGTGCGCGCCGGAAGCGCGAACATTTAAAAATCGTTTCTGAGTCAACCAAGTGGATTTGTGCGGAGAAAATTCGCCGGCGTACATTATGAACGACAGGGAACATGACCATAACAGTTCCGGAACACGCTTCCGGATGCGACTATCCCTTTAAGTGCATATTTATCCGCAAGGGACTACCAATTATAGACTACACATCAGAGACTAGCTACGTCCAGTACCTGCGCTATGAGGACGGAAATCTCTCACTGAAGAATTCACATGAATAATACAGTCAACAACAAAGTCAAACAACGGATATACATTATGAAGATAGCGGGAAAAAACGTTCTCGTTTCTTTCTTATGCATAATCCGTTGACGTGATGATGCACTGTGAGGATAAGTTTCTTAGTCAAATAATTCCCAATCTTGCATAGCTCAAGCCGTGGATTCCCTTTTAGCTCTATGTGCCTGCATTTGATGCACAGTCATAGTAATAAAAATCAATCAGTCAATCAAGATTGTTTCAGGATATAAATAAGGCGTGTTTTTGTTTGAAACTGGATATGTAATGATAATAATGTTTTATTAGTGATAAACAACGGCCTTAGTATAGGTGAACATAGCGCATCAGACACATTGTCGCAAATTGCAACATAGAAGCAGCCAGAAATATCACGCAAAAGAAACACAAAACAAACTATGCTAAAAAATAAAAAAATGACAATAATTAAGAAGAAACAGTGAGGTTGCTGTTCGACAAACGCACGATTACTTTTGTGTGTGTGCGTGCGGACGAATAGGAAGGAGCAAAGAACCACTTGTAAACCGAGATCACAAGATTTGGCAACGATAATAAGATCACAGGGACAGAATGCACCTACATAACATGATGACGGCTTGCGAAACGCAGCTCTGGGAGGACAAATAATTCCCTGTGTTCGCTTGCAAGCTTTATATTGAAGGAAGACGAGGTCCAAATCCAGTCTTCGCCGACACGCCGCAGAATTAGGGTCCGAGTAAAAGAGATAAATACTGTACGACATATGGCAGACACGAATTTTAGCCAAGCTCCACGATGTTCATTGGTCATTCATTGGTGCATTTCGCAACTTTTTCACGTCAGTTGCTGTGCTATAAGTCCGCATCGTGACGCTCAACTGGTCATTGACAAATATACTAAATGCAAGGAATGAGTTTGAAACAACGGATTTGAGCGGCACGTTTGGTGGATTGCCGTGAAAGCGCTCTCTCAAATACGTGATCGGCGGGACGATACAGCGAGAAGGACGAAAACTTTGCGGCAAGTTGCCTCTCTTTCACAATAACTTGGTTGTCGTGGCAGATTACCACATAGAATTAATTTCAATTTTGTCTTCTCCTTTGACTTTCTATGCAGGCAGCTTCAAATCGCTCTTTTCGAACGGCGAAACTAGCACAGCACTGCTAGACGCTGCTGGCTGGTACCGGGGCATTACGCCGCGTTTCCCCTCGAGGGGCCGCTGCCGTCGATAGAAAACTCTAGCGCACGGCGCCCATATATAGGAAGTCTCCATGGGGTGCTGCAGCTTCTCCGCTTTTCAGGGAGGAGACACCCTTTCACCGTGCCAACGCCGCCTTTCCTCCTCGCTGTCATGCGGAGCGCGCATTTTGACTCCCAACTTGGTACGCGCTGCCCATTGCCCGCTGTGCATTTTGCGCGTTCGAGCGGCCATTCGGCACATGTGCACGCAAGTGATTGCATTTCTTCTGTATCTTAGCGTCATTATACGTTTTGGAAACAAATATCGCAACTCATCCCTCCGAAATTTTAAATCCAGCGCGCAACAAGCTTGTAAAAACTGCCTCTATATTACTGCTGAAATCGGTCGTTCCACGAGTTATTTTGTTTCTCTCGTTGCATGTTTGCTTGCGTCTGGAAGACTATTGTACTCTTTACAAACCTCGGGTAATACCAGTGTTCCGTCTCATTTATTCTGTGTGTACCACGTTCGGGTCACAGTTCTTTTGCATCGGACTTTACACATGAAAGTGCTCCTTCTTTCTTTTCTCTATTTCTTTGAGAACCTTTGCGACACTCCATTGGAAGCCAGCTCAGGTCCGTGTTATGTCGACAGACGTTGTACCGAAGTTGCACGAAGAGGCCCTGAAGGTGCATGGCTACGAATTCTTTTTAACCGGACCAGTTTCTTTGAAACTGACTTGTGTCTGCCAGTTCTTGCACACCTCGCGGACAGGCAACTATAACATCGACAACAGCGATTACCTCGCAGATCTGCTGAGCAATCAAGTGAAAAAAAAAAAAAAAAAAACTCCGACGAAAGGGATGAAGACAGCGACCTGGACTAGGTATTTATCGAAGAGGTAACTGGTGCCGAGTGCGATATCCTGTCACATATCGGCGGGTTTGTTGTGAAAAGTGCCCTGAAGTCGATGAGGTTATGCCTGTCATGCAACGTCGGATTATGTGCAGAATCTCCGTAAAGCCACAACAAGCTCACTGAGCTCCGTGAGCACGTACGTGGTGCAATGCATCTTCGGTACATTTCGGGCAGCGTTGCACATTTCTTCGTACAATGTGAAGAGGCATTCAGAGCGATTTCTGCTTCAAAACGCATTTATGCGATGCACTCACCTTTTAAGACTGTGTCAACTTTCATTCATAATAACGTGGACAAGAATCTTCCGGCTTGTCGCCAACATAACGAAGAACTATATCATGTAATCATCGGCAAATTTGTACAACTACGATTGAGGGTGCAATTTCGATAGGAGCATGTCGGTAAAACAACGTCGTTTTCAACAAAACGGTAGCAGGCGTTGAACTTGAATGAAACGTTGTAATAAAATCTGCTTGCAATTAACATATTTCTGTTGTCTGTACACATTCCCATGTTTACTATTGTAATTCATTGGTCGAGACACGACTGCGTGTGCAGGTGCAGTGACGAATTTATACAAACGTCACAAAGCATTAACAACGTATTTTACGACCCATGACCAGCTCTACTAGCATATATGACAGTTTTGCCTAGTGTCCTTCATTCCGCTTTTACCCTCTTCCTGTCACAAAAAATCAAGAAAAACGCAACCCCGCCGCTGACGCCCAATGCGATGTGGGAGTCAAAATGCCGGCGCTGGTAGCAGACGACGGAGTTGTCGCCTCCCTGAAAAGGGAACGCACATGGAGGCTCCCTACCTATATATACATGGAGGAAGGAAACACAAGGAGCGGCCCCTCCGACAGTTTCCTATCGGGACGAGCGTAGCCGCCCTCGCATTGCATTCTGGGATGCTCCTGTCTACCACGTGACCGCTCACGTGACCCTCCAGACAGCATGGCTCCAGCAAAGCAGACGACGCGAGCTGAAGTTGTGTCGCAGTTCAGATGGCAATATTACGTTGAACGCGTGCTTGCACTTCATTTCTGTGTGTTCGAGTGTTTACTGTTCTATTACAAGACCAGTCACAGTGTGCAGAACGCAAACCGAGTATGCGGGACCGGAAACATCACGTGTGGCAACGGTTACTTCCAACGTACTTTCTTGACTAAGTGGTAAAGAATGCCGTTCCATTAATCAGATTAGTACAACAACAGAAGATATGAAATAAATCTGCGGCAGAGTTAGAGGTCCCAAATGAACGATTCAAGATGACTCGAAGACACACGGGCGACTAAAGCAAGTTACCGTGTACTTACGAACAAAACGCGTTCCCGTGACAGAGCTGAGTTCAGTTCAACGAGAGCCGCAGCCGGGACAGGAATGCATTACCATACGTCGTTTCTACGACGGTGCTCACATTTTCACAATAAATTACTTTCAAAAACCAAAATCATACGGAGAGCAGCGCGAGAAATAAAGCCTTGCAAAACCGAAACTTTAGAGGGGATCACGTGGTGGACAGGAAGCAATGGCGATTTGACTCGAGCGACCGCTAGAGGGTGGCTACGCTTGTCTGGCGCAGAGCCGTATATTAAAAGGGAGTCTGGCCATTAATGGGTCATGCCTATACCTGAAACTCCACCCACTTTTTCAGCTTTCCGACCAATGAAGTCTTGAAATATGAGGCGCTATCAATCAGCCTATCCTCACTATTTGCCCCCCTATCCAACATGGGCAGCGCCATTTTGGGTGGCAAGTGGATTGGATGGGATAGAAATGGATACCTCTCGCAATCTGCAAAAGTAGTGGATTGTTGGTGCAAATTTGATAAGCGCCACCTAGGGAGCTTAAGGCACGTCGGGAATTGTCGTCTGCTTCCGTCGTTGTACCGCTGCCGACAGAACCACCTGCCGGGACACATTCTGCTGTCGGTATGATTTTGAAACAAATCTACATGAATAGTTGGAATATAAGAGGCAAGAATGTTTTATCCATGAAATCCAGCTGTTAAAAATAAGATTGTACAGCACAGCGCCGCTTTTGTTATGATTTCGTCGTGATCGCCGTGTCCACTAGGCCTAACACCGGCGACAAAACGTATTATTTTCAGTTAGATATCGATGGATGAGCATAAGTTGAAACTGATTTCCGAGAAATTTATATTAGGATGTACATTTGCAGCGTAAAATCAGGTTAGTCTGTGAAAATTTTTTGTCACGAAATCCCCGCTTCACTGTGTTTGTTTTCGTCGCCATTTTGGGTGGCAGTATGGTGTCATGGCGACCCCCTTGGTAAAAAGCAAACCAATCAGAGGAGCGAAACTGTGATTGACAGGTCGAGCCTCTTTTTGTGACTCCTCCCAATGGCCAGACTCCCTTTTAATATACGGCTCTGGTCTGGCGGGAAGAGCCGCTCCTTGTGTTTCCTTCCTCCATGTATATAGGGAAGGTGGTGCCATCTGGGGTCTGCTTAGTAAAACTTCAGCTTTGAACTTGACGCCCGACCAGCAAAAGAAGGAAAAAGCAGTTGTAAGCCATGATAGTAAGTGTCGATCGTAGCCACGGAGAAGTAAGGAGAACGAACTCTGCCGAGCCGCCGTTGAGAAAGCGTGGTCTCGATTCCTCGAGTCTAATATTGGCCGCGGCGCGGCGCTCGCGCTCCGTCAGATAGTTGCTCCTCTGAAATAAGGTTGCTGTAATGCACTCTTTCAGATGTACTTGTGTGTCCAGTGCAAGCAGAAAAAATATTTTGATAAGTAAACACGCTTGTCGTGTATCAAGGAACGATCTCTCTGTGAATTTGTCGCCTACAGTTTTTGTTAGTGCAAAGCGAGAGGCTTTTAGTTTAGAATGCGGGGAAGCCACCGTGAAGGGGTCTCCGCGTTGGCTTGACGGCTTGAATGTCTCCGTAAACGTGGTGCTCTCGCTGTCTCGCAGTCAACGAGCTGTTCCCTTTTTCTTTGTTTATTTGAGATAAAACACGACACCTGAAGAAGCACAAAGGTAATTGTCCGACATCGTACAGGATTGTATGAGTATTTACATCACCGCCGACTCACGACCACAAGATGTACAATGATACATTTATGAATGGTTTGCATTGATCACTATTAGTTCCCGGGAACACCTCGCAGTGTAGGGTAACGATGTCATTGTGCTGGTTAATCAGCACTTGCATTCCAGCTGTTGCACGAGAGCTCGGTCGCCCGCGTCTCTACCAGCCGCTATGCACAACGCTTTGGGAAACAGGAGCCTTTGTCTTAATTGTGATGCATCCGCTGGGATAGAGAGTTGCATTTCGCATGCCACCATACACGAATTTAATACCAAGGTACCAGAACGCACTTCTGTCACAGGTTTTGCACACGGGCGGTGCAGGATTCAGTGCATGCACTTCCTGTTTAAGGAAGGGATCTTTCGAAGACGATTTTCATCTTGGTGTACCGTGTGTGTGTGGGGGGGGGGTGAATCCCATATCTACTGGAATTAGGGCTTTTTAGCTTTTCTGGCAGGTATATATTGGTGGTGGTGCAGTATTGTCCCTCTTTTTTTTGTGTGTGTGTGTGTGTGGTGGTGGTAAAATCCCTGGTGCAACGCTTTGAACAGCATGCTTGTACAGAAGTAACTTGAAACTGAACACCAAAGCGATAGTGTATTGTAGAAGTAAGTGTTGTTCAAGATTTCAGTGTTCATCAACATAAATTAGAGACTAGATCCCGACTTTCTCTTGCAGTTCCCAAGACCGAGCGATTGGCATGCATGACAAGAAATAAGAAACCAAGTGCCAGAACCTTCGGAACTCCATCGTGTCCCATCATCAAAGTGTCCTGCCCCTCCTTGCCCACTCACACACACAAAGGTCTCTTAAAGGGGCCGTAAACAGGCACAAAAAGTGCACATTTCTCTGTGTTATATTATTGAAACTTAGGCAGTGAAAACTCCTTGCAATTACTAACGCTCGAAAACAACAGGCGCTAGCATACGGATGAAATATCCACTGCACTCTTCCGCATTTTAGCTCCGCCCCGCGCTCTAACTTTACGTCATTTTGACGTGGCGTTTTCCTCACCAATTACGATCGAGTGTTCCACGTATAATTTTATTTCAAATGCGGAATTGGACTAGATGAACGTGAATCCTCTTCTATTCAAAATCTAAACAGTTACAGCCTCGAACTGAAAAAGAAATGCGTTTAATCCAGGCATCATACGCGCACTACGTTTTCTGGGCAGTAGCACGCAGCACACCACGAGCGCGAATAAATATCGGGGAACACAGTTCCGGAATCTTAGGTAGGTGCGCTGGTGCGCGATGGAACATCTTCGTCATCTTCGAATGGTTCGGACAACTGGGCTGCCGTACTTTGGTTTGAGCCACGCGGCATCGTGTCACCAGCTCGCGTGGTACAGTGGATAGCGTGCTGGCCATGTCACGTCGTGACTGGGAGGAACCCGGGTTCGAATCGCGTCATGTGATAGCAGCCCAACTGTTGACGTTTGCGCCAGTCGGAGATGTTGAAGATGTCATGACGTTGAATTTCGGAACCACGGAGCGCAAAACGTCGTTTCACACGAACAAACTGAGCGCTCTGACTCACAGCTGATAACGATGTTTATTGGCTGGTAATTTGAAACGTCATGTGCGCAGCTCGGCCCCCCGATTGGACGGCAAAACGCTACGTAGCCATGTGACGTATGCGCTTTCACCACACACCACCACCACCACGTATGCGTGGTGAAGAGATGCTCGCTGGTTACTCATCTTTGAAAGCAGTTATATGGGTCAATGAGCTGGCACGAGCCGAACGAAATGCACATTCGGGTATTATGATCTGCGTTCTTTCATGGGGTATCATTATTTCAGAAATGTTTGGTGGCTTGTTTACGGCCCCTTTAACTGCTCGACACGTACGGAGATAAAACTTTCTCAGCCCCAGCTTATGCGACGACCCCCATAACGCGCGATTCCGGAAAGATCGCATCCGCCCAGACAGAACACTTTCTCCTGTGGACGTCCGAAACAGATCCCAAGGTCCATCTCCGGAAATCTATATCCGTCGGATATCACTACCCAGTAAACCATATATATCCCAGGTACATCCTGGCGATATCGCAAATTGGACGTTAGGATATCCATGGGAGCTTCACAGAGAGCCCGTTTACGTAGAAGGTACATCCATGCGACTGCCAGATTCCTACTGTTTTCACATCCCAGAACCGTCATATATACATCTATTTTGGATATTTGGATGTTCCGGGGATATTCTAAAATGTATGCTATTTTTGCATTGAATCAATTTGAAATTGATAGTTATTGATTTCTGTAGCAAATAAATGCTGCACACAGTAATTAAACAAAAAGGCATCTACTTTTGGCAGCACACCCCGCTTGTGGAGGGGTGCAGAACGACCTTTCGGCCATAATGCAAGACCAATGCAGACCACAGGTTAATAAACGTGCTCCCGTCTTTCATCATATCAGACGCAGGCTCCCTTTTTGGCCCCTCCACCGCGTACGAGTATTTCAAGAGATACCAGAGCGAGCGCACTTTCAGGTACTGATACAAAGCGTCTTGAGGCTGTACAAAAACGAGCGCTCCATATGATACACAATGGCTTTTTACGAAAAAAGTTATTGTATGACTATGACACACTATTGCAATATTTTCACCTTCACCCACTGGCCACACGTCGCTCTATCGCCGACGCCCTATTTCTGTACAAATGTGTCCATGCCCGTGTTGATTCGCCACTCCTGCTGAGCCTCCTAAACTTTTGTATTCCTCGCGCGGCTTTTCGTAATCCACCAGTCTTCTACGTTAAACGCTTCTGCCCCAGCGATCCAATTACCCGATGCCAAATTCTTCTGAACTCGCTTCCCCCCACATGTGATATTTTCCACACCTCAAGCGCATCCCTTAAACGCGACGTTATTTCTTTCCTTCATCAGTGAATTTTCAATCGTTATATTCTTTCCTTTGTTTTGTACAGTATATCGTCTCATTCCATCTTATTACTTATGTGCTGCGCGTAATCTATGTATTGTAGTTTTGTTGCTGATATTTCATTGCATGTACTGCGTGCTTTACTTGTCCGTAAATATGTAAGTACGTATGCGTGTCATGTAGTTTTGTTGCTGATGTTTCATCGCGTGTACTGCGTGGTATATTTGTCTGTAAATATGTAAGTACGTATGCCTGTTATGTTTGTAATGTACCTCTGCTAGTATCCCACTGTATATGTATTATATATATGTCTGTACATAATTATTTGTGCGTTTATGTCTGTATTGTATCCACTGTGAGTTATGTGTATTGTGTGCGCCAACACCATGGCCTTAGCGGCCGTTCTTGGGCACTAATAAAATTATTATTATTATTATTATTATTATACTGAAATACAAATTGTTGGAGTACGTTCGTCAAGTGTAGCGTGGCGTCGTGATGCCACGTTGCCACGTGCCACTTGCAATGGTAACAACGTCTTTACAGTTAATTTGTGAGTCTGCAAACCATGTCATCTTATACCTGCGAACGTTCCTGACACCCCGTCCTAGCAGCTATCGTGCTTTTAACTCAAGAGAGAGAGAGAGAAATACATGATGACGATGATATGGGGATGACTTCCGCTCATTGAGCAGAATGCTACCCCATTGCTATTGGGGGAAAATGAGAGGATGATGATGAGGATGATGCTGACGACGCTGACAGGGTTTTAGAGAGAGTCGATCAGGCCGGTGGTTTGCAGGAATTTGATGAAGGGTCGTAAGACGGACATCTGCGTTCGTGTGTCCCACGGTCCCAAAATGAGTCTGAGGTCAAGGGGTCGGCTGTCAACCCGCGCAAGGTCGTTTGCCAACAAGTGACGCTCCCTCCTATAGGTGGCACATGCGATGATCACATGGTCCGCGGTCGCTGGCACACCACACTCCGGGCACAAGGGACTGCTGGCACACCCTATCTGGTAACGGTAGTACGGCGAAAAGGCAACATTCAGCCGTATGCGATGTAGGAGGGACTTAATGACGCGCGGTAGAGATGTCGGTAAGCGACACGAGAATGTTGGGTCTACAATTCCCAGTATGGTACTGGCCGGGACATCCCGACGCCATTGTTCGACGGATGAGGAGGCTGCCCAGTCGCGAAGAAGGGACCGTCTGTCCCCCCTTGGGAGAACTATCGGGACACACTTGCCCTGGTGGTGAGCGGCCGCTGCGGCAGCGTCGGCAACGTGATTGCCAGAGATTCCGCAATGACCCGGAATCCATTGAAAAGCGATGGTGTGGCCGTGGGCAGTTATGGACTTCAGTAGGCGTAGGATGTTTATCACAAGTGTGGCCAGTGAGCCGCGGAGACCTGAGGTTTTCAGGCATCGAAGAGCTGACTTGGAGTCCGTACAGACTACCCATCGCCGTGGATCGCAGGTGGCCGCATATTGTAAGAACAGCAGGATGCCGTACAGCTCGGCTGAGGTCGAAGAGGTGCGATGGGACAACCGGCAACCCCGGGTGAGCGGTATCGAGGGTACCACAAAAGATGAGGATGACGAAGTTTTCGTTGAGGAGCCATCCGTGAAGACCGTGCAGAACCCATCATATGCGGTGCCGATGAAATCCATAGTCAGTTGCTGTAGTACGAGGTCGGGGTAGCTCCTTTTGTTGTCCGTGATCCCTGGGACAGAGGCGGTGACGCTTGGCGACGGAAGTGTCCACGGGGCCGTGCTTTCAGCGACGGGGCTGATCACGAATTTCGGAACGCGGGATTTGAATGACATTATACATCCGTGGATCGGCGTGCTGCGCCTTGCCCGAAGTTTCCGGATGAGCGGGTGGTGGCGATGGTGTGCAATCAGGCGGAGATACTGGCGCACAGTTTCTGTGTTTCGGAGAACTTCAAAAGGGATGTCGCGGGCTTCCGCAACCGCTAGCCTTGTCTCGGCCCCGCGGGGGACACCGAGGCACACCCGTAGGCTCCGTGCCAGCATAGCGCGGATCCTCTGTGCTAAGGTGCTGGGGAGATCGTGAAGCACAGGCAGACTGTAGGCGACTGTGGCACGAATCAAGGCGTTATGCAGCATCAGGAGGTCCTTCTCATCGCGTCCCCACCTCATTCCAGCGAAGTGACGGATGACAGCGGTCCAGCGCTGAGCTTTCTTCTCCATGCCATCGATGTGACGTTTCCAAGAGAGGCTAGTGGTTAGAGTTACGCCGAGGAATTTGTGGTGCTGGACATTTACAAGTGGCCTGTTTCCAATGTGCAGACGGCATCGTTCCATGGATTTGCGGGAGAAGGCGAGTGCCGCACTTTTCTCCGCTGATATTTCCATCCCTGCTCGGAGCAGGTAAGTGTGAACGTCGTCCAATGTAGCCTGGAGGCGTTGTCGAATGGCAGGGCGAGATGTACCAGTTGACCAGATGCATATGCCGTCGGCGTAAAGGGACAAGTTGACCTTCCTTCGAATGCAACTCTTAATGCCCGCCATTACAACATTAAATAAGAGCGGGCTCAGGACGCTTCCTTGTGGAACACCCTGAGGAACCGGGAACAAGTCGGTGTCGCCTTGTGATGTGCGGACGAAGACGGACCGTTGTTGGAGAAAGTCCTGAAGCCAACATAGTGTACGATGCGAGAGACCAGCTTGGTACAGATCATGCAAGATGGATACGTGACTGACCGTGTCATACGCCCTTTTGACATCAAGAAAAACGGCGACGGAAATCTTCCTGCGCTGTTTACCAACTTGCACAGCTGTGACGAGATCAACTACAGAGTCCATTGAGTTACGGTAACGACGAAAGCCGCTCTGCTCCTGGGGAAAGAATCCATGGCTCTCAAGCCACCACTCAAGCCTCCGTAGGACCATTCGTTCCATGACTTTGCCCAAACAACTGGTGAGGGTAACTGGGCGAAATGAAGCCAGCTGAGACGGGTGCTTTCCTGGTTTCAAGAGCGGCACCGCCTGACCTACTTTCCACTCCAAAGGGACCTGTCCGCTTCTCCACGAATGGTTGTACATGGCTAACACAGCCTTGAGGGACAGAGTATTCAGGTTCCTAATAGCAGCGTAGGTGATACCGTCCGGGCCAGGAGATGACTTTCTACTCGAAGATGATATCGCCGTGAGGAGTTCCTCCATGGTGAAATCCATGTCGAGAGGGGGTATTGATGGCATAATCACCTGTTCAAGGGTAGACTTCAGGCAAGCTGTGCCTGCCCGGTACTCAGCACAACGACACACGTCCGCAGCTCTCGTAATGAGACGACAAAATTCCGAGGCAACCAGCTTCTCCGAAGAGGACGTGGATAGGGCCAAGGACCCTAAAGGATTTCTAACTGGATGAGTTTCCTTCAGGCTACGTGCAATTCTCCAGATCCGGGCAGGGCTTGCAAATGGGGACAGTGTCATGCAAAATTGGCGCCAACGCTGACGGTCAATGTCCCGGAGTGCCTTCTGTACCTGTTTGCTGGCGCGTCGTGCTTCCTGGATGTCATGAATGTCGCCAGTCCGCCTAGCTTTGCGCTCTGCACGTCGCCGGAGAGCTCGGAGCTGTTCCACCCGGGGGTTAGTGCCTAAGTGACCAGGGATCAAGCGGACTGACTTGGTAGAGAGCGCCAAAGAGCGAACAATCAGCTTTCCGACATCGTTTACCGAACGCAGGGATTCAGCGTGTTCCGCACAGGCAGTCCGGAAAGCATGCCAATCTGTTATCTTCACCATTCTGCAGCCAGATGCCGGGGGATAACGGTTATATGTTATGTAAATGGGGATGTGATCGCTCCCCCTAGAATCTAGATCGGTGTACCAGTGTAAGTCCCTACAAATATCTTTAGAGCAAAGAGAGACATCCAGGACGTCCTTTTAACTCAAGCTACCGCCTATAGTGTGATTATTTGATAAATAACGTAGTAAACCCCAAAACTTTCCCCGTTTGCTTACGTCAGGCCACTAACGGTCACGTGTCGTAGATGTCTCCGAAAAATAACACGCGATTGCTTCCTTCTTTTTACATCTACCAGATGTCCCAGGGATATACAAAGTAAGACACTTTTCGAAGTCACATTGTGGACGTACAGGTAACGTCGCATAGACGTGGCAGATATGTGCGACGTGTGCGACCTTTGTGGGACGTACCTAGGATATTTCTGGTTTACTGGGTAGGAGCCTCATACATGGACGTCCCTGGATCTGTATCCACAGGATGTCCGGTCGCAGCTGTTTCAAGAATTCTCCGAGTTAGATCCCTGTCGGGATGTTACATGGATCCTTTATTGCAGGAGGGAGAGAACGGGTGGCAATGTCCCGGTAAACCATTCCTATCCGTAGGACATCCCCATAAGGTCGCGAACGTCATGAATATCTGGACAACCATGCAATATCTACTGGATGTCTCAGACCGACATTCGCGTTTCGGTTTTTCCCAGTAAATAACAGATGTCCTAGGTACATCTGCAGGATATCGCGTTTTGGATATTTGACTAGAGGAAGCAGCCTGAAGATCCCTGGGATATCCATGTAAGATCCAGTACACGAGATTTTGGGCACTGGTTGAACGTCACAGGAACGTCGCCAGGACTTCGCAGGGAGATACACGGATACATGTGAAGTTTATGACAGCTTGTTCCAACAGCACATTTTTGTTGTGCTGAAAGCAAGCAAAAACTTCTGTAAACCCTAACTGGATATGAGGGAACAAGTAAATTTTTATCGTTCGCGTGCTGCTAGCCGTGAAAGTATATTTATCTATGCGTAACGCTCGTCAAGCAACAGTGGAATTCGATCACTGTTACAGCTCCACTAAGCAGCTAATCACATTATAGGCGATAGCTTGAATGATAGCTTGAATAGGAAGGAATGTGAGACAGGTTATTGGTTATACCTTGACTCTGCAGATACGTGAGCTACTTGCAAAGACAGCCCCTTTCACCGTAACAAACGTTTTACGTCCAATATACTTAGAATGAACGTGCCCCAACAACTTGTATTTCAGTATATGCTCCGACCTCCGGCCATTTCGTCAAGAGAGGCCACTGCGAATGATCTGGTCTCCCTTCAAATCCGCGCTCGCTCTGGAGGGGGCAAAAAGGGAGCCTGCTGTTTTTTAACGTTTTTTGAGGTATGAGAGCATTTTTAACAATAACACCTTAAATAATAACGTTGGGCTATGATACCATAATATACTTCCTGATCAAACTACGCACAGTTTCAAAACTACTGAATTACGGGGTGTTTATACTGGCACCGTGCAATATCCACCTCATATCCACATGTCCATGAATGACATTGTCTGGAGATTCCTAGGATCAGAAAACAGGGGTATAGTCCAGCTCCCATGGATATCCAGTGGATGTAAGTTGGACCCTCACGAAACTCCACTGGATATCCAAATATCCAAGTTGCGACGTCTTATGCACGTCTGTGTGCAGTCGGTGGTTTGCTGGGGTAGCACTGGGAATTTTGACTTTCGATGTACCAGCTGAATGTCCCTAACCAAAATCAGTAGGAAACACAGACGTTGTCTAGATAGCGAGTTAATACACCGAGGAATTTCTCACTTCGTTGTTGTGTGCGTGCGTAATCGAATTAAGCTTAGACAACTCACCCATCATTTTGATTCACAGGCGAGAAGGTATCTGGAATATGGGAATTCTCGCGAGACAAGCAGTATATGGTATCTGTTCTCTCTTTGGAAGGAAATGGCACTGCCTTTCGAAGTGAGCTTCTGGGACCGGGTGGTCCTGTTGGAGCTTTTGTATATATATTTTTTTCCTGATTAAAACGCTGCGTTCGTTCTCTGTCATGGCATGTACGAGAAACAAAGAGGAGCAACAGAAATTAAAAAGTGCGGAGGCTGGGATAAAATAAATAGGCAGGCAGAAAAATGCTGATTTCTACGAAAACTGAGGATAAATGTCGTTCTCTTCTACGGATGTTTGTGTATCCACACAACGTGTGCATGTACATAAGTAGGTCCGTGCAATGTCCAGACATCCATGTAACATCCTGTGAGGACAGACGACGGATATATGTGGGAAGTCCGAACCGTGGCCACTTGGAGATGTGGGGGACGTCCGTCGGAAAAATGTCTGTCTCCCAGGGAGATCCGAATTTCCGTGAACGGATATCCACAGGAACACCCCGGGAGGTTTTGTTCTGTTTGGGCGGCGACTTTCGATTACAGAGCTTCTAACATACTCTTTCCTCCGTGCCATTCAAATGTGGCTTTTCGGAACAACGTTTGCTTCCTTTGGGGTATGTTAGCGTGTTAGCGCAGCGGTCAAAGTACGCGTGCACCAGAGAGAGAACGCACGATACCCGAGACGGCCGAGGAGAAGCGACAGGTGATTCCGTTGGAGGCATTCGACACTACACCTTTGGCAATGTCAGACGTTTGTCTTACGTAAGTTCCATTTTTTTTCTTCCTATGTCCGATTCCATTTTTATCCGACAGGTAGCTTCCATCTATGAGACGAAAACGAGGTAGCAGAATCTGAAAAAAAAAAAAGAAAAAAGCATCGTAGTTGACCAGAAAATATTAACTCGTTACTGGAGACACCGTTGTTTATGCTTATCAAACAAACATTCGTTTTGAACGCTTTTAATAGAGTATTCGAGCACAAACGGCGCATTGTCGTGCAGGCGATTTCGCGGAGCTAGTAGCGCAGGGAACGCGAGTGCCGCGCCGCGGCCAACAATTGACTCGAGGAATTGCGGCGGCGTTTTCCAGCGGAGTTCGGTCTCCTTACTTCTCCTCCGTGATCGTAGCCGAAGTATAATTATTACCGTGTTGCATAATCATCGTGACGGCAGCTTGCGCAATGAGTGGCCAGATGTATGACGTGACACCATGCATTTTCCCAGCCAAGGTTTCTACATATGCGTACGGTTCCTTCGTTTGAGGTTTGGTGTGCTAGTGGCCGACAGAAATGCGTTGTTTAAAATTCAATTTAAAACCAATTACGAGGTTTTAACGCGCGCGTTTTTGCATGTAAAATTGCTTTTTCGGTTCTTTATCGAGTTCAACTGCGGAATAACCCCACTGCTACTATATAGTCAGGTACCCTTTAACCGGATCAGGAGCTCCGAGACAGGAACAGAGCACGGAAGGACATGTGTCTGCGAGCAATACAGGAGCTCTGAAGACAGGGCCAGAACGCGGAAGCACAGGTGCCTACGACCTGTAGGTCCCTCGTTGTGCTTTAACCGCATGAGGAGCCGCAGACAACGACAGAATGCGGAACGGCAGGTGACTGTCAGCTGTAGTTCGTGTCCTTTCGTGCGAGGTCTGTGCCTCAGTGGCTCCTGAGTAGTGCTCGCTTATAATATGTTTCTGTCCTTCCATGTTTGGTAAGTCCCGCGCTTCGGACTTTGTCCGGTGTCCGAGCCTTTATGGAAGGCTGGTCAACGGTGGAGAAGCGTGCGGAGAAAGTAAGATCGGGTGGGTGAGGGAGGTAGTAATGCTACGTTGAGAGGGTGGTGGTGGTGGTGGTGGTGGTGATAGGGCTTGCCGTTGTCGGCGTTGAGAGGGGCTGCTGGTTTTGGAGCAGCTTCCCATGGCGTCTATGCGCCACTGCACTGTCGTGCAAACTTCGTCTTCTTCATGCTCCGTACGTAGGCACTGCTCACGATGCTGGCGTAGTAGTTCCGGCGATCGCTACATGGCGAAGATGTTGTCGCTGGTAGCCGTCTCTTTTCATCACGTGGCTCGATAATCGAAACCGAAAGCGTAACCTGTGGGGCTCGCTGAGTATCACTCTAAACTGTTCTGTGCCTTCAGCGACGCAAACGGTCACCTACATCTTGCCAAGTTTTACGCCTCCTCACGACGTTGCTGTATTTGCATGTCCTCGCTATTTCCAACATCCTCACAATCAGTAATTATTGTTAATCGTTGAAGGGATTTTTATCCTCCCTGTCATCCAGTTGGTACTTAATATAACGTGATGCAACACTTTCGACTTGCGCGACAAGGACGAAGAAGATGGATAGAAAGATTATAAACATGGACCTGGGAATAAACGAGGACTAGCAGCAATGCTGCTCCCTGCCTTTGCGTTTTTTGCGGCCGTGACCGAAGCTGCCATCGGGAAGCCTGCGACAGGCCGTAACACCCTCATCCCGCATTTTTTAAACAGGCGTCAAAATTCACAGGGTGCACAGCATGTTATGTCCCAGGAAAGTAGGAGTGTGCTCACCTCCAAGACGGTTGGAGAAAACCCGACATTTGTAGAGAACGAGCCCTTCCATGATCCGAACCCTTTGCATCCCACCGAGGTACTCACATTGAACACTGTGACTAAAGTGCCCATCAACCTGAATAACACATACAACCACCTGGGGCAGACCGCTGCGTTGACGTCGGCTATGATGCAACAGGAAAGTAAGACCAGCACGCGTCGTCGGATGAAGTCACATTCGAACACTTTGGAAGCATCGATTCTCCAAGACAACCAAAATTATGACCGACACTACTCGTGGTGGTCATCTCTGATGGAAACGTTTAGTGAATTTCAGAGGGGCCGTCGTCAGTCGAGTGAGGCAGGCCTCCCTGCTCGTGTTGCGAGGCATTTCTATCAAGATTGTGAAGGGATTTCGAGATCTCAGCCGCGCATCCAAGAAAATTTGTGGCGGAAAAACGTTCTAAGATTCCCACGAGAATTATGGTCTGTCGACAGGACCTTGGACGAAAAGAGGTCCCTGTCTCCGCACGCTGCAAACCGTGTCAATCCTGCATCACGACGAGAGTCCGACATGATATTAGTACCAATCGCGATGGATTGGAAGGATGATTTAAAAACTTTCATGAGCCAGTATCACGTAAATCCACACGAAGAACCTCTGAAGCTGCGTGATTTGTCGGCTAAGAGTGGAACTAACGAAAACAAATTACACTCTCCTCAAAAAGTGCACACGTCATCCCAAAGGTCGTCCGCAGAAGTATCAAATGCGACTCTCCTGCCCACAGATACTGACGAGAGCCACGTTCATCTGCTTTCTTGGTGGCGAGAGCGCGTTAACTCACTTAGGGGTCCCAAGGAGGACCCTCCTTACGAGGCGGGTCTCAAAGGATTTAGATCTCAGCTTCCACGCCTCACCCATACCTTCCAGCTACGACCGAAGACGAACTTCGACTGGAAAAAAAGTGCGAAGAAATATGAAATACCGAAGTATTGGCACGACCTTGTTGATACCTACAAGGGCTTCCAGAGGAGGCGCCGACATCATCACAGTGAGGAACGTTTCAAGATCAAATAATAAGTAAACTGGACCAGACATATGTTTTACCCGTCTTTTTCTAGCTTATTTTTAAGTGCTATAATCTGCATTAGGATGCTGTTGTCCTGCTCCCAAGATTGTCATACGTCTGTGCTTAGGCTTTCCGTGAGGGTTACCTTATGGAGTGCATGATGCACGCATCTTATCAGGAAGGCGTACAGGGGACGACTTGGATAACTATGTATGACTTCCCAATGGCACAAACAGCGAGATGAAAACGCAACATTTTTTAATGGTTGTGGGAGGAACTGCAGCTGCCGCGGAACCAAAACTAAGCACAAGAAGGTTGCCCCAGAAATCCGTGCGTTGTGTTGCAGTGCTGAGGATCTGGCTCTCCTGGATGTCAATAAACGTCTAGTAAAATGATCGGTAAATGAAGTTTCCATATCTACAATTTAACTCAAGTGTAACTGAACGGTGCTTGCTAGTGGTGACACCTCATGGCTTCACGCGTCGACTATGATCATCGGCGACACCACAGCCATTTGTAGATCAATTTACCCACACCAGGTATCTTTTTGTGTCGTGATCGAGTGGCATTCCTTCGTTGGCGTTATACCCAAGATTACCCTAAGACTTGAAGGTGATCAACAATGCAGTCACTTGTTCCCCGTTCACGAACATGATCACACATTTCAAGGAGGATTGGCCCAGGCGCAGTGGCTTCCTTTCCCCCTCGGCTTCTCGATACTCGCAGTGCCGGTTCCGGGCTGGCAAGATGGGGCGATGACAGCGCGGCCCCCACGAATAAAACAACATCGACAAACGCCGAAATAGATGAAATCGCTTTTGTATTAATGTGAATTTCTTTCAAGTAGACATCCTCTACCAATGTTTTCTTTTAATTTTAAACCCCAGTTGGTATTGCGCGAAGCTTCCGCCAGACGGCTGCAAATGAAAACTTGGATCACGAACGTGAAGTGCGGACGGCGCACCGTGTACAGCGGGATTGCGCCGATCTGGATTGCGGACAGATCCAGATTGTGTGCGACAGTGTGTTGTGAGTATTAGTTGTTACGTCACGTCGACGAGTAAGCAGGCTTTCTATATCTAGGTGGTGTTGGCTGGAACCCCGATGGAGGATGCCATCTTGCTTCTCGCGTAGTTTCCATATGTTGAATTCCAATGCAAGTCAGAGCAAGTGGCAGACTCCGCATTGGAGCGGCTTGATCTGGCCTAGAACACTGGCCAATGGTCCATTGAACCATTTTCCTGAGAATGTACAGCGCATGCGCGGCTCTCGTTCTGGATGAAACAGCCGTAGCCATTACTACGCCAACGCTACTATATACCATTTTTCCGTTCCTGGATTGCTTCCGTCAATGAGTGATGCTACGCTTCTCGGCACCAGAAATGTGGGGAAAGGACTCAGGAACGATAACGAACAGTTTTAATGGCTGCAGTGCACCCAACGACTCAACAAGCGCAAGAATCTTCTTCTTCCACTTCTTCAAAACAGTGGTGCACAGCTTATTGGTGTGGCATGGAATGGCACGAACACCACGGGCTCCAGAGTCATGTTGCATACATCAAACGAACTTCGCACTGGGGCAAGCAACAGAAACAGGGCTTGAAGCCTAAGATGGAGACTCAAAAAGTGAATGCACGCAGTATGCTGGAACGAAAGACACGGAAACGAAACCACGGCGCTCCTTACGCGCATTTGCTTTCAGCAAGTACCAGACGACATTCGACGATGCGCCACATCTCAGGAAAATGGTCCATTGTGTTTGAAAGAGGCGATATGCCTTATGATGACTTTTATTGGGGATACGCACCTTTGCCACAGCTGCAAATGCAAGACCGCCCACAGTACACATCGATACTAACGCAGCATAATTTTTTTATGTGTAAAAAGCCGTGCGACAGGCTAAAGTTCCTATTTGTGTGCTTCACCAGACGTGCAAATGATGTTCGCACATTACCGCTTCTGCTTATGTTTTTCATATACATTTTGAAGGAAACGCGATTCTTCTTCTGCGAGTGCGTTTGTTGCAGTTTGCCTCCACCTACAGCACGTGCGTATAAGACAGCTATGAGCACGCGCACCCTTCGCTTTTATTTTATTTTCTATTTTCGGTATATTCCATCTATTTTTCGCATGCGCTGTACTCCGGAGCGCGCTCATATGCTGTTCACATACCGTATCACGTGACGGAGAGGGCTCTGGAAACGACCGCGCAAGCAGCTCGTGGTAGCCAGCTGTCGTCGGGCCCGTCGTTCTGACCCAATTTCATCCTTCGCTCAGCATACCACCCCGTTCTAGATTACCATACCTGTGGTTTGCAACACGAAGGTCCTTCTAATCTCCCAATGTTGCCCTGCTGATGTCTGACTGATCGCTTCCTTCAAGAAGCAAAATCGCCAACGATCGACGCGAAATACCAGTCACTGCGGAGACGCATTGCGAAGCGGCAATGTTAGCGAAGAAGAGACGGGAAATAGGAAGCGCGACCGACAAGTGATATGTCACAGAGGGTTCCAGTTTAATCTGCCTATGTTGGCGGAGCAGTCTGGGTTGCTCCTTGGAACGACCTTAGCTTGAAGGCCGCTCCAAAGCTTCCATTGGAAGGCTCTGA
Organism: Ornithodoros turicata; assembly: GCF_037126465.1. Taxonomy (NCBI): domain Eukaryota; kingdom Metazoa; phylum Arthropoda; class Arachnida; order Ixodida; family Argasidae; genus Ornithodoros; species Ornithodoros turicata. Next base: position 134,567,196 of record NC_088201.1, read on the forward strand.
CACTGTTCCCAACCTGCCAATAGAACAGACTTGCGGTGCGGAGTAGCAAAACTTGCTCCGGAAGCGCTCCGAACCTGCCATTGGAATTCAACAATAGTCGTCTTCTACACTTACCACACGGCGCCTTTTTTGTGACAATTATGGGGGACATAATAGACCTCTCCCTGTTTGTAAACAAATGACGTCATACTGTTCGACAGCGCCACCGATTTGGTGCAGTTGAGCTACGTTCAAAGCAAGAGGCGAACAAGGTCGCGCCCGAAAGCCACGGTCTTCACTCTAAAAACTGAACTTCACCGCATAGCACGCTCTGCGCCAACCATTGCCACGAATGTAGGAAGGGAGTTGCCTCAGGACAGAAGCCGCCGATATTCATGAACCTTTAAACACGTCACACTTAACCCTTTAAATACCATGCCAATGATGAGGACGGTGCCCAGAAGAAGAACAGTCTCTGTTCGAAATATCGGCGGCTTCTGTCCTGAGGCAACTCCCTTCCTACATCTCTACCGGTTCGCTGGATTTCTACCCATCTACATTGCCACGAATGGTACGGTTATCGCTTCTGATTCGAGGAGAGAGGGAGGCGTACGCCTTTTTGTGTCAATTTGGATATATGATAATTGCAACAAAAAGGCGTACGCCTCTTTCTCTCCTCGAATCAGAAGCGATAACCCAATCATTCGTGGCAATGGTTGGCGCAGAGCGTGCTATGCGGTGAAGTTCAGTTTTTAGAGTGTTGAGGGGATTACACTCTTAAAAATGAACTTCACCGCATAGCACGCTCCTAGCCAACCATAATCTCGAATGATATCGTTATCTGACCTGATTTGTTGAAAACGGTAGGCGTACGCCTTCTTTGTGACAATTATGAACAGCATAAGTGTCACAAAAAAGGCGTACGCCTCCCGTTTTCAACAAATCAGGGCAGATAACGATATCATTCGAGATTATGGTTGGTTAGGGGCGTGCTATGCGGTGAAGTTCATTTTTAAGAGTGTACGGTGATCCCTGAAAGGGACGCTTTCAATAGGAGGCAGCGAACAACTGCCCATTTGTGGAACCCAGCCCTTCCCGCCTGGTTTGTTTCGGTGGTAACATCTCATTACGGCCGAAGTCTCATTACGGCCGAAAGTCTCATTACGGCCGAAAATCCTTTAATCCCCAAGTGTCTCGTTACGGCCAAAGTCTCAATACGGCCGAAGGTAGTCTCATTACGGCCGAAGATGTCTCATAACGGCCAAAAAGAAAAAAGAAGCATCCACCATATTAGCTCTGTATATACTGATGTTTTATGCTTCCCAAAATGTGTCCGAGGCGGTGTGCCCCCACGGCTTGTGTCACACACAATGGTTCATAAATACAATATTGTTAAAATGGTTCGTCTGTTTTTCGTCTTTTTCCCAGTCTCGGGTTTTCGTCATGGACAATATTGTGACAGTGTTTCATGCATTCCTCGTGAACAATGTTTTTATTGTCATATGTGTCACACGATATTTGTATGTGTTACGCCATTTTCTCTCAGTATTCAAGCAACATCCCACTCGTTGGTTCTGTGAGCAAACTGTGTGTGTGTGTGTTCTGAAAAGTACTCCACAAGGGAGCCCACTGAGAGCTCCAGGAGCCACATGACCTATGACCATGATCTTCTCTCCCACTAGCTGCCTTCTACAATTTACGTCCACCTGAAATTTAAAAAAAGTACATAAGGCACTGAACAAAATGACATATGCTCTTGTTTGATGATGACCATAAGAGATATGCTGTCAAGCAGACTTTTTTCCATATATTCAAAACATATTCAAGAATTATGGACAACAATGACAATTACGGCATAATGATGCAGCTGCATAGCCAGGAAAATATTTCAGGAGGTGTTTCATGAGGCTTGACATGGGGTGGAGGAGTCCCCCTCGTCAGTGCTTTATCCAGACCCCCTAACTTTCTTGCCTGTGCACCCCCTACAGGGGGTGCCCTTGCGATTTCAGCTTCAGATACGTCTGTAATGATATGTTACGCTGGAATGACGTAACTATAATGATGACCTCCCCCCACAATTTTTTCCAACACCCCTCTCGTGCTTGGGATTCTGGATAAACCACTGCCCCTTGTTCATTTTCGTGGGGCACTACATTAGAGCTTATGCCACTGCACTGCTGTCACAATGTTATAAGTGTGTGTCACTCTGGGCATTCGGAATTCCTCTAAGCTACAATACGTAAATTCAGAATATCCGAAGGGTAAGCATCAGATGTTACCTGCAGGCTTCATGCTGAAACGCGTGTACGCGAAACACTTCCGCCGTGGTCAGCGACATCATACACGCAAGACAATTGCGGGCACATGGAGTAGTGGCAGCAACCTGAAAACGATACATTTTCTTGTTATATGAGTAATCAAAAATATACATTCCCACATGTTTCGTTTTGTCGTTTGTAGGAAGCGCTAGTAAGGGAACAGCACTTGGTTGGTCACATGCAAGCCACAATGCGAGAGGTGCCGATATTTCGATTACGCGATCGAAAATTAAAAGTCTAGAACCATGCACACTTCCCCATGCAACTACTTCCCCAGCATCGTGAGACATGACACCCATGACATGACACCATGTATTCACGTATAGTGTAATGTGAAATGATATGCAGGAATGAAAAAGATGCCAACATACCTGTAATCCAGTGTCCCATAAGTTTGATTCGATTTTCTGGCAGCTACCATGAAGAGCAAATGCACGATTCACAAGTTTCGTTTCGCCATTTTCATTGCTGTTAATTTCGCAAGCGTCAAGCAATCCCACGTGACCTCCTTTGGATAAGTGAAAAGTGAAAATTACTCGCGTCATGAACATACATGTTCATCTCAGCGCAAATCACGTTTTGCATGCTATAGAAGGAGGGGGGATCAATACTCTTCCTTTCGTGTTTTGATATCTTGTTGTTTTGCTACTCTCACTTTGGAGTTCTGATGGTGTCTAGCAACGTTGGGTACCTCGTTTCTTGTGTGAGCGAGTGGTTGCTGTTTACGACGTGTTCATATATCGATTTGTAGTGCTGTAATGTGCAAATTAGCGGACTTTACAGCGGCTCTCTATTTTCCGTCGTTGTCTTTCGAGCAGCGCCTGTTGTTCCGGTAAAAATCGAGTTGAATGAATCGCCACAGCCCCAACGTATATCGCGCAGTGTTGACCAAGACCAAGTCAAGCAGGAATTCTGGTGAGTAATGCTTTCGTAGATTGTCTGGCTTAGTAGTGTGCTGTCCACACATAGTTGGATTCTCATACGAATAATTTAAATGAATCAAAACAGCCGAAGTGCCTGTAATAGATGTAACTCGGTATCTGTTCGTAGGTTTGCGCCGTTTCTAGTTGGTTGCGCGTTTAGGAACAACAAATTTATTCGAAGACGATAAGATACCGATAATGCATTACTCTACAGCAGCATTTACTCGTATCATTGTGAGCCATATTTAACTTGTTAAAATTTGTCGTCGTATTTCTTCAAAAATAAAAGCGCAAGTCGGCGTACTTGAATTGATCTCCTTGAACTGCTTACGTCGAACGTCTGCAAATGTTGTACTTATGTGCCTTCGCGCACCATACTAAGCACAAAAGCATATCTGATTAGAATAAATACTTCAAGAGGAAGTCATTCAAATACATTGTTATTTATAGCTGGTTTTCCATTCCAGGCATGGTATGTGGCTGATCGGAGGATTCCGAAAAAGAAAAACAACAACATGGCTAATAGGATGTTGCTGCCCAGGGAGTCCTGGCCGAATAGGTGAGCTGTTAAGATCATCATAAGGTTCTGTTGTGAAGTGAGAAATTTTGTAGTAGTGCACGAATGTTAATTCGTGCACTACTTTTATAAAAAAAAACAGAAATGGAAAGTTATGCATGCATCATTTCATGAATTGTAATGTATCACTATTTGATATTCACATGTTTCCATTAAGGGAATGAACTACTGAACCTATATTCATATCATGGTCATACTCTGTGTTTACCTGGAAGTCACATTTTTAAGGCTTGTCATTTTTTTGTCTAGATGAAGATTTATGTTAACCTTGTATGAAATAACAGACACGTATCAACACATGTGCAGCTTGTGCACATTAAAACCAGCCATGTAGAGACAAATGCTTGTTGTTGTTTTTTTTTTTAATATTCTAGCCTATTCATGGTTGCTCTTCGCTTCTTGCAGGTTTACTCATTCCAGAAGCAAGAATTGTATCATTGTAAGGCGAATGGAAATAAACTGACATCGACTGAGATAGGTGTTCCGTCTTGGCCAGTGACTGTAGGATGGCTCCAAAAGCGTCACGACAAAGCCAATATTCATCTAGCTCTCTACAAGTAGCTAACTCCACATAGTAGCCTGCTTCACCCTAAGGAAATCACCCCCTCACACCTCTCCTGGGCCTGACTGTATTACGTACAAGGCCCTCCAAAATCTACCTCTCCATGGCCGACACGCACTCCTTAAGCTCTACAATAATTGTTGGCGGGATGGTGTTTTCCCAGCAGAATGGAAGAATGCAATGATAGTGCCGCTCCTGAAGCCTGGCAAGTCTGCACACGCCATTGATGCCTTCCGCCCAATTGCCCTCACCAGCTGTGTCGGGAAGGTTATGGAACGGATGGTATCCGCACGATTGAACTGGTATTTTGAGAGCACCCGATTCTTTCCTGAAGCTATGGCTGGTTTCCGGCAAGCGCGGTCCGCGATTGACAATGTCATCGATCTCGTCTCCTCCATCCAGCAAGCAAAGTTTGATGGGCTCCTAACGGCCGCTGTCTTCCTGGATGTATAGCGAAAGCATACGACAGTGTTCTCCATAATGTTGTAGTCGCGTCGCTTCAAGAAGCTAGTGTGGGTGGCTGTACCCTTACCTGGTTGCAAGCCTTCCTCTCTGACAGGTCTCTGTTCGTACGCAGAGCAGATGGTGACAGTGCCAACTACTTTGTGCATCGTGGAGTTCCACAGGGGAGCGTCCTCAGCCCGCTCCTGTTTAATGTCATCCTGGCACATCTCCCTTCTCTTCTGCCCAAGCATACCAATATCACGATCTATGCCGATGACATTTGCATATGGGCCTCTGCAGCGCGCCGTGATGCCATTCAGCGTCGTCTGCAACATGCCTTAGACCTTCTTGTGGCGCATCTTGCTGACCGTGGGTTGTCGGTCTCGCCGGCTAAGACAGTAGCTATGGCATTCACGCGTCGCTCCTTCACCAAGTACCCCCTACTGCTAGCTGGCTCTAGACTGTACTACGTCTCGCGTTATCGGTATCTAGGCATCATCATTGATAGGGGACTGACATGGTCGCGGCAGATCAACTCCCTTTCTGCTAGCGCCCGCATCTACTGTAATGTGCTCCGGCACCTCTGTGGATCCACATGGGGCCCGTCTTTCCCAGCGTGCTGACCTCCATCGTGTGCACTGCTCTCTGTTGCTTGGCGTTATGCGCTATAGCCTGCCTGTCCTCTATGGGCTCTCCAACACTCACGAGCGGGAGCTGCTCAATATTCAAGCCAGAAGTCTCCGTCTCTGTTTGGGAGTGCCAAAGACAACGGAAACCTTCTCTGTTTTGGCGGAGGCACGCGAGCCATCGGTGCTTATTATTCGCGATAGTGTCGCCTTACACGCGTACACACGTTATCTTGCCCGCCATCCAGCCCATTACCTCTGTGACATTGCGCAACGTTATCCCGCATCTGCATTCGGTCAAGCTATTTGCCGTTTACGAAGCAACATCCCCTCAACTTCCGCCCGGACCTCCTTTGCGCCACCCATGTGGACACTTCACTACCCCACTGTACAAACGTCAATTCCGGGCCTTAGGAAAAAGAAGGTTGTGCCAACAGTTGTGGCCTGCCAACTGACCTTGTTCCACATCTACAGTCACCACCGGCATCGAACCCAAATATACACCGATGCTTCAGTCTCTCTAGTTGGGTCGTCTGCTGCCTTCTGCATCCCAGAGGATGGAGCTGAGCACGGCTTCAAGCTCCCTCTTATGTCATCTGCTGAGGCCGAGGCATTCGCACTGCTGGCCGCTTTAAGACATGTCTCCTCGTGTGCGCCCAGGGCCTGGTCGGTCCTCACCGACAGTAAAGTGGCTCTGGAGGCGCTGGCCTCTTACTCTGCCGCAGTCATCAGTGACACCTACACCACGATCATCGCCCTGCACTCTGAACTTGTATCGCTGGGACACGAAGTGGTGTTCCAATGGATTCCGAGCCATGTCGGGATTTCAGGCAATGATCGTGCTGACGCTCTTGCTCGGCAAGCCCACGACGCTGAGCAACCAACTGTCTTTCCCCTTGCGCACTCTATGTGCCAGCTGACAATACGCCGCTTCACTGCCAACCGCACACAGCTCTTTCAGCAAGAAGCTATACGAACCAATGCCTTCCTTAAATCCATTGACCCTTTAATGACATATGCTGTGCCTGGCCGCATCCCGCGCATCGAGGAATCGCTGCTTCATCGGCTGCGGCTGAATGTGGCCCGTACTCCTCTCCTCCTATTTAAGATGAATCAGCACCCATCACCTCTTTGCCCAACGTGCAACGTAGAAGCCGATGTGCCACACATTCTCATTGCCTGCCAGCGGTACGAAGATCACCGATCGAGTCTCCGGCGCCGCCTTGCTCATCTAGGCTACCGAGAGCTTTCCCTCGCGGTGCTACTTGGCCCTACCCAGCACGCTGAAGTCACGTCTGCGCTGACACGATTCCTTCGGGAATCTAAACTCCTGGACATTCTCTGATGCGTCCTATGCGCAACGATTAGTGAAGGAGCTGTTTCTTCTGTATTTTTTGATAATTTTCTATATCCCAGCTGTTTTCTTTTGTTTGCTTGAAAGCATTAGGGAATAGTAAGCCCACACCGTGGCTAACCTTTCCCTTCCCTTTTTTCTTACTTTGCATTAAACATATTCCCCCCCCCCTGCTTCACAGCAACATCAACACTACCTTGTGGGAGTACACATTACACAATATGTTGCATTGTGCTGTGGTATGATAACATACCGTTTGTCTCGCAATATGTGTATATAAATATGATAAGGGCCCTAACGGCACAGTGCATGGCTTATACCCTGCTGAATATATATCCATACCTGGCTGCGACATTGCATATCAATGCAGGTTACAATACACATTTTCACATTTGGCCGTTATGAGACATCTTCGGCCGTAATGAGACTGCCTTCGGCCGTATTGAGACTTTGGCAGTAATGAGACACTTGGGGTTAAAGGATTATCGGCCGTATTGAGACTTTCGGCCGTATTGAGACATCGGCCGTAATGAGACTTCGGCCGTAATGAGATACAATCGTTTCGGTTTCGGTTTGTGTACCAACGTCATGAATACATTTCTTGGGTAGAGGTTTATAACATAATTGTAACAGAAAGGGCGTACGCCTCCTGTTCTCAACGAATCGGGGGAGAGAACGATGTCATTCGAGATGATTGTTGATTAGGAGATGAAGTTACTGCCATTCCGTTTAATACACTAAGTTTGCCGTGTGGCTAGGATCCTTCCCGCGGAGCCCCGCAACACGCGTGACGTCTCCGATAACATGTATGGTAAGCAATTCCTCGAGAAGATGCGTACCGGCGATACGCTAGCGGAACTGCCATAGCGTGGAGCATGTGCGATGAGACCAACGCCGTAGCGGGTATCGTATCGAAGATTCAAAAGCGCTCTACTAAAACTCTATTGCGTTTGACGCCTGTTTCCTGCCACCATCCGCGTTTCGGCGCGCGAGGAAGACTGCGATGATGACGATGAACGTCGTTACGATGCGACGTTGCGATGGTTGTACCAGTGATGGAAGTGCCTCAACGCGTTCTGGCGCAGCCATTGGTGCACGAAAAATCGAGTTAGTTTAGAGTGTGAGTTTGGGCGTAGCATGGCGCGGCCTCGCGATCCGCCGTCGGAGGGCTTCGGGCGCCTGTCTTCCCATTTCGCCTATTACCATTGTGCCTAATGCTTCTTAGCAGATTATCTCGCCATCCCTTAAAAGGTTCACCGACCTCGAACTGCAGGGGGTCCCATTTGGCCTAATGTATGCTGCAGACAGTCCCACTTCGCCTACTAATCCGTGTTACGTAAGAAAGAAGGCGGTCCTCTGGCATGCTGCAAAAAGTCAATTTCGGATCTTCATATACCTTTACATGCAACCTTGTTGGTTTCACTGAAGCATGAGGTCTGTATTTATAATTCATATTACACTAGGGTTTCTTCCCTCATCTGTTGGTTCACAAATATAGACTGTGCAAGAGTGAAAACATAGTTTTTATTTACATTTTTTTAAATAAAAGGGCAGCTTTGTTTTCTGCACTTCAAAATTCTTCCAAATTTGCAGCTCTACTCAATATGCATTAGATGTCCCACGGCATCGAGGTACGACATCATGTCCCGTTCGCCATTCTGAATTATTGACTGCTCAATGACATTCTTAAGTAGCATCACAACTTTTTATTAATTCCAACGCTACGCTGGCTTTTTCAACTGACCCTAAGTGATTTGGGAGAAATTCACAGCACACCCTGGAGGAGACTAGAATTGGTACGACACCGACCAGAAAAGGAATTCCTGTCGGAAAATATTTCCGTGCATAACTCCTACCGTTAGATAATACGCAGGCCCTCTTCAGAGCACCTTTTTACCGAATAACGCGCGCGTTATACACCGGAAAATACGGTAGTTAGGTTGAACGTGGGTTAAGGCGTCTCGCTCGGTGGTGTCGTGCTAACTGGGAGGCGGTGGGTTCGAATCCTACCACAGGTTGTGCCGTCTGAGGTTTTCCCTGGGTTTTCCGAAGACTTTCGAGGCGAATACCGGCACAGTTCCCCCTGAAGTCTGCCCAAGACGCATATTAACCCCCTATCCCCCCACTCCTTCCTGCTGTCCTCTCTCCATCTGTTCTCATCTGTACGTCTCTCATAGCCACCTCGCCGTCGCTCATAGCTTCGCGGCGCTAACACGACAGAAAAAAAAAAGAGTTAAATTAAACACGACTATAGTGACACCAGTTTCCATATTTAACATCGCTCAGGTGACACTGAACATGGCTCGAAGCCATGTTTCATTCGTCATGCTGTCCATCAGGAGTCACAATGTAAAATGTTTGTAAATTGTTTTTGTTATATTTGTACATTATATTTACATCTTATATTTGCCAATGTAAAGGGTCTTTGTTTCGGACGACGTAAGGTAGTTGTCCGACGAGCACATTCATTTCTTGCACACGTCATCATCGGGTCGGAGCGTGTAAGTAACGCCCACTTGCCGACAGTCCCGTTTTGCCTAATGAGATTGCACGGCAGTCCCATTTCGCCTAACGGCTGTTACCCCTCCCGCCTCTTTAATCCGATAATCCGGGTTATGCAAAATGGGAATAGGCGAAATGGGATGTAACCCTCGGGCGTGTGCACTCTTAAAACTGAACTTCACCACATAGCACGCTCCCAGCCAACCATCATCCCGAATGGCAGCGTTCTCGCCCCTGATTTGTCGAAAACGGGAGGCGAAGCTCACATTGTGCCGTTATGTCATAATGGAACAAAATAGGCTCCGCCTCGCGTTTTCAACAAATCGGAGGCTAGAACGTTGTCATTCGGGATGATGGTTGGCTGGGAGCGTGTTATGTGGTGAAGTTCATTTTTAAGAGTTGTGGAAACCTAAGTTCCCACAACCCCGGGGCATAAGCACGTCCGTTCCGCACGCGAAGGAACAAGCAGCACACAGAGAAATTCAATCCAACGTACAAGGTTTATTCACCTTTCAAGATATGGTATCCAGCCCGCGCAGCGGAACTCTACAACAAAACAGACCTTCGGGAGCGTTGCGCTCCTTTTTAACCCATCGTCCGGTTACGCCCCCCCCCCCTTTTTTTTGATAATCGGTATATCGTTCAGACGCTCCCTCTGTCGTAGGGAAGTGGCAGCGGTGCCACAATTCTCCCGTCCAAAAGAGTCATCAAGTCGTCGCTGAGGTCGAGGATGGTTATTCAAGGTTCGCTGAGGACCACCGGAGTCGACTGGACGTTGCAGCTCGGACGGCTCGGGATAACCTGGACGTCGCAAGGTAGGACAAGGCTCGAAAGTACAACCGTGGATGTCGGAACCTCACCTACAGCGTCGGTGGCCTCGTCCTTCGACGGACTCACCCGCTAAGTGATGCGTCACGAGGCTTTGCATCTTCGCTCGCACATAGGTGGGATGGCCCCTTCGAGGTAAGTGCGTGCTCCTCCGGCCTCACTTACAGGCTTCGTCACTGCGACTCCGGCGGAGAGACTGGACCAGTTCATATCTCGGACTTGAAGTCTTACCACCTCCGAGACCCCGATGGGGAGGAGCCCGATTTGCAACCTGCCTACCTCCAGGACCTGGCCCGGATCCCGTCCCCGGACCTGCGTCCAGCCGCTACAACTTGCGTCCCCGCAGGCGGCGCACGTAGCTGCCACTATCTCCATATCGCTATCGCTAAGCATAGTGCTTGTGATATAGTGTTGTATTAGTGTGATTTCTGTTTCACAGTTTTCCGCTATGTCTCTTTTGGGGAGTGTCGTTACAGGCGCTCACGGCTTGGGGTATCCCCCTTACCGTTTCCCTTTTCTCCTCTTCGCAGATGCATCGGCACCAGGCGTCCTCTCCTTCCCGTTGAACCTGGAAGGCAACTGGACCACACAGTCTCTCGGGCCGCCCGTTCTCTTAATCCCGCTCACGCGGAGGTCAACCTCGGGTCTCTGGACGTAGGACCAGGCTGCCCGCTTTCCCCGTCCTCAATCTCAATCGGTGGCCACCTGGACCAGTGATAGCCAACGGCTTGCCTGTATCGTGGACCTCACACTCACGTTGGGCGCCAGTTGTGGAAACCTAAGTTCCCACAACCTCGGGGCGACAGCCCGTCCGTTCCGCACGCGAAGGAACAAGCAGCACACAGAGAAATTCAATCCAACATACAAGGTTTATTCACCTTTCAAGATATGGTATCCAGCCCGCGCAGCGGAACCCAACATGCCACAGAGTGTATGGTTACTACACTGTTAAAATAGAGGGGGGGGGGGGGTTGATGGCAGGATAGGCTCGCCGTTGTTGGCCACACAGAAGTGGGCGTCGTCACGACTATAGCCAAAAAAAGAAAAGGAAGACGCATAGCAAAACAAAACACAAAGGAAGTACGGACGGATGGAGGATAGAGGAGGTTGAAGGATGGGGATGCGGTGAGAACTTCACCACATGGCACGCTCCTAGCCAACCACCATTCCGAATGATATCATTCTCTGTCATGATTCTTTCAAAACAAGGGGAGAGCCGATCTGGGATACACATAATGTGTCCCAGATAGGCCCCTCCTCCCATTTTCAGCAAATAAGGACACAATAGGATATCATTCGGAATGATGGTTGGCTTGGAGCGTATTATGTAGTGAAGTTCTGTTTTAACAGTGTAATAGATCATATGCAAAATAAAAGCGCCGCCTATCGTTCATTTCACGAAGCTCCTCTATCCACCGCCATTACACGGACAAAACGGACGGACCGGCAAATTTGCACGAACGGCTACTGTAACGTAACGAGATGCCTTCACATTGTTGCGTAAATGGATGTAAGCAGCGAGGTTACCGAGATACAGACGGGAATAAGGTAAATCCCAGAATCTGACAACAGTTTTGCGGATAAATGCGACTTCGCTTTTTGCTCTCCGCAAGTGTCATACTACCGGTTCCCGAACGATGAGAGCCGGAGGAGTATCTGGATGAATGCAGTCACATCGGATAAAGAAGATGCGTCATTTGAGGTTAAGAAATCTACGTTTGTGTGCTCTGAACATTTTTTACCATGCGACTTCCTTTCAAATGTCGCAAACGGATTCCTTCGTCTGAAAGAAAGTGCCGTGCCTTCTGTATTCATGTACAGCGCATGCCATCCCTATTCCACCGGTAGTTGCAACAATACAGCAACGGCGATTGCAGCAGTGTTTCAAATGTTGAGGATGGTGCTGTACAGGTGTGCAGTGCCACAAACAGTCCCGGACGGGACGCACTTTTTGAAGAACCGGAACAGATGGAATCCCAAGAATCTAGAAATGAGAACTGCAGCTGCAACAAAGGTAGCATTGTGGACTCGCTAACGAGAGAGCTTGCGGACAAAGACGCAGAAATTCAAAATTTACGACGTGAATTGTTTCTGGGGAAGGAACACGCTCGGCGGACACTTGAGGAGAAGCAGAAGCTCGAGTTAGAACTCATGAAGCTGGAGAAAGAACACGATGACTGTCCCAAAAGATACAACGTAGATTCGCTCTGCACCTCAGATGAAAGGACTCAGTTTTACACTGGACTGCCAAGCTTAGATATATTTGATGCACCGCATGAGTTTTTCGACCCAGGAGAAAATGGCTGCAACATCTTGAGGCAGAAAAAGCAAGCAGGCAGACACCACCACAGGTAGCATGTGGTAGGATGAGAAAACTCAACAAGTGAGCTATTTCTTGTTCTGGTTAGGCTACGCCTGGGGCTGTTCGAGCAGGATCTTGCAGAGCGCTTTGGAATCTCCCAGTCGACAGTTTCTCGCATCTGCACATCGTGGCTAAACTTCATGCATGTGCAGCTAGGAAAGTTGCCACTCTGGCAGTCTCGCTCTGTGGTGGACCAAACGCTGCCCAAGGTCCTTCTGGAGAAGTATCCAACCACAATGGTCATTCTCGACGCGACGGAGATTCGGAGTGAAGTAGCAAGTTCATTAGGTCTCCAGTCGAGCACCTATTCAACGTATAAAAGTGCGAACACTTTCAAAGGACTTGTTGGAATAGCTCCAAATGGGCTTGTGAGCTTTGTGTCGGAACTTTTTACAGGGTGCACGTCTGACAGAGAGTGTGTCATAAGGAGTGGATTCCTTGATCTGCCCTTCGAAGATGGCGTCTCCCTCATGGCAGATAAGGGTTTTACAATTGCTGATATTCTACAGAGAAAGAATGTGCACTTAAACATTTCCTCGTTTCTTCGTAATGAAGAATTCTCTGCAGCGCAAGCGCATGAAACGAAAAATATAGCTTCCTTGCGTATCCACGTCGAACGGCGAATCCAGCGCATAAAGACATTCCATATTTTCGACAGAGTTGTGCCACTAAGCCTTGGGCCTGTGTTGAACCAAATGTGGGCTGTTGCTGATATTTTGACTAACTTTCAGAGTCCTTTGCTCAGTGAAGATAGCCACTAAGCTTATTAGGCAAGAGCCACAAAATAGTGTACATTGAGACCAGACAAGATCATTTCTTTCACTCATGATCATAGTTGTGTTGTGACGTAAAGCCACGAATTATTATTATTGAGTTGCCTTTTTGAAATCAAGACGACGACAATTTCTTTCGCTCATGATCATAGTTGTGTTGCGACGTAAAGCCACCAATTTTTATGTACTTGTGCTATACAGGATCTGGACATGATTGACAGTGCATTAAATTTGCATCAGCGTACTTCTGTGATAAATAAACTGAGATATTTGCATTTTACACACTTTTGTGTTGACCTCAATGAGTGATACTCTACCTCACTGCTCGTGGTAACGTGGTGAAAATACCAGAAGGAGAATTGTAGGTTATATGGTAACAATGTACAGACCCAACACCATCTGCATAGAGGAAACACATTGTGCATCTCATTCTAAAGTAGCCATGTATAAAACTTGCATGAAGAGAAATACCAAAAGCCAGGCAGAAATAAAGGTATTTTGCCGACACAACATTGCACATATGTGCATTTTATAGGATATTGCTTCATTCCAGCAATGCAGCCAACTAGGTTGGAGCAAAAGCCTCGGGTTGGGAACTGACTATATTCCAAGCAGATACTCTTCTTCTAATGGGTGCTTTTCCTATCATTGACATTGTATTTAAAGGGTTGGGGGACTCTATGTTAACACTTCCTTAGCACATAATCTGCCAATGCTTTAAGTACAGTGACAATGATGAGGGCAGTTCACAGTTGAAAAACAGTATCTCTTCGAAATATCGAAGGCACCTGACCTGATGTATTCCTTTTTTGAGCTGCATGTAAATCTGAACTGTATTTATGACATAACATCATGGTAATATATCACAGACAATGATGAACATGTGTCCCATACTGTATAAGATATCACAAGATGTTGTGCTCGAATGACACACTGATGACACACGATTAACAAGGAAGTAAGAAATCCCTAACAAATAATCACCCAGCTCCATTATGCTGTTTTTTTTTTCATTAGAAAACAGCTGTCACAGCTGGAAATATTGCAAGAGATATTCTAAATGATAAAAATGTAAAGAACAGGTATCAAATTAGCTGTTACGTCTCTGAAAACTCCATCAAAGAAAAGGAGATGAACTGGTCCATGCAACAAACATTTAAAATATCACCAACGAAACTGACAGAAGAAGAAGAACATTTAAAATTACACAGAGGACACACTAAATAAATAAATAATAAACACCTAAAAGTACTACCAAAAAATATCACAGTGCAAACATTTTAGCTGTAACCATCTAGCAAAAATTGCACGAACTGTATAGATTTTGTTGTTGTAAAACCTATCACTGGCAAACCTCCTCCAGCATATACAATATATTCAGTACGTAGAACAAAACACAAACATTAAACAGACTGTGTGGCCTGTTCTTTTCTTTGCGCTTGTGATGCCAAGTGAGGAAGCATAACATTGAAGTAGAAGGTCCCTAGTGATTCCTAAACATCTTTCCAGCGTCCCAAATCAAAGTAGATTCTCTCGACCGCTACCCGCCTTTCCGAACAAACAACAAAGTCTCCCCACTCACAACCAGTCAAACCCATTTGTCCCAGTATTTGGAAATAGTACTTGTGATCCCTTTTTAACTTTGGGTGTCCATGCTCATTGAAGCACAAGTATGGTATCTTGTCCTTGGCCAAAGAGGGCTCACTGTCTCGAAGTGAATAGGGGCACTTGATTTCAAGCACACCATGTGGTGTGAGCTCAGTTGGGTCGTACACAAATCTGTCTGGTGAGGCTCCGAGCCAAGGACAGCCTGGGTCAACAATGATGCCTGCTGGAGACAGCACTATATCATGCCCAACCCGTCTCATGAGATCCGCATAAGACTGTGCTGCAATGTCCTCATTTTCCCTTCCATACGCCACAGCCCGCACCCTGCACAGATCACGTTGCGCAGTTAAGTTAGTCAGGCCCTTCTCTGTCCACTCGCTACGGTGTAAAACCTGGCCAAATTTTGACGCAGTAAGGCGCCACCGTCTTGCAGAATGCCAGGCGTGACTGTTAGCCTGCTGACGTGTGTTTCTTTCGAGACATGTAGCCTCTTCCTTTGTGAGAATGATGTCCTTGAAAGAGGGAAAAGTAGAAGCTTTAGATAACCAGCAAAGCAGCAAAAAGATGAAGGAATGAACTGAAGGAACGAACTGTATGATGCAGACCACATTTCTGTGTAAACGTATCGCACAGTTTGGAATATATATGAATTTCAAATAACTCAGGAGAAAGATGCTGTGGTGATGCAACTGGTAGCGTCGCTGGCATCCACAACTTTTTCCAGAGTTATTTGAATTTCACTGTATCTTCGGCATAGTGGCTGATACATTTCATTAATACAGTACATAGAGCGCATAAGCAAAAGCATGTGCCATTTCATTACCTTCAATATATCTGCCTGGTGTTTGTCTAGAAGTGCTGGCACTCTGTATGGGGTAACAGTGTCCGCAAACAATGTGACCTCTGTTGGCACGGCACTTCCAGCTGTTGCTGCTCTAATGTTCTGTGACCGCCACACTTCTCGACGTGCTGGCTTGTCGGACTGCTGGTACACCACTGGCGAACCCAGCGGAGCTGGACCAAACGTTGTTTCTGTCAACGGTACATTTGCTCCTTCTTGAAGTATGAAACCAAAATGACGCCCTTTACTCGCTAGACGTTCGGCAAAGCCTTTCAATGCATTCTCGACAGTCTCCCCACTCTCGTCCTCAGCTCGTGGGTCAAATAGCCGAACAGGTGTTGGAGTAGTGATAGATATTGCATTTGGTAACAATGGGCCGCTCAGGTTACATGCGACACGCACACGCACGATAAGATATATCAGAAAACAATGGAAATCATGTATCGATAGTGTGAACAATGGGTTCCCAGGTTTCAATAACATGCGCCGCCAGGATAAGGTAACGGTTAACTCAGGTAAACAATGGGAACTCACGTGTCGATAGTGTTTGATGGGCACCTGGATGCACGTTTAATGACATTTAATAACACGCAATGACATGTAATAACACGCAAATGACATGTAATAACACGCAAGTGACATGTAATAACACACAAATGACATTTAATAACAGGCAATAACATCTGATGACATTTAATAGTATTTTTCCGATCGGGTTGACGTCAGTCCGTCACCTAGTTTGGTTGCCGCGTCAGAGCGCCAGGTAGTTTCGGTTCCCACCAAGCGCCCTCTAGTTTTCAAGCTTTGGCCGTCTGTAGTTTCGGTTTCGGTTTTAAATGAATGGACGCCAAGCTTGGTTGCTCTACGTGTAGTTCTGGTTTCAGTTTCGAATTCCTACGTGTTGCCAGATGCCCTCTGGTTTCAAGCTATTGACCGACTGTAATTTCGGTTTCAAACCGGTTCTGGTTTCAGTTTCGAATTCCTAGGTGTTGCCAGATGCCCTCTGGTTTCAAGCTATTGACCGACTGTAATTTCGGTTTCAAACCACAGCACGCTAGTTTCGCTGTGACAACGTAAACGCAGGTTTTTGAATGGTTACCAGATGTCCCTCTAGTTTCAAGCTTTTGACCGTCTGTACTTACGGTTTCATTTGACAAAAAAATAAATGCCGCGTCACAGCATGATTTTTCCCCCCATTTGATAAGTACACTCAAATAATGATGTATATCAGAGACCAGACAACACTGTATATATTCCTTTTTATTTCAGCACATTATTTTACTACTCTTTTATTCAACTAACGAAAAGATATGTTACAAATTACCAGAGTCTTGCTTGACTTCATCCTTGTACAGAAGCAATCTGCAAAAACAAAGGGAAAACGAAACATCCTGTGAATGCTCTTCTCAATCAGGACAAAGTCTAGGATGACTCAAATCTCGATCAGGTGTCACGCAACAACAACAAGCAGCATTCTCAAAGAATCGGTTAACGTTTTCCACTTTCCGATATGTCTCTGTTACTGTGTCATGCATTTGCATAGGAGTACGACGTTTGGAAGTAAATAACCCAGTGACAACAATCACAATAAAATAGAGGTGTTCTATACACACACATTTCCAAACTTGTGTTGCGCATTGCGACAACAGCATACAACGAATCGAGAAGCATTGCATGACTACGTATTGCGGTTACCAGCTGTGATGGTCTCGAAATAAAAATAACAAAAAAAAAGGCATAAAGACAAGAGGTATACTCACATCCTTTCAA
Source organism: Ornithodoros turicata (assembly GCF_037126465.1). NCBI lineage: Eukaryota > Metazoa > Arthropoda > Arachnida > Ixodida > Argasidae > Ornithodoros > Ornithodoros turicata. The sequence goes on from NC_088201.1 coordinate 134,584,663, forward strand.
AGTTGCGTCGTCGATGAAGGTCTGATCGGTCTCAGTCGTCGACAGCTAGCTTATAAGACCCTTCATTTTTGTTTTATTTCAAGGGAAGGAAGGATCACGTGAATGCATCGTGGACAGCTTCTCCTTTCGCAGGAGCAGCATGTGAAATGCGATACCTCTTGCCGACGCGCTCTTTTTTCTTCTTCTTTTGGTATGATAACACAACCGCGAAACACCCGTCTGGCTTTTTCCAAACGCTCTTTGGGAACACCAACCACACACACACAAAAAAGAAACCGTTATCGCCCTCGCAAGATGAATTTTCGACTGGTGGTATACGCTGTCTGCCACGTACGAGCTTCCAGCAGTGAGTGTGCCACGTAAGAGCCAAGTGATGTGAGTATTTCAAACCATTTCTTGTGTTACAGTGTATTTTATAGCTAAATGAAATGCGGGCATGTATTTGTTTTAAATTCTTTTTATTGTTTCGCTCAGATGAGACAGCAGAGACATGGTAGCCGATTTCGAAAGAGTGATACCGTAACCGCTGTGCTTTCCATTCCCAATGAGTCTTGCAATATTGTACACATTGCCGGGACATCGTTCTATTACTTGCCTGGGTTCGAAACTTATTTCACATAGCTTCGAGCACTCGAAGTTATAATAATTGTGCGCGACATTTGCTTCTTTCAAGCAATGCCATAGTTGACGTGTATCATTTTGCGACAGATTTACTCCGTATCTCGTCGGATGACCATTGCTGAGCCAAAGGCGTACGGCAGTTACTGCAGCTGGACATCGGTGGACGTAGATGTTATGGTCAATCTGAGTCACGGTAGTGCATTTTCCCTGTTTCAGTGTTGGTTTTGTAAATTCTGTTGTAGCTACGAAAACGAACAGGGAAACAGCACTCAGAAAGGACAAGGTGTAGCAGAACATCTCCGGACATCTATTTACCATGACGACCTACAGTAAAATGAGACAACTCGTCATGGATTTCAATATTTATTGGTAAGCGTCTTTGGGTGACAACCTATTTTGCAACAGGTCAATTGTCATGTCGTTTATGTACACAGCCAGGTAATGGTAGCCAGTCTTCATTGCGTAGTACATGATACATAGACTTTCGGCCACCAGTTGCATTACGTCGACGTCACGATCACCGTAATAGCTGAATATTGAGCTCATCTGTTTTCCCCATTCGGAGACCAGGTCGAACGGGTGGTCGGATAGGTGCTCACACTTCCTGTGCACCCTGGCATACATTGTTTTTGAAGACTCCCACACAGTCTTTTTCGCGGGAAGGTTCAGAGGCAGGGACTGGAACAGGAAAATGTCTCTGGTTATCTTAAATGCTGCGACGAGCACTGTGTCGTCCGTTGACTTCGATGAACCGCATTCTAACACGTCATTCCAACAGGTATGAGGATGGCGACATTTTCCTTGGAGTTGATGATCCTGGGTAACGTCCCGCATGCCGCACACATCATCACCCGATTGGGACCAGGAATCGCCAGCGTTGGCTGGCTGTTCGACATCGGACCAGTGATCGCCAGTCATTTCGTCGTCGGTGGTGGCAGGTAGTTCTCCGGAACCCAAGTCCTTCTACGACTTCCAGAAGGTTGCAACAGGTACTGCACCTTTCCATTCCGAACGCGTCTTTTTATAATGCGGTGGCCCTTTCCAGGCTGCACACGTGTTAATTCGCTTGCATAAAATTGACCTTCAATAGGTTCTTCCTGCTGGTCACGTAAGAGATAGGTATTCGGGTAACCAATCTTGACTGCTCTCACCACAAAAATTTCACGCGTAAACGAACCAAGATAACTTTTGACTAACTGGTGTCTAGACTTTGCTATTCTGACAAGCTGGCCAACGCGAAAACGTGGCTTCTCTGGGGGTTTGCTCGGAGTAGGATAGAGCTTTTGTCTAAATAAATGTTCATTTTCTTTGTTGACATCCACAGGTCGTGCCGACAGAGTTCTATGAACACGATGATTATATGCTTTGACCAGAGGCTGTAAAATTTTCAAGTACGATTTATGTCCCTGATATTCAAAAGCACGATAAAGTGGCGTCATAAGACTTCGAATAGATCGTTCTGCAATACTTGCTTTCGTATTTGAATTAGTGTGGAAGAGAGATATCCCTTTTGATTTTAAAAATGCTCCGACTGACTTATTGGTGAACTCTGTACCTCTGTCTGAATGAATCAGTCTCGGAGTCCCAATACGTCTAAAAGCGAGTCTCAGTCCACGTATAATTTCCGCTGCTCGTTTATTCTGCACAGGCACTACAGCAAGCATACGAGAAAATGCGTCGATACAAAACAAAAGATAGCGAAAACCCTTGTTGTATCTCGACAGTTTCTGAAGGTCTTTCAAATCTATTTGGAATATATCCTTCGCACCCAAAACGATGGTCTTCCGGAACTGACGTGGTCGCTTAAGTTCTCTGAAGAGAGAGTACACATCACTGGTTTCCAGGAACTTGGCAACCTTCGCCGGCTTTTCACCGATCGCTCGTGCGAGTCGTTGAACACCACCTAGAGCACCAGGATGGTATACGTCCACGTAAGCAGCCATTAGCACAATTTTCTTCCACGAACACGAAGTCCGTCGAATGACAAGTAGGCATTTATAACGGCTGCCACGTCACCTTTGTACCAAGAGGGCGATCGATTGTGCAGTTCGTATTTTATAAGCTCGATGACGGAACTACTTGGAACAACGCGAGAATGACAGATAATCCTTCCCTCTTCATCTATCGCAAATACGGTCTTTAGCATCTGCAGAATGGCGAGGGCCTTCTTCCTGTGTCGTGCGGGAAAATGCGCCAGAATGTTTTCGTCCCGAAGGTAACCACAGTGTTCCTGTTGCGTTTCCAACGTGCTCAATACCGGTTCCATTCTCGAAGTCTCTTAGCCGCTCTTGTGATAACCGGAGAAATGCGTCGACGAGGTGTCTCAGGTGTAAACGTAGGACTACCGGCTGATGGCTCTGCAGTCTCCTTTTCAAGTCGAGATGGATGTACGATAAGTGTCGGTATATTTAGCTTGACCAATAGTGGTAGGATCCTCTCGAGATACGCGGGTCGCCACACATTTCGCGCTCTTGTGACCAAATAATAAACAAGGTCTACAACGTTGGTATTTGGTATTTGTTCACCATTGACAATGAGCTCAAACGTTTTACTATTCCAGCCGAGCACGGGTTTTAGTAAACGCAGTAATTGGCTTGCTCTCATCTTGTAGCCGCTGCTCATAAAATTAACGATGGCATCTTCCTCCTCGTCCGCTTGAATCTGTGTCTGCTCTCTTGTCGATGCCACATGATTTGTCTCCTCACCTGCTGCACTAGGCTGTCTTAATGTGTTCGCGGGAGGATGCAATAGCTTGTGCAAGTACTGGATGATCTCCTTGGCCTTGATATCATCAGGCTCCTGTTTATTCAATATCGACGGAATAGTGCTTTCTCGATAGGGAACAAGCTCGTATTTCTGCATTATTTAAATGCCGATTGCTTTTGCGATGCTTTTGCCCGCTAAACTTGAAACGAGACCTAACAAGGGGGGCAACAAAAATTGCAAAAACCCGCCGGACTGATGAAGAATCCGTTTAATTTTCTTCACATCTGCACGGTCTTGCCTGGAAGCCAGTGTCCTAATGGGTGTTGCAAAAGGCTGCAATTGCTTTTTAACTTTCGCCGGTACGTCGATGTTTCCTTTGCAGAGGTTCATACAAATCTCCCTGATTGTTCGTAGCTGTTCCCTGCTGGCATGTTGAATCAGGTTGTAACGATCTTCCCCTGTCTTTGCTTCAGCGATCATACGAAGGAAACGAATGTGTTTGTTAAGCCTTTTCATGACCTGTATACGATCTGTCTGTGATCATCCGGGAAAATGTTGGTCCACACCTTATAGTGATCGTTGCTCTGTTGAGACAAGTCGATAACTAAGTATGAGTATGGTTTCTGACAGGCATCTTTATATATCGTGGGCAACAAATCATTTCGCCCGAAAATCTGCCTGGACAGCATACGCAGCTGGTCTGTAGTGCGTGGTGAACGAAATAAAACGAGAGCCGTGCTATTGAATTGTATTGTGCGATACAAAGGATCGTTGACGAACAGGTATTGCGAGATGAACACAGCCGTGATTGACAGGTGGTGACACCCAGCGATATAAAATTTGCAGATTTCTTTGAGTCTTTGTCGGTCGGCTAAACAGTCGTCAAATATAAATAATGAGTGGCTATAATTCTCCGGATCTGCAGGGATGTCTTGACTGAAATTTACTTCAGGAAGAGTATCGAATACCGGCTGCTTATAAAGATAGATATACCATATTTGCTTGAACGGTTTGTCAAAGAGGACAGCTCTGTGTTTAATTAGTCGTGCCACGAAGGTGGATTTCCCACTTTGACTAGCCCCTGAAATTGACACCGAGGCAGGCGTCACGAACCTAAAAGGTGCTATCACTGTCATTTCGTGCAAGGGAATGAAGTCTGGTCAAGATACGTTTCGTTAGATAAACAAGTCCGTGCTTGCAAACTGCAGGGAAAAAAAGCAAACTGCAAAGGTAGGTTCGACTGCAGAGTTGACGATGTAAAAAAAAAGAAGACTCCTCAAGGTTGCCATGCTGGCAACTTCTTATATAAGAACTGTCTGACGCTCAGCTCCTTCACTCTCGAACCTCCTTCTGAGGAGGTATGGTGTTCAGAATGATGAAATATTTTGCAGTGTTCTAACATGTGCTCCTTTTGTTTTCAGTCGGTCCAACGTGTCCGAAGGATCATCGTCGTCATCATTGCATCAGTGTACAAGTAAGCATCATGTCTTCGTCGATCTTGCATAAACTTGACAAGTTAAAGAAATGTGGAGAGTTTCAAAAAATGGCGACAATTCCTAAAAACATCAAGTATGATGTGGTTGATGTTAACAAAATTGAAACGAGGTATGGCGAGGCGGTCTACGTAGAAATTATGAAGGATCACGAGCACGTAAAGTTGTTCCTTCCAGCTCGGTTTCATAAACTAAGCACTCAAGACATCGAAGACATGAGGAACACGAGCGGGCTCTGGATGGAGAAGAAAGAGCGAGTTGGAAAAGAGGGGAAACGTCTTCTTTCGCCAGACATCGTGTTCGGTCAATCCGAGTAAAAAAAATAAAAAGAAATGGTGACATGCCACCTTTGTCCTCCGGCCGATCGGCAGCACTACACAACAGCGCTGGGACTTCAAGTTCATCTGGCTAACGTTCATAACCTTGCAACACCCTGTATCCCATTTTGTGAGACACTCTGTACGCTCCGCAACTATACCAACCGCTATGAGCTTCATCTACATGACAGAGACGACGACGGGCAGGATGTCAGCACATTCTTTCATGAAAACGGACGCTACCTTGCCGGTGTACTTCGACATTTCGGATTTCCGTTACGCTTTTATGTTTTGCTGAAGGCGGAACTCGGTCGACATACGCCTGAGGATGAGATCATATTTGTCACTCAATTTATTCCTTCGAGTGTGCATACGCTGTGGTCGGAACGAGACGTAGAACGTGCTGTCATTGAAGTAGGCACTGAAGTCACCAACAATTTAGAAAAGCTTGAAATGCAAGGGTCGGGATTTTTCTTATTTCGAATTCACGCCTGCATTCTTCATGTCGGTCGTCTCGCACCACAGCTCATTGGTTGTACCGACTTTGAATTGCCAAACGAATTGAAAAAAAAGTGTCGGTGTCTTCTGAATGTCGACCTTCACGAGGATAGTGAACAGAACATGTGTTTCGCATTTTGCGTACTTGCCGGTCTACATCCTGCAAAGGGTTCTTACAGACGCAGAGCTTCATCCTACAGGTCATACCTGTCTCAATATGTATTTCCAGAGACGTTTCCTGTAGTGTTCCCGAAAGATGTAGAAATGTTTGAGAAGCAGAACGATGTGAGCATTAACGTGTACGGTTATGACAAAGATGAAAAATATGTTTACCCGATTAAGGTTGTTGACGACCAGTGCAAGAAGCATGTCGACCTACTGCTGATTGACTTCCATTTTGTACTCATTACTAATTTCAATGCTTTGTTCACACCACCTGGTTATTTTCACTGCAAACGGTGTACGATGGGTTTCACCACCCCGGGTGTACTCGCCGATCATCTACTAATGTGTAAACAACAAAAAGTGTCCAAGACTATTTTTCCAAAGAAAGGTGAGACACTGTCGTTTGCCGGAGAGCATTTGATGTCGGAAGTTCCCTTCTACTGTGTATACGACTTTGAGAGTGTACTATCACCGTGTTCGGGAGGCGGGAATGTCTACGAGGAACACATCCCTTCATCCTTCTGTCTCCTCGTCATACGCTCGTGCGATTCGTATGTCTTGAAGAAACATATTTACCGTGGTGCAGACTGCGTTTCCGTTTTCATGGAACTATTGCGTAATTTGCATGATGAGCTGTATGCGATGTTGCACGAGACTGTGCCCTTGCAAATGACCCCAGGAGACGAACTCGAACATTCTGAAGCCACTCACTGTAACATCTGTAAAGAACCATTCACTAAGAAGCAGAAAGTGCGAGACCATGATCACGTAAGTGGAGAATTTCGCCAATCATTGTGTCAGGGATGTAATCTGAAACTGCGGATACCACGGAAAGTGCCCATCATTGCACATAATGCCAATTATGACCTCGGATTCATAGTAGCTCATCTGCACCTGCTTCGGAAGACAGACATCAGAGTGATAGCCTCCAGTTGTCAAAAGTTTAAGGCTATAGACATTGGTGTGTTCCGCTTCATAGACTCGTTAAGCTTCCTCAATGCTAGTCTCGACACACTGACGAAAAATCTATGTGACAAAGGTGAATCTAACTTCAGGTGTCTGCGTCAGTTTTTCGCAGAGGAGGACTACTTCAGGTTGGTTGTACGTAAAGGGGTTTTCTGTTATAACTACGTTACCTCTTTTGAACGTTACGACGAGCCCTGTTTGCCATCACGTGACCAGTTCTTTAACCAACTGAACGGATCAGAAGTGAGCGAGGAAGATTACCGCCATGCGCAAAATGTGTTTGAAAAATTTCAACTGAAGAGCCTGGGCGAGTACTCGGATTTGTACCTTCTGACGGACGCATTGCTTCTGGCAGACGTGTTTCAAAACTTCCGAATATGGGCGTTGGAGACGCACAAAATTGAACCACTTCATTTCGTGTCACTCCCGGGACTAAGCATGTCTTGCGCACTAAAAATGAGCCGGATTAATCTGGATTTAATCCACGATCCCGATGCCTATCTGTTAATTGAACGGGGCCTGCGTGGTGGTATGACCCAGTGTTCAACGCGAATGGCCACTGCAAATGTCCCAGGGACAGATCAGTACGATCCCGAAAAACCAAAGACCATAATTCATTACATGGACATAAATGGACTCTATGGCACAGTGATGCGTGAACCACTCCCATTCGGAGACTTTGAATGGCTGTCACCCGAAGAGGTTGCAGGTTTAGATGTAACCCTTGTTGCAGATTATGCAGACGTTGGTTATTTTTTAGAGGTAGACCTGGCCTACGTACAAGAGCTCCACGAACGACATAAAGATTTACCGCTCGCGCCCGAAAAAATGAGCGTCCCGTATGAGTTGCTTTCGGATTATCAGAAAGACCTGATGAAAAAATTTAACCTGCCACAGCATGATATAGAACCGAAATTACTCCTTACACTGCTTGACAAGAAGAAGTATTTTCTTCATTATCGCAGTCTAAAGTTGTACCTACAGTTGGGTCTTCGGCTCGAGAAAATTCACCGGGTGCTCAGGTTCAAACAAAAACCATTCCTGCGATCCTATGTTGACTTCCATCATGAACTACGCAAGCAGGCAACCAATACCTTCGAACGTAACCTGTACAAGAGTTTAATTAACTCCGTATATGGGAAAACATGTATGAATGTACGAAAGTTCGTCGACTGTCGCTTAGCAACTTCCGAGGAGCAAGTGTTGAGATTCTTGCGTAAACCGAACCTCAAACAATTCAGGGCTCTAAGCTCTAACGTAGTCTTGTTTCAGTTCGCTCAATCGATAGTCCGTATGCGACAGCCACTGTACCTGGGGTTCACTATTCTCGAGCTGTCTAAAGTCATGATGTATGACTTTTATTATAACAACTTGCTTCGGGTAGCCCCGGACACAAGGCTCTTGTATATGGACACAGATTCTTATATCGTGATGCTGAGCGATGAGAAGGCCCTTGCGGAGCTCGCCGATACCCACCTTGATACATCTGGTCATTCTTGTGATGACTCGATGTATTCTACGAAAAACAAGATGGTGCTAGGAAAATTTAAGAACGAAATGCCCCACGACCACATCCTAGGGTTCTGTTGCCTGAAACCAAAGCTCTATGCACTAGACCTCCATAGTAAAAGACGATACAATCGTGCTAAGGGGGTGAAACAATGTGAAGCCCAGAAGTTGCATTATTCAATGTACATAGACTCTCTTAAGCTTGGTGAAGTGTACAAAGTTTGTCAGAACCTCATTGTGCGCAAGGAAAATATAAATAAAAGTGTATGTGTTACGAAAGTAGCTTTAAATCCCCTAGACACAAAGCGTTTCATTTGTGAGGATGGTATCCACACGTTACCCTTTGGGTACGCATCCAATGGAAAGATGTAGACAGTTTTTATGCATATGTTGCCCTACCTGGCTGTTGTTGTTGTAATGCTGTTTTTTATATATATATAAGATTGTGCCTGTAACGACATGGAAATAAATACAATTTTATTGTGTCAAAGTACACTGCAACATGACATGTTGTCTGTCTTTCTTGGGAATTGCTTCCGTACAAGGACGGGTACCAGCTTGTCGTTCAGGGTGAAGTTCGTTGACGAAAATCTCTGAGTGCACTCTCGGAGCGAGAATCCACAAGCGAGCACGCTGCCTACATACAGGCAGTAGAGGCCACATGTAGCTGATCCATAGCCCTGAAGTCTTTTCTTGTTATAGTAAAATGACCTGGTAGGATGAATGAATTGGTAGAATTCTTTGTAGACGGGCTGAATGCCGTAACTATCAAAATACGTAACTACATTGTCACCGGAAACATAAGTCATGGTCCAGTGTTCACCGTTACTGCTCCTTGGAGCTGTGTTAATCACATAAATCCCGGGTATGGCTTCCTGTCTTGCGATTTCATTGCATGCAAAGGTTCCCCGAAACAGTTCTCTGGTGCAGTAGTGTCTACTGAATGCTGCATAGAACTGCCACTCCTCCATGTTTATTTTTCAGACAAATTTCACTCGTCTGTCTTTGTTGATTTCTAGCACACGTGGTGTTTCGGATACAAACAACACCGTAACTGCTTCTGTTAGATTGGCAGCAAACGTTAGGGTCAGACGAACGTTGGCTTGAACAACAGGACAAAGAGCATTCACTTCTGCATCTGGAGTCAGATGGTAATAAAGCATAAATGTCTCTTTTGCATACGCAGCTGGAGCTATTGGTATATCCTTGCGTTTTAGTTTGTGAAGCAGGTGTATATAGGCTTTGGAATAGATGTCTCGTTGGAAGTCGAACTCATCCGTGTACTGTTGTCCACCAACGTCCAGTAGTGCTCGTTTTAGTTTGAAGTTCTCAAGCTTGAATGGGTTTCGTGGTCTGCTACCTTGGTAGGCATCGCTCCTGACCATCAATACTGTTAACTTGGAGGGAACTCGCTCGCTGTACAAGTCGTCAAATATCACCTGAGATTGGTTAGGGGCGATCGTTCTGTACTTAATTTCCAGTCCTCGGAGAAGGTATACTGCAGGTGTTGTTTGAAGTCTTCGTTCTATACCAACAAGTATACTCGGCGATAACTGAACACGTCGGAGATAGAGCACGATACGTGAAAATTCCACAGTGTGCTTTTCTGTTGCACCATCAGCTTGCAAGAGACGAAAATCATCCGACGCTTGACGTAGCACAACTCGAATATCGGTTCCGTTAAGAATGAGCTTCTGTTGTTGACATATGTCGCTGAAGATTGGGCTGTACATGTCACACAGTGCCGATCCTTTGGTTCGCTTGTAACGAGCGAAAACTCCTTTTGAATCAGATGTGGGAGCATATACCTCACTCGTGCCTAAAGGGTCTGGCTCGTATAACATTGCTGAAAGGGTGTGTGTCTGAGTTACATTGTTGGCATTCGTAATGATGTCCAAGTAGGAACGGTAGCCATAATGTTCGAAACTCGAAACCAAGGTTGAATTCAGGTAGATATGTACGTGTTGAAACAATGATGAACCAAACGCTTGGACAGGTATGACTGCATCAGGTGTTGTTGAAGTGCTTGTTGTAGTTACCGCTGGATCTCCATTCTTTCGAATGATCTTGCACTGAATATGCAAAAAGCTGGATTGAAGATCAAAGAAGCCCCCACCGAGTCCCGGAACATTGTACTCGATCACTCCGCTTGATGTCGGAGCAGATACTGGGAAAAACTCGACGTATTCAGACTTCTCCAAAGCAAAATTTGTAGGTGGAAGAGAGAAGAGTTCCAGCTGGTTTGTAGTACACAGACAAGAATCTTTATGCACTACTGCAATAGACATTTTTTTTTTTCTGTCAAGTAAAGAAGTCAGATTTCCTCCGCTTCTCCGCAGGTCGAGCTTTTTTAATGGCCTTGCGTTTTCTTCCTTTCCCTGTGAGTCTCTGAAGTAACTCGTCACGAGTTTTATGCACTGTGCGGTCTACTCCTTTCTTGACGGCTTCTCGAAATGATGCTCCTTGCTGGACTTCCTCGGCTATATGTCTTCCAGTATCAAGGAGCTTTCTTCCAACGTATGGCGCTACCTTCTTGGTCAGTATGGGCAAGAAACCCCTCAATACGTCACCAAATATGCCTCCTCCAATCTGATAAAGCTCGGGAGCAGTATAGTGTGGTAGATGCTCTCGCTTTCCTGCACCAAAATGTGCTATGCAACATGGTGGGTTTGTTATATACATTTACGTAGGTGGATCGTCAACCCGACACGTCCAGAGCCAGAAATGAATGGAATGAAATCACCTATCTCGTTTGCCAACTCGATTTGAATGGTTGTCAATTCCTTCGCAGATACATATTTATAGTACAGGTTTGTGAATAAATAAGACATCACATCATTCCTACCCTGGACTCTGAATGGTATCGATCGAAGAAGTGGTGCTGTCACGTCACCCACAAATTCGTTCTCGATGACATCGCAGTATATGAAAATATAGTTTTGAGCAGGGAATAGACAAACGTCTCGTTCGGCGACTGCATAACTTGAGAAAGTTGTCCTCTTTCCGAAGCCCAACATCAAAGCCAAATAAGGATGAAAGGTCACATAGCCATCGTTCATGCGTTCCAGGTGACAAATTCCGTTGTATGGGTTACATACGAGGAGACGAGCATCTTGCGACAAATGAAGTTTTGTTCGATAGGCATGGTTAATGGAATTAACGAGGTCCTTCCCCGATTCGTAGTAGCCTTCTGGAACTTCATACTTTACCGTTCGTGAACGATAGGTAACTATGTTAATCGTTTCTTCCGTATCCACCTGGTATTTGAGTAGCTTCACGGGTGACCCTCTGTCCAACTCTCCACAGCCGATTATCTTTTCAGCCATGCCAAGCTTAGCGGCAAGAGTTGCGCTAATTTCCAAACCATAGTTCAGAGGAAGTTGTATCTCATAATGACCGCTACCACGTATAATTCTTGTCTTATGCTGCAAATGTTTTGCTAAAAATTGTCTCAAAGACAAGAGAATGTTTTCATTAGCGTTGAACTTGACCTTTTCTGTTGCTTCAATCGTAGAACCAAGGAATGTCGTTTCCGATATACTATTGACTGTGTCAGTTACATTTTTAATCGCAAAAGGGATGTTGATTTCTGTTAAAGCGGCCTCCCACCTACCCTCCAACGTCTGTGGATGGGCTAGCTTTACTCGGAACTTGCTCATTGTGTTGTCGGGAAACACATCCAAAGATGCATTTGAGAGCAGGTTCACATAGAACTGGTCAACCATGTTTTTTTTCTCTTTTTCTGATGAAATTTCTACGCGTACGCTTAATTTATATCGCCAGAAAATGCGTTGACGTTGTCACAGCGAAACTAGCGTGCTGCGGTTTGAAACCGAAATTACAGTCGGTCAATAGCTTGAAACCAGAGGGCATCTGGCAACACGTAGGAATTCGAAACTGAAACCAGAACTACACGTAGAGCAACCAAGCTTGGCGTCCATTCATTTAAAACCGAAACCGAAACTACAGACGGCCAAAGCTTGAAAACTAGAGGGCGCTTGGTGGGAACCGAAACTACCTGGCGCTCTGACGCGGCAACCAAACTAGGTGACGGACTGACGTCAACCCGATCGGAAAAATACTATTAAATGTCATCAGATGTTATTGCATGTTATTAAATGTCATTTGTGTGTTATTACATGTCACTTGCGTGTTATTACATGTCATTTGCGTGTTATTACATGTCATTGCGTGTTATTAAATGTCATTAAACGTGCATCCAGGTGCCCATCAAACACTATCGACACGTGAGTTCCCATTGTTTACCTGAGTTAACCGTTACCTTATCCTGGCGGCGCATGTTATTGAAACCTGGGAACCCATTGTTCACACTATCGATACATGATTTCCATTGTTTTCTGATATATCTTATCGTGCGTGTGCGTGTCGCATGTAACCTGAGCGACCCATTGTTACCAAATGCAATATCTATCACTACTTGTTGGTGTTCGCTTCCCTCCTTCTCGAGGCTTCCTCCAGTCCACCTCTTGCACACTCAGTGGTCTCATTGCAGCTTTCCTTGGACGACGCCAACACTGTGGAAGGTCTGTACAGGAAATTTCAGGGGGAGCCTCGTCAAAACCCTTGATTCGTAGCAAGGACACTACACGGAGTAGGGCCATGGCATGGCTGAAAGCTCCAGCAACAACAGCAGGGCACTGGCACCACGGCTCTGCTACAGTTTTGGTTCTTGTCTGCAACACTAGATATGCTGCATACGGCCGCCCACTCTTGTTCTGGCTCCTGTAGCACATGCCGCGCACGTATACCTTGCCAGACCTACGGAACGAATATTTAGTGACACAGACATTAAAACAGACGCACATTATACAAGCAAATTTCACTCTGTGTCAGTTACAGGAAAAAGTACTAACTACACATAGTTGACACGCACACACATTACATACATAAAAAGAAAAGATATCAGATATGAGTTTCTGAAACGTTTCGTGATCCAGTATTTATAGACCACGCTGCGCGGAAAAGCGGGTTGGCGGCCTTGACTAATTCCAAGAACCTGACCTTATTTTCCTTTTCTTTCTGTCGAGAAATGACGACTCGCGTGCCGGGAAAATGGAAGGAAGGCCCAATATCGCGACCCGCGTTACAAGAACGTTCAAATGAATGCATGCGTGTAACTCATTAGTTTTGTTGTGTTAGTGACGTTGGCATACGTGTGCTGAACTTAAGATGCATTTTCATGCACAACCTAGTCCTCGTCTAACGTACCAACGTCTTCGACGGTGTACGTTTCTAAGGTGTGAAAACATACTGTGGAAGCTGTTGTATGTTACCTAACTGCGCTCTCACGAGTGCAAAAGGTTTCGTGCTAGAAATCAACGCCGTGCTTCTATCGAACCACGTACGCGACATATCTCATGTCTGATTGCATGAAGTATGGGCTTATTAACTTCGCTACACAACACTCCAATCATCATCGTTAAAGTGCGGTCTTCGTCGTCGTCTTTTGTACAGGTGCAAGGCCCACATACTACAAGGAAGTACGTGTTCTTACCTCACATCCGTCGCATTTGTCATGACAGTGTTGGTGTCCACGTATGACTCCACAGCGAAGTTGTATGATTTCTTCAGCTGCCGTGAGGAATTCGATTTGTCAGCATAATAGTCGTTGATCGTCGTTTCAGTTATCAAAGGAACCGATGACAAATCCTTCGTCGAATTCTCATCGCCGCCAGGAATGTCCATTTGCGGCCGCGACATGTTTCGTCGATGCGATACGAAGCGAAAGTAAAACCCACAGCATACCGCATGGACGGCGCGGATGGGCCAGACTCGGCTTACGGTGGCTCGATTCGGCTCGACTTGGAACTCAAGGGGTCGTCCGCATAATGGCGCAGCGTAATGGCGATAGCGATGGGTTGCGCTATTTTGCATAGCCTCTATTTATGATGTGGAATGAGCACTTTCCACGTTAGTTTCAGTTTTATTGTGTCTTGGGCAATTTTTCACTCAGTTTAGAGTCGCGAGCTGAGAGAGCCGAGAACCTAGCCTGGCGTAGCCGCTTCCGAGAAGTCAGCCCGTGAACTGCGTGTCCCCATATACTTTTGTGCAAAAGCAGCAGAAACAACCTCTACGGCACAGGATGGCGCCAGGTCCCCCAAACTCACCTCGGAAAAGCGTGCAACGAAGAAGGCCGCCACTAGATACCCAACTGTTGCCGTTCCGGATCACTTCAGCGCGCTAAGTTTAGCGACAAAATGTTTTTGTTGTTTCTGCGAATGAATCTAGTCTTTATATGTCAAAATAAAAGCGTATAACAACTTTCTGTGTCGTGTTTCACTTTTTGGTCCCGTTTTTAAACGTGTTGAGCGATCGGAAGGATCTAGTGCACGGCTGCGTGCATCACATAGCGTACCTGTCGTACCAGGCGCAGCAGGCGCAGTCGTCCATTTCTCCTTCGGTGACTTGGCCTGGCTTGGATTGTGCTTCAATTGGATCTTTAGCGCGCTTCAATCCAACGCAAGCCAACGTCTGGTAACAATGGGGTATCTAAGGGCGGCCTCCGGCATTGCACGCATCCGGATAGGAACAAATACATGGGAAAATGGCGACCTTGGGGGACCTGGATGGCGCCCCCTGATCGGCGCAGTTTGGCGTAAATGGCGCAGCACTTCCATCACTCGCCAGCAGCGTGCCCTTGAAAGCGTGAGAGGCGCGTGAATGCGTGAACTTAAAGATGTTCATAAGCGTTGGGTCAGGCACTTTATTCCAGAATATTCGCTTTTGGTTACATATGGGTAATGGGCACTTGGATCGCCCTATCGCGACAATCGCCCCGTATAACAAAACACACATCTCACAAAGGAGTATGCTTACACCAACTAATACTCTTGGGAACACCAAGAAACGTTCAAGTACCAAAATTGATTGACACAGCGAGTACCGCGACGTAAAACACAGTAGTAGATGTCTCGCGGCGTAACACTCAGAATGCTATACATGCTAAAGAGAGGAAAGTTTATTCGTAGGAAGCGGTAAGAAGCAAGGACGAAATGGCCAGTGTGTGCCAACCTTTGCACTAGAGTAACGTATAGTAGTATATCGACACAATGAAACCTAGATGGGGGAACGCGACACTTAACGCTTACAAATTTGTGCAACTGATTTGGAACGCAAGTGTTGCAACTCAGGTTTCACCCACATTTGCATCAATTGCTGCTATTTGATCCTGCACACGCGCCTGGATTATTATTGTATACCTCAAGCGCAGAGATGGAGCATCCTCACGACAGCAAATGAGGGTGAGGACGTGCTCACCTTCACCTCACTCTCATCTCACTCATGTTGAGGTAAGGTTAGGTGAGGTGAATTCCTAGAATAAAGATTGACGTGAGGTCAGACGACAGAAAGTTTCCAGCCTGAGAAAAAATTATCAGAAAAAGTATTGAGGCGAGGTGACTAAAATGTCAACAATTTGTGAGGTGAGTAAAATTTTTAGGAAATGGATCCAGGTGAGGTGACAAAAACTGTTAGAAGGAAATGAGAGGTGAAGCGAGGGGGGGATACAGGTTTATTGCAAAGAGAAAAAAAAAGCAAACAAAGAGGGGAAAGGTCAGCCTGGCTCCAAGAGCCGACTTGCTATTCCCGCGTAAAAAAAAGAAAAAAAAAGAGAAAGAAAAGAGGCGCAGTCACAGGCTCAGCGCGAGCCCTGTGTCAGTCAATTCGGATCGGTGAGGCCGAGGCTGGATGAGCTCAGTTCCAGCTCTGATCCGCCAGGAGAATGGGGGAGATGAGGTTTTCAAGGCCTAGGATCGATTTAACTTCTGTGAGAACGATGCAGTGAGGGGAAGCGTCTACTGCCAAGAGTTGAGGTGCGGGCAAATACCGTGAGGGAATTTGTTCAACTCTGCTCGGGGGGTACTCTAACGTGATTGCAGAGAACGAAGAGTATATACTATTCGGGAAAGTCTTTCTGTTAACGGTAACTTTGAGACACAAGACTACTAGTTCCTCGTTCATGAACGAAGCGCTACACCTACGGTGATGGCGCCGTTATGAATGTAGCCGTCTTCTTTAGCTGTATCCCACAATAAACACTTCTCGAAACCACAACCCGAGTTACAGCTTTCTTCTGGTTTCTCTGAGAAGTCTGGACAGTATTGATCGATATGGACTGTTTTGTGCACGTCCTTTGCCGGATCTCTGGGATGGAAAATGGAAAGTGTATAGTTCGCCCTGAAGGGCCATTGAAGAAGGGCGTCCTCTTCGCCACGACACAGGAGAAGGTAAACGCCTAACCACGTTTCGTTCTCAACAAGATGTACCCCAAGACTAAGATGGGCTGTGTGACCGTAGACGACAAACAAATCGCTTTCGATGTATTCTACTCCTGACACGTTCACCATCTCTACGAATTTTGTGACGTTTACGGCGTCGAAAGAGTATTTACTGCGAACCGAATTCGCTACGTTCTCAAGCTGTTTCGATAGTTTATTCTCCACATCATCTGTTAGACGCGCAATAGAAGATTTTATTGCACGGACTTCTTCAATCCTGCTCACCTTAAGGTCATCCATAAAAGAAGAAAGTGACTCTAGATTATCCGAAATCGATAATTCGTTCTTCTCTCTGGTTATTGTCGACTTATTAACAACGTCACGAAGACGCTCTTGAACCAACTCAATCCTGCTCAACCGGGCAAATGCTTCCTCGGCTGCATTTTTATGCTGCTTCACATCACCTGAGAGCTGCTGTACACTGTCTGATAACGTCTTAGAGTTCTTCATTATCTGCAACACAGCGTTGGACACAGGACCAGTAGAGTGGATCGACGTCGTGTTCACAGGAGCACCCTCATCTGCTGGTGATATCGGGATAGTGGCGTTCCGCACTTCTGTTGTGATACTCCGTTTTGATGACGTCGAGGGTACACTGAATCTTCGGGGAACTGTGAGGTTCGCCTGCTCAGTTGCTCCTGTCGTGTCCAAGTCAAGCTGCGAACGTAAGAAGGAGTCAGTCAGGTAATGCATAACGTAAAAAGCGTTCGGTGTCATATTTCGGAATTGCAAGAACACACATCGAGATTTCTTGTGTGCAATTCCTGTATGATGTGCTACGTACAGTGTAGAGCGTGCATCAAAATGAACTAAATAGGTGATTCCCAAAACGAAATTCTGATTCTGATTTGAGAAAAAAGGACAGGCCTTTTCGCCCGAATGTGCGAAGATATGGCAGCGATAGCAATATCATCTTACGGTCTGTTACGCTCGATATCCCGTTAGCTCAATACGGGGACTTCGCTCTATAGACTCTGATTCGCGCTGCCTCACCTGCGTCTTCCTGCTTACTCGCGGCACGTGCGACTGCCTGTGGTGCTTCACCTTAGTGATGGGCAAGTCAGTTCACTTTGGTGCACTAATTAATTCAGTTCACTTCACTTCACTGAACTGTTTAAAATAATAGTGCATTCGTACACTTGTTCGCGATTTCACAGTTTAACGTGATATAGTGACATCACAGGGCAAGAAAGTGGCTCCACCAAGAGAGGTACAATAAAATGATCTCGCAATGGGGTTTTCCAAAGGCTCGAGCGCACCAACATAGGAAACGTCACTTTGATGTCGGTTGTCACGTGGGCGGTAGATTTTTAGGCGGTAGGCGGTAGACGATCCGCTCTGCTCCAGGGATAGAAATAGAAATACAAAGAAGGAATATTTTCCACATTTCACTTGGAGTACGGTTTTGGACGGTAGAGCAAGCGACCATCTACTCATATTCCTTTCGTATTCCAAGTACACTTCCGGTGGTGAGGTGGTGGGTGGTGGTGGTGACGGAAACCGACTTGCCGTTGTTCGCCTCATGTATGTGGCCTACGTCACGGCTGTAACCAGGATAAGATGGTGTCATAACAGACGCCACAGGTGCAGGCCACAGGATCGCTCTGATGACCAATTGGCAGTACTTTCGCAACCTGAGCAAGAAAGATGTGCAGGTGGGAATGACATCAGAGGAAATTGCTGATCTTATTGTGCAGTGCCTAACGTCGTCCACCACGGCTCGCTGCGGTTATGCAGGTACGGATCCTGGTAGTGGGGCGTTGGCGTGCTTATAGGAGACGGGCGGAGCGAAAGGCTCGGCGATCTGACCAACTCAGTGATGTTCAGGATGCACGTCGGGCGAACTTAATGGTACAAAAGGCCCTGAAGGCCAAGGATATACGTAGATGGCGTCAGTTCAGTGCGTCTCTGACCCCTTTTTCCAGTACTTCGAAGGTATGGCGGCTTGCTCGAGGTCTCAGGGAAAGTCCTTCAGCGAAGAACCCAGTGCGATCTCTGTGTTTCTCGATTACCAAGTCTGGAAAATCAATATCGAAAGAATGAAGCACGAAGTCAGAGTAACTATTTAATACGTGAGCTTTCGGGCAGAGTCTGCCCTTCTTCAGACAAAATAAGCAGTTAAAACATTGCTTATATAAGGAGTGGGATCGGTGAGAGAAAGAATCAAAGAACAAGAGAGAAGCAACGCAAGGATGAAATCACAAAGAACAAAACAGAAGGCTATATACATTTGATAGATATCTGACGCCAAGACCGTTGGAAGAAACGTACACCACTCTTTCCGTTTGAATTTCTGCAGCCGCGCTTGTCCGTTGAAAAGAAGAAAACGGTTAAATATAAGTTGCTTACAGCTAATGTGAATTCCGCGAAAAAATTACTTGTTGGACAGTGTCATGTTGTAAAACCAATGCATACACATTAAAATAATGAGGGTATAGGGATTATACAATGCTAGGGTATAGGGGAAGCATAAATCATTATTGTGCATTAATCAATCAGTCACAAAATCAAATTCATTAACCAAATGACAAACATTTACCACAGCATTGTTGATTGTTGGAACAGGTGGCGAAATATCAATGTTCCTTTTCATCAGGTGGTAAAGCGGGTCGCTATGTACATTTATACCATGGGGAACCAGACTGTGAAACTTTGCAATTAAAAACGATTCTCTATTCTTACGCTTATAATCGTTAATGAAGCCGGATTCTAAAATTACAATCTTTAAATCTTCATTATAGTCGTGACCAGGGAGATTGAAATGCACAGATATGGGAGTCAAATGTGAGGTTCTATTTCTGATCATGTTAATGATATCGTTATGCACAGCCTCAATGTAGTTATCAATTAATGGACTAGTCTTGTTAGGGTCTGGGGTTCAAGTAGAAGGTTTCTTAAAATTGCCATTGGTATCATTTGGCCTACCATGGTAAAATGTTTGAAGATGCATTCTTCTGCATAAGTTCTGTAAATCATTAAGAATCTCAAAGTTATCTATGAGAGAGTCTGCGGGGGCGAAGCCGAGCCCTTTGGATAGAACTCTAAGTTCTGACTCACTAAGATCAGTATTAGAAAAGTTGAAGACTGTTTGTATTTGGTGCGGAGATGATGAGTTTGCTGGATAAAGTGTCTCACAAACGTCTGAGTCCTCCAGTGGCATAAACGAAACATTATCGCGTTTGGCTTTATTGACTTTAATAGAATTAAGTTCGTTAATCTTTTTGGAGGAGAACGATGTAAGCTCAGATAGATCACTGTCAGTAAGGAAAGGTACTAGCTGACGAAGCTGATTATCGCAATCTTTAAGGATATGAGATATCTCGGAGTGTGTTATCTTAATAAGGTCCAAGGAAGCGCCGCTAAGGTTGCCGGAAGCGTGTGAGGCAACACGTTGATGACTGGAAGAGGCAGTCAGAGTCGGAAAGTTTTGATCTAGGAAACATGAAGCGGATGGGGCGGTTGTGACGTGATGTGCCAAGCAACTGCGACAGTGAGAGGCTAGCACACGGGAACCCCGTTATTAAGAACTTTTCGCCATTGGGTGGAGTTATGTGATGAGTGAAACTGAAAAATCGGCTCAAAGTTTAAAGTAAAGCCTCTGGGGCTGACCTTATGACTAATGTAATCTGATAAAAATGATTGATGAGAAGCATAACGAATTTTTTGACGAGTATTTTATGTGCTTTTAGGAAGTAGTTTTTGGCCTTACAAGAAGTGTCGTCATGGAGTCAATTTTTATTAACCTTTGATGATCGTTTACGCCGGCCCTTTCGGACACCACCATTCTGTGATGATGACACCCCTGGTGACGGCTGTGCTGGAGTACTGTTTGTCCGGATCGAACTGCTTTGTGGCGGAGCCGGAGTAGCAGCCTCTGTGTAACTTTCGGGTGTAGGTGGTCTTGTTGTAGACTGAACTGGAGAAGAAGGTGGACTGCCAAGGGAATGGGGACTCTGCGTTTCAGGCGGATGAATATTGCCGGAAGCGTGTGAGGCAACACGTTGATGACTGGAAGAGGCAGTCAGAGTCGGAAAGTTTTGATCTAGGAAACATGAAGCGGATGGCGCGGTTGTGACGTGATGTGCCAAGCAACTGCGATAGTGAGAGGCTAGCACACGGGAACCCCGTGGGTTTAGGTGGTGGCCATCCAAGGCGAGAAATTTTTTGTTTGAAAAAAAGAAAAGTTTTGTTCTTTGTGATTTCATCCTTGCGTTGCTTCTCTCTTGTTCTGTGATTCTTTCTCTCACCGATCCCACTCCTCAGTCGACCCTCGTTTATCCGGATGGCCTCGTTCCCTGTGAAATTGTGCGTATAGCGGGGGGCCCGATAAGTGAAACTCGAAAATCCAGAGTTATCTTCAAGGACATCTTTATTGACCATTACACAGAACTATCCATTGTCATCTGTTTCATTCTAATACACGCATCCAGTTCTTGCAAACCTTTGCTAATGGCATTAAATTGCGAAATATTGTTTTGTTGCTCGGAAAATACTAGCGCTGTTCTCAGTACCGCCCGCGCATTTTCTACCGTCACAGCTGGTGCATCCCCGCTTTCATCATCAGCTTCCTCTTCAACACTGTCGGAAGCAAAGACACTGACGATGTCGTTATCTGTGACTGCAGCGCAGGGTCCTCCTTGCGGACCTTCTCAGTCTGAAATAGGTTTAGGAGAACTCGTCACAAGCCCGGTCGTCACAGGCCAACTGGTCATAGGTGAACTCGTCAAGGAGGCCAACTCGTCACAGGGCATCTCGTACGAGGAACTGCCGTCACGCCGGAATAATCGTCACAGTGAACCTGCCACCTGCTCACCGCACTGTACTCCCCAACGTGTGAAATACGCGAAAGGCCCTCCTGACCTAACCTTGGTCAGTCTCGACGGGTGCATATTCTACATGAACTGACCCACTCCCCAACGTGTGAAATACGGAAAAGGCTCTCCTGCCCTAACCTTCGTCAGTCTCTCAACTTTTGTCCGCGCCCCAGCAACGAAGCCCCACGCTGAGTTTTCGTCACTTCCATGCTCTTCGTGCCCTTCGCGTCGTTCATGTCGTTGTCCTCGTTCGTATCGTTCATGTCGGATAACTGTCTCCGAAGACCAGTCAGCAGGAGGGCAGTCGTCCGGGCGCTGCGAAGCCTTCCTGTCATCACCCTCTTGGGAGCAAGATGTGAAATTTGTACGGTCAGCGGTCTTCGGAATCCGGGTTTGCGGAAGTGCGGGTCCGGCACTGGACTAATCCCTTTGGTAAAACACGGTGAAACGCATTCGCTTTCCCTTTCCTTCTTACTTTGCATTAAACATATTCCCCCCCCCCCCCCTGGAACGGGGTCAACCTTGCAACCAGTGTTCCGGTGACGAACCGCCCCCCTTGACCGCCCTTGACAAGTGTTCCGGTGACAAAAGGACCTCGTACCAGAGGGCCGGTGTGACCAATTATCCTGTGACGAGTATTCCGGTGACGAGTGGGATTGTGACGAGTGGACCGGTTCCCGTCTGAAATGAATAGGATGTTCAGTGGATTACTTTTGTGTAACGTGAAAAGTCGGAATGGCGGAAATTTCTTACTAGCAACACCCTCTTTGTGTCAGTAAAAAGAAGGCCACGACCAGGGTCCCCGACCTCGCTTGACTAAGTGTGGGCCAAGTGTCCTTCCTGGACAATCACCGGATAACTGAAATCGATTAAGTCACTTCTGTTCCCTGGAATTCTCGTCCGAGTCCGGAAGCTGAAGTCCGGATAAACGAGGGCGAAATACATGGGGAGAAATTCGTCCCCATGCTTTTTTGTCCGGATAGCGCGGGATCCGGATAAACGGGGGTCGACTGTATAAGCAATGTTTTAACTGCTTATTTTGTCTGAAGAAGGGCAGATACTGCCCGAAAGCTCATGTATTAAATAGTTACACTGGCTTCGTGCTTCATTCTCTTCTTCTTCTCTCGTGCAACACGGACGTCTGTTCTTCAGCTCCCTCAAATACAACCACAGAGCACTATCTGGGACGGGGTATTCTACCCCGTATGGCAGCGACCCAGAACCCCCTTCCCGCTGGCGGAAGGCGGGATACATCGCCGCCCCATCGCAGCCGGTCGCCGATAGCCCGTCGCTCCCAAGAGGGTGATGACGGGAAGGCTTCGCAGCGCCAGGACGACTGCCCTCCTGCTGACTGGTCTTCGGAGACAGTTATCCTCGACATGAACGGTACGAACGAGGACAACGACATGAACATGGACAACCTTGATGACAACCCCTTCACCCTGGTGACATATAAGAAGAAGCGCTCGGAAGGTATTCCGGTCGTCTTCACACCCACGTCTCCTGGGGCATCCTTCTGGCGCGTTAATCCAAACGTCGTTGCGCGTGACATCTGCGCCGCTGCCCACGAGCCTATACGAAAACACCGTCATCCGTTGCATGTTATTAACCGGCTTCGCTGTATATACCACTGTTATTTACTACTTGCACTGTACATATCATCAGGTTAATGTAATAAATTTTCTTTATATATATATACGAAAACATCGGTTCAATAAGGACGGAAGTATGTGTGTGTTCGTATCATCTGAGGGTGCTGTTGCCAAATTGCTTGGCCTAGTGACTGTCGCGGGTGCAGGTGTGCAAGTGAGCATCGCCAAGTCGTATGTTGAGAACATGGGGAAGATCAGCGACGTCCCTCTGCCTTATGCTGACGAAGAAATTGCCTCCTACCTAGAGGGCTTCGGGGTGGTGTCGGCTCGTCGGCAAGTCCGACGTATCTCCAAGCAGGATGGTCAGGATAAGCTCATCCCCCTCAGATCGGTCATTCTTACATTCAAGTCCAACGTCAAACTGCCGCACAGTGTGACATTGGGTTTCACCGACTACGCTGTGCGCGAGTATGTTGGGGCTCCCGTCCAGTGCTTCAAGTGCCAGCGGTTTGGCCACATTGCTCGCAACTGCCGGGGTTCAACCACATGCAAGATATGTGCGGGGCCGCACATGCAGACGGACTGCACTGTGAAGCGACAACCCAAGTGTGCAAACTGCGGGGGCCCTCATGTGGCTTCGGACTCGCGGTGTATCCAGAAGAACATAGCCACTCGGCGTTATCGGGACGCCGTTTTGCCCAAGTCTGGCAGCTCCGACAGAAACCAAGCGGGTGTTCGCGTTCCGCCTGCTCGTCCCGCGCCTAAGCCTGCTAAGCCCGCCAAGCCTGCTAAACCGTCTTCGAGGCGCCCCCGTGCCCTCCAGGGCGTTAAACTTCCTACATGGCAATTCCCTCCAATGGTCAGCCGCGGCACAGCGGCGTCTGCCACCGACTCAACACAGCCTTTGAAGGCGGACACGGATAATTTGCGGCCGGCTTCTCCAAAAGTTTCCTACGCGGATGCAGCCAGCCATCAACCGCAAAGGTCTCTGTGGCGGCCTGCAGTGTCGAGCGAGCTGAGGCGTTCAAGCTCTATGGTTAGGAACCGGGATGACATGCTCAGCGCACTGTTGCCGCTGGTTTTTGTCGCTTTGAAGGCTGTCGTCGCCGCTTTCCCTGGTGCTTCCCAGTTGCCTGAAGTCCGGGCTCTTCTGGCAGCGGACAACCTCTTTTTGCCACACAATGCAGCAAGCGTGTAAATCTGCTGCCATATTGCAGTGGAACGCGCGTGGCCTTCGGAATAAGCTACCCGACTTGAAAGCATTCGTCCTTCGGCATCAGACACCAGTACTTGCTATTTGCGAAGCGTATGTCCCGCAAGACTTTCGACTTAGTGGATATATCCCTTACACATTGGACAACACATCTCCGTCTCGAACCATCATCTGCGTAAGAAATGACCTGACCTCGACACTAATTCACTCTCGACGTGACCCATTTGACTACATTGAGTGTAAAGTACGCATGGGCCGTACCGTATTGACTGTTGTGAGCCCGTACATTCCCCCGTCGGCTACTGTGACAGCTCGCAGTATTAGGGATATATTTGCCTGTCTCCCAGCCCCGTTTGTTGTTGTTGGTGATGTCAACGCACACCATCCCTTGTGGGGTAGCAGAAAGGTTGACACCCGCGGCAAAATCTGGGCGGACGTTATAGAGGATCTGCGACTGCATCTTCTCAATGATGGGTCATCTACGTTCCTCGGCCGGTGTTTTCGGTCAGACTCTTTAGACCTCTCTCTGTGCTCAAAGGATGTATCCAGGTACATGTCGTGGGCGGTTGGCCTGGACGGTCGGGGAAGTGACCATCTTCCCATTTTCATTAGTTTTAAAAAATTTCTTGAGAAAGAACGGCGTAAAGCTGTAACGATAACGGATTGGTCAGCCTTTCACGCCTTGTGTTCCACCAGCACCCGACCTGACCTCTCAGCAGACGAGATGGCAGGATGCATCGCGGAGGCCCTTCGTTCATCAAGCAAGTATGTTAAAGTCGTTCCTGGACATCTCGGGTCAAACCCTAGGGTTGAGCAGCTGCGGGCATACCGTCGACGCGCCGAGCGCACTGCTCGTTGGACTGGGTTGCTCAAAGACATCCAAGAAGCCCGCCGCGCGTGCAAGGCAGTCACTATGGAGCTGGCTGCGATTGATCGTAAGCGCTGGAGGCAGTTCTGCGGATCGTTGTCGTCTTTTGACAGCCCTGCGAAGATCTGGCGAGTGGCAAGAAGTTTAAGCGAACCCCCCACGAACCAGCATCCTTTAGGTGCGCTTGCGCTGTCCTCCTCAAAGTCCGAAGCAGAGGTGGCTCAGGCCTTCTGCAACACCATTGCCGCTCCTTCGAAGGCTGCAAGTTCAACATGGTTTTCTTCCCATGTGACTACGTTAGTCGAACGGATTCAAGCTGCGCCCATAGTCACTGATCCGGACATGGATATGGATTTCTCACTGGCCGAGTTCAGAAGCGCGCTGCTGCTGTCTCGGGTTCGGTCCTCTCCTGGGCCGGATAATGTCACCTATAGGGCTCTCCGCAACCTTGATCAGAAATGTGTGAAGTATCTGCTGGAGGTATTTAATAGATCATGGAGGTCAGGGAAAGTACCCGGCAGTTGGAAGCGCGCACGTATTATTCCGCTATTGAAGCCAGGCAAACCACCATCGCAGCTCTCCTCCTTTCGACCAGTGAGCCTGACTAGCTGCTGGGAAGTTGATGGAGCGCATGGTACTCTCTAGACTGGAGTGGTGGCTCGAACCTCGCCGCGTCTTCCCGGAAGAAATGTCAGGCTTTCGACGGCACAGAGCAGCAATAGACTCGGTACTCGATTTAATCACTTCTGTGGAAGACGCAAAGGTGCGCAAGAAGACTGTGCTGGCTGCCTTTCTCGATGTTAGGCGGGCGTACGATACTGTCAGCCACGCTTCTGTCCTCCATGGCCTTGTTGATGCCGCCCTGCCTTTCAGAGCTCTCTCATGGCTTACTGATTTCCTTCATGGACGGGAACTGTTCGTACGCACAAGCCAGGGGGATACAGACTTTGTCAAGTTGACCCATGGGGTGCCCCACGGAAGTGTTCTGAGCCCCATCTTATTCAGCATTGTTATGGCTGACCTTCGAGGTTGCGTCGGTAGGAAAGTGGCTATCTCCATCTATGCTGATGACATTTGTATCTGGACCACCGGTAAATCCCGTCCTGCCCTCCAGCGCGCCGTGATGCCATTCAGCGTCGTCTGCAACATGCCTTAGACCTTCTTGTGGCGCATCTTGCTGACCGTGGGTTGTCGGTCTCGCCGGCTAAGACAGTAGCTATGGCATTCACGCGTCGCTCCTTCACCAAGTACCCCCTACTGCTAGCTGGCTCTAGACTGTACTACGTCTCGCGTTATCGGTATCTAGGCATCATCATTGATAGGGGACTGACATGGTCGCGGCAGATCAACTCCCTTTCTGCTAGCGCCCGCATCTACTGTAATGTGCTCCGGCACCTCTGTGGATCCACATGGGGCCCGTCTTTCCCAGCGTGCTGACCTCCATCGTGTGCACTGCTCTCTGTTGCTTGGCGTTATGCGCTATAGCCTGCCTGTCCTCTATGGGCTCTCCAACACTCACGAGCGGGAGCTGCTCAATATTCAAGCCAGAAGTCTCCGTCTCTGTTTGGGAGTGCCAAAGACAACGGAAACCTTCTCTGTTTTGGCGGAGGCACGCGAGCCATCGGTGCTTATTATTCGCGATAGTGTCGCCTTACACGCGTACACACGTTATCTTGCCCGCCATCCAGCCCATTACCTCTGTGACATTGCGCAACGTTATCCCGCATCTGCATTCGGTCAAGCTATTTGCCGTTTACGAAGCAACATCCCCTCAACTTCCGCCCGGACCTCCTTTGCGCCACCCATGTGGACACTTCACTACCCCACTGTACAAACGTCAATTCCGGGCCTTAGGAAAAAGAAGGTTGTGCCAACAGTTGTGGCCTGCCAACTGACCTTGTTCCACATCTACAGTCACCACCGGCATCGAACCCAAATATACACCGATGCTTCAGTCTCTCTAGTTGGGTCGTCTGCTGCCTTCTGCATCCCAGAGGATGGAGCTGAGCACGGCTTCAAGCTCCCTCTTATGTCATCTGCTGAGGCCGAGGCATTCGCACTGCTGGCCGCTTTAAGACATGTCTCCTCGTGTGCGCCCAGGGCCTGGTCGGTCCTCACCGACAGTAAAGTGGCTCTGGAGGCGCTGGCCTCTTACTCTGCCGCAGTCATCAGTGACACCTACACCACGATCATCGCCCTGCACTCTGAACTTGTATCGCTGGGACACGAAGTGGTGTTCCAATGGATTCCGAGCCATGTCGGGATTTCAGGCAATGATCGTGCTGACGCTCTTGCTCGGCAAGCCCACGACGCTGAGCAACCAACTGTCTTTCCCCTTGCGCACTCTATGTGCCAGCTGACAATACGCCGCTTCACTGCCAACCGCACACAGCTCTTTCAGCAAGAAGCTATACGAACCAATGCCTTCCTTAAATCCATTGACCCTTTAATGACATATGCTGTGCCTGGCCGCATCCCGCGCATCGAGGAATCGCTGCTTCATCGGCTGCGGCTGAATGTGGCCCGAACTCCTCTCCTCCTATTTAAGATGAATCAGCACCCATCACCTCTTTGCCCAACGTGCAACGTAGAAGCCGATGTGCCACACATTCTCATTGCCTGCCAGCGGTACGAAGATCACCGATCGAGTCTCCGGCGCCGCCTTGCTCATCTAGGCTACCGAGAGCTTTCCCTCGCGGTGCTACTTGGCCCTACCCAGCACGCTGAAGTCACGTCTGCGCTGACACGATTCCTTCGGGAATCTAAACTCCTGGACATTCTCTGATGCGTCCTATGCGCAACGATTAGTGAAGGAGCTGTTTCTTCTGTATTTTTTGATAATTTTCTATATCCCAGCTGTTTTCTTTTGTTTGCTTGAAAGCATTAGGGAATAGTAAGCCCACACCGTGGCTAACCTTTCCCTTCCCTTTTTTCTTACTTTGCATTAAACATATTCCCCCCCCCCCCTGCTTCACAGCAACATCAACACTACCTTGTGGGAGTACACATTACACAATATGTTGCATTGTGCTGTGGTATGATAACATACCGTTTGTCTCGCAATATGTGTATATAAATATGATAAGGGCCCTAACGGCACAGTGCATGGCTTATACCCTGCTGAATATATATCCATACCTGGCTGCGACATTGCATATCAATGCAGGTTACAATACACATTTTCACATTTGGCCGTTATGAGACATCTTCGGCCGTAATGAGACTGCCTTCGGCCGTATTGAGACTTTGGCAGTAATGAGACACTTGGGGTTAAAGGATTATCGGCCGTATTGAGACTTTCGGCCGTATTGAGACATCGGCCGTAATGAGACTTCGGCCGTAATGAGATACAATCGTTTCGGTTTCGGTTTGTGTACCAACGTCATGAATACATTTCTTGGGTAGAGGTTTATAACATAATTGTAACAGAAAGGGCGTACGCCTCCTGTTCTCAACGAATCGGGGGAGAGAACGATGTCATTCGAGATGATTGTTGATTAGGAGATGAAGTTACTGCCATTCCGTTTAATACACTAAGTTTGCCGTGTGGCTAGGATCCTTCCCGCGGAGCCCCGCAACACGCGTGACGTCTCCGATAACATGTATGGTAAGCAATTCCTCGAGAAGATGCGTACCGGCGATACGCTAGCGGAACTGCCATA
The DNA here is from genome assembly GCF_037126465.1 of Ornithodoros turicata. Lineage (NCBI taxonomy): Eukaryota > Metazoa > Arthropoda > Arachnida > Ixodida > Argasidae > Ornithodoros > Ornithodoros turicata. The sequence goes on from NC_088201.1 coordinate 134,613,384, forward strand.
GCGTGGAGCATGTGCGATGAGACCAACGCCGTAGCGGGTATCGTATCGAAGATTCAAAAGCGCTCTACTAAAACTCTATTGCGTTTGACGCCTGTTTCCTGCCACCATCCGCGTTTCGGCGCGCGAGGAAGACTGCGATGATGACGATGAACGTCGTTACGATGCGACGTTGCGATGGTTGTACCAGTGATGGAAGTGCCTCAACGCGTTCTGGCGCAGCCATTGGTGCACGAAAAATCGAGTTAGTTTAGAGTGTGAGTTTGGGCGTAGCATGGCGCGGCCTCGCGATCCGCCGTCGGAGGGCTTCGGGCGCCTGTCTTCCCATTTCGCCTATTACCATTGTGCCTAATGCTTCTTAGCAGATTATCTCGCCATCCCTTAAAAGGTTCACCGACCTCGAACTGCAGGGGGTCCCATTTGGCCTAATGTATGCTGCAGACAGTCCCACTTCGCCTACTAATCCGTGTTACGTAAGAAAGAAGGCGGTCCTCTGGCATGCTGCAAAAAGTCAATTTCGGATCTTCATATACCTTTACATGCAACCTTGTTGGTTTCACTGAAGCATGAGGTCTGTATTTATAATTCATATTACACTAGGGTTTCTTCCCTCATCTGTTGGTTCACAAATATAGACTGTGCAAGAGTGAAAACATAGTTTTTATTTACATTTTTTTAAATAAAAGGGCAGCTTTGTTTTCTGCACTTCAAAATTCTTCCAAATTTGCAGCTCTACTCAATATGCATTAGATGTCCCACGGCATCGAGGTACGACATCATGTCCCGTTCGCCATTCTGAATTATTGACTGCTCAATGACATTCTTAAGTAGCATCACAACTTTTTATTAATTCCAACGCTACGCTGGCTTTTTCAACTGACCCTAAGTGATTTGGGAGAAATTCACAGCACACCCTGGAGGAGACTAGAATTGGTACGACACCGACCAGAAAAGGAATTCCTGTCGGAAAATATTTCCGTGCATAACTCCTACCGTTAGATAATACGCAGGCCCTCTTCAGAGCACCTTTTTACCGAATAACGCGCGCGTTATACACCGGAAAATACGGTAGTTAGGTTGAACGTGGGTTAAGGCGTCTCGCTCGGTGGTGTCGTGCTAACTGGGAGGCGGTGGGTTCGAATCCTACCACAGGTTGTGCCGTCTGAGGTTTTCCCTGGGTTTTCCGAAGACTTTCGAGGCGAATACCGGCACAGTTCCCCCTGAAGTCTGCCCAAGACGCATATTAACCCCCTATCCCCCCACTCCTTCCTGCTGTCCTCTCTCCATCTGTTCTCATCTGTACGTCTCTCATAGCCACCTCGCCGTCGCTCATAGCTTCGCGGCGCTAACACGACAGAAAAAAAAAAGAGTTAAATTAAACACGACTATAGTGACACCAGTTTCCATATTTAACATCGCTCAGGTGACACTGAACATGGCTCGAAGCCATGTTTCATTCGTCATGCTGTCCATCAGGAGTCACAATGTAAAATGTTTGTAAATTGTTTTTGTTATATTTGTACATTATATTTACATCTTATATTTGCCAATGTAAAGGGTCTTTGTTTCGGACGACGTAAGGTAGTTGTCCGACGAGCACATTCATTTCTTGCACACGTCATCATCGGGTCGGAGCGTGTAAGTAACGCCCACTTGCCGACAGTCCCGTTTTGCCTAATGAGATTGCACGGCAGTCCCATTTCGCCTAACGGCTGTTACCCCTCCCGCCTCTTTAATCCGATAATCCGGGTTATGCAAAATGGGAATAGGCGAAATGGGATGTAACCCTCGGGCGTGTGCACTCTTAAAACTGAACTTCACCACATAGCACGCTCCCAGCCAACCATCATCCCGAATGGCAGCGTTCTCGCCCCTGATTTGTCGAAAACGGGAGGCGAAGCTCACATTGTGCCGTTATGTCATAATGGAACAAAATAGGCTCCGCCTCGCGTTTTAAACAAATCGGAGGCTAGAACGTTGTCATTCGGGATGATGGTTGGCTGGGAGCGTGTTATGTGGTGAAGTTCATTTTTAAGAGTTGTGGAAACCTAAGTTCCCACAACCCCGGGGCATAAGCACGTCCGTTCCGCACGCGAAGGAACAAGCAGCACACAGAGAAATTCAATCCAACGTACAAGGTTTATTCACCTTTCAAGATATGGTATCCAGCCCGCGCAGCGGAACTCTACAACAAAACAGACCTTCGGGAGCGTTGCGCTCCTTTTTAACCCATCGTCCGGTTACGCCCCCCCCCCTTTTTTTTGATAATCGGTATATCGTTCAGACGCTCCCTCTGTCGTAGGGAAGTGGCAGCGGTGCCACAATTCTCCCGTCCAAAAGAGTCATCAAGTCGTCGCTGAGGTCGAGGATGGTTATTCAAGGTTCGCTGAGGACCACCGGAGTCGACTGGACGTTGCAGCTCGGACGGCTCGGGATAACCTGGACGTCGCAAGGTAGGACAAGGCTCGAAAGTACAACCGTGGATGTCGGAACCTCACCTACAGCGTCGGTGGCCTCGTCCTTCGACGGACTCACCCGCTAAGTGATGCGTCACGAGGCTTTGCATCTTCGCTCGCACATAGGTGGGATGGCCCCTTCGAGGTAAGTGCGTGCTCCTCCGGCCTCACTTACAGGCTTCGTCGCTGCGACTCCGGCGGAGAGACTGGACCAGTTCATATCTCGGACTTGAAGTCTTACCACCTCCGAGACCCCGATGGGGAGGAGCCCGATTTGCAACCTGCCTACCTCCAGGACCTGGCCCGGATCCCGTCCCCGGACCTGCGTCCAGCCGCTACAACTTGCGTCCCCGCAGGCGGCGCACGTAGCTGCCACTATCTCCATATCGCTATCGCTAAGCATAGTGCTTGTGATATAGTGTTGTATTAGTGTGATTTCTGTTTCACAGTTTTCCGCTATGTCTCTTTTGGGGAGTGTCGTTACAGGCGCTCACGGCTTGGGGTATCCCCCTTACCGTTTCCCTTTTCTCCTCTTCGCAGATGCATCGGCACCAGGCGTCCTCTCCTTCCCGTTGAACCTGGAAGGCAACTGGACCACACAGTCTCTCGGGCCGCCCGTTCTCTTAATCCCGCTCACGCGGAGGTCAACCTCGGGTCTCTGGACGTAGGACCAGGCTGCCCGCTTTCCCCGTCCTCAATCTCAATCGGTGGCCACCTGGACCAGTGATAGCCAACGGCTTGCCTGTATCGTGGACCTCACACTCACGTTGGGCGCCAGTTGTGGAAACCTAAGTTCCCACAACCTCGGGGCGACAGCCCGTCCGTTCCGCACGCGAAGGAACAAGCAGCACACAGAGAAATTCAATCCAACATACAAGGTTTATTCACCTTTCAAGATATGGTATCCAGCCCGCGCAGCGGAACCCAACATGCCACAGAGTGTATGGTTACTACACTGTTAAAATAGAGGGGGGGGGGGGGGGTTGATGGCAGGATAGGCTCGCCGTTGTTGGCCACACAGAAGTGGGCGTCGTCACGACTATAGCCAAAAAAAGAAAAGGAAGACGCATAGCAAAACAAAACACAAAGTACGGACGGATGGAGGATAGAGGAGGTTGAAGGATGGGGATGCGGTGAGAACTTCACCACATGGCACGCTCCTAGCCAACCACCATTCCGAATGATATCATTCTCTGTCATGATTCTTTCAAAACAAGGGGAGAGCCGATCTGGGATACACATAATGTGTCCCAGATAGGCCCCTCCTCCCATTTTCAGCAAATAAGGACACAATAGGATATCATTCGGAATGACGGTTGGCTTGGAGCGTATTATGTAGTGAAGTTCTGTTTTAACAGTGTAATAGATCATATGCAAAATAAAAGCGCCGCCTATCGTTCATTTCACGAAGCTCCTCTATCCACCGCCATTACACGGACAAAACGGACGGACCGGCAAATTTGCACGAACGGCTACTGTAACGTAACGAGATGCCTTCACATTGTTGCGTAAATGGATGTAAGCAGCGAGGTTACCGAGATACAGACGGGAATAAGGTAAATCCCAGAATCTGACAACAGTTTTGCGGATAAATGCGACTTCGCTTTTTGCTCTCCGCAAGTGTCATACTACCGGTTCCCGAACGATGAGAGCCGGAGGAGTATCTGGATGAATGCAGTCACATCGGATAAAGAAGATGCGTCATTTGAGGTTAAGAAATCTACGTTTGTGTGCTCTGAACATTTTTTACCATGCGACTTCCTTTCAAATGTCGCAAGCGGATTCCTTCGTCTGAAAGAAAGTGCCGTGCCTTCTGTATTCATGTACAGCGCATGCCATCCCTATTCCACCGGTAGTTGCAACAATACAGCAACGGCGATTGCAGCAGTGTTTCAAATGTTGAGGATGGTGCTGTACAGGTGTGCAGTGCCACAAACAGTCCCGGACGGGACGCACTTTTTGAAGAACCGGAACAGATGGAATCCCAAGAATCTAGAAATGAGAACTGCAGCTGCAACAAAGGTAGCATTGTGGACTCGCTAACGAGAGAGCTTGCGGACAAAGACGCAGAAATTCAAAATTTACGACGTGAATTGTTTCTGGGGAAGGAACACGCTCGGCGGACACTTGAGGAGAAGCAGAAGCTCGAGTTAGAACTCATGAAGCTGGAGAAAGAACACGATGACTGTCCCAAAAGATACAACGTAGATTCGCTCTGCACCTCAGATGAAAGGACTCAGTTTTACACTGGACTGCCAAGCTTAGATATATTTGATGCACCGCATGAGTTTTTCGACCCAGGAGAAAATGGCTGCAACATCTTGAGGCAGAAAAAGCAAGCAGGCAGACACCACCACAGGTAGCATGTGGTAGGATGAGAAAACTCAACAAGTGAGCTATTTCTTGTTCTGGTTAGGCTACGCCTGGGGCTGTTCGAGCAGGATCTTGCAGAGCGCTTTGGAATCTCCCAGTCGACAGTTTCTCGCATCTGCACATCGTGGCTAAACTTCATGCATGTGCAGCTAGGAAAGTTGCCACTCTGGCAGTCTCGCTCTGTGGTGGACCAAACGCTGCCCAAGGTCCTTCTGGAGAAGTATCCAACCACAATGGTCATTCTCGACGCGACGGAGATTCGGAGTGAAGTAGCAAGTTCATTAGGTCTCCAGTCGAGCACCTATTCAACGTATCAAAGTGCGAACACTTTCAAAGGACTTGTTGGAATAGCTCCAAATGGGCTTGTGAGCTTTGTGTCGGAACTTTTTACAGGGTGCACGTCTGACAGAGAGTGTGTCATAAGGAGTGGATTCCTTGATCTGCCCTTCGAAGATGGCGTCTCCCTCATGGCAGATAAGGGTTTTACAATTGCTGATATTCTACAGAGAAAGAATGTGCACTTAAACATTTCCCCGTTTCTTCGTAATGAAGAATTCTCTGCAGCGCAAGCGCATGAAACGAAAAATATAGCTTCCTTGCGTATCCACGTCGAACGGCGAATCCAGCGCATAAAGACATTCCATATTTTCGACAGAGTTGTGCCACTAAGCCTTGGGCCTGTGTTGAACCAAATGTGGGCTGTTGCTGATATTTTGACTAACTTTCAGAGTCCTTTGCTCAGTGAAGATAGCCACTAAGCTTATTAGGCAAGAGCCACAAAATAGTGTACATTGAGACCAGACAAGATCATTTCTTTCACTCATGATCATAGTTGTGTTGTGACGTAAAGCCACGAATTATTATTATTGAGTTGCCTTTTTGAAATCAAGACGACGACAATTTCTTTCGCTCATGATCATAGTTGTGTTGCGACGTAAAGCCACCAATTTTTATGTACTTGTGCTATACAGGATCTGGACATGATTGACAGTGCATTAAATTTGCATCAGCGTACTTCTGTGATAAATAAACTGAGATATTTGCATTTTACACACTTTTGTGTTGACCTCAATGAGTGATACTCTACCTCACTGCTCGTGGTAACGTGGTGAAAATACCAGAAGGAGAATTGTAGGTTATATGGTAACAATGTACAGACCCAACACCATCTGCATAGAGGAAACACATTGTGCATCTCATTCTAAAGTAGCCATGTATAAAACTTGCATGAAGAGAAATACCAAAAGCCAGGCAGAAATAAAGGTATTTTGCCGACACAACATTGCACATATGTGCATTTTATAGGATATTGCTTCATTCCAGCAATGCAGCCAACTAGGTTGGAGCAAAAGCCTCGGGTTGGGAACTGACTATATTCCAAGCAGATACTCTTCTTCTAATGGGTGCTTTTCCTATCATTGACATTGTATTTAAAGGGTTGGGGGACTCTATGTTAACACTTCCTTAGCACATAATCTGCCAATGCTTTAAGTACAGTGACAATGATGAGGGCAGTTCACAGTTGAAAAACAGTATCTCTTCGAAATATCGAAGGCACCTGACCTGATGTATTCCTTTTTTGAGCTGCATGTAAATCTGAACTGTATTTATGACATAACATCATGGTAATATATCACAGACAATGATGAACATGTGTCCCATACTGTATAAGATATCACAAGATGTTGTGCTCGAATGACACACTGATGACACACGATTAACAAGGAAGTAAGAAATCCCTAACAAATAATCACCCAGCTCCATTATGCTGTTTTTTTTTTTTCATTAGAAAACAGCTGTCACAGCTGGAAATATTGCAAGAGATATTCTAAATGATAAAAATGTAAAGAACAGGTATCAAATTAGCTGTTACGTCTCTGAAAACACCATCAAAGAAAAGGAGATGAACTGGTCCATGCAACAAACATTTAAAATATCACCAACGAAACTGACAGAAGAAGAAGAACATTTAAAATTACACAGAGGACACACTAAATAAATAAATAATAAACACCTAAAAGTACTACCAAAAAATATCACAGTGCAAACATTTTAGCTGTAACCATCTAGCAAAAATTGCACGAACTGTATAGATTTTGTTGTTGTAAAACCTATCACTGGCAAACCTCCTCCAGCATATACAATATATTCAGTACGTAGAACAAAACACAAACATTAAACAGACTGTGTGGCCTGTTCTTTTCTTTGCGCTTGTGATGCCAAGTGAGGAAGCATAACATTGAAGTAGAAGGTCCCTAGTGATTCCTAAACATCTTTCCAGCGTCCCAAATCAAAGTAGATTCTCTCGACCGCTACCCGCCTTTCCGAACAAACAACAAAGTCTCCCCACTCACAACCAGTCAAACCCATTTGTCCCAGTATTTGGAAATAGTACTTGTGATCCCTTTTTAACTTTGGGTGTCCATGCTCATTGAAGCACAAGTATGGTATCTTGTCCTTGGCCAAAGAGGGCTCACTGTCTCGAAGTGAATAGGGGCACTTGATTTCAAGCACACCATGTGGTGTGAGCTCAGTTGGGTCGTACACAAATCTGTCTGGTGAGGCTCCGAGCCAAGGGCAGCCTGGGTCAACAATGATGCCTGCTGGAGACAGCACTATATCATGCCCAACCCGTCTCATGAGATCCGCATAAGACTGTGCTGCAATGTCCTCATTTTTCCTTCCATACGCCACAGCCCGCACCCTGCACAGATCACGTTGCGCAGTTAAGTTAGTCAGGCCCTTCTCTGTCCACTCGCTACGGTGTAAAACCTGCCCAAATTTTGACGCAGTAAGGCGCCACCGTCTTGCAGAATGCCAGGCGTGACTGTTAGCCTGCTGACGTGTGTTTCTTTCGAGCCTCTTCCTTTGTGAGAATGATGCCCTTGAAAGAGGGAAAAGTAGAAGCTTTAGATAACCAGCAAAGCAGCAAAAAGATGAAGGAATGAACTGAAGGAACGAACTGTATGATGCAGACCACATTTCTGTGTAAACGTATCGCACAGTTTGGAATATATATGAATTTCAAATAACTCAGGAGAAAGATGCTGTGGTGATGCAACTGGTAGCGTCGCTGGCATCCACAACTTTTTCCAGAGTTATTTGAATTTCACTGTATCTTGGGCATAGTGGCTGATACATTTCATTAATACAGTACATAGAGCGCATAAGCAAAAGCATGTGCCATTTCATTACCTTCAATATATCTGCCTGGTGTTTGTCTAGAAGTGCTGGCACTCTGTATGGGGTAACAGTGTCCGCAAACAATGTGACCTCTGTTGGCACGGCACTTCCAGCTGTTGCTGCTCTAATGTTCTGTGACCGCCACACTTCTCGACGTGCTGGCTTGTCGGACTGCTGGTACACCACTGGCGAACCCAGCGGAGCTGGACCAAACGTTGTTTCTGTCAACGGTACATTTGCTCCTTCTTGAAGTATGAAACCAAAATGACGCCCTTTACTCGCCAGACGTTCGGCAAAGCCTTTCAATGCATTCTCGACAGTCTCCCCACTCTCGTCCTCAGCTCGTGGGTCAAATAGCCGAACAGGTGTTGGTGTTCGCTTCCCTCCTTCTCGAGGCTTCCTCCAGTCCACCTCTTGCACACTCAGTGGTCTCATTGCAGCTTTCCTTGGACGACGCCAACACTGTGGAAGGTCTGTACAGGAAATTTCAGGGGGAGCCTCGTCAAAACCCTTGATTCGTAGCAAGGACACTACACGGAGTAGGGCCATGGCATGGCTGAAAGCTCCAGCAACACCAGCAGGGCACTGGCACCACGACTCTGCTACAGTTTTGGTTCTTGTCTGCAACACTAGATATGCTGCATACGGCCACCCACTCTTGTTCTGGCTCCTGTAGCACATGCAGCGCACGTATACCTTGCCAGACCTACGGAACGAATATTTAGTGACACAGACATTAAAACAGACGCACATTATACAAGCAAATTTCACTCTGTGTCAGTTACAGGAAAAAGTACTAACTACACATAGTTGACACGCACACACATTACATACATAAAAAGAAAAGATATCAGATATGAGTTTCTGAAACGTTTCGTGATCCAGTATTTATAGACCACGCTGCGCGGAAAAGCGGGTTGGCGGCCTTGACTAATTCCAAGAACCTAACCTTATTTTCCTTTTCTTTCTGTCGAGAAATGACGACTCGCGCGCCGGGAAAATGGAAGGAAGGCCCAATATCGCAACCCGCGTTACAAGAACGTTCAAATGAATGCATGCGTGTAACTCATTAGTTTTGTTGTGTTAGTGACGTTGGCATACGTGTGCTGAACTTAAGATGCATTTTCATGCACAACCTAGTCCTCGTCCAACGTACCAACGTCTTCGACGGTGTACGTTTCTAAGGTGTGAAAACATACTGTGGAAGCTGTTGTATGTTACCTAACTTACCTCTCACGAGTGCAAAAGGTTTCGTGCTAGAAATCAACGCCGTGCTTCTATCGAACCACGTACGCGACATATTTCTCATGTCTGATTGCATGAAGTATGGGCTTATTAACTTCGCTACACAACACTCCAATCATCATCGTTAAAGTGCGGTCTTCGTCGTCGTCTTTTGTACAGGTGCAAGGCCCACATACTACAAGGAAGTACGTGTTCTTACCTCACATCCGTCGCATTTGTCATGACAGTGTTGGTGTCCACGTATGACTCCACAGCGAAGTTGTATGATTTCTTCAGCTGCCGTGAGGAATTCGATTTGTCAGCATAATAGTCTTTGATCGTCGTTTCAGTTATCAAAGGAACCGATGACAAATTCTTCGTCGAATTCTCATCGCCGCCAGGAATGTCCATTTGCGGCCGCGACATGTTTCGTCGATGCGATACGAAGCGAAAGTAAAACCCACAGCATACCGCATGGACGGCGCGGATGGGCCAGACTCGGCTTACGGTGGCTCGATTCGGCTCGACTATGGAACTCAAGGGGTCGTCCGCATAATGGCGCAGCGTAATAGCGATAGCGATGGGTTGCGCTATTTTGCATAGCCTCTATTTATGATGTGGAATGAGCACTTTCCACGTTAGTTTCAGTTTTATTGTGTCTTGGGCAATTTTTCACTCAGTTTAGAGTCGCGAGCTGAGAGAGCCGAGAACCTAGCCTGGCGTAGCCGCTTCCGAGAAGTCAGCCCGTGAACTGCGTATCCCCATATACTTTTGTGCAAAAGCAGCAGAAACAACCTCTACGGCACAGGATGGCGCCAGGTCCCCCAAACTCACCTCGGAAAAGCGTGCAACGAAGAAGGCCGCCACTAGATACCCAACTGTTGCCGTTCCGGATCACTTCAGCGCGCTAAGTTTAGCGACAAAATGTTTTTGTTGTTTCTGCGAATGAATCTAGTCTTTATATGTCAAAATAAAAGCGTATAACAACTTTCTGTGTCGTGTTTCACTTTTTGGTCCCGTTTTTAAACGTGTTGAGCGATCGGAAGGATCTAGTGCACGGCTGCGTGCATCACATAGCGTACCTGTCGTACCAGGCGCAGCAGGCGCAGTCGTCCATTTCTCCTTCGGTGACTTGGCCTGGCTTGGATTGTGCTTCAATTGGATCTTTAGCGCGCTTCAATCCAACGCAAGCCAACGTCTGGTAACAATGGGGTATCTAAGGGCGGCCTCCGGCATTGCACGCATCCGGATAGGAACAAATACATGGGAAAATGGCGACCTTGGGGGACCTGGATGGCGCCCCCTGATCGGCGCAGTTTGGCGTAAATGGCGCAGCACTTCCATCACTCGCCAGCAGCGTGCCCTTGAAAGCGTGAGAGGCGCGTGAATGCGTGAACTTAAAGATGTTCATAAGCGTTGGGTCAGGCACTTTATTCCAGAATATTCGCTTTTGGTTACATATGGGTAATGGGCACTTGGATCGCCCTATCGCGACAATCGCCCCGTATAACAGAACACACATCTCACAAAGGAGTATGCTTACACCAACTAATACTCTTGGGAACACCAAGAAACGTTCAAGTACCAAAATTGATTGACACAGCGAGTACCGCGACGTAAAACACAGTAGTAGATGTCTCGCGGCGTAACACTCAGAATGCTATACATGCTAAAGAGAGGAAAGTTTATTCGTAGGAAGCGGTAAGAAGCAAGGACGAAATGGCCAGTGTGTGCCAACCTTTGCACTAGAGTAACGTATAGTAGTATAGCGACACAATGAAACCTAGATGGGGGAACGCGACACTTAACGCTTACAAATTTGTGCAACTGATTTGGAACGCAAGTGTTGCAACTCAGGTTTCACCCACATTTGCATCAATTGCTGCTATTTGATCCTGCACACGCGCCTGGATTATTATTGTATACCTCAAGCGCAGAGATGGAGCATCCTCACGACAGCAAATGAGGGTGAGGACGTGCTCACCTTCACCTCACTCTCATCTCACTCATGTTGAGGTAAGGTTAGGTGAGGTGAATTCCTAGAATAAAGATTGACGTGAGGTCAGACGACAGAAAGTTTCCAGAAAAAAGCCTGAGAAAAAATTATCAGAAAAAGTATTGAGGCGAGGTGACTAAAATGTCAACAATTTGTGAGGTGAGTAAAATTTTTAGGAAATGGATCCAGGTGAGGTGACAAAAACTGTTAGAAGGAAATGAGAGGTGAAGCGAGGGGGGGGGGGATACAGGTTTATTGCAAAGAGAAAAAAAAAAGCAAACAAAGAGGGGAAAGGTCAGCCTGGCTCCAAGAGCCGACTTGCTATTCCCGCGTAAAAAAAAGAAAAAAAAGAGAAAGAAAAGAGGCGCAGTCACAGGCTCAGCGCGAGCCCTGTGTCAGTCAATTCGGATCGGTGAGGCCGAGGCTGGATGAGCTCAGTTCCAGCTCTGATCCGCCAGGAGAATGGGGGAGATGAGGTTTTCAAGGCCTAGGATCGATTTAACTTCTGTGAGAACGATGCAGTGAGGGGAAGCGTCTACTGCCAAGAGTTGAGGTGCGGGCAAATACCGTGAGGGAATTTGTTCAACTCTGCTCGGGGGGTACTCTAACGTGATTGCAGAGAACGAAGAGTATATACTATTCGGGAAAGTCTTTCTGTTAACGGTAACTTTGAGACACAAGACTACTAGTTCCTCGTTCATGAACGAAGCGCTATACCTACGGTGATGGCGCCGTTATGAATGTAGCCGTCTTCTTTAGCTGTATCCCACAATAAACACTTCTCGAAACCACAACCCGGGTTACAGCTTTCTTTTGGTTTCTCTGAGAAGTCTGGACAGTATTGATCGATATTGACTGTTTTGTGCACGTCCTTTGCCGGATCTCTGGGATGGAAAATGGAAAGTGTATAGTTCGCCCTGAAGGGCCATTGAAGAAGGGCGTCCTCTTCGCCACGACACAGGAGAAGGTAAATGCCTAACCACGTTTCGTTCTCAACAAGATGTACCCCAAGACTAAGATGGGCTGTGTGACCGTAGACGACAAACAAATCGCTTTCGATGTATTCTACTCCTGACACGTTCACCATCTCTACGAATTTTGTGACGTTTACGGCGTCGAAAGAGTATTTACTGCGAACCGAATTCGCTACGTTCTCAAGCTGTTTCGATAGTTTATTCTCCACATCATCTGTTAGACGCGCAATAGAAGATTTTATTGCACGGACTTCTTCAATCCTGCTCACCTTAAGGTCATCCATAAAAGAAGAAAGTGACTCTAGATTATCCGAAATCGATAATTCGTTCTTCTCTCTGGTTATTGTCGACTTATTAACAACGTCACGAAGACGCTCTTGAACCAACTCAATCCTGCTCAACCGGGCAAATGCTTCCTCGGCTGCATTTTTATGCTGCTTCACATCACCTGATAGCTGCTGTACACTGTCTGATAACGTCTTAGAGTTCTTCATTATCTGCAACACAGCGTTGGACACAGGACCAGTAGAGTGGATCGACGTCGTGTTCACAGGAGCACCCTCATCTACTGGTGATATCGGGATAGTGGCGTTCCGCACTTCTGTTGTGATACTCCGTTTTGATGACGTCGAGGGTACACTGAATCTTCGGGGAACTGTGAGGTTCGCCTGCTCAGTTGCTCCTGTCGTGTCCAAGTCAAGCTGCGAACGTAAGAAGGAGTCAGTCAGGTAATGCATAACGTAAAAAGCGTTCGGTGTCATATTTCGGAATTGCAAGAACACACATCGAGATTTCTTGTGTGCAATTCCTGTATGATGTGCTACGTACAGCGTAGAGCGTGCATCAAAATGAACTAAATAGGTGATTCCCAAAACGAAATTCTGATTCTGATTTGAGAAAAAAGGACAGGCCTTTTCGCCCGAATGTGCGAAGATATGGCAGCGATAGCAATATCATCTTACGGTCTGTTACCCTCGATATCCCGTTAGCTCAATACGGGGACTTCGCTCTATAGACTCTGATTCGCGCTGCCTCACCTGCGTCTTCCTGCTTACTCGCGGCACGTGCGACTGCCTGTGGTGCTTCACCTTAGTGATGGGCAAGTCAGTTCACTTTGGTGCACTAATTAATTCAGTTCACTTCACTTCACTGAACTGTTTAAAATAATAGTGCATTCGTACACTTGTTCGCGATTTCACAGTTTAACGTGATATAGTGACATCACAGGGCAAGAAAGTGGCTCGACCAAGAGAGGTACAATAAAATGATCTCGCAATGGGGTTTTCCAAAGGTTCGAGCGCACCAACATAGGAAACGTCACTTTGATGTCGGTTGTCACGTGGGTGGTAGATTTTTAGGCGGTAGGCGGTAGACGATCCGCTCTGCTCCAGGGATAGAAATAGAAATACAAAGAAGGAATATTTTCCACATTTCACTTGGAGTACGGTTTTGGACGGTAGAGCAAGCGACCATCTACTCATATTCCTTTCGTATTCCAAGTACACTTCCGGTGGTGAGGTGGTGGGTGGTGGTGGTGACGGAAACCGACTTGCCGTTGTTCGCCTCATGTATGTGGCCTACGTCACGGCTGTAACCAGGATAAGATGGTGTCATAACAGACGCCACAGGTGCAGGCCACAGGATCGCTCTGATGAGCAATTGGCAGTACTTTCGCAACCTGAGCAAGAAAGATGTGCAGGTGAGAATGACATCAGAGGAAATTGCTGATCTTATTGTGCAATCCCTAACGTCGTCCACCACGGCTCGCTGCGGTCATGCAGGTACGGATCCTGGTAGTGGAGCGTTGGCGTGCTTATAGGAGACGTGCGGAGCGAAAGGCTCGGCGATCTGACCAACTCAGTGATGTTCAGGATGCACGTCGGGCGAACTTAATTGTACAAAAGGCCCTGAAGGCCATGGATGTACGTAGATGGCGTCAGTTCAGTGCGTCTCTGACCCCTTTTCCCAATACTTCGAAGGTATGGCGGCTTGCTCGAGGTCTCAGGGAAAGTCCTCCAGCGAAGAACCCAGTGCGATCTCTGTGTTTCTCGATTACCAAGTCTGGAAAATCAATATCGAAAGAATGAAGCACGAAGTCAGAGTAACTATTTAATACGTGAGCTTTCGGGCAGAGTCTGCCCTTCTTCAGACAAAATAAGCAGTTAAAACATTGCTTATATAAGGAGTGGGATCGGTGAGAGAAAGAATCAAAGAACAAGAGAGAAGCAACGCAAGGATGAAATCACAAAGAACAAAACAGAAGGCTATATACATTTGATAGATATCTGACGCCAAGACCGTTGGAAGAAACGTACACCACTCTTTCCGTTTGAATTTCTGCAGCCGCGCTTGTCCGTTGAAAAGAAGAAAACGGTTAAATATAAGTTGCTTACAGCTAATGTGAATTCCGCGAAAAAATTACTTGTTGGACAGTGTCATGTTGTAAAACCAATGCATACACATTAAAATAATGAGGGTATAGGGATTATACAATGCTAGGGTATAGGGGAAGCATAAATCATTATTGTGCATTAATCAATCAGTCACAAAATCAAATTCATTAACCAAATGACAAACATTTACCACAGCATTGTTGATTGTTGGAACAGGTGGCGAAATATCAATGTTCCTTTTCATCAGGTGGTAAAGCGGGTCGCTATGTACATTTATACCATGGGGAACCAGACTGTGAAACTTTGCAATTAAAAACGATTCTCTATTCTTACGCTTCTAATCGTTAATGAAGCCGGATTCTAAAATTACAATCTTTAAATCTTCATTATAGTCGTGACCAGGGAGATTGAAATGCACAGATATGGGAGTCAAATGTGAGGTTCTATTTCTGATCATGTTAATGATATCGTTATGCACAGCCTCAATGTAGTTATCAATTAATGGACTAGTCTTGTTAGAGTCTGGGGTTCAAGTAGAAGGTTTCTTAAAATTGCCATTGGTATCATTTGGCCTACCATGGTAAAATGTTTGAAGATGCATTCTTCTGCATAAGTTCTGTAAATCATTAAGAATCTCAAAGTTATCTATGAGAGAGTCTGCGGGGGCGAAGCCGAGCCCTTTGGATAGAACACTATGTTCTGGCTCACTAAGATCAGTATTAGAAAAGTTGAAGACTGTTTGTATTTGGTGCGGAGATGATGAGTTTGCTGGATAAAGTGTCTCACAAACGTCTGAGTCCTCCAGTGGCATAAACGAAACATTATCGCGTTTGGCTTTATTGACTTTAATAGAATTAAGTTCGTTAATCTTTTTGGAGGAGAACGATGTAAGCTCAGATAGATCACTGTCAGTAAGGAAAGGTACTAGCTGACGAAGCTGATTATCGCAATCTTTAAGGATATGAGATATCTCGGAGTGTGTTATCTTAATAAGGTCCAAGGAAGCGCCGCTAAGGTTGCCGGAAGCGTGTGAGGCAACACGTTGATGACTGGAAGAGGCAGTCAGAGTCGGAAAGTTTTGATCTAGGAAACATGAAGCGGATGGGGCGGTTGTGACGTGATGTGCCAAGCAACTGCGACAGTGAGAGGCTAGCACACGGGAACCCCGTTATTAAGAACTTTTCGCCATTGGGTGGAGTTATGTGATGAGGGAAACTGAAAAATCGGCTCAAAGTTTAAAGTAAAGCCTCTGGGGCTGACCTTATGACTAATGTAATCTGATAAAAATGATTGATGAGAAGCATAACGAATTTTTTTGTCGAGTATTTTACGTGCTTTTAGGAAGTAGTTTTTGGCCTTACCAGAAGTGTCGTCATAGAGTCAATTTTTATTAACCTTTGATGATCGTTTATGCCGGCCCTTTCGGACACCACCATTCTGTGATGATGACACCTCTGGTGACGGCTGTGCTGGAGTACTGTTTGTCCGGATCGAACTGCTTTGTGGCGGAGCCGGAGTAGCAGCCTCTGTGTAACTTTCGGGTGTAGGTGGTCTTGTTGTAGACTGAACTGGAGAAGAAGGTGGACTGCCAAGGGAATGGGGACTCTGCGTTTCAGGCGGATGAATATTGCCGGAAGCGTGTGAGGCAACACGTTGATGACTGGAAGAGGCAGTCAGAGTCGGAAAGTTTTGATCTAGGAAACATGAAGCGGATGGGGCGGTTGTGACGTGATGTGCCAAGCAACTGCGATAGTGAGAGGCTAGCACACGGGAACCCCGTGGGTTTAGGTGGTGGCCATCCAAGGCGAGAAATTTTTTGTTTGAAAAAAAGAAAAGTTTTGTTCTTTGTGATTTCATCCTTGCGTTGCTTCTCTCTTGTTCTGTGATTCTTTCTCTCACCGATCCCACTCCTCAGTCGACCCTCGTTTATCCGGATGGCCTCGTTCCCTGTGAAATTGTGCGGATAGCGGGGGGCCCGATAAGTGAAACTCGAAAATCCAGAGTTATCTTCAAGGACATCTTTATTGACCATTACACAGAACTATCCATTGTCATCTGTTTCATTCTAATACACGCATCCAGTTCTTGCAAACCTTTGCTAATGGCATTAAATTGCGAAATATTGTTTTGTTGCTCGGAAAATACTAGCGCTGTTCTCAGTACCGCCCGCGCATTTTCTACCGTCACAGCTGGTGCATCCCCGCTTTCATCATCAGCTTCCTCTTCAACACTGTCGGAAGCAAAGACACTGACGATGTCGTTATCTGTGACTGCAGCGCAGGGTCCTCCTTGCGGACCTTCTCAGTCTGAAATAGGTTTAGGAGAACTCGTCACAAGCCCGGTCGTCACAGGCCAACTGGTCATAGGTGAACTCGTCAAGGAGGCCAACTCGTCACAGGGCATCTCGTACGAGGAACTGCCGTCACGCCGGAATAATCGTCACAGTGAACCTGCCACCTGCTCACCGCACTGTACTCCCCAACGTGTGAAATACGCGAAAGGCCCTCCTGACCTAACCTTGGTCAGTCTCGACGGGTGCATATTCTACATGAACTGACCCACTCCCCAACGTGTGAAATACGGAAAAGGCTCTCCTGCCCTAACCTTCGTCAGTCTCTCAACTTTTGTCCGCGCCCCAGCAACGAAGCCCCACGCTGAGTTTTCGTCACTTCCATGCTCTTCGTGCCCTTCGCGTCGTTCATGTCGTTGTCCTCGTTCGTATCGTTCATGTCGGATAACTGTCTCCGAAGACCAGTCAGCAGGAGGGCAGTCGTCCGGGCGCTGCGAAGCCTTCCTGTCATCACCCTCTTGGGAGCAAGATGTGAAATTTGTACGGTCAGCGGTCTTCGGAATCCGGGTTTGCGGAAGTGCGGGTCCGGCACTGGACTAATCCCTTTGGTAAAACACGGTGAAACGCATTCGCTTTCCCTTTCCTTCTTACTTTGCATTAAACATATTCCCCCCCCCCCTGGAACGGGGTCAACCTTGCAACCAGTGTTCCGGTGACGAACCGCCCCCCTTGACCGCCCTTGACAAGTGTTCCGGTGACAAAAGGACCTCGTACCAGAGGGCCGGTGTGACCAATTATCCTGTGACGAGTATTCCGGTGACGAGTGGGATTGTGACGAGTGGACCGGTTCCCGTCTGAAATGAATAGGATGTTCAGTGGATTACTTTTGTGTAACGTGAAAAGTCGGAATGGCGGAAATTTCTTACTAGCAACACCCTCTTTGTGTCAGTAAAAAGAAGGCCACGACCAGGGTCCCCGACCTCGCTTGACTAAGTGTGGGCCAAGTGTCCTTCCTGGACAATCACCGGATAACTGAAATCGATTAAGTCACTTCTGTTCCCTGGAATTCTCGTCCGAGTCCGGAAGCTGAAGTCCGGATAAACGAGGGCGAAATACATGGGGAGAAATTCGTCCCCATGCTTTTTTGTCCGGATAGCGCGGGATCCGGATAAACGGGGGTCGACTGTATAAGCAATGTTTTAACTGCTTATTTTGTCTGAAGAAGGGCAGATACTGCCCGAAAGCTCATGTATTAAATAGTTACACTGGCTTCGTGCTTCATTCTCTTCTTCTTCTCTCGTGCAACACGGACGTCTGTTCTTCAGCTCCCTCAAATACAACCACAGAGCACTATCTGGGACGGGGTATTCTACCCCGTATGGCAGCGACCCAGAACCCCCTTCCCGCTGGCGGAAGGCGGGATACATCGCCGCCCCATCGCAGCCGGTCGCCGATAGCCCGTCGCTCCCAAGAGGGTGATGACGGGAAGGCTTCCCAGCGCCAGGACGACTGCCCTTCTGCTGACTGGTCTTCGGAGACAGTTATCCTCGACATGAACGATACGAACAAGGACAACGACATGAACGAGGACAACCTTGATGACAACCCCTTCACCCTGGTGACATATACGAAGAAGCGCTCGGAAGGTATTCCGGTCGTCTTCACACCCACGTCTCCTGGGGCATCCTTCTGGCGCGTTAATCCAAACGTCGTTGCGCGTGACATCTGCTCCGCTGCCCAGGAGCCTATACGAAAACATCGGTTCAATAAGGACGGAAGTATGTGTGTGTTCGTATCATCTGAGGGTGCTGTTGCCAAATTGCTTGGCCTAGTGACTGTCGCGGGTGTAGGTGTGCAAGTGAGCATCGCCAAGTCGTATGTTGAGAACATGGGGAAGATCAGCGATGTCCCTCTGCCTTATGGTGACGAAGAAATTGCCTCCTACCTAGAGGGCTTCGGGGTGGTGTCGGCTCGTCGGCAAGTCGGACGTATCTCCACGCAGGATGGTCAGGATAAGCTCATCCCCCTCAGATCGGTCATTCTTACATTCAAGTCCAACGTCAAACTGCCGCACAGTGTGACATTGGGTTTCACCGACTACGCTGTGCGCGAGTATGTTGGGGCTCCCGTCCAGTGCTTCAAGTGCCAGCGGTTTGGCCACATTGCTCGCAACTGCCGGGGTTCAACCACATGCAAGATATGTGCGGGGCCGCACATGCAGACGGACTGCACTGTGAAGCGACAACCCAAGTGTGCAAACTGCGGGGGCCCTTATGTGGCTTCGGACTCGCGGTGTATCCAGAAGAACATAGCCACTCGGCGTTATCGGGACGCCGTTTTGCCCAAGTCTGGCAGCTCCGACAGAAACCAAGCGGGTGTTCGCGTTCCGCCTGCTCGTCCCGCGCCTAAGCCTGCTAAGCCCGCCAAGCCTGCTAAAACGTCTTCGAGGCGCCCCCGTGCCCTCCAGGGCGTTAAACTTCCTTCATGGCAATTCCCTCCAATGGTCAGCCGCGGCACAGCGGCGTCTGCCACCGACTCAACACAGCCTTTGAAGGCGGACACGGATAATTTGCGGCCGGCTTCTCCAAAAGTTTCCTACGCGGATGCAGCCGGCCATCAACCGCAAAGGTCTCTGCGGCGGCCTGCAGTGTCGAGCGAGCTGAGGCGTTCAAGCTCTATGGTTAGGAACCGGGATGACATGCTCAGCGCACTGTTGCCGCTGGTTTTTGTCGCTTTGAAGGCTGTCGTCGCCGCTTTCCCTGGTGCTTCCCAGTTGCCTGAAGTCCGGGCTCTTCTGGCAGCGGACAACCTCTTTTTGCCACACAATGCAGCAAGCGTGTAAATCTGCTGCCATATTGCAGTGGAACGCGCGTGGCCTTCGGAATAAGCTACCCGACTTGAAAGCATTCGTCCTTCGGCATCAGACACCAGTACTTGCTATTTGCGAAGCGTATGTCCCGCAAGACTTTCGACTTAGTGGATATATCACTTACACATTGGACAACACATCTCCGTCTCGAACCATCATCTGCGTAAGAAATGACCTGACCTCGACACTAATTCACTCTCGACATGACCCATTTGACTACATTGAGTGTAAAGTACGCATGGGCCGTACCGTATTGACTGTTGTGAGCCTGTACATTCCCCCGTCGGCTACTGTGACAGCTCGCAGTATTAGGGATATATTTGCCTGTCTCCCAGCCCCGTTTGTTGTTGTTGGTGATGTCAACGCACACCATCCCTTGTGGGGTAGCAGAAAGGTTGACACCCGCGGCAAAATCTGGGCGGACGTTATAGAGGATCTGCGACTGCATCTTCTCAATGATGGGTCATCTACGTTCCTCGGCCGGTGTTTTCGGTCAGACTCTTTAGACCTCTCTCTGTGCTCAAAGGATGTATCCAGGTACATGTCGTGGGCGGTTGGCCTGGACGGTCGGGGAAGTGACCATCTTCCCATTTTCATTGGTTTTAAAAAATTTCTTCAGAAAGAACGGCGTAAAGCTGTAACGATAACGGATTGGTCAGCCTTTCGCGCCTTGTGTTCTACCAGCACCCGACCTGACCTCTCAGCAGACGAGATGGCAGGATGCATCGAGGAGGCCCTTCGTTCATCAAGCAAGTATGTTAAAGTCGTTCCTAGACATCTCGGCTCAAACCCTAGGGTTGAGCAGCTGCGGGCATACCGTCGACGCGCCGAGCGCACTGCTCGTCGGACTGGGTTGCTCAAAGACATCCAAGAAGCCCGCCGCGCGTGCAAGGCAGTCACTAAGGAGCTGGCTGCGATTGATCGTAAGCGCTGAAGGCAGTTCTGCGGATCGTTGTCGTCTTTTGACGGCCCGGCGAAGATCTGGCGAGTGGCAAGAAGTTTAAGCGAACCTCCCACGAACCAGCATCCTTTAGGTGCGCTTGCGCTGTCCTCCTCAAAGTCCGAATCAGAGGTGGCTCAGGCCTTCTGCAACACCATTGCCGCTCCTTCGAAGGCTGCAAGTTCAACATGGTTTTCTTCCCATGTGACTACGTTAGTCGAACGGATTCGAGCTGCGCCCATAGTCACTGATCCGGACGTGGATATGGATTTCTCACTGGCCGAGTTCAGAAGCGCGCTGCTGCTGTCTCGGGTTCGGTCCTCTCCTGGGCCGGATAATGTCACCTATAGGGCTCTCCGCAACCTTGATCAGAAATGTGTGAAGTATCTGCTGGAGGTATTTAATAGATCATGGAGGTCAGGGAAAGTACCCGGCAGTTGGAAGCGCGCACGTGTTATTCCGCTATTGAAGCCAGGCAAACCACCATAGCAGCTCTCCTCCTTTCCACCAGTGAGCCTGACTAGCTGCCTTGGGAAGTTGATGGAGCGCATGGTACTCGCTAGACTGGAGTGGTGGCTCGAACCTCGCCGCGTCTTCCCGGAAGAAATGTCAGGCTTTCGACGGCACAGAGCAGCAATAGACTCGGTACTCGATTTAATCACTTCTGTGGAAGACGCAAAGGTGCGCAAGAAGACTATGCTGGCTGCCTTTCTCGATGTTATGCGGGCGTACGATACTGTCAGCCACGCTTCTGTCCTCCATGGCCTTGTTGATGCCGCCCTGCCTTTCAGAGCTCTCTCATGGCTTACTGATTTCCTTCATGGACGGGAACTGTTCGTACGCACAAGCCAGGGGGATACAGACTTTGTCAAGTTGACCCATGGGGTGCCCCAGGGAAGTGTTCTGAGCCCCATCTTATTCAACATTGTTATGGCTGGCCTTCGAGGTTGCGTCGGTAGGAGAGTGGCTATCTCCATCTATGCTGATGACATTTGTATCTGGACCACCGGTAAATCCCGTCCTGCCCTCCAGCGACGCCTCCAACTCGCTCTCGATGCTATCCATCTGTACCTGTCCCTGGCGGGCTTAGACATATCGACGGAAAAGACAGTAGTAATTCCTTTTACAAGGCGGAACATGAGGCACTTCCAGCTTTCCGTTGCAGGCATACCGTTGAAGCACGTGTCTCACCATAGGTTCCTCGGTCTCACTGTTGATGCTAGGCTCTCTTGGCGGAGGCATATTGCAAGCTTGGAGATCAAGATCCACCGTTGGATTGCAGTGATCCGTCGCTTGGCAGGCATGAGATGGGGCAGTGACACGAGCTCTCTGTTGGCCGTCCACAGGGCTTTGGTTCGAGGGTCCCTCGCGTATAGTTTGCCGGTGCTTAATGGCCTGCCGACATCTTCTGATCATAAGCTGCAGTGCCTCCTGGCGCGAAGCCTCCGTGTGTGCCTCGGCGTCCCCCGAGCAGCAGAGACCCGAGCAGTTATTGCCGAAGCGAGGGACACCCCGCTGGAGGTTCTTCGCTACGGTGAGACCTGCCGACTTTTTCTCCGCCTTTTATCCCATCATCGGCGGCACCCGCTCGTTTCGAAGATCTTGAGGCGCAAGCACTGCAAGGTCCGCTCGGTGATGACTCAGCTGAAGCCTAGCGTCCCGCGTTTCGTAGTGAAGACAGTGGCTCCCAGTGCCCCTCCATGGTCTCTGTCAAGCCCAGTCACCTGCCTAACTGTTCCTGGCCTGCATGGAAGGAAAAGGGATACAGCCCCGTGTGTCGCCAAGCAGCTTACCCTGGGCATGATGAACGACAACTACACGGCGTCATCGTCAGTTTTCACTGACGGGTCATCTACTCGGGGTGGATCATCCTCGGCATTTGTCATTCCATCCCAGTCAGTCTCCTGTGGTCACCGTCTTTCTCACAGAACATCGTCTACGTGTGCCGAGCTTTACGCCATTCTATTTGCTATGCAAAAAATATCAGCCAGTCCAGCTCAGTCCTGGGTCGTCTTTACAGACTCAAGACCCGCGCTCCAGTGTGTGGCCAACTTGGGGATACGTGGACTCCTCGGTCCTGTTGTCTTTGACATCCTGCAAGCTTATAAGAAGGCGACCATTGTAGGGCACACTGTAATATTGCAGTGGATCCCCGGACATGTCGGTATCAGCGGCAACGAAGAAGCAGACAGAGCCGCATTGAACGCCCACCAGCACGCAGCTTTTTCCCCGATAATGATGTCGTCGGGCGACCGAAAACACCTCCTCTTGACTCTCACCGGTCCCAAGATGCAGGCTCAGTGGAAACACGACAAAGCTCACTCCCTTCTCTCTGGTGTAGACCCCACGCTTTCTCTCGTTATTCCTCCGCGACTACCGCGCCCATTAACTGCTCTATTCCACCGCATGAGGCTCAACGTTGCCTTTACACCTGCCTTTCAACACCGTCTCGGCTCCACCTCGTCTTCCCTCTGCCCCACTTGTGGAGTGCACGGCGACCTCAGCCACGTCATCCTGGCTTGCGGGCAATACCACCACGAGCGTGCCCTAATGGAACTCTCTATGCAACGCATCGACAAGCGGCCGTTCAACCTAGCGAAGATCCTCGGTCCGTGGTCGAACGCTGCCCACCAGACGCAGGGCCTTCGTCTTCTGGCGGAGTACTTGTGCTCCACCGGTCTGGCGACGGCTCTTTGAAAGCCCTATCATCATCCCTTCATTCTCCCCCAACGCGAAATAGGGCAGTGTACTGCCTCAGCGGCGGTGAATCGCCCACCCCATTACCATCCAATGTATGTGTGTGTGTGTGTGTGTGTGTGTGTGCTTCATTCTTTCGATATTATTTTTCTTGACGACGTTTCATCAAGCTGGACTGTGTATTATTTTACCTTCTTGATCTCAACCTTCACCATGTCCAGTTGCGTGAGTTTGGAGCACCGCACAGTGATCATTGGATATTCATTAATCAAGTTAGTACCGAAGTTCCTGAATTCCTCTAACGTAACAGCTTTACCCGTCACTGGAGCACGTATTTTGGCCTCTATCGAAATCGTCGACGACCTGCCCAAAGATGTGTCTGTGATCATCATACAGATCGGATCTATCGATGTGACGGAATCGCCGATAAGTACCTGTGTTGAAAGAATTGAACTGTTGTTGTCTGCTCTCCGCTCTGCTCGGCCAAATGCACTCGTCATTTTTTCCAAGTGTTCCTCCAAGGGTCCCTTCTTTCTACGGTACTTGTGACCAGTGGAACTTTCTACAACGTACTAACACCGCGATAGAACTGCTGAACCATCATTTGTGGTATTTGTCCATGATTTCTCCATAAATTCTCCAATCCAACCATCATTTCTCCGGCTCCGCCACAGAGCAGCTCGACCCGGACAAACAGTACACCAGCACTGCCGTCACCAGGGGTGTCATCATCACAGAATGGTGGTGTCCAAAAAGGCCGGCGAAAACGATCATCAAATGTTAATAAAAATTGACTCCAGGACGATACTTCTTGTAAGGCCAAAAACTACTTCCTAAAAGCACGTAAAATACTCGACAAAAAATTCGTTATGCTTCTCATCAATCATTTTTATCAGATTACATTAGTCACAAGGTCAGCCCCAGAGGCCCCAGAGTTTGAGCCGATTTTTCAGTTTCACTCATAACGTAACTCCACCCAATGGCGAAAAGTTGTAATAACGCTTCCTTGGACCTTATTAAGATAGCACACTCCGAGATATCTCATATCCTTAAAGATTGCGATAATCAGCTTCGTCAGCTAGTCCCTTTCCTTACTGACAGTGATCTATCCGAGGTTACATCGTTCTCCTCCAAAAAGATTAACGAACTTAATTCTATTAAAGTCACTAAAGCCAAACGCGATAATGTTTCGTTTGTTACTTTGTTTGTTTTGGGTTTGTTCGTTGTTATTTTGGGAGTAGCAGAACTAGTCAGGAGACAAGTTCAATTTCTCCCTGGTTTTCTTTTAAATAATCAATCAATCAATCAATCAATGTTTCGTTTACTCCACTGGTGGACTCTGACGTTTGTGAGCCACTTTATCCAGCAAACTCATCATCTCCGCCCCAAACACAAACAGTCTTCAACTTTTCTAATACTGATCTTAGTGAGTCAGAACTTAGTGTTATATCCAAAGGGCTCGGCTTCGCCCCCGCAGGCTCTCGCATAGATAACTTTGAGATTCTTAATGATTTACAGAACTTATGCAGAAGAATGCATCTTCAAACATTTTGCCATGGTAGGCCAAATGATACCAATGGCAATTTTAAGAAACATTCTACTTGGAGCCCAGACCCTAACAAGACTAGTCCATTAATTGATAACTACATTCAGGCTGTGCATAACGATATCATCAACATGATCAGAAATAGTCCTCATTCTCCCCGCCAGAACCTCACATTTGAAGAAAAGTCGGCATTAAGACACTTAAAATCCCGTTCGGATATAATAGTTAGACCAGCAGATAAAGGTGGTGGTGTCGTCGTTCTTAATACCACAGATTATATTGCAGAAGCTAACAAGCAACTAAGCGATCCCAAATTCTACTTAGCTCTTAATAAAGACACTACGGCTTCATTCTACAAAACTATAAACCGAACTATTGATTCCCTTTGCCATCAGAACATAATTCTTCCCAACATTGCAAAGTTCATCATACCAAAAAACGTTAAACCAGGCCCATTTTATCTTCTTATTAAGGTGCATAAAGAAAACGATCCTGGGAGACCGATTATATCCGGCATCAATACCTCCACGGAAAACATCTCCCTTGTTGTTGATCAGTGCATTAGCCATATCCCGTGCCTCCTTCCTTCGTACATAAAAGATACAAACGACTTTCTGCTTAAGATTGAATCTATTAACAATAGCGGTGTTGATCTCAATAATGCGATTTTAGCCACTATGGACGTAGCATCATTGTACACAAATATCCCGCATAGTGAGGGACTTCAATGCGTCGATACTTTTCTCAAGCTCTACCCGTCTGAGGTTCTTTGTAGCGCTGCTATTATTCCCCTTCTAGAACTGGTCCTGAAGTATAACATAACAACTTTGTATTTTCTAACACTCACTACGTACAAGTCCATGGAGCCGCAATGGCTTCACGCGTATCTCCAAATTATGCTAATATTTTTGCGGGGTCTTTTGAGAAAAGAGCACTTGAGAGCTCTGATGTACAGCCATTAATTTACTACAGGTATATTGATGATATATTTGTGTTTGGTCAGGAGACGAAATATCTTTGAAGGCATTTTTCGATCACTTTAATTCACTGCATAGTTCCATCAAATTCTCCTGCACTTTCTCATACCATACTGTGAATTTTCTTGATGTGACAGTTTCACTTAAAGATGGCAAGTTAGTAACTGACCTCTTCAAGAAACCTACAGACCGTCGTCAATACCTTCATTTCGATAGTTATCATCCCCATGCACAAAAGAAAAATATCCCCTACGGTCAATTCTTGCGATTAAAACGTATTTGTTCCGATGAAAATAGTTTTTCCAAGCAATCCCGAAACATGTCTGTGGATTTCTTGAAACGAGGATACCCCCGCTCTTTAGTTAAAGATGCTCTACAGAAGTCATCCCAGAAAACAGAGAGATTCTCTTTTCAAACCAGTAATTAAAAAGGAGGGGTCAAACTTAATTTTCGCTACTCAATACAACAATGTTTTTAAAAAAATGCAAAACAATTCTTGATCGTCATATTAACATTCTACATGCAGACAGCAAATTAAGAGAAATATTCCTGCATGCTCCTACCGTAGCGTTTTGGCGCCACCGTAACATCCGCGACATACTTTGTTCCTCTAAGGTTCAAAAACAGCCCTCAGGCTGCACCCCTTGTAATAGGAAACGATGTCAAACTTGTAAACATATATTTCCTTGCGCTAGAATCAAAAGTCACGCCAGCAATTTTGAGTTCAAAATTGGACAACCTTTAAACTGTTGCTCATATAACATTTGCTACACAATATTTTGCTCAAGATGTGGTTTACAGTACATTGGAGAGTCTTGTAATTCCATGCGTGAAAGGTTTTATATACACAAAGGGTGACATCGTTCATAAACGACAGACTCCCATATCTGTGCATTTCAATCTCCCTGGTCACGACTATAATGAAGATATAAAGATTGTAATTTTAGAATCCGGCTTCACTAACGATTATAAGCGTAAGAATAGAGAATCGTTTTTAATTGCAAAGTTTCACAGTCTGGTTCCCCATGGTATAAACGTACATAGCGACCCGCTTTACCACCTCATGAAAAGGAACATTGATATTTCGCCATCTGTTCCAACAATCAACAATGCTGTGGTAAATGCTTGTCATTTGGTTAATTAATTTGATTTTGTGACTGATTGATTAATGCACAATAATGATTTATGCTTCCCCTATACCCTGACATTGTATAATCCCTACCCTCATTATTTTAATGTGTGTGTGTGTGTGTAATATGTGTGTTTTTACAACATGTCACTGTCCAACTTTTGAATGCACAAGTAATTTTTTCGCGGAATTCACATTAGCTGTAAGCAACTTATATTTAACCGTTTTCTTCTTTTCAACGGACAAGCGCGCCTGCAGAAATTCAAACGGAAAGAGTGGTGTACGTTTCTTCCAACGGTCTTGGTGTCAGATATCTATCAAATGTTTAGCCTTCTGTTTTGTTCTTTGTGATTTCATCCTTGAGTTGCTTCTCTCTTGTTCTTTGATTCTTTCTCTCACCGATCCCACTCCTTATATAAGCAATGATTTAACTGCTTATTTTGTCTGAAGAAGGGCAGACTCTGCCCGAAAGCTCACGTATTAAATAGTCACTCTGACTTCGTGCTTCATTCTTTCGATATTATTTTTCTTGACGACGTTTCATCAAGCTGGACTGTGTATTATTTTACCTTCTTGTTCTCATTACCAAGTCTGAGAAGGAAGTCGCATATGAATTTTCCAAGACCATAGCAGCGACTTCGGAGGCAGCGAAATGTCCAGGCTTTCAGGAACATGTTTTGGAGCTACAGCGCGCTATTAATCAAGCTCCTCCATCTTCTGACCCCGACATGGATGCAGACTTCATGTTTGCAGAGCTGAAGGCGGCCCCAGCGTTTTCTGCAGCGCTCTGTAACCTGAATGAGGGGGGGGATAACCCTGTCTTTTGGTCCTCTCAAGGGATGGACATGTCGCTGCTCAGTGGAAGGAGGCCTTAGTGGTCCCCATACTACACCAAAGAAAACAGTTCTTGGATCTGGCGTCTTTTCGGCCTGTCATCCTTACCAACTTCCTAGGCAAAGTCCTAGAGCGCATGGCCGGAGCTGCACGAGCTCGAGTGGAGGCTTGAGAGAAAATCTGTTTTCCCCCAGGAAATGTCGAGCTTCCGTAGGCATCGTAGTCCCACGGATTCGGGGATGGATTTGGTCTCTGTTGTTGAGGAAGCGAAAGCCCGGAGACAAATCGTGTTGGCTGTCTTCCTGGACGTCAAGCGGGCGTATGACACCGTAAGTTCTTCATACGGTGCTCCGTTCTCAAGTGCATGGGAAAGCGCTTGCATGGCTTTCCGACTTCCTGAGACAAAGGAAATTTGGAAAAGAAGTGGGGTAGGATCCTGTGGCTACCACGGGGAAACATCCCATGTCATCATCACTTCTTCATTTATTGTTGTTGTCGTTGTTGTTGTCAGAACAAGTGACGGGGGCACAGAGAAGACTGCTGTACCGCAGGGTGTCCCTCAAGGAAGTGCCCTAGCCCCGTTATTATTAAAAGGAGTAGATAGGGCCATCTAAAAAATTCTCAGATTAAGACGTCTGATGAAAGTGTGTGTATCATTTTACCGAACAGCGCGAAAGGTTTTGATGTGTGGCAATTTGTTTCCCAGAAAAAAAAAAGCTCACATAAACCAATATATACGGGTATAACGAGGAGGAGAAGGTATGATGCTACGTCACCGATGACGTTACAGGGGCAACTCGTTCTGGTTCGCCGGTCAGTGGGGGTCAGCGCCCTGTCCCTTTGCCGCCGTAAACCATTTTTGCTAGTTCTCTCGGAGAATTGGGGATAAAAGAAGCGACCGAATCATGACCGAGCCAATAGCAGTGCTTTTTCAGAACCTCGAACAGCCGAGTAGCAGACAACATTTCTCTGGACCTGTCAGTGAGCGTGACCCCTGTAGCGTCAGCGCGAGGTACCAGGCAGATCACAGGCAGGTACTGCTCTCTACCGCCGTTGCGCGCGGTCGCTTTTTGCGAAGTACTTTAAATTCAATTTCTGCGATAATTATGGTTCTGTGTGTGAATTACTTCTCGTGGTGCATCTTACTGGCCTACTTAATAGTTTTATAGGAAGAAAACAGGCTGTTAAAAATGACATCTGCGCTACTTTAATATCGTCATGGTCTACCTCAAGGAATGTCTGCCGAGGAGAGTAAATCTCTCCATATATGCGGACGACGGGCGTGTTTGGACTCTCCCGGCTGGCAATTCAACATCGGTTGCAAAGAGCACTGGACGCCATCAACAACTTCTTGAACGCGGGAATGGATATTTCCACTGAAAGAAAAGCGCTGTCCTTCATCTTATTCGAAGACGATGCGGAGGTTCCAATTTCGGATTGGCGACTGCCCCCTCATACAAGTCAAGTTTCACCGGTTCCTGGGTAGTATCCTGGACCGCAACATCTCGTGGAGAAGGCATTTTGCCTTCATCATCTCAAAGTGCTCACTGGAGGAATGTGATTCGCCACTTTGCCGTTGTGCGCTGGGGCTGCACTGAGCGGGATCTTCTTGTGCACCTCAAAACTCTGGTTCCCGGCTCCCTGCTATACAGCTTGGCCGTATTGCACGGTATATCAGCCACGTCCGAACACAAGCTTCGGTGTACACTAGCATACAGCCTGCGGACGTGCCTTGGTGTCTCGTGCAGCTCTGAGACCCGGATGGTGATCGCCAACGCCGGAGAAATACCTATCGATGTCCTCCGCCGAAGAGAAACCATCCAACACTATTTACGGTTGCTCGCTCATCACGGGCGCTACCCTTTGGCCTTATAGGCGCCTTCTTTCTCTTCCCCTTTTCTTTTTCTTTTCCTTTCCTTTTCTTTTCTTGCCCTTCCCCCTTTTTTCTCCTCGTCTTTTCTTTTTCCACATACGTATCCGCCCCCCCCCCTTTGGTTCAAAAGCTATGTAGGCAGAAGAACAGTAAACTCTCGCTATGTGTTACTGCAGCATCTGGAAACATCCCCGGCTTTGCTGTTGCCCCAACCGCCCCTTCAGAGGCACCATAGAGACTGCCGAGCCATGGGCGTACTGAGAGGGGGGCCAGGGTGGCCGTGGTCCCCCTGAAACTCCAAGGTCGCTGGTGAAAATAGTGCACTCTTTAGTCATACACTTATGGAGGACAGAACAAAGACGTCTAGATGCGACGAGATCAGCTACGGAGCTGATCGTGATTTTAATTCGGCCGCGAGCCTTGAGCTCACTTCCTCTTTCTCGCCACACACTCTTTAAAACGAACTTCACCGCACAGAACGCCACTAGCCAGCCATGATCTCTAATGATATCGTTATCTGCCCTGATTTGTTAAAAACGGGAGACATACGCCTTTTTTGTGACACTTATGCTGTTCATAATTGTCACAAAAAAGGCGTACGCCTCCCGCTTTTAACAAATCAGGGCAGATAGCGATATCATTCGAGATCATGGTTGGCTAGGAGCGTGCTATGCGGTTAAGTTCATTTCTAAGAGTGTAGGTCGTAATGATTATTCTCAGACGTCATAATACACTCTTAAAAATGAGGGGGGCCGGGGGGCAATGGCAGAATCGGCTTGACGTTGTTGGCCGCACTCAAGCGGGCATCGTCACGACTATAGCCAAAAAAAGAAGAAAAAAAGGAGGTAGAAGACAGTTGATTGTTTCAAAGCTTAAAAATGAGGGGGGGGGGATGGTGAAAAGGCTCGCCGTTGTCGGCCTCACAGAGGTGGGCAACGTCACGACTGACGCCCTGGGGGAATGTGCGTCCTGGGCCGACTTCTAAGGGAACTGTGCCGACAGTTCCCTTCACCACATAGCACGCGGATGGCCAATCATTGCCCAGAATGATCCGGTTATCATACCTGATTCGCGGAAAGCGCGGGGCGAACGCCTTTGTCTGACAATTATCATAACTGCATAAGTGTCACAAAAAGGCGTACGCCTCCCGTTTTCAACAAATCAAAAAGAGAACGATGTCATTCGAGATCACAGTTGGATAGGAGCGTGCTACGCAGTGAGGTTCTGTTTTAAGTCGTGACGATGCCCACTTGAGTGCGGCCAACAACGGCAAACTACTTCGACACCTCCTCCTCCCCCGTGTTTTAAGCGTGTACCAGCAAACGTAGTCCATCATCCCGAATGGCATCGTTCTCGTTGATTTGTTGAAAACGGGAGGCGTACGCCCTTTCCGTAATAGGTGTCCGCATCAGCACAGAAAATTCGTACGCCTCCCGTTTTCAACAACTCAGGAAAGAACTATGTCATTCGGGGATGACGGTTGGCTCGGAGCGTGGTGTATGCGGTAACGTTCTGTTCTTAGCGTGTGTATCTTCCGCATTAACGTATGTTATCAAATTTCTGTATAATGCAGTATCAGCACCCGAATTCGGGCTCTTGTTTCTAAATATTACTGCTGTAAGAATCGAAATAGGATAGATTGCTCATCCCCAAAATAGAAAAAGAGATAGAAAAATAGATATCGAAAACTGCATAGTTTAGGAATAACGCAACATCGCACAAAACGTCCTTTAACAGTTGCAACACACAATTCGTATTTTCGTATTCGTAGAAACTCACGTGTGAAGCAGGAGTGGTTGTTAGGAGTGGCTGATTTCTATCCGGTACAGTACCTCCCGAACTCAGAAGTCCAAACGTAAAGACCAGGACGAGGGAAACTCGGATCATGGTTGGAGGCGATCTAGTGTCCGTTTCTCGGCTAGCCGAAGACTTGAAAGAACTGATGTTCTGAGGCTGGAACAACATACACTGTTAAAACAGAGCTTCACCACATAGCACGCTCCTAGCCAACCATCATTCAGAATGATATCATTCTGTGCATTGATTTGTTGAAAATGAGAGGAGGCGCCTATCTGGGACAGATTATCTTGTCCCAGATAGGCGCCTCCCCGCTGTTTTGAACAAATCATAACACAAAATGATATCATTGGGTATGATGGTTGGTTAGGAGCGTGCTATGTGGTGAATTTCTGTTTTAACAGTGTAGAAAGGACAAATACATACAAGGCCGAAGACTGTCTAGAAAGGCATCTTACACTTCCTCCTGTCAACATCTATGCAACTTGACACTTGCGTATATATACGCCGAGAACTATCTGCTTTCTGTCGTCCTTGTGCGTTCTTCTCGTGTTCCTGCAGATAACTGTAAATACGTCTCTCTTGCTCGTGCGGAAGCAGTAAAAATTACATCACTTCTTGTAATGCCATACAAGCGTTTTGTTAATACGGTCTGCTAGTTACATTTGGCACTGAGGTTCCCCTGACACAGGACAACGAAGACATACATATGCCAGACTTAGTTGAAGCGCAAGTTCTAACTGGTCGTTAGCTGTTGGGCGCGAGTAAAAGAACACGTCAATCAATTCAATCAATTTATTGAGCTCTCAAAAGCCCCATACGGGCGTTACATGGGAGGAGTGGGTTACAGGAAGTGAGGAAAAAGATAATACATAGAAAAAAAAGGCAGTAAAACAGCAACAACAAATGAAACAACAACAACGTTATAGAAGTAGGACAAGGTATCATAAATGACGCAATATTTATTAACTGGAAATAGAATTACGAAATACCTATCGAAATTACGAAATTGAGATGTGTCAGTTATGGTAACGATGTGGGGCGGGAGGTTATTCCAATCACTGGCAGTCTTGGGGAAAAGGGAATTTGAAAATGATTGAGTGTTACATTTTAAGCGGGCGACTGCGGGCGACTGGTGGTCGATGCGAGATGATATTCTGTGAGGAGGATGACCGGATGGCAGAAGAATGGTAGAACGTGTGAAACAGTGATAAGCGCGCGGCCCTCCTACGGACGTGCAGTTCGGCCAGGTTGATGTGTTTTTTTAATGAATAGATACTTGTATATGGTGAGTAGTTACTAGTGATGAACCTGGTTGCGCAGTTTTGAACGGCTCGAGGTCGCGCACAAGGTAAGCAGTAGATGGATCCCATACGGCAGAGGCATACTCCAGCTGAGGCCGGACTAATGTGATGTAAGCCAGGTGTTTAATATTAGGGGGAGCAGACGAGAGATGCCGTTTCAAATATCCTAAGGTGCGGTTAGCTTTGTTAACGATTGAGCTTACGTGGATGTTCCAAGAAAGATCATTTTGGAAATTAACACCCAGATACTTATATGATGTAGCGGACGAAATTACAGAACCATTAAGGGAGTAAGAGTGGTTAAATTTTGGAGTTTTCCTACAAAATGGGACGTGGCAACATTTATCAATATTGAGTGACATTTACCACTGCACCAGTGATCGATGAGATTGAGGTCATGTTGAAGAATGAGATGGTCGTCGGGAGAGGAGATGTAGCGATAAAGGACACAGTCATCGGCAAAGAGACGTATGTTTGACTGTATGGACAAAGGAAGGTCATTAATGAACAGGAGAAACCGGAGAGGTCCTAACACAGTACCCTGCGGTACTCCGGAAGAGACTGAGTGGGCATCTGAGAGTACGTTATTGGCAAAGACAGACTGCGAACGGGGACTCAGGAATGCAGAAATCCAAGATAGCGTCCTGGAATCAATATTAAAGCTTCGCAGCTTGGTCATTAGTCGGCCATGAGGAACCCGGTCGATGGCACGAGAGAAATCAAGGAATATGACGTCTGTCTGAAGTCTGTCGTCTAGATTAGTATGAATATCGTGAATGTACGAGGCGAGTTTGGTTTCGCAGGAAAAATGTTTGTGGAAGCCATGTTGACAGGGCGAAATGAGGCCATTAGACTCGAGAAAGGACATTATGTTTGAATGTATTATGCGTTCGAGAATTTTAGATGGCACACTCGTTAGTGATATTGGACGATAATTGTTAGCGTCGTGCTTGTCACCTTTCTTGTAGATAGGGATGACTTTACCCACCCGCCAGTCTTCCGGGACGACAGCAGAAGATAACGACTGCCGGAAGATAGCAGTTAGATAGGAAGAGGAGATGATCCTAGTACCCTTTAAAATTTTACTGTTGATGACGTCGAAACCACATGACGAAGAAATGGGAAGCGAATCGATTAGCTTTAGGATACCGCTTTCAGATATGACGATCGGCTCCATGGGGGGACAAGACAAAGGTGGACAAGCAAGCCGTGCGTGGCATCATTCGCGAAATTGATGTCGACCTGTCTGGCGCCATCATACTGAAGAACCTGAGTGCTTCGACTCCCATCAGAGACCCTCGACGGATGGGGAAGAACAGCAAGCTAGTGAAGGTGACGTTCGCACGAATGCCTCCGCCGGAAACCGGATGTAACCTGGAGTTTTAAGACTGCGCGCCTGGTTGCTCCACCGAAACACCAGGCTAGATATCTGGGCTCTACTATATGGAGTCTGCTGTACACTGTTCCCATTTACATTTTATTTTAAATCCAGGGCCAGAAAAATGTTAAAGATATATATAAAGTGTTAAACTTCCCACAGGTTTAGCTTTGCATGGCCAACTAGGGCGTTCCATGTGGGAGGCCACCTGTATTGTCATCAAGCAGGAGAACAGGCCACTTAGGCATTCTTGGCCTTCTGTATGGAACATATACTGAAATACAAATTGTTGGGGCACATTTATTTAAAGGAGAGTTGTGTAACACGTTTGTCACGGTGATGAGAATATGTCCTCGCAGTTTTCTTTTACATTGGCAACGTCAAAGTGTACAAGTTGATATTGTCGGCATCCATAACTCTCGGGGTACCGTGTTTTTAATTCAAGCTGTCGTCTGTGGCATGGTTATATCGTGAGTAGATCCGTAAAGCCGATAGGTTTCCCGTGCAATATTTTGCCAAAATGCAGCACAGAACTGTGAAAACAGCTCAAATATGAGAAAAAAAGGCAAAATCTATTTTCGCTTGCTATAATCTGAGACCTAATTAGTAAACCCCAAAAAGCTGTTGACTAGAACTCAATTAGTATTACGTGCACAATATAGCTGTCGTGAAACACGTTTTCTGACAAACAACATAGTAATTCCCCATCTCTCAGGGGGTACCACAAGGAAGCGCCCTAAGTCCGCTCCTCTTTAATGCCGTTATGGCGGGCATTGGAACCTGCATTCAGCGGAAAGTGAACTTGTCCCTGTATGCCGATGACATCTGTGTTTGGACTACAGGCACTTCCCGTCCAGCCCTCCGTCAGCGTCTTCAGCGCACGTTAAATGCCATTCGCCTCTACTTACTCCAGGCAGGAATGGAGATATCCGTAGAGAAAAGCGCAGTTCTAGCCTTCACGCGCAAACACATGCATAGATATCGCCTGTATATTGGTGGAAGCCCACTGGAGCAGGTGACACATCACAAGTTCCTCGGCGTGACTCTATCATGGAATTTGTCGTGGAAGCGCCACATAGACGTGATTGAACAGAAAGCCCAACGCTGGGTCAACGTGATTCGTCACTTCGCAGGTATGAGATGGGGGCGAGACGAGAAGGATCTCCTCATGCTGCACAATGCCCTGGTTCGTGGCTCAGTGATGTACAGCCTTCCCGTACTACACGGACCACCTCAGACACTGATTCAAAGGATTCGAGCCATGCTAGCGCGCAGTCTTCGGGTATGTCTTGGGGTCCCTTGAGGCGCTGAAACCCGTCTAGTAGTGGCTGAGGCCAGGGACATCCCCATTGAGGTTCTCCGTACTCGGGAAACTGCACGCCACTATCTGCGTCTACGTGTCCATCATAACCGTCACACTCTGATTTGCAAGCTTCACGCTAGACGGAACGCGACGGTTCATGCTGCTGTCACATCATTCAGACCTCATATCCCCAAATTCATAGTCGACCAGACGGCACCCAAAGTGCCTCCATGGACGTTGCCATCGCCGCCTGTCACTGTCTCCATCCCCGGCCTCAAGAACAACAAAAAGAACTATCCTGATTTTATTCTTAGGCAACTTACCCTTGACTTCATCGAGGCTCAATACCGCAACAGTACCGCTGTATACACGGATGGATCGTCGACCAGGGACACTTCATCTTCAGCCTTTGCCATTCCATCACAGTCTGTTACACGTGGGTGTCGTCTATCTCACAGTACCTCATCGACATCCGCAGAACTTTATGCTATCTTGTTATTCTTGACATATGCGGAAGACTGTGAATCGCGGCACTGGGTAATTTACACAGACTCCAAAGCAGCTCTCCTGTGCATTAAAAACATGGGCATCCGCGGTCCCCTTGCCTCAGTGGTGATAGGCATCCTGTGCGCCCTGAAGTCCCTACAAGATCGCTCCCACTACGTTGCCTTTCAGTGGGTTCCAGGGCATTGCAGAATAACTGGGAACCACGAGGCCGACGCTGCCGCTGCCGCTGCACACCAACAACGACCTTCTATGCCCATTATACTCTCGAGAGGAGACAGAAGATCCCTCCTCAGGCATTTGTCCGATTCCTGGTCTACCCTGCAGTGGCAACACGACATTCCAACTATGTCCTCTTTGGGAAATGTAGACCCAACGCTGTCATACCGGCTGCCTGCAAAGCTTCCTCGTCCTCTGAAGTCACTCATCCACAGGCTACGTCTGAATGTGGACTTCACTCCGTCCTATCGATACCAGCTAGGCTGTGAGGCTAGCCCTATGTGCAACGAGTGTGGCTTACTTGCCAACGTTGAGCACGTACTCCTCCGCTGCCGGACCTATGTCAACGAGAGGCGTACACTGCAGTCACAGCTTGCCACCCTTGGCTGCCGCCCCTTCAACTTGTCGACCACCCTCGGCCCTTGGGACACCGCGGCCGACTCCAGGGCGGCCTTACGTCACGTGGTTGACTTCTTTGAGGCGACAGGCCTAAAGGACTCACTATGACCCCAGCAGCGCCCTCGGACACTCCCACCACCACGATCACGTCCAGCATCGTCATCGCCACTTCGATCATTCCCGTCATCTCTCATTGTCATCACTCATCATTGTCACCACTCATATTAGACCCCTAGCTATGGGGTAGCGTTCCACTCCTAGAGTGGAAAACCTCCCCACTTCATCATCACAATATATATGTTGTTGTTCTGACAAACAGAAGTGTTTATGCGAGAGGACGCACAATGTGTGTATCCCCTCAAACACCTGAAACGCTTCAAAATTTCCAGTGTAACATACAGTGCCCGTGAACAGTGCGCCTTACAGCCTAGCCTAGTCATCTCTCTTTTTTGTTTTGTTTTCTCGGAGTAGCAGAACTTGTCAGGTGACAAGTTCAACCTCTCCGTATTATTTTTAGTCCGTCCAACGCCAAGAAAGGTGGACAGCTTGGTATGTCAGACGGACTTTCTGTTGAAAAGGCCTGCGCGAAAGTATAGCCAAGCAATTTTGCGCACTGGTCAGGCGGGACATGGCCCCTTTCTTCATGAAGTAATATCTCATTATTGTTAGCTCTGGCTGGATTTATAGTGGACCAAAATTTTGGGGGGTCCTGAACAAGGAGCTTCGGACGGTTGCAGGAAAAGAACTTGCGTTTTGCATCTCAGACTGCGTGCTTGTAGGACTCGGCACTTGAACTATACCTATCCCACAACACGGTGGAATTCCTAGTTTTCGCACTTCTGAACAAGTCTTTTTTCTTATTCAGTAATGTTTTGATGAACCTGTTGTACCATGGGGCGCGGGAAGAAGTTATAATCGACATAGACGGCACGTACCTCTCGACAAGGCTGGACAACAGTGACTTATAGAAGAGCCATCTATCTTCGACAGAGCGAAATGACTGGCTTAGAAGAAATGGCTGAATAGATGAAGAAGCAGCATCGTTTATGGCAGTGAAGTTGGCACGGTCGTATAATCGAATCACATTCTTGGTGGTACGACACTTCGGTGTTTCAGAACGTATATTAAAATGAACACTTGCGTTAACACAGTGAAACACTTACGTGAATCATAACAGAAGTTATCTCAGTTAAAAATGTCAGCAACAAAAAAGGCAAATGCGAAAGTGCAAGCGTGTGCCGAGAAAGACAAGGGCATGTGCAAAGCTTGAAAGGAATGTTTCACTCACTTATTGTTTTATCTGCGTTGTTGTTAGGCAGGCATACCTTCGGTGGCTCGACTGGTTCCAACCGGCAAGATATGTATTCAGTGTGTATTCTATCTTTTTTTCTTTGTCTGTCACATCACATCACTGTGGAACCCTCACGTACACTCCTCAGAACGGCACAGAAATCGACAAATGCTACGTTCACACTGCAACATTACGAATCAATGAATGCAGGGAATGCAGCTGGGTCAAAATCGCCAGTCAAAAACCGCGAGATCCAAAAATCGCGATAGGCAGCATCAGCGACAAACAAATACCGCGACACCGAAAACCGCGAGTAGGGGAAAACAGCGAGAGGCAAAAAAACGCAACAGCCGAAGACCGCGACTAAAACCGCGACAGCTAAAAACCGCAGGGGGCGGTAAACATTGCTTCCAGCACCGTGTGTCGGAGATTTACGGCGCATGCCGAAAGAGCCCCAGGTGGTCACAATTATCCGCAGTCCTACCCTGCGGCACGTGCAACATGTCGCCACACTGCACAGACAAACCTTACGTGTATAACATCACGGTACGGTTACCATTATTATTAAAAACCGCATGCGTACATAGGAGGCTGTGGCTATCGTCATCACTCATCATTGTCACCACTCATATTAGACCCCTAGCTATGGGGTAGCGTTCCACTCCTAGAGTGGAAAACCTCCCCTCTTCATCATCAGGATATATATGTTGTTGTTGTGGCTATAGTCACTCTATAAAGTGATTATATAGTGACTGCATTCCATGCATATATGCCGTTATTTATTTATTTGTTTCTTCCGCCCCTTCTCTCTTTCTCCCTCTTCCTTCCTCCCTTTCTTTTTTTTATGTTTTCCCTCTGGAATACCGACAACAGGACCCTATATTCGCCTACAGGCGTATTGGACGCGTACTCGTAGGAAGGGGTTTTCTCTAAACGTATGTCGACATGATTTCGAGGCTCGCACGACTCGGCGTGGCCCAACTGTGGCATGCGGATTGAACATCGAAAGTAGGCGTTGGTCAATAACTTCTGGCCCGCGCAGGGCTCTATCGATGGCAACATGCAAGTTTGTTGCTGAACGACACTGCTTATTTATTGTATTCTTATTTTGTGGTGTTTGAGATTTCAGAGATTGCCGTCTTTCTTCCGCGCCCATTCGCTCTGTCAGGGAAACCTTAGCAACTTCGAACTTATACTTGCAGTTCGAAATTATGAGCTATTGCTCGCAGGAAGTCATCAGTGTTGCGGTTGTAATAGTCTTCAACAATCCTTTTGATGCGCTGAGCCGTGTCCCTGTATACCTTCTTGCTGAGCGGAGGGTTACTACCGGCTAAGCAGGTCTCAATTTTAGCCTCGGTGAGGGTCTGTTGATCTTTCAGGCACTTTATGAGCGTCCATATGTTAGGGTGGCTACACCCGACGAGGTTGCTGAACCCGGAGTGCCACCCTTCCACAGCATTGTTCGTGCAAGGCAGATCACACGGCGTCGGAGCAATTCCGATGCTCGATCGGAAACAGGCCAGAGCGTCTTTCGCCCCCTCGAGTGACACGTCCTATTCATGTGTCCTCCACATAGTTGATTACGGGAGTAAGGTGAGGCTCATTGTCCTGGAAGGACTGGGAGTCCAGCAGGATATCGAACGCGGCTACAACGTCGTGCACAGGTACGTACTGCTAATTGTACGTAATGCAAATCACAGGCTGGTGCTGCTCTCCACCACCGTTGCGCACACCGATCGCTTTTTGCGGCGTATTTTAATTCAATTTCTGCGATAATTATTACACTGTGGTGTGCATTACTTCTCATGGCCCATCTTACTGGCCTAATTAATAGTTTTATAGGAACAAAGCAGGGTATTAAAAATGACTTCCGTGCTACTTTAAACGGCAGCTTTCGAAGTGGTCAATCTACTTCCATCCACCTCGGGGGGCTTCGTGGATCAGTTCCTAGAGTGAACGTGATAGCTGACGCGGGCAGGGAATGAGTGTGTGCCGTTCTCAAGCTCTACCATGTCTGTATTTGAACGAGTAGTTTCGGCGTCCGGTGGAGACCAACATATTTCAAGTCTTGTCAAAGCTCTGAAACACTGCCAGCCAGCACCGGCGTGCTCAAAAGGTACCCTCTTCAATTCTATGCAGGTTTGTTTGCGGGTTTTGCCCATCGCGGTTTCTACCTATCGCGGTTTTGCTTCTCGCCATCTTTGGACATCGCCCTTTTTGCCTATCGCTGCTTTTGACTCCCGCGGTTTTTGCTACTCGCGGTTTTTGAAAATCGTGGTTGTTGACTCGTGGTCACACTCGTGGTTTGGTAATCGTGATCTTGTCTGTCGCGGTTTTTGACTCGCGATTTTTGGCGGTCACCGTTTTTTGCCAATCGTAAGGGTATCAATATCAAGACGCATCGGCATCACAGGGGAGACACAAGCCCGCGATTGTTGTAACTACCCTCAAGTGGGTGTTTTCCGCAAAACCGCTATCTTGTTGTGGTCGTACGTCCTAGGCAAGGTCACTTTTAGGTCATGGGACTTTGTTTTCATGTCGTTTTATCACTTGTCGACATGTGCCCGTTGGCATAAAGTGATGAGATAAACGTATTTTGCCGGTGCAAACTATATGGTGCTATTTCAGCGACGTGGTATCCCATTTCTCCTTTATTTAAGTACGTCACATTGGCTCAGTGTGTCTTAGGGCGCGGTAGTGGTCAACAGTACGAGTCCTAATCTGTAGAACTGTCCGTCCTACTGCGAGCTTATCAGATAAAAATAATTAGCGGGGGATCGAGAAACGTCCAAAACGGCGCACACAAAGAGCAAACGCGTTGTTTACAAACGGTTTGGCCGCCTGTCAAGCGCGCGGCCATCTTTAAGATCACCTGTGCAGTGACGTTTGCAGTGACGTATGACCATGACCTGTCCAGAATGAATCGCGTTCGCCCAGCACGCTTTAGCCTGTGGAGCAATACATTGGATGGCACTCCTGTGATCGGCATCGTTCTGAAAACATGCGAGTGAGCCGCCCCATTCGTAACATTCGTGAAGTGGGTTTCTTGGCGGCCGAAAACGAACTGATTTCGCTGCATGTGTTGTATCGAAGACGGCTAGAACGAAGGAAGTGGCAGATATGGGTTGAGCAAAGCGACAGACAGCGCTCTGTCGGCGGCTATTTTGACAACTTGCTGTAGAAGCTAAGGCGTGAAAACGTCAACCTGTTTCGCGATGTTGCCCAACTGTCGCCACAGCAGTTGGACTATCTTGTACACAAGAGCAGCATTCAGGGACACCCCCTCTGAAACCCGACCAGATTGCAGAGGACTACGCAAGGAAGCTAAGTTTACAGGGTGGTGCGTGAGTACGTGAGGAGGAACATATTTGGGCAGGGAGAGGAGGATATATCTGAGGCCAACAATTCCCTCTTCGCGCCCCGACATGATAACAACACCAATAACACGCCCGGGAGCTTTAGCGTAAGATAAAGAATAAGATGTGATGTATAACTGTGGGAACGAGCATGAGACTTTCTAGATATCGGGAGCTTGCCGGATGAAATTGGCAGGTTGGCGCCAGTGACAGCCATCTGGACGACAAATTGACTAAATGCGAGTTCTAAGGGTGCAGCAAGGACAGCAGATACGGTCTGCAAACGATACACAGACTACGTAATTTTATGATGCGTCAGTATCAAGTTGGTATCAAGAGTTATTACGAGCTAAAATAGAGGAAACTGACAATTTGGCGCCAGTGTGTGCCACTTGAGCGACGATTTGGCAAAATGTCTGAAGTATATATAGGTTGGGCTGGCTGGTGTAAATCCACAAGCGACCAAAGAACAAACACGAAACAACAACAGAGCCATTTGTGTGTGATCTTGTTTCCTGTTTGTTCTTTGGTTGCTTGAAAATGAACGATTTGACAAAACGCTACTTCGCAGGCTGTAGCAAGGGAAACTGGTATGGGCCGTGGACTCATAGCTATTAAGCATGGATATACAGACTACGTAATTAAACGATATCACGTTTATATCCAGAGTTATTACTAAATGAAATGGAAGATATGGACAATTTGGCGTCTGCGAGGGCTGTGGCGATGCGAGTGGTGGCGTCTGCGAGTGGCAATGATTTGAACAAACGCATCTTCGTTGGACCAGAGATTTTGGTGCAGAACTAAATACCAGAATCGAAGGCGTGTATAATCCCAAATCTCAGCAGTGGGTAGGGATACAGAAGGTCACCGACGCACGAGGTGGTGAAGAAGTAGAGCACACTGAGTGAATTTTATTTTAGTGTATTTACAATACTGTTTACCCATACTTGGAGGTATAGTCGCAGGTGCATAGGTCACACGGTAATTTACCACAACACAAGAACAGACAATTACAACGGATGCTGCAGTTTCTAACTGCACGTCCCACGTCAGATATTGCCTTCCGCAGGTAGGAAACTTTGATTGGCTGAAGTGTGGGAAAGGAAAATCAGTGACGAAACCAAAATAACATGAAAATTAGCTTTTTTCTGAGGGTTCATTTTGAAACGCGTTCGGTTTTGTGTTATCGCATCTCTGAATGAGAATGCACGTCTGCCGCCCCCCGCCTGGAAAGGAAACATTTCCGTGACGTGATCCAGCGGGTGAAAGTAGTGAGTTTTAGTATATCGTACGCTATCACCTTTGCGTACGATGTACTAAAACTCTCTAGTATTTCTACCGAGGCGACATTCGTCCCTTACAACTACAAATGTAGGGTGCATCGGATGCACCGTACGGATCTTGTTGTATACAGTTTTTTTTTTTTTTTTTTTGCGTGTTAGCGCCGCGAAGTAACTGCGGCTATGAGCGGCGTACAGACGTCGACAGATGTCTGTTGTATTCAGTAGTATAGTTATGCGTGGAAAATGTAAGGTGCTCCAAAAATAAATTGCATAGCAATCAGAGAGTTTAGATCAGCTTGAAACGAAACAACAACAACGTGGTTTGATCGTACCACCCGTTCCTTCAATCCCAGCCTATACCTTTCAACTTGATCTCCAGTGTTTATTGTAGATTTCCAATAACCATTTGTATGGATTCATGGTATGAAGACTGGCATGGGATTGAGTATAGCCTGTATAGGGAAGTAGAAACTGGAACAGGGCAGAATATCGCCGGTGGCTATTAGACACCCCAACGTCAAAAACAAAGTTGTTCATTAGCAGATTGGAGATAACGCTAAAGAAGTGCTACGCGCCCTCGAGTACATTATTTATTTCGCGCTTAAAGGTCAGATATGCCGATTTTGAAGTGCCGCAGAACTGAGCGATACTCGCGCTGTGTGTTCATTACCGAACACTGAATATGTGTGCGAAATATCTTGCTCCAACTGTTCGTAGTTTTTTAGAAAACAGTTTTTTTAGTTCCCACGCCCGGTCGTCAGACCGTCGGCAAACCCTGCGCACGGGCGCACCGACGTCACTGCTCTCGGTTTATCTGTCTTTGGCTTGGCATGGACTCTTGGCTTGGCTGCTTGGCTTCTTTCGTTTCCTCCTCTGTGGATCGTACATAAGCGAACAGCTGTTATGTTGTTGCTAAGCCGGAAACAAAGCATGTGAATGTTTTTTTTTTTTTGGCACAGCGTCGTTTGGAAAGTGCACTTCCTTGTTCTGACCTTGCCTTTTATGGGCTGGAGCGATATGAATCGTAAATATGCCACGGCGAAGTTGTCGAAGATGCGAGAGTGCTACGCTGTTAGAACAATTCGTCGGTGCATTCAAGTGTTACCTATTATAAGCTGCCAAAAGACCAAGCAGTGCGAAGCTCTTGGCTGACAGTGGTGCCTGCTAATTTCCACTGCAAGGATTTCGTCCACGAATGTTATCATAGGTTACGCGCGACTCCAGAGGCAATTTGGAATCTCGGCACGAAATCGTCTGATGAAAATCTGAGGTGCCCGACGCATAACATTTTGAACGTGCCACGGAGGATCAAGGCAAAAAACGAGAGCAAAAAATGGTAAGTCGAGGTTCAGATATAAAAAATAGCAAGCGTAATGAATCGATTGTGCAGCTGTCCTACTGCGCTTACTCTGATATAACCACGATTAACAACACAATAGTACTACTGATAATCTAACTTCTGAATTATCACAGGTGCACGCTGAAGGCGGAAATGAAGCATGATCTGGC
The DNA here is from genome assembly GCF_037126465.1 of Ornithodoros turicata. Taxonomy (NCBI): domain Eukaryota; kingdom Metazoa; phylum Arthropoda; class Arachnida; order Ixodida; family Argasidae; genus Ornithodoros; species Ornithodoros turicata. Next base: position 134,657,481 of record NC_088201.1, read on the forward strand.
TTGCATCTGGTCATGAAGAAATTGCTGACACGTTAGTTGCGGTCCACCTCCACCAACAGGTATGACAATGTGATGTTATAATTTGAGTATTCATCTATGTTCAACTTTTCATGTGCACTCGCATGCAGACATTTTGACACCACTTTTAAATCTGCCCTCAAAGTTACAACCTGTGCTTCCAGGGTGGAAAACAAAGATCGCCATTCCGATTAGCTGCTATCTCCCAGTTCAAGCACTTTTGTGTCTGGACACTGGTTCCTGTGGATGGGGTGTTACAAGCTTTACTGTCTGATATAGAAGGTACGTTACATTAGTTCAGTTAATTTGTCTTTTGCACATTTTTGTTACTGTTAGTTGGATTACTGTTGGACATACAATCCTTTGACACACCGAAGCTGATGTCGCCTCTGATAACATTTTAGAATTTTCAGTGTCATGAACGTCCATTGAGGAAGGTGCCTTTACTATCTGTGAATCTTCAACTGAAGAATAGCCCAGAATTCATGTTAACATTGTCTACTCTTATTAATTCACTGTCTGTTTTCTGAGAGCTAAGAAAAATGGAAGCTATTTATTTGTCACAACTTCACACTGGATACTGGTGTGGTACTGGCTTGACATGTAAGCTAAAATACCTGGATTCTACAATAATTATGCTCAACTTGGTGCATTACCGTGGGCAATGCCACATTCACTACATTTTTAGTGGGTCCGGTGCACAAATACTGTGTGCATACTGAATACATACATACTGTTCGATAGGCAAAAATACCTGAGCAGTGCTGTGTAGTCTTTTTACCCAAAGTCCATACTCTTACTGCAAAGTCACAGTACGTAGAACAGCAATGTGCAGGTATGCTGCGATAGAGATTCACAACAGAAAGAAGACTGTTGAGAGCATCTAAATTTTAATGAGACGAGACTTTCGTGCACAAGGCTGCTCTTGTCAATGTCTGACATGAAGTTACAAAATCCCAGAATACATAAAACATGTTGTAATGTAGAGAGCGAGGGGTGGTACAGACATAAAGATAATTATATAATCATATATAATAAAATAAACAGGGGGTACGACTGCCCCCTCAACTCAACTCGACAACTCAATAACTCTACTTATTCTACCTTACAACATGTCATATATTCTGGAATTTTGTAACTTGATGTTAGACATCAAGAAGTACAGCCTTCTGTGCAAAAGTATTCTTTCTGTTGTGCATAATCATTAGGCAGTAAATGCGACTATCCATTTCTTGTCATTAAATGCTTTTCCTTTCTTTCTTTCTTTTTTTCTACAGTGATGAGCATCCATAAGGACACATGCCAGAAAGGGAGTCTCTTTGGGATGACAAACCCTCATCACCTCATGAGGATACAATGGTTGACGAATGGTTCTCAAGCACATCGAAACTTCCAACAAATAATTCATGAAAAAGCCAGTCAGTGCTAGCACCAGGAATTGAACGTGGGCCATCCTGCTAGCAGTCAGAGATGTTCAGTGGTGTAGCCACGAGGGGGCTAGGGGGTCTCGAGCCCCCCCTACCTGCCACGGACCGACCCACACAAATCGTGCAAATCCGAGAACATAATATATGGGGGGGGACCAGTGTGACTATCGCGAAAGTTCTTGCAGTTCATGGCGTCTATCTAAGAAACATTCTTGAATGGTTTTCAAAGTATGAGCTTTTCAAAATACTTCCAATCTCGTGACACCACTTCATTGGTCATGACAGCCTATACATGTAATCGTACTGTGAACGTCTAAATCAACTATTTTCGTTCCCTTTTTTAATCCTCAGTTTGAAGTGTGCACAAGTATGTGTGTGTTGTCGACACAGGATCAGCGGGGGGGGGGGGAGTTTTCGTATCGAGCCCCCCCCCCCCCTACCTTTGAGGTCGGGCTACGCCACTGGCGATGTTACATTTCAGGCGCTCATTGACTTTTGGTGAATTACTTGTTGACTTTGTCCCAAGGTGGAGCTCGCTACAGCTCATTTGCTATCTGTTAATGTTGTGGCGTGTGTTGCGTTTTTTTCTTTGTGTGTTCCAGACTCAGAACGGTTAATTTGGATCAGGTCAGGTACGTTTCATTTAGACATGGCAAACATAAAGTGGTGTTTCTCAACACAACTTAGCAGTGGTCTTCATGCATTACTGATACAGGCGTGAATAGAAACCTAGCCAGAGCAGCTGATACACAGAGAGAACATAGCCCGTGTGTGTTTGTCTTTTCCACCGCAGCCCTTGGGTTTCCTCCCTGATGGCTACACATGTCAGGGATAGGTTTCAGAACCGGTAGTTCCCGCCAAGTGTGAATTGCTTTTCAGGGGATCATCACGCTGGCAGATGAAACATATGGTTTAAATTATTTGCAGGACAGGAATTGCGCAGCTTCACACAAATACTACTACTATGACGTAAAAGTGGTTTAAAATCTATATTTTTTGTGTTCCTGACATTATCGCACAAGATGTAGTATCCACTATGATCCTTTATGTGGGGGGTATGTACAGTGCAATCAACAGATGCTATTTACAAATCTGTGTTTTCTACTGTGTTGAAATGGGGTAGTTTGTATCTGAGAGCCATAGTGAAACACAGGCCCTCGAGAAACATGGCAACACATTGCAGGGACTCTGGATGCTGCCTAAATTTCCAGAACACACAGCTCAAGGCAGCGGTTAAATAACAAGTGGTTAGAGAAATCAAAGATAGTTGCATCCGTAAGCAGTCCACTGTTGGATTTGCTTCTGTCAGAGATACGTTATCTCAAAGGGAACGCACGGACACACTCAGAATGATACTAGGGCTGCCTGTGAAATAGAATGAGGAGAGGGGAAGATATATAACCTTTTTCTTGTCTGTTATTCTATTGGTTAAATTGTCATTTTCTTAGCAGCGTATGTGTGTATATTCCAGAGTCTGCTAATAAATATATCAGTTTAGAGCTAGCAGTCGCATTGTAGATGTCTCATCCTGTCCTTGGTTGCTTGTGATTCACTATGGCCATGCTTGCTAATGCAAAAACAGAAAACAAAAAAAGACAATAGAAAAACACGGAAAGAGCGACCTAAAAAGCTGCCTGTTCTAGTGCTCACATGGAGGCAATGCAATGAGGTAACATGTTCCATTCATGAATTGTGCATAGTAGTACATATCACAACGGCAACCGATTAATCAGATTTTTCTTAAGTACTTTGTTTTTTTTTAGCTTTGTTTGCACAGTCTATTATTGGAGCTTTATGTGATTCCCCTCTTCAGATACTTTAAGATTGCTGATGCTGTGCAGTTTGTTAATTTTGAAACTGTACTGTGCTGAGGTACAAAAACAGAATTGTCATATCTGCATTTGAGCACATTGGAATAATTTGTAAGTACTTTACTTGTTGACATTAATATTTGCACCAGGTCACAACATTGTTGATTTATGGAAAATGTAAATAAATATATTTATTTGCTTGCCAAACAATGCACAAATGTCTTTTCTAGTGAGATATTCCCTGTTCACCAGACATAAATGTGGAAAAGTTAAAGGGGCACAATGATGGTAGAGTCTAGCGTTGCTTTTTGCCACTTCACATATATGCACTGTTATTCGTGTGCACATGTAGGAATAGGAAGGTAGAGGATGCGCATAAAACATTTTGTATGCAGCCACACATATGGTTCAGAAGATTAATTAGATGATGTCCAAGCATATATAATTGTGCTTCATGTGCAATGGGTATGCTAATGGATTGCTTCCATGAACCCTTTTTATTTATTTTTTATAAATTCTTTCTATAAATGTTATTTTTGATTTTATACAAATTTCATATTACATATTGTATACTTATATTTTTATAAATTTTATACTAAAAACTCAAGTTACACGGCCCCTGTAAGAGTGCCCTTTGCAAATGGTTTGATAACGTGTCTCGAACTGTAAACGTAAGAGGCAATCGAGAATGCTGCAGACAAGGTTGCAACTTACATATTGCTTATCACGTCCTACATACAAAGTGCTTTGTACAATAATTCCTGAGCACGGAATTAATTCCGAGGATGGCCAGTGATGTCACCCTGGACGACAAGTCACATAATTGCCTCTAACACTTTTACACCCCATGGGCTGAGTTGTGAATTGAAAGAGCACTCTACAGAAGGATAAGGTGCACCTGATTTCTAGTATATATGCTATGCTCTAACTCTTCAGACACCACATTTCTAAAAACACAATTTCTAAGTGGCAATATGTGCTCTGGTACTTCTTTTGCGTCTGCATAGTGTGCAACCACATGGCTACTGGAGCTTTCGTGTGCATGTTTTTGTGCGACGGTGTTCATTACAAACAATATCCAGATGTTAGACATAAAATGCAGTAGTTTGTAGCGTGCCACACAACGAAGCGTGGGGGTATGATTCAAAGATAGCGTCTGGAAAATGCACAGAATCCCACAAAAAGTTTAAAATGTGATTTGTATTTCGTTTTACGTCTCTCGTCGTTACATACCATCGTCGACGCTGTTTTACATTGATAAATCGTACGTAAAACTTGTCCCATAGTAGTATGCGGTTTCTCAAATACACAGCACAATTTTTTCCTGCAGGAATAAAACGCTGTCGGCATTTTCTTGCTAACACGGCTGTCGAAACGTCAGTCTCTACAATGGGCAAGTGCTGTAAAGGGGCTAACGCAGACGAGACTTGATACAAATTGTACATGCTCACAAAACACAAACGACGAATTCCAGTCACAACATCGCACACAGGTTGGTTCGCGAATGAGTTCGCAGCTGCTGCACTGTTTACTTATCGCGGAACGGTGGAACCCGGCTGTCCGCCATCTTCAAGCACAGATACGTGAAGCCGCGAGAAGCCGTAGCTGAAATCCACTGACAAGTACGAAGGCGCGTACACGTCACAATGCCCGTTCGGGCGCATTTACGTCATAAAAATGGCTGCGCCCATGTGTGTTTCGGAATGAATTACCTATTTTTTTGACATGGTACTGTACCGAACTGAGAGAATGAAGGTGTATTTTGGGGAGAGCTGGATGTGGGCTTTCAGAATATCACAACCGTTTCGACTATTTGGGATATCGGCATAGCTGACCTTTAAGATCAAGCAATGCTTAGATCAGGGTAATCAGGGCTCTCACACACGAGTGCCGCATGTGCATGGCTTGCAGTCAGCTATTCTGTGCCCCGAGAGCTCTTGGCCACTAAATAGAATAAAGCTGCCCCCCCCCCCCCGCCAATAATGAAGAATTCGGAATGAAACCAGGTTTTCAGGCCTTGCTTTACCCTTGCTCGATGTAGTACTGCTCCTGTCGACGTTAGGAAGTACATTCACATTCGAGCAGTTCTTGTGACTCGTGAACCTCAACTAGTAGTTATAACGATCTGGTCTGAACATGCATTTTGATAAACTACACTGTAAGTAATATGATAATTGAGAAGTAATAGTGGAGACAAGTGCAGAGAATGGCATCATCTTAATTATTACACTAAGTTTATGGGCTTGCAGCATAGCAGCAGCCTCGCCGGATATCATGCGCGACAAACTACTATATGGAGCACAGAGAGGCGCATAGAAAGAAAGGAAAAAAAGGATATAAAGATGGAGTAGTTATGTACGAGGGTCATTGTGTGAGAATTTTTAATTCTTTCTCTTTCCCTGATTTTTTTCGTTTTCACGTTGAAAATGCAAGCAAAATCAATAATACAGTGTGTAAACCGACAATCTCAGTGCTCCTGAACTTTGGGATAATCGTTCGTGAAGAACTATGTACGAATAACTTGAAACGCCTTTCAAATTTTCAGTGTCTCATTTGGAAAAGAAGCTCATTTGTTTCTGTTGGTGTGTCAAGTGAAGTTTTTCATTGACGAATTGTATATGCAAATGCCTAATAACTATACCACTCAGCTGTTTACGCTAAGGTACTTTGCTATAATTGCGGTCCTTTCCAGGGGTTTCATTACCCCCATCCCCCAGGCAGGTGACACTCCCCCTGAATTTTTCCAACCACCCCCCTGTAATTCATGAGATTTCCTGATACAGCTTGGCCACCAATGCACATACCCATAGATATGTATCCATAAAGATATACGCCCCTATGGTTCGCTCCACTCGAAATCACGCATACGTCTTATCACGCCGGGTACCGCATCTTGGCTTCTATGCGCATTGATGGTAGTGCCAGCCGCAACAACAATGACAAAGACGAAATTGTCGTTGCTCTTCGGTGCTGATACGAGTTGCGCAACGGCCTAAAAGCTGATACCTGCCATTTGAATTCAGCATGAGAGAGCCGCGACGATATGGCAAGGAAAAAAACATGTCAAGATACGGGGCACAAAAGTGAACTTGCACGGGAAATCACCGGTTGTTCGAACATTTACACGGCAGTAGACACCTACGAGCACTGGTGCTATAAAGTCTGAGGAGAAGACATCATAGATGAAAATACATATCCGTTACGAAGCCGTTTGAATTTCACTGTTCATGGTAATCAACCAATTTTTCTCGAAGTGCAGCACGCATAGAGAAGTTCATGATTCGCTTACACGTCTACCTGCAAGAAATGACCCACAGTCTCCTCCTCAAACATTGCATCACTTGCCAACTTCTTTGAGAAAAGTAAAAAGTAACCTTTCTGCATCCCGATGATGGCAGGGGCACCCAAGGAATACACCACAAAGAGTCACTGGTGTATTTTGCATAGCGAAGCCATTATCAACGATACTAGGCCCTTGTACTGGGATTTTAACACTGGTGACCGCGGTGGGGACTGGGATTTTAGCAGTGGTGGGAAAGGCGCCGGCAGAGCCCTTTAAAACGGGCAAAACCCTTTATATCCCTTTTTATCCTGACCTTTCCCTCGTTCCTTTTTTTTTGTTATCATTAAACATATCCCCCCCCCCCCTTTATATCATGGTGCCAAAGGCATATTCGAGACGGCTTATGCTACTGCCCTTCCCACTGGGATTGTAACAGAGGCGACCGCAAAATCCATAAAAGACCGCAGCAGAGCCCTTTAGAACGGGCGAAACCTCTTTAATCATGGCTCCAAACAGATATTATCAACGGCTTATGATGCTCTTCTACTGGGATTGCAACAGAAGCGATCACACAATTCGGAAAAGGCAGCAGCAGAGCCCTTTAAAACGTACGAAACCCCGTGTATCATGGTACCAAAGGCATATTCATGACGGCTTATGCTATGCCTTTCTATCGGGATTGCGCAAGAGGGGACTGCAAAATTCGGATACGGCGGCAGCAAGGCCTTTTAAAACGGGCGACACTCCCTGTATCATGGAGCGAAAAAAAGAAAGTTGTCAGTGGCTTGTGCAATGCTATTCTGCTGGAGCTATAACACAGGCGACCGCCAAATTCGGAAAACGTGGCAGCAGAGCCCTCTTAAACGAGCAAAACCCCTTGTGTCATGCTGCCAAAGACTTATGATCAACAACTTATACTATGACATTCTACCGAGATCTTAACACAGGCGACCGCAAATATCGGAAAGAGATGCAGCATAGACCTTCAAAACGGGCGAGACCCCTTGCATTATGCTGCCACTGACGTCTCATCAATGGCTTGTGCTATGTCCTTCTACTGGGATTGTAACAGAGGCTACCGCAAAACACGAAAAATGCGACAGCAGAGCCCTTTAAAACGGTTGATACCCCTTGTATCATAGTTCCAAAGTCATATACGCATTCGCAACGGCTTATGCTATTGCCATTCTACTGGAATTATAACGGATGCGGCCGCAAACTACATAAAAGGCTGCAGCAGAGCCCTTTCAAACTGACAAAAACCCCTTTAATCATGGTGGCAGACATTTTACACAAAAATAAAGACGCGACGGCGTGATTGCATCGGAAACCACACCAAAATTTGGAAAAGGCGGCAGCAGGGCCCTTTACAATGACTCAAATGGTTTGTATCATGGTGACAAAAAGATACTATGAACGGCTTGTACTGGGATTGTAACAGAGGCTACCGCAACGTTCGACAGCAGATCGACCCCTTTAAAACGTGCGAAGCCCCTTTAATCCTGGTGCCAGGCGTACCTGTTTCCCTGTACATGGAGAGGTCGCGTTTGAAGAAACTGCTTCCAAAACGACACTCGCGAAGGCAAAAAAAAAAAGACAGAAATAAAATGCTATCAAGTTTGGGTCTTAATATGAGCTCATATAAAAATAATATAAAAACACCTTCAGCTGGTTTTACAGAATGTATACATGAAATCCAGATTTCGGAGTTTGAGCCCCGTGCCATTTTCCCCTTTTGCACACTGAGAGGTCGCGTTTTACAAAATGGCACTCGAAATGGCCAAATGGCCAATTTCGTCAATTTCGGGGCTTAATATCATTTGATATAAAAATAATATTAAAGATGTCCTCTGCTGATTTTGTAGTATGCATATGTGAAAGTAAGGTCACGGGGTTTGAACCCCATATCTTGTTTCCCTGTTGCACCTTGAGAGGTCGCGTTTGACAAAATCGCTTCCAAACCGGCACTCGAAATGCCCAATGTCGTCAACTTCGGGGCTTAATATCATTTGATATATAAATAATATTAAAGATGTCCTAAGCTGATTTTGTAATATGTATATGTGAAAGTAAGATCACGGGGTTAGAACCCCGTATCTTTCCCTGTTGCGCACACTGAGAGGTCGCGTCTGACAAAATCGCTTCCAAAACAGCCCTCGAAATGGCCAAATGGCGAATTTCATGAAGTTCGGGGTTTAATATCATTTGATATATCAATGATAATAAAGATATCCTAAGCGGATTATGTAATATATGTATATGTGAAAGTAAGATCACGGGGTTTGAATCCCCGTACCTTCTTCTCCTGTTGCACCCTGAAATCACTTCCAAAACGGCACTCGAAATGAACAGTTTTATCAAGTTGTATAGTTTAATATAAAAGCGATATAAAATACAAAACGATATCATTTGTATATTAGTCACTCAACATAAGGTTGTCTATTCTGTCAGCCCTTTCGAGTTCTGGAAAAAATGACCGTTCGCCTTTCGAACTCCTTCAAACCGGCCGTACAGTCTCAGCGCATGCGTATTACCATAATACCGGGACTTAGCCCGTCGAGCGCCTAGGAGGGGAACCCTGTCTGAGTCGCAATTTTGAAGGCCCTGGGTGCATCAGGATTAACACTCACACATCTTGCCGTGGTTGGTATGTGGCCTGGAGGACGTACTGAACAAAAATAGGCGATGACATTTCCACAATTTGACTCTTTTTGTCGAACAACAACAACATATATATTGTGATGATGAAGTGGGGAGGTTTTCCACTCTAGGAGTGGAACGCTACACCACAGCTAGGGGTCTGATATGAGTGGTGACAATGATCAGTGATGACGATGAGTGATGACGGGAATGATCGAAGTGGCGATGACGATGCTGGACGTGATCGTGGTGGTGGGAGTGTCCGAGGGCGCTGCTGGGGTCATAGTGAGTCCTTTAGGCCTGTCGCCTCAAAGAAGTCAACCACGTGACGTAAGGCCGCCCTGGAGTCGGCCGCGGTGTCCCAAGGGCCGAGGATGGTCGACAAGTTGAAGGGGCGGCAGCCAAGGGTGGCAAGCTGCGACTTCAGTGTACGCCTCTCGTTGACATAGGTCCGGCAGCGGAGGAGTATGTGCTCAACGTTGGCAAGTACGCCACACTCGTTGCACATAGGGCTAGCCTCACAGCCTAACTGGTATCGATAGGACGGAGTGAAGGCCACATTCAGACGTAGCCTGTGGATGAGTGACTTCAGAGGACGAGGAAGCTTTGCAGGCAGTCGGTATGACAGCGTTGGGTCTACATTCCCCAAAGAGGACATAGTTGGAATGTCGTGTTGCCACTGTAGGGTAGATTAGGAATCGGACAAATGCCTGAGGAGGGATCTTCTGTCTCCTCTCGAGAGTATAATGGGCATAGAAGGTCGTTGTTGGTGTGCAGCGGCAGCGGCAGCGTCGGCCTCGTGGTTCCCAGTTATTCCGCAATGCCCTGGAACCCACTGAAAGGCAACGTAGTGGGAGCGATCTTGTAGGGACTTCAGGGCGCACAGGATGTCTATCACCACTGAGGCAAGGGAACCGCGGATGCCCATGTTTTTAATGCACAGGAGAGCTGCTTTGGAGTCTGTGTAAATTACCCAGTGCCGCGGTTCACAGTCTTCCGCATATGTCAAAAATAACAAGATAGCATAAAGTTCAGCGGATGTCGATGAGGTACGGTGAGATAGACGACACCCACGTGTAACAGACTGTGATGGAATGGCAAAGGCTGAAGATGAAGTGTCCCTGGTCGACGATCCATCCGTGTATACAGCGGTACTATTGCAGTATTGAGCCTCGACGAAGTCAAGGGTAAGTTGCCTAAGAATAAAATCAGGATAGTTCTTTTTGTTGTTCTTGAGACCGGGGATGGAGAGAGTGACAGACGGCGATGGCAACGTCCATGGAGGCACTTTGGGTGCCGTCTGGTCGACTATGAATTTGGGGATATGAGGTCTGAATGATGTCACAGCAGCATGAACCGTAGCGTTCCGTCTAGCGTGAAGCTTGCGAATCAGAGTGTGACGGTTATGATGGGCACGTAGACGCAGATATTGGCGTGCAGTTTCCCGAGTACGGAGAACCTCAATGGGGATGTCCCTGGCCTCAGCCACTACTAGACGGGTTTCAGCGCCTCGTGGGACCCCAAGACATACCCGAAGGCTGCGCGCTAGCATGCATTTTGTCGAAAAATCGTAGTCTAAACATTGACGCTGTGCAAAAATCGACGGAATCCCCATAGGCGCAATGCATTAAAATTGATTTGGCCAGGGTGCACTAGGTTTATATTCTGCTAGCGCCTTTAATGTCTCCAGGGGTTCTTTACATGGTGTTCTTCTCTATTAGATGATGACATCTTAAAAATTTTATTCTGCTTTGCTGTTAATTGGCATATACGCTGTCTCCCATTGAATTCACGTCCTGTAAAGCCGCTTCCGCATATCGGCTGAGCATAGTGGCGGAGTACGCCGGCGGGGGTGTGACCGCAAATTTTGGAATTGAATGCTCGAGCCGCACTTAGGCACGCAAACACCCACTTAAGAAAGGCCACCTCTCCAGCAAAACAAGTGGCGGTCTGCCTGAGGTCACGTTATGTTAACCGCTGTTGAGGAATTCATAATTGATAATCTGTATTCGACAGCTGCATTTGCTTCCTTTCTATTTTTAGGTTTCTCGCCAGCGGAAATTCTTTTTAGAGTTTTATCTTTTTCATGGGAAAATTTACAATAGCAGACATTGTGAAAGTTTGCAGTGCAATTTGGACGCTACTCCGTCCGTCCAGGTTATGCCGATAACGAACACGGCTATGCTGCAAAGAACGTTATGATGGTTTTGGTGGGAATGGAACTTTCCAAACTTGTTGCCCAAGGCTATTTATTGTGGATGTTTTCTAAATTCGTTTTTCGGAGAGACAATCAGCACAGGAACCCCAAAATCCTAGCAGCCACAACCGTGGATGTCTAAGCTTTCTTCCTCCCGCGTGGGATGTCGCTACATGCACGCGCGCCAAGCCGGCCGGGAGTTTTAAACATGGCTTCCACGGCTGCGCGCCAAAACCGGTAAGCGTTTCATATTTTGCATTATTACTTGCGTTTGGCTGTAATCTGTAACTTCTGAATGCAATGCCCTTTTTTTAGAATGATCGAAGATACCTCGTGTAAAATATCACCTTTGTGCGACCAAATCTTGTGGGGTATTGCACGAGTTGTGTTCCGCATACACGTTTGTGGCACCCAGGTATTGCACGTTCGCCGCCTTCACAGCGGGGGCCAAGGTCGCCGCGCTTGACAGCCTGTTTTATGTTTTCACGACGTGAAATCATTCGCTAAAATAGTAGGTTTTGCATTTGCACCTCTGCAAACCTCTGCAAAAAATGTGCCGTTTATTTGTGCGTGGATGAAGGCGAACTGAACTGCTTCGAAAAATTTCATCGCGCATAGTTTTATCGCACTGTAAGCGGGCCGCTCCGTTCCTGGTTGCAACATATGTGGCACCAATAAAAAAACACATTTCTAGCAATTTTGCACCAAACTTTTTTTTCGTTTCTTGTTTCTGTGGGCCTGATGCCTAGAAAAATATATGCAACGCGTCGAAAGTGTCGTCCCACTTCCCATGGGCAACAAAGGGTTAAGTAGCAATTGACGGAAAGCACGTGCATGTGATCTGATGAGAAAACAACGAAGTTGCACACCGGCTTGACACGTGTGTCACTTGTCAACAACAACATAGATGAATGGATGATGATGAAGATGATGTGGGATGTTTCCCTGCGTTGAGTGCAGGACTCTACCCCATTCCAAAAAGGTTCACATGAAAGGATGACGAGGGAAGGAAATCCCTACAGTTCTTAAAGGAGGCCGGTGGCCCTCAGAAAGGAACAACAACAACAACAATAAATGAAGAAGTGATGATGACACGGGATGTTTTCTGTGGTAGCCACAGGACCCTACCCCACTTCACAGTGGTTAATATGAGTGGATGAATTATGGTGAGTGTGAAGCGACGACAGGTCGGAGTTCTGTTTATAGCTCCTCGAGGATTCCAGTGGCTTGCATGAAAGCAAAAAGGGAGCGAAGAGCCCGGCACTGATGCGCAGGGGAGCTCCATGGGCCAAGTACTTTGGACAAGCTGAATGGCCTATCTGGGACAAGATAATCTGTCCCAGATATGCGCCTCCCGCCTGTTTTGAACAAATCTTGACACTGAATGATGGCTAGTTCCATCTCAAATCGAACAATCCGGTACACTTGATGTCTCGAATGAACGGGAAAAAAATATATGTTGAAGCCATCGGTGAGTTAGGAGAAATAAACGCTTTCCGAATTCTCTGCGCTGCGCCGTTCGGGAAATAGGAGAGGAGGAAAAAACTGCCTCTCATAAGGCGACGTCGTCGCGAGCGGGTTTGAGCGTTCGTTACAAGGCCATTTCTTCTCGCATTATAGTAATTTCTTGATCTGGCTTTAGACCACTTAGGGTACAATAGGATCCTTCGTTGGCAGTGTTGTACCGGTTTTTGTTTGTCTGCAAAAAAATATCAAAGTTGACTCAAATTGCCGAAAAACACCATATTCACTGCAGCTTTGCGGACGATGTGCAAAACGGACAAGACTGAGCTTTATGCCATTTAATTTGCCATTCATAGGGCTATCGAATGATGTATAATTTGTTGCTCTACTCTGTAAGGAACGTAAGCGATACTTCTTTTAGTAGCACCATACCACCGAAAAATGACGAATTTCGGAAGCCTTTATCTAAAAAACCCCACCAAAAACTTACCTCGAAAATTTTATATGTTGTAGGTAGTTCCTTAGACTATGCACAGAAGCAAAATCAAAATTCGGACTTGATCGGTAGGCGCACTGTGAATTTTTTTGTCAGCCCTATACGCGGAGCGCATTTAAGCGGAGGCACCGTGTCCCGCGTGTTGCAAAATCGAATTTTCCAAAGGGACTTTCAACTTCTGTCTTCATATAAAAAGTAATTGCTGTCATTTGAAACCATTCTGAGGTTTCAAGGTTTCCTTTTCAAGGTTCTGAGCGTTTGCATTCATAACAATGGTGTAATCGCTGAATCTAGATTGTGGAGCAGCCAGATGTGCTCGCATTTTTTGCGGGATGTCACACATGTATTGCAAGTGCTGGGAGCAAGGGAAGAACATAATGATTTTACATCTTTGTAAGAGGCATATCTGTTCAGGGTTATTCTAAACAAGCATATTTACTGTACGCGTTATGGCAGGAGGGACGCAGTGACTTCCAGTATTCTTTGAAACATTTCCTTTCCTACGGCCTCATGACCTCGGAGGGGGGAAATTGCACTGAGGAGAATGTTGTAGTGTCATACGCACACACTCAAGGCTAATTCATGGTGCCTTTTGTGAACCTTGCCGAAACAGCCCGACCGGCGCCGCTGTCCAATATGTCATTCGGTTCGACATGCTGCGACCATGGGAAGGTCCTGATCGCATTTACTCCCTGAAGACACCTTGCGCAAAGTTTCGCCTACACACAGAAGACGCTTCACTCACTTCTCGACTACAGAAGTGCATGGAGAGCCCTTATACAGAGTGTGCGACGACATCTGCATTACTGTAGTGTGTCGTCCTGGTATCACACCTACCTCAATGACCTCTTCGTTGTACAGTGCTGATCGTGTGGATTTCGCTGACTACCGCCTCATGCACAAGAAAAAAGTGCTATAGACAAAGGATTTTCGCTTTGCTTCGGAGATCGGCGTAGCTGCCATAAAGACTGTGGTTCCAGCAGATCAAGCCGATGGCGTAACAGAAGTGGGTCAGCTATCCAGAAGCTGCTTCAAGTACTTCACAGCAAAGGTGGCTGAATCACAACACGCAGCAATGTTGCCCACATTTGAAAGAAAATCTAACAAGAACCTGCCATCAAAAGTAACATAAAGGAAAGTGGCTTCCACAACGGCATAAAGCAGTTCATGACACGAGCACTCTCATCCACCGAGAATGCTCTGCATAACTTACGTTACCTTCTTACCTTCGTCACCTTGTCTTCTTCGCTGTCAAGTTCTTGTTATCCTGTGTACTGTAAATATGCTTCGATATGATCACCGTGGACAAATATACCTCTTATAAAGACGCAAAAGTATTCTAAGGCATTCTGTTCTTGACGGGCTCCCAGCACTTGCAATGCATGCGTGTCATCCCGCAAAAAATGTGAGCACATATGGTTGCTCCACAATCTACATTCAGCGATTACAACACTATTATGAACGCAAGCGCTCAGAACGGTTTCAAATGATAGCAATTACTTTTTATGTGAAGACAGAAGTTGAAAGTCCCTTTGGAAAATTCGATTTTGCAACACGCGGGACACGATGCCAAGGCTTGAATGCGCTCTGCGTATAGGGCTGGCAAAAAATTCACAGTGCGCCTACCGATAAAGTCCGACTTTTGATTTTTCTTCTGTGCATAGTCTAAGGAACTACCTACAACATATAAAATTTTCGAGGCAAGTTTTTGGTGCGTTTTTTTAGATAAAGGCTTCCGAAATTCGTCATTTTTCGGTGGTATGGTGTTACTGAAAGAGGTATCGCTTACGTTCCTGACAGAGTAGAGCAACAAATTATACATCATTCGATAGCCACATGAATGACAAATTAAACGGCATAAAGCTCAATCTTATCCGTTTTGTACATCGTCCGCAAAGTTGCAGTGAATATGGTGCTTTTCGGCACTTTGAGTCAACTTTGATATTTTTTTGTAGACAAACAAAAACGGAGACAGCACTGCCAACGCAGGATCCTATTGTGCCCTAAGTGGTCTAAAGCCAGATCAAGAAATTTCTATAATGCGACAAAAAATAGCCTTATAGCGAACGCTCAACCCGCGCGCGACGACATCGTCTTATGAGAGGCAGTTTTTTCCTCCTCTCCTACTTCCCGAACCGCGCAGCGCAGAGAATTCGGAAACCGTTTATTTCTCCTAACTCACCGATGGCTTCAACATATATTTTTTTCCCGTTCATTCGAGACATCAAGTGTACCGGATTGTTCGATTTGAGATGGAACTAGCCTGATATCATTCGGTATGATGGTTGGTTAGGAGCGTGTTATGTGGTGAAGTTCTGTTTTAACAATGTTACGTGGACATTGGAAAACATGGCCGCATGAGTTACGGTGGTGTTTTTTCCAAGTCAGCTCTAAGAAAAGCACTTAGTGGCCCCTACACTCTTAGAAATGAACTTCATTGACGAAGTTCTTCATTGAGGCCCAGGCAGAAATCAGGACTGGTTCCCGAATGGTCCCCAAGTGGTTCCATTTGCAGTTGAATGGTCCCAGATGGGTCCCCAAGTGGTATTAATGGTCCCACTCTGGCTTTAAGCGGGTTCCATTCTGGTCCCAGATGGGTCCCCAAGTGGCGTTAGTGGTCCCATTCTGGCTTTAAGCGGGTTCCATTCTGGGCCCAGATGGGTCCCAAAGTGGTGCAGTGTTCCCACTCTGGCTTTAAGCGGGTTCCATTCTGGGCCCAGATGGGTGCCAAAGTGGTGTATGGTTCCCACTCTGGCTTTAAGTGGGTTCCATTCTGGGCCCAGAAGGGTGTCAAAGTGGTGTGTGGTTCCCACTCTGGCTTTAAGCGGGTTCCATTTTGGGCTCAGATGGTTCCAGCAGTTCCAGCTGGAGCCTCACAGGTACCATTTTGTTCCCAGAATGGTCACTTGAGACTCCAAGTTGGGCAGCTTCCCAGCTTCCCCCTTTGAGATTTCATCTTGTCCACACTTGCCATATATCCTTCTGGTTTTGTTTGATCTATTACTCTGATCTATTTTAGCACATGCATGATCTCTTTTTATTGCTGTTTATCCAGGTGCGTGCGTCTGCGATCAAATATATGCTGTATCCCTGTAACTCCAATTCGAGCACGTATTCTCATCTGAAGGTGCATATCATAACTAGGGTTTGTGGTTTTCGGCATTTATTTTCAACCCAATTCGGGGGGTGTTTATCGGCATTTATATGGGGGACTATAAATCGGATTTTTTCGGCATCTATATTCCGCCAAAAAAATAAATGCCCGAATACGGGCATCTATTTATTTCGCATGAAGAAAAGCCTATTTTGGGCGCGAAGTAACAACGAACCGAAAAGAAGTGAATCGATTCATGGTTTCATTAACAATGTCTTTTATTGCCTGTGCCAAACCAGCAAACAATCAGACTACCTCTTGTTGTAATAGATGCAAGCGTACATCATCATGCTCGCATCTGTCATAGCGGCTCGCTCCTTGCGATTAATAACACGCAGTTTAGAGAACGCGCGCTCAACATTAGCGCTAGAAATAGGAATAGCCAGTATGCTTAAGGCGCACTGCGATAACAAAGGCCATGTGCTGGAACGGGTCGTCCAAAACTGAATAGGAGATATATCCACCTGAGGGGCAGGGCATACAGCACATTCGAAAAACTCGCGCTTTATATCATCCATACGAGATTCATCTCGTAGAACAAATAAGGATAAGTCCTCATACAAGATGAAGCGTGTGGACATCTCCGATTTCAGCAGGGGGTCTAACACTTGCACGCGATACCAAAACGACTTGTCGACAAATTGGAGATCATCCGGCACGTTGCGCTCCACCGTGGTGAACCACTTGTTTCGTAGCGTGCGGTAATACGCTGCAAATGCACTAATAGCGCTTTCTCGGTCAGTTTGGCACAATACATCAAGTAGAGAATTCACGTCCCCTCCATAATCACAGGCTGTCGGGTCTGCCCACCGGGAGAAAGCCGCGGGAAGCCGAACGGCCAAGATCGTGTGCACATGGCATACTAGCGTCTTTTCACACTCTAATTGCTTGATCTCGTTGAGTACCTCAGTTGACGATGCACGCAGTAACTTGAGCTTGATCAGTAGGCTCTGCATTTTCTCGGTCGTGTCGATCATGGACTTGAGTTTTCTGCACTTCTCTCCTACCGCGTCTTCACTTCTTAAGAATACGATGACCGGGCGCCAGAAGGAGAGAATGTTGTCCAAGGCCTCGTAGAACGAAAACTACCGCGACGGGCTTACCGTGAACAGGTACTTTGGAACAACGTCCATGGACCTACATACTTTCTGGAATTTTCTTCTCAGTTCACGGGACCCCTTGAGCATCGCAGGCACGTGTACCACGAAGTAATGTGCCTCTTCGAAACAGTCCAAGCGGGTGCCTTCGGTGAGGGCATTGTTTAGGAGATGGCATGGGTCCCGAACGTGCATTGCTTTGTAGTCCACGTGCGATTCCATCAGGTCCGCATGAAGCTGCTTCATGTAAGATGCAGAATCTGACACTAATGCAGAGACATCTCGAAAGGACTTCCCGATCTTGCACAGTGAATGTTGCAGTACCATTCCGACAGACGTGGCGTTGCATTGTTCAATTACCTGCAAGTCAATCATCGTCGTCCTTCGCCCTGGCACTGTCGGGTCATGGTAGGTTGTCAACACAGCGACAGCTGGACGTCCTCTAAGGTCCGGAGATTCGTCCAGAGTGAGGTTGATGGTCTGACCTTCAATCGCATCCCGGGCAAGAGAAAGGTCCCGTTGGTAGACTTCGGGCAGGTACTTGTGATACATTTGGAAGCTACCAGGCATGGTCCGACCGGCAGGGCACCTCTTTCTGAATAGCTCACCCAGCGGTCCGTCGGTGTTATGCAGCGGAATACCCGACTGGCAAAGCGCACGGCAGAACTCGTGCGCAATATCATTGGCGTCGTCCCCTGCATTCCTCGCCCGTGTGATGGACTCTTCCAAAGACATCTGCCACTGAGAGGATGCCCCTGTAGAAAAAGAAATAAGAAAATTTTAGCAAGGTTCCTGGTCAGGGTTGCATAACGGCGCTTCGAAGTGCAGGATGATAGCAAACATTACAATGCTCTTACCGTCGTCATGTCTTGGCTTCTTCAGCTTGTTGTGCCTGGCCGATGAAAGGTGTTCTGCTATTCGCAGAGAGGTCTTTCCCGAATCGCTTTTTAAAGTAACTCGACAAACTCGACAAACCAAAACTTTTGAGCCTCCTAATTGGGAAACTTCAAAGTCAGCATGTTCCTTCGCATAGTCCTCAGCGGTTTTGCGCTTCCGACCCATCGCAATGACCGTATGGATCAATCGCCCGTACTGCTAGCTTGGCCGTTTCCTGAAGTGCCTCAGGAACGGAAACAGGGGTCACTCCAAGTCGTAACTGGAGGGGAGTAGATAGAGGAATACAAAGAACACAAAAATGAACTAGAAGGCTAGGGCAGGGGATCAGTGATCGGCTTTTGAAACCGTTTGGGAGCTCCGTACACTCGTGATCTCTTTTTAACCCGACAACAATAGACCACAAAGGTTCTGAATAGTAAATTCACTAAAGTTAGGTGCGTCACTAAGTACGGGTGCTGCCAAAAGGCAGTCACCGACCGCACAACAGAGCTGAGGTCATCCTCCTATAAGCGCTTACGCACAACGAAACAAGGGCACAGCCCAAACAACAACAACTTTATTTTCGGCCTTGGAGAGTGGGGAGTTTCATCGCAACAGGCGATACTCTACCCCAGTGCTTGGTGGAATGGGGGGAATAAAATAACGAGCCCCTTTACAATAACGATCGAAGTCCGATGGTGTCCAGAAATGTCAGAAGAGCTTTGAGCGCAGAGCGTTGCTGGGCTGGATTGGGCCAGGGACCAAGCAATTTCGGTAGGGAGAAAGGGCGAGAGTCCAGCTGACGAAGAGACTCGGAGAGTGTGATTCGGGAAGGTTCGTAGTGAGGGCAATGAAGAAGAATGTGCTCTAGATCCTCAAGAGCACCACAGTGGCAACAGGTGGGAGAATCAATTTGTCTCAAGCGGTAACGCCACTGAGCTGTAAAGGCCACATCGAGGCGCATGCGGTGGATTAATGCAGCATCCTGACGAGATGTGTTTCGTGGCATGCGGAAAGCGAGCATGGGATCAACTCTGTTCAACATAGAGGGGGGAAGAATGTCGGTTGTCCGTTGGCGGGAAGCCAGGGGTGTCACTAGACGTCGCAGAATTGAACGGCGGTCTCCTCTGAGCAGAACAATACGGGTCCGGTTCCGAGACGAGAGTGCTGCTTCTGCGGCGCTGTCGGCCTGCTCGTTCCCCACGACACCACAATGGGCTGGAACCCACTGGAGAACGAGCCTGTGGCCTGCGGCGTAGATAGTGTGGTAAGCCATTAACACGTCGGTGACTAGGGGTGCGGATGGGCCTCGTATGCCGGAAGTTTCAATTGCTTGAAGTGCAGATTTGGAGTCTGTAAAGACTGCCCATTCCCGGGGTGGAAAATCAGCGATGTGTTGTAGAAAGAAAAGGATGGCATAGAGTTCCGCAGCTGTGGAGGAGGTTGGATGTGAAAGGCGTCTTCCGTGCACGACGCCTTCGGATGGAATGACGAAGGCTGAGGCGGACTTGTTGTTTCGGGATGCGCCATCAGTATATGCTGCCGTAAACGTAGAAAACTTCTCGTCTACCAGAGCATGAAAATGGGCTCGGAGGACTTGAGGGGGGACCTGATCTCTTCTTTGCAGAAGGTTTGGGAGGCGTACAAACGTGGGCGGTACCGGGAGAGACCAGGGGGCTTCCAGGGTATAGTGTCCTTAGTTATGAAGCCAGTGAGAGTCTGGCGTGTCCTCTGCGCTACTCGATAGAAGTCGCTTCCAGGGCGGTATCGAATTTTCCTGAGTAGCGGGTGGCGGGGAATGTGAGCACGCAAACGGAGGTAGTGCCGAGCCGTTTCCCGTTCACGGAGAACTTCAAGCGGGAGCTCACCAGCTTCAGCCAGTACTTGTCGTGTTTCAGCCATTCGTGGAACTCCGAGGCATCGACGAAGGCTTCGAGCAAACAGGGACCGAAGCGTATTTAATGAAGTTGTTGATATCCTGTGCAGAATAGAAAGGCTGTAAAGCACAGTTGCCCTCACCAATGCCGCGTGAACCGCGAGCAGGGAACGCTGATCACAGCCCCATCCTGGGCCAGAAAGATGTTGGATTGCGGGGAGCCATCGCTGCACTTTAGTTTCAAGGTGTTTAATGTGCCGAGCCCAGCGCAAGTCCGAGTCGATTACCACGCCAAGGAAGCGGTGAAAGCGTACTGGTTCTAGCTTCTTTGAGCCAAGCCAAAGTGGGAAATTGGCCATAGCTTTACGCGTGAAAGGGAGCTCGACACGCTTTTCGGGTGAAAGGTCCATCCCGAGGTGCGTCAGGTACGTATGGATATTGTTTAAAGCGAGCTGCAGGCGGCGCTGGAGAGCCGGGCGTGATTTTCCTACTGTCTAAAGGGCGACGTCATCTGCATACACGGAGAACGACACTTTGCGAGGAATTACTGATTGTAGGCCGGCCATCACCACGTTAAACAGTGTCGGGCTGAGAATGCTTCCTTGGGGGACTCCTTGGGGAACAGGATGCTGAGGGCTTTGGCCTTGGGACGTACGGACAGCGACAGTTCGGTCCGTAAGGAAGTCTTGGAGCCAGATGAAGAGCCGACCGGATACTCCAAACGAGCGCAAGGCATGCAGCACACAAATGTGCGAGACGGTATCATAGGCGCGCTTGATGTCGAGGAAGACCGATCGGACGATCCGTCGATGGGCTCGAGCATGTTGAACTGTAGAGACTAGGTCGAGAACTGGATCCATGGAGCTTCGGTGGCGACGAAATCCAGCCATTTCGTGAGGGAACGCACGTCGTTTTTCGAGCCACCAGTCGAGGCGATGCAGAACCATTCTCTCCATCAGTTTCCCCATACAGCTTGTCAGGCTCACCGGGCGAAAGGAGGATAGGGCATTTGGGGGCTTGCCTGGTTTCAGGATGGGAACAACCAAGGCCTCCTTCCATGTATGTGGTAAAGATCCTTGTTGCCAAGACGTGTTATAGACATGAAGGAGAGCTTGGAGTGACCGCTCGTCAAGGTTTCGTAGGGCGGCATAGGTGATTTTATCGGGCCCAGGGGACGAGCTGGCGTTCACAAGCTTCAACGCTGCCTTTAGCTCGATTAGTGTGAAGTCGCGGTCCATAACTTCCGGGGGACGGGGCCAGTCGTGGTGAAGTTCAGCCGTCAAACTGTGGACAAAACTGCGGTGTAGGGGCGTGGTCGAGGCAGCCGCCGGAGTCGTTAGTACCACACAGAGTCCGTCGCAAGCGTGTTCTCGTCTACACGCTGAACGAGAGCCAAGGCCGCGAGAGGATTCTTTTGAGGGGGCGCCTCCTTCGGAGAACGGATTGTCCGCCAGATCTTCGTGGCCGGATCGAACGGTGAAAGGTGGGGGCAAAACTTACGCCAACGCTTCCTGTCCTCGTTTTTAAGTTCTCGTGTTACTTTAGCTTTCATCCGGCGGTATTCCACAATGTCCGTAAGTTGCCCTGTCCGACGAGCCGTTCTTTCTGCTCGGCGACGTAATGCTCTAAGGTGATTAATAGCGGGGGAATGGCCGATATGGCCTGTTACCCTTTTAGACGTGACCACCGCGTCCTGAATACCGCGGGTAATTGCTTGAGAGAGAGCCTCTGGGGACATACCGGTGTGCACAGATGTTCTGAGGCCCTCACGAAAACGTCTCCAGTTTGTGAAAGAAATCAGTCCAGCAGTGGCTGAGAGGGGCAGTCTGTCGTGCGAAATATATAGAGGAAAATGATCGCTGCCTCTAGTGTCGACGTCCGTAGCGCACGACAAGTGGCGAATCATGTCGGTTGAGGACCACGAGAGGTCCAATACATCAAGTGACAGTGGGGATCGCATGTAAGTGGGCTCGCGGTTGTTCAGCAGGCACATGTTATTATTCTCCATTGCCTCTAACAACCTCCTTCCCCTACTGTCCGTCCTTCGGCTTCCCCAGGCCGAGTGATGTGCATTGAAGTCCCCTAGCACAAGCGCCGGGGCTTCCAGAGAACCAAGTAAGCGTTCAAGGTCACTCCACGGGACCTGTACCGCGGGACGGATATAGATACTGACGACCGTTAACAGCATGGGGCCAAGGCGGATCCTGCATGTGACGTAATCATAAGAGCGATGACAAACTGAGCCGATGGGTGCAGCAACGAGGTCATTGCGAACGTATAGCGCTGCTCTACTCTCAGGGGAATGATGAGAGCGATAGATTGTGTATCCACTAACACGATGTGTACAATCCATGCCGTGTTCGCATATAGCTATGAAAGGGAATTTGTACTATTGGAGATGTAATTTAAAATCTGGGAGCTTGTTACGCAGGCTTCGAGGATTCCACTGCATGGCCAGGGCTTTTTTATACAATTCCGTCATGCTGATGCGAAGATAATGCCTCCAGTGCCAGAAGCGCTTGAACCTCGGGCAGTTGCGACGCACCAGGAAAAGCAGAGACAATGGCCTTAAGGGCAGCGAGTACCGCTGAGAAGAGTCCCAGAGGAGGCATATATTGGGGGGCTGATGAGGGTGCTGGTTCCGTCACACTGGCGTAAGTGTTTGTAATCTGTCTTGATGGACGAGGAGGCGGTGCGCTTGTGAGAGG
The DNA here is from genome assembly GCF_037126465.1 of Ornithodoros turicata. Lineage (NCBI taxonomy): Eukaryota > Metazoa > Arthropoda > Arachnida > Ixodida > Argasidae > Ornithodoros > Ornithodoros turicata. The sequence continues at coordinate 134,680,528 of NC_088201.1, forward strand.
CGTAGCCGCGACTGTGTTCAGCGACCCTCGTTTACCTGGTGCAGATCGAGGGGGTAGTGCAGGAAATTCTTGTGCATTTGTACGAGACGGGAGTGTGGCACTAGCATCCCTAGGAGCATCAGACGGAAGTCGTAGAGTTCGGTCTTGGTGCCTCTTGGTGGCGGCGGTCTTGACAGGACATAAAGAAAATGATGCGGGATGGCTGGATTTGCAGTTAGCACACTTTGGCTCTCTTTTATTGTTGCAGTCTGATCTCCGGTGAGGACCGGCGCAGATGCCACACCGTGTAGAACCTCGGCAATTTCGTGCAATATGGCAAAATCGTTGGCAGTTATAACACTGTATGGGGCCTTCTATATACTCTTGGACTGTGAAGGTCTGAAACCCAAGGGCAATTCGGGGAGGAAGACGGATTGTAGGTTCAAAAGTCAGGATAACGCTCCGTAACGGGGTGAACACGTCACTACCATCTTCTGCTAGGGAATGCCGAACCTGTCGCCGTGCTGATAAAACCCCTGCGTCTTTAAGATAGAGCACGAGGTCGTCGTTCGAATACTCTCTTGGAACATCATATATCTTGCCCATATTTCTGGCGTACGATTGGGGTATGGATGGAATGCGGAATGCCAGCTAAGCACTTAGCAGACAAAAGGTTGCGGGCGGCTGCTTCGGACCGTACGGAGACGAAGAGAGAACCATCTCGGTGGAAACGGTGGTGCATAACCTGTTGTTGGGTTAGCAGGCGTATCTCACTAGCGACCGCATTAGGATTCACCTTCCAGAAGGAGTAGTCAGTAGTTGCTGGTCGAAACAGTATGGGAATACCGCCGGCTCGGTTCTTCTTGTAGGTGACAGTGGTGAACGGGTCATGAAGTGAAGTGGCAAGGTTGCTATCGTTCATCGCATCTGTCTGCTGAGGAGCTGGCGATGCCGAAGTGTCCATCGTGTTATCGGGAACATTCACGATCTGTGGAATGTTGGGATCACCAGAAGAAGGGCTCCCTACCCGTTGGCGTTTGGCAGGGCTGACGGGGACCTGTTGACTTGTGGTAAGTGTCATACAGACGTTGGACCTCCCGTCCAGATTACGGCGGGAGGTCCGTGATGGTTCGATTTCTTTTTCAACGGCTCTGAAAAAGCCTAAGGGCGAAAGGCTGTTCCACTTCACAACGACGGTTATCCTCGTTGCTGCTTATCGTCGGCACAGCCCGACGTGCTTATCGACTTATCGACTTATCGGGCACAGCCCGAAGATAATGCCACGCTCGAGAAATAGCCGACAAAGGGAGATTCCAAGGGGATTTCCCTTTCCAAGATTCCGAGATCCTTTCCAAGATTTCCGAGATTCCAAGGGGAATGGCAGCTGTCAGAATACGAGAAGTTCGGATTTTTTCGGAATATTCCGAATCTGAAAAAAATCATTCGGGGGGTGTCTTCCGGCATTTTTCGGAAAATGCCGAAAACCACGAACCCTAATCATAACATATTAAGTACCAGAGAAAGGTAAAAAATACATCTCAACAACAACAAAAATTAAGCTAAATAACTAGAAGAAAGACAACGAAAAGAAAAGGTAGTTGCAGAGGCTGATGCAATGTGAAGACGCTACGGCGGCTACAAATTCAAACTTCAAACGGCGAGAGCCGAGAGGGAGAGGAGAGGGCGAGAGAGGCGAGAGTGGCAGGTGGCATGGCGGCATGGCAGTTGGAACTTGAGCGCGTCGCAGCAAGATGGTTTGGTCTTCAGTTGCCGTCGCAAGGATGGTGTATCTCCTGTGCAGTATTTACGTGTGTTTTAGTGGGCTTTGTAAGACAATGCAATGACAATGGTTCCTGTGCAACACATTGTCGATTTCCCGGAAGAGTTTTGACGCCAAAAAGACCTAAACGGCGTAGGGGTAAAACGCACTGTGAAACGCCAATCGGACTGCACGTCGCGAATGTTTGCAGGTATGAGTGATGACCGTGATGTTTTGATTGCTATTAAATACATGTTTCATTTTAGAAACTTAGGTGGATCTTGGAAGAGAAACAGGATAAGAAGATTCCGAACGTACGGTGAAGAGGAAGGGGGTGTCGCGACCTGCATGGAAAACAGGAGTGTCATGTGTCATCTTCTCTAAGAAAATACAAGATGTGAGGTGGCCAACGAACGAAAGCTCTCTGTGGTCCGTGAGTGCATCGCACAGTCAGGCATATGCTTTGTCAAGACACAGTGAGTGATCAGACTTATACTACGTGGTATGTACATGTAGAGATGTATTGATTATTTCTTTCTGCTCAGTGTATGCTTTTAGCAGAATAAACGGTATTTAATTGAGCAATATGTGCATTTCTACGCATTATTTTCAGTCATGCATTCAGTGGCCCCAGCTGCTAAGTGGTCGGATCCCGGACCACTTAGCAGAGGGGACCACTGGATCAATTCCACTGGTTCCAGTTCAAGTGGGACCATCGTGAAGCTGGTTCCACTTTCAACTGGTCCCAGTCAGTAAGTGGGACACACTCAAAGTGGGACCTGTCCAATAAACCACTTTGAAGTGGTCCCACTCCAGAGTGGTCCCATCCTGAAGTGGTTTAACGAACTGGTCCCCCATGGGACCACTTGGCAAGTGGGACCAGAGTGGGACCATTACCAGAGTGGGACCAGTCCGTTAAACCATTTTGAAATGGTCCCATTCCAGATTTCTGCCTGGGAGGAGTGTCATGTGTCATCTTCTCTAAGAAAATACAAGATGTGAGGTGGCCAACGAACGAAAGCTCCCTGTGGTCCGTGAGTGCATCGCACAGTCAGGCATATGCTTTGTCAAGACACAGTGAGTGATCAGACTTATACTACGTAGTATGAACATGTAGAGATGTATCGATTATTTCTTTCGGCTCAGTGTATGCTTTTACCAGAATAAACGGTATTTACTTGAGCGATATGTGCATTTCTACGCATTATTTTCAGTCATGCATTCAGTGGCCCCAGCTGCTAAGTGGCTGGATCCCGGACCACTTAGCAGAGGGGACCAGTGCATCAATTCCACTGGTTCCAGTTCAAGTGTGACCATCGTGAAGCTGGTTGCACTTTCAACTGGTCCCAGTCACTAAGTGGGACACACTCAAAGTGGGACCTGTCCAATAAACCACTTTGAAGTGGTCCCACTCCAGAGTGGTCCCATTCTGAAGTGGTTTAACGAACTGGTCCCCCATGGGACCACTTGGCAAGTGGGACCGGAGTGGGACCATTACTAGGGTGGGACCAGAGTGGGACCATTACCAGAGTGGGACCAGTTCGTTAAACCATTTTGAAATGGTCCCATTCCAGATTTCTGCCTGGGGGAGATATTCTTTCTTCCTGAAGTCCCTCGTTCGAACGAACAAACAACTACTACTACAACGTGAATGACACTGGGATGAGGTGATTAAGCGCAACAAATTCATTGCCTTATGTTTTCGTGGAAGACGCAGCACAGAAGTCATTTTTAGCACCCTGTTTTATTTCCGTAAAACTGTTAAGTAGGCCAGTAAAATGCATGGGAACTAATTCACCCCACAGAGTCATAATTATGCAGAAGTTGAATTTAAACCACACTGTTAAAACAGAACTTCACACTGTTAAAAAAGAACTTCACCACATAGCACGCTCCTAGCCAACCATCATACCGAATGATATCATTCCGTGTCATGATTTGTTCAAAACAGGGGGAGGCGCCTATCTGGGACAAGATAATCTGTCCCAGGCGCCTCCTCCCATTTTCAACAAATCAGTGCACAGAATGATATCATTCAGTATGATGGTTGACTAGGAGCGTGCTATATGGTGCACTGTTAAAACAGAACTTCACCACATAGCACGCTCCTAGCCAACCATCATTCCGAATGATATCATTCTGTGCACTGATTTGTTGAAAATGGGAGGAGGCGCCTATCTCAGCCACATTATGCTTGTCCCAGATAGGCGCTTCCTCCCTGTATTGAACAAATTAGTTCACAAAATGATATCATTCGGAATGATGATTGGCTAGGAGAGTGCCATGTGGTGAAGTTCTGTTTTAACAGTGTACGACGCAGAAAACGGCCGTGCTCAACGGTGGTGGTGAGCAGCACCAGCCTGTGATGTAAATGACCTAAATGAGACCTATGATGTAAACAAAATTGCCCAAACTGTGTGAACATGTAAAGCCATGCGTCTAAGGAACATGGAGAGTAATAGCCGTAACAAAACTGAAGTGCAACAAGCGAAGGCTGAAGGTAACCTCACCGGTGCAGTTTTTCTCGACGCAGAGAAAGCTTATGATAACGTGTTGCATAGCGCCATCGTCACGACGATACAAGAGAATGAAATAGGAGGCGGCGCCGTCTCATGGATTCAGCACTTTCTATCTGACCGACGCCTCTTCGTGCGCACAACGGAAGGTGACATCGCTTTCCATCCCGTCCGTCGTGGTGTCCCACAGGGAAGTGTACTTAGCCCTCTCCTCTTTAATGTTATAATGGCTTCGCTTCCTGCCCAGCTGCGTGATCATACCCGCATCACTCTCTACGCAGACGACATGTGTATATGGACCTCTGCCACCCGTCGAGACACCGTCCAACACCGCTTACAATGCGCCTTGGATTCCATTGTAGACAGGGCCGGCGATAGGGGGGGGGGCGAGTAAGGCGACTGCCTTAGGCCCCGCGCTTGCATAGGCCCCGCGCACGAAGCCCTCAACCAGGGATTACTTTTTTTTTAAATATCAAGTATGCACTTAATCGCACGAGCGATCTTCGACTACAACAGAAATGAGAGAAGAATGTGTTATGTGTCATTACGTCATGTGTTGAGAAAAAGTCCAACTTTTAAGAAAAATCCGCCAACCTGCAAGCTATAACGAGAATTTCGCACCCTTCTCTCCTGCTGCCCTTTCCCGTACTGCCAAAATCTCCCACTGCGAAAATCTCATAATTTCTTGTCTTTTCATTACTGCTGGTGTGAAACAGGCCCCGCGAAGAGCCTTTGCCTCAGGCCCCGCACACCCTTAGCACCGGCCCTGATTGTAGAATACCAGTTGCCGACCGAGGCTTATCGGTCTCCCCTGCTAAGACCGTTGTCATGGCATTCACCCGACTCTCATTCCAGTCACTCCGCGTCTGTTTGGGGGTTCTTAGAACGACAGAGATCTACTCTGTCCTGGCAGAGGCACGCGAAACGCCAGCAGGCGTCAGACGAGACGTGGAAACACTCCGGATATACGCGCGGTACCTCACACAGCACCCCTGCCATTACCTTCGGCTCATTGATATTGACTGTCCGGACTCTAGCATTGGCATTGCTGTTGACCGCCTGAAAGTGAACCTCACCACCACACCATCAGTGCGTTCCTATGCCCCACCAATCTGTACTCTTCGCAGGCCTCCTGTATGTGACCACATTCCTGGTCGTCTGAAGAAAAACTCTGTACCTCCCGTTGCTGCTCACCAACATACGCTGGAGCACCTCAACTCAGCGTACCCTCAACGACTCCCTGTGTACACTGATGGATCAGTGTCTCAAGGCGGATCAACAGCAGCCTTTTATATCCCACATGAAAGCCTTGAAGTGGCGCACAAGCTCCCCTACGAAACCGAGTCCGAGCTCTTCCGAGCTCTTCGCCATACTGACCGCGCTGAACCACATAGCGGGATCAGCGCCTGGACTGTGTTCACGGACAGTAAGGCGGCACTAGAAGTTCTAGCAAATTATTGTTCCAGAACAATCGACGGCCTAGCCACCATGATAGTCGCAAATATACAACCGACTTCTATGCTCGGGTCATAGCCTGTGTTTCCAATGGGTACCCAGTCACAACGGCCTGCACGGAAATACCCGCGCAGACGCCTTAGCACGTCGAAACATGGGGACGTCACCTTCAATAACTGTCTCCTACCACTTTCAGCCTCAGCATGTTGGTTACAGACACAGCGACTCCGTCATAAAGGCACTCGGCAGTTTCAAGAGGACACTGTACAACTGAACGACCATCTCCGGTCTATCGACCTGTCGATGGATTTCGTTGCCACACACCACTGCTCGCGTCAAGAAGCGTCCATTATACACCGACTGCGACTTAATGCCGCCAGGACACCTCTGCTTCTCTGTATAATGGGACTTCTCCAGTCGCCCAAATGCCCTACTTGCGCTGTTGAAGCTGATATTCAACATCTTCTCGTCGACTGTCACAGATTCGACACCCCTCGAGCCACGCTCAGACGACGCCTACTTGAGCTGCGGTGCACAGACTCTGGCCACTCTGCTCGACCCAGTAAGACATCACACATATGTATTTTCTATGTATTCTATCGCCTTCTTATTGATATTTACTTTTTATTGCCGACTATCAATACAAACTCTCAAGGCTATGTACCGACTTTTTATGTATAATGTTATGTCTATTGTGTGTTGTGCAAGGCTGCCTATGGGCAACATATTGGCTTCTTATTTATGTTCTGTCTATTTTGTGTTGTGCATAGGCTGTCTTAGGCTACATATTGGTTTCTTATTTATGTTATCTCTATAGTGTGTTGTGCATAGACTGCCTATAGGCTACATATTGGTTTCTTATTTTATGTTCTGTCTATTGTGTGTTGTGCATAGGCTGCCTATAGGCTACATATTAGTTTCTTATTTATGAGCCCCATCTTATTCAACATTGTTATGGCTGGCCTTCGAGGTTGCGTCGGTAGGAAAGTGGCTATCTCCATCTATGCTGATGACATTTGTATCTGGACCACCGGTAAATCCCGTCCTGCCCTCCAGCGACGCCTCCAACTCGCTCTCGATGCTATCCAGCAGTACCTGTCCCTGACGGGCTTAGACATATCGACGGAAAAGACAGTAGTAATTCCTTTTACAAGGCGGAACATGAGGCCCTTCCAGCTTTCCGTGGCAGGCATACCGTTGAAGCACGTGTCTCACCATAGGTTCCTCGGTCTCACTGTTTATGCTAGGCTCTCCTGGCGGAGGCATATTGCAAGCTTGGAGATCAAGATCCACCGTTGGATTGCAGTGATCCGTCGCTTGGCAGGCATGAGATGGGGCAGTGACACGAGCTCTCTGTTGGCCGTCCACAGGGCTTTGGTTCGAGGGTCCCTCGCGTATAGTTTGCCGGTGCTTAATGGCCTGCCGACATCTTCTGATCATAAGCTGCAGTGCCTCCTGGCGCGAAGCCTCCGTGTGTGCCTCGGCGTCCCCCGAGCAGCAGAGACCCGAGCAGTTATTGCCGAAGCGAGGGACTCCCCGCTGGAGGTTCTTCGCTACGGTGAGACCTGCCGACTTTTTCTCCGCCTTTTATCCCATCATCGGCGGCACCCGCTCGTTTCGAAGATCTTGAGGCGCAAGCACTGCAAGGTCCGCTCGGTGATGACTCAGTTGAAGCCTAGCGTCCCGCGTTTCGTAGTGAAGACAGTGGCTCCCAGTGCCCCTCCATGGTCTCTGTCAAGCCCAGTCACCTGCCTAACTGTTCCTGGCCTGCATGGAAGGAAAAGGGATACAGCCCCGTGTGTCGCCAAGCAGCTTACCCTGGGCATGATGAACGACAACTACACGGCGTCAACGTCAGTTTTCACTGACGGGTCATCTACTCGGGGTGGATCATCCTCGGCATTTGTCATTCCATCCCAGTCAGTCTCCTGTGGTCACCGTCTTTCTCACAGAACATCGTCTACGTGTGCCGAGCTTTACGCCATCCTATTTGCTATGCAAAAAATATCCGCCAGTCCAGCTCAGTCCTGGGTCGTCTATACAGACTCAAGACCCGCGCTCCAGTGTGTGGCCAACTTGGGGATACGTGGACTCCTCGGTCCTGTTGTCTTTGACATCCTGCAAGCTTATAAGAAGGCGACCATTGTAGGGCACACTGTAATATTGCAGTGGATCCCCGGACATGTCGGTATCAGCGGCAACGAAGAAGCAGACAGAGCCGCATTGAACGCCCATCAGCACGCAGCTTTTTCCCCGATCATGATGTCGTCGGGCGACCGAAAACACCTCCTCTTGACTCTCACCGGTCCCAAGATGCAGGCTCAGTGGGAACACGACATAGCTCACTCCCTTCTCTCTGATGTAGACCCCACGCTTTCTCTCGTCCTTCCTCCGCGACTACCGCGCCCATTAACTGCTCTCTTCCACCGCATGAGGCTCAACGTTGCCTTTACACCTGCCTTTCAACATCGTCTCGGCTCTACCTCGTCTTCCCTCTGCCCCACTTTGCGAGTGCACGGCGACCTCAGCCACGTCATCCTGGCTTGCGGGCAATACCACCACGAGCGTGCCCTAATGGAACTCTCTATGCAACGCATCGACAAGCGGCCGTTCAACCTAGCGAAGATCCTCGGTCCGTGGTCGAACGCTGCCCACCAGACGCAGGGCCTTCGTCTTCTGGCGGAGTACTTGTGCTCCACCGGTCGGCGACGGCTCTTTGAAAGCCCCATCATCATCCCTTCATCCTCCCCCAACGCGAAATAGGGCAGTGTACCGCCTCAGCGGCGGTGAATCGCCCAGCCCATTACCATCCAATGTATGTGTGTGTGTGTGTGTCTTATTTATGTGCTGTTGGGTGTTGCGCATGGACTACTATAGGCAACATATTGTTTTCTTATTTATTTTCTTTCTGTTGTGTGTTGTACATATGCTGCTTATGGGCCACATGTTGGTTCATCATGCCGTGTATATTGTGCGTTGTGCATACCCTGCCCTATAGGCTACAAATTGGTTTCTCATTTATGTTCTGTCTATTGCGTGTTGTGCATAGGCTGCCTACAGGCTACATATTGGTTCCTTATTCAAGTTCTGTCTATTGTGGGTCGTGCATAGGCATGCTGCATATTGCTTTACTCATGTGTTGACTGTCGTGCGTTGTGCACAGGATGTCTGTTGACAACATATGTTAAACGCACAGTTTCCAAAGTTTAATAGTAAAGGATAAAAGAGGCTCTAATAACAGCTGTCTGTATTTATATTTTATGACATTATTTCACACAAATATTTGACAGAGGCACATGCTACTATATTACATGCATAGGTGTGTTGCATACTCTAAAGCGATGAAACAGAAAGCATGAGATGTCTCAAAATTTGCACAAAACTGCAATGCCTAGACGCTTATCTTTTTGTGTGTGGGGGGGGGGGGAGGTACACAAATGATCAGTTAACAAGTAAAATGTTTATAAAACAAGGTACTCAAATCGTGGTTTTACATAAAAAATGGATTATGTGCCACATAATATCTGCTAGCGATTTACGTGCCGATACGATTGAATAACTGCTACTACGCGGTGAAATCTGACATTATATCATACGCAGCGACAGGACAAGTTTGGATGTTTGGCAGTAACGTTTTGCATTTGTTACCAAATATTTTCTGCTGTATCACTGATATCTTGTGCTTGGGGATTAACTTCCTTATAAAAAAGTGTATTGGTGCTATATAAAATGACTATTTACCTTCGCCAATTGGCGAGGAGAACAACCTATTGCAAGCAGGTGGCGCTGCGAGCGCTTCGAGTAGTGTGGATTACCTGCGATAGGTCTGTGGTGTTCTACGCTATTTTATGTGATTGAGTGCAAATGGTTCACTATTGGTGCGTTCCGCAGTGCAATGCATATTGTACCGAACCCGAAGTAAGTTTTCACTCCTTCCCAAAGGACAAGAAGCTCCTGCGAATTTGGTGTATCAAACTCAGAATCGGGAAACGACTTCGAAATACGCGATGGTTTGGCACAAGCACTTCGCTGCTGATCAGTTTAGGGCGTCAAAGAAGGACAATAGAGGTACCCTTCGTAGAATAAGTATTTTAATTATTTAGAGCAAATGTGCCATGTATGCCATTCAACCGGAACCGTTAGGTTACATTCGACGACTTCTCGTGGGGGCAGCATCCCTAGGTGCAATCTGGCGGTCCGCTCGTATGACACGGTGAAACGACTACGCAAAGCCCCAAGTACGTTATGAAGTTGTTGCACACCGTTGGATTTTTTAAACCCATTTTAACTTGAGGTTGTATGTATTGTCTAGGTTGCCGGGCGACTGCACCTCTCGTAGCTATGTGTGAGCAGCACATACGAATGCCTGACGCAGTCACTGATGAGGACCATCTGACATGTGCGTGTGTATATATATATATATATATATATATATATAATACATGGATTAGCATGTCCACCATTGAGTTTTTTCTACATCACTTCCAATTAATACCTTAAGTAAAATGTATATCATATCAGTAACTAAGGAAGTTTGTTTCACAGTAGATAGTCAGCCCCAACCTGGCCAAGAGGTATCGTTTCATCTTGGTAAGCAGATCACATGCACAAGTGGTATTCACATAAATGCAACATACTTTCACTGCCTTGTGAAACAGCATTGGACGAACCAAACTCATCAGGACTTCCAGCTGAAGATTCTCGAAAGGATGCATCTACACAGGCAAATACGTACACAGAGGAGGTGAAGCCACCTATGACTTTCAGCTCAATCAGGACTGACTCTCACCTGGTAGCACTGACAGGCATCGGATCACTACAACTTTTAAGGAACATCACAAAAGAATTTGTAGAAGTGCGACCAGTGTAGAGTGCAAGTTTCATGCAGGGGGTACTGCCTAAGTGATGCGGATGTCGTTTTGATGGTGATGATCAAACTTTATCATAACACCAGCTTCAATTTTCTTGCCGTGCTCTTCAATGTTCACCGTACAACTGTCTCCAATCTGTTCAGTGAAGGACTTGCTACCCTAGCTCACATCTTACGAGAGGCAGTATTTTTCCCATCAAAAGATTCAGTGCAAGCCAACCTACCTGTCTACTTCGAGAAATTTAGCAGAACACGTGTGGTACTGGACTGTACTGAAGTCCCCATCGAGAAACCGAAAGACCTGCAGTCCAGAATACTTACCTACAGCCAGTACAAGGAAGGTCACACTGCAAAGGTCCTCATCGGTTGTGCACCAAGTGAAGTGCTGATCAGCTTTGTGAGTGAGAGCTACGGGGGTCGTGCCTCAGACTGCATGTGCAATAACAAGAGGGTCTGATGTTCTCAACTTCTGCACTGCTTTCAAGGACCAGGTTATGGTTGACAAGGGTTTTTAATAGATACTCTCTGTAGTGACGCAAACCTAGAACTGATAATGCCTTCACTTTTGAAGAAACAAAAACGAATGAGTGAAGCTGATGCTCTCCGCAATAACGAGATATCGCGTGCTCGAGTCCATGTAGAGCGAGCCATTCAGCGCTTGAAAGCATACAAGATATTACAACAGAAGTTCCCTGTGCACATGCTCCCACATTTCGACATGGTGATGCAGGTAATAGCTGGCCTTGTTAATTTGTCCAAGCCCATCCTAGCACCTGATAAGTTTTTTAGGTAGAAACAACTACATATGTTACTCTAACACTGTTCTTGGAACCTTTGAATGTCTCTGATCCAAGTACAAGAAAAATAAAATACTGATTACACTTATCATGAAGCAAGTACTTCATGCAAAGCTGTAAAGAAAACTTGCCGAAGTGCTGTCATGCAAGGAACACACAGCAAAGTAATTGTTACAGTATTTATTACTTGAAGAGAATAAAACAGCTCAGCTCTTCCTTGTATTCACACAAAAAAGTGTATCTGTGGAGTAACATCTAGCAGAGCTGTCTAAGCTCCTTGAAGAGGGGCTTTTCAAAACCAAACTTGAGAGCTGCAATGCACTCCTCAAAGTAGCCTTTATCAAATTTAACAGTAGCCATCTCAAACTCCTGTTAGTTGACATACACAAAAAAATGCACTCTTCGATTTTCAGGACCCCCATCTGAACTTGCATTTGCGTCATCTGCGTAGCCTTCGGTTTCCCTTTTGTAAACATGTGGCTTGTTTTTAACGGGCACTTAATTTCTATTAGGCTCCTTTTTCCTCGGCAGCAATCACATGAAAATTGTACTATGCCATCTGATGAGCAACCCATGGCGGGAAAGTCCTTGTAGATGACAAGTCCACATAGTCCTATGGCTGCTGCATGGCCATCAGCAGCTAACAAGGTTAAGAACATGTTCCTTGCTTCAAGCTCCTTCCTGATCCCTTCTTTCATGGCAGACGTTTGAGTCCTCTTTATCCTGGCAACCAATGTCAGAAGCCCTTTCATGTCTACGCCATATTTCTTCGCTGCAGTTTTGCACCTTGTTCGAAAGCTGTGGAAGCTGATGCAGTTGCCATTCCCCTACGATAAAGATGCCAGTTGAAATTTGGTGTCTGGTCTGCAGTGACACGTTCCACGTCTCGTATGACAGCCTCTGTGTATGTTTCCTTAATTTCTTCAAAGAACTCGTTGAAGTAGTTTGAAGAAGTTTGTGACAGCAATTGCATGAAAGCAGGTGGTAGTTGCTGTTCAGGTGGCCTTTCTTGCTGCCCTGAAATGTTTGGCAGTGGCGAAGGTTCCCTAAAACATACTAGTGACAAACTACTCCGCAATAAGTTATCGTGAACTTGCGGAGGCATTCCACAGTCCCTGAACAATTTGGGGACACCAATAATTGCACTAGGATTGACAAAGGCATTCGCAAACGTGAATAATATTAATGTGGCTCACCCATTTGAACATTTCTCGTCCCTCTTTTCCGGGTGATTTCTTCCCTTGGTTGGCGTGGTTCTGATTACAACCGTCCGTACATCAGCAGTACTGCGCCGTACGGGTCTGCCCAGGATGTAGTTCGTCTCCCACCACTCCAGTAGTGTTGATGCGTCCGCAGTAAATTGTGTTCTCAAGCTTGAATATGTTTCCCGAACATCCTCCACGGGTAGAAATGCCAACGCAGCAAGCTGCCTGACTTTGATGGCGAAGTCTTCAACGTTGTCCGCGTACGGCCTAGTGAGCCCCAGATTCTGCACCCTTCGCCATAGAATTTGGCACACGTGGAAAAGCATCCATGAATGCTAGCGTCGGGCAGCTCGACACGAACAGCATTGATAGCTGCTACCTCGAAGTCGACAAGAACTGTCGTTGGGCACAGTAATATTTGCTGCTCCGCTGCAATGTCACTGATCTCGCGTAGAAGTTGCTGGTAGGCCAGTTGAGTCTTGCGTGACATCAGGCAAAATACAAGTGGGAAGAGGGATCCCTGAACGTAACCGTGAACGGTGTAGAGCTGCTCGAATAACCTCGACACTGTCTTGAATGTTCCGTCCAGCCAAGTCCGTGAGGATGCGAGATGGCATATGTTTTCATCTGTGGTGAATACGAGTACCCTTGCGCCGTCGTCACAAGTGACGTTGCACCGAAGGAATGACTTGCCTTGAAGTGTAAACTTGCAGTCCTCCCCGAGCTCTAGGTCATCAAGCGGCTCCGGTTCACGTGGACAGCCAGCGTTTCTTGTCCTCCGGACCATCTGCTTCAGCGCGTTCTCGGTCGGCAGTTGTTGTCTTGCAGAGCTGATCATTGCGTTCGATGCCTGCTGCACAATCCTCGCTGGCGGTTCTCGAGAGTTGGCGCTAGGTTCCGTATAGAGGTCGTCACGTCCATGACGGCTCCTCTGCATATGGCTGGGGCGTGGAGGTGACACTTTGTCTTATTTACCAGCACGTGCTGGCCGTTGAGGAATTCCGTAATAACGCGGCCGTTGCATTCGGTTTTCAGTTCACAACGCCAGTAACGCAGGTCCCCAGCTTTTCGGTCGAGAATCTACACACACCCATCTTGGCAGCCAATCTTCGTGTTTCCCTTTTGCGAGGACAACTGGCGCATTGACATCGTGACATCCATGACCATTCCTTGCTGGAACTATGGTGATCCATTAAGCTCACGACCACTTATGGGACGTGAACCTTCTCCCCTTTTCTGTCCCAGGTCCATGGCCTGTACCACTCCAAAAGGGGCTTTTCTGTTCTTTGCTGGAACACTTCCACATGTGTCCGAAATTTGGACTCGCCTGGGGTTAACATCCCGTAGTGTTCAAGAAGGATACGGCCAAAGACCTGTTAATGACCGACTAATCCTTTCTTATCCATTAGCAGTATGTGTTCTGTACCAACTACAATTAGCTTCCTTAAGTTTTGTGCCCTTTTCGGAAAATGTCTCATTCTTCCACTGCTGTGGCTCAGTTTTCATGCCCCCGTAAACTCGGCCCCTACCTTTATTTTCGGCAGTATGACGTGCATTCACGTGAACATGCACGAACTGAAAGAACGCTACAAGGTGAAAAAAAGAAAGAACAGGACACAAAAAAACGTATTTTTCTTTTTATTTTACCTTTTTTTGTATCGGTCCTGCAATTTTTCGGTCTTTTGAGTCTTCGGCTTTTTTAGCTTTCGTCCTTCTGAGTCTTCGGCCTTCTGAAATGGACCATTTCCATATTCGCGTCGCCCCTGGCGACGCAATGTCGAACGTCGTGTCTTTCACCCCAATAATGGCGACGCGCTTTTCGGACTGGCACGTTGCGTGGGAAAGTAGCAAGAGAAGATTGGAAGATGAATGCTGAAAGAGTGAAAGCGCATTGTACTCGTTACCAGACCTCAAACGTCCGCGTAACCTTGAAACCGATTATCTCCCCACAATGAACATGACAGCCTCCCGCAGGTGGGTCCATAGCGATGTTTTCCACTCAAAGATGGCGGACTCAAGGGTTGGGCATGCGCATACGCGTTCTCGGAAATGGTCCATTTCGGCTTTCTGAATTTTCGGCCTTTTGAACTTCGGCCTTCTTAGAGTTCGGCCTTGTGACTTTCGGCCTTATGATTGCCTCCCAAAAATAAATCAATCAATGAAAGAAACAGAAGAACAAAGCAAGTTGCTGCTGTAAACGCCCGTTATCCTAAGTCCCCCAACCCTTTTTCAAGTAATAATTGATGTCAAATAATAAACATTTTTAACAAATAAATCACTCAAATAAATAAATGACATCTTTGGATGATGCTCACTGGGTGGTGCTCCTATATCACATATCGTATTTCCTGTATCGTATTTTCTGCTATGGTCAGGCACAGACTTTGCAGTTGTTCTCTCATACTTTGGATGTCGATGAGCCGTATCTTCAGCAGAAGCGGAGTTGTACGGGCCATGAGACGGTTTTAGGAGAACTCGTCACAAGCCCGGTCGTCACAGGCCAACTGGTCATAGGTGAACTCGTCAAGGAGGCCAATTATCCTGTGACGAGTCTTTAGGTGACGAATGGGATTGTGACGAGTGGACCAGTTCCCCCATGAGACAATGAATAAATGGGTGTACAGCTTTCATTGTACATAAACATCGACACAGAAAAGATGCAGGGGACAACTGTAAAACCCGTGTCTGGCCAACTGTAGAAAAATGCTAGCATCCAGAGGACGATATCACTTGCGAACTAGTGCAGCGAATTATATCGATTTTGTGTTGCCCATTGAATGGAATTTCAAATCAGGAGAGCGAATGGTATCACTTGGTCGGCTGTGATGTGCTCCATCGGCTAGCTGCAACTACGACCCTGTATTTTTGGCAGCGCAGGTGCTTGCGGGACCATTTTTTCCGTCCACACAACCCGGGACCTTTTTTTTTTTCTTATACCCCGCGAATTTCGAGATCGTTGATTTCGCAACCGGGAATATCGAGGTCCTCCCGAAAACTTCAGATGTTTGGAACTGACTGAGGCGTGCACTGTTAGCGAAAAGAAGAGGAAACAGCGAATTATTATTATGAGAGGCGACGATAGAATTTGTAACATTTTTTCAGCATTACGAACATTACACCACAGTCCTGTTGAACGCTACTGTAACGAATGACTGCAAATCCCTGCTTGCATTAACTGGAAATACGAGAGATTTTCTTTAGCCTTATGAGACAGTTCAAACAGTTGACTGAGTCCGCACAAATTCGAACCGGCAAATTGGGCAAATTGACGTTTCACGTGAAGCTAATAAACTCGTCTCACCGTGCGCAAAGAGAGAGAGAAAAGGAGAGGGTTGTTGGTGTCGGTGTCCTTTCTCTTTACATTACACAAGAACGACTATGAATAATGTAAAAATCCCGAGACTCGGGAACACGAAAAGACAAACACAACACGAAGTCTCAAACACAGCTGAGAATTTTACTTCACATACAAGAAATATATACAAACAGAGGGAAGGGAACAACCAATCGAGGACAAAATAGGAGGTCAGTTCGGGAGAACAAGAACCTTTCGTGTTCCCTATAGTCGCGGGGTTTTACATTAAGCATCGTCATCACCAGCTCGCTTGCTTCCCAGCCATTTTTTCATTGTCACGACTATGCAGGCTTAGGGGATAATCCCTTTAGGAGCAGCCAAGCAACCTTTTGTACTGGTCTCCAAGACCATGCTCTAAGTCAGTGGGCCATGAAAGTAACCAGAAGAGAGAGAGAGAAAGAGGATGCAAGAACCAGCATGCCATCCACACCCCATACGGGCATGCGCACTGCTTGCTCGGCGGATAGATACGGTCAGCGCGGTTTCTTCTTTGCGTCACCAGATGGCGCCACAGAGTGACATGCTTTCCGTCGGTCGTATGTGTACTCACATTCCATGCTTTTTTATAAAAACGAAAAGTGGTAGACACATAAATTTGGTGTCTGTCGATTCCTGAAATATTTTGAGAGAAAGTAAATGGAAAGTTTTTTTCGAAATGGCTATAGAAGTTTAATAAAAACCTGTTCAAAGAGGGAGGAGAAAAATTGTGTAATTTTTTCACATTCGTAACGTCGCCGTAAAATACATACGACATGAATCAGAAATGTATAAACGTTATCCGATTCCTCTCGTCTTCCTCTTTATAGAGAAACCAGCCGCGTTACAATCTGCGCAGTGGTTACCGAGAAAAAGCATGAAATATGTTCGTTAGAAAATACATTGGGACGGAGAGCTTGCCCTCTTAAATGCCCTCTTAAGGTACCCATCGAATTTCATACTGGTGGCAACCAAGCTTCCCCGTGGGGCTGTGAGGAAAAATTAAGAAAGAGTGTGAAACATAAATGTAAGCATACATTGTATACATACAAAAAAACCTGACGGTCACAGATAAGGTAAAGATGAAAAGGAAATCATCGGCGGGAAGATGACAATGCAATAATGGTACATTACAGCCATAATAATTTTTGTACATCTTTTTAACGCCATAAGTACAATGCCAGAAAGAGTTTAAGAAACTGATACTAAGAAGAAGAGAGCGTTCGATTTCCCAAAACGCAGACCTCAGGGGAACCCATTATCTGCGGCCGTGTCTGCAGCCTTGTCACCAGAAATGTTCTTCAGCCTCTTTGGTCGTGACAGCACACTCTTATTTTGTAGATGTTTTTATCAAACCTGTCTTGCGGTGCTGGTTATCAGAGGAGAACGCGCGCTGAACTCTGATAATTTCCCTCGCTTTCGAATTTCCTTCCTCCTCCCATTTACACGTGCTCAAATGTACAGTCGGCTTTTCTACATGCGGTATTGTCGGTAGGCTAAGCCCTCTTTAAGTGCGATGTCTCACATTTTAGTCGCACTTTGATGCCCTGGAGAACAAAATTGGCTCGTTACAAAACCAAGACGTTCACTTTAGGTTCCAAACATGGTACCCTAATTGTGAAACTGCAGTGTAAAATTACCTAAAGCGGATATATTTTGGTGTATAAGACTGTGAAATCACGATGGAGCGCGAATTCTACTTCTGTCCCATTGAGTACAATGTGTGACATTTCAAACGCCTGGGGAACAAAAGCCTTTATAGATATACGGATAATTCCTTTTCGGCATAATTTCTTGTACATAGATCTCACAGGATCGAGTGGCGAACCAGTGAAAAGTGTCGGCGTTCTCCGCCAAAATGAAATTATACGTTTCTTATGCATTGCGTCTATGGGTGTAATGCAGGCGAAGCAAGCTTTAAGTGTTTGTCCGCGAATCTTGGGCATGGAGACAAAAGAGAAATATTCTATCGATTTTCTTTCGAACAGATGCCTAGATAGAAAGTTCGCGCCAAATAGCCAAAGGAAAGTCGACGAATAGAGTTACACCTGTTCAAAGAAGATCTGTATGTACAGTTTTTATGCAGGCGATACCCTACCTCGTATTTTGCCTATTGATGTTCTGTAGTTTTGCACAACAGGCTTTCATATAACAAGGCACGTCTTTTGATTTTCTATTTCATGCTGTCTTTTGAACGTGAAAAAAAAAAAGGAAATCCAAATAAAGTTATTTCTTCTTGTCGACCTATTTGGACAGTTTGAAAAACTGAAATTCAAAGGGCGTCTATAGCCGTTTTGTTTTACAATAACCTACAGGAAATCAAGGTGGGATCAAATGAAAAACAGGCCGAAGGATATTTAAAAAAAATTCAATAAATCGGCAAAATTCATTTTCGTAAGGAACGTGTGCAGCTAGGATCTCGCTTTTTGAAAGGCACTCGTGCCACAAAGTGGTTTTGCTCGCTTGAGAACAAACTATACGTATGCAACAGTGAATCAAACAGGTTAAACTTCCTTATTCGTTTCATGTTCTTCCCGTGCAAAAAGTCTGCTAAGTTCAAAAGAAAGACATGTTGCCTTTCTGTTGTGAGTGGTCTACCGAAAGCTAAACGCGATAAGTCAACGCATGATGACAGCACAAAGTTCACAAAAAGTCTCAAGAAAATCTGCCGTTTCTGTTGACTCTGATCTGTTGACTGTAAACAAAAAACAACAACCATTTTTGTAAGGGGTTGCAAACAATATGTGCAAATTCAATAGAAAAACATACTGCCTCTGTTGTGAGTGGTCTACAGAAACTTACCGGCTCTAAGTCAACAGAAAGTAAACATACGATGTCAGCACAAAGTTAAGAAAAAGTCTAAACAAAATATGTTTTTTCTGTTGGCTCTGGTCTGTTGGCGGTGAACAAAAAAAACAACAACACCAAGGGCAAAACCCTAGCTTTGCTGAATAGTCGCACAGGAAGTCAGGAGAGGGGGGATATGTTTAATGCAAAGTAAGAAGGAAAGGGAAAGGTTAGCCACGGTGTGTGCTTGCTATTCCCTAATGCTTTCAAGCAAACAGAAGAAAACAGCTGGGGTACAGAAAATTATCAAAAAATACAGAAGTAACAGCTCCTTCACTAATCGTTGCGCATCAGAGAATGCCCAGGAGTTTAGATTCCCGAAGGAATCGTGTCAGCGCAGACGTGACTTTAGCGTGCTGGGTAGGGCCAAGTAGCACCGCGAGGGAAAGCTCTCGGTAGCCTAGATGAGCAAGGCGGCGCCGGAGACTCGATCGGTGGACTTCGTACCGCTGGCAGGCAATGAGAATGTGTGGCACATCGGCTTCTACGTTGCACGTTGGGCAAAGAGGTGATGGGTGCTGATTCATCTTAAATAGGAGGAGAGGAGTTCGGGCCACATTCAGCCGCAGCCGATGAATCAGCGATTCCTCGATGCGCGGGATGCGGCCAGGCACAGCATATGTCATCAAAGGGTCAATGGATTTGAGGAAGGCATTGGTGCGTATAGCTTCTTGCTGAAAGAGCTGTGTGCGGTTGGCAGTGAAGCGGCGGATTTTCAGCTGGCACATAGAGTGCGCAAGGGGAAAGACAGTTGGTTGCTCAGCGTCGTGGGCTTGCCGAGCAAGAGCATCAGCACGATCATTGCCTGAAATTCCGACATGGCTCGGGATCCATTGGAACACCACTTCGTGTCCCAGTGATACAAGTTCAGAGTGCAGGGCGATGATCGTGGTATAGGTGTCACTGATGACTGCGGCAGAGTAAGAGGCCAGCGCCTCCAGAGCCACTTTACTGTCAGTGAGGACCGACCAGGCCCTGGGCGCACACGAGGAGACATGTCTCAAAGCGGCCAGTAGTGCGAATGCCTCGGCCTGAGCAGATGACATAAGAGGGAGCTTGAAGCCGTGCTCAGCTCCATCCTCTGGGATGCAGAAGGCAGCAGACGACCCAACTAGAGAGACTGAAGCATCGGTGTATATCTGGGTGCGATGCCGGTGGTGACTGTAGATGTGGAACAAGGTCAGTTGGCAGGCCACAACTGTTGGCACAACCTTCTTTTTCCTAAGGCCCGGAATTGACGTTTGTACAGTGGGGTAGTGAAGTGTCCACATGGGTGGCGCAAAGGAAGTCCGGGCGGGAGTTGAGGGGAAGTCAGGAGAATTAAAACAGGACCTCCTGTATAATTCGTCTCCAGAAAGTACATATAATTGTAGTCCACAAGTTGTGTACACGCTGTCAACGGAAGTTCCGTCACAGGAAGTACATATAATGTAACCCACAGGTGGTGCACACATAGTCAACAGAAATTCCTGTTGACTTGATCAACAAGAAGTCAAAGTCAACAGACTGTCAACGTAGGAAATAAAGAGTACATAAGAAGTCTGTAGAAAGGAAAGATTCATTTTCATAAGGGGGCCCTTATTAAAAATCTATTGCTACCATATAAAATGTCTATTGACAACTGTCAATAGGTGTACGAAGGAAATCGATAAAGGGTTTATAAGCGCTGTATGGTCTTCCGGTAGAGAGTCTTTTGGGAAATGGCCACTGATTTCTTATTGAGCCCTTGTCGTGGGAAATCTATCAACAAATGGCTGTAGAACCTGTATAAGCGATCAACACGAAGCCTTCATAGAATCAATAAGAAGTTTATAGACCCTGTATGAGCATCCAGTAGAAGGTCTGTTGGGAACTGGCCTCTGACTTCTTATTTAGCTTTCATTGCGACAGCGCCTATGGATTCCATATTGAGCCTGCGTTGCAAAACGATTATTGTGTCCCTATTGAACCTGTACTGTAATAGGCTATAGAGTTCATATTGAGTCGGTATCGCAAAACTGTTACTGTATTTCTACTGAGTTGATATTGAAAAAGTCTTAGGGTTTCTATTTTTATTTCGTATTATTGCCGCGAAGCAACTGTGGCTGTTAACGCTTAACGGACGTCGTCAGGTGAAGGAGTGAGGGACAGGGATTTAGTATGATACCTGGTCCGACTTCAGGGGGAACTGCGCAGATATTCATATAGAAAGTGTGCCGGTGCAGGTGTTCGAACTCGCGTCACCTCTCACTCTCGGTGTGGGAAGCGACCATCCTATCCACAATGCCACGGAAGCTGGTATGGTTTCCGTCATACATGTATTGCACAACAGCTACTGTTTTGAACTTGCATTGAGAAAAGTCAGTAGAACAGTTGAAATCTAGAAACTCTGAGACAGGTTTCAGGTCGCAGCTATTTGCCTTCCCTTAAAGCTAAACCTGCCAAGCTATTCTTTAACTTAGTGTCATCATTCAGCTCGAAGGCTGACATCGTGTAAGCTGGAAAACAAATTGCTGTTTCTGCGCGGCACGCATATAACATTCTACAGCACAATCCCTTATAGCAATAACTGTTGTTTTTCTTTTAGCATCATATGTGTTTTCTATGTATACAGTGCTAGAAAGTTTACGGAACGCGCTCCGGCGCATTCGTTCCTCAAGGTCAGACGATGGGAATGGGACAAACATGCGAGTTGGTCCGTTAACATACAGACATGTGCCTTGGTAACCCAGTCACGTGTTTGCAAGTCCGTACGGTATACCATTCACTGCAAGCGTATCACTCTAAGGAATGCGCCGAGCGTAGTTCGCAAACTTTTTTCCAGCACTGTACGTGCTCTGTCGCCTTCATATTGATAGACTTACATGGCATACAGGTTCGATAGGGACACACGCAGTTTTTTTTCAACGCAGGCTCAATTTAAAAGTTATAGACCCTGTCGCAATAAAAGTTCAATAAAAAATCAGTGGCCAATTCCCAACAGACTTTCTACGAGAAGTTCACACAGGGTCTATAAACTTCTTGTTCATAGTACGAAAGCTTTGGATTGATGGTATCTAGAGGTGCTACAACGATTTGTTTATATATTTGCCACGATAAGGGCTCAACAAGAAATCAGCGGCCAATTCCTAACGTACTTTCTCCAGGAAGTTCGTACAACTCTTATAAACACTTTATCCAATTCATTCGTACAGCTATTGGCGAAGGTCAATAGACATTTTATATAGTTGCAATAAACTTTTTTATAAGGAAGTGGATCACCAAGCACAAGGTATCAGTGGTAGAGCAGAAAACACGGTAGCAAATGCAAAACAATACGGTCGAACATCCACACTTGTCCTGTCACTGCTTATGATATAATGTCGGATTCCACGGCGTAGTAGTAGTTGTTCAATCGTATCGGCACGTAAATCGCTAGCAGATATTATGTGGCATATATTCCTCTTTTTCTGGAAAACCACGTTTCTATACCTGGTTTTATATACATTTTAGTTTGAATGCATTTGTGAACACACACACACACACAAAGTGTCTAGGCACTACATGTTTGTGCAAATTTTGGGACATCCGATGTTTTCTTTTTCATTGCTCCAGAGTATGGAACACATCTATATATGTATTATAGTAGCATGTGCCTCTGTCAAATATTTGTTTGAAATAATGTCATGAAGTATAAATATAGACAGCTAATATTAGCACCTCTTTAATCCTTCGCTGTTAGTAAATAACTTTGGGAACTGTGCGCTTAATGTATGTTGTCAACAGACATCCCGTGCACAACACACGACAGACAACACATGAGTAAAGCAATATGCAGCCTATAGGCTGCCTATGCACAACACACGATAGACAGAACATAAATAAGGAACCAATATGTAGCCTGTAGGCAGCCTATGCACAACACACAATAGACAGAACATAAATGACAAACCAATTTGTAGTCTATAGGCAGCGTATGCACAACACACAATAGACACGACATGAACAAGAAGCCAATATATGTATAGCCTATAAGCAGCCCATGTACAACACACAATAGAAAGATCACAAATAAGAAAACAATATGTTGCCTATAACAGCCCATGCGCAACACTCAATAGACAGCAGATAATAAGACACTAATATGTAGCCTATAGGCAGCCTATGCACAGCACACAATAGATAGACCATAAATAAGGCACACACACACACACATACATTGGTGATGAGGTGGGCGATTCACCGCCGCTGAGGCGGTACACTGCCCTATTGCGCGTTGGGAAAGGATGAGGGAATGATGATGGGGGTTTTCAGAGAGCCGTCACCAGATCGGTGGAACACAAGTACTCCGCAAGAAGACGAAGGCCTTAGAGCTCTGTTGGGAAACCTGGTCCTTTCCTACATTTTTTGATGCCGAAACCCGGGACGGAGGCATCGCCTTCCCTACCTACGACGAAAGGACTGCAGGAATAGGACGACACATGGAACAGCTCCAGACGCTACGGCCCTTCTTCGTTCCTGTGTTCAGAAGCTGGTGGATGACATCATGACGTCGCATAGAGAAACAGCTCCATCCAAGACAAAGGTCCAGCTCAAACCCGCCTCACTAACAAAGAAGTCATCCCTGTTGGCTGATCACATTGCAGCACTCATAGACGATGACGAAATTAAAAGTGAGGCAGAGACATGCGACTACTATACCTGGAACTCATCACGCGAGCAACTTTGAATGCCAAGCGCTACCTCTCGACAAATCATGACCTGACTACGAACCCCAACCCTGCTTCCACAACATGAAAAAATACATCGCAGCAACGTGTAAGGTTTCCAGAACTTCTCAAGTCGCTAGCAGCACAGGTCATCGAAGGACCAACGCCAAAGCACTCACAGCCACTAACATCGGATGTTTGTGACGCCATGGATAATAACAAAGATCATCCTGAATATACCGATATGAAGGTTGAAATGATACAACAAAATCCATCGACTATCTCGACTACCACCAGGGGATCGATTAACCAGAACTTGAACAGCCTTGCACCTGGTGGGCAGCGTTCGGCCACGGTCCGAGGATCTTCGCGAGGTTGAACGACCACTTGTCACTCAATTGCATAGAGACTTCCATTAGAGCACGCTCTGGTGATATTGCCCACAAGCCAGAATGATGTGGCAGAGGTCGCGTGCAATCCACAAGTGGGGCAGAAGGAAGACGAAGTGGAGCCGAGGACGGTGTTGAAAGCCAGGTGTAAAGGAACCGTTGAGCCTCATGCGGTGGAAGAGAGCAGTAAAGGGGTGCAGTAGTCGCGGAGTAAGTACGAGAGAAAGCGAGGGTCTACATACCAAGAGAAGGGAGTGAGCTATGTCGTTTTGCCACTGAGCCTGCATCTTGGGGCCGGTGAGTGTAGAAAGGACATGTCTTCGGTCGCCCGACGACATCATTATCGGGGGGAAAGCTGCCTGCTGGTGGGCGCTCAAGACGGCTCTGTCTGCTTCTTCATTGCCGCTGATGCCGGCATGTCCGGCGATCCACTGCAATGTGACAGTGTGCCCTGCAATGGCCGCCTTCTTATAAACTTGCAGGATGTCAAAGACAACAGGACCGAGTGACCCACGTATTCCCAAGTTGGCCACACACTGGAGCGCGGGTCTTGAGTCTGTAAAGACGACCCAGGACTGAGCTGGACTGGCTGATATTTTTTGCATAGCAAAGAGCGTAAAGCTCGGCGTAAAGCTCTGCACACGTAGACGATGTTCTGTGAGAAGGACGGTGACCACAGGAGACTGACTGAGATGGAATGACAAATGCCGAGGACGAGCCATCCCGAGTAGGCGACCCGTCAGTGAAAACCGACGTTGACGCCGTGTACTTGTCATTCATCATGCCCAGGGTAAGCTTGGCGACACACGGGGCTGTATCCCGGGGGGAAGAAGCCCGTGCTGAACGGAAGTGTTCTTATCAAGCTCCTCTGCATTTACTGCAATCTTTCGAAGACTCCTTCTTTACGAAACCTTTTACGAAGGGGCCCACCCATGGAACAGGGTGGGGGGAGCCGCCGGCCCCCCGTTTGCCGCGGCGACGACCCGGGCACTTCTAAGTCAGGCGACAGGAGTCGGTCCCCGGTTGGAAGGCGCTCAAGCGACGTTAAACTGGCCACACCTCGCACATCCCAAACTGAGATTCTTTAGGGTCTAGACAGCGAAGGTGCAGGGTCTCAGCCAGATGGCGGCAGCAACCTGCGCATGGATGTTCAGGACGCCCGTGAACAGAAGGGTGATGCGGCGGTTCAAGTAGTGACATATAGGAAAAGTCGTCCAAGCGGCATACCAGTCGTTTTCCGGTGTGTGACCACCTCGGACTCTTTCTGGGAAGTGAACCCCAACCTTATAGCACATGATATCCTGACAGTGACCCAAGAGAAAGTCCGACATCACCGTATCAACAAACAAGGAACTCTCATAGTTCACGTGTCATCCGAACATTCGGCGCACCGGCTGCTGGGTCTCCAGACACTCGCAGGTGTCGCTGTTCAACCCTATATACCGGAGTCATACCTGCGCACTATGGGTAGAATTACTGGAGTACCTCGCCGATACAGCGAGGAACAGCTCTTAGAATACTTCAGTCCCAGTGGAGTCATTGGCGTCAAGAGAGAGATGGCATACTCCCGCGAGAGCGACGGCTCTGCAAACGCAATCGTCAAGTCCAGCGTCCTCTTGACCTTTGAACCTGGACACGTGTTGCCTGCGGAGATCGCGCTTGGGTTCACATACTACCCTGTATCGGAATATGTCGACCCCCCTGTTCAGTGTTTCAAATGCCAGAAATACGGTCACTACGCTCAAGAATGTCGTGGATCTCAGCGATGCAAAGTGTGCTCTGGGTCGCATGACTACAAGGAATGCACAGCTCGGCGTGAGCCGAAGTGTGCAAACTGCGGCGGGCATCATACCGCGACTTATCGGGCATGCAGAGTTGCCAAGGCGGCTGTGGCCGCTCACCGGCGGCGAGCTCTGAGTGGGAAGCTACACACCGCTCCTCTGAGAGCTAACCGTTCACATCCTGGTTGTGCAGACCTTTCTGCGGCCCATTTCCCGAATCTTCCGGGCAGCAGTGAGCAGCCCACACGTGAGAGCAAGGGATCGTCGAAGTCTTTCGCCTCCGCCGTCAAGAAAGCAAAGTCAAGCGCTCCTTTATCTGAGTTGCCACCTAAGGAAGTTGGCCGGCGCACGACCAGCTTCAAGCAGCAAACTCCCCGTGAACCGGAGGTACAAGACAACGTCTTTGATTCTGTACTCGTTATGCTATTTGCTGCGCTACGCGCCATCGTCCAGCAACTCCCTGCGTCAGCCGACCTACCAGCGGTTCAAGCCGTGCTTGCTCTCGAACCTCTACTAAGTAATCGTGGCGCCCTTGCAACCCGCAATGAATAATGCAGCACCACTTGCACCAACAGTTCAGCATCAAACAACGGCTATTTTTCAGTGGAACTCGCGGAGCCTGAATTCGAAGACGTCGGACTTTCGCCAATTTGTATGGAGGCACAAATTTCCCGTGCTCTGCATCGCAGAATGTGGTATCACCAAGGACTTTCGGCTATCCAACTACCTTACGTTCGTCTCTGAGCCCTGTGGTAGGACAAGCCGTGCGGCGCTTTTTGTCCGTTCTGATATTCCGGTCATCCAACGTCATCTGCGTGTGACTGGGACTGGAGAATATGTCTGCTGCACAGTTCGCTTCGCCCCTTTTGACCTCACAATCGTCTCTCTCTATCTCCCGCCGGCGGTCAACTATAACATGAACGAACTGGGAACACTTATAGATGAGCTCCCTTCGCCTTTTGTGCTCTGTGGGGACTTCAACGCCCACAATGTGATTTGGGGCAGCACACGCTGTGATGCAAGAGGTGAAAGACTTGCGGGCCTGTTTGCCGACAGGAGCCTTAGTGTTCTAAATGATGGCTCTCCAACGTTTATTCACACCACGTACCTTTCATCGTGTCTTGACCTCACCGTTGCATCGCCATCAGTAGCCCGCCGGTCTGTATGGCGCGTGGATGCTGACATCCTTGGTAGTGACCACCTACCAGTTTTGATCAGTATACGACATGTCCGTCAGTCATCTGTCTCACATTGCGTTAGACGGACAAACTGGCAACACTATCAAGACGCCATCAAGACTGCTTCTTCAAGTGGTGGGCTCCGAAATGAGCAGGACTTCCGTCGCGCAGTGGCTAATGCGACGCAGGAGGCTACAAGGACATTCCGGCTCCCTTTTCATTTCTCCGCAGTGGACGCCGAATACGAGCGGCTCCGTGCCCTTCGTCGCCGCGCGGAACTGCGTGCGCGACGCACCCATCTACCACACGACCGCCAAGAAGCGCGACGTGTCCAGAAGGCTGTCCACCGGCACTTGTGTAGACTTGGACGGGATCATTGGCGTCGTTTTTCGACATCTCTCTCTCCCCGTACCCCTATGTCTCGGATTTGGGTAGTGCTGAAGGGACTTTCTACTCCTGTGGTTCAACGGCACCCGTTCCGTTCCCTGTCCTTGGCCACCTCGCGTTCTGAACTGTGCATTTCGGAGGACTACTGCGTGCGCCTCACAGCGCAGCCTCCAGGCGTGCTCTCATCAGCTCAAGGTCTTCCACCCGCTTTGCAGGCTTCGAAAGACCCGGCTCTGGACCTGCCCCTTACCCTTCTCGAGCTCGACTCTGCACTACGGGACTCTCCTCTGCATACCTCCCCTGGAGCAGACCAGATTACGTACAAGGCCCTTCGGAATCTTCCCCTGTCAGGGCGAGCATCCCTCCTACGGATCTTCAACGAGAGCTGGAGCCAAGGGGAAGTCCCTAACGAGTGGAAGACCGCGATGGTGGTCCCTTTACTGAAACCAGGTCAATCACCGCATCACATCGATTCTTTCCGCCCAATAGCTCTTACAAGCTGTGTGGGGAAGACCTTGGAACGTATAATATTCAATCGCCTGAGCTGGTACCTTGAGAGCACGGGTTTTTTCCCCGAGGAGATGGCGGGTTTTCGCCCAGGACGGTCAGCAATAGACAGCGTCATAACTCTAACCAGTAGGACACAACAGGCAAGGGCCGAAGGTTTATTGACAGCCGCTGTCTTCCTTGACGTCAAGAAAGCGTACGACAGTGTCCTCCATAGCGCAATCATGGCGACCCTTTCAGAAGCTGAAGTCGGGGGCTGCGCCTGGTCATGGATTAAAGACTTCTTGGCTGACCGCTCCCTGTTTGTGCGCACCGCTGACGGGGACACTGCGACGTTCCGCGTGCACCGTGGTGTCCCACAAGGGAGCGTCCTCAGCCCCTTATTATTCAATATCATTATGGCTTCTCTTCCTGTGCAGCTTCATAATCACACTCACATTACAATATATGCTGACGACGTATGTATCTGGACTTCCGCCGTTCGGCGTGATACGATCCAACGCCGACTACAAGGTTCATTAGACATCATTTCAAGATACCTTTTGCACCGCGGCTTGGTTGTCTCGCCTAGCAAGACAGTAGCCATGGCATTCTCACGAAGATCATTTCATAAGTACCCGCTTTTCATTGATGGCTCACCCCTGACCTTTGTCACGACCTGCCGATGCCTGGGGATTACAATTGACCGTGGCCTGACGTGGTCCCAGCATGTGAAGCTGCTTGCTACCAAGGCAAACGGTTTGGTAAATGTACTCAGGCGTATTGCTGGTGCATCCTGGGGCCCGTCATGTTCTGACCTCTATCGTGTCCATCAGGCCCTGGTGTTGGGGACATTGCGGTACAGCTTACCCATCCTGCATGGTCTAAGTCGAACCCAAGAACAGGAACTGCTCAACATCCAGGCCCGTAGTCTCCGTGTCTGTTTGGGAGTCCCCAGGACAACGGAGACGTATTCTGTCTTGGCAGAGGCGCGAGAGCAGCCGGTTCACATACTGCGGGATGGTGATACCCTCCGCGCTTATACACGCTACATTACACGGCACCCGCTCCACTCTCTTTGTCGCATTGATGAGGACTGCCCGGCGTCTGCTTTCGGCAGTGCCATTGCCCGCCTGAAAGGGAGCATTCCATCTCCCGCGTCTACACCATCCTATGCACCGGCGATGTGGACTCTTGAAAGACCCTGTATTCACTCTAACATCCCTGGACTCCAACGCAAGAAAGACGTCCCCACAGTCGTGGCCCACCAGCTCACACTGGAGCACCTCGCCTCAACACATCGACTAAGTCGCCATATATACACAGATGGCTCGGTAACCGAAGGTAGTTCGAGCGCGGCTTTCTACATTCCGGATGAAGACCTGGGCCACGGTTTCAAACTCCCCTATACAGTGTCCTCGACAGAAGCCGAACTGTTTGGTATCCTGGCAGCACTGGAGCATATTACAGAATCCGGGCACGGAACGTGGGTCATTCTTACAGACAGCAAGGCATCACTAGATATGTTGTCGTCATCTCGCCCCAGCATAATAAGCGATTTGCATACCATGACGCTTCAAAAATTCAATGAACTCTTCGCCACTGGTTACAACATCACGTTTCAATGGGTCCCTGGCCACGTAGGCGTGTATGGAAATACCCGAGCAGACGCAGTAGCGAGACGCGCTGGGTCTGATGACACTTCGGCCCTGGCACCTCTGCCGCTTACAGCCTCAACATGCCGTCTATACATACGCCGTCAGTGTGCCACATGTGCTCAGCAGTTCCGTGCCGAAACAACGACTTACAACTCATTCCTACGGTCTATCGACCCATTGATGGAGTTCGTCATCACTTGCCACCGCAGCCGTAAAGAAGAATCCCTTCTCCACCGCCTACGTCTCAATGTTGCCCGTACACCCTCACTTCTCTTCAAGATGGGTCGGCTAAATTCACCAAACTGTAATGTCTGTGGAGTGGAAGCGGACATCCCACACCAACTCCTGTATTGCCAGCAGCACCTTCAACATAGGGACACCCTCCGTTGCCGTCTGCTCCAGATTGGTTGTAACGACGTTTCGTTGGCCGCTCTTCTTGGCCCCGTCTTGCACCCCAACCAGTGGGCTGTCACTGCCGCTCTCCTCGGTTTTCTCCGAGTCTCAGGACTCGTGAACTGCCTGTAACATTGTGCTAGTGTTTATTCTCTTCTTCCTTTTTGTTTCTCTTTTCTTTCTTTCTGTTTCTCTTTTCTTTCTTTCTGTTTCTCTTTTCTTTCTTTGTGTTTCTCTTTTCTTTCTTTGTGTTTCTCCTTTCTTTCCTTTCGTTTCTCTTTTCTTTTCCTTTCCTTTCTTTTTGTTTCTTGTTTTCTTTCCCTTTCCTTTCTTTCTGTTGCTTTTTGTTTTTCTTTCTTTCCTCTGTTTCGATCCCCCTTTTTCTTTTTCCTTCCTTTTCTTTTTCGTTTGCCCCTTCCCCCTTTTTTTCGGAATAGCAAGCCGGCTCTTTGCCTGGCTAACCTTTCCTTTCTTTTTTTCTTAATAAACATATCCCCCCCTTTTCCTTTCATGCAGGCCAGGAACAGTTAGGCGGGTGACTGGGCTTGACAGAGACCATGGAGGGCACTGGGAGTACTGTCATCACCACGAAACGCGGAACGCTAGACTTTAGCTGAGCCATCACCGGGCGGGCCTTGCAATGCTTGCGCCTCACGATCTTCCATACGAGCGGGTGCCGCCCATGATGGGATAAAAGGCGGTGGAAAAGTCGGCAGGTCTCACCGTAGTGAAGAACGTCCAGCGGGGTGTCCTTCGCTTCAGCAATAACTGGTCGGGTTTCTGCTGCTCGGGGGACGCCAATGCACATACGAAGGCTTCGCGTCAGGAAGCACTGCAACCTATGATCTGAATATAAGCACCGGCAAACTATACGCGGGGGACCTCGAACTAAAGCCCTATGTGGACGGCCAACAGAGAGCTCATGTCACAGCCACATCTCATGCCTGTCAAGCGACGGATCACCGCAATCCAACGGTGGATCTTGATTTCCAAGCTCGCAATATGCCAAGAGATCCCAGTATCAATTATACCATCAACTCCTCTCGCAGCACCTTGACTCGGTCTTTGTCCTTCTACGTAGTCTAACGCACAACAATGTGATACAAGTGTGTAGAGGAATCCACACTGTCTTACAGTTTATTAAGATACAAAGGGCCCCAAAAGCAGTTCATCCAGTGCTACAACTAAACCTACACTAGAAAACGAAGATAAGAGGCGTACAATAGTGATTTCATGCGCCGGGAAACGAAAACAGCTAAACAACTGGGAGTGGCTGCGCCAAAGACTACTCGTGTCGATGGCTCAGTATTATAAATACCATGGTAGTTCTAGATCAATCAATGCCAGTGTCCATCCACTCATGTGCTGCAGAAAGTCTAATGGTCATACCTGTCCTTGTGTCACAAGTACGAATGTTCTTCGATGTGCTTGGAATGGGTTTCATTCTGAAAACGAAGGAAGCGCAAACACCAGTTTGATTAACACATTCACAGCTACGTCAAGATACGTCATCTTGATCTCGTGAACGTAAGGGCACGGGATTACATAAAGATGTACGGTAATCTTGCCTCCATCTCTCACATGAGTCATAAAAGACGGTGTGCATAGCATCGACTTCTTTTTTTTTTATCTCTCTCTCTGTCGGTGGCACACTCACCCTCGCTTTTATGTCGTCGTACTATGTACGCGTCTCGTAAGAAATGCAACGAACACACGAGATACACTGTTTTCAGTTTTATTCAATGCGGTTGATAGCACGCAATCTCAGCTTGCCACTTTCGCTCCGTGCGTCGTCGTCCTGGGGATGGTAAAACGAAATATCCGGATTCCTTATCGAGCCTCTTGGAGTTAGGCACTATACAGGGATTATCATCGGTATCCTTGGCAAAAAATGCCGCGTACAGCAATTGTACAGCAACATTTTTCCAGCTTCGGAAAGCAGCACAGAAGCAGACGGAAACACTAGCCGTACGTCGTCTGCCCGGGCTCAAAACAATCAATCAGCTGGGATTCTCTGCAACGTAACTAGTAGCCTGTTGTTGCCAGCCAGGGGCGGATCCAGACCCTTGTTTTCTTCCTTTTCTCTCTTTTTTTTTGGGGGGGGGGACGGTTTCTTTGTTGGAGCGCGTAGTAGGGAGGGCGGAGAGAGAAATCCAATGTATAATCCGACGTTTCTCTGGGGGGCGGGGGGGGGTGGTTACGATCGCCAAACCAACCCCCTGATCGTGAATTTTATTGTCACATACAATTAAAGTACACATGGACATAATATACAGGTCGAGGACCCGGGAGAACACAACTCCCTGATAAAAGGTCCTCCATAATGCATACATAAAATCACAAACAGTACACCCGTAGACTAATAAATCCATATCACGTACATAAGCATAAAGTCAGAACTAGATTATAAGTATGATGAAGTATACAGACTATTTTCATGAAGTAACGTATGTAGTGGTTGCTAGGTATCCAACAGAAAGGTCTTAGTTCGAGCTTTAAAGGCCCTAGAGTTTCCAATACTTCTTATTTCAGGCAACAAGCGATTCCATTCGCTCACGCCGCGGAAAAGAAATGAATATTTATCATAATTGGTTCTTATTGTTGGAAGATTGAATAGACCGACCGCTCCTGCCCTGCTATGACGTTTTACTTTAAGTTGATTGTAATTCCGCATTTCTGACACTACAGAGCCTGTAATGTATGAGCAAGTAATGTGAGATTACTTGGTGAACATTTAGTTTTCTAAGACTATTCAACACGGAAGTTACAGGAAACATATGTAGTCTAAATATGATTTTTATGGCACGATTTTGTAAAACCTGTAAGGCACGAATATGTGTAAAGTGAGGCCACAGACAGGAGCACAATACGTGAAGTGTGAATGAACAAAAGCAAAATACAAATTGAGAAGAACCGATCGGGGAAAATATTGTCTTGTTCTAGCAAGTGCGCTAATACCATAAGAATGATTATTATTATTTATTTATTTTTTGACCGGCCTGACATGTGGCTGAAAGCGCAGGTGCTTAACAAGCACAACACCAGGGAATTTGGCCTCGTTACTATAGCTAAGTGGGGCATCAAACAGGGAAAGTTGCGTCAAAGAAGCTGCGTTACGTTGAGGAGAATGAAATGACATACAAACCGTTTTGTCGGAATTTAGTTTTAAGCAATTATTAAGTCACCATTTACTTAGGATGTCCAGACCGTCCTGCAGCTGCAACTTTCCAATTAACTCTTGGGTGTTTTGTCCTGTGATGAACATAGCAGTATCGTCCGCGTATAAGGAAACATTAGAATAAAGTATATGGTTTGGTAGGTCATTTATATACGTTAATAAAAGAAGCGGACCTAGGATGGAACCCTGTGGTACACCAACATTAAGGACGAAAAAAGATGAGAACGCACCAATTAGTTTAACCACCTGTATAAGGTCATACAAATAACTACAGAGGAGATTGTAGGCAGGTCCACATATTCCATAACTAGCTAATTTAGACGAGAGAATTTTATTGTTTACACAATCGAGAGCTTTGGTTAGGTCGACGAAAACAGATAAAGCCACACCGCCAGAGTCAATGGATTGCTCGATAAACCGCTCCAAAATCCATATTGCCGAGGACATAATATGTCGAATAATTGTAGATAATTCATTAAGCGACCATGAATTAACCTTTCAAAAACTTTACTAACCGGAGGTAAGATAGAGACTGGCCTAGAGTTATTTATAGAGGAGACGTTCCCTTTTTTATAAATAGGCACCACAATAGCCTTTTTCAGCGCTGAGGGAAATTTACCTTGTTGAAAAGCAAGATTAGCAATGCGTGCCAAGACAGGGGAAATGAATGTTTTGACAAGTTTAAGCTGCGACACAGCTATGTTGTCGTGTCCTGCAGACGTGTTGCGCAGCGATGAGATGATACGCAAAACTTCGGAAGAGCAAGTAGGACGTAAATAAAAAGATTGAGAGGACTGTGGCAAGGCGAAAGTAGACGTTACATCTTCTTCACTGTTAGCAACTTCCGAGAATTATTTATTAAAAACAGTGGCAATGCCGTTCGGACTGCGATATGTTGTACCATTGTATATAATCTTATCACAAACTGCATGATGATTGGATCTGTTTAGAAACCTATTTATAATTTTCCAGTTATCACTGCCGCTAGAGCAACGCGCAATCACGGAGTAGTAGTGTTGACTTTTAGCATGATTGATAACCCTAGTTAGTCATTTCGAGAACCCCAAATACCTATTTCCACCTGTTTCCATAGGACCACATTAAAATCGATTTTTTTAGCTTCTTACCGATATTGTGTTTTTGCTTTCGCGATTTCAATATACCGGAGCTCATCCAAGGGCAAGCGCAACTAACAAATTTGTTTCTCGTGAATGTGACTACCGTGTTGTTCCTGACACCAGTAGTAATACAGTCGATAAATCGACTATGGGCACCGTGCGCTAGAGTTTTCTATCGACGGCAGCGGCCCCTCGAGGGGAAACGTGGCGTAATGCCCTGGTACCAGCCAGCAGCGTCTAGCAGTGCTGTGCTAGTCTCGCCGTTCGAAAAGAGCGATTTGAAGCTGCCTGCATAGAAAGCCAAAGGAGAAGACAAAATGGAAATTAATTCTGTGTGGTAATCTGCCACGACAACCAAGTTATTGTGAAAGAGAGGCAACTGGCCGTAAAATTTTCGTCCTTCTCGCTGTATCGTCCCGCCGATCATGTATTTGAGAGAGCGCTTTCACGGCAATCCACCCAACGTGCCGCTCAAATCCGTTGTTTCAAACTTAGAACTCATTCCTTGCATTTAGTATATTTGCCAATGACCAGTTGAGCGTCACGATGCGGACTTATAGCACAGCAACTGACGTGAAAAAGTTGCGAAATACACCAATGAATGACCAACGAACATCGTGGAGCTTGGCTAAAATTAGTGTCTGCCATATGTCGTACAGTATTTATCTCTTTTACTCGGACCCTAATTCTGAGGCGTGTCGGCGAAGACCGGATTTGGACCTCGTCTTCCTTCAATATAAAGCTTACATGCGAACACATTTGTCCTCCCGGAGCTGCGTTGCGCAAGACGTCATCATTTTATGTAGGTGCATTCTGTCCCTATGATCTTATTATCGTTGCCAAATCTTGTGATCTCGGTTTACAAGTGGTTCTTTCCTCCTTCCTATTCGTCTGCACACATACACGCAAACACACACAAAAGTAATCATGCGTTTGTCGAACAGCAACCTCACTGTTTCTTCTTAATTATTGTCATTTTTTTAGCATAGTTTGTTTTGTGTTTCTTTTGCGTGATATTTCTGGCTGTTTCTATGTTGCAATTTGCGACAATGTGTCTGATGCGCTATGTTCACCTACACGTACTAAGGCCGCTGTGGTCGTTGTTTAGCACTAATAAAACATTATTATCATTACATATCCAGTTTCAAACAAAAACACGCCTTATTTATATCCTGAAACAATCTTGAGTGACTGATTGATTTTTATTACTATGACTGTGCATCAAATGCAGGCACATAGGGCTAAAAGCGAATCCCCCGCCTTGAGCGATGCAAGATTGGGAATTATTTGACTAAGAAACTTATCCTCACAGTGCATCATCACGTTAACGGATTATGCATAAGAAAGAAACGAGAACGTTTTTTCCCGCTATGTTTGTAATGTATATTCCAATTTGTTGTTGACTGTATTATTCATGTGAATTCTTCAGTGAGAGATTTCCGTCCTCATAGCGCAGGTACTGGACGTAGATAGTCTCTGATGTGTAGTCTATAATTGGTAGTCCCTTGCGGATAAATATGCACTTAACTTCACGTAAATACGGGCCACGAATGCTACACGCTTTTCTGCGCTACACACTGTGTCACACATTGTGCATACACACATAATGTTCCACGTGCAAAAGGCTTCCCCATCGCATACATTTTACGTGACAAACCACTTCCACACAAGTAGTCTCATGGGTTAATGAGTCCAAAGCCCCAAAGCCGACATATAAAATTCGGTAAAACACCCGTACGCACCAAAGCTACATACGCGAAGGCGCCGATACGGCGTCAGTACCAGACCGTTACGCGCGAAATCGCCACGGGTGGCGCTGCCGATCAAGCGACCGCAGCGTCCTCTCGCTAGTGCACGGTGCCCATAGGCGTCATCAACACATTCAGCATTGTAAACATGGCTCCGGTCAGCACTGCTCATACAATCCACATAACTGCGTGCATTAAAACGTATAGACTTCGTATGTTTCACACGCTTGTGCAGACGCAGGTTAATTACAGCAGGCACAGCAATGTGGTCAGTAATGTCTGTATCAATGACCTCACCATGAGATAAAGTACAACACTTCATCCATACATGGTCTAACAGTGTAGACGTATTGGCTGTAACCCTAGTAGGTGAAACAATATGACACATATAACCATAACTTATTAAGCAATTTGAAAATGATACAACAGATGCCCAGTTACTATCAAGAAGGTTAATGTTGAAATCTCCCAGGAGAACATTTTTGTTTTCAGACGATATACTATGCAACAAATATTTCTAGCGCTACTGTAAACTCAGTAACCGAATGCGATGGGGGACGATGAAGTACGCCGACAATAATGTTTCTGTGGCTGCTCGAAAAAGATGACTTATCTATTTCTATCCACAGACTTTCAAATAGAGAGTGGCTCAAAACAACATCATGCCGAACACAATAATAAGTTTCAGGACCAACGAATAGGCTAACTCCACCACCATTGTCAACATTACCTGAGGCATCACGACAAACAAATTGTGAGCGCTAATCCTTATATTGGAACAGAGAAACCTCACAAGATTTTAGCCATTAAGGCAACAAGTGAATATCTGATTGGCCTTGTATACAAAAAGGATGTGATGTCGTCAAAATGTCTTTTTAAACTTCTTACATTGAAGTGGACAATGGAAAACTCCATAGGAGATAATTAAAGCAAAGTAACTGACTGGTTTTACTGCATTCGACAAATCTTAGCGAGATCATGTTCACATTTTATACGAACAACACTGCTGTCAGTGGAGTACCTGGCTTTGATCTGACCACAGAGTCGAACCGAACCCGAACCGAAAACCGTTATTAACCGTTATTTTTGGCCGAACCGGAACTGAACCGAACCGAAAGAGTCGACGCCATCTTGGAGCTGAACCGGAACTAAACCGGTAAAAAAAATACCGGTTTCCGGTTCAAATAACGGTTCACACGGAATTAAGTGCGAAACTGTGGATGTTGTGCATGAACACAAAAACTATTTTTCTTCATTTATTAGCTTCGTAGACATCGTCTTTCTTGCCGAAAAAGTCGTGCCCTGCAACAATGATTTGGATCTTCTCGAGTCACGAAATAGCAACAGATAGTAACTGAAAACTGCCAGGACTACTAACGTCTAAGACATACACATAAATATATACAGTGAACCCTCGTTAATATGACCACTGCCGTTCCCGCGGATTTTGGTCATAAAGCGAATTGTCATATTAACGAATAATGCACCCTACCCGGACAGCTACGCACAACAAAAGCTACGTAATTATGATTTATTTTATGAAAAATCTGTTAACAATGACTACGTCAAACAATTTTCAGTCATTAATTTTTCTAAATGGACAATAGCACCATCAATTGCGCACACGTTATCGACCTTTATCTGCTCAAAAAACAGCCAGGCAACCTGTAGAGCTTCGCTTGCCTCCTGCGAGTAATGCCGCTCTTCATTCCGGCTGCCAAATCCTTTTTCCGCTTCGTTTCGGCCATCCTTAGGTGAAAACAGCAGCACGGTTACGCCCAATTTCGTCCAAACGTTTATTTCGTCCAAGTACTCACAACGTCCAAATATTTAATTCGTCCGAAAAAAATCGGACGTACTGGACACTTGGACGAAATGAACAGGCGGGGAGAAACTTGCCCAGCGCGTCCAATACCCGTACCGTCCAATAGCCCATTTCGTCCAAATGGGGGAAATTCCCTTTCGGCAGGCGACTGCCTGGCTGCATTCATGAAAGCACAGGCCATTTTGACACTGGGCGAATGGCTGGTGACTGTATTCATGAAAGCAAATGAATTATCGATCAAACGGGGAATCACAGAAAACACAAACCCGCTTACAGGACGGCTGACCTACAGTGACCGTCCAGTTAACGATGTGTTGTTTTCTATAACTGTGTTCTCGCTAAGTACCGCGTTTCCCAATGTCAGTGATCTTTCTTGGAAACATCTAGGGATCTGAAAGGAAACTTGCGGCCCTTTGCCTTTACGTAGACTACTTCGAGCGGTTGTGGCTTACCAACGTTCATCTCTGGAATTTGTTTGCGGATGAGGACGATCTCCGCACAAACAATCACGCCGAAGGGTGGCATAATTAGCTGCGCATGAAATTCAAGAGCCAACCCCACATGAGGTTTTCGAAGTTCCTCGTCGAATTTGAGTCAACCATACACAATGTAAGCACAACCAGGTAAGCAACAAATTCGCATAATCAGGGAACATCATCATGATAATTAATAGAATATAGCATATATACTTCCTCGCTTGCTCTCTTTGTATTCATGCTTCTTACCGTCATTTGCAGGTACGCATTCGGCTGCTGTTGAACGGGGCTTCGTCAAGCAGGAGACGAGGCAATTTTGTGGCGAACAACGCGATGATACAAGAGGCTCGCTCTTCCTTCTTATGGGCGTACGGAAAATACAGCACAGGGGAAATGATGCTGGGAAACGAAGCACCCTTCACAGACGTAACAGAGCGGTTTGCTCATGTCATCAAGGCATACCTGCAGCGCATGTCCCACTTGCTGGGCCATGCTAACTAATAAGTTAGTTGTTCAAATGAAAAAAAAAAAAACTAAACGGAGAAGGCTGAGCATTTGTTTCTCGTTTTACTCGGTGTACAACATCTTTCAGTGGGAATGTTTAAATCTTACCTTCAACTAGTACGTCAGTTGTTGGAACGAACAAATAAGAAAGAAAGAAAAATAAATAAACAGAGCAGGCTGAGCATTTGTTTTTCGTTTTACTTGGTGTATGGCATGGCATCTTTCGGTGTGAATGTTTGAATCCTACCTTCAATCCTAAACGAAGCAATTGTTCACTCGCATTCGGAGATCCCCCTCCCTTTTCGGACGAAACAAGCGTTTGGACGGTACGGTTATTTGGACGGGTTGGTCAAGTTTTCCCCCCTTTGGTTCAGTTCGTCCAATGCCCACTATGTCCAATTTCTTTCGGACGTGCTGAGTACTTGGACGTTGTGAATACTTGGACGAGATAAACATTTGGACGAATCGGGGTGCTACCCAGCAGCACAGTGTAACCTGGTCCCCGGCTTTTTAAGCACTTCTGTGGTTCGAAAAGCGATATGAGTATAATCCCGAGGTCAGCGATTTCAGGGGACATCCCAAACCTTGACGCCCTACTTTAACACGTGTCACCCTCTGAGTGAGGTACGAGATAGCCTCTCCCAAGGGCTCTTTGAGGGTCATGTGTCGCGGTCATAATAGCGGGAAGATAATATCTGTGTTTGACCCTACTTGCGACAAAAATCTTGGTCATTGTCCAATAAACGGATTGTCATATTAACGAGGGGGATTTACATGCCGGCAGAACAGTTCCCGAGAAAAACGGTCATAAAGCGAGTATGTCAGATTAACGGGTGGTCATATTAACGAGGGTCCACTGTATAAGAATTAAAGGTCAACAGGACATTAGGGACAGTTTTGGGTAGTAGTCATTAAGTGACATATTATAATAATATACTAGTCAGAGTCAGCTGTACACAGAGTGTCCTGGCGCTGCATTTCAAGATCAGTCCGTTTGCAACAAAAACCTGTCAGTTTTTCTTTGACAGCGCTACGTCTTCGAGATCATCTCTACCGTTATCACATGCATCCTGTATATAAATACCAATACGTGGACCAACCGACGTATACGTCGTCGGCTATGCGACCTTCGGTCTTTCAAATATTCTCCCCTTCGTTTTTTTCTTTTTCTTCTTCTGTTCTCTTGCACGTAATGCATTGCGAAAGCAAACTACCTGAGCTCAGCTCTAGCACGTATTCGTGTGTACAACGCTGCAGAATAATTCCCAACGTGTGCGCGTGTGAACGTACATAAGCCCCTTATACGCTAGCAACTCTTAATATAACGGAATGGCTGTAAGTTCACCTCCTCACCAACTATATAATCTTGTGTGGCGTCGTTCTCTCCTGGCTGTTGAAAGCAAAGGCGTGTTGAAAAAACGCAGTCATTCGGGACGATGGTTGCTCACTAGGTGAAGTTACTGTCATTCCGTTTAAAGCATTAAGTTTGCCGCGTGCCTAGGGTACTAGAAAGTAAAGCAACGGCCACACTCATGCTGGTCAGAATGAAAAGAACATGCCAAGTTGGCTTTCTTTGTGGATTTAAAATAAAAGAAGCAAAAACGACCATACTGACACAGTATCTAAAACTCGCCAGTGGGTCTAAAATTAGTCGAACTCTCTGTTTGCACTTGCTTTGTCTTTGTTCCACAGACACTTCACGCTAACGCCGAGCACGGCGGCGGTCAGTGCTGACACAATAACGTGCCCTTTACACATAAAGTCCCCGAGCTCACGATCGCACCATTCCAATCCAACTACATACCATGAAGCGTCGTTATTTGATTAACGTGTATTCGCAATCCTGACTGGTAACGAATAATTTCAATTACTTAAATGACTTAGGCCAAGGTAGCAGGCTTGGTTGACAGATATTCCTGGTGAGATTCCGCTAACAACCCCGCGACCTGAGCTACGTGCGGGGAAAGTCAACCCAAACCAGTAATTCATGGGTATGCTCTTCTTATAACCGCTACCTTTCATGTCGCACAAACTCTTTCAAAATCCTGAACGACCACTGACGCCTTCCTGCCCACTTCAAACACTGTAACACACACACACGCGCGCGCGGAAGCTTCTTTTAACCTGCCCGTTTGCTTCATTCGCACTCATCGTTCCTGAACCGGTTCGGGAACCGAACCGTTTGGAAAGAACCGGTTTGAACAATTATAATTGCCTTCTGGGCCTTAACCGGATCCGAACCCTTATAGCCGAACCTAAACCCGAACCGGACCGTTAAACGTTTCGGTTCGACTCTCTGGATCTGACATTAGTCAGACCAAACGAATCTCCAATTATTAGATTCAGCCAAGGACCTCGCACCGGAAAACAGTCTCTTGTTAGCTGGCGTGAGATGATTATTAAAGCAGCATGGAAGTCATTTGGAACATATACAGGGTGTCCACGCTAAGTGTGAACAGATTTTTTTTAAATATATCAATCACTTTTTCCTAGATGAAATCAATTGCAATATAGCATATGCTGAAGGGCACTCCCTAGGGGGGCATTAACAGACTCCTAAGGCAATGTCTTAATTAACTTTCAATAATTAACTTTTTCATTATAAAAGCTACGAAGTTGCTCCAATGAGAACATCTGATCTCTTCGGTCACCAGATACCAAAAATCCGTTCTGTAGATCTTCCGCAAAAAAATTCGTGAAGGAATGCCATTTTTTTCTTTATTTGGTTTATTGCGCACCTTCAAAGAAGCGGCTTTCCTTTAGCCCCGTGTGAGAGAGTGAAAGAGCACAGTGCCGCCTCATGCCTCGAAGATTAGCTTTAATTTGCGGAAACAAAACAAAAACACAAATCTATCGGGTGACTCTATCGCGACTGCCCTTATCTTGGGCTGCATTTTCTGTTTTCTTTTAATCTTTTTCCAGGACGCAAGAGGCGATAGTGGGCTCTTTCATCCTCTCGTATTCGTGGCGAAGGAAAGACTCGTCTCTAGAGATGCGCAATGAATAAAATAAAGAAAAAAATGGCGTTCCTTCACGAATTTTTTGCGGACGATCTA
This sequence comes from Ornithodoros turicata, assembly GCF_037126465.1. Lineage (NCBI taxonomy): Eukaryota > Metazoa > Arthropoda > Arachnida > Ixodida > Argasidae > Ornithodoros > Ornithodoros turicata. The sequence continues at coordinate 134,722,131 of NC_088201.1, forward strand.
TCGAACGGATTTTTGTGCTGAAAACGGCTTTGGTATCTGGTGACCGAAGAGATCAGATGTTCTCATTGGAGCAACTTCGTAGCTTTTATAATTATATATATATATTATATATATATAAAAGTGAAATAATAAGACTTGGACTACAGATTACAGGAACGTTAACAAAAACTAATTTATTAAATGGGCATTTTAACACATAGACTAAAAAAAGAATGGTCGACGTTTCGACAGTGGCACTGTCTTCGTCAGGACCTATATATATATATATATATATATATATACATATATAAATTATATATTATAATTATATTTATAATGTTGAAAATTAATTAAGACATTGCCTTAGGAGTCTGTTAATGCCCCCTAGGGAGTGCCCTTCAGCATATGCTATATTGCAATTGATTTCATCTCGGAAAAAGTGATTGATATATTTTTAAAAAATCTGTTTACACTTAGCGTGGACACCCTGTATTTTTCACCGCTTGATATGAACATACTACCTTCATAAACAGTCACGCAAAATATTTCCTTCGAAAAGCGCAAATTTCCTGAGAAAATTAGTTTTCAAGAATGCGCTCCGTGGCGACAGTCTCCTCTAACTCGTTTTTCGTTATCCTCGATACAAAACGGACGATGACATTTTTCCTTTCGCCATGTTGAAGGATGGCACGCGGTGGACCGCATCTATATTTCCGTGTTACCTAAGGGCCAGTTCTCACTTGGCGACGCCAGACGCGGCGTCGTGAGCAGTAACACAGCGGTAACAGAGCGGTTTCTGTGTTAGGTAACACAGAAAGGCCACGCCCCCTGATTTTTCGTCTGCTTTGGACGACGGAAGGCCACTGTGGTGGGAACATGAAAATCGTGCGCGCTGACGGTGCGGCGGAAATGCGCCTCTACTTCCGCCGCCCGTTCACGACGCCGCGTCGGACGTCGCCAAGTGAGAACTGGTCCTTGTATGTGTTGAATATGGCGGCAAGCGCACCAGTCTTTCTAGCCCACCATAGTCTCTCTAGTGCACCGCACCGCCGCTCCGCCGCCGCCGGGCAATTTTTGCTTGCGCCTCCGCCGCTCTCGGTGAGCGAAATTTCAATTTTTTCCTGCGGATTTTTCAAGTCAACAGGGTGAAAACATGAGTTACTGGGAATAATACTTCGACGATCCTATAGACCGTCCAGATTATTAGGGCCAGTTCTCACTTGGCGACGCCCGACACGGCGTCGTGAGTGGGCGGCGGAAATAGACACGCATTTCCGGAGTCGGGAGAGGACAGACGTCGAGCCAAAAAAAACGGCCACGCCGACCTTCTTTCACAACGTCGGCGAGAGCTGCCGAGAACGACAGCTGGCGACCAATTAGGTGACACAGAAAGGCCACGCCTCCCGATTTTACGTCAGCGTTGGACGACGGAATGCCACTGTAGTGGGTACATGAAAATCGTGCGCACTGACGGCGCACTCCGGTGGCGCAGCGGTAACGCGTGCGCTTGGAGACTGGGAGGTCCGCGGTTCGAATCCGCGGGCCGGCTGGGGTTTTTCCTGGGTTTCCCTCAGATGTATAATAGGCGTATGCCGGCACAGTTCCCCTGAAGTCGGCCCATGGACGCAGCTATCCTCCCCCCGAGCGGATTCCGCTCGGTCTTCCACTTTACCCTTCCTCTCCTCCTCACCACCTTTCCCTTCCCGAGAAACATGCCGCCTAATCAGGCAGGCAGACCTCTCGGGTTCCTCCCAACGACACTCCTCCTCCTCCACGGGGCGGCGGTCAATGCGCCTCTACTTCCGCCGCCCGCTTAACGACGCCGCGTCGGGCGTCGCCAGGTGAGGACTGGCCTTCAGGTGAACTGTTACAAAATGACTGTTACGAAATGAACTGTTACAAAATGTTTGTGTTGTGAATGCGCTATGAATAATTGCAAATTAATTTTCTCGATAACAATGCCGATATTTTGCGGAATAATTTTCACGCTTGCATTTCAAACAACGGCCAATCGAACGGTGATATTTCCCAGGAGTTGCTGCCACGCTACTCTTCTTTTTAGAAGATGATAGCCTATGATTTTTGTGCTTGCTGTTTTTGTCACTTTTTTCGTTATTGCTTCTGAGCTTCTTATTCTTTTTAAATATATACACTATATATACTACACTATACACACTACACTATACACTATATGCACTATATATACTTGGTTCCACGAGATACCACAAAGCAAAGTAGAAGAAGAGGAAAATCCCGTCTGGAACGAGCTTTTATTGATTCCTACATCTATACTGGATGAAGTAGAAGAACAAGATATTGGACACTGGACTTTCGCTTCGATACAAGATATTGGCTGTGTTGCCACACTAAGAAAAAGAATATCCGACTGCCTCCTCCCTCTTGTAGATCTACGCGCCAGCGAGCTGCAATTCAGCAGATGGCGACCAAACCATTGATTACTCCCTCACGTTCGACGTCCGCGTCATCAAAAAGCAGCGATTCAATCATAAAGAAGCGTGATCCATCTGAGCGCCGGTATCCACAGTTTGCAGTGCCACAGCAAGAATCAGGGCTGACCCCTACTCGACCATTCGAAGAACCGCAGAGCCTTGTACAACCGCTAGCAGTACAGCAACCATCGCGAGCTCCTTTGGAACCATACTTACACCGACCGACGTTTCGAACGCCCGAGCAGGAGCGGCTTCCTTTACTACAATTAATGCGATCACCACCCCAACAAATGCTAGAGCCATCGTTGCAGCCGCCCCTACGGCAGGCGCCACCAGCGTCTCTACAACTGCCTCCTCAACCGCCACTGCAAGCACAACCTGCATCGCCCCAATTTTACATTCCCATGTACACGGATGCACATTCAGGGATAGCATCCGTCCACGGAGAACCTCTACCGGCACCACAAGCGCTTCCAAGGGAAACTCTGTCACCAGTACCGCATGCATACGTTGAACCTGGAATCACTCCTACAACGTTGCCGAATTTATCGCGGCTGCTGGAATCTATACAAACACCGCGCGTGGAATCTCCGGATATGATGGCAACGCCCATGCTTCCACCTTCAGGGGACTACCTGCAGCAAGCATCGCAACAACCATTACTCAGCACTATACCAACAGTGCAGCCAGCTCAGACGCTGGAGCAAAACGCACATCCGCCGCTACAGTCGGCGCCGAAACGTGGGGATGATTCGCTGTCATGCGACAGTCCATCGCCCCAACCTGCTGAACAAAATTTACCATCAAAAACTCGCGAGGAGAGAATGCAAAGTGGAAGCCCTTCTGGAGTCCCCACTATTGAGGTGACCACGGACAACGACGAGAGAAGGTCTTACTATGCATGGTTTATTTGCTCCCTCACATTTGGTTCTCTCCTCCTTCCTGGCGGGCTGTTGCTGCTACCTCTATTGCTTCCTGACACGGAAGCGGATACCACTAGTACACCAGGCAACGGAAGTGTAATAAACAACGACTCAACCAGAAACGTTCCATCCGAGTGCTTCCATAACGTCACCTTAGAATCTTCCTTTCAAAGTTTATATGAAGGCAATGTGCCACGGAAGGCGTCTACACTTCCTCCGAAGACTGTCTGCTGCGTGTATAACGTTTCCCGCTTTCACAAGGCCGGAGATTGGGACTATCTCCCAAAACATATTCCATTTTACCTGTGCACCTGCGTGATTTACTGGTCCTACGGAATACGCTCCGGAACTGTGTACAGCAGAGTACCTGCTTTCGACCAGCTCTACGGCGTCAGCCAGATGGGCCGCTTAAAGATAGCCAACAGGACCATACTCCTTTTGGCGGTCGGTGGGTTCCCAGAAGACAGCGTCCATTTCTCTATGCTGCGCGACACCAGGCTCATAGGCCGTTTCACCTCCCAGTTAGTGGACACTGTGCTGGACAACAACTTCGACGGCGTCACCATCCACTGGACGTACCCTGGGGATGCCTGTGGCAGCGACGCTACCGATGCAGACACCATGGTCGATATCATGACTCGTCTGAAAGCATTATTTGGTATGAACAACCGACCAGACGCAAAGCTCAGCGCGATTTTCCCGTCTGATGTTGACGCACTCTCCGAAGGCTACAACGTGAGTGCGTTGGCCAGCATGCTCAGTTTCATGTTCTTCGAGACGCACATGATAAAATACAAAAATGCGATGTATGGCTGCTGTCGTAATGCAGACGCTACGTTCGATGCACTGCGCAAAGTTCAACGCAGATACAAGATTCCGGGGCCGATTGTTTGTTTCAGTGCAAGCGTGAAGCTGTGGGCAGTAAAACTCCTGATTGCGAAAATGATGCCGTATAGGTATGCGGGCCGTCTGCCGTCTTACTCCGTGAGCAACGAAAGAGGGAGGGTCGCAGCGTTCGAAGCGTGCGAGACAGCGAATCTGACAAAGGAAATTTGGACGCAGGGTTGCTACAAGTATTGCCAGGGGTACACTGGTACGACTGTGAAGGATGGCGTGAACACTTTCTTTCTGACGGAGTCGAAGGAGTCTTACATACTGAAAGTCGACTCACAGCACTGTATCTTAGTGCACGACATAGACTATGACTCGTACAAAAGTAATTGCGTTGGAGCGCTTGGCGTGGACAGCTTGCTAACGGAGGTTGTCGGAGCGGCAATGGATATTATCTAGGAACGTTCGACAATTCATTGATCAATTTTTCTTTATCCCACTAGAATAACACTAGACACCCGCTTTTAACTTCCTCTTTACTACGTAGTTGATTATCGTGGTTCGCCATGTATTTAATTGTTTAGGCGTTTAGTCTACAACTTTCTTTGTATTTGACTACTATGATTGACAGCACAGTTTATATGATGAGAGCCATTGCGAGTCATAGGTTGAGTGCAGAATAAAAGGAAAGGAAAACCACAGCATGGATTTTTCGTCTCTACATATATAATGGCCCGTACACTTGCATGCATCGCCGCTTCCAACTTTAGTTAGTAGTAGTTAGTTTAGTTTTAGTAGTATATAGCTGGCGCGTTCACAAACATACCTTCATAAGTGATATGTATTGTAACACTGATAAACGAAATAAGATAAGCAGCTACACACACCAAGATTTCCTGTTTGATCGCTTCACTTTGCTTGTTTACTTGTCACTGGTTTGCGTTCTGTTTCCCGTAGCGACTACCTTTGTACCTCCTCGATGTGGCTCGACAGCGCAGTGGCGTTACCGCCTGAGACAAGTTGACTCTCCCCAATGCAGTTACTGCTGTGCTGTAGAATATCTAGAGCACATTCTTCTCCATTGCCCATACTACCGACCATCCCGAACCGTACTCTCCGGATCCCTTAAAGGGACGGTCTCGTACAGCCCGGGCGATTCCGAAACTTAGCCAAAACTCTTCACTAGTACCCCAGCAAACCATTAATATCCATGGGACATCCCTACAAGGTCGCGAACGTCCTGAATATCTCGACATCCATAGGATATCTATGGGATATCGCACAATGTCATTGCGTTTTGGGCTTACTCCAGTAAACAACAGATGTCCCTGGTACGTTGGAAGGATATTGCACTCTGGATGTTTGAATGTCCCATGACAAGCAGCCTGTAGATCCTAGGGATGTCTATGGGAGATCCAGGAAATATTTGTTTGTCCTTATAGAGACGGTAACCTGAATTAAAAACACAGTAGTTGATAGGAAGGGATGTCAGAAATGTTGTTGGGTATACTGTGGGTTGATGCAGAAACACAGGAATTGCAAAGATACATCCTCGTCACCGTTACAAATGGTTTACGCCACGCTACCCCTAACGAACGTGTGTGTAACGATTTGTATTTCAGTATATGTTCCATCCAGCTCGCAAATAGAGGTTACTGCGGGTTTTTCCAAGTGGTCCAAGTGAGGCGGGCAGGGTTCGGCACTTATGCTGGCGTGTCCCATGGTGTTGCTGTACTGTGATGAAACCTGTAGGCTAAGGTAATGTATTTGTTCCCAATAGTATCAAATGGGTTAAAACACACAATAAATATTATTTGCTGGAACACAGTTGCAGTGGTCTCTACGCACTCTACAAACACTAAATATCTGATGCACAAAATTGTTAAAAGCAAAATATGTACGATATTCGTAATCTCCCGTATATATCCAAATATCCGTGATAGACGTCGCAGGGACTTTCAGTGGATCTACAAACATGGCAGAAATACTAGTCGCTGGGATATCGCATGGATGTAAAACGGATCTGTGGCAAACTCCACTGGATATCCAAACGTCCCGGGCGAGATATCTTACGGATATTTGTTGGATGTATCTGGTTTGCTGGGTGTACACATGCAACTGTCAAAGTTGCATACAGAATAACCGAGTCGTTTTCGAGGAATTTGTCGAAACGCGCCTTAGTAGCAGACGACGCAACCTGCGTTCACTCTCATGCAACGTCATGCAAGACGTCGGCGGTCGGCCTGCGGGTACGTCGCCGTTGTCATATAGCAATTGGAACCTGCAGAAGGACCTTGGGTTGAGTTATCCCCTTTGCTGTCGAAATGGGGACACGTAGACATATAACTCCGCGAGCGGATAATGTAGCCCGTGCATGGACTGTGGGGTCTCCGACAATGTGGCGCATAATCGGATACGTGGAAGCCAAGTCACGTGTTTTCTTTCCGCGAGTATTTAATGCAGTTTTTCAAAAAACACGCACTCCTTCTCCGTGTACGTCGTCAGCCACACTTCATTTCGAAACATGATCAGTGTACAACGAGGAGTGTAATGGAAGCACGCGTAGTATATTTTTGGTCGGAGCTGTAATGCGACCTCGTGCGCCGATGGCCGGCAACTTCAGATTTGTGATTTTGGGTGGAGTTGTTCTACGAGTTCGAACTTGTCTTTGAGGATTCATATAGTTGTTCTAAACCACCATGTGCCCACTTTTTAGGATGTGCGTTTTTCGCCTGCGAACTGAAAGAAAATGTACGAGAGTTGTCGCGATCCCCAGTGACTTCTGAAAGTCGTCTGCTCACGCCGATGCACTTACGCACGCGAGCGCAGACGATTTCTGTATCCTATCACGGCCTTTCCCGCAGGCCGACGTGGCCGTTCTTATTGTTGCCAACACAGATCGCGGCATGCTCTGCAATATTTACCAATTTAATTCGTTTATTTAATAACCATGACGTGCTTTGTCGGGTAAATTTGCAGCATTCCACTTTCAACAAAGGGCAATCGAATGGTACACTTTATGAGAGGGGCAGGGGGTGCGACACCGTCCCTTTAACGAGCTGGACTCTCGCCCCCCTCTCTCTTACAAAAATTGCTCCCTGGCCACATCCAGCCCACCAGCGCTCTGCCCTCAAAGCTCTCTCCACCTTTCTGTATACCATAGGACTTAGATCCTTATTGTGAAGGGGCTCATTATTTCATTCCCCGCGTCACCACCAGCAATGGGGTAGGGTGTCGCCCTGGCGATGAAACTCCCCATTCATCATCGCGCAATAAAGTTGTTGTTTCTGTACGCTTAATGTTCCTCTGATTCATCACAGGCTGCTGCGTGACACACAATCGCAAGGTTTATAGACGCGACTTGCGCCCCTACGTCATCGATTACATTTCACCGCCGCGCAAAGCATGCTGGTGGGCATCTATCAACCTTATCCACCAACCCCTCTCACACTTTGTTCTTGTCAAACATTTTTATAACTGAATCGCCACTTGAACAACAGTAGTTTATTTGCAGAGTGTATCACTTGGCATTGCAAATACCTGCTTTCACAACCAGCACGTATGTCATTGTTACGGAATTGGAGTTCACGGTAAGCCTCTATAAGGCAGCCGTCATGTAGAGGCTGGCATGTAGGGGCCAGCTAATCCTCGTTGCTTACTGTTGGCAGTGTCATAAACCCCCATCTCCCTGATCCCACGATTTCCGCTTCCGTCCGCTTCCACACGAATTCGCGAAATTAAGGTCCCGCGAAATACTGTAAAAGCCTTTAGTACGTATTCACCAGCCGACTTGAACCATTGGTTTAGTGACGTCAGGTTTAAATCGATCACGTGATCTCTCCGGCTATGAAGAGCGGTTGACCAAAGGGTTGACCACAACGCATGCGCTCTATTGACATTGTCATGAGATGGTTGAGGGGAGGGAGAAAGTAGCAGACGACAGGACTGCGAAGAGGAAGGCTCCCGTTTGGTTTTTGACTATGAGGTTGTTAGAAGAAGAAAAGCAGAAGAAAAGTTCAGGCGCCGCTGGCGCTGCTGCAGGTGGTTACGGATCATGGTGTCGGTAATCGGCGGTTATGCCTACCTAGAGCACTAGAGAAACAAGTTTCAGAGTACCGCCAACCGCTTGACTCGTCTTGGCTTGGTTGGGCGCTGCCTCCGTCGCCGCCATTTCCCTTCTACCGGTCATATGCGTCCATATGGACCGCTTGAACGCCCGACTACAAGAACTACATTTTCTTAAAGAAATCGCATGAGATTACTGCTCTCTGCAAACGCAACCGTGCGCTAAAAGAGAGTAATTAAAGTGGTTCTCGAGTATTTTCTGGTTCGAGTATAATCGTTGTAGCGTAGCTAACTGCAACCGCAACCCTGAATACATGGCCCCATACGACGGTCTTTGAAACGAGAAAATTTGTGTAGTTATAACCTTGAACAACAATTAAACCATTCAAACATCAATCATGGAAGTGCACTTCAGATGACATTTATTGAGCTAAAGATGCAATCTTGAAATTTAAAATAAGAGAAGGAGTCCTCGTTTTGGCGGAACATGCATTCAGCTGTCTGTGTCAGCGCAAGTGCACTTGATGATGGAAACCATAGTGCTGTCTTGTCTTTCCGTGCACTATAGAGCTTCAGCGCAGTAAGATCAGCATGTGCTGCATTTCTGTCGGAGTGTATCCTCGCAGTGTTGACACAACTTGTACTTTCTGACCACGTTGCTGAGTACATAGCCAGTTAAGTAATGCAAACTCTGCTGTTCCTCCTCTGAAAGGTCAATTTCTACACGGTCCACGACCAGATTGCTGTCTGGGGGTGAAGAATCCACCTTCTTTGTAGGGAGAATCTCCAACAGCTCTTCACACTCATCAGTTTCGTATGAGCAGTTTTTGGTTTCCTAAAAAAAAACTGGCTCAACACGATCATTCTGAGGGTCATCTTAGACTCTCTTGCACGAGAAATTGGGTTCTTGCTTCGCACCATACTGAAGAGATTTTCCAGAGCATCCTGTGTGAAGCGGCTCAATAGGATTAACCAAGTAGTATTCTCTCAGGCACAAGGCAGGCGTCGTTGATAGAATTATTCCTGTCTGCGCCGACCATCGTTCCGTGTTCCATCGGTTACAATCATTCCTGTCATAATCGTGATAAAGTCCTCCAGGAAACAACGAGCCTCTGCAGCAGCATTTTCTCTTAGATTGCTCAGTGCAATACCCACTGACCGGGATGTCATTAGACTGAACCACCTAAACACTTGGTCAAGAAACCATGCCGTGGTGAGGGCTCCTCTTTCTATCTTTCACTCTTGCACCAGCATTCTAAGAGCAGCACTGGCAGTATTATTAAATAAGGCATACGCAGGCCCAACCTTCATCTTGTCGTAGTGATTGGGATTTAGGTCCTTCAGTTGGAGGTGTGGCACAAGTTTGAGATCATTTTCTGCGACCAGCTTGCAGAGCTGTTCCACATGATCGATGGATACCTGAAACCGGAGAATAAAAGCTGCACCCATGAAGCTGATATCACAGTAGGTCGAGTATACTGTATGTCCCATGCGATATGTCCTCCTTCCAACAGTGGTCGATTATATTCCTTATTACTTGGGAGATCGTACTTCTTCACGGTGGCCTCGCTGACGATGAATGATTGCCTCCGAACCATGTGCCCACGCAAGTTCTTTAGGAGATGAGGGGGGTCAGCAATGAAGTACAGGCGCCTTCCTTTATCACATGGGTGGAGGCATGGAAGTGTTCGGGTTCGCGTATTTGGATGCCACAATACTGCACAACCTCCAGACTTCTTGCGTCATTCTTGCCTTCTGGGATGCAAAATAAAGCTTTGCCGTCCTCTGACCTGTTGCTGCACTTGTACGCGCAGCAGCCAGGCATTTTTCGCGTGTCTGTGCGTCTATTCTGAAGCAAATCACGATCGCGTAGAGAAACAGAGAAAACACCAGCGTAGACCAGCTCGCAGACTCCGATTTTGGAAGGGATATGGGCGCCGGGAGTCACGTGAGCAAAGCCGGCCAATGGCCATCGCGGCGGCGTAGGGAAAAGGCTGGCGGTACTCTGGAACTTGTTTTTCTAGTGCTCTATGCCTACCTCTGTTTTTGTTAATGACACGCTCTGCGAGATATGGATATAGTCTCTAAAAAAAGTGTACATAGAGAGCCTTTGCCTTAGTTGAAAGGCAGCAGTACGTATCCTTCCACGGGTGAACATTGTGCTTTTGTCAGTGTTCGGTTGTCGATAGTGGCTGCGTTTATAATAACTTCATCCGCATCGACCATCGCTTTTTTTATCGTCTGTGGTGCGATCTGTGTGGTGAACTGCAACGATCAAGCTAGCCTCTCAATTGATGGGCATTCCAGCAGCATCTTTTATACGCTTTCGAGCCTGATGTCATGTTCGCAACGTGTGTGCAAGTGTTTGATCACTGCGTAGGCTATGTAAACAGAAATAAGATTGATACAAGGATGGCCTTATCCTGCAGGTGACTCCCACACGCAACTTTTACGGTTTTATAGTTTTAAGAAATCGGCGTGGTACTTTCAGCGTGTGACAAATCTGCAACGCGTTGCATCTCTTCGCTGGCTGTGTTTCTTTGGAGTGCGACTCATACAGAAAAGTACTGAGGATGCTGCCTTGTTTACGTCCTCGTCCTGTGAGTGTGTTTCTCCTCTGTCTGTTTCTTTCAGTTTGTTTAGCGCGGTTTTCGTCATGTTACCCAGGGCGTCCCTGCTTGTGAGAGTGGAGCTTGCCAGTGTCGTGACCCCCTGTCAGTGCCGGTGCCGTGCTTACCAGTGACCTCTTTTATTTCTGCATTTCAGCGTATAACATTATTGTAAAAAACATTAAGCACTAAATTGATTGTTCTGTTCATCCAACAAAAATTCGTCATTACTTTGTGACTGTCTCTTGCTCTGCTGAAATTTCACAAGATGGAAACATGCCTCATGTATACAGGGTGTCCCAGCTAACTGCGAACATATTTTTAAAAAAATATATGTGACACTTTTACCAAAATGAAATCAATTGCAATATAGCATATGCTGAAGGGCACTCCTTAGGAGGGCACTAGCAAAGTCCAAAAGTAGTGTCTTAGTTAACTTTCATTAATTAACTTTTTAATTATAAAAGCTACGAAGTTGTCCCAATGAGAACATCTGTTCCATTCGGTTACCTGATACCGTAGCCGTTTTCAGAACAAAAATCCGTTCGATAGATCGCCCGCAAAAAGATTAATGAAGGAACACCATTTTTTTCTTTATTTTGTTCATCGCGCATCTTCAGAGACGCGTATATCCTTCATCCCCAACGTGAGAGAGGGAAGGAGCACAGTGCCGCCTCATGCGCCGAAGATGAGCTTTAACTTGTGGAAACAAAACAAAAACAAATGTATCGGGTGACTCTATCGGAACTGGCCTTATCTTGGGTTGCATTTTCTGTTGTATTTTACTCTTTTTCCAGGACGCGAGAGGCGATAGTGTGCTCTTTCTCCCTCTCACATTCTATCGAACAGATTCTTGTTCTGAAAACGGCTACGATATCAGGTGACCGAAAGGAACAGATGTTCTCATTGGGACAACTTTGTAGCTTATATAATTAAGAAGTTAATTAATGAAAGTTAATGAAGACATTGCCTTTGGACTTTGCTAATGACCTCCTAGGGAGTGTCCCTCAGCATATGCTATATTGCAATTGATTTCATCTCGGAAAAAGTGTTATATATATTTTTAAAAAATATGTTCGCAGTTAGCTGGGACCCCCCGTATACTTGTCCTCACTTGTCATCTGCTATGATGCCCTTGACATCGCAGATGTAATAATTGCTAAAATAAACTGCCACACTTGAATGCCATTACACTGCATCCAACCCATTCAGGATTTGTAGTTTATTGAGACCATATACACAAAATATAGATGTTAAAATGAACCAAATATCTCATCAAGAAAGGTGTCTTATGATCTCAGTTATCTCGCGACTGAACCACGCAATTATTATTATTAGGATGTCTTATACCAGTTTCAATAGTGGTGTTTCAATGCTAGAGCAAACAGGAATGGACCAAAGAAAACACACACAACAGCAACTGCAACATCAGCTACAAACAAGCCTGTGCTTTTTGTTCAATAATTGCAATGTGCTTATTTGTTCAAAGCCATATATTCTTACCGAAACACTTTTACACCCCTTGTTGGGCACTTATCTATTTTTCCTGTCTATCTACCCATCTATTCTCTATTTCCGACCTATTTTGTATCTAAAATTTTGAACGTGGTAGTGCCGCGTCTAAATTTCATTGCGTTGCAGTTTGTTCTTGCTGGAAAGGCTGCCCTGATAGCTGTGCTCCACACAACACAGGCTGGAAAACTAAGTTTTCCATTGCCGGAAGGGGAGCTTCACCCTTTTCTATGTCTCCCACAGCCGAGGGAAGAACAAAGTCCTCACATAAGGCGGGAGAGGGACGATGGAACGGAGTAACTAACAACCAAGACAGTTTCCAGAAGACGAACTGCCTACAGTTGACTAGGCTGCCGCTTAAATAGGCACAGAGCATGGACCTGAGCGCTGGTACCACTGTGGCTCAACTTTATTTTAACACAAACACATACAAAACAACGAGGACCGAGGGTGTCGCCCCCGCAGATGTGCTACAGATACACGAAGCCATTTACGAAGGGAAGGAAGAGGAGCGCAGGAAAACATAACAAGACGAAAAATGTCAAGAGAGACCAAACAAGCATATAAGCATACAAAATATCGCGACACCTCCCCCCTACGAAGAGTGTCCCCACTCTTCAAAAATACCATAGTACATAGCACAACAACATAACAAACAGTGAATAGAATAACAAAGATTCATTGTTACTTCCGAGTAGCGTCAAAGCGTTTAAAACATTGGGCTATTGATAATGGCACATCAGTAATATACAAAGTCAGCGTGTTCGTTAGGTCGCGCGTTACGACGAGGCCGGCTATGTGCATCGGCATCGTTCGTAGGTGCGTCGTCCTCGACATCCGATGAGTCGTCGTCACTAAAAAATTCGTCCTCGGTGTTACTGGATTTGCCAAGGTCCGAGGCTCCATGGTCCTCCGGCGCATCATCTGAACTATCTGGATCGCTGTCTGAGCTGTCTAATTCCCATTCCAGGTGAAACGGCTTCCCGGGCAACATTCACTACATCTGTATTGGAGTCAGTTCTTTTTTCTAATTCCCAATCGTTTTCCGCAGTCTGCCTTACAAGTCGCAATGGGCCGTGGTAGCAGTGTAAAAGCTTCGTTGTCCTGTTCTTCGACCTTGCCGGTGACCATACGTAGACGAAGTCGCCAGGTTGGCAGCTGTGCCCCCGTCTGCATTGATCGTAGCGCTGCTTGTTCTTCTGCTGCGTATTTGTCTCCCTTTCGGCAACAATTTCACGGGCACGCTGGAGGCGATGTTGTACTATTTGTGGGTCATCACAGGAACGTTCGCTGGGAAGTGTTGGCTCATATATCCGTGCAGGTGAAAGAAGGGAGCGTACCCAGTCGTCTCGTGCTGGGAAGAATTATATGCAAACAAAACATACGGAAGAAATTCGTCCCAGTACGTCCTGGTGGTTCGCTGACATGTACATGCTTATCATGTCCAGCAAGGTCTCTCACAGAGCCCGTTCGTTTGCGGATGATAAGCTGTTGTCTTTGCATGATTGGTCTTCAGCAGGACGAGTATTTCCTCTAGTAGTGTTGCCACAAAGTGCTGCCCGCGATCTGTGATCAGCTTCTCCGGAGCACCATGTTTGAGCACGATGTTCTCAACGAATCCTTTGGCGCACAGGATGCAGTGGCTGCTGGAGTTGCAACGGTTTCCGCAAACTTGGAGTCGTATAGTCCGTCATTTCTAGGATGTAACGGTTACCGGTCTTCGACTCCGTAAGTGGGCCCACAAAATCCATTCCAACCTGCTGAAAGGGGCGCGAAACAGGTGGAATGGGTTGCAGGAACCCCATTGGCTTGAGGGGAGGCGCTTTCCTTGTCTGACAATCTTTGCAGCCCATCACATACTTCGTAACGTCTGAACACATTTTCGGCCAGAAGTACCCGCCTCGTATCTTCTCACATGTGCGCTTGATACCCAGGTGGGCTGCCGTTATGTCATCATGGCAAGTTCGAAGTATCTCAGGATGAAGGCACCTAGGAACTACGAGAACAAACTTTGTGTCCTCTTCACTCTTGGCTCTGCGGTGGAGTACACCGTCGATCATCAGAATGCTCTGGCTGTACGTTTTACTTTACGCTCAACCTGGTCATCCGAGTTTTCCAAATGTTGAATAATTCTTGCCAAGAATGGAACACCTTTTTGCTGCCCTACGAGATTTCCTTGGTCCATGATCAGAAGCGGTAGCACGGGTTCTTCACTTACTGGAGCTGGATCACAGGGAAGGCGGGATAAGGCATCGCCGTTATTGTTCTTCCCCCCTGCTCGATGGCGTATTGTGATGTTAAATTCTTGAAGGAGAGGGGACCACCTGATCAGTCGTCCGTTTGGATTCTTTAGATTCATTAGCCATGTGAGACTAGTTTGTCCTAAAGCGTCTTCCAAAAACCACGTGCAAAAACGAAACTCTTATATTTCTGGCCTAGAGGGAAACGCAGGAGGGCAAAATGTGTCGAAAAGTGGGTCTCTTGTGGCGCCGCGGCAGTCTTGTACGGAATGAAGAAAGTAGAATGTGACAGCATCAGCTACGTTAATTTTTACGTCATCTGAAAAGCGACAATCCTGCATGGGAACGTTTGTACCAAAGCGTCTTCCAAAAACCACGTGCAAAAACGGAACTCTTATATTTTCGCCCTAGAGGGAAACACAGGATACGAAATGTGTAGAATAGTGGGATTATTGTGGCGCCACCGCAGTCGTGTACGGAATGAAGCAAGTAAAATGTGACAGCATCAGCTACGTTATTTTTTACGTCATCTGAAAAGCGACAATCCTGCACGGAAACGTTTGTCCTAAAACGTCTTCCAAAAACCACGTGCAAAAACGAAACTCTTATATTTCTGGCCTAGAGGGAAACGCAGGAGGGCGAAATGTGTCGAAAAGAGGGTCTCTTGTGGCGCCGCGGCAGTCGTGTACGGAATGAAGAAAGTAATGGCCAGTTCTCACTTGGCGACGCCCGACGCGACGTCGCGAGCGAGCGGCGGAAATAGACGTGCATTTCCGGCGTTGGAAGAGGAGAGACGTCGAGCCAAAAAATTGCCATGCCGGTCTCTTTCACGACGTCGGCGAGAGGTGGCGAGAACGATACACTGACGACCAATAAGATGACAGAGAAAGGCCACGCCTCTTCAGTTTTCGTCTGCTTTGGGCGACGGAATGCCACTGTGGTGGGAACATGAAAATCATGCGCCTTGACGGGGCGGCGGAAATGCCCGTCTACTTCCGCCGTCCGTTCACGACGCCGCGTCGGGCGTCGCCAAGTGAGAACTGGCCATAAGATGTGACAGCATCAGCTACGTTATTTTTTACGTCATCTGAAAAGCGACAATCCTGCATGGAAACGTTTGTCCTAAAACGTCTTCCAAAAACCACGTGCAAAAACGAAACTCTTATATTTCTGGCCTAGAGGGAAACACAGGAGGGCGAAATGTGTAGAATAGTGGGATTATTGTGGCGCCACCGCAGTCGTGTACAGAATGAAGAAAGTAAAACGTGGCAGCATCAGCTACGTTATTTTTTACGTTATCTGAAAAATGACAATCCTGCATGGAAACGTTTGTCCTAAAACGTCTTCCAAAAACCACGTGCAAAAACGAAACTCTTATATTTCTGGCCTAGGGGGAAACACAGGAGGGCGAAATGTGTAGAATAGTGGGTCTCTTGTGGCGCCGCGGCAGTCGTGTACGGAATGAAGAAAGTAAAATGTGACAGCATCAGCTACGTTATTTTTTACGGCTACTGAAAAGCGACAATACTGCATGGAAACGTTTGTCCTAAAACGTCTTTCAAAAACCACGTGCAAAAACGAAACTCTTATATTTCTGGCCTAGAGGGAAACGCAGGAGGGCGAAATGTGCCGAATAGTGGGTCTCTTGTGGCGCCGCGGCAGTCGTGTACGGAATGAAGAAAGTAAAATGTGACAGCATCAGCTACGTTATTTTCTACGTCATCTGAAAAGCGACAATCCTGCATGGAAACGTTTGTCCTAAAGCGTCTTCCAAAAGCCACGTGCAAAAACGAAACTCTTATATTTTCGACCTAGAGAGAAACACATGAGGGCGAAATGTGTCGAAAAGTGGGTCTATCGTGGCGCCCCCGCAGTCGTGTACGGAATGAAGAAAGTAAAATATGACAGCATCAACAACGTTATTTTTCACGTCATCTGAAAAGCGACAATCGTGCATGGAAACGTATGTCCTAAAGCGTCTTCCAAAAGCCACGTGCAAAAACGAAACTCTTATATTTTCGACCTAGAGAGAATCACAGGAGGGCGAAATATGTCGAAAACTAGGTCTCTTGTGGCGCCCCCGCAGTCGTGTACCGAATGAAGAAAGTAAAATGTGACAGCATCAGCTACGTTATTTTTCACGTCATCTGAAAATCGACAATCCTGCATGGAAACGTTTGTCCTAAAACGTCTTCCAAAAACCAGGTGCAAAAACGAAACTCTTATATTTCTGGCCTAGAGGGAAACGCAGGAGGACGAAATGTGTAGAATAGTGGGATTATTGTGGCGCCACCGCAGTCGTGTACAGAATGAAGAAAGTAAAACGTGGCAGCATCAGCTACGTTATTTTTTACGTTATCTGAAAAATGACAATCCTGCATGGAAACGTTTGTCCTAAAACGTCTTCCAAAAACCACGTGCAAAAACGAAACTCTTATATTTCTGGCCTAGGGGGAAACACAGGAGGGCGAAATGTGTAGAATAGTGGGTCTCTTGTGGCGCCGCGGCAGTCGTGTACGGAATGAAGAAAGTAAAATGTGACAGCATCAGCTACGTTATTTTTTACGGCTACTGAAAAGCGACAATACTGCATGGAAACGTTTGTCCTAAAACGTCTTTCAAAAACCACGTGCAAAAACGAAACTCTTATATTTCTGGCCTAGAGGGAAACGCAGGAGGGCGAAATGTGCCGAATAGTGGGTCTCTTGTGGCGCCGCGGCAGTCGTGTACGGAATGAAGAAAGTAAAATGTGACAGCATCAGCTACGTTATTTTCTACGTCATCTGAAAAGCGACAATCCTGCATGGAAACGTTTGTCCTAAAGCGTCTTCCAAAAGCCACGTGCAAAAACGAAACTCTTATATTTTCGACCTAGAGAGAAACACATGAGGGCGAAATGTGTCGAAAAGTGGGTCTATCGTGGCGCCCCCGCAGTCGTGTACGGAATGAAGAAAGTAAAATATGACAGCATCAACAACGTTATTTTTCACGTCATCTGAAAAGCGACAATCGTGCATGGAAACGTATGTCCTAAAGCGTCTTCCAAAAGCCACGTGCAAAAACGAAACTCTTATATTTTCGACCTAGAGAGAATCACAGGAGGGCGAAATATGTCGAAAACTAGGTCTCTTGTGGCGCCCCCGCAGTCGTGTACCGAATGAAGAAAGTAAAATGTGACAGCATCAGCTACGTTATTTTTCACGTCATCTGAAAATCGACAATCCTGCATGGAAACGTTTGTCCTAAAACGTCTTCCAAAAACCAGGTGCAAAAACGAAACTCTTATATTTCTGGCCTAGAGGGAAACGCAGGAGGACGAAATGTGTCGAGTAGTGCATCTCTTGTGGCGCCCCCGAAGTCGTGTACGGAATGAAGAAACTAAAATGTGACAGCATCAGCTACGTTATTTTTTACGTAATCTGAAAAGCAACAATCCTGCATTGAAAACATTTGTCCTAAAGCGTGTTCCAAAAACCACGTGCAAAAACGAAAGTCGTATATTTCTGGCCTAGAGGGAAACACAGGAGGGCGAAATGTGTCGAGTAGTGGGTCTGTTGTGGCGCCGCCGCAGTCATGTACGTAATGAAGAAAGTAAAATGTGACAGCATCAGCTACGTTATTTTTTGCGTCAGCTGAAAAGCAGCAATCCTGCATGGAAACGTTTGTCCTAAAGCGTCTTCCAAAAGCCACGTGCAAAAACGAAACTCTTATATTTTCGACCTAGAGGGAAACACAGGATGGCGAAATGTCGAATAGTGGTGGCGCCCCCGCAGTCGTGTACGGAATGAAGAAAGTAAAATGTGCCAGGAAGAGCTACGTTATTTTTTACATCAGCTGAAAAGCAACAATCCTGCATGGAAAAGTATGTCCTGAAGCGTCTTCCAAAAACAACGTGCAAAAACGAAAGTCTTATATTTCTAGCCTAGAGGGAAACACAGGAGGGCGAAATGTGTCGAGTAGTGCATCTCTTGTGGCGCCCCCGCAGTCGTGTACGGAATGAAGAAAGTAAAATGTGACAGCATCAGCTACGTTCTTTTTTACGTTATTTGAAAAGCAACAATCCTGCATTGAAAACATTTGTCCTAAAGCGTGTTCCCAAAACCACGTGCAAAAACGAAAGTCGTATATTTCTGGCCTAGAGGGAAACACAGGAGGGCGAAATGTGTCGAGTAGTGGGTCTGTTGTGGCGCCGCCGCAGTCATGTACGTAATGAAGAAAGTAAAATGTGACAGCATCAGCTACGTTATTTTTTGCGTCAGCTGAAAAGCAGCAATCCTGCATGGAAACGTTTGTCCTAAAGCGTCTTCCAAAAGCCACGTGCAAAAACGAAACTCTTATATTTTCGACCTAGAGGGAAACACAGGATGGCGAAATGTCGAATAGTGGTGGCGCCCCCGCAGTCGTGTACGGAATGAAGAAAGTAAAATGTGCCAGGAAGAGCTACGTTATTTTTTACATCAGCTGAAAAGCAACAATCCTGCATGGAAAAGTATGTCCTGAAGCGTCTTCCAAAAACCACGTGCAAACACGAAAGTCGTATATTTTCGCCCTAGAGGGAAACACAGGAGGGCGAAATGTGTCGAATAGTGGGTGTATTGTGGCGCCACCGCAGTCGTGTACGGAATGAAGAAAGTAAAATGTGACAGCATCAGCTACGTTATTTTTTACGGCTACTGAAAAGCGACAATACTGCATGGAAACGTTTGTCCTAAAACGTCTTTCAAAAACCACGTGCAAAAACGACTCTTATATTTCTGGCCTAGAGGGAAACGCAAGAGGGCGAAATGTGTCGAAAAGTGGGTCTCTTGTGGCCCCGCGGCAGTCGTGTACGGAATGAAGAAAGTAAAATGTGACAGCATCAGCTACGTTATTTTTTACGTCATCTGAAAAGCGACAATCATGCATGGAAACGTTTGTCTTCCAAAAACAACGTGCAAAAACGAAAGTCTTATATTTCTAGCCTAGAGGGAAACACAGGAGGGCGAAATGTGTCGAATACTGGGTGTATTGTGGCGCCACCGCAGTCGTGTACGGAATGAAGCAAGTAAAATGTGACAGCGTCAGCTACGTTATTTTTTACGGCTACTGAAAAGCGACAATCCTGCATGGAAACGTTTGTACCAAAGGGTCTTCCAAGAACCACGTGCAAAAACGGAACTCTTATATTTTCGCCCTAGAGGGAAACACAGGAGGACGAAATGTGTCGAGTAGTGCATCTCTTGTGGCGCCCCCGAAGTCGTGTACGAAATGAAGAAACTAAAATGTGACAGCATCAGCTACGTTATTTTTTACGTTATCTGAAAAGCAACAATCCTGCATTGAAAACATTTGTCCTAAAGCGTGTTCCAAAAACCACGTGCAAAAACGGAACTCTTATATTTTCGCCCTAGAGGGAAACACAGGAGGGCGAAATATGTCGAGTAGTGGGTCTATTGTGGCGCCGCCGCAGTCATGTACGTAATGAAGAAAGCAAAATATGACAGCATCAGCTACGTTATTTTTTACGTCAGCCGAAAAGCGACAATCCTGCATGGAAAAGTATGTCCTGAAGCGTCTTCCAAAAACCACGTGCAAAGACGAAACTCTTATATTTTCGACCTAGAGAGAAACACAGGAGGGCGAAATGTGTCGAATAGTGGTGGCGCCCCCGCAGTCGTGTACGGAATGAAGAAAGTAAAATGTGCCAGGAAGAGCTACGTTATTTTTTACATCAGCTGAAAAGCAACAATCCTGCATGGAAAAGTATGTCCTGAAGCGTCTTCCAAAAACCACGTGCAAAAACGAAAGTCGTATATTTTCGCCCTAGAGGGAAACACAGGAGGGCGAAATGTGTCGAATAGTGGGTGTATTGTGGCGCCACCGCAGTCGTGTACGGAATGAAGAAAGTAAAATGTGACAGCATCAGCTACGTTATTTTTTACGGCTACTGAAAAGCGACAATACTGCATGGAAACGTTTGTCCTAAAACGTCTTTCAAAAACCACGTGCAAAAACGAAACTCTTATATTTCTGGCCTAGAGGGAAACGCAAGAGGGCGAAATGTGTCGAAAAGTGGGTCTCTTGTGGCGCCGCGGCAGTCGTGTACGGAATGAAGAAAGTAAAATGTGACAGCATCAGCTACGTTATTTTTTACGTCATCTGAAAAGCGACAATCATGCATGGAAACGTTTGTCCTAAAGCGTCTTCCAAAAACAACGTGCAAAAACGAAAGTCTTATATTTCTAGCCTAGAGGGAAACACAGGAGGGCGAAATGTGTCGAATACTGGGTGTATTGTGGCGCCACCGCAGTCGTGTACGGAATGAAGAAAGTAAAATGTGACAGCGTCAGCTACGTTATTTTTTACGGCTACTGAAAAGCGACAATCCTGCATGGAAACGTTTGTACCAAAGGGTCTTCCAAAAACCACGTGCAAAAACGGAACTCTTATATTTTCGCCCTAGAGGGAAACACAGGAGGGCGAAATATGTCGAGTAGTGGGTCTATTGTGGCGCCGCCGCAGTCATGTACGTAATGAAGAAAGCAAAATATGACAGCATCAGCTACGTTATTTTTTACGTCAGCCGAAAAGCGACAATCCTGCATGGAAAAGTATGTCCTGAAGCGTCTTCCAAAAACCACGTGCAAAGACGAAACTCTTATATTTTCGACCTAGAGAGAAACACAGGAGGGCGAAATGTGTCGAATAGTGGGTGTATTGTGGCGCCACCGCAGTCGTGTACGGAATGAAGAAAGTAAAATGTGACAGCATCAGCTACGTTATTTTTACGGCTAGTGAAAAGCGACAATACTGCATAGAAACGTTTGTCCTAAAACGTCTTTCAAAAACCACGTGCAAAAACGAAACTCTTATATTTCTGGCCTAGAGGGAAACACAGGAGGGCGAAATGTGTGAATAGTGGGTGTATTGTGGCGCCACCGCAGTCGTGTACGGAATGAAGAAAGTAAAATGTGACAGCGTCAGCTACGTTATTTTTTACGGCTACTGAAAAGCGACAATACTGCATGGAAACGTTTGTCCTAAAACGTCTTTCAAAAACCACGTGCAAAAACGAAACTCTTATATTTCTGGCCTATAGGGAAACACAGGAGGGCGAAATGTGTCGAATAGTGGGTGTATTGTGGCGCCACCGCAGTCGTGTACGGAATGAAGAAAGTAAAATGTGACAGCGTCAACTACGTTATTTTTTACGGCTACTGAAAAGCTACAATACTGCATGGAAACGTTTGTCATAAAACGTCTTTCAAAAACCACGTGCAAAAACGAAACTCTTATATTTCTGGCCTAGAGGGAAACGCAGGAGGGCGAAATGTGTCGAAAAGTGGGTCTCTTGTGGCGCCGCGGCAGTCGTGTACGGAATGAAGAAAGTAAAATGTGACAGCATCAGCTACGTTATTTCTTACGTCATCTGAAAAGCGACAATCATGCATGGAAACGTTTGTCTTCCAAAAACAACGTGCAAAAACGAAAGTCTTATATTTCTAGCCTAGAGGGAAACACAGGAGGGCGAAATGTGTCGAATACTGGGTGTATTGTGGCGCCACCGCAGTCGTGTACGGAATGAAGCAAGTAAAATGTGACAGCGTCAGCTACGTTATTTTTTACGGCTACTGAAAAGCGACAATCCTGCATGGAAACGTTTGTACCAAAGGGTCTTCCAAAAACCACGTGCAAAAACGGAACTCTTATATTTTCGCCCTAGAGGGAAACACAGGAGGACGAAATGTGTCGAGTAGTGCATCTCTTGTGGCGCCCCCGAAGTCGTGTACGAAATGAAGAAACTAAAATGTGACAGCATCAGCTACGTTATTTTTTACGTTATCTGAAAAGCAACAATCCTGCATTGAAAACATTTGTCCTAAAGCGTGTTCCAAAAACCACGTGCAAAAACGGAACTCTTATATTTTCGCCCTAGAGGGAAACACAGGAGGGCGAAATATGTCGAGTAGTGGGTCTATTGTGGCGCCGCCGCAGTCATGTACGTAATGAAGAAAGCAAAAAATATGACAGCATCAGCTACGTTATTTTTTACGTCAGCCGAAAAGCGACAATCCTGCATGGAAAAGTATGTCCTGAAGCGTCTTCCAAAAACCACCTGCAAAAACGAAAGTCGTATATTTTCGCCCTAGAGGGAAACACAGGAGGGCGAAATGTGTCGAATAGTGGGTGTATTGTGGCGCCACCGCAGTCGTGTACGGAATGAAGAAAGTAAAATGTGACAGCATCAGCTACGTTATTTTTTACGGCTACTGAAAAGCGACAATACTGCATAGAAACGTTTGTCCTAAAACGTCTTTCAAAAACCACGTGCAAAAACGAAACTCTTATATTTCTGGCCTAGAGGGAAACACAGGAGGGCGAAATGTGTGAATAGTGGGTGTATTGTGGCGCCACCGCAGTCGTGTACGGAATGAAGAAAGTAAAGTGTGACAGCGTCAGCTACGTTATTTTTTACGGCTACTGAAAAGCGACAATACTGCATGGAAACGTTTGTCCTAAAACGTCTTTCAAAAACCACGTGCAAAAACGAAACTCTTATATTTCTGGCCTAGAGGGAAACACAGGAGGGCGAAATGTGTCGAGTAGTAAATCTCTTGTGGCGCCCCCGCAGTCGTGTACGGAATGAAGAAAGTAAAATGTGACAGCATCAGCTACGTTCTTTTTTACGTTATTTGAAAAGCAACAATCCTGCATTGAAAACATTTGTCCTAAAGCGTCTTCCAAAACCACGTGCAAAGACGAAACTCTTATATTTTCCACCTAGAGAGAAACACAGGGGGACGAAATGTGTCGAAAAGTGGGTCTATCGTGGCGCCCCCGCAGTCGTGTACGGAATGAAGAAAGTAAAATGTGACAGCATCAGCTACGTTATTTTTTACGGCATCTGAAAAGCGACAATCCTGCATGGAAACGTTTGTCCTAAAGCGTCTTCCAAAAACAACTTGCAAAAACGAAAGTCTTATATTTCTAGCCTAGAGGGAAACACAGGACGGCGAAATGTGTCGAGTAGTGCATCTCTTGTGGCGCCCCCGCAGTCGTGTACGGAATGAAGAAAGTAAAATGTGACAGCATCAGCTACGTTCTTTTTTACGTTATTTGAAAAGCAACAATCCTGCATTGAAAACATTTGTCCTAAAGCGTCTTCCAAAAACCACGTGCAAAGACGAAACTCTTATATTTTCCACTTAGAGAGAAACACAGGGGGACGAAATGTGTCAAATAGTGTGTCTATCGTGGCGCCCCCGCAGTCGTGTACGGAATGAAGAAAGTAAAATGTGACAGCATCAGCTCCTATTTCTTGCGTCAGCTGAAGAGCGACAATCCTGCATGGAAACGTTTGTTCTAAGGCGTCTTCCAAAAGCCACGTGCAAAAACGAAACTCTTATATTTTCGACCTAGAGAGAAACACTTGAGGGCGATATGTGTCGAATAGTGGGTCTATCGTGGCGCCCCCGCAGTCGTGTGCGGAATGAAGAAAGTAAAATATGACAGCATCAGCTACGTTATTTTTTACGTCAGCTGAAAAGCAACAATCCTGCATGGAAACATTTGTCCTAAAGCGTCTTCCAAAAACCACGTGCAAAGACGAAACTGTTATATTTTCGACCCAGAGAAAAACACAGGAGGGCGAAATGTGTCGAATAGTGGGTCTGTTGTGGCGCCGCCGCAGTCATGTACGTAATGAAGAAAGCAAAATATGACAGCATCAGCTACGTTATTTTTTATGTCAGCCGAAAAGCAACAATCCTGCATGGAAACCTATGTCCTGAAGCGTCTTCCAAAAACCACGTGCAAAAACGAAAGTCTTATATTTTCGCCTTAGAGGGAAACACAGGAAAGCGAAATGTGTCGAATAGTGGGTTTATTGTGGCGCCACCGCAGTCGTGTACGGAATGAAGAAAGTAAAATGTGACAGCATCAGCTACGTTATTTTTTACGGCTACTGAAAAGCGACAATCCTGCATGGAAACGTTTGTCCTAAAGCTTGTTCCAAAAACCACGTGCAAAAACGAAACTCTTATATTTTCAACCTAGAGGGAAACACAGGATGGCGAAATGTCGAATAGTGGTGGCGCCCCCGCAGTCGTGTACGGAATGAAGAAAGTAAAATGTGCCAGCAAGAGCTACGTTATTTATTAGGTCAGCTGAAAAGCAACAATCCTGCATGGAGACATTTGTCCTAAAGCGTCTTCCAAAAGCCACGTGCAAAAACGAAACTATTATATTTTCGACCTAGAGAGAAACACATGAGGGCGAAATGTGTCGAATAGTGGGTCTATCGTGGCGCCCCCGCAGTCGTGTACGGAATGAAGAAAGTAAAATGTGACAGCATCAGCTACGTTATTTTTCACGTCATCTGAAAAGCGACAATCCTGCATGGAAACGTTTGTCCTAAAACGTCTTCCAAAAACCAGGTGCAAAAACGAAACTCTTATATTTCTGGCCTAGAGGGAAACGCAGGAGGGCGAAATGTGTCGAAAAGTGGGGCTCTTGTGGCGCCGCGGCAGTCTTGGACGGAATGAAGAAAGTAGAATGTGACAGCACCAGCTACGTTATTTTTTACGTCATCTGAAAAGCGACAATCCTGCATGGAAACGTTTGTACCAAAGCGTCTTCCAAAAACCACGTGCAAAAACGGAACTCTTATATTTTCGCCCTAGAGGGAAACACAGGAGGACGAAATGTGTCGAGTAGTGCATCTCTTGTGGCGCCCCCGCAGTCGTGTACGGAATGAAGAAACTAAAATGTGACAGCATCAGCTACGTTATTTTTTACGTTATCTGAAAAGCAACAATCCTGCACTGAAAACATTTGTCCTAAAGCGTGTTCCAAAAACCACGTGCAAAAACGGAACTCTTATATTTCTGGCCTAGAGGGAAACACAGGAGGGCGAAATATGTCGCGTAGTGGGTCTATTGTGGCGCCGCCGCAGTCATGTACGTAATCAAGAAAGCAAAATATGACAGCAGCAGCTACGTTATTTTTTACGTCAGCCGAAAAGCGACAATCCTGCATGGAAAAGTATGTCCTGAAGCGTCTTCCAAAAACCACGTGCAAAAACGAAAGTCGTATATTTTCGCCCTAGAGGGAAACACAGGAGGGCGAAATGTGTCGAATAGTGGGTTTATTGTGGCGCCACCGCAGTCGTGTACGGAATGAAGAAAGTAAAATGTGACAGCGTCAGCTACGTTATTTTTTACGGCTACTGAAAAGCGACAATACTGCATGGAAACGTTTGTCCTAAAACATCTTTCAAAAACCACGTGCAAAAACGAAACTCTTATATTTCTGGCCTAGAGGGAAACGCAGGAGGGCGAAATGTGTCGAAAAGTGGGTCTCTTGTGGCGCCGCGGCAGTCGTGTACGGAATGAAGAAAGTAAAATGTGACAGCATCAGCTACGTTATTTTTTACGTCATCTGAAAAGCGACAATCATGCATGCAAACGTTTGTCCTAAAGCGTCTTCCAAAAACAACGTGCAAAAACGAAAGTCTTATATTTCTAGCCTAGAGGGAAACACAGGAGGGCGAAATGTGTCGAATACTGGGTGTATTGTGGCGCCACCGCAGTCGTGTACGGAATGAAGAAAGTAAAATGTGACAGCGTCAGCTACGTTATT
This sequence comes from Ornithodoros turicata, assembly GCF_037126465.1. NCBI lineage: Eukaryota > Metazoa > Arthropoda > Arachnida > Ixodida > Argasidae > Ornithodoros > Ornithodoros turicata. The sequence continues at coordinate 134,748,359 of NC_088201.1, forward strand.
TCTTACGGCTACTGAAAAGCGACAATCCTGCATGGAAACGTTTGTACCAAAGGGTCTTCCAAAAACCACGTGCAAAAACGGAACTCTTATATTTTCGCCCTAGAGGGAAACACAGGAGGACGAAATGTGTCGGGTAGTGCATCTCTTGTGGCGCCCCCGAAGTCGTTTACGGAATGAAGAAACTAAAATGTGACAGCATCAGCTACGTTATTTTTTACGTTATCTGAAAAGCAACAATCCTGCATTGAAAACATTTGTCCTAAAGCGTGTTCCAAAAACCACGCGCAAAAACGGAACTCTTATATTTTCGCCCTAGAGGGAAACACAAGAGGGCGAAATATGTCGAGTAGTGGGTCTATTGTGGCGCCGCCGGAGTCATGTACGTAATGAAGAAAGCAAAATATGACAGCATCAGCTACGTTATTTTTTACGTCAGCCGAAAAGCGACAATCCTGCATGGAAAAGTATGTCCTGAAGCGTCTTCCAAAAACCACGTGCAAAAACGAAAGTCGTATATTTTCGCCCTAGAGGGAAACACAGGAGGGCGAAATGTGTCGAATAGTGGGTGTATTGTGGCGCCACCGCAGTCGTGTACGGAATGAAGAAAGTAAAATATGACAGCATCAGCTACGTTATTTTTTACGGCTACTGAAAAGCGACAATACTGCATAGAAACGTTTGTCCTAAAACGTCTTTCAAAAACCACGTGCAAAAACGAAACTCTTATATTTCTGGCCTAGAGGGAAACACAGGAGTGCGAAATGTGTCGAATAGTGGGTGTATTGTGGCGCCACTGCAGTCGTGTACGGAATGAAGAAAGTAAAATGTGACAGCGTCAGCTACGTTATTTTTTACGGCTACTGAAAAGCGACAATACTGCATGGAAACGTTTGTCCTAAAACGTCTTTTAAAAACCACGTGCAAAAACGAAACTCTTATATTTCTGGCCTAGAGGGAAACGCAGGAGGGCGAAATGTGTCGAAAAGTGGGTCTCTTGTGGCGCCGCGGCAGTCGTGTACGGAATGAAGAAAGTAAAATGTGACAGCATCAGCTACGTTATTTTTTACGTCATCTGAAAAGCGACAATCATGCATGGAAACGTTTGTCCTAAAGCGTCTCCCAAAAACAACGTGCAAAAACGAAACTCTTATATTTCTAGCCTGGAGGGAAACACAGGAGGGCGAAATATGTCGAGTAGTGCATCTCTTGTGGCGCCCCCGCAGTCGTGTACGGAATGAAGAAAGTAAAATGTGACAGCATCAGCTACGTTCTTTTTTACGTTATTTGAAAAGCAACAATCCTGCATTGAAAACATTTGTCCTAAAGCGTCTTCCAAAAACCACGTGCAAAGACGAAACTCTTATATTTTCCACCTAGAGAGAAACACAGGGGGACGAAATGTGTCGAATAGTGGGTCTATCGTGGCGCCCCCGCAGTCGTGTACGGAATGAAGAAAGTAAAATGTGACAGCATCAGCTTTGTTATTTTTTACGGCATCTGAAAAGCGACAATCCTGCATGGAAACGTTTGTCCTAAAGCGTCTTCTAAAAACAACTTGCAAAAACGAAAGTCTTATATTTCTAGCCTAGAGGGAAACACAGGACGGCGAAATGTGTCGAGTAGTGCATCTCTTGTGGCGCCCCCGCAGTCGTGTACGGAATGAATAAAGTAAAATGTGACAGCATCAGCTACGTTATTTTTTACGTTATTTGAAAAGCAACAATCCTGCATGGAAACATTTGTCCTAAAGCGTCTTCCAAAAACCACGTTCAAAGACGAAACTCTTATATTTTCTACCTAGAGGGAAACACAGGGGGGCGAAATGTGTCAAATAGTGTGTCTATCGTGGCGCCCCCGCAGTCGTGTACGGAATGAAGAAAGTAAAATGTGACAGCATCAGCTCCTATTTTTTGCGTCAGCTGAAGAGCGACAATCCTGCATGGAAACGTTTGTTCTAAAGCGTCTTCCAAAAGCCACGTGCAAAAACGAAACTCTTATATTTTCGACCTAGAGAGAAACACATGAGGGCGAAATGTGTCGAATAGTGGGTCTATCGTGGCGCCCCCGCAGTCGTGTGCGGAATGAAGAAAGTAAAATATGACAGCATCAGCTACGTTATTTTTTACGTCAGCTGAAAAGCAACAATCCTGCATGGAAACATTTGTCCTAAAGCGTCTTCCAAAAACCACGTGCAAAGACGAAACTGTTATATTTTCGACCCAGAGAGAAACACAGGAGGGCGAAATGTGTCGAATAGTGGGTCTGTTGTGGCGCCGCCGCAGTCATGTACGTAATGAAGAAAGCAAAATATGACAGCATCAGCTACGTTATTTTTTATGTCAGCCGAAAAGCGACAATCCTGCATGGAAACCTATGTCCTGAAGCGTCTTCCAAAAAGCACGTGCAAAAACGAAAGTCTTATATTTTCGCCCTAGAGGGAAACACAGGAAAGCGAAATGTGTCGAATAGTGGGTTTATTGTGGCGCCACCGCAGTCGTGTACGGAATGAAGAAAGTAAAATGTGACAGCATCAGCTACGTTATTTTTTACGGCTACTGAAAAGCGACAATCCTGCATGGAAACGTTTGTCCTAAAACGTCTTCCAAAAACCACGTGCAAAAACGAAACTCTTATATTTTCAACCTAGAGGGAAACACAGGATGGCGAAATGTCGAATAGTGGTGGCGCCCCCGCAGTCGTGTACGGAATGAAGAAAGTAAAATGTGCCAGCAAGAGCTACGTTATTTTTTACGTCAGCTGAAAAGCAACAATCCTGCATGGAAACATTTGTCCTAAAGCGTCTTCCAAAAGCCACGTGCAAAAACGAAACTCTTATATTTTCGACCTAGAGAGAAACACATGAGGGCGAAATGTGTCGAATAGTGGGTCTGTTGTGGCGCCGCCGCAGTCATGTACGTAATGAAGAAAGCAAAATATGCCAGCATCAGCTACGTTATTTTTTATGTCAGCCGAAAAGCGACAATCCTGCATGGAAACCTATGTCCTGAAGCGTCTTCCAAAAACCACGTGCAAAAACGAAAGTCTTATATTTTCGCCCTAGAGGGAAACACAGGAAAGCGAAATGTGTCGAATAGTGGGTTTATTGTGGCGCCACCGCAGTCGTGTACGGAATGAAGAAAGTAAAATGTGACAGCATCAGCTACGTTATTTTTTACGGCTACTGAAAAGCGACAATCCTGCATGGAAACGTTTGTCCTAAAGCTTGTTCCAAAAACCACGTGCAAAAACGAAACTCTTATATTTTCAACCTAGAGGGAAACACAGGATGGCGAAATATCGAATAGTTTTGGCGCCCCCGCAGTCGTGTACGGAATGAAGAAAGTAAAATGTGCCAGCAAGAGCTACGTTATTTTTTACGTCAGCTGAAAAGCAACAATCCTGCATGGAAACATTTGTCCTAAAGCGTCTTCCAAAAGCCACGTGCAAAAACGAAACTCTTATATTTTCGACCTAGAGAGAAACACATGAGGGCGAAATGTGTCGAATAGTGGGTCTGTTGTGGCGCCGCCGCAGTCATGTACGTAATGAAGAAAGCAAAATATGCCAGCATCAGCTACGTTATTTTTATGTCCGCCGAAAAGCGACAATCCTGCATGGAAAAGTATGTCCTGAAGCGTCTTCCAAAGACCACGTGCAAAAACGAAAGTCGTATATTTTCGCCCTAGAGGGAAACACAGGAGGGCGAAATGTGTCGAATAGTGGGTGTATTGTGGCGCCACCGCAGTCGTGTACGGAATGAAAAAAGTAAAATGTGACAGCATCACCTACGTTATTTTTTACGGCTACTGAAAAGCGACAATACTGCATGGAAACGTTTGTCCTAAAACGTCTTCCAAAAGCCACGTGCAAAAACGAAACTCTTATATTTTCGACCTAGAGAGAAACACATGAGGGCGAAATGTGTCGAATAGTGGGTCTATCGTGGCGCCCCCGCAGTCGTGTACGGAATGAAGAAAGTAAAATGTGACAGCATCAGCTACGTTATTTTTCACGTCATCTGAAAAGCGACAATCCTGCATGGAAACGTTTGTCCTAAAACGTCTTCCAAAAACCAGGTGCAAAAACGAAACTCTTATATTTCTGGCCTAGAGGGAAACGCAGGAGGGCGAAATGTGTCGAAAAGTGGGTCTCTTGTGGCGCCGCGGCAGTCTTGGACGGAATGAAGAAAGTAGAATGTGACAGCATCAGCTACGTTATTTTTTACGTCATCTGAAAAGCGACAATCCTGCATGGAAACGTTTGTACCAAAGCGTCTTCCAAAAACCACGTGCAAAAACGGAACTCTTATATTTTCGCCCTAGAGGGAAACACAGGAGGACGAAATGTGTGGAGTAGTGCATCTCTTGTGGCGCCCCCGCAGTCGTGTACGAAATGAAGAAACTAAAATGTGACAGCATCAGCTACGTTATTTTTTACGTTATCTGAAAAGCAACAATCCTGCACTGAAAACATTTGTCCTAAAGCGTGTTCCAAAAACCACGTGCAAAAACGGAACTCTTATATTTTCGCCCTAGAGGGAAACACAGGAGGGCGAAATATGTCGAGTAGTGGGTCTATTGTGGCGCCGCCGCAGTCATGTACGTAATCAAGAAAGCAAAATATGCCAGCATCAGCTACGTTATTTTTTACGTCAGCCGAAAAGCGACAATCCTGCATGGAAAAGTATGTCCTGAAGCGTCTTCCAAAGACCACGTGCAAAAACGAAAGTCGTATATTTTCGCCCTAGAGGGAAACACAGGAGGGCGAAATGTGTCGAATAGTGGGTGTATTGTGGCGCCCCCGCAGTCGTGTACGGAATGAAGAAACTAAAATGTGACAGCATCAGCTACGTTATTTTTTACGTTATCTGAAAAGCAACAATCCTGCATTGAAAACATTTGTCCTAAAGCGTGTTCCAAAAACCACGTGCAAAAACGGAACTCTTATATTTTCGCCCTAGAGGGAAACACAGGAGGGCGAAATATGTCCAGTAATGGGTCTATTGTGGCGCCGCCGCAGTCATGTACGTAATGAAGAAAGCAAAATATGACAGCATCCGCTACGTTATTTTTTACGTCAGCCGAAAAGCGACAATCCGGCATGGAAAAGCATGTCCTGAAGCGTCTTTCAAAAACCCCGTGCAAAAACGAAACTCTTATATTTCTGGCCTAGAGGGAAACACAGGAGAGCGAAATGTGTCGAATAGTGGGTTGTTTGTGGCGCCACCGCAGTCGTGTACGGAATGAAGAAAGTAAAATATGACAGCGTCAGCTACGTTATTTTTTACGTCAGCTGAAAAGCAACAATCCTGCATGGAAACATTTGTCCTAAAGCGTCTTCCAAAAACCAGGTGCAAAGACGAAACTCTTATATTTTCGACCTAGAGAGAAACACAGGAGGGCGAAATGTGTCGAATAGTGGGTCTGTTGTGGCGCCGCCGCAGTCATGTACGTAATGAAGAAAGCAAAATATGACAGCATCAGCTACATTATTTTTTATGTCAGCCGAAAAGCGACAATCCTGCATGGAAACCTATGTCCTGAAGCGTCTTCCAAAAACCACGTGCAAAAACGAAAGTCTTATATTTTCGCCCTAGAGGGAAACACAGGAAAGCGAAATGTGTCGAATAGTGGGTTTATTGTGGCGCCACCGCAGTCGTGTACGGAATGAAGAAAGTAAAATGTGACAGCATCAGCTTCGTTATGTTTTACGGCTACTGAAAAGCGACAATCCTGCATGGAAACGTTTGTCCTAAAGCTTGTTCCAAAAACCACGTGCAAAAACGAAACTCTTATATTTTCAACCTAGAGGGAAACACAGGATGGCGAAATGTCGAATAGTGGTGGCGCCCCCGCAGTCGTGTACGGAATGAAGGAAGTAAAATGTGACAGCGTCAGCTACGTTATTTTTTGCCTCAGCTGCAAAGCGACAATCCTGCATGGAAACGTTTGTCCTAAAGGCACCGTGCGACACCTAAAGGGGGCGCGTTGCTCCGTCGCGACAGCGCCGCCAGCGGCGTTCTTGGAGGCACCCGACGTGATACCACGCCGCTCGTTCTATGCATTCTCAAGTGGAACCGTAGTTTGCGTGGCGACCGCCGTAAATAAAAGGCCTGATTTTCGAAGCGCAAATAATGTGGAACCCGTGGAGATAATGGAGACAAACTGCACAAAAGCAACCACCGTATTTATAATGTATCTAACAGCGCGGAAGGGGCTACAGCCACCCGCGTCCGTCTGTATCAAAACATCCGCAAGTGGTACGTCGAGAGGATGGTTATTTGATGTCTCACAAAATCTTGGCTTGCTAGCGAAGACTATATAGCATTTCTCTGACTCAAGCCACTTGAAACATCATGCTTTTGACTGAGTCTCGTATTCCTTTTGGCAGATCACTGAATCGTCACTGATCGTCACCGAAATCTACATCGTGCATTCGTCTTATCCACGTAAATAAACATATCTGGTCATAACATATTTTCTGAACCTGTGCTGCAGTTTTTCCAGTATCTTCAGATAAAATAACGCCAAAGAAATCCTTGCAGAAATTTTACGTAATTTTTATATCGGCTGCCGCCGTGGCCTTGCAGCACGACGGTTGTGAAATGGTCGGTGCGTAATTACTAAACTTCTTGGACGACGTAGAACTTCCGTTTTCACTGTGAAGGCTCATCAACCAAATTATTGGGAGCAATATTGGCTCTGTAGACTGGCGATGAATCACCTCAATAATTACCTCGAAACAAGTTGCCGTTTAGCCGGTGCATCTGACATTGATACAGTATCCAGCAGCGTTTCAGAGTCACGAAAGTGGCAACTGTAAGTCACTGATAATTTTACAGGTCCTTATTCAGTTTCATCGAAACTAGAACAAAAGAAATAGAATACATTCGCTCATGTTGTGCACCTCATGCAAGGGTCAAACAGGCGTCACGAACGCTATTCCCTGCGAGCCTCTCGGTGATATTCGACGCATAGAAATCACGAGAAATGACACATCTGGTCCCCAGTGCAGCGTCCTTTCAGGTGCCTACACAGTTAAAGATGCAACAGGTCTAGTGTGGCAAAGAATGACGCTCGCACTTCACATGTAAACAAAGCTCGCTACCCGACGGCTATCACGCCAGGTACTTTCTCCGGAGGCCGCATAGCGGCGCCACCAGTTTGTCGCACAGTCCCTAAAGCGTCTTCCAAAAACCACGTGCAAAGACGAAACTGTTATATTTTCGCCCTAGAGGGAAACACAGGAGGTCGAAATGCGAAATGTGTCGAATAGTGGGTTTATTGTGGCGCCGCGGCAGTCATGTACGGAATGAAGAAAGTAAAATGTGACAGCATCAGCTACGTTATTTTTTACGTCAGCCGAAAAGCGACAATCCTGCATAGACGTCGCATGCATTTAAGAACTGCTACAGAAGCGGTACAACCCTTTTCTTCCGAAAATAATAAACGAATGGACTGACTTTTCTATGAAAAAATGGCTTATCTAGGTGTTGTTGTCTACACCTGTTGCACCCTACGTATCGAAATCCGAATCCATTCCAATCGGCTAGCCAACAATATCCGTGCTCTAAAGATGGCTGTTCGTGTTGCAGGAGTTGGTTGTGTTTCTGTCAGATATGAGTTCTCACTGTGTTAGATGGTTACGTGCGAACAGACAAGGTGTTTAAAAGATCAACCAAATCACAGAACATGACTGCTTCGTAGAGTTGCCATGGCGTGGCAGAATATCCTCACAATGTTACGTGACGACGCTCGCAATCGGTATTGGCCATGAAAGGTGTGATGTGCAGAATTTACTTCATAACGCGTAGCGTCTCTGAAGGAGCATGTATGTCGACAGCATGTCTTATTATCTCATGCAATCCTTTGTAACTCCCTGCTACGTGCGTGGCATGTCGCTTTTCACAATCAAGGGCTTGTAGCGGAAAGTACGTAACCTAACTGTAAAAAAGTGTTCCCTTCGTTCGTTCGTGTCCTGTTTACCTTCCCTCAGGAAAAAGTGTACAGTTTACGGACACACTTCTGATTTTCTCGTTTTTAGTCCCACGACAACCCTATTGTGTTTGCTAAAAATTCCCACTTGTAGTTTAGTAGTTCTGAGATAATGCCTGGTTGTGTGTTGAGATGCTCAAAAAAACATGGGCTATAAGTTATAAGACATGCTTCGTAGTTTTCAGCCCCACTTGCAAGGTATACTTTCTGCACAGTATACAACCATGTAACAGTAGGTGAAATCATAAATGGTTATGCTATGAAAATGTAACTGGCTGCCGCTTGTTAAAGTTAGTGTCAGAGCTGCTTCTATGGTCGTGATTGCCCATTGGTGTGCCGAAGGTGACAGTGCTGCCACTGTCCATTATTTTAGACGATTGCCATATTTCAGTTGTACGTAATGTTAATACAATTAGGTACAATATGGGTAACGTCTTGGATGGGACCTACAATATTGCGGCCAGTGGCAGCACATCTGCCTGCTAGCGACAGTGGCGGTCTGCTGTGGATGACGTCATGTGAATAAACACACGATAATACTGGAAATTACAGAATAAATAGGGAGTTTTCACCTACATTATATTGTGACGTGGCAGTGACATTGCCTGCTTGTAAGCTTCTCCCACTGGTGGTCACTTTTCGTACTAGCGGCATTGAAAGATGACAGACTGCGCTTTAGTTCGATGTGACGACCATAGTTTTCATCAAAGTAAATGTGAGAATGACAATGACAAAGCGTCTTCGGGACAAAAAGAAGGGTACAGACGCGACCGGACACCGTACAAGGCTTCGTTTTTGAGCAGCTGCTAGATAATTCCAGCAGCTGCACCGAAAAAGTGACCACCACCAGGGCGGCCAAACGCATTTGTTTGACGTCATGTGAAAACACCCTATACTGGAAACACAGGATTGCTCGGTGCTTAGAGCACTAAGAGCATTTCCCGTTCTTAAGTGTTTCTCAATGCTGTGGTAATGTTTCGTGTAAAACTAAATGCATCAAAGGTGGAGCTGCGGCAAAACACAGTGCAGAATGTGCAGTGTTGTGCTTGGTGCAGTTGCGCCTTTGATGTATGTACAAACTACCCCAAAGTTTCAATCCTGTGAAAAGTAAAGGCACCTGCTGAACCTCATGTTGGCACCAGTCGGCGTCAACCCGTACAGAACTGGGGTCTCAATGGTGAACATGCCCGAATTTTTACTGTGCCTCTTTTTTCAGGTCATGCGTGAATAAAGCAGCTCCGAGAAACTGGACCGTTGGAAGAAGCAGCACTCACGCAAAGAACTCTGCCCAATGCCACGACGAACCACGCAAAAGTGCATTGCGACGCAAACATGCACATGCAGCGGAAATGGCGGACCCCTTCATGCTGCTTCTTGTGCCTCCTTCACATGTTGGCCATTTTATTCAATGTGCAAGCCTCACATGCATCACAGGGCGGATACTCCTGCAGAGACAGTGGTGCAGTTCCACTGGTGCTGGAACAGTACACAACGAGCATTGTGCATAATGGTTTGTTTTTGTTCTTTGAGTTGCTTATCTGTACATAGTGCTGTGTCGGCAGAATTGACAACCAATCCAGTAATGGAAGTGCCGTGCCAAACTACGCCACCCTGTGCCATAGAGTGTTTTTTTTTCCTGAATTTGAGCCAAAGCGCAGAGTCAGCGACTACTTCGCAGTCCAATGAAAATCAAGTGTGCCGCGATAAAACGAAACCAGAAGTGAATGAGACGCCGACGTTTCACAAAATTTAAGCGTGAGAGGGAGCTGTCACAGCGACTTACTAGCCGGCTAATCTGTCTAAGCCGATGCCAGCTATGCTTAGCCTAGCCCTAGCCAAGCTGTCTCGGGGACCCTCGGGACGCGCATGTGTCTTTGAGGAACGTCACTCTGACGTTCCAGTGATTGTGTGGTTCATTTTGTGTTATCTTTTTTGTTTCTCCATGCTCAGGGACGTGTTGCATGTGTCAAGCATACACCAACTCGCTTGCATTTCACTTTCATCATATGTTTTTGTTTGCATCATCATAGCTATCCAAGTTGAGAGGCATGAGCATAGATCAAGGCCCGTCAAAGAATACGTTGCGAGTTAAGTTACCATGTGAAAAATGTAACTAAGTTAATAATGAAGTTCTTCAGCCTGAAATGTAACTCGCGGTTACTGAGTTACTTAAAAAAAAAGAACGAATTACTTCCAAGTTACTTTGAACACAAAATAGCAGTGCACAGATGCAGCGCACATGAGCAGTTGAGTTAGACCATGAGTTGCCTGTGGAGGAGTGCAACACGCTTAGATAGTCTCCATTTATGTACAGCAATTCGAACGCTTTGCATCTTACTCCCTGTGGGTGCACAATGGTTCAGCTTCATTTCAATGGCAGCATTTCTTACTTCCTGAATAGAATACTCTCATTGATTGACGTTTCATTCATTCATTCACGTTTTATGGCATAAAATGCCATAAAAGAACCGGATAGGAAGCAAGAAAATATGTGGACGTCAGTGAAAAGTCAATTAAAAGTAACTTGGAACTTAGCTTAAGTTACTGTGGCAAAGTCACCCGGAAAAGAAACTAGCTCCTCAGAAAGTTACCACAGCACAAAAGTACCGAGTTGAGTTACAAGTTACCAAAAAATATGAACCTAGTTAGGAATCGAGTCACCTCGAACTCTGGACATGAGGGTGTGCTTCTAAAGACATGGTCTAGGTCTGTTGTTGGGAGTCACTGTAGTTTGCTACCCTTGAGGAGCATTAGGCTGTTCGACAGCAAAACATGTAGTTCATGCCCGCTCTGCTCAGACTCCTCGGAAGCGGCCACGATAGTGTGGCCTTGCAGCTTCCAGATTTTGCGCCTCTAAATTGAGTGGAAAATTTTCCTGGACACAATGAAACTGAAACTTAACGTGGGAGGCATTCATTCCACATCATAAATTAGTATCCATGCACGCCCGAGGCCCTTCAACGGCGGATCGCGAAGCTGCGCCAAAACTTCATTTTCTTAGCGCCAATGGCTGCACCTGAATGCCTCAAGGCACTTCTTTCACTTCCAATCCAAAGAATGTTCATCAGGGTAAAATTGTCAGTAAGAGTTTACAGGTGCAGAATTATATTTTACACAAATGCTGGTGGACATCTCATTATGCCCTCCATATGCTCCTGAGTTTCGTTTGTCCCGATGATTCGCCGGCTGGACATTTTTCTATGGAAACTGCAGTTGTTGGATAAATGAGAGTGGAACTGTACTTGCAGAAATTACCTACCAGTGGAGTAATTTAGAAGTACAAATTGACACCTCATGGGAAGCAGATTAAAAAAAAAGTACTTTGTACCATTCTGCATAGGTTTCTTCAGTTGTACCTGAAATTCTCGGTAGCTTTTTTGGAAGCTGTCGAGTTCTGCACGCACCTCTGTGGTGAATATTGGAGGCACCATGTTGATAAAAAATTTACCTTTGTACTTGGAACTGTTGCCGAAAGAACAAATGACGTGGAGTAAAGATAGACATTTCCTTCCCTACAGCCGCCTACACTTGAGGTCAGAGACTCCTGCTGTGTAACGTTACATACTACCTACGTTAGTCAACAACATTTTAGGCATTGGAAAGCTGGAAGCCCTTTGCGACATTCCCAGGACTGCATGAATAAGTATTTTAAAACCGAATCAAATAGGAAGAGAAATAGCGGCTTACTGGAAGCAAATAGTTGTCTTCAGGGTGCCAGATTTGTAAGAAAAAGATTATCCATGAGTGGAGCATAGATACCGTTCTTGCAAGTGGTTTATACGGCCTGGTGGGCACTCTCTCGAAAAGGGCATTGAACTACTACAGGCAGTGGATACGTATTTCAACGTATGTGCTTCCTTCTGAATGAAAAACGAAAAAAAAAAAAAAATGCTTGCAACAAAGATTTGGCTTCATTCTGCTGTCTCACTTTCCCCACAAAACCTTTACTCAACAGCATTAATTAATGGATTTGAGGCAATTAGTTGTGTGTTCAAGGGGTGTCCACTCGGCTGTGTAACTCAACTGCTAAAACTGCATCAGTGCTGCTCACATAGCTATAAAAGAAGAAGAAAGAAAATCAGTTGTGGATTAAAGAAAAAAAAAAGAAACAACTGTATAGTGTGTTTTCAAATGACGTCAAACGAACGTGTTTGGCCGCCATGGTTATGGTCACTTTTTCGGTGCAGCCGCCGAAATTATCTAGCATTTGCTCGAAAACGAAGCCTTCAATGGTGTTTTCAAATCCGAACATGTCAGTACCCTCCTTTTATCCTAAATGCACTTTGTCATTGTCGTTTTCACATTTTCCTTTATGAAAACTATGGTTTTTGTGTTGAAAAATAGGGCAGTTTGGCATCATTCAATGCCACTAGCACGAAAAGTGGTAGGAGCTTACGAGCATACCACATCATAACATGACGTAGGTGAAAACATTCTATATGTGATGTATGCATTGTTTTAAGTCTGACACGTGCAGCCTCTGAAGTATTCAAGGATATTTTCAAGTATTTGTTTGCTCTGGATTGGTAATCGCTTCAATTCAAAATTTGAATATATATGCAGTGAAACCTCCCTACCTTGGACCCCAGTGATGCAGCCAAAATGTGTTCTAAATAGGGAGGTGTCCGAGTTACAGAATACAAGGGAAACAAAAAATGGAAAGTAACACTGCTGTGTTTCAAGAAATGTCTATCATCTTCAATTCATGTTTATTAGTGTTGTCTGGTACCTCTTTCCCACTCTTCACTGATGATGATTACTGATTTTAGTAGATTCAATTCTGTGCAGATTCTACTTAATGGCATAACCTTTGGAGCTTTTCGAGCAGTGTGCTGCTTTCTTGGGAGTTTAAACGCACTTGGAATGAAGCTCAAGGACTTATCTGTGAAGCGTCAGCCCACTTTTGATTGCCCTGACGCAGTGCATGTTCAAAGGCTCTAGACAAACTGAAAACAAGTGCTCACGCTAAAGAATAGTTGCAGTGTAGACCGCCAGCACCCCTTTTTGGACTCCAAAAACTAAAACAACACAATGCTGAGACTGGTATAGGAAAAAAAAAAGAAAACAAAAAACTGCGAAAGTTAAGGGAACTGGCTCATTTTGGTTTTTTGGTGCAATGATGGGCTGAGATTGAGATAATCTGACCAGTGTTTTGTCTGACTTGGCAGGGAATACCCTGTCCTACTTCCGGCATGGGCCGGTGTCTGACATAGAGAATTTTGTCCCCATGGAGTTTCAATGGGAGCCTACCGGCGCAATGAAATCTTGTTCGACATGGGAAGTTGTCCGACCTCGGAGATTTTACTGTAATTCCATATTAGATTTGCAATTCTAATGGAATACAGTTGGCCCACGATTTACGAACGGTAAACTTTCTGAAAGTATCGTTAACTAATTGGGGGCTCCATAAATGGACGGGCTTCATAAATGGAAGGAGTGAGAGGATGTGTCGTGTCTCAGAGGACCCCGTTCATGAAGCCACGGAATTCAAAATTCGAGAGTTTATCAGTCGACGATCCACCTTACACGGTTATGTGCTTCTGTTCTTGAAACATCCCTAGACATTTCCGCGTGGTTGAGCCTCCTATGTAAACAGGCAGTACGAATTTTAGAACCTGTGGGCCCTTGTGTTGTCGGGTCATCATGTGAGGCACAGAATTTACATTGGCATGTCATCATAATGAGTAGAAAATAATTGCACAGGTGAATGATAAGCACACAGTACCGTGTTCTGATGTGTTGCCCTTTTGAGTGAGCCATATTATCCATTTACTGCAGAACTTACATCACAAAGTTCAGGTACCTACGAATGATCATATTGTACCTCCAGTCGGTATAGCTCAGGGCCAACTGTCTGAGCCCTTTTGAGCATTGACCTTTCGGTTTTCTCTTTTGTTCAGAATACATAGTGAAGTTCAAGCACTACTACAAGAAGGAAACACGTGGCCACTACCTTTCAGCGGCTCTGTGTGGTGCAGGGGAGTGGCAAGTTGTCCCAAGGCTGAATGCAGCCAGTGACTTCCCCAGTGACTTCGACGTTGTTTTGGTAAGGTTTCAGAAGATATCAGTGAAATGCATTGCAACGAGAAGATGTAATGAAAGATGGATAATTGGATAGTTGACATCAGGCAAAGGTGATAAGGCTTTCTGTAATTAATGGCATTCGAAACGGAGATAAGATACACAGGGTCACGTGAGATAAACTATGAGGTGTGTATATAAAAGGAGGCCGAACGACAACAACTTTATTATGAGATGATGAACGGGAAGTTTCATCGCAAGGGGCTGTACTGTACTCTATACCCCATTGCTGCTGGTGATGTGGGGAATAAAATAACGAGCCTCTTCACAATAAGGATCAAAGTCCTAAGGTTCCCAAAAAGGAGGCGAGCAAAAAGCCAGGACAGTCTGCTTAGAGAATCTAGGAAAGTCAACTTGTCTGAAGCGGTGATGCCACTGAGCTATAAAAGCCGTATTGAGTCGCATTCGGTGAATTGACGCATCCTCTTGACGACAGGTGTTTCGTGGTGAGACTAATGTGGACGGGGCTCCATGCTCCACTCTGCGGCGCGTGATAACCTGCCTCCGAGCAAGCGTCCCGGCGAAGGAGGTTCGTCACTCCTGAAGTCACGTTTCGGGACCTGTGCATCGCGCTCCCAGCGCTTCGAAATGGGTTCCGAGTGCGAGACTTTTGCTCGAGCACACTCCGAAAACCACACTCTATGATGTGCTCCATCCGCTAAGTGCTTGGGGCATGCACTCCCGTGCTCCAGAGCACGTGCTCAATGCACCCACTTTTTGCCAGAACTCCATGAGAGGCAAGCCTGAGTGGCTGAGCCTTTTTGCCAGAACTCACTCTTGAACCCCCTCTATGGTCTAAAAATGGCATCCTTTCTAATTGCTTTCTTCAGTCTCTGAGGCAAGGAAAAGTCTGCCGGGGCCATGACCAGATGATAGGTGGGTGGTTCACCAGGAATGTGTGATGTTTTGGTGGTGGTGGCGGTGCTAGTGAAAGGGCTCGCCTCTGTCGACCTCACAGGGGTGGGCAATGTCACGACTGATGCCCTGATGTTTTGCCAATTAATTGGGGATGCACGATCTAGTGCGTTGTTGTGGTGCAGCAGCCATTTTGCACCGATGAGATCCGTTCCAAGTTTTCTCGGAAACTCTTGATGACGGAATCCTATGGTGGTGTCCACTTCATCAGCAGCCTCCTGCATAGTTAAAGAGAAATCTCTGTAAATCTCAGTGCATATTTTCACTGTGTGGTGTCTGTTCACATGGAGGGTTTCCTAAACCCGATGATATAGACCGACTGACTTGATGTAGATCCACTGACTTTTGCTCCTTTGAATTGGTTAAAATGGCACAGAAGTCTTTTTTTACACCATGTTTTCTTTGTGCAGAACTGCTAAGCGGATGATTAAAATGCATCATAAGAATTAATTCACCCCATAGAGTCGTAATTATCGCAGAAATTGAATTTAAAGTACGCCGCAAAAGACGACCATGCGCAACGGCAGTGGAGAGCAGTACCAGCCTGCGATCTGCCTGGGACCTCGCGCCGACGCTACGGGGGCCACATTTGCTGATTGGTCCAGAGAAATGCTGTCTTCTACTCCGCTGTCGTCTGCTTCTCGGCGGCTGGTTCTGAAAAAGCATTGCTCCTGGCTCGTTGATGATTCGGCTGCTCCTTCTATCCCCAATTCTCTGGGGGAATTGGCAAAACCGGTTTCGGCGGCAAAGGGACAGGGCGCTGACCCCCGCTGACCAGCGAACTAAAACGAGTTGCCCCTGTAACGTCATCGGTGACGTGGCATCATACTTCTCCTTGTTATACCCGGAGTGGCGGCTTAAGGTTGAACGCACGGAGCCATGTTTATGTGAGTTTTCTTCTAGCAAGCAAATTGCACACATCAAAACATTTCACACTATTCAGTAAAATGACACACGAACTTTCATCAGACGTCTTCTGTGCTCCTTTAAATGGGTTGCTACACTTCATCGGAATGTATTCCTGATAAATGTAAAATGCAATAACAGTAGTGCTTCAATAATTTGGACACTTTTGTCCCGGTCCGAAATTGTTCATAAAGCAAATTCATATTGTCGAATATTAGAGAAAACAAAATAAATTTGAGGAATCGAAAGCTGTAATCAGTGTGTTTTACATGCATAATGATATGAAACTCAAAGTAGACAAATTCATACCTGCCAACTCTCCCGATTCATCCGGAAAACTCCCGGATTCAGACCGGTTTGTACGGTTGTATGACCGGGAAGGATATCTCCCGGAAATTGCAGTTTCCCCCTCTATATCTCAAACGCCTGCTTCTTCTCTGACCACACAGACATAAACGTCAGTCCAATACCAGCCCGATTGCCATCGGCATCGCTGCCTCTTTCCGAAGCCTCTATGTTACGGAGTTCAAGGTTTCTGGTTATGGTTCTTGTTCTAGCACTCCTAGTTTCCGGGCATTTCCTCCATGTTTTCGGGCGACTGTTTCTGCCTTGCATATTCCACATCACGGCTTAGTGTGAGCGAAACAAGTATCTACGCGTGTTTCTGAAGCAATACGCAGATGAATTGGGACGCGTGATCGCGTCCAGGAAGGGCACCATGTGTTCTTCACAGTTTACGGCTGCGACATCAACATTCTGGGGGGAGGGTGGACCGACATTGTTACCCACGTTACGTCGAGGAAGCGCAAGAACCACCTTAAATGCCAAGACAAACAATGCTAGCTAGGTCAGTCTTTACGAAAGCAAGACAAGGACTACAATGTTATCCGCGCGGGCTCTCGTCCTCCGTATTCCCAACTCACGACAATGCAAAACTCTTTGCAGCGTCGAGAGTTGGAAACACGGAGGAGGATTGTGCTCTGAACTAAGTCGAATGCAATTGTCGGTGAAATGGGAAACTGCGCACAAGAGCTCATGATGCTCGCGCTGAGCTGACCACAGCGATGTACAACTGTGACTGATGGTTCTGACGTACTATGCAAACTACTTTTTAATGACTCGTTAACTAACTTGTTCAACAACTATTATGTTTAAGCTCTCCTGGGAAGTCCAGATGGGCTTTTGAATTTCAGACACATTGCTGAGGTAGTGCTGAACGAGCAGTGTTGAATGTGAGGGCCGCAAAAAGAACTAGACAGTTTTGTGTCTTCACGTTCTTTTGAGAAAGTGTCATAGCCTTGTCACAGCTTGACACCCAGATAGTTTCTTGGAGAGGGAAAACTCTGTTGCTGCAAAACTGGTGCCTGATGTGCCTACTGGGGGCAAGTGTGCTCCTGTTACATGTGCAAATAAAAGCCTCCCAACATCGGCTTTTTCCTTCTTCCCCCCCTCCCCCCTGGTTTTGAAATTTCCCTAATTTGGATGTTCCCAAGTTGGCAGGTATGTATAACTTAAAGCACACAGACAGAGGAACGAACCTACCTTGTCAGATTAAAAGCGCTAAAAACAGACGAGAACGACACACGCGGAAGGCACGGTAAACAACGTTGGTCCAGAACGAGTCGTTGAACATAGACGATACATACGGAAAGCACGAATAACTAGAAACGAAGGTACTCAAAATGTGGGATTGGGCCTGTTGGTACTGCATGTCAGATTAAAAGTGCCATTTAATCTGACATGCATGCATGTATTTTGTATTCTCATTCATTTTGCTTGCATATCTTTTGCTGCAGCTTAAGGCAAATGGATCCCGTGATGCATTGTCGGCTCTGAGAGATCATCCCCTGATCAAGCATGTTACGCCTCAGAGAATGGTCACAAGATCTCTGCTCACATACAATGGTAAGCTCCAAATTTGTGCAAGGAACTGCTCAAACTGTTCAGCCTGCATAAGTTCACACACTAGTGTTCCATATATTACTTAACACACATGTTACTATCAGAAACTCAAATGGCAAGATATTAGTTTTTGCTTTCCATGAGCATATTTAAATTTTCTTCAACTGCAGCCACATGGCAATAAGTCTTGTAATGATTATCACACATGATAGTCCTCAGAGAATCATAGCACTGGGTGTTTGCAGTAGCCCCACATACTTAGATAGATACTTAGCAGTTTGCCTGCTTACCGTACGGACTTTCAGTGGCCCACGACGACACACTTATGTTATCAAAACCAACCAAAATATATAGCCAAATGTTTTTCACACACTTCTCCACATGCTCTTGAATAGCCACAGACATGCTGCCCTCGAAGGACCTCTAGTGTTCGTTCTGTCTAACGTTAAGACAATGGCCCATCTGCCCCATGCACACTGTACAGCAGGCAAACACAAATTTGTGAATGACTCCCATACAATGTGATCGTTCTGAGATCTGACTGTGTCATCGTTCAGAGATCTGTCTGTGTCATCGTTCACATTATAACACTCCAGCTGTGACTCTGTTGATCTTCACAACTAGCAACGCTAATTTATTCTCCACATTGGAAGCAACTGGGATATCATATGTGCCTCCCAGTTTCTTCATACTGAGGGACAAGTGGTGTACGTACAGTATGACTGTCAGTCTGCCGAGATTGCTTCTACGTGATTCCTTCCACCTTGAACTGGTTCCATTACCTAAAAGCCTCCATGCGATATTGGTTATCATGGATTTCCACTGGTCTTTGAAACCCTTGAAGTCCTGGAATTTTCAAACGCTGTTTTCAAGGTCTGGAAAACACTGGAACTGTCCACAGTCCTTGAAACCTTAATTTTGCATCTATTTTCGCAGGGCTGCAGTGCAAACCTAATTTCGCTTCTTCAGAGCCAGAACTATAGTTTTGAAACCATAGGAGTTGGCACTCCTTGGAATAGCAATCAAGTAGCGGAAGTCTGAAGTGCTATAAATTAATGGCACCCTGTATTGTATTCATCAGCCTTCTTTTCTATCCTACGATCTTCAAGATTCAGGAGTCCTCAATTAAGTTTGTGAGCAGGTCACTATCGCACAATCCCCATGTATTCTCTCATGTGATATATGTAGCCTACCAGTATTTTGTGTGAAATATTGAAGTTCCGACGATAAACTGTGTTTTACATCCCCGGGGAAAATGATGAGTCCTTGAGAGACCCTTGAATTCTTTTCCGAAATTGAGTGGGAACCATGGGATATGCAGTCTTCTGGATATTAAGTCCTCTTCGAGCAGCAGGTCTGTTCCTTGGGGCTGGTCTCCTGTTGGTGGTACCATCCTTTTAAGGTGGCATCCGTACAGCTTTTGGTGATGTCATTTTTTGTCACCTTCGAGTGGTTTAAAATGAAGCGCATCAGTGTTCTTGTCCAGGTCATCCTCAGAAGTAGGGTGAGATCCAGAAAATGTAAACAGTTATGCAATGGGGTTTCTATAGTGAATTCAAACCTTCTGCCTTCCTGTTGGAAACAAGCTTCTAGGTGCAAGGGATGTGTAGGGCCTACCCACAGGACTAGAAAATCCCTTGCATATCGGAAGGCTTTGAAAAACCTTCATGGTGCACACAGTTCAATGCCTCTTCAACAGCTGCTCCACCTTGGCCAGGAAGATGTCACTTAGAATGGGCCAACTTAAATCTGATGCAAGCCCCATTGTTCTGCTTTTATACCTTGTCCCCTTTGTTGCATGAAGATTGTTGTCTGGTAAAGTGCCATTAGATCAAGCAGGTCTTTTACCGGCATGCCTCGAAGGCTACTCTTCCTGCATTGTCCACCAATTCCTGCGCCTTTTCGACCACCTGAGAAGGACGGTAAACTGTAATACAAATCCACTACGTCATCTTTTTCAGCTCCTCGGACACCTTCCTTAGCCATTGAAAAATGGCTTCCAATGAATTCGTGCCGATAAAGCAAGGTGGTCCTCTGCCTTAAAAACACTTCTATACAGTAGAATCTCGATGATACGATCACGGATGATACGAATTTCGGGATGATACGAATTCTTTTCCGGTCCCGGCCGGAATGCCTTTCTTCCCATGTATTCGAGTTCGGATGATACGAACGCGTTATCTTGCCTTTACGGGTGATACGAATGAGCCGAGGATGCGACAGAGGTCGTTCCCCCGTGATGCGAGAGCACGCGAGTCATGCTGCTCCTTCTTTCTAAAAGGGAGGGCGATCCTCACCACGAACTCCCTTACATCATGTAGCGCAATGCAAGCAATGACTTTCCTTTTGGTGGTGGTGGAGGAGATAAGATCAAAGGGATTGCACGAACCTTATCACCTTATCACCTTTTGACCTTTTTACCCCCCCACCCCCCTCGCAACAATAAACCGCGAAGCTGTGTGACATCGCTCTGGCAGAAAACAGCGACCAGAACACGTGGATGGAACATACCGGGACAACTTGTAGCAACATTACGCGTCACCATTCCGCAAGTCGGTTTCACCTAATGCCTGCGTGCTTTAGGAGAAGCTCGCTGTAGACCACTGTCGCGCGACTCGCGGGTGGAAAGCATGTGCTACGTATTTTGAATCATCTCGCGTATTTGGGCAGCATTGGCCAAAAACGGAGACACAAAAGCGTTACGACAGACCTCTTTCACTGACAGTAACGGGAAATGAACAGTCACTGTCTATTTTCTTGCCTCAATTTTTATTTTGGTTTAATTCGTTTGATACGAATGTCGGATGATACGAATTTTTTCCGCGACCCCGTGAGATTCGTATCATCGAGATTCTACTGTACTTTTTGTACACTGCAGAACTTAAAGGGAGACTTCGGAAGGATTCGGAAAAAAATTAAGTGAGCATCATACCGAACACAAACCACCTCCTCGATACCGAGTTACCAGTTAAACCTCGATATAACGAAGAAGCATACGCGCGCAATTAACTTCGTTATTTCAAAAAATTCGTTAAATCGAGTATACCAGAGAGTAGAGCTAATGAAATTATCACGCTGACGATATCATTAAAATGCGAACCGCTCTGCACCGTCAACCCTACATTGTCGAAAAATACACGTGACATGATCGATTTACTTCACTTTGAAAATTTTATTTCGTAAAATAATCTGTCATCTTCGTGTGGTACTGCTGTTGCATAGCTGGTATCACTACCCGCTCATAAGACCAAATGGCCTCCACAGCACGCTCCATATTCTGCTGCGCCAGTGCGTAGCGCCGCAAAACATCAATGGCGTCCAACACTTGTGTGCCCGATGGCACATCGCACGTTTCATCTTGTTGCGCTTCGTCACCGTCCTCCGTGTCACTGCCGCCGCCATCTTTAACAGAACGCACGATTTCCGCGTCGTCCAGCTCTTCTGTGGCTACGACACTGGCATCACTGTTCACGTAGTCATCCAGCGTCGTCCCGTCCGGGACGTCGGAAAATTCACTTAGGGACTGCCACGTTGCAGCAACAAGTTCCGGTGGAATGCTTTCGGCGTTCTGGCTGTCGTCAAGCGATGCCAATGCATGGTCGAGAATGAAGCCTGCTTTTCGAAAGCAGTTGCTGATTATGCTGGCGCTTGTAGCTACCCACGAGGCGGCTAGCATTTCAACAGCTTGGTACACGTCCACTTTCGTATTCCTGTTCAACCTGATATCCAACAGCATTTTGGACAACACGCGATTGCGGTACGCACACTTTACGCTGTTGATTACGCCTTGGTCAAGTGGCTGGATGACCGAGGTGTAGTTTGCCGGAAAGTACTGCAGTTCTATGTTACTCAGAACAAGATCTTCAACGTGATGAGCCTTGCAGTTGTCCAAGAACAGGCAAATTTTCCTCTGCCTGCGCCGCATGTCCTCGTCGAAGTCCCGTAGCCACCGCGTGAAAATGTCTCGTGTCATCCATGCTTTCTTATTGGAGACATACTGAACTGGGAGACGTTTAGCGTTGCTAAAACTGCGAGGCTTCTTGCTGTAGCATATCACAAGTGGCGCACGCTTGTCACTTCCATCCATATTTGTGCACAAGAGAACAGTAATTCGTAGTTTGCTCTGCTTCCCTCCATGACAAGCTTCACCCTTCAGAGCAAGCGTCCTCTTCGGTAACATTTGGAAAAAGAGTCCACTCTCATCGGCATTGTAAATGTCGACAGGATCAAAACCGCTTAGCATGTGGGGGAGGCGCTCCTCTTTCCAAGACGCAGCGCCGGCCACATCTGCAGACGCAGACTCTCCGCTGATGACTTTGCCAATGATTTGGTGTCTGGCCTTGAAGTTCTGGAGCCCTCCGTTACTGGCCTTGAAGTCGTCGCACCCTAACATGCACCCAAAATCTTTGGCTTTCTGGATAAGCATGGCGCCGCTCACTGGGACGTTCCTAGCCCTTACGTCCATGAACCAGGCGAAGAGGGCCTTCTCTATTTCTTCGTACGTCGGTCTCTTCACCTTTTTCCGTTGCGAGCTCGAACCACGCTCCACACTTGACATGATCTTCTCCTTTTCTTTCAAAATCGTGGACAGTGAACTCTGCGCGATCCTGAAACGCAAAGCAACGTCCTTCTTTTTCTCACTTCTAGAAACCGCAGCGATGATAGCGGCCTTGTCTTCCAAACATAGCACTTTCCGCTTCCTCGGATTCTGGCTTTCGTTCATCCTCAGTCTTTGCTGTACGTACAAGACACGTGGTCGAGTGGGAAGAGTCTCAGAGCAGTCACGTCGAAGTACGATGAGAGAATGATGGAGCTGAGGAAGGAGGAAGGCACAGGAAAGGAAGAGAGAGAGAGGGGCGAGAGAGAGATTCTGAGAGAGGGTCGAGGGAGCGCGTTTCCTCTCGTAGCGTGGAATTTTCTGCATTTTCCGTGCTTTCGGCGTCGGTCGCTGAAATAACTTCTTGCTGAAGCTGGCGTTCACGGACGCGCGGGCTTCGCTATGTCGAGGTCTCATATCTAGTGGGAATTCGCTATACCGAGGTAAAAAATACCTAGTTTTCATGGGAGAAGAAGAAAGGGACAGGAAAAAACTTTGTTATGTCGAGGAATTCGCTAAATCGAGGTTCGTTATATCGAGGTTTAACTGTACAACATGCGCATTTATTTTGCGCGAGTAATTAATTCGTAAATGATGACAATAGTAAACCGAAACCGAAATGCGAAGAGCAGAAAAGAGAGCTAGATGCTACGGTGGTACTTCCGGAGGAGGATTCCATGACGTCACGCGAAGCGCTCGCTTTGTAATAATTCGTTTCAGCAGAATCTGCACAGTTTTGGACTGAAATATTTCGTACACATGGTTTCTGACATCCCAAAGTTTACAGATATACCACAACCTTTGTCGTGAATTTGTTGCGTAGTCCCACTTTAAAGTCCTCACTGTGAGGTGACTCATTATTCCATTTGACCACATTACTGCCAGCAGTGGGGTAGAGTGTTGCCCCTGGCAGTGAAACTCCCCAATCATCATCATTAAAATTAAGTTATTGTTGTTGCTGATGAAGGTTTCCACGTGAGTATTTCTTTCAGACATATCTTTAGAGATCCACAAAGCTGTTTTTGACAGGTACCCTTTTCAGAGGCTATGGTCCTAGGGGCTAGACCATTTTTTGTATGTTTTGACTGAGTAACAAGTGCTGAGGTACAACTCCTTGCTATTGCTTAGGCCTTTCGATAGTTTAGTGTTTACACCAAGGTTGTGTACTTTCGAAACAACTTTTTGTCACACGCTCTCGCCCTCTCACATCACATGCCCCTTGCAGGAACATCAGCGTGACTATCATTTTACAGCAGTGTATTGACATTGTTTCATTGCCACTGGAAGCCCTATTGCTGGATCTTAATCCCCCTATGCCGTTCGCTAGTTTACACTCACTTTCATGGAATACTGTGTCAGGGTCCAGGGTATCATACTCTCTAGTCAACTGGATACATATTTGCATGGTTACTGCAAAATAACTCAACCTAACACCACATAAGCATCAATCATGTACTGAGCACCCATGCACGACGTCCTTCTCTCATCGGGCTCCCACTGCCCTCACAGGTTCCCCCTTTGAAACTGTTCAATAACTCTCATGTTGTATAATACAGTGTCAGCTGCTCCTCCTTTGCCTCTCCACGCAACCGTTATGAGAGTGGGTCTCGAAGCTTATGCACCTTCTAGCTGTAATTACAATGGAACAATTCCAACTAGGAGCTAGTTTGACTGAAATGCCCATGCCGTCATCACTGAGGGTGTGGTGGTCATGCAGGACTAAGTCTCTCACAGCAGGCTCAGACTTTTTTGAATTGCTGTTCTTTTCGCACTCCAACCCTACTAGGTATTGGTCCTGTGAATAATCCTAGGTGTCTTGCAGGCTCTTGGACAGCTCTGTGCGGTACTCTTGGGGAGGTGTCTCTTGTCTAATGTGATCATGGTGCTCAAGGCAGGACATTGCACTTTGCCTATACCCATTGCTGTTATTTTAACTGTACTTCAATTTGCACTTTGCCTATACCCTTGCTGCTATTTTAACTGGATTTCAATTTGCACTTTGCCTACCCATTGCTGTTATTTTAACTGGATTTCAATTTGTATATTTCTTATACTTTATCATTTACATTTTGCATACTGCCATATCCTAATATATACCACATGCCTGCTCAATGAGGTAAAATCGTTTGTTTGTGCGACCATGTGGTAGGAGCCAGTTTCCTAGGGTTTCCTAGTTTTCCATAAGCATAAAACACTTTGAGCCGAATGTATTTTGTTAACTGTGCCTTCATACTTGTAGTAGAAAACTAGAAAATCTCACCCTGAACTCTCGAAATCGCTGAACTTGCACTTCCATTTCGTCATGATTGTCAGTGTCACAATGATTGATGATTATATCAAGACCACGTTCCTACTGAGGCAGCTTCATGAGCAAGGCGTGTGCAAGCGATCTTTGCTCTGCATGAAGTACCGTCAAATGGATGGCTTGTGAGCCAACACATAAAAATGTTCCATTGACTAGATCGTGGAAAGGTATTGGCTGGAAGAAGACAACACTACCTAGGAGAGAAGGCCTATGCCCTCTCCATACCTCGATACCTGAGGCTACTTGGATGGTTTCTCTCCGATGAAGTGCGTGTTGTCTGCTTTGCCAGGATACTTTTTTCGTTGAATTTGCTAACATCTACCCGAGTAGGATGACATTACGCAAAGCTGCGCTTTCACTCTGTCTAAGACGGGCTGAACAGGGCCACGTGGGAGTAGAAAACCATTGTTTAGCTGCGTCATTTTTCATTTGGGGATCGTACCACCCAAAAGCAGGACTACACACCGTCCCCAAGCAGGCTAATCGTACACTCAGACCTTGACTGTAAACGTGGGGCCTGTCCTGCCTAAAAGGGGTAGTCTGGTCACATTACTCTTGTCCCGACCGAGAGGACGCACAACTTGTTTTCATGTCCATGTCCTTGGGATGCACAGTTCCCTTCCATAACAGAGGTGCAGTGGAGTGTATCCTGTTAGCACACTCTCTGCTGTATGCATGGCAAATGTGATCTTTGGGAGGTGTTTGTCCCAACCACAATGGGACTTGCAGCATACCATTATGCCTTGCTTCACTATGGCATTGTGCCTCTCTTCAGTTTGTCCCATTGTTCTGTACGGTACTGTATGTGAGTGTGTGTACTGTATATTGTGCACAATTTCTTGTGGGCCAAGAAGTTGAGCACATGCGTCTCGATCTTGTCAAGATGCTCCACGTTTGTAGGGCGGGAGCTTTCCATATCTACGCAGTAGTGATGAATCACTTGAAACGCTGAGATGAGGTTAGTGGTCTGTCATTGTCGTCGATGCTATCTGCTTCATCGGCAACGGCTATGTCCGCGTCCGTCTGTTCCACCACAGCTTCAGTTTCCTCATCCATGTTTCCGCCCAAGTGCTCTCTCCTCCTCTGCCCTCTTTCGCTCCTTCCTCCTCTCCAAGAGTGCGAGATCGCGGGTGTGTCATCGCGAGTGCCCAGAAGAGGTGGCCTTTTGAGGATCTCGACATTCAATATATCGGGCAACCGCGGTACCAAAGTTCGATAAAGCCGTACGTCCGTGCTATACTTTTACATGTAATTTTCGAGGGGACCTTTTTATTGTGTGATACACTCAATAATTAGAAATATGGAGGTTCGACTGTACCATCAAAGTGTGCCTTTGGACTATTTGCATCCACATAAACACGTTACGAAATCTTTCTTCAGCACCGCGAAACGAAATAAAAATTTATGTGATGGCACACGTCATAGTGAGCAGAACGCTCAGAGCAAACATGGGTGAGGCCACAATGTTTGCATACGCCTGAAAATTATTTAATAATAGTGCGCCCCTCGTAACTCACACTTCCGCAAACCAGCATTTAGATAAAGCGTAGTAGATAACGCACACATGCGGTTGGTGTGCTCGTTGGGCGAGAGCGTTAGATGACACCACACAGCAGGTGATCCATCCTACTACAACGGTTCCCCCAAGTTCATCCCGTCGAGAGGAGGTGCTCATGTACCGTGACTACCCCAGTGTGAGTCCCCACCCCAGCATTGATGCAAGGCGGTGCTGTCATGCAGGCAGGCCACCCGCTCCCTCGCTACAGTTAAGCGTGGGGACGCCTGCACACAGACAAGTAACATGGGAAAATTATGTTGTCGACATTACACAATACACGACTTTTTGTTGATGTTGACTGTGATCATCTGAGGAAGATACATATTCTCAGTGTTCAACTTCATTCAGCAGAAATTAAGAAATCCTCAATTTAACTACTTTGCTCATAGTGCTTTCACCATCCTTCTTTATGATTTAATGATAACTATTGAATTTTCTTACTCCATACTCCAGTATCAACTGACAGCGTGTGTGACGGGGCAAACTGCTGGCATTCATCCCGACCCTTCTCCAAGAGGAACAGCCTGTCTTGGGTAAGAGCACACTTATGCGCAACGTTTCTTACATGCGGTGCGATGCTGGCAGCATTAGAATTATTAAGTAGGATTGAGGGTTACAAGTCGCTGTTCAGAATGTACTAATGTAGCTTGCATAGGGCCATGTGCTGTAGGTTTAAACGCAGTAACACCTGTGTTTGCCCCCCAGATTTGAGCCATCGTCGATTATTGTAAAACCGGAAAGACCCCAAAAGTGAACTTGATGCAAATTCAGCCACTAGTATGGACATTAAATAGCGCTAAGCACTGCACATTCAGCAGAATCTCTAATCACGTCATTAATCCGAAATGAGAGAGACACTTTTTAGAAATGTTCTAGGCGAGAAGAAAAAATGAATAACAATAAATCTGGTTATCCAACCGTATACATTCCGATTTCACCCCATTCTGCAGCTCCTTTCTCAAGAAAAAAAAAACACGCGAAAAACACAACGGTATACACTCTCAGTATACTCTCGATATTTGAAACTCAGACATTTCATACTCCTGGTGAATTCAGACCGATTTAGACCGATCAGACCGGTCTTTGTTTAGCCCGCTGAGGTTTACTGTGTATGAAAAAGTCACTTAGTTGAAACGACGCTTTCATCTCGTACTGTTCGTTGTCTTGTATAATGATCCTACCATTTGAAGACTCCTTCTTCACACTGGTGGCACTATGTCTTGAGGCACCTCAGTGCCGTGTATTAAAAGAGAGTCATGCCAGTAATGGGACCTGCCTATACGTGAAGCTCCACCCACTTTTTCAGGTACTAGCCAATCACAGGTCATAATACGGTTGTCTATTATTACATCCATCCAGTACTTTTACCTCACTCTTATTTACTGGGTGCCACCACTTTTGGAGAGATTTGATGGATTTGGATTGAAACGGATATTACTGGTATTAACATTGCCTTTAGTTTGAGGGGAAAACACAGGACGAACACAGGACGAGATGAACAGATAGACTCATGAACCAGCAATGAAGCTTTAATACACAAAGGGCAAGGGAGACAGGGAAAAAAGAAAGTGTACACTCCGGCGTCTCAGCGTAGGTGAATATGAGGTGCGTAATACGAACCTCTCAACGGTCGGTGGCAGCATGGATATCTGCACAAGGGAACGCTTGTGCTTGCAAAGAATGGAAAGGTATTGCAAAGCAGTACAAATTGCAAAAAGGACGATAAAAAGTAAAAATATTAGTAACAGTAAAAGTAAAATATATAAAAATATAGACATACAAGTAAAACTCAGAAGAGAATAAGGTACGGAATAAAATGTGTTTGAGTCTCTCCCATGGAGTTGGTCAAGATTAAAGAAGTTATCCGGGGCTAACGGGGCTAATGAGAGTGACCAAGCCTTCTGGGAGGAAAATGCTAGGTTGGCTCACACATCCTTTTGTGACTGCTATTAGGGAGGATTCTACTGGAGACAGACCAAAATGACAGATTTTGTGCCCACTTTTATCAGCACCATCTGCATGAAGAGAGGCATGTTCGGAAAATTCAGACTTGCAGAAATGGTTGCTGGCAGAAGTGATTGGCCAGGAGTGTGGTATTCGGAAGATTCAGACTTGCAGAAATGGTTGCTGGCAGAAGTGATTGGCCAGGAGTGTGGTAGAACCACTTCTTCGTAGCAGACGGCTGCTGGTATGAACTTTTAAACCCGCAGAGAAATATGTATCAATAAAATTCAGCGATATGACGCAAAATCTTGCGTATCAGGTGCGTCTTTCTTGCTATTTTCTTGGAATCACGGTCTTAACTAGGCCTAACATTAGTGACGAAACATCTCATTTTCCCGTAAATAATGATGGCAAAGCGAACATTGAAACTGATTTTGCAGATGCGTACATGAAGATATATACTCACAGTGTAAAATTAAAGTAGTCTGTGAAAATGTTTTGTTACGAAATCTCTGCTTCGCCGTTCCAATCACCTTCCTCCATTTTGGAGAAATTTTGGTGTCGTGGCAGCCCTCATGTAAAACGGCAGCCAGTGAAATGCGCCGAAGTTTGATTGACAGGTCGAGCTTCTTTTTTAAGCTCCTCCTAATGGCAAGGCTCCTTTTTATTACACGACACTGACACACCTGCCTTTGAATACATTGATCACCATCAAGTGTATCTGTCTGCTAATGAAGAAGCGGTAGAGGACTGCCGGCTTATGCTGGCATTGGCAGTTTTGTTTCAAAGACGATTGGCTAGCCAGTCAACCATAGATAGGTTTCTTTTAAATACCCCTCTTCGTGGACTATTGAACTTAGTAACAGGCCTTTATCAATGTTGTATCCATGTTCCTACCTGCAGTCAGCTGGTGCACAGGAAATGTTAAAAAATGTCTACGCGTGTATACCCATATAACAGACCATAATTTTGTCTTGCACCCTATATTTACATGAATTTATGGTAATTCAAACAAGCAGCTGTGGACCTCTACAGTTTGAATAATTAGAGCATGCTATAAACTATACGGTATCAGTATGGCTCTGCAAGTGGCTGAGTTGGGTTCACAGTTTTTTTTTCTTCAGGTTTTACCTTAAGTAAGAGTGATGATAATAGTGGGCAAAAATGGGTTTCATCTCGTCTAACACTGGAACATGAGTCCCTAATTATCAATATACCGTCACCAGATTGCTGGATGTTTTTTCTGCAAATTGTTTAGCTACCAGTTCAAGCACAGGTGCTGCCCTAGATAGAGATGAGCATGGACAGGATTGACAGCATTTGCATCCACATGGTATCGGGCATGTAAGGTGCATGACTGCACCCGCAACAGTTCTAGGTGAAACAAGTGTATTTATAACATTTATAATAATTGTCTGTTATCGTCCTTACCTCATCTCGGGTTTTCAAGTCACGGCAAGTGTATTTGTTATGTCCGCACATCCGCAGGTGGTTAAGAGGTAACATTTTTGCCTTTCAAACCCTCTTCAGAACATTTTGTGATGCACATTTGTCCAGTGATATGTGCGGGAGAACAGCAGTGCAGCAGACACTTGCATTACAACTGACAGTGAATCCAAAATGGCATCTTCAACACAGTGTGGAATTCACGGCTTGCTGCATGCTGTCCCGGGGGACGTTGAGAGATGCGTACCAGAGAGCAGTGCAATTTTGGCTGCATTTTATATGCGCAAGTTTGAAAATATTATATTTATTGCCTGACTTTTTCTGGTTATATTTTTCAGCAAAATTGGGGGATAAATGTTGGTCGTATATATATTTTGTATTTTCGTTACATTTTCCTCTCAAAGTTTGAGTGTAATCAGGCTATATTTATCTTCCACAGTAGTGGTTACGTAAATCATATTTTGAATTGATACACATTCAAGATGCTTTTGAAAATACTCATCAACCAGCTTACTGACGATATGGTAGATAAGGTATACTAAGTTTGAACTTATCTCTAGGTTTCATAGGAGGACTATCAGGTGCACCTTTCAGTACCAATTCAACACAATACTTCAGTACCAATTGAAGTGAAGTAGAAATGGTATCCGTATGTGGGAAATGTTCCTGGCAGAAAAAAAAAAATCTATTAACGTTACGCTATAGAACGCTTACGTTATATACTATGAATTTCTAACATGGTTAGTGGACCTCCCTGTGTGCATACCAGGCCTGAGAAGCATTTCATTTCTTTCCCATTTGGTTGCAAGACCCACCACAAATTACAAACCTGCCTTCATTTCGGTCTGCTTGTTGGTCTGAGACATGGTTAGAGGCGGATCCAGGATTTGTCTGAGTGGGGTCCTGGCTTGGACAGCACACTACTGCACTACCCAAGGTCTATTTAAATCCTTTGTAATGATAGAAATTGAGCAGAGGGTCAGGCCATCGTATAGGACTTCAGGTCTATTCTTTGAAATCATTGCTTGGGATTGGCAAGACCTAAATGTTGTGTTTGCCGTAATTGTTCGTTCTGCAGCAGCAATTTACGTTGATAGATTTTGCAGGAAAAGACGCAGTGAAAACAAAAATATACATACACTATATATATATGTACATAGTCCAGTCTAGCAGTAGTGTGAAAACGATAAGTCCGGTGAATGGAGCGCTCTTTAATATTCACAAGTTTTAGTGCAGAACCTGCACTTCATCAGGTGAAAACACAAATAACGTTCAGCACAGATGGGCTATTATAGTCTCACACATGTCTAGTTTGCCCACTTCGTTTTTATGTTAAGTATCCACCTCACCCATGTGCGACAGCACACTTGACAGGACTTCAGGCACAGAATTTATTACCTCTCCTCTGTGTCCCCAAGAACAAAGACAATGTCACGCATCGTCTTCACTTCCCGCCACCGTCTTTGCACCTTAGATTGACTCTGATTTCTGGTCCAGTGATGCTAATATATGAACACATATACGACAGCATTGATGTTATATATGTTCACAGGGAAATTCGCTGTGGCAGACGTCGGAGCACCATAAGCAGCGCAAGTTGATGCGGTCTTTGCCCCGCCAGATCACTTCAGCCCTTCAGGCAGATATGCTCTGGAATATGGGAATCAAAGGTAGGAAAACTATCATTGCTTCACTTAGGAAAGGTATTTGTTTGCTCGATGACCAAAGTACAATACAGAATAATCCAGAGGAAACAAGACAGCAAAACTGCCCGTGCAACCAGTCAGGTGCATGCACTCTAAGACCGTGCTTTGTACACGCCCTTCGGTAATTCTACACCTCCCCCTTTAACCTTTTATGTACAGTCGCCGACCGATTTTTCGGACCCCGATTTTTCGGACATGCTCGATTATTCGGACTCGTTCGCGGAACGGCCGCGGGTCCCATTGAGGTGATGTATAAGAACGTCCAAAATTTCGGACGCCGTGCAGCTCCGTCGTTCGATATTTCGGACTCTGTTTGCCCAACCTGCGAATTTCTCTCTTGGGGTAACGGAAAATATTTGTATCATCTGAAATTCGTATGAAAAGAAATCAACCAACTAAAATAATGAAGCAAAAAAATTGGCAGTGATGATTGTTGACATTCAATTTTTGACTTTGCGTTGTGGACTTTGCGTCTTCGTTTTTGGACAACGGCCCAGCACGTGCAGTCTGCCCGCGAGTCGCGCGACAGCGCTGTAAAGCGAGCTTCACCTAAAGCACGCATGCGTTAGGTGGAGCCGACTTGCGGACTTGATGACGACGGTGCTTCTGATAGTGTACATTGACGAAATGTGGCTTCAGGAAATAGAAGCTGATGTAATCAGGCAGAGCTGGAAGCGCGTTAGGAAAGCATCGACAAATTTTTCCATCCTACTACGGCTTAGTAAAGTTTATTTTGAAGCTAAATTCGTTTTTTCGGACTGCTCGATTATTCGGGCTTTTATGCCCCCCCCCCCCCCCCCCCCCGAGTCCTAAAAATAGGACGGCGACTGTACACTGAAAATGATCGGGCAGTTTACTTAAAGAGACCACGCTAGGATATTTAATAAGCCTACGATCATTTTCAATTTATTCCTCTGTACTACATCATTCACACTGTAAAAGATGAAGTTGAAAATAGTCCAAATAGCGAAAATATTCTATATTAACCGTGACCGTGACACTTCAGCCCTTCAGGCAGATATGCTCTGGAATATGGGAATCAAAGGTAGGAAAACTATCATTGCTTCCCTTAGGAAAGGTATTCGTTTGCTCGATGACCAAAGTACAATACAGAATAATCCGGAGGAAACAAGACAGCAAAACTGCATGTGCAACCAGTCAGGTGCATGCACTCTAAAGCCGTGCGTTGTACACGTCCTTCGTTAATTCTACACCTCCCCCTTTAACCTTTTATATACACTGAAAATGATCAGGCAGTTTACTTAAAGGGACCATAATAGGACATTTAATAAGCCTACGATCATTTTCAATTTATTCCTCTGTACTACATCATTCACACTGTAAAAGATGAAGTTGAAAATAGTCCAAATAGCGAAAATATTCTATATTAACCGTGACCGTGACACTTCAGCCCTTCAGGCAGATATGCTCTGGAATATGGGAATCAAAGGTAGGAAAACTATCATTGCTTCCCTTAGGAAAGGTATTCGTTTGCTCGATGACCAAAGTACAATACAGAATAATCCGGAGGAAACAAGACAGCAAAACTGCATGTGCAACCAGTCAGGTGCATGCACTCTAAAGCCGTGCGTTGTACACGTCCTTCGTTAATTCTACACCTCCCCCTTTAACCTTTTATATACACTGAAAATGATCAGGCAGTTTACTTAAAGGGACCATAATAGGACATTTAATAAGCCTACGATCATTTTCAATTTATTCCTCTGTACTACATCATTCACACTGTAAAATATGAAGTTGAAAATAGTCCAAATAGCGAAAATATTCTATATTAACCGTGACCGTGAAGGGAGGCTGCTATGGTCTGCCTGCAAGGCAAACTGACCATGACATCATACACAGAGTATGTTGCCGATTCACGGACGGGCTTTTGCGAGCAGATTGCAAAATTTGCAAGCAAGTTTGCAAGCTTTGCCATGAAATATGTTTTAATTTGACCCGGCAATAAGATTGTATCTAATCGTTGACACAAAATCTTACCAGAAGTGTAATGTAGCCATTGACCGTTAGTGTGGTTATCGGCGACTCATAATGTCCTTTCCTGCACCACCGGACTGAGAGGAAAATACACGTGTACCGCACATCCCATGTTGGTAAAACTGGTTAAGGTCATATCTATCCTGTCTTTACTACTTCTGTTTTGCTCTCATCGGCAATATCCTATCTAGCACGTTCCTCATGTTCAAGTGTGTGATGGCTAAACGTTCCCACTTGGGGAAACAAGTGTGCAAACATTAACGCAGTACTGAGGAATTCCTCAAAAGTGCCAGATTGTTCTTCTGCCATTACAGTGTTGACTATATGTTATGCTAGTGTTAAAACGGCACAAAGTACCATGTGACGCCTAGCCACAACTGTATTTTGGATTTATAGACACTTTACTTCTATGTCATGCATGCTAATGCATGTCCCCTCCCCCAACGTCAGTTGATGCATTGGATTTCCCTCTCTCTTCCTTCACCTGCTGCATGCTTCAACAAAGGACCCCTCCTCCGAAGCCCAGGGTCTATATCTGCTCCTGGTTGCACATCTTGAAACTTCACGTTTCAGCATTAACATATGCCATTAACATGAACTGCCTACATGCTGCTGCTGTACAGTACCTTTAAGGGAACAGTTTGGTTCAGCCGGGGCGATTCCGAAACTTAGCCAAAACTCTTCACGAGAACTGTACACATACAACCATCAAAGTTTCATTCAGAATAACCAAGTCGTTTTCGAGAAATTTTTCGAAACATGCCGTAATAGCAGACGTCGAAACCTGCGCTTCACTCTCATGCAATGTCATGCCTGATGTCAGCCTGTGGGTATGTCGCCGTTGTCATAGCAGTTCTAACCTGCAGGAGGACCTTGGTTTCAGTCATCTCCATAAGCTCCCTTTTGCCCTCGAAATGGGGATGCTCAGATGTATATCTCTGCGAGTGGGGAATGTGGTCCGTGCATTAAATGGGCGGTCTCTTGTGGCGCATAATCGGATACGTGGATACTTGAGTCACATGTTTTCTTTCCACGGGTATTTAATGTGCTTCTCAGAAAACACACATTCATTCTCTACGTACGATGTCAGTGACACTTCATTTCAAAACATGATCAGTGTGCAACGAGGAGTGTAATGGTAGCGCGCGTAATGTATTTTTGGTCAGAGCTGTAATGTGACCGCGCATGCAGACGATGAGCGACTTGAGATTTGTGATTGTGGATGGGGTTGTCCTGTGAGTTTTAACTTGTTTCTAAGGATTGACGTAGTTGATCTAAACCACCATGTGGGCAAATTCTTAGAACCTGCGTTTTTTGTCTGAGAACTGAAAGAAAATGTATGGGAGTTGCTGCGGTCCCCAGTCAAAACTTGTCTGCTCATGTCGGTGTACGAGTGCGTGGCGTGCAAAAGCAGACGATTTCTTCACCGCAGACTTCACAGACTTTCCCGCAGGTAGACGTAGCCGTTCTTATTGTTGCCAACACAGATCGTGGCATGCTCTGCAATCTTTATCCATTTAATTTGGTTGCTAAACAACCGTGACATGCTTTGTCGGATACATTCACGATAATCCATTTTCAACGAAGGGCAATCGAGCAGTACACTTTATGAGAGGGGCGGGGGGTACGAGACCATCCCTTTAAGTATGTGCCATGCAAAATGCGATCATTCTCCTTTACATGTTTGCAGGTGGTGGCGTGAAAGTTGCAGTGTTCGATACGGGGCTTCCACGGAACCATCCTCACTTCAAGAGAGTCAAAGAACGCACCAACTGGACTAATGAGAAGACGCTTGATGATGGTATGTATTGTCATTTAGTTACCATGTATTCAGCTGATTAGTGAATGGGTTTTCTTTCTGTAACTCATTCAAAGAGCATGTCATAGGCTGCTGAAAGGCATAGAAAATTTAAGCTGTTATGTATTCAGTAGCTGGAAGCTAAGTTAATTGATAATACTAGCTACTTGTCAGATGACTTTGCTAGCAGTCACATTCTACGTGACAAAGCTGTCCCAAGATTCTCAATACTCAAGTGATTCACATATCTATTATAAGCGAGCCTGGTGGGCTCGGTGGGAAAATTTGAGCTCTTGAAAGTTGTTGTGTATTGTAGTAATTTCTTTGGACAAGCTAGCTTGAAATTCCATTCAAATGTGTGTCTGCATGTCTTTCTTCTTTTTTTTTTTGAAAAACCTAAATGCGTAGTACACACTGTTGGAACCAGATGATTTTATTTATTTATAATTTAGTGAACAAGCATTATTTGAATTGAATGTCAAATACAATGAAGTATTAAATACTGTACTTAAAGTGTTTTCACATTCCTATTTATGTGGTATACATGCAGTATGTGTTTTTCATACCCCTACAGGATTAGGTCATGGCACCTTTGTTGCAGGAGTGATCGCCAGTAATCGAGACTGTCTGGGTTTTGCTCCAGATTCCGAACTTCATATTTATCGTGTCTTCACCAAAAACCAGGTGGGTCGTACAGCTGTCGCATTCTGTATTACTGCATTTAATTGCATAATGAATTAACTTGCTGCTTGTATGCTTTTCTATCTTGTGCAGTTACGTACAGTAGAATCTTAATGATACGAATCTCACAGGGTCGCGGAAAAAATTCGTATAAAAATTCGTTCACGGAAGAGGTCGGTCGTAACGCTTTTGTGTCTCCGTTTTTGGCCAATGCTGCCCAAATACGCGAGATGATTCAAAAGACGTAGCACGTGCTTTCTACCCGCGGGTCGCGCGACTGTGTTCTAAATAGAGCTTCTCCTAAAGCACGCTGGCGTTAGGTGAAGCCGACTTGCGGAATGGTGACGCGTAATGTTGCCACAAGTTGTCCTGATATGTTCCCTCCACGTGTTCTGGTGTTCTGGTAACTGTTTTCCGCCAGAGCGATGTCACACAGCTTCGCGGTTTATTGTTCCGAAGGGGGTAAAAAGGTCAAAACAGAGATAAGGTGATAAGGTTCGGGGGCCATGCAATCCCTTTGATCTTATCTCCTCCACCACCACCAAAAGGAAAGTCATTGCTTGCATTGCGCTACATGATGTAAGGGAGTTCGTGCCCAAGCAGCACAATGTACTGAAAGTCGAGTGCAATAGGGGTGGACGGTATGTGTCTTATCGATGTTCCTTAGTTTCACGAGTCTGTTCAAGGCCTTCCACCTACCCATCCACCCGACTTTCAGTACATTTTGCTGCTTGGGTGGTGACGATCGCCCTCCCTTCTCGAAAGAAGGAGCAGAATGACCCGCGTGCTCTCGCGTCACGGGAGAACGACCTCTGTCGCATCCTCGGCTCATTCGTATCACCCGTAAAGGCAAGGTAACACCGTTCGTATCATCTGAACTCGAATAGATGGGAAGAATAGGCATTCCGGCCGGGACCGGAAAAGAATTGGTATCATCCCGAAATTCGTATCATCCAGATTCTACTGTATTCAACGTAGTTTCATCTTGGTTGCATAGTTGGCTAGTGCATTAATATTGGGGCTGCGTGAATATTCGAGTATCAAATTCAGATGGAATGTCACTCGTTCAAAATTTGCATATCGAATATGGTTGGACCTCCACATAACAAACGTCAATTTCACGAAATCCTCTATTTAACGTATGATTTTTGTTGCACGTACACTTCCCCATAGACAGCAGCAGTGCATTTCCGCACTCGATCTAACAAAGCATTTTTGTTAGACACATTCTGTTTAACAAAGCCCGTTGCCAGCGAACACCCCAATCACCCCCTTTGGGCTGTTGCACGTGCCTCTTTCTATGTACCCTCATCACCTGTCGGTCACACGAACCTCCTCATCGTCATTACTTTCATGAATTTTATCAAGATCGCACGTCATTACATCTGGCCATTTCCCTTTCTGTCCTATGTTCTTTAAAGGAGCATTAAAGTGGTATCTAACATGGCCAAAAACTGCTGTCATCTTGTAAAGCAGTATGTGAAAAACATTCCCACAAAATATTACTGTCCGAAGTTGTTTCACCGTGGCGCAATTAATTTACAAAATCGCCTACCGACTCTCTCAAATCACCCACTCTAGTGTGACGTTTGTGGTAGAGAGCCCCCTCCCCCCCCCTGCTTGTATGAAAAACCGTCTGCTACGAACATTGCAAGCTGTTTCTTCTTGACTTCTATTCATTTTATGGTTTATATCGTGTTTTCTGAAAAACAAAGCATGCAGCCCAACAAAATAAGATTGCGATCACTAGAGTAATACCTGTGGCTTCTGTGCAATCTCAAAACTCACAGTAGCAGAAGCAAGCAATGACGGCAGTATTGTGGCGCCACCTGTTAGCCAGTGAACCAACTGTGCAGTGAAAACGATCAGACAGGCTGCATACTGTCGGAAAGCACTGGGGTTATCGCTGTACAACACACAGTTAGATTCGTGTTGTACCACTCGTTCTTCACGTGGTGTCAATGGTCCCGAAAGATTGAGGTATTGTCATTGACAGCCTTCAAATCCTCTGTTTCGGACATCACGCAGCCGGAGAACACCTGGAGTCTCCGTAGCGGTGGCAGACGCTCCGGCCTGCGTGATGTTGCTCGCCTCGATCATGTTATCCCAGGACCATTGAGGAGCGTCCCTACCACTCACGTCACATAGTGACGCGCATGGCAGCGCTCATTACTTGTCTATTGTGAAGGCGAAAGAGGGTGCTTCACGCACGGGAGATTTGGGGGGCTATTGCAGGCGTCCCAATTTCGCTACGGTTGCACTAATTGAGAGAAAACTGTTTTCGGGCACCTAACATTCCATACCGACCAAAAACAGGAGCAAAGTTGTGTGCCTCTAGACTGCTCCTTTAACATTCTGAAGTCATCAATCACATTTGCAATTTGCAAATGGATGACTAAATATGTTGTGCAGTCCCAGCGTATTCTCTCATGTGATACCTGTAGCTTACAAAT
Organism: Ornithodoros turicata; assembly: GCF_037126465.1. Taxonomy (NCBI): domain Eukaryota; kingdom Metazoa; phylum Arthropoda; class Arachnida; order Ixodida; family Argasidae; genus Ornithodoros; species Ornithodoros turicata. The sequence continues at coordinate 134,786,643 of NC_088201.1, forward strand.
ATTTTTACGAAATATTGAAGCCCTGTGACCATAAGCTGTGTTTTAGTTCCCAGACAAAAATGGTTGAGCCTTAAGAGGTCCTTGAAAGACCCTTGAATTTGTGTTTCAGAATTACGAACATCCTGTGCCCAGCCACGTTGGAAAGTACGGTTCATGCAAAAATTACTTTTTTTCGCGTGTCCCTGCTGGCAAGTATGAACGGTGAAGTTTGTTCCCGTTGAAATTGTGCGACATTCATTAACTCTTTTCTTACCGCTGCAGAAATTGCCATTTTTGGGTGGTTTGACAGATATCTTTTTGTGGCTGACACTGTCACTTCTCAATATGTTGCTCTACAGGAAAATGTAGTCCAATGAGTGCCCTATCAAATGATGTAAGTTTTAGAAGCAAGGCAATCTGTGTATTTCCAAAATTAATTTTGGAACACAAAAAATTGGGGAAAACAGCAAAAACCACATGGAGACACGCCTGTTTCTTGAACAAAAATATCATTCTACAAGTTCCAATATATACAGATTGTAAATATCTGCAAATATCAACACTCTGGATCAAGCAGTTCATGAGTTGTGGAAAGTAACCTGAACACCCATGTTGTTCATGTAACTGAGTGACAGAGTTCATTGAAGGAGTAAAACAGAAATGAACATCACAATTTCTGCAGAAGACATTAAGTTTCATGCTCAACTTTCCTGTTCTTGTACCACATTCTGCTATTTCACTGCTTTTCTATTCCTCTCTGTTAGTTTTGGCACAGGAAGAGCAGCAATTGTTCAAGTTAGCAATAGTGCAAGTTATACATATCCGCACATTAAAGGGACCATGAAACGATATTTGACAAGCCCACTATCATTTTTAATTAGTTCCCCCGTACTAAAGCATTCACTATGTGAAATATGAAGTTGAAAATCGTACAAATATCGAAAATATTCGATATTTACCACAGGCGTGAACAGCAGCTGCTACGGCCCGCCTCCGAGGCGAACTGGCCGTGACATCATACACAGAACATGTTGCTGATTCGCGGACGGGCTTTTGTGAGCAAAGTGCGAAATTTTCAAACAAGCTTGTATACTTCGTCATGAAATATGTTTTCATTTGACTTGGAGACAAGATTGTAACTAACCGTTTACACAGAATCCTACGAGAAATGTAATATAGCCGTTGACTGTCAGCATGGTTACCGGAGCACGTTTTCCCCTTTTAACTTCATCTTCGTCAGAACATACCTTCGTCGGTGACATTTTATGAACTGCTGCGTACCAAACGATCCATAGGCGCTGTGTGTGTCGCATAACCTCTTCCTCCATTGCTGATAATTTGCCTTTCGCCATATTTCAAGTGATTTCGACGGGAGATATACAACGTCGTTGTTGTCCAAACCGAAACCATGCACCCACGTGGTCCGGCGGGGTGTGTCCTCCTCGTCGTTCACAGTTGGCTGAGAGGATTGGATGGTGATGACGTAAGCCCACTTCGAAGGCATATATCCAGCGGTCACGCCCTGCTATTTTTGTCTGATAACTGCGCCCCCGTTGTACTGAATACGGCCAAAAGTCGATGTGTGTACGATAGAGATGGATCATGAGAACGGTTTCCTGCAGAGTACTCAGATTTCTCGAAAATCATTTCATGGTCCCTTTAAGGACAAACATCCGATTATCTAAGAACTTCATAGTTGTCGTTTGCGTTTTAACAAACAAAATCAAACCCAGATATGCTTCAGGCGTGCATGTTGCGCATTTGCAAAAAAGTTCCACTGTGGGAATGCGGGGCCGCGGTCAAGATAAAATCTCCACACTGCCTCCTTTGCACAGAGTCAGCTTCTTAAGTCAGTACCTCAAGGAAAAGCTAAAAGTGAAAATGAAACTCACTCTGTAGTGTTTGTAGTATATCCACCAATGTTGCCACCTGTCCACATCTGCTTTGGAGGCTGAGTAGCGCATCTCACAGAGCATCGATTACCAGTGATTGACGCTCTATGAACTCAGAGGGCCAACTCAAAAGTTTGCTGATCACAAGACAACCATGTACCTATTGTCACACAATATGGGGAAAAACAGGGAAAGGAAGGGTAGCAAGACGGTCACAAACTCGGAACAGTTGAGTGACCAAGGTCAACCGATAGTGCAACGGTTACAAAAGGCATCGTTAAGCCGGATGAATTGCCACAGAGGGAACACTAACACACTTTCCTGCACTGCTGATTGCCTCTCTCAGAAGTCACCTTCGTGAATCTGGATCTCGTGCAATGACTGTAGTTTCCGCCGATAGAGGTTGGCAATTACTGTATAAGTAGTAATTTTCGCGAGGACCTATTTTTCGCGAAATTCGCGAACTCCATTTTTTTCGCGAATTTGAAGTCCCGGCAAATATTCTAAGCAATGACGGAAAAAAAACGAGAAAGAAATAACAGCCCTGGAGGCTGATGCATCTTATGTACGCGGTTTATTACGCCCTTATACTGCACTTTCAGTTCTGCACGTGACTTCAGGACTTTAGTTGTTGTAGTTATGTTTGGTTATGTTTCCGACAGGATAGTTCTTCAATATCCCCGTGAATTATCATTAATTTGAGTGAGTTCAGCATGCTTTTCACATTGGTGGGGTAAAAAAGCGACATTTACTTCGCGAATTTCCGAGTTCAGTTCGCCGAAATTTACGTAATTAAACCTTAAATGTTACATGAAATTCACATTAGGAGGTGGCAAAAACCTATAAGAACAAATGACGTTAACCGCATGATTCTGGGTGGTGTCGTTTTTTTTAATTATAGTTCAGTGACATGTTTTCTGGGACACACTGTATACTAGATGTCCGGTACATACAAAAGACTCTATAAAGTTGAACACAGAAGTAAAATGCGAGGGAGTTGGAGTATTCTTGACGTTGGCAACCTGTTCTTGAGCTTGGGGGAAGGACAAACCACAAAACCGAACACAAGACTGTGTACTCGCTATTTCATTGCATATACACATTTATGTTGCTTGTCTCTTCACAATTCGTGGCATAAATCGTTTGAAGCTTCATAGATTTCTGTACAATGAAATATTCAATACAGTGAAAGAAATTGTGATCCCCATGAACTCTGTTACATTGAGGCTCAACTGTATTTCATGTTTGAATAAGTGGTTTCAGTGTAAGTGAATTGCATTGTTTTTTGCTAAACCTCGCTCTTCCTTATGAGCCTTTCTTTTTCCTCGTTCGTTTCATTAAATTATGCTTCACTCTTCTCTTAATAGATCTCCTACACGTCATGGTTCCTAGATGCCTTTAACTATGCCATCCTGAGAAAAATCAATGTTCTTAACCTCAGTATTGGCGGACCAGATTTTATGGATCACCCATTTGTAGATAAGGTAGGCGTCTTTACACTTTGATCCAAGATCATTAACTGTTGGTGATCTGCAAACACTTAATGCTGTTCATTTTGGTTCAGAGTTAACAGCTGAAAGCAAACATCTTTTGATCTGTGTTCCAGGTTTGGGAACTCACTGCCAACAATGTGATTATGATCTCAGCAATAGGGAATGACGGACCACTATATGGGTAAGCCTATCGTGACAAGCAATTTGCTCTGTTGGATTTAATATTTCATGTTCTACGGGCCAGGAAGAACAGGAATTGGCACATTGTCATTGTTCAACTGTGTGCATTTTCAGGATTATCTTTCCTGTCAATACTCTAGTACAGCACAAAACGTCGCAAAAACGTCTTTATTTGGTCAAGTTAGGATAGAAGACGATCACAATCCACAGAACAGGCCAGGAATTGGCACATTGTCATTGTTCAACTGTGTGCATTTTCAGGATTATCTTTCCTGTCAGTACCCTAGTACAGCACAAAACGTCGCAGAAACGTCTTTATTTGGTCGAGTTAGGATAGAAGGCGCCCAGGATGTCAACGCGATGTCTAGAAGCCGTAGTTTGTAGTACGTTTATAAGACGTACAGATTTTCCATTTATAAAACGTCTTCGTCATCCCTGTTGAAAACGTATCGTAAAGGAAGAGCTCCCGTAAACGTCTTCCATTCACGTTTGCAAGGCGTAACGACTTTCCGTTTATAACACGTCTTCGCCATCTCTGTTCAAGAGGTATCTTAAAGGAGGACGATTTGTGTACACTGAGTAACTTTACTTTCGGAGGGCCTACTGACCGTCTCAAACCAAAAGCAGTAAGAAACACAGACATTGTGTTCATGATAAGCTAATACTCACAGCAATTCCCCACGTCAGTGTTATTTGTGTGCATAATAATAACACCTCACCCTCCATTTTGACTCAGAGGCGAGCTGGACTATCGAGGCTGCGGGAGTTCCTAAGACAGGCACTGTATAGTACAGTATCTGTTTTCCTTTTCCAAGGAAAGTAATAGACCACCTCCATGCTCTGGTCTCCCTAAAGAACGCGATAGAGGGGGGTAAAAAGGGAGCATGCTCTTTTTAGGGTGAAGAGCACCTTTATTAGCACGGTCTTTTTTGCTGGACTGTGTCTTCGATTACGGCCGAGAGGTCGCGTGGTAGTGTTGCTTGCAGTACTTGCAGTACAGTAGTATTGCTTGCAGGAGAAAGAGAAAATGAGACGTGTGGTGACTGTGGCCGAGGTTGAAAAAAGAAAAAGAAAGAGGCAGATCTCTGCTAAACTATACCCGATAGATGTGCACAGGGCCGAATTTTCAGACATTCAAATATGTGTTTTAAACATTTTTTACACATCTTCAAGACAACCACAAACACGTCTTCAAGACTCGGAAAAGCGTCAACTTATCCCGGGGTAGAATATGTTATGTAGATCAGATTGAAGACGTCTCTTAGATGAAAATGTGGTCGTGGTTAGACCTTTCCTCGACGTTCACAAAACGTCTTGTGCTACTAGGGTAGGTACGAGCATTTGAATAGTAGACACTCTGATTCAGTCCTCGAAGAGTAGGTAAATTCACAACTTAGAAGAAAAAGCCTGTTGGTTTGCTGAAATAAATAAGTTATGTTATTAGGTTAGTTTTGGGGCTATACCTGATAAAAGTAGGATTTTTGTGCATTTTACACTCACCCCTGGAGAATTCCAATTTGTGTTGGCAAACAAGCGCTTTCTTTCGATTATAGCATCAAAGTTTTCTTTACATGTATTCCAATGAGTGAATGAAAGTTACATTGAACAAAATTGTAGCCTTGGATGTGTCCAACTAAGAGTCAACCCGTTTGTGGTGCCGCCATGGACACCTGCTTTAGTGCTCTTTCGTACCCATATTTTCAGTAGAAAACCCAGTGTGGAAAAAACTGTCCGCTAGGGTAGTGCCCTCCACAGGAAGTGGGAAAACTTTGTTAGCACCTGGGCTGGCATGCTTTCCTCAATGGGATCAACAAGAATTATGAGGAGCATTAAGAGAATGAAGTACAGGGTGTCTACCAACCTTGAAAACCTGGAAAACGGGGAATTTGGATGTGACTGGAAAAATCAGGAGATTGTCAGGGAATTTGCCGAAAAGCAGCTGAAAGTCAGGGAAAATCACAGACAGGTGCACCGACGATCCAGCGAATAGCATGTGTCGATGAGTGGTTGAGTAGCCCGCCGCAGCAACGTTGCCGCGAGTAGCAGTTCACCAATATGACAAGCTCCGGGGCAGAAAAGTAGGGAAGCCTCATTAATACTCAATAAAGCATCATTTTTGTGAGGGGTGTGTATCAAAATAAAGCAGCTGGGAATTTGCTTGAAATAGTCAGTGAAAACCTGGAAAAGTCGGGGACCTTGAAGGCTGCAAATTGGTAGACACCCTGAAGTAGGTCTCCAGCTGTAATATTGTGCTGTTGAGAAGTACTGCCTTGTAAGGATGTGCCGGTACAAACAACATGGTTACTGTGAACCTCTTTCTTTCGGACATTATTTACTACATGACAGTACCCCAGTTCTACTACTAGGGTACTGTACTGAAGGACTCCCCTACTGCTCTAGAATGCGCTATGAAAGTAGATCAGCCTTTCGTGCAGTCCCTCAGCTTTTCCCTTTTCCCTCGTGCATGTAACGGTCACAATGGATCGCTCTCAAATAAGGTAGTACCACAACGACTGCACGTGAGGTCCACGCTGCTTCATCTTTTTCACCATAGTGTTGTGGCCCATCTGCGAAGACCCCCTTATTGCTGCTTTCTCAGTGGACAGACACATGACAGATACTCGATAAATGATGTGTTGCATTATGACTTTATAATGTTTGGTGCATAATAGTGGGTAATATTTCTTTGTGTATGGTTACAGGCATACTAATTTGAAATGTATTCGTCATGTAATGCCACCTGACCCTTAAGGTATATAAAGGGGCACTAAAATGCAAAAACAAGTTCACTTCAAATTACATTCCACGCTACGTTACTTTCGCACTTGTTATCATAATTCAAAACTTTGATTCCGTTACGAAGTTACAATAGAAATTATACCGGGCTCTTTCTTGCCTCGGCTCTAAGCAGTGAACGTCGTTTTAGCTCGTGCATCGGTGTATTTGGATCCATGCTGCACGTGCACGCGCGTGCCATGCCCTGGAGTAGTCCCAATGAAAAACATAGTGCGTGTTGCGAAGCGGTCTGGTGTTGCTGTCCGAAGGACGTGAAGATACATGTTGTCGGCGGCACATTCGTGAGAAGCGTTGAGGGCTACAATTCAGTGAATTGGTATTGAAAAATGAAGGAATGTGCATCATGCCACACACATACAGGGCACTATGATCGGATCCACGCGGACACGATAGCTAAGCGGATGCTCCTCCTGCTGTCTCGTTGGATGCCGCCAAACTTTGCCTCATGGGGATCCCATTCATTGCTGCCAAAGAAGACTGTGTTTTCATTGCGTTTTTCTTCTAAACGGTAGTATTTTGTGAACTATTTGCTTGCATTATACTAATTGAAACGCAGACTTTCATTCGAGAGCAAGTTGTTTTTGCATTTTAGTGCCCCTTTAAGTACATAAATAATCTAAATGCATAGCATTCCACAACATAATAATTCTGTTTTGTTTCTGAATGGCAGGACACTGAATAATCCAGGTGATCAAATGGATGTCATAGGTGTTGGAGGAATCAATTTTGAAGATCAAATTGCCAGGTTCTCCTCCAGGGGGATGACCACATGGGTATGGTCTTGTTCCACCAATTTTTCTGCTTTATTTCCCAATGGTCTTGGTAATTCATTTGTGACATGTTTATTGGTCCCTTGGCTAGTGCTGGTCACATGTGGAATCTCTGAAGGCCATTCCAATCTTCACTATTCCAGTATAACCCTAGTTTCTTTAATCCAGCGATTTACAACAGAGTTTTTGTGGAGTCACTGTATAGTGTTGCAGACTTGCTAGTGACGACCTCACATTCCGCATTTGTACATCGGTACGTCTGCTGTTTTGCAGCATTGTTATGGGTTCATTGAAGCTGTTTATTTATTTATTTATTTAAATGTGTCCATCAACAGAAGTGTAATCAATCTGTTTGGATGGTGCACTTAACTTTCACATTAAAACGTTACAATAAATACAAAAATCAGGGGTGTGCGAATATTCGAGTTCTCAAATTCGTATCGAATATCAATTACTCGAAGTATTCGATTTGCGAATGGAATAATCTAATATTCAGTTTTTCGAATATTCGATCCAACATCCATCCAATAAAACATCCCCAGATGGGACATACACGCTAAAGCAAAGAAGCTAAAGGATGTTCGTGGCAAAGTTGAGGCAGGACGCCAATCTGTTTGTTTCACAAGTGATCTGTGGATGTTCAGAAACTATTACAGCCCCATTTGTGTAACATCCACTGCATGGCATCAAAAATTGAAATCAAGGTAATTTCCCCACTAAGTGTAGACTCAGTTGAAAAGCTGGAAACCCTATCATGTAAAATTAAAGAGTAGGGGCTTCCCATGGAAGATGTACATGTCTCGCTTGTGACAGTTAAAGGGAGAAAAATTACACTAAAGCCATGGGCTACAAAATTTAAGCTTCTATTGCAAAAGCCATGTATTTTAAAATTTACAGGAATATTCGATTCGATATTTGCTTCTACCTCAAATATTCGTATTCGCACACCCCTAAAAAAATGTATTATCCAAATGTGAAACCTGCACCAACAGGTAATTTTTTAGGAAAGTCACACCAGTCGCACTTAAACCCATTAAAGGGAAGTATAATATCCAGGGTACCCTTGAGGAAGACCACAAAGTTATGTTGAGTACGGACTAGCCGTCCGTTAACTGACATACGCGCGACTCCCGCTTGGCCTCGTTCTCATGTTGACGGACGTTAGTTAGGTTGGTGTGCCATGGCAGAGGCCTTGCGGAAGGCGAAAAAATGGTGGCTACACTCCTGTCTAAGCCTCGTTCAGCAGTTGGTTAGATTGGTGCGCCATGTCAGAAGCCTTGCGACACACGAAATAATGGTAAGGCTGCAGAGGGAGAGCAGAGGCTTGGGAAGTGCCTGCCCTCCGCGTCCTCCTGTTGGCCGGCATCCAATAGGTGGAGCCTCCGTCGCTCTTGGTCAGCAAACGCAAGGATAGTCGAAATATGTCGCTCTGGTGTTCCGTAAACTCCTGCTGGGATCCGTATTGTCAGTTCAGCCTTTGCGTTACTTCCATTCCCGCTTTGTATGAATTTGTACTTCTGGAAGTGCGCCTAATATGCTACGATACTTCGTCTCTGTGTTGGGGAAAGGCTAAAGTCCGGAGAGACCATGTGATGAAGTCTGTCTACTCACAAGGCAGATATGCGGGGATATTTGTACACCAGCACAGGCTCACAGAAGAAACCACGTACGCCTCACCCTGAGATGTTGCCCCCTTAATTGGGGGAGGGACCATTAATGTTGTGCCGTGGACAATAGGGGAGAGAGGGAAATTGGGGAGTGTGCAGACACCTGACATATTTACAGGGCATATAGGGCTTACACTTTGCTAGTATACTGGCAGAAATTCAACATGCACATTATTTTAGGTGAATGTTCTGGCCTGCTGGCTTGTTTTTTCCAAAGCCTGCATATAAGTTCGGTGCAGCATTATCCAGTAAGCTGAATGACTTGAGGCATTCAGGGTTTTTGCAAAATTGTACAAATGATCGAAAACCAGTGGTGTGGCTTAAACATCCACTCGTTGGTGATAACCAAGATTGTGCTGAAGAGTGGCAGGTGAAAAAGGTTTAAATCCCTGCACTGGCTGTTCTGTCTGAGGTTCTTCCTGGGTTTTCCGGCAAACCTGCCAGAACCATCCTACCAGATGAATGTCAGCACAACACTCCCTTAAGTCAGCCAAGGACGCTTACTATTCCCCCCTTTCTCCCACCCCTTTCTGCTGTCCTCTTTCCATCTGTCCACGTCTGTACACTGTGAGCATAGCCACAGTAGCTCCACGGAGCTAACGGAGAACAAAAGAAATATCCGAATGCCATAAAAGGATTGTGCAAGCGAGCAGATGTAGGCAGCGTATCCCTGAGTTTGGGGTGGACACAATTGGACAAACATATAGCACAGGACAAGACTCATGTCAAGACTTGCATCATCTGTCGTACGTTTGTTTGTGTCCTTTTCCTAACCCCAAATTCTGGGGCATGTTGCCTGTGCTTTAATGATGGAAGTACAGGGAAGCTAGCATCTGTGGGATACAGCGCTGTTTTCTATCTGGTCATCAAGTGCTTGTAGTAAGTTAGGTAAAGTAACAGATTTTGGTGTAGGATGTAATAAGTAGGTTAATAAGTTATTTTAGATTAAGGTTGTGCTGATAAAAGTTACTTTAATCTGCTTGCTTTGCATTCCCTCTGTCTACTGTTCCTTGCCTACATCATGGAAATGCACAGTAAATGAAAAATTGCAGCGAAGCTTATTTACAGTGTAGGTCCTCATCCCTGCTGTGGATTACTCGGGGAACAAAAAATGAGATTCACATCAAAATTATCTTTAGACTAACCATTTTATGTCTGAGAACCCAACAAGTGCATCTGCTATGTGCAGTGTTTGAACCACGACCTATACTAGATTATAACGACCATGTCATAGGCACTGTCCAGTGCCGCATTTCGAAGGTAGCAGTGGCGTTACTCATTGGCCTGGTTATTGCTCCCTCAATTTCTGCAATACCTTGTACTTCAGCTTACCCTAGTATTTTTTTACAAGCAGTGCACGTCCCACAGGAGATGCTTCTTTCTAAAGTTCATCATCATCATTCTACGTATTTTCATAAGAGTTGTTGCTGTCGTCTGCTAGACGGTAGTCCTACATTCGCTTCTGCGCATTCAAAATTCAAATTTCCATTGTCCAATCATGATGCAGATCTCGTGGGCCGATGAGTAGCGTCCCTAGCGGATCGTGCTGACTGGCTCCTCATAGGGGTTGCCGATTATGACACGGTCATTACAATCTAGTAGGTCATGCATGAGAGAACTGATTTTCTGAGGCTGGAACAACATAGAAAGGACAAACGCATACAAAGCCTCAAACATATAGGTCATGGGTTCATAGGTGGGGGCTCATAGTAGGTCAGGGTTTGAACGTAGTATTCATATCCAATCAGGCTCATCCACACAACCAAAATGCGTGATAAACAACAACTTTATTTGAACGATTATGAGTAGAGAGACTCGTGGCCAAGGGCAATATTCTCCCTTACCACATTGCTTGAGGTAATGCGGCAGATGGAAGAATGGACCAAAGTCCTACGTGAAATTTTGCGTTTCAATGCATGATGATATGCCTTGTTCCGAAAGAACCGTGTTTAGTAGAGCTCTTTCTGTGCTAAGCATGTGTGAGTGAGCTCTCGAACACTGTCAAATTAATATTAAAAAGTAATGTTTTTGGTGCATCCTGTTTCATGTAATCACTCTGTAAGCATTTATAATCCTATCTACAGGAGCTGCCTGGTGGCTATGGACGTCTGAAACCAGATGTTGTCACTTATGGTTCTTCCGTTCGGGGCTCTGGTGTCTCGTAAGTGTCACGACAGTTTGCTTTATGGCTTTCAGAATTTCATCTTTTTAGTACATCGCTGGCAACGAGGCACTTCATTTGTTGTGCCTATATGACAAAAAACAGGTTTCCTTTCTTTCTTCAATAAACATATCCCCCCTCCCCAAGGAGGTTAACATGGTCATTTCTCATAGCTTTGTGCTGAACAAGATGTAATATGTAGTTTGCACATGTTATTTTGATATCTGTTGCCGAGACAAACATAATTAACATTCTTCAGTAGATGCACACCTTTAACACACAGTAAAGGGTCACATACAGGGTGTCCCAGAAAACGTGTCATTGAATTATAATAAGAAAACTACACCACCTAGAGTCCTGCGGTCAATGGCGTTTGTTCTTACTGGGTTTTTGCCACCTCCTCATGTGAATGTCGTGTAACGTAAGTTTAATTATGTAAATTTTTGCGAGCTTAAGTCGGAAATTTGCCTAGTATAGGTCACTTTTTTATCCCACCAATGTGAAGAGCGTGTCTAATTTAGTCAATTTAATGATAATTGACAGGGGTATTCAGGAGCTATCCCATTGGAAAAAATAACCAAACATCATGGTCTACAGAGGTCACGCACGATTAATTTTTCAGCGCAATCTTTGTCAGTCCGACGAAAGGAGGTTGGAAACCCAGCCCTCTCCGACATCGCAGAAAGAGATAAAACAGGCACGGCTTATCACGTCCGACTTTCGCTGGAATAATGCTTTCCCTCTCCCAATTTTAGGAACTGTTACTTTTTCTATTACGTATCACTCTGTGGCCTGGCTTCGGAACCTCCTTTCGTCGCACTGAGAGCGATTGCGCTAAAAAAATCATTGCGCGCTATGGTCCGGTGCTCCGAAAAACATGATAATCAGCTAATTTTTCCGATGAAATAGCTCGTGAATATCACTGTGAATTATCATGAATTTGGGTGAATTCGGCACGCTCTTCATATTGGTGGGGTAAAAAAGTGACCTTTACTTGGCAAATTTCCAAGTTCAGTTCGCAAATGTTTATATAATTAAACTTGGAGTACATGACATTCACATTAGTAGGTGGCAAAAACCTAATAAGAACAAATGCTGTTGACCGCATGATTCTAGGTGGCGTAGTTTTTTTATTATAATTTAATGACACGTTTTCTGGGACACCCTGTATAGTTAAAGCCCCTAGTTTCCTGCGATAGAAAAGTAACATTTCTGCAAAGGTTTTTTTTTGCACATTTGCCGGATTCTGCGGGCAAGAGAAAACATAAAAAAATGTTGCAGCTTTCTCCCTAGGTCGATTACTGACTCGTCCCATGCATTTTTTTTCCAGCCCTTCGTGACCTTTCATTGCTAAAAACAAATTAAACTTAATTCTGATTATTCTCTCCAGGCATTACTGTTGTTAAATTTGCATTGTTTTGCCTCAGAAAAAGCTGAGCACACTGTTACAGTGCAATCATGATAATTGCATATCTTGATTTGAAATTTTACTGTACTGTTGTAATTAGAACTGATGCTTGGGTTCAGTAATGCGTGTGCTGCCTGTGCATCAAACCCTTGCTCAGAGGGACTCGCATCGCATTTTCGTATTGGGGACGAGCGCGAACGGTGGCGCCCCTCCCGCAGCAGTGGAGCGAACTGTTGTGTGGTTGCAACGCCGTTAGCCAGCTTGCCAACACACGTTTAGTTGAGTTTCATAATGGTGTTCAGCGGAGGGACAGCCCCATGAATGTTGCCTGTCCTGAAGCGTGGCTAGAGAGAGTCAAATGAACATTAAATTCATAATGAGTATGTTCCTGTTTAAATTTATGCGCGCTAGAAAGGTGCGCGTGTGATGAAGTGCTGTTATGGACGGACTTTGCCTTGCAGTTTCCCTATCGATGCCCACACCAGCTTACAGATGCGGATATTTTTGTGTGTAAAAACAGCCTTCTTATCGGCCTTGAGCGCCGTGTCACAATTATTTGTTTGTCGTGCTTGGTTTCCGTCAGTGTATTATGTTTGATTACAATTATTGGGTGTAGTGCAGAATTATTCAGACCAATCCGGTTGCTCATGGGCACCGTAAAGTTTGAACCGAATTGGAAGATAAAAAGCGTGGCCTCATAGAATGAGTGCAACGTGTAACAATACATTTGAGGATCGTGGACATTAGCAGCTAGTACAGAGTTATTCAATACAGATAAACTTTCGAAATAATATATGTTAACAGTTTTCATCCTTTTTCGTTTTAACAAATAACGACAGGTCTGCAATTGTGTGAGGTGCAAGCTTGATCGCCGCTTTTAGCACTACAGTGAGAGTCCTCAAGGAGCTCCATATTGCATACATTGAACGCTGTCATCAGTGATCATATGTGCTGCTATCTTGTGTGTGCATAGTAGTTTCGTTGCGGACTCCAGCAGGAACTTGTATCTATTTGCGTTTGTTTGTTTCATTAATATTATTATTGTTATATTGTACATTGTGATGTCCAAGTCCATGAACTACTCTACAGTGGGAACCATACAGCAGTGTAGCACCTTTATTCCTACATAACTTGCTGGAGATATGTGATACAAGTTTTCTTCAGGTGTGAGACCTAATCTGTATCCTGCGACAACGGCAAAGCCCTACGAAGATCGATAGCACAATAAACGAAATCGCCCAAAAACATATCTGACAGTGCTGTGCAATGAAGGTTTCTCCTCTCAGGCCGGCTTTTTGATGGAGGCTTGTCGAGCATTCGCGGGTAGATTTCTAGACTGCACAATATTTCGTTCCTGAAAACAACGTTTCGGATCTCGACAGGAAACCAAGAGCACCATATTGTTGCACTTTTCTGTCAATCAAGTAGTACCTTACCCTTTTATTTCATTCCGACATACGTTTCGGCGAAATGCTCCGAACATGCCTCATAGTGCACCAATTTTTCTGGCGCTTGCTTTCCTTTTCGCAGCTTGATTATCACGATAATCATAATATTGTAAACTTTTCATGTTTCGGCTAGTTCTGGAAGTTCATTCCAAGTGTAGCTGATGACGATTTGCAATTAAAAACAGCGCAATACCGTATAAACACGACCAAACACGGTCACTACTGCAGCCGTTGTTTCCACACTACCAGCGGATCACGTGACTTTTAGAGCACCCCCTGTAGGTCGCGCTCGCCGCCAATAGCAAGTCTTCAGTTTCCTTTCGACTTTGAATGAATAAGGGTTGTACTAACTCTCTGCACCTGATACCAAAGATGACGTGTGAGCATCATGAGTCAAACTGTGTATAGCTAGAAAAAGACAAGTTACGGTTGCCCACATGGCTGCTCAGAAATCGTTCAACAGTCCTTGAGAGGAGCATTCCCTTGAAGTGATTCGAGTCGAAGCACATGAACACGATGCTGCTGTGTAAGAAGATACTGATATTTTGTACACAGTCTGTTCTCCAGTAGAAGAGCAATCTTTGTTCGCAAATATTCGCAACACCCAACTTGAGTGTCTTAGTTTTATTTATGCTGGATCTTTGTTACAATTGATCTTCAGTGATCCAGCGAAGATCAGTTGTAGCAAAGATGATCCAGTATAAATCAGACTAAGACACTCAAGTTTGAATTATGCTGGATCTCCTTTGTTGATCAATTGATCTTCACTGGATCACTGTATTTTCCTGTTTTCTGTGGAGCAGATGTTGTGAGCTTCTCTTTCTCTTCCAGTGGCTCTTGCCGGTCCCTGTCTGGAACTAGTGTGGCATCACCCGTGGTGGCTGGTGCGGTTACCCTGCTCATGAGGTATATGCATATTCTCTTTGCCCATTACAGTTGAGAGTGTAATGTGAAACATACTGGTAAAGAGCGCATCCCCAAGTGCAGGATTTCTAACTTGATTGGGACTGAAATGTGACTGGGCCCTGCCTCATAGTCATTCCTGTCATTGTGATCTCAAATGTTCATTCCAAGAAAAAAGGAGCAAATTAGAATGGTGCAAGTGAGCTGGTGTATTGTAGAAAGAGGTAGCATCTCCTTGAGTCGGAGGAACGCACAATACGAAGAGGATAACACAAGACTCCTCTTCGTATTCTGTGTTCCTCAAACTCGAGGAAATGTTACCACTGGCTTGTCACATTATACTGCCAGTTAAGACATTTTGACTATTGCAAGTGTGGGGAGGAGTTCAGTTTCGTTAAACTGGTTTATTACTTAGAAAAGTAACCAACCTCTGATCAAAATGGGGTCAAAGAGTTGTACGGGACACAATATTCCTCTGCATAAAATACCAATGCCAAGAAAATGTCAGGGATGGAGGCAGCTGACATGCTTTTCGTATAAGCAAATCAGGCTGACCTTGTTTCCAGTTATCCATGTCCGGATATGGATAATGGATTGCGGATAACCACATAAGAAACCAAAGTTAGCACATTGGCACAGGAGGAATAATGTGTCGTCTGGTCAGTTCAGTTACATGCAAGCATGACTATACAAGAAACTGCTTCCAGGAAGGTTCCAGTAAAATCTAGACAGTGGCTGGCATTCCCTTTGCTAACTATTAAATGGAGAGGGATAACAGTAGGCTATGAGTGTGCTATGGACTGTGGTTCTTGAATTCAGCGTTTTCCATTTGGAGAAGTGAAAATTGGTCTGCACGCTGTCCTTTAATTCCACTTTGTTTCGTTCCGTTCAGTGGTGTCCTGCACATGGGCAATGCTGTTAACCCTGGCAGCATGAAGCAGGCACTGATGGAGTCTGCCAAAAGGCTTCCCAGTGTTCCCATGTTTGAACAGGGCTGGGGCAAGCTGCAGCTTGTGGGGGCATACCGGGCCCTGGCAGCATACGTGCCTCAGGCAACTGCTTCCCCTCCCTACTTGGACCTGAGTGAGTGTCCATACATGTGGCCCTACTGCAGTCAGCCCCTCTATCATGGAGCCATGCCAGTCATCGCTAATGTCACCATTCTAAACGGAATGGGAGTTTCTGGAAGGATTGTTGGCAAAGTATGTCTCATGCACATTTACTGGCTATTATAATTAGTGTTTATGGTTTTCAGCATTTCCTTTCAAGTTTGTATTGGGGGTGTGTGTACCAGCATTTATATGGTTCAGTAAAAATCAGACACTTTCGGCAGCTACGAGGGTGATTCCATAAGTTTCCGGCCCGACCAACTTTTAATAGTCATAGAGACGAAACAAGTGTATCACTTTTCGACATAGTCACCCTTAACTTCGATGCACTTTTGACACCTTTCAACCAGCATTCTTATACCCTTGAGAAAATAGCCCGAAGTTTTGTCCACAAAATGCTGGAAAACTGCCTCTTGTACCTCACTATCGTTTTGAAATCTCCGTCCTCTGAGATCCCTTTTCAAGTTTGAGAACAGGAAGTAGTCACTCGGGGCCAATTCTGGACTGTAGAATGGGTGGTGGATTTCTTCGAAGCCGCACTCCTTCAGTGCAGCCTTGGCAACAGACGCCGTGTGTACAGGGGCATTGTCCTCGAGCAACTGGACACCTTGACTCAACCTGCCGCGCCTCTTTTCCTTGATGGCGTCTCGCAGTCGGTGCAGGAGTGAAGCATAATAAGTCGCATTCACTGTGGTGTTCCTCTCTTTGAAGTCGATGAGGAGGATCCCGTGACAATCCCAAAATATTGTTGCTATGATCTTCTTTGTGGATTGTGTGACCTTGGCTTTTCTTGGGGGTGCTTCTCCTGGTTTGCGCCATTCCATCGACTCCTTTTTCGAAAGGGGATCATAGTAGAGCACCATAGTCTCATCCCCTGTGACAATTGGCTTCAATATTTCTTCTTCGTTCTCTTGACAGAGCTCCAAAAACTCTTTGGCACAGACGACACGCTGTTGCTTTTGAACTGACGAGAGAAGTGGTGGCACCCATCTCGCACTGACCTTTTTCATGTGAAGGCCCTCGCAGATGATGCGAAAAAAGGTTGTTTTGGAAAGCCCCAGCCTTTCTGAGATTTCCTTCACCTTCTGTCACAGACACCTGTCGCTCAGCACTTCCTCCTCGACAAGACACAAATTTTCTTGTGTCACAACTTCCACAGGACGACCATCGCGTGGATCATCTGGAATGGACTCTCGCCCCAGTCAAAACTGCTTAGCCCAGTCTTTTATCGTTGTGTACGACGGAGAGACTTCCCTGTACACGTTGTCCAGTCGCGCTTTAATTTCTTTAGGCGAAAGTCCCTCTTTTGTCAAGAATTTTATCACAGCGCGGTACTCGATTTTTTTCATTTTAACTGAAGAGTGCACCCTGGCTGTTTGAAATGCCGCTCTCCAACTGACAAAAGCATGGAGAGGGTTGAGGGTGGTGCTCCGGCCCTCCAACAGACAGCGCCACGCGTTCTTAATCGCATTTTCAAATTCGCGCACATTTTCTACCTCGGGCCGGAAATTTATGGAACCACCCTGGTATATTCCCACCCACTATTGAGAATGAATGGAGCTATGCTAACCACCTCCAGTGTTCACTCCACTACAGCGATGTAACCTTAAAAAGTATTTGGGGAGAGGTTCTATGGAATGGACATGGAATGGACATTACGCAGAGGAGGAGGATTTCACCCTCTTTTTTCCTCTCCCAAATGCACTAGCTAAGGTATGGTTTTGAGTACGATAATTTGAATATCTGCACAGCTCTTGTTTCTAGTATGCCTTTCTTCCCAATTCATATCGTGTGTCAGCTCCTAATGGAATGATTCTCAAATTCGTAGTGCCACTGGATCAAATTTGCATGCCCTCAAAATCGATAAAAATCGTGCTGTTTGGTGGCGCACACTCTCAGATCAGCTTCACTTAGCACAGCTCAACCAACACCTTCTAGATAGCAGAAGGCCTGTGTACTACGCACAGGGAGACCTGCTGTTACAACTGTTGATGCTGCACTGACGTCAATGGAAGAGCAAACAAGAGAAAAGCGCGGAGGAGCCCGCAAAGCTCACGCAGGCCTCCGTGTGTGACGTAGGGTGCGGGTTTTCTGCAGTAGGAGGTGTTTTCTCAGCTTCACCTTTCTGGACACCATGGGACTTCGATCCATATTGTGAAGGGGCACATTATCTCATTCCCCGCATCACCACCAGCAGTGGGGTAGAGTATCGCCCCTGGTGATGAAACTTCCCATTCGTCATCCCGAAATAAAGTTGTTGTTCTTGAATTTTTATCAACACAGTTTGCCATTTCACCCAGCTCTACTACTGGGTGATGAGCGACTGTTGCCGTTTGGAAGGATCTATAACTTTCTGAGAGATGTTTGCTATCTATGTGCGATGTAGTTTAATATGCATATTTTTATCATATCATGTCTTTGTTTATATATCAATTAACCAAGTAATTTATTTTTAGTATAATCGTCTGATTTTTAGCTAGTCACAATTTTACCGTGGTTTTGACGCTTTATAGCACGAGTTGCTTATGCGCCATTAAAATTGAATCATCATCATCATAGTAGCATAATAATAGCAGTAGTAGTAGTAGTAATAATAATAATAATAATAATAGTACGAGTTTAGATCACAGCTCGTGGTGCACAGAATGTGTTAATATGTGAAAGCTTTTAGCGTGTCTGTGGGAGTTTTCCTTCTGGTAACCTCTGTCTCTGTGTGCCTCCATCCAGCCGGAGTGGCATCCCTACGTCCCAGAGAATGGGCAGTTCCTGGAGTTAGCCTTTGCTCATCCTGAGGTGCTTTGGCCCTGGTCAGGATTCCTGGCCATCCACTTCTCTGTGAGCGCTGATGCAGCAGACTTTGAAGGGACAGCTCAGGGCCACGTGTCCCTCACTGTTGAATCTCCACCTGGGGTATGTTCCATTTCCTGCTTGATAAGATAAAAGCAGATGCCTCAGTTTGTGAACCTCGGACATTTCGAATAGAAGGTGTTCTTCTGGGTATCATCGTCAGCATGAGCTTTGAATGCTTACTTGAAACGTCTGAGTGATAACATGTTAAAGGGTGTGTGTGGATGCCTTGCAGTGTTAAAGAAGATCTGCTTGTGAAGTGTTTCTAGAGTGCATTACGGTTTATTAATGCCATGAAGACAGTGCCCGGTAAAAGAGGAGTGCCTGCTCAAAATATTGCTGGCTCCGGATATGAGGCTGTTCGCTTTGATTTGCCATTTTCAACTCTTGGACATGTGCACAGTCAATGCCCATGTTTTACTTTATGGCTGCCATAGCTCAGGAAATGGTAACGGTTCAACAGTTATCAACATGATCTGTCTTATTGGTTATGTTTGGGTAATTGCTGCTCATGCTCAGTTGAAAGAGAACAAAATTATACACATAATATCACAAATGTAATTCTATAAAATGCATGCTTGAGCCTTTGTTTACTTCCCAAAATGGTTGATGTGTCAGCCCCATAAAAATGCAGCTGCTTCATAAACAAAAAGTATAATCTCCTTTCTTACACTTAGGCCTTTATGAGTTCTATATTGAACAAGTTTCATTCTTATTTTATCATTTATTTACCATTTATCATTATTTATACATCTTTATTAAAACAAAATTTAAAGGCGACCTGCACAAAATTAAAGTGCTACACCGGTGATTAAGGCCCCCGGTTTTCTGCTGCGGCAATCTCAACATTCCGCGGCACCGACTTGTGAGTTCCGATTGAGATTTTCTGCTGCAAGGAGTCAATGGCTGCTTGAAATGGGAAACACTTTATTTTCTTGGATAATGTGGTAACAAAAAATATTGCATAAACTTACAGATTCGAAGCACTGTTGTGCTCAGCATTAGATGATATCTTGTGTTCTCTTGTGACAGTGAATGCTGTATGTCGCCTACAATCACTTACCTGCTGAAAGATCTTTCAGCACCTACACAGTTTATAGGAATTGACAAATGCTTGATAGCAATAGATGCTGTGCCATTCCACGCCAAGTGATCCAGAGGTGCCGCTCAACCCCCCCCCCCCCCCTCCCCCCCTAGAATTTTATGTGAATTTTTTAGTGGTTCCTTATGACTCCGAAGGCAACAGAACATTGGTCTTTTCTATTTTGAAATTGAAATTTATGGGGTGAAGAGCTATGTCGTTTTAAGCAAGCATTACGGCCCACGTAACACACGGAGCATGTTAAAAAGCGTCTTATTTGACAGGGGAGAGTTCATTTTACCGTACGTAAGCAATTTTCACCATCGCACTCGACGGGCTCGATGCTTGTGGCGTGCATGAAGTTTGCAAAGTTTGTGCAAGTTTACCAATTTTTTTGCAATATAAAATTTTAGAATTTCTTCCTCAAAATTTCTTGCCATATAGCTCTGGTGTTGCAGCGAGGTTGTGCCCGAGGTTGTACCCGATGGTTGTGCAGCGAGCAGTCATCAAGGTGGTCATCTTGCACTCTAACAAAACTTTTAGCCAGCTCGCGGTGGTGCTAAGTAAGAGACAAGTAAAGACATGGAGATTGGGGTCCATTCAGGCTGTATGGTACCACATGGTTGATTTTTGGCTGTGTGGCATCCGGCATCCATCAGTCGAGTCGTTCACAAACCTGTTTGTAAACAAATGACGTCATAATGTTCGACAGCGCCACGAGTTTGGTAGAGTCGAACTACGTTCAAAGCTAGTGGCGAACAAGGTCGCGCCCGAAAGCCACGGTCTTGAGGGGATTACGATGGTCTCTGAAAGGGACGCGACCTTCGGTCCCACTTTTCTTTCAGTGAGAGGCAGCGAACAATTGCCCATTCGTGGAACCCAGCTCTCCCCTTCCGATCTGTTTTGGTTTCGGTGTGTCTACCAACGTCATGACGACGTTTCTCGGGTAGAGGTATATTGCATGGGAACGCTCATTACGATATTCAAATGACGCAAACTTTTATGCCGGTCATATAGGCTCTCGGTAGAGCCGATATTGACGTTATCACTGCAATGCGCAAGCGCGAAAGTACCACGCAACCGCCGACGGTCAGGACGTCGATACGCTGCTGGAGGACGCTGCTAGTCGCACTCGACAACCGAAAGCATGTCCGCCAACTTTTTCATGTTGTGCTGTAGGGTTTGTCATAGCGTGTTTGTCCAGCGTCTCTTTTGCGTTTTGTAGTTTGAGTCACAGTATCATCCATTCTGCCAGTGGACCATCACCTGAAAGCATGGCAATAACTTCAGTAGCACTGACGGCATGACGCTGAGATGCGCGTGCCAGATATCACGTCCTTCGACGCTGTTGGATTGCCGTGAAATTATGTGCACAATTCAGCAAAATTTTGAGCGAAATAAGGGATTCCATGAAATTCCGTGCTGAATTCTGGATTCCGCGAGATTTCGCAGAATCGCGGAAAACCCGGGGCCTTACCAATTATGCAAAGGTGTGCAGCTAGTAATGCAAAACTTGACCACCACCACTTTCATTAAATTTTAATCTGCTGTAGACTCACTTGCACTTAGACTTGGAGACACATTCCCTGTCTTTTTTTTTATGTGCGGATTTTCTGCAGCTTCTCTTTTTTTTACTTTACCTTTGATCGAAACAAAGACATTCACAGACTTAGCATAGCATGAGACAACTGTTTACTCAGACATTTTGTTTTCCATTCATCATCAATGCCGCCTAGGGAATGTTTGGGTACGTTTCACTAAGTAGGGAATCAGAATGAGTGCTACAGAAGACCAGTTGGGTGCCCGTGTACAGTGAAATTCGCGTATAACGATATTGACGGTAATCGCGAATTCCATCGTTATACGGGGTACATCGTTAAACGAGGGCTGACCTAAATAGCGCGACCCCGAAAAGTCGCGCGCCACCCCATGTAGCAAAAGAAAAAGTAACAGATGCTGAAAAAAAAAAAGAAAAAACGCCAAGCTGTGTGACATCGCACTGGCTGCGCAGTTCGTACTGACTCGCAGCGACCAGAACTCGTGGAGGGAACCAGGGAACATATCAGGACAACTTCTGGGAACACTACACGTCACGATTCCGCAAGTCGGCTTCACCTAACGTCTGCGTGCTTTAGGTGAAGCTCGCTTTAGAACACTGTCGCGGGACTCGCGGGTGGAAAGCACATGCTAGGCCTTTTGAATCATCTCGCGAATTTACGATGAAAGATGAAAGTCACTGAAAAGGTTAGCCAGCTGTAGGAGTCGAACCCACATCTTCTGGATTGCCGGTCCAGGGCTCTACCAATTGAGCTAAGCTAACACGCCTTCTCAGCGACTTCCAGGGTGCGTCTTCTGAAGGGACAAACCAGCCACTCTCTTAGGCAAATTGAGGCTTGTATGTATTTGTCCCTTCTATGTTGTTCCAGCCTCAGAACATCAGTTCTTTCGCGAATTTCGGCAGCATTGGCCAAATACGGAGACTCAAAAGCGTTACCACCTGCCTCTTTCACTGACAGTATTGAAAAATTAACAGTCGCTGTCTATTTTCTTGCCACAATTTTAATTTCGGTTTAATCCTCTTGATGTGAATTTCGGATGATACGAATTTTTTCCGCTACCCCGTGAGATTCATATCATCGAGATTCTACCGTATCTTATCGCGGTGAAAATCGCCGCGAATTTACGCGTACGGTACAGCGTCCAACATCGTTATACGAGTACTAGGAACCGCGATCTCTATTACTGTACGCGGGTCTTATCTCCATAGAAACAATGTATATTTTGACGGTAAAATCATGAACCAGCGTTTTACGAGGGATATCGTTATACGCGATATGGCTATCCGCGGTTTTACTGTACTCCAAGAAGGGTGCCGCTGTACACAGAGTGAACAACCATAGATATACCCTGAAGTTTTTGGGAAATATATCTTTTTCCAAATTTGGGGAAAGAAACATGTGCTCTGAATTCATGTGAATTTGGGTGAAAAAACTTCCTGTATGCTAAATTTGGTGAGAAATCGGACTCTATTACTCTAACTGTAATTACTCTACTACTCTAATGAACTGTACTGGTTTTGTACAAACGGTGATGTACTTGCATTTGCTGCCAAACCAACAAGTGGGCATTGCTATAGATGTTTCAGTGAGGGCTGTTTCCTGGATAAAAATCGGGTTTCACCTTGAAGCGGCACCTTTCAATTCGGGGTGCAAATTCGGGGAAGAATTGGGTTAAACCCTAAAACTTCGGGCTCTAACCATAGTCGACAATAGGCTGCAATGTCAAAAAATAGGGAAATTCAATGGCCTTCTGTGCAGGCAACCTATAAGTGGACTGTTCTACTGCAGTTCATTATATCTCTTGAAACTTTTTCGGCACTTGATGGAACAGGTGACACACACAGACACACCTTCGTACAGAAAGATCGGATACAGGACAGTGAGGATTTCCTTGTCAGTTATGAGAATGCTTATTAGAATGTTTTAAAACAAAACCATTGTTGAGAGAAAAGATTGAAGCCAACATCTGAGTAGCATTAAGCTACTATTTGTGTTCTCAATATGCACGTGCGTTGTTGTCTCTTGAATCCAATCTTTCCGAGTAAGGTAATCTCCTATTCTATCAGCACTGAAGGAATTCAAGTTGCCTTGAAGCTCTTCACAGTAATGCTGGTGGATATCATGATCCAAAATAGAATGATGCACTCACATACAGTTACTATGCTTTTTCAGTTTCAGTGTCCATGTCAGTAACCACCCGTGCTGCATACAGCTATCAAACTTTTTCTGTGGAGGGCATTTTTGGCAGGAAGGTCCAGCACTTACCTTGTACACGGGTGGTTTTCTTGCTGCTATCACCACAAATTTGACCCAAATCTCTTCAACTAGACATCCTTGAAAACTAAAATTGAAAATATTGTTGTAGAAAGTATTGTTTTAGTAAAACGGGTTAGTACGCATTCATTTTTCAAAAACATTTAACTTGTTTGAAAGAGCTACTTTGTGTGAACTATAATGTTTCCGTCAATATATAACACATTCTAAAAGGATAGTGTAATATTATTATTTCAGGATGGGGAGACAGAACAAAGAAGATCAGAGATCACTCTTCCCATCAAGGCCAAGATCATCCCTACACCTCCTCGAAGGTATTGCAGATGCTCATTTCTTTTCGTGCTTTGTGGTGTGCATTCTGTTTCAAGCTACAATATAACCTCTGCATACAAGTGGAATCTGACTAATTTACACTGCTTAATTTCAAGTTCGAAGTAACTGGTTACTGTAACTAAGTTCCTGTTTTTGGTAACTTGTAACTAGGGGTGTGCGAATCCGAATATTTTAAGTCGAATCGAATATCGAATCGAATGGGGGAAAAAATTCCGAATACCGAATCGAATATCGAATATTTGCGCAAAATTTAAAATATGTGACTTTCGCATTAAAACTTTCCATTTTGTAGCCCATGGCTTTATCTTCAGTGTCGGTTTCTGCATTTTGTTTATGTGATCTACAGGACTTGACTCCCCTCTTCGTATGCGCTCCCATGGCTTTAGTGTAATTTTTCTGGCATTAACTGTCACAAGAGAGACATGCAATTCTTCTGTTTAAAGCCCCTACTCTTCAATTTTATATGAGAGTGCTTCCTGATATTCAGGTGAGCCTACACTTACTGGAGTACTGGAGTGGTTATCTTCATTTCAAAATTTTATGTCAGGCCGTAGCACGTTATACCGATGAGGCTGTAATTGTTTCAGACAACCACAGGCCATTTGTGAAACAAACGAATTGGCATCCTGCCTCAGCTTTGCCATGAACACCCTTTAGTTTCTTTGCACTCGTCCTAGGAAGTTGCACTACTGAAATTTTAGATGCAAAGGACATCTTTAAGACACCCTTCTTGTTCATGGGCTGTAGTCATTATTCAAGAGTCCTAACTTTTTAAAGGCAACCTCACAGACATCAAATCAAAGTCCCTCGTCGGCACCGCTAAATTGCATGTGGGAGGGGCGTCGCCCCTTCCACAGACGATGTCTACAAAACTAACTTTGGATAACGTTATCTTAAACTGAACACCGTCCGTCCTGTGTTGGTCCTGCAGCAAGGGCAATTTCGTAAAGGAGGCTTCACCTCATGCACGGAGCACATCAGGTGAAGCCCACTTTCGGGATGTGTCGTTGATATTCGTGGAATAGTCGAATATTCGAAAAATCGAATATTGAATATTTGATTCGCGAATCGAATAGTTCGAGCGTTTGATATTCGATTCGATTCGAGAATTCGAATATTCGCACACCCCTACTTGTAACCTAACTCAGTACTTTTGCGCCATGGTAACTTTCAGAGGAACTCGTTCCTTTTTCAGGGAACTTTTTTTTTAACTCGCTTTTCACTCACGTCCACATATTTTCTTGTTTTCTCTCCAGTTCCTTCATGGCATTTTTTGCCATAACACGTGATATTCAATCAGTGACAGTATTTTATTCAGGAAGTAAGAACCGCTGCCATTGAAATGAAGCTGAACCGTTGTGCGCCCGCAGGGAGTAAGATGCAAAGTGTTCGAATCGACCGCTACCAGAGAAACGTCATCATGACATTGGTAGACAGACTGAAACCGAAACAAATCGGAAGGAGAGAGCTGGGTTCCACGAACGGGCACTTGTTCGCTGCCTCCCATTGAAAGAAAAGTGGGACAGAGGGTCACGTCCCTCTAAGGGACCATATTGTAATCCCCTCATGATGGTGGCTTTCAGGCACGACCTCGTTCACTTCTAGCTTCGAGCGTAGTTCAATTCTACCAAATCTTGGCGCTGTCGAACACTATGACGTCATTTCTTTACAAACAGGGAGAGGTGTATTGTTGGACATAAACGAAAATGATCTAAGGGTGTTGCACTCCTCCACAGGCAGCTCAAGGTCTAACTCAACTGCTCACGCGCGCTGCACCTGCGTAATGATATTTTGTATCCGAAGTAACTTGGAAGTAACTCTTTCTTTTTTTAAGTAACTCAGCAAATGCGAGTTACATTTCATGCTGAAGAACTTCGTTGTTAACCTAGTTACATTTTGCACACGGTAACTTAACTTGTAACGAATTCTTTTCGAAGGGTAACTTCTCAATCCATGCTTAATTCGAAATCACAGCTAACTCGAAGGCTTTTCACGGACCTGTGTTCGCGCATTGATACCTGACCTCGTAGTTCATAGCACATGCCCACAACCCACCTAACTTGTAAGATTTTCTGCTGGACTGCTTCGGAGCCTTCAACTCAATATACTCGATGGCAGCAGCCAATCAGCCAGCATGCCTTCCTGGCCTTCTCTTGTTTGCCCACTGTGAGCTGCAGCGCCGCTGCGCATGGCTCTCACTTCCTGTTATCGTAAAATAATGCTGTGGCTCTGGCTACGACTGTGCAACATGACACTGTGCCGAAGTATACAACTCTCAGAATGAAAGAGAATAAAGAAGAGAGGTAATAATTAGGGCTGTGCGAGTACTCGAAATTTCGAGTTCGAGTCGAGTCGATCTCGTACTTGACTCGAACTCGACTCGACAAATGATGGCTCGACAACTTTCGAGTACTCGATATCGTTTCGAGCTCGCGTTAGATCCACATTAAAATCCATCACATGTAAGATATAACCTGTCACAACGATTCCACCGTTTGGGAACACGCATTTTGCGCAGCCGTGACCGCTGTCGCAGTTCCGCCATCTTGTTTTCAGTATTAGCTTCGGCTAACCTCGACTTGGCTACAGACTGAGTAGTGGCTATGAATGGCAAACTGGCTACTGCTGGCCAAGGAGGCGTCGCGCGCGCGGAAGCGTATCCGACATGGGAGGAGCGCATTTCATAGTTTCGTTTCTTCGACGGGAGAGTCTGTTTCGGTTCTGCTAGCTCATAAAACTCGGAGACGTCTGACAAGAGTGAAGAAAGTGCATCTGCACAAAATGGAAAAGGGCTGGAAGCCTTGTGTAGGACTACTTTACGAAAATTTCCGGTACGAACGATTCCTTACCGCGACCAAGTCGATCACCGGTGATTGACGTTTTATGAGTGACGCTACTCGGTCCCTAAAGTACATTCGGACAAGTGGTCACGTTTGTTGGATACTATAAACACTACAGAACGAGTTCAATTTTCACTTTTATATTTTCTTTGTGGTAGCGATTTATGAAGTTGGCCCTGCGCCAAGGAGGCAGTGTGGAGATGTAATCTTGGTTGCGGCGTGGCGCTCCCGGCAGGCCTCTTTCACAAATGCGCAATACTCCCATTTTAAGCATATTCTGATTCGATTTCGTTGATTAGAACGCAAATGACGACTCTGAATGCGTTAGACAATCAGATTTTTGTCCTGCATGTGTGGGCATATATAACTTGCACTATTGCTGTTCTTTGCTGTTCCAAAACTAACCGGGAGGGATGGAAGAGTGATGAAATAGCAATATGTTTTCAGCGGAAATTACGATGTTAATTTGTGTTTTACTCCTTCAATGAACTCTGTCACTCAGTTACATGGAGAACATGCAGTGTTCATGTTATTTTTCACAACTCATGAACTTCTTGATCCAGAGGGTTGATATTTTCAGATATTACTTCTGACATAGGTTGCCACATTTTGTATATTTTAGAACGTGTAGATTGTTATTTTTGTTCAAGATACAGGCGTATATTCATAAGGGTTTCTGCTGTTCGCACCAATCTTTTGGTGTCCCAAAATCAATTTTGGAAATACGTGGATAGCTTGGTTTATGAAACTTACATCATTAGGTAGGGCATTGATTTGGCTACATTTTCCCATATAGCAACATATTTTGAAGTGATACTGTCACTCACAAAAAATATATTTGTAAAACCACCCAAAAAGGGCTGTTTTTGTGGCGGTAAGGAAAGTGTTAAACCGCACGTTGTAGAAAGACCAGTTTTCCTACCCATAACTTGTAAATGTTTTATGGTTGTAATATTCATTTAGCAATGTTGTCCTTAGGTGGTACATTTGTTTTATAAAGCTCTTGTAATCTTCATTCATTTCATTTTTTGTTGTCAACTGTAGCACAAAAGAACGTTTGTAAAGGGAAGTTGGCCAAAAAGCATCGCTAAAGCATCTTGAAATTTTCTACCTTCCTGCTTCTACACATAACCTATCATTTAATGGAACGCCAACTACTCGAACTCGACTCGATACTCGAAACAGTGCTTTGGTATTACTCGAACTCGACTCGAACTCGAAAATTTTGCTACTCGCACAGCCCTAGTAATAATGATAAAGGAGAAAAGAATGAACGAGAAGAGAGAAAGAAAGGAAGAACGAAAGAAAGTTATCATTGATGCTGCAAAGGATGGGAGATGCTAAAAAATGCCTGGCATATCCATTTGACATCCTGTGTACTGCTGCTGCTGCTGATGATGATCATCATCATCAACATGGAGGGCAGTTCCCTTCATATCGGGTGGACAGCGCACCAACTATGTACTGCGTGTGCTGGCCAAAGACCCCAATATTTAACGTCTGACCTCTGAATTCATGCAAATATCGGGTGTAATTCATCGCACCATACTGAAGCCTGTGAGAAATTGGGTTTTATATTGGGGGAGAAGTTTTTGGGAAGTACCTTTTTCTAAATTTGGGGGGTAAAAATCGGGAGTTATACTGTCGAACCTCTGTATATAGAATTTGTAAATGCTGACTTTTCATTTTAGTTAAATAGAGAAATTCATTAAATGGAACACGCCAAGTGAAACAAAGATGGCCATTGCCACAACCTGCGGTGCACATACTGCAAAATGCCATTTGTCATTGAACATATATCAAGCTATGAAGGGCACAAAATATCGAGCTTTATTTATAATGATAGGTAACATAATTTATGCACAATATCGCTTTGAGAGTTCGTAACTTCCGTAACTCTGGATGGCCTCTATAGCTTTCTCCTGGTTCTCCAGCGCATTCGCATGTCGATGTTTCTACTTGCACTCATTACGCACATGGTGCACAGTTCCGGAAAGAACGAGAGTACACTACCATTGAATTCCAAAAAGAGCAAGAAATGGGTACATATCACGTAGACGTTCTGATGGAACTTTCCGCACCGATAAAACTTTGACCGGCAGGTACATCATGCCCATTTTACTATCATTGGCTTAAGCGGCACAAACAAAAACAAGTAAAGAAATGACAAAAAAGCGCAGCCTACTGTCATCGGCATCAGCAAAAGCAAATTAGACTTCGAGAGAAGTTCTTCTCTCTTACATTCTGGATTAGGTTGCTCAGCTGTACCACTGGATAATCTGTTTCACAGAGAAACTGTCAAAGGGGAAAAAAAAAAAACTTGAATACATCTATTCTTGTTTTAATTTTGGAAATTTTATTAATGTGATCCACCCTCACTGACCTGTATGTGTGTGGCAGCAAATATTGAGTAGGAAGCAGGACAGTGTGATTATGAAAAATATTGTACATAAATTTTTTTATCTTTGGTTTCGCCTGGGTAGAGCCAACAGATTCCAAACAAGCATGGCTTTAACGCTACCTCCGTCTATATTGAGAACACACAAACCTAGCAGCATCATTTTGTGTCAGCTCTATCTGGTTAACACATGTCATAATATTATGTGTGTCCCATAGGATGCAACTGTACTCTAGCATTGGTCTTGCATTTATGAAATACAATGTCGCTTTGACTTTCAAAGGTTCACACTTAAAATTTGTTGTTAGTAACTTTAAAGTCTGACTAGTCTTACCCACTGTGCATCTAACATGTTTAGTCCATCTCGAATCACAGGAGAATGCGACACAGAGGAACTTGTATTCCTCAACTCTCTTCATGGGTAATCTATTAAGAGTTGCACGAGGCTGCATATGGATTTTTACTTCTCGTACATGTGATCAACTTTCATTTAGTCTCATTAATTTGACACGTCAACAGCACTTGCATCAATGTCATCTTCGGCACCGGGAACATAACACAAAAGGTAAAAATGACGGCAGCGACGCGGAAGTCGTTGATGCATCCCCATCCACATTGGCAATCCTAGCTGTTGTGACTACACTGAGGATGTACTCACTGATGTACTCACGCGACACATTGTTACTCGTTCACACAGCGAAGCACACACATATAGACTCTGTTTTTTTGTGTGTCACCTTGAACGTTTGGAGTGAAGGCCTTTGAAGTAAAGTTAATTTATGCAGTTCACTGAAAATTTGGACTGCCCGATAATTCAGTCTGATCTCATGGCTCCGAGAAGTCCGAAAAATTGGTTGAGACTGTATATTCAATTTTGTTAAACTGTGGCTTTGTTTACATTGGCAAAACCTCTCAACATGTAAATGAAAAGTCAGAACAGCATAGAAATAATATTGATCATAATTTGGTGGTGCATTTGAATTTGTCAGAAGTGTGAACCTGTTGGGGAGCAGGAAATGTCATATTCCTACAACTGGCCACGAGAAAATGGCTGCTTAACGAGGCGTTGGCCACTAAGCCATTTGGACATTGTATCATTAAACCTCCTGTAGCAATTTGCCCGTCCCTGAAGTGCCTGTTTTATGTTTGGTTCACACGCTGTGTACCCTTTTCTCGATTTTTTCGATTCTTTTCTGTTACCCTTTTCACTTGCGTATCTTTGCATAGTGCTTTTCTGGAGGGTGTCAGTATGTCATGCAGTCGACCTGCGTTTATCTGGATGGCTTCATTTCTGTGAAAATGTCCGGATAGCGGGGGAACCAGATAATATCCGGAACCGGACATCTTTATTGACCATTACACAGAAAACTATCCATTGTCATCTGTTTCATTCTAATACATGCATCCAGTTCTTGCAAACCTTTGCGAATTGCATTGACTTGCAAAATATTGTTCTGTTGCTCGAAAAATAATAGCGCTATTCTCAGTGCCGCCCGCGCATTTTCTACCGTCACAGCTGGTGCATCGACGCTTTCATCATCAGATTCTTCTTGAACACTATCGGAAGTGACGACACTGACGATCTCGTCACCTATGATTGCAGTGCAAGGGTCCTCATTGCGGACCTTCTCAGTCTGAAATGACCAGACTGCTCAGTGGATTACTTTTGTGTCACGTGCAAAGTCGGAAAGGGAGAAAATTCTTCCTAGCAACACCGTCTTTGTGTCAGTAAAAAGAAGGCCATGACCAGGATTCTCGACCTCGCTTGACGAGGTGTGGGCCAAGTGTCAGGACCAAGGGAGAAATCTGTCCCCATGCTTTGTTGTCTGGATAGCGCAGGATCTGGATAAATGAAGTCCGGATAAATGCGGGTCGACTGTATATAGTTGTTTGTTTGTGTACATAGAATCATTTTTGCTGCTTTGAGCTGTTGTCAGTGTTGTACTTTTGTGTGTGTTGCCCAAGCTCGGGCTTTTGTCATAGTGAATTTTTGTGCACCGGCTAGCCTGAGTGTATGCTATTCTACATGTTACATTGTCTCCTTCTTTTTCTTGTAGCAAGCGTGTTCTTTGGGACCAGTACCACAATGTCCGCTATCCCCCCGGCTATTTTCCAAGGGACAACCTGAAGACAAAAAGTGACCCCCTGGACTGGTAGGGTTTCATGTTTCTTCATGTGAAATCAAATTTTATGTGGATGTGATAGTTTCGTTCCAATGCGATGCAGACGGAATAGAAGTTATCGCAAGTAGTCACAAACTGAACACTGTAGAATATTCCTTGTGTTGCTAGAATGTCGTGCACAGGAAACTGTTACTGAAGAAAGTATAGTTTGTGCCAGATGTTTTCAGGCTTTATTTCTCTCGAAAATCAAGGGCATAAAATCGGGTGCTATTTTCTGGACAAGAAAACTTTGTGAAATACTTGTGTTCAGGTTATTTTTCGGGCTAAACTACAACAAGGATATTTTTCCTCACCGTTGATGTGGTGCAAATGGCCAGTCTCAGTTGTCACGCACTCACCAAAGATATAAGATGTGCCCTCACATGTTCATCTGTTCATCACCCATTGATGATCTCAGTGGGTTCTGCATGTACGCATGCGGGACAAAAGTTTACGGAACACGCTCTGGCACATTCCTTCCTCAGAGTGACACACTAGCAGCGAATGGTACTGTACACATTTGCAAACAGGTGACTGGGTTACCTAGGCACATGTCTGTTAGTACGTACGCTCCCATTCGCTGCTAGTGTGTCACTCTGAGGGAGGAATGCACCGGAGCGTGTTGTGTAAGTTTCGTCCAGCACTACACCACATCTTGCTGAAGCTGTGCTCTACATCACAGCTCCCATTAGGGAGACTGCTAGCACTAGATATCTCTCTGATGCTCACTTGCAGTAGTCCAGCACCACAAAGTGGCCACTTGAAGGACGATCTTCGCTCACACATTGTCCAAATTCTGATATCAGTTCATCACTGCAGTCCGTGACTAGGACAAACAGTCCCTTATAGTCTTCAAGGTTGCTTGTCATTGAGGCTGTGAAGGCATGCTTGCAGTGCCTGACAAGCTTCTGTTTGTGGTTTCCAGTGTTGAGTGAATGATCACAAAAGGTGTGACAGGTAGCCTTTACAGTCATCCGTGCATCCTTTGGTAGCATTGCCGAGATCGGATGTGCATACTTGCCAAGTCTCCCGGATTATCTAGGAGGCCCCCATATTTAATTTAGTCTCCCGATTGTACGGATGCGCCTTCCAGTCTCCCAGAAAATTGGGGCCTTTCGGTTTTGGTTTCTCTCATTTTCCTTTAAAAGCTGCCCAAATGTATTCCTGAAGAATTAGACAGCCCGTAACACATTTTTCATGGAAGGCCGGGTTGGCGGAATTCCAACAAAGGGGTGGAAACATGAGCAGAGAACCACATGTGGCCACATGGTAAGAGGTGGCGGAGGTCGTGGCGGGTCGTCTGTTTCATTGTGTCCTTGTTTCTTGAGAAGATATGCTATCATCCTATCGTCAGCCCAGCCTCGTATAGTAGTTTCATTTCCTCCGATGGAACTCTGGAAACAGGAAAAGAAATACCTGCACGTGTTCCACATATGTGCCAAGTGCCTTTTCACAAGTTTTTTGGTTGGGAACAACCTGCTGCAGAGTATAAATAGGGTACCGAATTTTCGGATTTTGATGTTGGAAAATTCAGAGAGAGTGAAATCAGAGTTTTCGGCTTTTCCAAAATGCGTAGTTTTTCGGATGAACGGCGCCGATTTTGGAGTTTTTTGGAGCATTCATCGCAGAGACAATGCAATGAAAGAAGTGCGAAAATGACTGAGACCACACGATGTAGCACACAGATGTTTTACTACCCAGAGCTATTGTAATACAGACAAGCGTATTCGCACAAATTTTCATCGGTCATTCTTGATCTTTCTTTCCTGTTCACAACACTTTGCATGGAGAATGCGTGTTCTGCATTCACACTAGATTCTGGGAAACCCAGAATGTCCAAGCTTGCAGAGCCCAGTCCGCAAGGTGAGAGCTCCGGAACTGCACTGGGGGTACGTTCAGTGTCTGGTGATAATCATGGTACAGATCAAATTCGCCTAGCAGCTGCAGAACCTCGACGTCTTGCTTCATGATTAACCGGTAAATATCTTTGTACACAGCAAAGTCTTTGGGAAGCTCCCTTTTCACGTTTGGGTTCACTATTTGAACGCAGTAGCAGAAGCCGGTTTCGGTGAACTTCATTTGGTTTTCAAGGTTCCTCTGTACAGTTTGGTTCCGCTTGCCGCTCAGAGTAGATAAGTACGACGCGAAGCAGACGAGTAGTTCCTGGCGAGCATTCTTGCAGCTGATGACATTCATGGGGCAGCATTTCACTTTAGACGTCGTGTTGATATGATGCAAGTCTGACCACTGGTTCAGCAGTACTTTTAGCTTGACACCGAGGATCTGATACACATCGCACACCAGAGCTCTCTCGGACTCCATATGCGTTAAAACGGGCATAACCAGGGATGAAATTTCTTGAAGGAAGATCAGTTTGACGAAGAGCACATGCACAGATTCTGCAGTGCTGACGAGGGCCTTCAACTTATTGCATTCTTCTCCGACTGCTCCTCTACTTTGCAAAAAAGCTACGATTGGACGCCAGTATCGAAGAACGTCATCAAGGGCTTCGTAGAATGAGAACCACCTTGAAAGACTCACTGTTGCTAGGTGCTTGTGCTCAGAGTTCAGTGACTGACACACGCAGTTCAACTTCCACCTCAGTTCTGTCGAGCTTTTCAACAACGCTGGGAAATGAACGACCAGATTGTGAGCCAGTTTGAAACAGGGAAGCTTCACGCCTTCTTCAAGAGCATTGTTGAGCAGGTGGCAAGGATCTTTGAGGTGAAGTGCTTGAAAGTGAGGGTGAGATGCCTGCATATCACAGTGCAGCTTTCACATGTGCACATGCATGTGCATGTGCACATGTGCAGTCTGTGCACAATATGTCGGCCAGGGTCTTTCCCATCTTCTCAACCGCCATTTGAAAGGTCACTGCCATGGACACATCATTGCATTGTTTTACGATCTGTAGATCCACCATGAGAGTCTTACTTCGTAAGGATTGTCTGTCAAAGAACGTGAACAGCACTCCTACTGCTGGCTTACCGCAGAGACCTGGCGTTTTGTCAGCGGTGACCGAAAAAGGAGTCCTGTCTAGACGCTCACATATGCTGTCCACTTCCTTTACAGATGCTTCTGGAAGGTATTTCCTATACATCATTTCAGCAGAGGGGATAATGGTAACGCATGCATAAAGTCTCCAAGGGGTCAGTCTAAGCTGTTTAGTGGGATACCAACCTTGCATAGCGCCTTACACAGCTTGTGCGGGATGTTGTCGACGTCTTCTTTCTTCTTCTTTGCTCACGTTGTGCACTTCTGCGTAGAGCTTTGAAGTGAGCTTCCATCTACAATAAGAGAAAACCAGAATAAATTTAATAAAACACACATGGAATCATTGCATGCAAATGCTTTAATAAGACAAAAGCTTTTGCGGATGAATAGTTAACTTGATTCAAATGTCAGTACCTTACCTGCGCTGCACAATGGCTTCTTCAGATGAACGTGCCGTTTCGATGTTCGATACAAGATGTTCCGAGATTCTTGGCGATCCTTTTCCATCTCTCACACAGATGGTGGTCCAGCAAACTCTGCAAATAACAACCTCATTGTTGCCTCCTGATACCTCGAGGTCCGAGTTCTTCCTTACATACAGTCGAGCCCACTTATAACGAACTTCACTGTCGTGCGGTATTTGTTCGTTATATCAGAGCATTCGTACTAAGTGAACCAACCATAGTGAAGCGAGGAAACGGATTCGCAACTATGCGAGCTTATTTTGAGAAAAAGTCAGTGATACGGGCCTGCGCGCCGAAAGCCGAGCTTATCACGGCGCTCTCAAGCTTATTCAGTGCGGCCAAATGATCGTCGCCCAGAGCTTTGCTGCACACAAGCCGCTTCAGAGAAGCAATGTACTCAATCGCTGCCGACGAACTTACTGTCGCCGGGGGAGGCTCCGCGTTTTCGTCATTCTCGTCAGAATCCTGTGGGTCACATTCTGCCGTGACCTTACTCGCGATGCCTTCATCGGTGAACGGCTCTGCGATGTCAGCGCCGTCGTCTGCGCCAACAAAGTCGTCCCAACCAATGCTGGGATCAGCCAGATCCGCATCTACGACGCGCTTCCACAACTCTTTGTGGAGCCCATCTTGTTGACAAGCATCCACAACCGCATCGTCTTCGTTGACAGCATTCATGAATCCCGCCTTGCGAAAGCAATGGAGAATGCAATGCACTGTCTGCTGATTTCCATCCAAGACGCCTTGATCATTTCCACGGCACCAAACATGGAGATGCGGAGCGGGATGTTAACAGTTGGACGATCGATGGCAATCAGGAGCCGCTGCACCAAACGCCGCCTATAGCACACTTTAAATGCATGGATGATGCCTAAGTCCAGCGGCTGAATCTTCGACGTGGCGTTCGGCGGCAAAAACAACACTGTGACCGCTGCCAGAGAAGGCTTCACGTGGTGCGCAGCACAGTTGTCCAGCACAAGCAGGACCTTCCCCTTTTGTCGTGCCATGTCGTGGTCGAACTCTGCAAACCACTCGGCAAACAAGTCGCGGGTCATCCAAGCTTTTTTGTTGTGGCGACAGCGCACTGGCACGTAGTGGCCGAAGCATCGCGGCTTCTGGTACTTCCCGATTACGAACAGCAGGCGCCTGTCGCTGCCGTCCATGTTCGTACACAAGAGCACAGTTATGCGAAGCTTGCTGTTCTTGCCACCACTACACTTGTCCCCCTTCAGTGCATGCGTTTTTGTCAGTAATGATTGCAACCTTTGTTGCAATGTCCACGGCTTTGCGTTTGGCACCGCATGTTGATGCCATGGTGTGTCTCCAACCTCCTACTCTTTCACCATCGTGCACGGGACTGAAACTGAAACTTGGAGACACGGCGGCGGTCCCTTTCCCTCTCTCAGGGCTTCCCTCTCCCAGGAGCCAATGGGCTCGTGACGGTTGAGAACTTGCGCTTCGACGTAAAAATTCTGACGTTTCAAGACGTTTGATGACGTGAAAAGCTCTCAGCGCCTCACTTTAGTCCGCAAGTGAACTCGCGAGTTTCATCCCCTTGGCACGGCGGTCTGAAGGGCAAGAGAAGCCAGTACGTGACCAAAGCCCGAGCGGCGCCTGACACACAGGATTGGAGGCGCGCCTCAGGAAGAGGTGGAGAACCATGTTCTGAAGGAGGAAAGGGCGCAGAGAAGAGGGGAAAAGGGCAACAGGGAGCACTTTCCTCGGCTTTTCGGCGCGCGATTGTTCGCTGTATCTGAGAAAAGATACCATAGGCTTAATGCATATTTTGACAGTCACGTCATTGTAGTTCGTAATA
Organism: Ornithodoros turicata; assembly: GCF_037126465.1. Taxonomy (NCBI): domain Eukaryota; kingdom Metazoa; phylum Arthropoda; class Arachnida; order Ixodida; family Argasidae; genus Ornithodoros; species Ornithodoros turicata. The sequence goes on from NC_088201.1 coordinate 134,823,217, forward strand.
AGCGAGCATTCGTTGTAGGTGTGACCTTTATAAGTGGGCTCGACTGTAGTCCAAGGATCTACAGGCCAAGGAAGGCCTGTAGATCTTTAGTGTTTCCTGGGCAGTGAAAGGACCATACTGCTTCAACTTTCCCCATTTCAGGATGGCATTCCTCTGGGGAAATGACATCGCCGAGAAACTTGATTGCCTACACAACTGAATTTTCCCCGGGTTGATTCTAAGATGTGCTGCACATATCCTATCTAACACCTCTCACGCGTAGAATGTGGTATTCTAAGGATTCCGAGTACATGAGCACGTCGTCCAGAAAAGCCACGCAGGACTTATGCTTAATATCGTGCAAAACTTTGTTCATTAGCATTTGGAAAGTAGCAGGGGCACCTCCTAGTCTGAAGGGCATTCGTGTGAATTGGAATGTGCCCTGGGGACAAAGGAAAGCAGTCTTTGCAATGTCATCTGGTGCATGTGGGATCTGGAAGAAGCCCTGAGAGAGGTCGAGACTTGAGAGGTTGAAAACCAACGCGCCTGTCCCAGCTGTGCCAGCAGCCAGTCTGTCCTGGGCACTGGGTAGACTGGAACACGGGTCTTGAAGTTTAAGGCTCTGTAGTTGATGGCCAGACGGTAGCCTCCTGACTTTTTAGGGATGCGCACTAGCCCAGGGGCTTGCTGTGGGCTCAATCAAACCCTCGTTCAGCATTTCTTAGAGGCACTGATTCATACCGTATTTTCCGGATTCTAACGCGCACTTTTTTTCGGAAAAAAATCGGCCTACAACCGCGTGCGCGTTAGAATCAAGTGCAAGCAATTTACGAAGAGCGAACTTCGAAAATGCGACGCGGGCAGGAGGCGCCATAAGCGTCTGGAAGCCCCTAGCATGTGTAGTCCCTACTGGCCCGGTCCGTACCACGTGGTCAGGCACGTGGCGTATCTCGAATAGCCTAAAACCACGCCGCTGCGTTCATCAACGCAGTACTGCTGATAGCGCTGATAGTGCATAGCCGTGTCATTCTCGCGACGCTAATCCGCATCTTAACCGATGAAGCAAAAGCGTATTCACTACGAGGCTTCGTTCAAGCGACGGGTGATTGCCTATGCGGAAACAAAGGGCAACTGTGCAGCATCAAGGAGGTTTTCTGTGCCGGAGACCAACGTCCGGGACTGGAGAAAACAGAAAGTGCAGATTCTGGCTTCGAAGTCGACGCGCGAAGGATTCAATGGGCCGAGGCACGGTAGGTCCCCCCACGTGGAGGACCTTCTTGTCCCTTTCATAAAGGATTTGCGAGCACGACATTTGCCAGTGACGTCAGAAATCATACAGGTGAAGGCCCTGGAATTCGCAAGGGCTGCGGGCATCCCATGCTCAGAGTTCAAAGGCAGCAGGAGCTGGATAACAAGGTTCATGAAGAGAGCAGGATTCTCATTACGACGCCAGACCACGATCTCACAGAAGCTGCCAGAGGAGTACGAGGAGAAATTGGTTGCTTTTCAGCGCTACGTAATCAACGTCCGCCGTACCCACTGCCATTTGGTTGGCCAGATCGGAAATGCGGATCAGACCCCGATTTTTTTTTACTTCCCATCAAATTACACAGTCGAAGAGAAAGGTGTGAAGCAGGTCGCCATTACTTCGACGGGAAACGAGAAGAATCGAGTCACGGCTATGCTGTGTTGTACTGCCGACGGCTTCAAGCTTCCACCGTACCTGATTTTTCGCCGAAAAACTTTGCCAAAGAACGAGTCCTTCCCGCCTGGCGTAATAGTGAGAGTGAATGAAAAAGGGTGGATGGACACCGATCTGATGATTGACTGGGTGGATGTCGTGTGGCGGAAGCGACCCGGTGCTAACATGGGCCTCCGCTCCATGCTTGTGCTCGACTCATTCCGTTGTCACATTTCGGAACGCCTAAAAGAGAAGTTGCACGCTTGCAATACGGACCTTGTGATCATCCCGGGCGGGATGACTTCACAATTACAACCACTGGATGTGTGTCTTAACAAGCCACTGAAGGACAATATCCGGGCAGCGTATAACAACTGGCTGATCGACGGGGATCACGTCATGACACCCGGAGGAAGGATGAAGCGCGCTTCGCTTCAAAATGTGTCGACATGGATTAATGATGCGTGGAGAAGCCTTCCCCAGACAATGGTTCAGAACGCTTTTAAAAAATGCGGTATCTCAAACGCGCTTGACGGGACGGAGGACGATTGTCTGTGGACTGTGAGCAGCGACAAAGAAACTTCTGACGATAGCGATGCTGAATAAACGCTTGTTCATTGTTTGTTTCAGTGTTTGACAGGGGTGCATTTTCAACTTTTTGGGGCGCTAAGTCGTAAAAATCACCTGCGCGTTAGATTCGGGGGCGCGTTAGAATCCGGAAAATACGGTAATCGCTCTTTTTTGGGCATTCGACAGGCTGGAGCTTGCACTGTGTTGGTATGTCATCAGATGTCTCAATCTTGTGCTCGATGAGGTCTGTGCGACCAGGGATTGACGTCCGTATGTCGTTATATTCATGCAGCATGCGCACGTCTACATGATCTTGATATTTCATTGGCTCTGTACTTGTGGCATGCTCTAGCATTGGCTCTTCAAAAAGTGTGTCTAAGGCATACACGTCGTCAGCAATTGCCGGCTGGGAATGTCCTTTATTTGGAGCACGTTCGAAGTTAACCAACTGTTGCGGATCAGTACCCAGAGTCCACCCACCGCATCCCATGTGAACGGAAATGTCTGTTGCCACAAAGAAGTCTCTCCCTAGCACTACTTCCCTGCACAGGCCTGCCATATAAAGAAAGAGCTGTTTACGGCTGCCGCCAGACCAGCGAATTCTGCACCTGATTGAAAGTGCTGTGTTGGTATATCCAGTTGGTAAGCGGAGGGAATGAGACTCCTCTCGAGGGGCTGCTCCTGCTGACTGAGCCGCTGCCATAGCTGCGCCTCAAGGAAGGCTCTACACTGGATCCGGTGTCCAGCAATGCTTGGAAGACACTGTTTCCTACTGTCACCTCCAGCAAGGGCACCCTGCGGCCGGCTGTGACTGCTACCTGCTGCAATGTGTCGTAGGTGCTGGCCGGGTCAGCGCCTACACTCGGGCGTTTCCTGGACAGTTGGGCTGGAGGTGTCCAACACCGTTGCATGCGTAGCAGCTGGGCTGTCCTCTGGACGGTCTTGTAGCACACTGCCTCGCCATGTGGCCCATTCCTCCACAGCGATGGCAAACTTGTGGCTGATTCCATGCTCTAGCTGCAGCTTGAGCATTGCTAAAGCCCTCTCTGTGGAACTGCTGTTGGTGGCCTGCCTGGTTTCTACCGTATCCAGCGCTGCTGTCCCATGCTGTGGATGGCTAGATGTTCCCCGTCTCAGAGTGAACAGGTGGTGGCCGTTGGATGGCTGATGGTTGTAGAGGCCAAGCATATGCAGTGGCTCCTGGACCTCTCGGTTGACTTGATGGCTGGATTTGCAGGGTGTCCTCAACAAATGCCAAGTCTTGAGCTACTTTGCTGCTGCTTGGTGGGGGTGGCTTGTAACTCAAACGGCTCCATGCCTTCTCCGTCAGCCCACAGGTAGCCTCGGCCATCTCGCACAGTTTTTGAACTGCATATTCTCCGCCAAATCCTGGAGTCAGCCTTCAGCCACTTTTTCGTCGACTTGCGTGTTCTCCTCGAACCGATCGAAGTATTCGGCGATCACATGTATAAAATGGCGGAGATTCTCCTGCGGGAGTAGTGTCCGCCGCTACAACTCCGATTTCAGGCATCGTTTGTAGTCAGCAGATATAAACTCCTTCCGGAACCCGTTCACGAAGGTTCCCCAGTCATCGAACTTGCCGACAAAGCGCCACCATAGCTTCGCGCTGACGTCCAGTGCTGCAGGTACTACTTGCCGAAGCCACTGGTCTTCAGTTATGCCCGAAACTTGGCAGAATTCTTCCAGTCACTGCAAAAGCCTGTCCGGTGACCGCCGGTCCTCGTAGCCCAAAAATCTTGGCAAGTCTGAGAACTCGCCGCTGGGTCTTCATTCGAGTAGCGACGTTTTGGAGGTTGTGGTCGGGTGCACTGCCCCGATGCTTGCCTTGCCTGACGGGGATAGAGTGCCTTGCAAAGTTGTATCGATTGGAGTGTTCATCAGAAGTTGCCGAACCTGACCCGCTAATCGTTCCCTTTGAAGAAGAGAGATGTCTGTTTGAGCACGCAAACCTTGTATCACGATGCCGGCGTCTACCTCCACATTTGGCGTCTCACTGACTTCATCCAGTGACATCTTCACCCCAGGTTGGTGAGACGAGCCCCCGCTTGTTAGGTTCGCCGAAGGTAGTAGCACACTTTGATGTTGCACAAGTATTTACACGCTCCGATTAGAGTTCTCACATTGCCGAAATGTCCCAAACGCCACTCACTCTCGAGCATGCTGGATTCTCTAACCTTCTCTTCCCCGTTCTCTTCTCTCTCTCCTCCTCCTCCCCTGTTGCGTGCGTGACGTTCCCTGTGCATGTGGCTTCCTCCTGTGCCAGCCACGGGAGGTGAACCTAAGTCCCGATCCCTCACACACGTAACATAACGTTGTAAGGTTTATTCCATTCCAGTCCTCACATTACCCTAAATTCCCCTTGTGTCTCCCACACATATACCCATTCTCCCTCTCCTCTTGTGAGATATCGCGAGAGTGCACACAGAGTTCTGGTTTCGGTGTCCCTCACAACATCTAGAGGTAAACATATGCTTCGTGGCGTAACACTTGTAGTCGCTGTCAGTGTTGCAGCTGCAACCTGTTTGACGCTTGTCGATTCCGATGTGCTAAGCGGGCCTGTGACATGCTGAGGTCGTGCCGACGGGCTTGCATGTTGCTCCATTGGTGCAACTTCGCTAAAATTGCATTCTTGTGTGAGCGCTGTCAAGGCTGATACATAGTCGTTGACTGATTCTCCTTCATGTTGATCTCGCTGGTAAAACTGAGATCTCCCGACGAGCTCCAAAGGCCTTGGTACGAACCTGTCGTCGAGTAGTTGCAACAATGCTGGGTAATGCACCTGCCTGATCATGCGGGGTAGGATGATGCCACACAAGATTTCGTAGATTTTTGGTCACAAAATGAGAGCAGCAGAGCTCTTTTCTTGTCGTCACTCTGAATATCGTCAGCTTCACAATAGATCTCGAAGCTGTCGTGCCACGCCGGCCAATTCACACCATGCTAAAATGGTGACACTGTTCCGTGCGCCATTGTCCAAAATTGTTTGACTTACTGATTTACCTCGTCGCCAATGTTCTATACTAGCACTATTCGCAAGGTTGAGCTGAACTGATGGGTGCGGAGTGCACCCACATCTTTATTACCAAAGACGCACACTACAACACGTCGCCATTGGTCCTGGGACCGAGCACCCCCTCGAGGTGGATTGCCAATGAGGATGAAGTGAAAACGAAACCATAGGCACAGACACCACAGCGCTCCGCTGTTTATCCGCACTCCTCACTCTCAATGGCTGACCCTCGGGGGGACGCAGTGATCGACTTGGGAAAAATGACAAAAAAATAATCAATTTTCTGGACATCACATTTCTGGGTTCTTTTGCCCCTCATCCATACATTCCCAAAGTTTTTTGACCGAAAACGACCGCAAAGTGCCCGAAAAAGATGTTTATGTGCATCATGGTTGCGTGAAATCACCCGAGATTTCCGAAAAATCGGCTGTTTTCAATCGCTCGTAAGTTCTGAACGGGAGCACCGGGCGCCGCCATCGTGGTATCATTTGAAAGAGGAATTCCTCCTCTTCAAAGTTCCCGCATCGGCCATGTCATCCAATCAGCGGATCCCGCGCAAACTGCAAAAGTTTTGAAGTCCCGAAGAGAGAAATGATTGGCCTTCTGCGCCATGTGACCAAGGAGCGCTTCATGATTGGCGCGAAGCTTGGTTGCCCCCTCCCCCTTCCCTCTCCTCCGCCGTGGCGTCCGCTCAACTCCTATTGCATGTCTACGGCCGTGCTTGTAAAACTGTTTATTCTTGCTTACTGCGTCGAAATTATTCGTTTCTATGATGGACAAACCATCGCAGAAGAGGAAGTATCGGACAGTTCATCAGTTTGGTGCCCGCAAACTGAAGACGCCGACGTCAAAGGGAAGCAAGAGAACTTCTCAGCCGGGAATCGAAACTGACTCAGGAGCCGCCATGGTAGATGTTCCTGTAACTGATGCAGTACCTATCGCGTCAGTCATCCGTACATTGGATCCTTCGAGTGACGAAGACGACGACGACGACGGCATTGCACGTGATACGCCGTCTACGAGCACGGGGTGCACAGTTCAAGCCCACGTCGAGCCGACGTACATCTCTCTGGGCGTGGCGCGCGAGCGTGCGGAAGCTGTTCAGGCATCTATGAGTTGAGTGTCTGCGACAGAACGGAAGTTGAAACTAGGTGGTGAAGTTCGAGATTCTAGTCAAACTGAGGAAGACAGAGAGCACCTTATCTGCGAAATTGCGTCGCTAAACACACTTCTGCGCGATGCTAAGTGTCAAAAGTGCTCGCGGCCGGGGTTGAGCATGGTACCAGGGACCAGGCTTGGATTAGCAGTAAAGATGCAGCTAACTTGCGAAACGAAGCGGTACGGTCGCTAATGAATGGTCGTCGCCAAGGAAACAGGACAACAAGGCGTTTGAGGTGAACCTGAGGGTGATGCAAGCCGTGAAAAACATTGGGAAGGGTGCCACTGCACTAACTGGCTTTTTTGCGACTATGAACGTCTCTCACAGAGGTTTACGTCACAAAGCTTTCCAAGAACACTTGAAGGCAACGTTTAGGCCTGCTTCCTCAGAAACAGCTGGGAATATCTTTGCTGATGCTGTCGCTGCTGTACGCAAGGTCTACGAGGCCATGGACCCGGTGTTCACAAAAAACCATCACCGTTGTTTACGATGGGACATGGTTGACACGGGGCCACAGCTCTCACATTGGTGTAGGGACAATCATTGAATTTTATACAGGGTTAGTGATTGACCCTGTTGTACTTTCTAACTACTGTCATGGGTGTACCCTGGGCCCAAAAGAAGGTGATGAAGGCTACAGTGTTTGGAAGGCATCACATGTGTGCCAAAAAAAACACTGAAGTAAACTCCGCAAGGATGGAGGTAGAAGCAGCACTGACAATGTTCAGGCGCTCGCTGAGCAAAAATGATCTTCGCTACACGAATATTGTCTGCGATGGAGACAGCAGAACTTTTCTAGCTCTGTGTGAGGATAGAACATATGGGTTCATCCCAATGACGAAGGAAGACTGTGTGAACCATGTACAGAAGCGTATGGGGTCTGCCCTTCGTTCGTTGGTGGCAAAAAGCAAGAAAGGGCAGCCACTTGGGGGCAGAGGTGGTCTCACACAGGACCTCATAAAAAAACTTGTTACATCCACCGCTTTAAAACCACGGGATGAAGTTCCGGTAGTATCCCACTAGACCCAAGAACATTTGAAGTTCTTTAACATTTCTTGGGGGGGATACTCCGACACAGCCTGCACTTTGTCGGGATCGGGGCGGCACTCACCTGGTGAGATTATATGGCCAAGGAACTTTAAGGACTGCTTGCAAAAGCTCACTTTTGATGGGTTCACTGTGAGACCCGCTGACTCAATCCTACTGAGGACATCCTTGATGTGTTGCATGTGTTCTTCAAAGGTCTCAGAGTATATTAGCACATCATCCAGGAATGCCATAACATATTTATGCTTAATGTCCTCAAGTACTTCATCCATCAGTGCCTGGAAAGTCGCTGGACCCCCGGCTACACCAAAGGGCATCCGCTTAAACTGGAATGATCCCCTATGACATAGAAAGGCAGTTTTTGAAATGTCCTCAGGGGCAAGGGGCACTTGGAAGAACCCTTGAGCCAAATCCAGGCTGCTGAACCAACGTGCACGTCCCAATTGAGCAAGAACCCAATCAGTTTGTGGCATTGGATACACTGGTACTTCTGTCCTGGCATTCAGTGTAGGGTAATCCACCGCCAGGCAGTATCCACCTGTTTTCTTCTTGACCAGCACCGGTGCACTGGCCCATGGACTAGAACTTGGTTCGATAAGGCCCTGGTGTAAGAGTTCATCTATGCACTGATCGAGGATCTCTCTTTTCCGCGAGTTGACTGGCCGAAGCCGACAACGAACTGGTTGATGTGTACCTGTGGCTATGCTGTGGACCATTAATGATGTGCAGCCTGACTGTGTAGTAAAAAGATGTTGGTAGGTGTTACGAATCTCATCAAGTTCTTTATTGTTAACAATATCCAAGTCGTTGGACTTATGGTCACCCTGGTCTGTAGCGAACAGTGCCTGTAGATACAGGCCGAGATCCTCAGTACTAGAGCAGTCATCCATCGTGTCTTCCCTTGGAACGTTCCCTTCATCCAGTACCTGGGCAAGTCCTGTAGGTGTTCTCTCTACTCGTTCCTTCTTGCTGAACTTATTTAGTTGATGCGGGTCTGAGGTCCGCGTCCAGCAGGGTTGGCCGGATTTAATCCAGCCGGATTTAATCCACCGGATTTTTTTGGATTTTATCCACCCAAATTTCTCCGGACTTTTCTGGATTTTATCCACCTTACTTCTTTTTTTTTTTTTTTTGTTATTCCACAAAGGGTGCATTTCTTCATTTACGTTTCTCTTCACACAGTTGGACGGCTGCGATGATATAGACGAGGTGAATTTCTTTGTAATTTTATTCATACGATAAAATGAAATCAACATGGCTGCGCTGTCGAAACATTAGTTGCAACTTTCAACGTACACGCTCCACCCTCTACAAGCACAAGTCGCCACTAGACTGTTCATGGGCGTAATCACACTAATCGCTTCTAAAATGACGGTGGATCTTCACAAGCTTCGTTGCCTTCTCGAGCCCAAGTCGATTCCTGACAGCACTCCACACCATTCCGCATGATGAGAATATGCGCTCGATGGACGCCGCAGATGCAGTACACGAAAGCAACTTCGCGAAGTAGTCGCAGAAGGTAGCGGGAAGCTTTTGAGAATCCCTCAATTGGATACCCAAAACGTGCCACCATTGTCCTGGGACGAACTCTTCCAGAACCTGAGGAAGCATCACATACTGGGGAAATGTTTCGGGGTCTTTAACCTTAAACTTCAGGACAAATGGGACGAATTCTGGGTGTCTTGCAGCTAACCAGTTAAGTGCTATTTCTTCTCTTCCTTGACTTAATATATCAGGAGCTGCGGATGGGTCCATCAGATATGCAAGAAAATGCGCTGGCGCAAGAGCTTGGCTTGCCCTGTACTTTATCTCGGCATTAACGTGGTGCAACTCCGGTGCCACTTCGAGGGATATCCAAGTCTGAGCTGCAGTCGACAGTGTCGCTTTCTCGCTCTGAAGCTGTGATAAAGCACTGTTGAGGATGCCCAACATGTCCTTCATGAGACGGGTGTCCGTAAAGATTGCGGGGCTCTCCAGGACAGCAGCAACATCTGAACAAAAGTCACTAGGATGCTCAAGCCGAATTTCATTGTATTTGTGGAAATTTTCAAGGAACGTCCGCACACATTCGAAATTAGAGCTCCATCGAGTGTCACAAGGCAGTTGAGGTAGAAGGCCATTCTTTTCTTGGAGCCACCCATGAGGTTGGTGGTGATTCTTAAAATATTTCTGCACTCTCACGATCTTGTTCAGAAGTTTCGAAGGCAGGACCTGCTTTACAAGAAGGTTCAGGTAGTGTGCCGAGCAACCGTACGTTACCAGACCTGAATGGCTCTCTTCGAGTAGTTTCCTCATCTTGAGCATCTTGTTCTCGTTGTCCGTACACACCGCAAAAACGTCGCACCCGAAATTGTCCTGGATTTTCTTCATGGCATCCTCGGCACGTGCAGCACAGTACTCTGCCGTCTTTTTCTGTGATCCACTGTCATACATGTCCAATAGGTACGACTTTTGGCCTGTGTGGACACTCACTGCCGTTACCGGGTCATTTTGACAGCTTGACCATCCATCTATGAGGAGAGTAACCGACTTCACGGACGTCAACTCTTTCTTGAGTGAGTCTTCAACGGCCTGGAAGGCGTCATCCAGTAGTTTTCCGCCAAGCTGTTTTCTGTCTGGCGGCTCATATCCTGGGCGTAGTGATGCCACCATGTCTTTAAATTCTGTCCTTTGAGCAACGTTGAAAGGCACATTGCATGCGTAGAAAAACGTTGCTACCTTCGCGTCCAGACCGCCTTTCTGCTTCTTAGATGTTGTAACTCCATATGCCGATATGGCGGGTTGCGACTGTTTCCTTTTTGAAGGACCAGGAGCACAATCCTCCACAGTATCATCCTCAAAAGGTAGCGTATCTTCTAATGCCAGGTTTCCTTCCATGTAAGAGGGCTGAGACCTGGCAGTGTTCTTATTACGTTGAGAAATCCTCATCTTGCAACCGCTTAGGTGCGCCCTAATCCTTTCGATTCTGGCACTCACCTCTTGATTGCAATGTTTGCATTTAACTTTTGTTCCGGTCTCTTCCACCTCCGCCCACTCAGGGAAAGGCTTTCTTCCGCTGCCCGGAGGCATGACATTAAACGGGGTGTACACACGGACACAAAACACAATGACCAGCGTTGCGGATTCCTGACCTCTTCCTCTACACACGTGGTTTCTCGTTTCAATTCACTCGACCATAGCAATACCGTGGCGACTCCTGGTGTAGCGCGCGGAAGGCACTGTTGCGAAGGCGGAATTTTTGAATCTGTAGCGCCCGCTACATCCCACATCGTCACCGCCACTTCCATCGCATCGCTCTCGCGACGCGATGTTTTGTTTTCCGTTCACGCGCCAGGCGCCATTGTTCATCATTAAAACGGCGTACCTCGTAGAGCACGGTTGGCTGTCTTTCTTACCGCTCTACAACTGGTGACCTGGACGTCCTTCAACGAATTTCAACTGTGCTATAACTAGCTATTCAAATCTGTTGGAATCGTACCAGGCACATTTTCGCTGCTCTTAATAGTGAATAGAAAATTTATTTTTCTTATACCCGGTGTCGCAGCTAGCTGGGAACATTTTTTATAGAAAAACTGTGGTCATTTCCGTAACGCTTACGTTCCAAACCGATGCCGTACTGTAAGCACCGTTGGTTTGCAACTTGTGTTGCAACACTGGTGTGTTGTGTTGTGTTCCGAGACACCGTATATATGCTGCGTACAACGTTTCACCATGTTGCTATGACGCTCCTGATATTCTCCAGTAATCTCCAAAATCATCCAATAAAGTCCGGTTTTATCCAAAAAAGTCCACTGGAGAGGACTTTTTTAAAAAAGTCCGGATTTTTTCCAACCCTGGCGTCCAGCCACCTTGGCCCATGTGCAGGGACATTCCAGTTGCTTCCAAGAAATCCCTCCCCAGGACAATGTCATGACACAACTCTGGTAGCAACAGAAATCGTTGTTTCCTTGACGTTCCATGCCACTTAATGCGGCAGCGCACTGACCGCCCGGCCTCTGACCAACCACTAGCCAAGGCGCAATGCCCGTTTCTCTTCCTTGGCTACGGCGCCAGCTCCAACAGCTGCCGAAAAGGCTCGCTCCCCTACCAGGCTGATGCTGGCACCTGTGTCTAGTAGTGCGAAGAAAACAGTGTTGCCAATTGATACTTCCAGCAGTGGTTCTTTACTTCCAGCTGTTGCCAAGACTTGAACGGAGGTGGCGTAGCTGCTAGCCGGTATTACCGCTACGCCCTTGCGTTTCTCGGACACCGAGCTTGTAAGTGGCCCTGTTGGTTGCAGTTGAAGCACCGTCGTTGCTTGCGTGGCCTGCCTGTAGCACAGTCCCGTGCTAGATGGCCGACCCCACCGCATCGGTGGCATACTATGTCGTGATTACCTTGTCGGTAGCCCCAATGTCGTGGTCCTGCTGGGAGCCTTTCCACTTGCCGGGTCGTCTGGAGTCCACTGTGTTGATGAGCAGTGTTAGTGACATAGTGCGAAAGTGTGGGCGTCCATTGTGGTGCCTCCGCACAAAGTCCGGACGTAAGCGGACCGTGGTCACATTGCCGCTGAGAGGCCAGCACAGCCGCGGGTTGAAGCTGCCATTCCTGGGTTTGGCTAGTTGTCCAAGGAGCGGTAGCACTGGTGGCGACGGGTACCCCATGTTGCTGTGCATGCTCTTGGTTGACATAGGCGAGGTCCGCCGCTAACTGGTTGGCTCGTAGCGGTGGTGGTGCGTAACGCAAACGGTGCCAAGCCCGTTCCATGACCTGTCCTGCTGCTCTGGCCATTTCTTTGAGATTTTCAAACTGCATGCTTGAGGTTAAGTCTTGGTAAGTAGGATGCATTTGGCGCCATACACGCTCCACCTTTTCTGCGTACGAGACCTGCTCCCCAATGCGGTCGTAAAATTCGGCAATCACGTGAATGAATTCTTGAAGATTTTTTGCGGGGTGCTGGGTACGTCCTTCAAGTTCTCGTTTAAGCCGGAGCGTCTGGTCCACTGGCGTGAACTCCGCTGTGAATTCCCTGACCAAGGCTTCCCAGTCCTGAAAACCCCCGGTAAATCTCCACCATTGCTTTGCCGAGCCTTCCAGGGAAGCGGGAAGCATCTGCGCACGGTGTTCTATGGGTATCCCGCAAATATCGCAGTACTCCCCGAATCGATAAAGGAATTCTTGGGGAGATATGTGGTCCTGGTAACCAGCAAACTTCGGTAACGGAACCGGGGGTCCCCTGATTGTAAGTGCCGGCTCCCTGGTGCGTTGCCCTTTCACTGCGGTAACGTTCGCCATGCTGTCGCCCGACGCCATATGCTTGTTAGGCCTAGTCTCCACCTCATTGTTCATGTTGTCGCTGGATGTGTCCGTGCTGTTTGGATATGAAGTTGCTAGCAGCACATCACGTAGCTGTGAAGCCAGTCGTTGCCTGTCCAGTGCGGTTCCCGCTGTGGTGGCCAGAAGCTGCTGCACAATTTCAGGCGGGATGATAGTTTCGTTTGGTGTCGGAGAAACCTACGTCGCTGCTGCGTTGTTCGTCATTGTAGGTTCCGATCGGACGAGCCCCCACTTGTTACATCCACCGCTTTAATTCCCAGTCACGGGCACACAACGTACAGTAATATGCACACTCACCCCAACCTTAGATAGCCTTCCACCCCCAACGTCCGAACGGTCCAGTCCACACGCTCCAAACCTCCTACGTCTCTCTCTCCCCCACTCCTCCTCTCCATACTTCCGGGTCCGCTCCCTCTCGTCTTCCTCCTCCTCTCCCATTGCCTGCCTTCATCCCCCAATACCCCAGCCTCCTCACAAACTGACGACATATTACGGCTTCGGGGCCACACCGATGTTGACGACATGCAAAACACAGTTATGGCGACATAGTACCACGTCACGTCTACCGATGAGGCACCAAAACATGATCCTTGTCCATGGCGACATAGTACCACGTCACGTCTACCGATGAGGCACCAAAACATGATCCTTGTCCACAAGGCCCCACATGTTGGTGCAGACACCAGGCAGCAGATCCAATGGGTGAACTGCAGCCTGTGCACAAGTACAAGCTGTCAAACCATGTTGCTGAGGCAATGCTACCTGTGTACCAACGTCCGTCTGGCACACAGCTTCTTGAAAGGTGCAAGGGACAAAAGACTCAGAATGCTGCTGAGAGTCTACATTCAGTCATTTGGTCACTGCAGTCCAAGGACAAGAATGCCTCGCTGATTGCAGTAGAGACAGCTGTCAGCGGCACATTCTGCAGGTACAACAGTGGCACACTTCGTGCCTACACGCAGTTTTGCTCATCAATTGGAATGAAGCCTGCAGAACATGCTGTACGTAGGGCAGCTGAAAAGGACTCAGCCCAGAAGAAAAAGGCAGCTAAAAAGCACCAGACGAAAGGAGAGGTGACCAGGAAGACCCGTGCACATAAAGACAGTAAAGACTATAGTCCAGGAGCATTCTAGTGTACATAAACGCATTGTAAAACTTTGAACACCATTTTCTCAAAACAAGTTTTTGTGCTACCTGTCCTACTTATGCAGCAGATGCCTTCGCATCCGCTTCATCGATTTTGAATCAGATTTTTTCAGTAGATTCACAGAATGTTATTGTATGTCATGACCGTCTTAGTTTTTCACATTGGCCATATGAAAATTTGTAAACTGATTTTACGTCAAGATGTACAACCTGCTCATTTCGACAATGTAGCGAAAAATGAGAACAGTAGAATTTTATCGGGGAAATTGCAAAAAAGAAGACTGTCACAACGTGCATCACACATTTGGGAATGTGCACAAAGTTGAACTGCTCTCCTATCACGATCCAGGAATTCTCCATGCCCTGCAGAAAACATGAAACATAAAAACTTTGTAACTTGAAAACTTCTGAAGATATCTCCTTGATATTTTAGTGGAATCATTACAGAAGCAAAGGTATTACACATACCAATTTTTATCAAAATCCACCAACAAATAAGAAAGTTAGTATCAATCCCCACGTCCCCCCTTAAACAGTGCATATAGACATTATCTGTTTCCACATTTGCTTTGCCAAAGTGGCATACTTTGTGAATTTGTTGAACACCACTATGAGGAATCTATCATCACTCTGATGATGTCAGCACTCAGCTCCACCATCGGAATTGGGGCCCAGCTGCTGGACATCATACCACTGGGCTTCCGGCATCGTGGCTTAATTTGCTGGCAGGTTTGGCAGACTCTCGCATGTTGAGGTATGTAGGCCCTCATCGCCAGCCAGAACTACAGGTGTCGCGAATGTCTGAACGTCTTGAAATACCCATTGTGGCCGCTGGTGTCATGCCTGAAGTACAGCACATCCTTTCGGAGCTGCTGCGGAACCCACAATAGCCTACTGGCTCGACATGTGGCTTATGTTCCACATCACTCTGTGCTCGTCCACTTGGCCCTCTGAGCACTGTCATACTCTGGATCTGCCTAGCCTCTTTAGTGTCTGCTGGCAGACCTTCATGACTGCTGATGTGATTGTGGGTACCCTTCAGTAGATGATCATTCAGCTGTTGCTTTGAGAGTTATCTTTGTGTCAATGAGGGTGGTATGGCCACCTCTTGCCCATCTACAGCCTCTTCGAAATCTATGAGACAATCTTGTTCTGGCACTTCGAAGGGGAACAAGTCCTCAGCTACAGACTGTGTGACCCACTATCGAAATGAGCAGGGAAACGGCTTAGAACATCTGCTGGGATGTTTGATTTGCTCCTAAGATACTTGCTTTGCCGCTATTGTGCTTTATAGTGCAATTGAATCCGTGCAGGCGCAGGACCAATCTTCGTACTCTGCTGGAAGTTTGATCAGTTCAAAACATCCATGCCAGTGAAGCACGGTCACAGTAGACATCAAACTATGTAAACCTTACGTATAGGCGGACCCTGTGGAGGGCACACACTACATCCAAGCATTCCTATTCCTCTACTGTATAATTCCCCTTGGTTAATGCCCTGCTGGTGAAAGATACTGGATCCATGGAACCACTGTGATCTTGAAGTAAAACCACTGCAGTTCCTTCTCCACTTGCGTCTGTCTCAACAACAAAGAGACGATTGAGATCTGATAGAGTTAAAACGGCTCCCTCTGAGAGCTGGCCCTTAGGGCATTGAAGGCAGCTCCTGTTCTGGGCCCCAGTCCCATGGAGAATCATTACGCAGAAGCCTTATTAAGTGTCTTGCAGTGTCCGAATAATTTGGGAGGAAATTTTTATAATATACTGGACTGTCAGGCCAAGGAATGCCCGCAGATCCCTCACTGTCCTTGGTTGAGGGTAACTCTGAATGGCTTGTACCTTCTCTGGGTCGGTGCAACACTCACCAGGGGAAACTATATGTCCAAGGAACTTCAGCAAGGAACATCTACAGAGCTGAACTTCCTTGGGATTGACTGTAAGGCCTGCTGCTTGTAGTCTCTCCAGGACTTCCCGTACATGTTGAACGTGGTCCTACAAGGACTTGGAGTAAATGGAGGCATGCCATGCATCACTTGTGTTTGATGCACCTCACTACGTTGTCCATTATCATTTGAAAGGTAGCTGGAGCTCCGGGCAAACCGAAGGGAATCTGCTTGAATTGATTAGGACCTTGAGGGCACAGGAAGGCTGTCTTTGTAGCGTCACCTCCTGCTAGTGGTATTTGGGAAAAAACCCTGTGACAGGTCCAGGCTTGTGAACCACTGGGCCCTGCCCAACGGTGCCAGCACCCATTCAGTCTGTGGGATTGGATATACTGGGACATGTTTCTTTTCATTTGGAGCCCTGTAGTCAATTGCCAAGCAATAACCTCCAGACTGTTTGTGAACTAATACTGGAGCACTTGCCCTAGTACTAATGCTGGGTTCTACAAGGGCTTCATGTAACATCCCCTGTAGGCACATGTCCATGATACCCTGCCTCTGTGCATTTGCAGGGCGAAGCATGTAGCGAGTTGGGATTCCATTGGTTGTCTTGATCTTATGTTCCATGAGTGATGTCTGCCCTCGTGTAGTTGTAAAAATGTCCTTAAAGGGACACTCTGGGACAATTCCAAATTCTTATAGTGACCTTTCTGAATAAGTTTGGCACATTCTTCAGAAACGAGAAACAAAGTCAGTTTGACGGTTAGGGACCTGTCAATTGCCCTAAATGCTGTCAGGCTTATATCAAAACTAAAGGTGTGGTAATATTGAAATTCTTGAATACGAATACCTGAAAAAGGTACCCTTCGAATGTGATATTGAATATCAATTGCCATAGAAAGGCACATAACACTAGGGACTTGCAAGAGGTACTGTATTTTCGGTGTATAACGCGCACTCGTGTATAACGCACACCCCTAAAAACGGGCCGAATTTGAAACATTTTCGATGTACAATGCACACCGGTGCATAACGCGCATTGCAACGGTGCTACAAGCCTCTGTACTGCCACCAGTACCCACAATAAACCAAACAGTGCATCATATGCGTATGCATATGCTATATTTGAAACACATTTAGTCAAATCCATTAAACTTCGATGCAACAGCGTCGCTGTCATAGTATACTTCAGTGTCCTCTCTGCTTTCTGTTTCGCGTTCCTTCTCAATCACGCCATTCTTCTGACATGAATTCAAGATTATTGACCGTTTATGAAGTCCAGTGTCCCTCCGCCGGATCTGTCAACTGACCCTAAGAGATATGGGAGAAAGCCACAGCACACCCTGGAAGTGGCTAGAATTTGTACGTCACTGACCTGAAAAGGAACTCTGCAGGAAAATATTTCTGTGTATAATGCGCACCGTTAGATAACGCGCAGGACCCTCTTTCAGAGCACTTTTTTATTGTATAACGCACGCGTTATACACCGGAAAATATGGTAATATACCAGGAAAGTAGCAAATACACAATTGGTTTATCAGCTTATTCTTGCTTGGTACATAGCATACGTGACTATCTGCATTTGTGTAGTCAGATGAAATGATGAACTATGTGCCTTCCATGAAAACTAACACAAACCGAGAAGCATCAAGTCATGCTAAACCCTGGGAATGCTTGAGGCGCTTCACATTGTAGATATTGGACACCACTGCCCTTAGTGCAAATTCTCTTTGAGGAATAAATGTGAACAGAGAAACATGTTCAAAAATTTATGTCCACTGAGGAGCATTTCGGTTGATGTTGTTGTGAAGAAAAGCGAGCTGCTCAGCATTTTCAGGTGACAAGCGCTCTCCTCTTGTGCTTACAATACCCCGCCAGCTGAAAACATTCTTTCACTAGGAACAGATGTGGCAGGAATTGCCAAGTACTTCAGTCCAACCTGTGCAAGGGGAGGGAACTTGAAATGGCCAGTTACCTTCCACCAACTCCATGGATTCTTCCTTCTTTCTAACAGAAAATCCTTCACATCATCATCAATTTCTCTTTCAGCTGATGACAGTGATCATTCTTGCTATTGGCTGTTAGGCAAGCTTTTGGAATGCATACCACAGGTCTAGTGATAAAATGGATGAAGTCACAGGTGGAGTGCCCATTTTTTCTTGCTGACTCGGCTGCTCTGCAACTGGCTGCATCTCCCTTGTCAAAAGATCGCAAAGTCACATTTTCATCTGGCCACAATTAGGCCACATGTCCACATGCGTCAAAAACGTGTACGTGAAGCGGAACATTCTTGTCGCAGTGTGGGAGAAGCAGCCTCTGTATTCCGCTTTGCTTCGACCGTGCAATGCACGCTTTTTAGTGGCATGCTGTGCATCTTTGTCCAGTCAGGTGGTCAACATAGATTACATCACTCTCTTGTTTTCTTCCGGCCACCCACACAGTCTGTAGCACGTTGATAGCATCATAAGTGTCGATATCTTGAGATCCGCGGAAACCGCAGGCGATAGCCGCTGCTGGGCAGCCAGCACTCTTTCTGGCTGCCCTTGCTTGTGGGAGAGCATCACTAATTGCCAGCTGCAGGGTATGTGCAAAGCAAGCACGTTTTTTCCAAGGTAGCTGCCTCACTGCAGCACTGGTGTTGCGGTCGTTCTCTGTCACAATGAAGATTGTCGTCTTGTTTGGGATATTTCATTCACTGCATAATTCATGCAGCAGGGATGACAGATTTAGCACGGTGTGGCTTTGAGGCACGTACCAAGGCACGTACCGTACCGAGGCACCAACCGCACGTACCGTATTCCTAATGTACGCCTCTTCAGTTCGTAGTCACTTGTCATGAAGTGACAAGTCAGACTCGTACATCTATGGTTTGCATCTGATGTCCACATGTCACTCGCAAATGCTAGTGCAGATGTGCCAGTCTCAAATGCAGAAGTCAATTCTTGGTCTACTTTGCGACGTGTATCGTCAAAGAGACGTGATACCAAGTTTCATGAGAGTTCTTGACGGTACAGTAATACTGTAGTACGTAATTTGGAACAGCTTCCTTCGTTAATGCTGTAAAGCCAGGGTCTTCGACAATGCTGTAATGTTGTATATCTCGTGCCATCGTTTCGGCAACCTTATGTCTAGAGCTTGTTTCTTTTTCTTCGGCAATGACATACGTGTTGGTGTCATTTGCACAAGTGTTGGCTGCCACGTCGCCAACTCTGGAGCCTATGATCGCTCATATTCAGCGAATAACTGCTGATGCAATTTAAGATGATTTTGCAGCATAGTCGTCATTCCAGTTGGAATTTTGAAGTTGCGCTCACCAGTTTTGCATAGCTGCATACCTTGACAAGCTTTATCGAAGTACAACCTTTCCACTCCTAGCCAAGGGCAATTGATTTTCATTTCCGTGGCATCCGCTGTCCTCCATGGTTGCTGTATTCAAGCTGTACCACTTTTTGTGCCGTGCACTTCCAAAACACACAGGTGCAAAACGTCAACAGCGAACCAAAACTACAAAAACTCATGGTAGGGGACCGAGAGACACGGAACAGGAAGAGCGGATGACAAATTCTCAGACTCAGAAGTTCTTCTGGGATTATCAACATTCTGTTGTAAATGACACTTTGAACTACAAAGACTCGTTACAGATGGGGTCACTGCAGCTACGTAGCTCACGTAGAGTGGGTGTGCTCTCACATAACAAGGCAAGCTACGCGACGGTAACACAGCTTCATATTCTACAGGAATTTAGCCAAGCAGAGGGCTTCTATTGAATGTGAAACCAGCTGAGATGCTGTTCACAACTTATGGATCCTGCCCACAGCATTGTACGCGTGTGCGCATCCGGGTGGTGTATGCACTTCACGACGTAGAAGGGCTACCCAAACAGAATTACAGCATTGGACAATAATACACTACAGCTGAAACACTCCTGGAACAATTTCATTTCATTTATTTAACCCTTAAAGGTCCGAGGACATTACACAAGAGGAGGACATAAGCAAAGCAAAACACAGTAATGCTAAACACAATGTGAGAAGACAGGATATAACGTAAATTAATACAAGGTAATACAAGGAAATACAAGGTAATGCAATGAACTCTCGATGACTCAAACACACACTATCCGGCTATCTTAGCTTGACTAAAGTGGAGTTTTGACTTATCAAACTTGCCTCATACTTGACTTGAACATCAGACGTTCAGACACTCATAGTACTCCGCAATCACGTTTATGAACTGCTTCAAGTTCTCTTCTGGGTGCTGCGTTCACTTCCTGAGTTCTTCTTTGGGGCACTTCTTCTGGTCGATCAGTGCGAACTCTTTGTGTGACGCACTCTGGAACGATTTCCAGTCCAGAAAGGAACCCGCGAAACGAAGCCAAAGTCCTGCGCTTCCCTCCAATACAGTGGGCACCACCAGTTCCAGAACGGTCTTCATGTGGTGTTGAATTGAGCAGGCAAAACGCATCCAGCTTGTACAAAAATTCTTCCGCCGACTGGGGGTATCAGAAGCCGGAAAACTTTGGGGCCTGCATGTCCAAAAAGCACAGTTTGGCTACCGGCTTACCTGAGTCCAGTACTGCAGCCAATGGGACCTGATCATCGGTAATCGTGAGAATCATCCCTCTCATGTGTGTGGCTAATTCTTCATGTTGCAGTAGAGAACCATCTGTGACTTGAAACAACGCCTGTACCATTCCAAAGACTCCATCGAAGATTCCAAAGGTTCCAGGTACCAAGGATTCCATCTTTGGTTCTTATAGACGAGCCTCCACTTCTCAGGTTTATTATCCTACTCCGCGGGTACAACGTGCTGTTCTACCCTGTGCCACATGGCGATCTTCCTCGGCAGTCGTCCTTCTCCCTACTCCCCAAAGCCCCTAATCACGTGTCCTCCATCACGCGCTCGCGAGACCTCGCGAGAGTGTACATTAGTTCTGGTTTTGTTCTCTCTTACAGCACTACCAAATTTGCCAATGTCACATTGGTCCGCATTCTCGTTCATGATCGTGGTTCTTGGTGCACTTGGGACGAGCCCCCACTTCTCACGGTCTAAGGATTTCTACTTTCTAGGGATTTCTACTTTTTCTAACACAAATATTTACATTAGCACACCTTCACAGTTCACCATCGACCCGCCCTTTCTGCTCCACCACACCAACCGTGCGTCCTCATGGTTTCCCTTCCCCCACTGCACATGCGTTGCTCTCTCATTTTCTCCCCTTTCTTCCCAGCATTCTCACTCTACTGTCAAGGTCTGGGGTAACACTTCCTTTACTCAGCTCAGCAGTTATTTACAAGAAAAACTCTCGGGCGACCCTTCTCTGCTTTCACATGTCAGAATCGTCCACACGCAAGTCCGCGTCTCCCCGCTGTTCTCTTCTCCTTCCCTCTCCCTGTCCTCTCTCCCCTCACTCCCGCTCGTCACGTGGCCGCCCTCCTTCGCCACCTAGTGGCGTTTTCCACAACTCGCTCCCCTCTTCCCAATCACTGGGGCGACCCTTACACTACCGTGTGACCGTGCTCCTCACCCTCACATAAGAATAATGCAAAATAAATGTGTAACCTACAATAATCATGCTTTTCTTTTAATATGCATCCCCAGCTGTAATTCTACATTTAAAAGGTTGCATTATGACACAGCTGTGCTCCTCTGTTTATTTTTCTGTTTTGTACTGTTTGTGCGTTTTATAACAGTAAAGTGGTCCTGGCCTTCCTGACATTCTCAGACATTCCACGGAAACAGGCAGAAGGTCATGTACAGCACTCAACATGGATAGAGATCATCGAATTACGTTCTTCACCTGAAAAATACTGTATTTGCTTGCATATTAGATGCACTTGCGTATAGAATGCACCTCCAACTTGAGCACCCATTTGTGGTCACTTTTTTTTTGCTCGCATAAGACTCACATCTTCTTTTGTGTCATGGGTGATACGTACAGCAAAGCATGTGCCATGTCTCTTCGATTCACCCTCTCTTCTCTCGCCGTGCTGGCTGCGGGGAGGTGAGTGGCATGTGGACGGAAGGGGGGCAGCCAGAGTCGACGATGACCCAATGAGGTGAGGACCATGAGGACTTTCGACATAAGGAGGAGTGTCCCTCTTGCTTGTGTCAGTTTCTCTCGATGGTGCTTGTGGACCTCATGGCAGTGTGATGCATTCTGGGACTTTTG
Organism: Ornithodoros turicata; assembly: GCF_037126465.1. Taxonomy (NCBI): domain Eukaryota; kingdom Metazoa; phylum Arthropoda; class Arachnida; order Ixodida; family Argasidae; genus Ornithodoros; species Ornithodoros turicata. The sequence goes on from NC_088201.1 coordinate 134,845,200, forward strand.
GTTTCCATGCGATGGAGAAACGTGCAAGCTACATATCAAAGCACAAGCTCATGGTAATCTTACATGTAGAGGGGCATGGAAATGGTGATGCTGCTCGAAGATTTTCAGTGAACGAGCCCCAAGTCCGATATTGGAAGCAGAGGAACAGTCTCTTGGCAACGAAGACGACAGGCATGGCGTTCTGGGGTCCAAGCAGTTTGCGAATGGATCACGCAAGCGTGGGTTCAGATCGCTCCCAATATCATCCGCCCTTGATGGCACATTGGATGATCTTGTCTTGGAGGATGACAGACAGAATGCATGTTGCGATTCTGAGGGGCCCACAATGTGGGCACGGGCCTCTAGTAATAAGACGCAAGTTTTGTGCACAATGATTGTTGAGTTCAATTTTTTCCCCTGATATTGGGAGCACCCTGTGGTTCACAATCTTCTTCTGAGTAAAAAATATGCCTTCTATACTCGAGCCACATTGTTTACACCATGCTCGGAGTCATTGAGCTCACCTTCAAGTTCAGACCATATGTATGGGCAGTTAGTTCGTCCAGTACAAGTATTTTTAGCCATTTCAGCTTCTGTATGTTATTCTTGAAAAGGTTTGACTTGAACCCTGGATACAAGAACATTGCGAGGCATGCCTCTTTATCCTCCTCATGTACTGGGAACCTTGCTCCGATACACCTTGCCAAATTTGTAGAGCACCCACACGTATCACTCATATTGTCGATATCGTGCAGGGTGCCAAAAATCATTTGGATCTGAGACGACACTGATGGGTATTGCTCTGTGCTTGCAGCTTCTGTGGCATCCAACAATGGTTTCAGTGCTTCCACAAGCTCTGAAGTATGTTTCCATCCAAATGGAGTCAGTCCGTCGATGGCACTATCAGATGTAGCAAGTTCAACAGTGACTGCCTCCCTCAGCTCTAGCAGGAGAGACACCATCAGATACTGGCTGTTCCACCTTGTCACAACATCTTGTACTAGCCCCAGCACCACTTGACCTTTGCGTCTTTGATATTCAGTAGAGTCACTAAATAAGCTACGCTTCAGAGTATCGACACTGAGGCAAAAAGAGCCGCCATGTTGTTTTGGATGACCTCCAGCCCCACCTCTATTTTGGCAGTAGAAATAGATGAAGGTGAAGTTCAGCAGTGGAAGAAGACAACACTTCGAAGAGCGCTAAATGGATGGCGCTGGAGGTTATCCGAAACAACATGGCGGCTCTTTTTGCCTCAGTGTCGATACTCTGAAGGGTAGCTTATTTAGTGACTCTAATATTCATCAAGCCACTTTTGAGGTGACGAACTGTGCTTGTATTGTCCTACAGTGGGTCTTGACCCCACTTGCGGAGCTGATCGATGACCGTTCGCGCACAGTTGATAGAAAGTTAAGATGGCTCCCGAGAGGCGTCTGCGTTTGCAACACGAATTTGTATACATCACACCATCACACTCTGCCGATGGCCGTGTAGATATCCGAAAGTACCTCCAAATGCTGCTGCGTTATTTGCGTTTCGTAAGTGTCCCTTCAGCGTCCAATGGTGCTGCAAAGGGCTCAACATTGTCCTCAGTGTCTGAGTGACATGACACATCTTGAACGGCAAGCGAAACTACGTTTACTACGCTATGACAAACTATGACAAGTTCAGCCCGGGCAGGAAGGGAGAGGCTGGTTGGATGGATGGATCCGTTGTGGCACCCTTGCCGGACCTCTTTGTAACGAGGGTCCTGCATTCGGTAGCCTGAGATGCGGACATGCCGATTACCTACTATTTTTTCATTGTCTCTACAAATGCATCTTTACATATCAATTATATCATCAATTTTCAATTCTCCTATTTTCAACTTCTGGTGCATGAGATTTCTACTGTATGACCCTGGCTGTGTTGGTGCTGTGGTCGTCGGTGCTGGGTAGTTTGCATTGGTCCGGTATACTACTAATCGAACCTCGATATAACGAAACTGCAGGGGAACGACTTTTTTTTTCGTTATATCAAACATTTCGTAGCATCGAAAATGACAACAAAAAAAAAACTATCGTAATCTGGCTACCTCACGCGTGAATAATTGCAGAGTTACTGGTTATGGCGCACATGCAGATTCCTTGCTCCGTTTGTGCAAATATATGCGGCAGAATAACGAGGCACAATATTCCGAACAGTTTATTTGGACTCAAAAAAATCTGTTATTTTGCTTTGGGTTGTGCGTACTAGACAGGGCATCACATGCCTTTCGTATACTGACACAGCCTCCATGGCCTTTTCCAAGTTGTCTTGGGCGCCCGCGAACCGCCTGAAAACATCAGTGGCGTCGAGCACTTCACGCTGTGTTGGCACAGAAAGCTCCACGTCGTGATCATCGTCATCACAACACTCGACGGCACCTTCCTCACGAACGCTGTCGATGACGTCACGTTCCGCTAATTCTTCGGTGGCGACGACATCCTGGTCCGTGTCAATGAAGTCTTTGAGTTCAATATCGTCCCGCACACCGCCCTGCTTTCCGCGGGGCCTGCCATGCATCAGCAACACTGCTCAGCGTGTCACACTCTTGAGCGGCCTGGCTGCTTTCGCATTCCTTGAACCCTGCATGACGAAAGCAGTTGGCAACGGTACTCGGTTTAGTTGCTGTCCACGCTGCAGACAGCATTTCCATGGCTACGTAGATGTCCACTTTTGTCTCGACCTGGAGACGCAGGTTCAGCAGCAGCCTTTGTATGAGCCGCTCCCGGTACGCACACTTCACACTGCGTATCACACCCTGGTCAAGGGGCTGCGGCAGAGAAGTAGAGTTTGCAGGGAAAAACCTGAGCTCGATATGTGTCAGTTTCAATCCGACGATGTGATGTGCTGTGCAATTGTCAAGGAGGAGGCAGACCTTCCGTCCTTTCCTGCGCATTTCCTCATTGAACTCTCGCATTGAAACTCGCTGAAAATGGCCCTCGTAATCCGCGCTTTGGTGTTCGAAGCATACTTCATGGGAAGAATCGAGCGTCCTTTGAAGCGTCGCGGTTTTGCACTCCCCGCTTGTCCGTCCCATCCATGTTTGCACACAGCAGGGCGGTGAGCCGCTGTTTGCTTTGTTTGCCGCCATGGCAGCGATCTCCTTTGACATCCAGAGTTTTGCTAGGGAGCATCTGATAGAACAAACCGGTTTTATCTGCATTGTAGATGTCTTTTACATCAAACCTTGCCAAGATGTCAGAGGCATGGGTCGATATCCACTCACTGGCATCGCCTTGGTCTACCAACCTACTCTCTCCGCTGAGAGTTTTTTGCAACGACGTGAACCTCTGCAGCGATCCGGAACTGCCTTTAAAATCGTCGCATCCGAGGATGGAAGCAAATTCTTTTACTTTATCTTGCAACGTAGCGCCACTCACAGGGATGTTTCTTGCTCGTATGTCCAGGAACCACATGTACAGAGCCTTCTCTACTTCTTCATAAGGCGAACACTTGAGCCTTTTTCGCTGAGAAGTGGATTTGGAGTTCTTCGCCTTTGAGATGTTCTCCTTGTTCTTTAGGATCGTAGAGAGCATGCTCGGTGAAACGCCAAAGTCCCTTGCCACGTCGAGCTTCTTCCTTCCCGACAATACTGCTTCAATCATGTCCACCTTGTCATTGAGTGAAATCACCCATCTTTTTTGTTGTCCTCTGTCCATGACGGCAGGGGTGGAAACAAGTGACCGACGAGAACAGCTCTAATGAATGCAGCGCACAGCGTCAGCGTGTTTGTCGCTGCGCTTCCCGTTAGGCTGAAGACGACGATACAGGCACACACTCTGATTGGTTCGCGAGTGGAAAACCCCGTTGCCTTTGGCAGCCAGTAACCCGTTTTTCTCCCCTTTAGTAGCCCCGTAGGAGAAATGCTGTTCAGGGAAAAGAGACCCATCTGTGACCTACATCCACGCATGTCGTCCCCTTTGTCGCACTGGCGATGAACTGGTTTTTCATTTTCTCCGTCTCCCCTAAAAGTGGGTACATTGGCTTGGAATGCGACTTTTCCAGGAATTTTTTTCGTTGTACCGAGACGCGGTTAGAGATTGTTTCGTTGCAAGGAGGTTTGAAATACATTGGTTTCTATGAAAGTCTGAAGGAGAACGAAATTGTTTTCGTTCTAGCGCGAATTTCGTTGTATCGCGTTTCGTTGCAACGAGGTTCAACTGTATTGTTACTACAGGGTGAATTTAGCAAAGGGTACACATTTTGATCCTGTCGTAAAAATAGAAGATGACGTGTCTAGCTCTTCAAACTTTGCAGACTGGTAGTCATTCGTCCAGTAGTTTCAACCATATTTTTTTTTTCAAATGCTATCACTTTGTAGAACAAAGTTAGAAACGACGTCTGAGCATGCGCAGTTGCATGACCGCGCCGACGGTAACGCGCCCTGTCTTCTAGGTCAAGTGGGACTTGAAAGAATCCTTGTGACAGGTCCAGAGTCGTAGACCACCTTGCACGGTCAGGTTTGGCAAGCACCCACTCTGTCCGCGGCATAGGATACAGGGGAACTGTGGTCCTGGCATTGAGAGGACGATAGTCGATGGCGACAGTGAGTCGAGACGGTGACCCTCTGTCTTTTTCTTTATCAAGACTGGGGTACTGACCCACCAACTGGTACTTGTTTCAATAAGGTCTTCGTCCAAGAGGTCCTTTATACACTCATCAAGTATCTCCCTTTCCTGTGAATTTACTGGGCGAAGTTTGCAGTGAACTGGCTGTTGTTCTCCAGTCTCTATTTTGTGCACTATCAATGATGTAAACCAGGTTGGGACGTAAAGACATGTTTGTAACTGTCCAGTACATTCTGTAACTTTGTATTATCTGCTTCATTAATACAAGAGGTTTGTTGACTCTGCTGGTTGTCATCTTCTAAGGCGCTGTCCTCTTCTGTCGCAAACAGCGCATGCAGGGAAATGCTTAGATCATAGTCGATCGCCTGGCCATCTGCTGCAACCTTGACGGCGTCTCCAGAGTTGACCTGGAGACCTCCTGAAGGTGGATTTGGTGTACGTCTTCTGAGTGCTCGCTTGCAAAATTTCACCACATTGTGTGGGTTCGAGCTTCGTGTCTATCCTCCTTGGGCCATGTGCAGGGAGGAGATGCCAGCAGCCTCCAGGAAATCTCGCCCGAGCACAACATCATGGCAGAGGTTGGGCAGTAGGAGGAACCGTTGTTTCCTGGACATGCCGTGCCATCTGATACATTGTTTGAGGCGTGCAAGAACGAAAGAGCAATTTGTTAGCTGTTATCTTCCATTTCAATAAGTCTGCTCTCATAGGATAGATTGCTGTATGTTTCTCTTGCTTCGAATGAGGAGAGACGAAGGTCTCCCATGTCTGCTCGATTAGGTGTCGATTTGTGGCTTCGTAGTGCCATTCATCCAGTTTTGCGTTGTCTTCTCTCGAGGTATTCTCTTGTTGTTGATGAAATGCATATCACTGCATTTGCACATGTGATACCAGGGATCACCACCATTTTCCATACCTCCCGTATCACATATGTGTAATTAAAATTCCATTGTGCGATCTTATTTAGGTAACCAATTGCTTTTTGTGTCTTTGCTCGTAGGTTTTGTTCATACATTGGTAATCCAGAAGGTGCAATTTCCATATGAATTCCAAGGTAGCGGGTAGCGGTCCTGATTGGGTATACCATTCTCTTGGATGGTGAATTCCGGTGCTGTTTCCTGGCTGTCCATTCAAAGGATTGCTGATTTATTAGTGTTAAACTGTAGTCCTTTCTCTGTTGCAAGTTCTCCACAAATACTAAGCATTGCTTCTAGGTCATTCTGCTCTGCTGATATGAGAAGGAGATCATCCGCACATAATAGGCACGGAATTATTGTTTCGTGTTGTCTGCCATTTTTCCAGTGCTTTAGGCGTAGTCGCAATCCCGATCTTTTCAGTTCCTCTTCCAAGCCAGTGAGGTAGAGGTTAAATAGTATGGGCGATATTGGGCATCCCTGCCTTAGACCTTTTTTGATTTCCACTGTATTGGTTACTCTGCCCTTCCATTTTGCTGCTGCAGTGGCTTCTTCATACAAAGTCTGGATAGTCTGTATGGTATTTTTTGTACTTGCCCAGTGTGTCACAGAGGATGTTGTGCAGCACTGAGTCGTATGCCTTCCTGATGTGGGGAAAACCTTGTATGGAGCCTTCCTGTTTTTTTTGTTATCCTGAGGAGTTGCATAAGCACATATATGTTGTCCTCCAGTCTCCTTTCTCTTCTAAAGCCATTTTGCACTTCACCAAAAATCTTCTTTTCCTCTACTTCATTCTCCAGTCTGGCACCCATTATCTTTGCAAAGGTTCTGTATATTGCCAACATCACTGCTATTGGTCTGTAGTTGTTAAAATCATTTTGAGGTCCTTTTCCTTTACGTATCATTGTCATATGAGGCTCTTTCCACTGCTTTGGTGTTTCCTCAGTGCGCAATATTTCATTAAACAGCTGTCTTAGATGTTCTCTCCCCTTGGGTCAAAGTTCCTCGAGTGCTCTTGGTGATACTCTATCCGGACCCGGGCTGCTGGACGCATAGAGTCTGCGGAGTGCTTGGTTTAGTTCCTGTTCCGTGATATCTTCCACATTGGCTTTATCTTGTGTTTCTGGCCTCGTCCTTGGTTCCATTGTTCCTCTTTGTGTTTCAGTCGATAGTTGTTGAATTAGCCACATCTTGACTTTCCTGAGACTCCGTCCTCGAGGGCTGCTTGTTTTCTGTTAATGGCTTAATATAGTTTCAGAATTTAGAGGGAGCTTTCTTTCCAGCTGTTTTTAGTGACATGATGAAATCCGTGTCCTCTTGTCTAATTTTCCGTTGCACCATTCTTGCTGCATCTTGCTTACACTGGCGATATTCCTTCCATGTTATCTCAATGGTTGTCTCTGCCTCTTGATTTTTCACTGCTTTCCGGTGCCATGCTAGGGCTTCTTTCCTCTTCTTAATGCTGGTTTTAACTTCATCATCCCACCAGCTCTTTGGTCATTTTCTCCTGTGTGGAGAATCCGTCCCTTTTGTGTTCTGCTTGCTTGATAGGATAGTTGTCCATTGTTCAAACGTTATGTTTGTCAGGTCCAGTTGTTCCATGTTGTGTGGAGTTCGCTCTTGCTGTCTCGTGGTTGTTATCCTTGTAAGGTGCGGTTGCTTCTGTTCTGTGTTCCCATATGTGACTGCAATTTGGTTATGGTCACTCCCTGCACTCCATAATCCTTCTTCATCAACATGGATGGAAGTCACCCTCTTTTTACAAATGGTGGGAGAAAAGGTAGTAGTGAATGCAGTTGTGTTGCCCTCTAGCGCACCATGTGTACTTTGCTTCATATTGTGCCATTAAGTTCCCTACTACGATGATGTGCTGCTCCGCAATTCTCTTCAGCTGTGTTCCCTGGTAGTCTTGTCTCCTGTTCAGCTCCTCTGTGTGTACATTCATGTCCCCAATTATCATTATTTCCCCTTTCTCTTTCAGCTGGACAATGTCCTGCTTCATGCAGTCGAGGATTGTCTTATTTTGTATGCTGGATTCTTGTCCTGTCCACAGGTAGACGACACCCCAGTGCACAGGAATCTTGCCAATCTTTCCTTCCATCCGCAGATGTTCTTTGCACTCAGGTTTTATTCAGCTCCACCTGATGTTTTGTCCCATAAAGACGCCCAGGCCTCCCCCTTGTCTTTCCCCATGAAACCTATTGCAACCTGTCCAGTGTGTCGAGTTATGTGGGGAAGGTTCCTCTTGATTCCTGAGATGTGTCTCAGCTATTCCATAAATGTCCACAGCCCCTGTATGTTTCTTGTATCTCTGCCCATTTTTGTGCTCTCCTCCCTCCTTGTATATATCCCCGTTTTTCTGTTAGCTCTTTCTGCTGTGGTTTGTGCTGCAGCACAAACCACAGCAGAAAGAGCTAACAGAAAAACGCATGCGGATCCAGATACTACCGTCTCCAGTGATGAGGGGCAGGTTGCCTGCAGCGGCTTAAGGCATTGATCAGTACGTCCACCAGATCTCTCAAATCCTGCCATTGCGGATTCCTGTGTGTTCGTATGTGTCTCTTCTGGTTTCCAGGTGTATGTAGGTACACTCTGGGGAGGTGTAAAAAAACTCCTACCTCGCTGCCTAGGTTGAAACCTAGTTTAATTGCAGCCTCTTCGTTATAATCTATGCCGTCTGCTTCTATGGCTTGTGGCCACCATGGTGTTTCCATGATTTTTATGTTTCATTGATTTCTGTGCCAATCATATAGAGGGCTTTGTTTAGTTCTGCAGCTGCTGCCTCCAGTTCAGGGCCTCTTTGATAGACTCCTGGAATGGTACATATCTCAAGGTTTATCTTTGGGAATTCCATCACTGCCCAGCTTATCCATTCTTTCAAGTAGTTTACCACTACATCTGCAGATGTGCCAGCCAGTAGGTCATTTGTTCCTCTTTGGACAGTTAGAAGGGCCTCCTTTACCTGTTTTTTTTTAAGTTGGAGTTCCGCTTGGCACAGGATTTCTCCAATACATGCACCTCCTTTTGCACAGATCCTCACCTCCTCCCTTCCCCCCTGCCGCCCTGCCGAAATGTTGACGACAATTCGTTTGAACAAAAACTATGCCGAAACCAAAACTGCAGAAAACTTGGTCCCGTTGGACCCCCCGAATACATTCCCCCCCCGACTTCCGAATACAGTTTCGAATATTCAAAAACTTTTTGAATACATATTTCTCGAATCAAATGCAAATAATTCAAATTTCTTATTTGATTCGTATTCAAAATTTTGGATATTCGCACACCCCTAATTGAAATTCATAACATAACGAGGTTTTGTCCGTAGATGAAACACACGCCCCCCCCTTTCTTATCTCCTGTCCCCCTATTCTATTCAGAAGTGGGGTTTCCTGGTTGCTTAGATGTGTTTCTGTTGGGGCACATATAACAATGTCTTGATGTATACCGTTTTCTTGCAGTTCTTCCCATTTTATTTTCGTACCACCCTGCATATTTAGGGCGGCCAGGCTTATTTTTGCCTCCACGTCATATTTGATTAGTTTGTGGCGTATTGGGCATCTGTTGTGTTTACCATGGTCATTCTGATCTCGTATTTGCTGTTGATGCTGGATGTCGATTTCGGTCTGCAGTGATGCTCGACCGAGACTCAGACTTGCACGTTGCCTGGCTGGGTTGAGTGTGCCTTGAGTCTTGACTTCTGGCACTGTTGCTGTTAGAATTTGTGGTCAGGTGGTTTCGGAACAGCGTTTGTTGGCGTTGGGCTCTGATGTGTTGATTGTTCAGTGCTGATGGACATCGAGCGGTTGACTGTGGGCCAGTGTTCCTCCGTTGACACCAAGTGCGTCGGGATTTTCATTTCGTCCGACACATCTCCCCTTCATTTAAAAAAAAGGCCTTCACTCCTTTGGTGAGTCTGTGCTTGCCGGTTAGCGTTGTATAATGTACGTGCGAGAAAAGATGGAGGAACAGATACGGTGAGCTTCTAAGGTAGATGAACTCAAATTTATTCTTGGAACACATAGCCTCTAGGTTCTGACTGCTCCTCAGGGTCTCAGTAAAGGGGGTTGTTTCAAGATGGTCTAGCTCCAGAATTGAGCAGAATTCGAACGCTGCATCCGGGTACGTCACGACGACGGCCCTAATATCGTTTTAATGAAGTGCCAGTCATACAAGTTTAACACGTCGTTTAGGCCTGCATGTACGATTATTGACCAGTGCTCGCTCGGCTGTCAATGGGTATTTTCTCTTTGTCTCTTCCTCCACGTACCACGAGGGGAGGAACACGGCGCTGATGTAGCCCGGCCACACTCCGGGCAAATGTCCCACAGTGCTGATCAGCCTTCGTGCGAGCAATCATCGCAGAAACAACGTATGTTAAACACACGTTTGACGTCTGCACAATAATGCTACGTTATATCCACGACCTACTAGATACTCACGACCTGCGCATTTGCTCCTCGCCCCATGGAACTTCCGTCAGCGCCGGAAGTGAGAGCTTTGCCGACAATAGCGTGCCATACCGAGTGCCATACCGTGCTTGGGGTGTGTTCGTATGGGGCACACGCCGGCTAATTTATCAATTTTGAGGTAATACACTGCATTTTTCTGTAATATGTGAACATGCTAGGATACCTGCAGCACTATGGAGGCTCTACCACATGTCAAGGGGAGACTGTGACGTTCGGAGGACATGATATTGCGGAAATGTTCTAGAGATATTCACCTATCCAGTACAAATGCCTCCGATGCGGGGGAAAAGTCAGCAGGAGTACAAGCCTTGTGATTTAGTTATCCTTCCAAGCCCTGTAGGGACCTTATTTTATACGATAGTCATTCTTGAATGATGGTCATGAGAACGGGATTCGATCATATATGAAGGATGAAATTAACGATGAAGGCCTCCAGCCTCAGAACGTCAGTTCCCTCATGTTCGATCATATATTTGTATTTGTATTTGTATTTGTATTTGTATTTGTATTTGTATTTGTATTTGTATATGTTAGTATAGCATGCATGTGAGGCACGAAGTGGAGACGAATTTAGTTTATTCGATGAAGTCTGTTTCGTGATATAAAAGAGTGTGGATGTAATGAAAACGGGTCGCCAAGCTACTAAAAAATTAATGGTCTATTTCATACAACAGCTTTGTCCTTCCATTCAGAAGATGTGGGTTCGAGGCCTACAGCTGGCTAACCTTTTCAGTGACTTCCTTCTTTCATTGTTCTTAGGCACTTCAGGCTTGTATGTTGTCCTTTCTTGTGTGTTCCAGCCTCAGAACATCAATTTTCATATGACAACACTGAGGCTTTTCTCTAACAATCTTCTCCTTTGCCTGTTTCTTCGTGTTTTCTTTGCACGCATTTGTGATGCATGGCCTCATGCACTTGGTTAATGCCAGCTTTACAAGTGTGTCTGTGTGAGATGGGCTCACAGAGCACTGGAAGAGCTCATTTTTTCTTGCTTCTGGAGATGCAATCCTGCAAAGAAAATATGGCGCTGTAATAAAGCATTGATAAACTGTCATGCGTTATAAAACACTTAAGGAGTGAGGGTTTTACAGGATGTTTGGAAGCATTTCCTGTGCGACGGCTTCCAAGCTCATGATGAATCCCACAAATATAGTGGTAGGGTGGCTATAAGTCCTCCTCTGTCAATATTTAGAAGTAAAATTTTCACTGCCCACTGGGAGATTCTCCATTGATACCCTTCTCAGACATCAAATTTTTCGCAAGGTAGCCTACTCTTACCACATGGTTCCATAAACACCCAGTTGCTCTCCTGGTTCTTGTATGCTGCCTATCCCAACATCTGTTTTGGTGTTGCCCCACCTGGCAGACTCAAGGGGTGACGTGGGTCACTCTGTATATGTACTATGTCTAGGACTTGCTCTAAAGTCCACAAAGGACAGGTGAGGGTCGGCGACTCCCTTGCTATCAGCTCGCCCTGGAATTCCATAAAGTAGGACATAAAGCGATGTCCTTCGCCCAGAAAGCTGAGGAGGATTGGTGACTCTCTTGCCTAGGGTTGCTCTAAATTCTTGCTTCACCCTTCCATTGACTAGTTGCATCACCCCTTTCGTCAAGCAAGACTTTTTAGGCTTTCTGAAACAAAGAGGGCTATGAAACGCATAAGTTGCAGTGTGGGCTGCTTGAGCTCTGCTCAGATGCTGCTCTAGTCCTTCTTTCAAGTGCTTTCAAGTACACCGTACACCGTGAATATTCATGAAAGATATCATCAACCTTAATAGTCTTGCAGTCATGAGATACTGCATCTTGCTTTTGCAAGCTCGGCTGTGGCAGAAACAGTGACGCTGCACCAGCAGGCTGCAGCTGTAGTACTTACAGCCTGAAGCACAGAGGACTGCAATGCCTGATTGGTTTGCAAAATCAAAGTTGGCTTTTTATTTACACACTTCCACAAAACGTTGTTAGCAACACCTGTTTTCCAGCTTTTGTGAGAGGAAAGCGTCTTCAAGGTGCTTGACACAAAACATCAAACATTCCCCACCACCGGTGCACTCAACTTCTGCGCATGATTGACTTATTTAGTGACTCTACACTGCCCAACTTTCCGCGTTGCGCTGCTTTCCAGCATTTGCCATCTTTCGACAGACACGTGAACACCATTTTGCTGTTGTCAATGGACGTCTTTGGTCTGGACTGGACAGCAGCTGAAGGGCAATGATGTCAAGTGACAACCAGCACCACAGCACACATTCCTCCTATGCAGCACCAACCAATAAGATTTCGTGTGTCTCACAGCCTGAGAGGTGAAAGGAGGCTTGCGGAGCTGAGAGTGGAGGGATCGTCGGGGAAGGAGGGGTGGAGCTGCAGGGCACACATTTTTGAATTTTTCGCTGACAAATTTTTGAAATACCTGAAGTCTGCTCCAAAAATACTTTGAAATAAAAGCGGTGAAAAATGCATAGTAAACATTGAATTTACACACAAAAGCACACCGCTTCTTTCATTGCAGTAGCGTCAAGTCCGAAATTGCTCTTTCTACATTAGCGCTTGATACAAGCAACCCAAGCAATGTAAGGGCTGCAGCGGAAAGCAGCGACTACTCCTTCACATGAGCCATCCAGAAGCTTGAGACCGAAAACTCGTCCGCAGGAATAACATTCAAAAGCGTATATTCACGCAACTCATCTTTGAGTTGGGGTAACTCACTGGCTGACGCAGCACACTTAAAAATCTGAGTGATGTCTGGTGCACATGCATGCAACTCACACTTCTTTATAGGGTCAATAACCCTCACCTTGGACCAAAAGGAGCCATCAGAAATGTTGTGATGGGCAAGTTCCTTTCTCATGTAGAGGTCCATTTCTCAGACACTGTTTTGTAGAAGGAGTGAAATGCTGATACACACTTTCTCCTGCCGAACTCTGTCATTGATACTAGGAGAGCCGTTGTTTTAGTGCCAAAATCAGATAATTGCATCGATTCAGACTACACCACCAGCTTTGATTCTCGTCGCAAACCAAGTATGTGAAAAACGTCGGTCACTATGGTCTCCTTAGACTCCATCAGTTTCGTAACTTCCACAAAGGCGTTTGAGCTTTCTGACAAGAAGTTTAGCTGTGTTAGGGGTACTGGAGAGACTACCAACATTAAGTTCTGCACTTTCTCTGCTTTCGTCCCTGTGAGGAATTGGACTTCATCAGTTGATTTAGGGGCCTCCAAAAAGCCACCGCATCGTTGCAAGCCTGAAAAAAAAGAAAAAAAGAGAGTATCACCTAATGGGCACAACCCTTTTTAACTCTCTAGCGGGAACATGCATGTTTTCACATATGCTTGAAAATTCCCTCCCCGCGTTGTTTGATAATTTCAAGAGCGTGGGAAGTCTTATCACTACCTCACTTGCGTATTCAAAGCCTGTTACGCTAATTGCATCAACAACGACAACATTCACCAAATGACAGAAGTCGCGAATAGCTATGGCCTCATAGTCTGCACATGCTTTCCAGTCGTGATGCAGCTTTTGCACGTATGAAGCAGAATCAGAGACCAAAGCCGAGACGTCCTTCAAGGACTTACCATATTTGGTCAGAACCTCTTGCACAAGGAGATAAACAGACAATGTCTCGCATTTCTGTCACACGCGCAGCTCAGCTAATACAGTCTTTCGGCTACACTGACCACTTTCTTCACGCATGACTGTGAACAGGACACACGCTGCAGGACTTCCGTGGATGTCGGGAGTTTTGTCGAGAGTAACTGCAAGCTGCTTCCCCTGCACAAGTGACTGGATGTGTGTTACATCTTCGGTGTAAACAGTGGGCAGATACTTGTCATACATCTGCGTTGATCCCGGAAGGGCCCCTGCAGCTGGGCACCATGATTTGAACAGTTCTCCGATTGGTCCTTCAACCTGATGTTAGGCCACACCCACCTGAGCAACATGCCTACAGAACTGACGCGCAATGTCCCGTGCTTCGTCTCGTTGATGCTGCTACATCTCGTTGACGTAGATACCAATTTTGTCATAATATCCGGCTATGATGTGGATGAAACGTCGGAGATCCTCGCGTGGGTGCTGTGTGCGCTGTTGCAGTTTCCACATTCAGGCGCTGATTGTAGTTGGTGGTCATGAGCTCCACTCGGAAATCCTTTATGAATTCCGCCCATTCTGTGTAATGCCCGGCGAAGTGCTACCAGAGCTTTGCTCTGCCTTCCAAGGCAGCCGGAATGACTTGGTGGAGATGCAAGAATGACTTGATGGAACTTTGGCACTTCGATGCTCCATGGGGCTGCTGCTACTACACCATTCCCGGGAGGTACGATATCTTGTGAAGTGGTTAATGGAAGTTCCCAAAAGCACTCTGAAAATCGGCAGCATGTGATGCAGCCATAGCAGGTTCTAGTCCTCATTTCCTTCTGCACATGCTGCAGATTGGCATGGGCAATCATTTCCATGCAATAGGGCACAATCTTCATTGTAGGTTCTGTGTGAGAGAAAAACACTGAGCCTGCACCACCAATGTTAAGGCTATACCTTCTGCCACGACATGCGAAGTGGATGCATTGGTCGACCTCCTTAGAGAGACAGTCTGTGGGTATGCTTGTCTCTTCTTATCTGAAAGAATCACTTTCTTTGGCTCTGGTTCTGAAAGAACCCATGAAAGAACTTCTTCCTGATTCTATGGAGGCGGAATTCGTAGCATTGCTTGTACTCGGCCAGGATCTGGTTGTTTTCCGTCACTGGAGATAACGAATCCCAAAAACGTGATGCTAGGCAGGGCGAAGTAGCACTTGTGTAGTGATACTTTCAGTCTGTTGGTGCGAAGAAGAGAAAGGGCTTTGTTGAGCAAGCTCTTAAACGCATTGAAGGTGTCTGCATAAACATGGATATCATCCAAGTAAGCGCGGATCCCTTATTTGCCTACTTGTGGCTGAAAGTCATTAAAAATGGTCCGCATGATACGTTGAAAGGCTGCAGGGGCATTCTTTTGTCCAAATGGCATACGCGTCCACATAAATGTGCTGTGATGAGTGATGAATGCAGTTTTTCCATAATCCTCGGGGCAGAGGCTCATTTGCCAATACAGTTGAACCTCTATATAACGAATTTGTAAATGCTGGCTCTTTATTTCGTTAAATCGAGATATTCGTTAAATGGAACACGCAAAGTTAAACAAAGATGGCCGCCGCACTACCAGCGCCGCGCGTACCGCAAAACGTCATTTGTCATAAAACAGGTACTAAGGTAAGAAGGGCACAAAATATCAAGCTTTATTCATTACATAACGCTGGGTAACGCGTAATTTGTGCACAATATCGTTCTGAGCATTCATAACCTTCGTAACTCCGGATGACCTCGACTGCTTTCTCCTACGCGATCGCGTATCGAAGTTTCTTGGTTGGTTCACTTGCACTCATGACGTCCGGAAAGAACAACCGTACACCGCCGAAAAGAACGAGAAACGGGTACATGTCACGTAGACGTCTGCGCCGATGGAACCTTGAACGGCAGCGGCATCATGCCCATTTTACCACAGTCAGCATCAGCGGCGCAAACAAAAACAAGTAATGAAAAGGCACAAAACCGCAACGTACTGTCCTCTTCATCAACACAAGCAAATTAGACTTCGCGAGATGTCAGCAATGCGTGTTTTCTTGTCCGAAAACAGGTGCGAAGAGACCCTCGCGCCGGTTTCGAAACAGCGTCGGCGCAACGATTATCGGCGGCGGAGACGCACATGTCGGCACGCTCGTGCCTACAGCACGTGACAACCGAAGTAACCAACGAAAACTCGTGTAAGGACAACAGAGAGGGAAGGTTTCTCCTCCTTTTCTTCGTGGTGAAGGGGAAAGACACGCGCAGAAGAGCCCAGAGATTTCGTTAAATAGAGGTGACCAAACGAATGTATTTCGTTAAATCGAATGCAAAAATACATTGACGTCTATAGGGATGCGTTCGTGCAACGGAAATTTTTCGTTAAACAGAGGATTTCGTTAAATCGACGTTCGTTATTGAGAGGTTCAACTGTAATCACTTTTTAGATCTAATGTAGCGAAGAAACCACAGCCTGCAATATCCTGGATGATGTCGTCTAATGGCGACGCTAACTCCGTCGTTACAGTACATAATTCCCACCAACTCCGCTGTTCGTTCTGCCCGCTTCTTTTCCGGCGCGCTCTTATATCTCTCCGTCCTTTCCCTCTCCCTCACTCCTATCGTCAGAGTATCCCTCTCTTCACCGTGCCGGCGCCTTGCCTGCCCTCTTGCGTCCCCGCACCACGCGCAAAGTTACATGTAATGGGGGTGCTGGCACAAATGGAAAGGGTCAAAGGTATGTTGCGATTTGCTACGAAAGCAGCATTGAAAATTAAAGATAACAACGAAAATATTTCAATGCAGTACACATACCATTCAGTATTACAGAATTAGTAACCGGTTTGAACAGCTGTAGTTGCCTTCCAGAGCTGAACTGGAACTGAACATTTATGGTCAAGCCCAAACGAAACAGGTAACATTTTGTGGTTCAGGTCTCTGGTTCCACATACCATAACGTCGTCGAGATACTGACATGGACTTTCTTGTTTAACAAAATTTTGTATGTGACACCTACACATGTATGTGGCAAACAGCCAAGCAGTGAACATAAAAGGGATATGCAAGCGATCTGACGTATACTTGAGTGAAGGCGGAAAGTTTGGTAAGTTGGTGATGCATAATTAAACGAGATCCAGTGCACGCAGAAACCCACTTGGCATTGGGAAGATGTCTTTGAGCTTGGTGAAAGTCAACTAGTTTAACTGTTTATTTCGTTCTGTCCACTAAAGCAACGTTACATCAAAAGACGTTTATGCTTAGTTCTACATCTTTCATTACAGGAGAGGTGACCACATTCATACCAACTTCAAGGATATGTACCAGCACTTACGCAACAGCGGCTACTACGTGGAAGTCCTTGGTATGTAGCTATTGCATTCACTGTGTCTTGCTTATTGTGTAAGGCATTACAGCAGTGGTGTTATATTACAGCTTAGAAATAATTAAAACAGATCTGCACAAGTGGCATGTCAGCAAACAAAAACATTACAAAGGTTTAACTTAAAATATAACAAATTGGTTTTTAGTGCAAAAACAAATATAAATAAAAGTCCGATAAACTATTCCACTGATATAAGTGCCATGGGGAGAAAGTGCAATCCGATCAAGTCTTACCTGAAGGGGATCGAAGACTTATTAGAGCGAAGCGGAGTTCAAACAAAAGTAAGGTTGTGCGAATATTCGAGTTCTTGAATTCAGATCGAATATCGACCACTCTAAGTATTCAATTCACGAATCAAATATCCAGTATTTCGGTGTACGAATATTAGGGTATTTCCTGAATGTCAACGGCACCACCCTGAGGGCGTGCTTCACCCCATGCTTCCCTGCATGAGACGAAGCCTGCTTTACAAAATTGCCATTTCCACAGGGTCGAAACACGTGGACCATTGTTGTTCAGCTTAAGGTAACAGTAGCCCAACGTAATTCTGCGTGCTTTGCCTGAGGAAGGGGTGGCATCCCTCCCATGTCCACTTTAATGGCACCAACGGAGAATTTTGAAACTTAAAAATGGTTCTTTGCACCTATGCCAACCTGCATTGAAGGTCTCACAGCGAAGCGTATACTAATAGAAGTGTAATAGAAGCAGAGAAAAAGGGCCCTCACCACCAGATGGATGTTGGGAAACAGTTACAGCCTCATCTGTGTGTGATGCCACTGTCTAACATCAACATGCTCAATCACATTACGAAATAGTTATTTACAGGCAGGCATTACAATGTCAAGGGGATGTAAATAAACCTTTATATACATTTACATTCGCTTCTTCAGCCGTGACTCCATCAGCATCATTTGTGATGTTGAACCCTCACTGAACAACTGAGCATGACCGTAGGGGAAACAATGAGAGTGTGGGAGGGAGGGAATGGACTACAGCAGAGCTTTGCCAAAACCATACTCTTCTGTGGTGTCTGAAAAGGGACGTCTAGTTACTCTTCTCTTGTCCTGGGCAAGTGGCAATTAGTCAACAGATAAGTTTTGATGATGCAAAGCTAGTTTGAGAAACGTCTTTTCAAGATTCAAGATTCAAGATTCAAGATTCCTTTATTAGTGCAATGTACGATTACAAAGTACAAGAGGACCGTGAGGGCGAACCCTGTAAAACGGTCCTAAGACAGGTTTTCAGACAGTTGATGTACCTGTGCATTTATACATCACAGTCCGGGATTCAAGCTTTATGTAAATTGAAATTATTGTGACCAGAAAACAGTGTTGCACTGTTTACACATTATTCCAACCACAATTATTCGTCATTGTTTTTCGTTGTGGTTATATCCCCAGTGCGCTGTGAAATGATGTCAGCCCATTTCATCGAATGCTGTTTCATCGACACCGTTTTATCAAATCTTATTCCATCGGACGGCTGGCTCAACACGTGGTTAGTAAAAGAGATGCATATGCATTTCATGGTTCTTAGTATGCAGAAAATGGGTTCTGGGAAAAATTGTCCCGGAAAAATATGTTCCCGAAAAAAAAAGATCCCTGGTTGCGTGGGCAGAAATAATTGTCCCACGGGGTTCCGTGCGCCGCTGTGAACAGCTGATGAAAGGGACCACAGCCGACCGAGCACTATCATTCGCCCTTCTGATTTGTTGAAATTGGGAGACAGACTTTTAACGAACATTGATGTCAATGAACAGTAAAAGCTGAATGCCATTGAGTGAGGAACAAGAAAGCAGTTGCATTCCCCAAATATATTCCACATGTTTACTAGTCACACAGGGGTAATAATGATTCTACCTTCCATATTAGCACTATATTTGCTGCCTCCAAGGGACCTCTCAATCATTAAGAATTTTAATTTTAATGCCAGCTTACTCTCGCAGTGGCAGATGATAAGCGTCTCAAACAGTACACAAGTCTCGTGCTTACTATTGTCTACCTCGAAACCGACCAGCTTACATTCTCGAAGTCACTAGTATTTTTGTCAAGAAGCCATTTGGCTTCTGCACACAGTGTATCTATCTACCATCGTTTTGATGATGTCAAAATCTGAATGAATCTCGCCTGTGACAGAAACATCTTTTTCAAGTGCTTATGTCTTACCGTAGAAGGGCGAATGGGCTTGTTGGTACATAGTAATGGAAAATGTAACCAGCGGTAGGAAAAAGGGACGAGAGAAGTAGAAGAAGACACACAGACGCTGGACTAGCAACACGTTTTCACGATTTTCACGTGTCTTACCATTCACGTGGCTGTACCACACTGCGCAGGCGTGTCGCTTTGGTGTTTCTTTACTTTTCCTTATTAAACGCGTCGCTAGTCCAGCGTCTGTGTGTCTCCTTCTACTTCTCTCGTCCCGTTTTGTACCGCTGGTTGCCTATTCCATTATGTATTATGTTTTATCATTTGTACTGTCACGTTTTACATCGAGTTTTACATGACTAACGATGAGAAACTCTAATGTTTAACATTTCTTACAGGACACCCTTTCACCTGCTTTGATGCCAATAACTATGGTGAGTCCATCACTCAATTATGTGCACTTATATAGACTGCTGCTATTGTTAAGGCATTCCAACCCCATATTTAGCAACCATGATCAACATGCTATGCTGAATTCTGCTAAATTTGTCATTGTACGCCAAATCACGTTGTTCCTCTGTACAAGGGGGTGCTGAAACGTTCTTCACCTGACAAGAAAGAATGGGGCCTAGAATCTAAAACCTTTATTACGATGCACATATTCACCTCGTTGTTCAATGCTGAGTGCGTATACGACTATACAAACTCTGAGCGTGTAGAGTACTGCCTGATAGCACTTCTAAATGTTGTCTGGCAATTGTTCGTACAAAAGCATGCACTGCGCCTGTCTGCACACCTGTGTGCATGTGTTCAGCATGTACTTTCTGTTTAATTCTGTCTGACTTATGGACAGCTAGTGTCATTGCTGTGAACTGATTATATGAAGTCTGAAGTGACCGAATATGCCCAGAAGGCACACCTTCCAAGCATCCTGGCAAACTCGTGACGGTTAACTGGATATTGCATGCAGAGTAAAGAGCCGTAATAGCTATTTTGCTCTGATGTTTTCTGATTATTTCTGTTGTAATGTATTGTATGTATAGAACCAGTTATAGCCTAGAGGTATCGCCTTTAAAAGTCCATGTGTACCCTTGAAAACCCTTGAAAAAAATTTTCAATTTACTGGTACTACCCTGCCTTAAAGTAGCACAGAAGTCATTTTTAACACCTTGTTTTCTTCCTATAAAACTGTTAAGTAGGCCAGTAAGATGCACCATGCAAAGTAATTCACACCACAGAGTCCTAATTATCGCAGAAATTGAATTTAAAGTATGCCACAAAAAGTGACTGTGCGCAACGGCGGTGGAGAACAGTACCAGCCTGTGATCTGCCTGGAACCTCGCGCTGACGCTACAAGGAGAATGCTCGCTGATTGGTACAGAGAAATGTTGTCTGCTACTCCGCTGTCGTCTGCAACTCGACTGTTCGGGGTTCTGAAAAAGCCTTGCTCCTGGCTCGGTCATGATTCGGCCACTCCTTCTATCCCTAATTCTCCGGGAGAACTACTAAAATTGGTTTACGGAGGCAAAGGGACAAGGCGCTGACCCCCGCTGACCGGCGAACCAGAACGAGTTCTCCTTGTAACGTCATCGGTGACGTGGCATCATACCTTCTCCTCCTCGTGATGCCCGGAGTGGGTAGTTAAGGGTGAACGCGCGGAGCCATGTTTATGTGAGTTTTTTTTTTTCTTCTGTGAAACAAATTGCACACATCAAAACCTTTTGTGCTGTTCGGTGAAATGGTACACACACTTCCATCGGACATCTGAATCTGAAAATTTTTTGGATGGCCCTCTGTACTCTTTTAACATGTGTATTATTCCCACATTGTTGATAGGTACCTTACTCCTGGTGGACCCAGAAGAGGAATACTTTCCAGAAGAGATAGCGAAGTTGCGCAAGGACGTGGAGGCAACGGGACTGTCACTGGTAGTTTTTGCGGACTGGTACAACACTTCGGTCATGCGCAAGGTCAAGTTCTTCGACGAAAATACCCGCCAGTGGTGGGTACCTGACACTGGTGGGGCTAACGTGCCCGCCCTCAACGACCTCCTGGCATCCTGGGAGATCTCTTTAGGAGACGAAGTATTTGAAGGAGACTTCTCTTTGGGCGACCACGAGAGTGAGTCATTCCACCTGCTTGCACATAACTTGAGGAGTATTTTTCAGGCAGAGATGGGTTTAGGACTATGTCGTTTTTGTTTTGCATGCACGGTCATATTATACGTTTGTGCTCTCAGGCTTTCGTAAGGCATTATTTATTTTCCGTAGCTCAGCATTTGAGGCACTAGCAGGGTTTGCGACCTTTATTGTAAGTAAAGCTCACTAGGGTGTAAGATCGATCTGCATATATTTTTACGATACTGTATTTACTCTCATAATGGATGGACTCAGGTATTGAACACCCCCCAACTTCAACACCCAAATGCTGGTACAGTTTTTCCCACATATTAAATGCACCCCTACTTTAGTAGCGCGGCCGGCTGCGTACAGTGCTTGCGCAGCCTCTCGTATTGTGTAGGTGGCAAGAATGAGAACCTGGTGCCAGAGTGACAATCGGCGATCATAGAGGAGAGGTGGAATAGCGTAGTGTTAGGCAACCACTGTGTGGTGAACAACGGCACTGTGTTGTCATGCATTCTTGCCATGCATTGCGGTTTCGGTGCACGTGTGGTGGTCTGTTCTTGCTCTCGTCAGCACCTTAGTTTTTCTCGGCAACCAACTGACAAATGTGCAAGCTATTCATGCAAATATAAGCTGATAGCATAGCATAAGCATCACATTCAGATAACAACATATCTAAAAGCAGCACACTAGGCATAGATGAAAAGAACTAGCCAGGACAACTGCTTGGAAAGCTGTTTTCCTGCCAAGTCCTTTTCATCTCTGCCTAATGTGCTGTATTTAGATGTGTTGTAAGGTTACCATCTTTCCAACAGTGCAAGTTTTGTTGATACAAAGGTGTATAGAAATTGTGATTTAATCGTGGGTCAATCAACAAACAATTCAAAGCGAATGCATGACGGCTGTGCATGGAGTGGACGACAACTGCAGATCATGGACTAAAGAAAGCTGGGAAAGTGATGTGGCTGGCAGTACAAACTGCTTGTGAGTGGGCTGTTCAGGATTGGGACATGATGCCTCTCAGCATGAAACGCTTCAGAGGGACCAGTATTTTGTCTGCACTTGAATGAAAAAGTATTTGGTATGGGAGAAATGAAGGATTAAATTCCGAGGAGGTTGACTCAGATATCTCAGGATACGGTTAGTAAAGGGCAAAGGTTAAGTTAGGTTAAAGAGGTACACTTTAAGTGTTGGTTCCAATTTTTCCCAGCATATGGAATGCACCCCATGAATTGCACTGTGTTCTGGGGTAAAAAAATGTGTGTTCTGTATATGAGTATAAACACTGTACATTAGTAAAACAGAACACAGAACTTTGTATGTTATAGTTCAGCCCAGTGCGTTCAGCTTCTGCACCCCGACTTGCATGCTAAAGCCTCATATGAAACTTGTGGTAAATGAAACAAGTTTTTCATTCCGTTTCATTGTCATGAGTTTCTCTTACCTCTGTTGCCTAACATGTCCTGTGCTTCATTACTTTCACAGCAAAGAACCTAGAACATGGATCCCTCTCTACCTAAATTACTTTTGCGAAGCTTTTACAGTCTCTGGTCCTTTTCCGTACTTCTTGGTTCCACTATACATGAGTGCTTTATTCCTGTAATGATATGTGTAAATGCCCTATAGTGAATGATGGTTTCACATTGAAGTTCAAGACTGTCGTGAGCCTGGCACCATACCCTGTTCTTTTCAGTAAAAATGACTGAAAAAAAAGAAAAATCAACGGCTTGTTGTTTTAAGCATCTCTTTTGCATGTTATGAGAAAGTAAAATGGATTGCCAGCATTTTGAACCAGGACTGCACTTCCAAGCTTACCTTGTGTGAAATTCTGTTCCTGCTATAAGTATTATTGTAATACTTATTTATTAGGAAACCTCTAGGGGTCTTAGAAAGGCCATTTACAGAAGGGAGTAGGAATCATTTTGTTCTAAACACAAAAAGTGCACCAGTGCAACAATTGAGGGAAAAAAATATGAAACTGTGACTAAAGCTCATTAGTAGCAACTGCATTGGCACATGTGGATTCTGTAAAGTGCGGGCTTATATACTTCCTATTTGTTTTACAGTGTACTATGCATCTGGTGCCAACATTGTGCGCTTTCCAGAAAGTGGCTTGCTCATCAGAAAAGCACTGAGTGACCAAGGTATGTACGAATGCCCCTCAAAAATATGAGGGGTGGCTGAAAAGTGATACACAGTTGCGCGTAACAGGATAGCAGGACATCGTACAGAACATGTCTCGTGCCGTATTTACTCGCATATCTGGCGCCATCATATATTTTGCGCACCCCTAGTTTATCACGAAAAATGACAAGAAAATACAAAAAACTTGCGTAATGTGTGCACCTGCGTTTTTGCGTGCTGATATCTGGCAGGCGCGTCTCAGCGACTGGTAGTGATTGCTTTTTGCAACGCTGTCAGTGCTACCGAAGTTATTGTGGTGCTATTGTTTGATTTGTGCACACGTTTGGGTGATGGTTCACTGATGCAATGGAGGATGCTGTCACTTGAACTACAAAACGCAAAGAGAAACGCTGGACAAACACGTTATGACAAACCATACAACACAACATGACAGAGTTTGCAAACATTGTGCAATGCAGTGCTAATGTCAGCGTTGACTCTACCAAGAGCCTATGAGTATGACCGGCATACTAAAATTTTTAAAATATCGTTTCAATTTTTAAAATATTGTTTCAATATCGTAACAAACGTTCCCACGCAATTTGTGCACCTCCATCTTTTCAAACTTTTTTTTAGAGAAAAAGTGCGCAAATTATGCGAGTAAATACGGTAGCTACATCCATACGCTACAAAAATGCATTGAATTAAGTTTGCTCAATCGTACTCAGCAACCATTGGCACAGAGTCGAGTGCGCCTGCTACACTAGCGCGTTTAAAACAACTATTCCTGAAACTCGAGGAAATGTTCCCTTCATTCAGAGTGATTATATTTTTAATGGCGAAACAATTGAATTCAAGTGATAGTAATCATCATTTACGACCTGTTAATGGTGATGAAACTGCCAATCGAAGTACTGTGCATAGGTCACCAGTAAAATTTTGTGTATTGGGTGGATGAATCTCGCAGTGGTCGACCGGTTTCCGAGGGTGATGAGAAGCAGTGAAAACAGGTGGAAGAACTGATTCAAAGTGATCATCACATTATACAACAATGCATCGCCACCCAGATAGGCATATCAAAAGAACGAGCTACTATTGAGCCAGTAATCTTGGAAAACAACAATGCTCAGTAATATCATGCTGCAAGGAGTTTACACATTCCAGGCAAGACTCAGCTTTTACGTCTTGTTCGGATAGCTGGTACACACTTGTTTAGCAATCTCGCGTAACTTAGTGGAATTGCCCCGTTTGTGCTTTAAGAACAATTGTGCTCAGAAACTCAACGGCCTCATCACACGCATCACGCACTACCGTCCCTTGCAAAGTTGGCGTTTAAACTGATACTCAGACCCTACATACTCACTGGATTTGATGCCCTGCAATTTTCACTTTTTTCCGTATTCAAAAAGGACATTTAAAGGCGTCCACATCACCACAGGTGATGAGGTGAAGGACGCCATGAGGTCATGCATCAAGGCGAGACTGCAAGAATTTTGCATAGCCTGTAAACTAGTTCACTGGTAGAAATGTATATCTGTAAATGGTGGCTATGTTGAAACGTAAATGTATAGTACTCTTGTTGCTAATTTGTAGCCTTTTTTTTTCGTTTCATTCAAATATCTTTTTTTATTGTTTGTTTAGGAGCTACGTGTGACTGTGCATTTACTGCTTGCAGCTGCCCCTCGAAATTATTTTACTCATCTGCATACATTTCACCACACGATTATGTCTGTGTCATGGATGAATGCCTTATCCTGTCAAAACAATTTTGCAAAGCATATGAAGCAACAACATTTGTGATCTGAGTTCCTCGTCAGGTCAATAGCCGGCATCCTCCGAATACATCATATGATTATTGTTGCTTTGTTGTTTGTCCTTGTACCACCTGCTGCACCATCTAAATGCTCCCTGTGCTTGGGTCCTTCATTTTGTTCCACCATTAGCAATGTGAACAGTTGACAGTTGCGTTGCCCCATCGAATATGGCCCTTGCTTGCCAATGGCCTTGGCTTAAGCTTGCAGCCCCCCCTCTCTCGCGCTCGGTACGCCTATGATCCCAACCCTGAGGAACTGCAGAACCCCTACGAGCATCTGTTATGCGAAGCTAACAAGAGCTAACGAGCTAACAAAAGCATTGGACATGAGTTTACTGCCTTGTCAAGACTTTTGATCAAAGGCAAAAGCAGTCAAAGGGCATCAAACAAAGCGCCAGGAATGCAAGAGAACCTGTGCACAAAAGGACACAAAAGACTACACTGCTGGAGCCTTCTAATTTGCAGTAAAAAGAGCGTGAAACTTTGCGCTTGATTTTCTCAAGACAACTTTTCGCTCTACCTGCTCCGCTTGTGAAACTGATATCTCCGTAACCACTCGGTCTATATTGGTGCGCTCTGTTTTCTTACAATCACTGAACATTCCCAGAGGTCATGGCATTCTTATTTTTTCATGTAAATCAATTTATAATTTATGTTATCGTCATACGTTTCTATGCTAGATGCGCCAGTTGCGACCGCATGCAGAAAAATGAAAACCTAAAAATTGTCATCGTGGAAATTAAAAACCTAAGAATGTCATGACCTCAACCATACATTTGGGAATACACTCCAAGTTCAAGCTGTCTTCTATCACATTTTTCAAACTCTGTTTGAAACTCAACTATGTCAACTCAAAAGGTTAGCCAGCTGTAGGACTTTCCAGCGTGAGTTCTCTCATGTTAAATACATGTTAAGTAAACTATATGGGTATACTTTCTCCCAAAACTGAACTTTTTTTTTTTCATTAAACAAATGTATATCATATTCTGCTTCAAAACACTCTCCAGAAGAAGTTTTTTTCTTAGTTTTTAAAACTTTTTTTAACGAAAGGATTCGAAAGATTCGTGTATTCGCAGAACCTTCCTTGGATTCGGATTCAGATTCAGATTCGGATTCGCAAAATTCTAGGTTCGTCCCATCTCTAATTTATTGTTTCCTTTATTAGTTTTCAACATTTGTTAAAATAATTGTTTGTATAGCCAAAAAATGAGTATGAATAAATGAGCACAGTATCTGCCAGAAGTAGTGTTTTTCTGGTAAAAGGAAAAGAAACACTTCAGAACACAGCAGCCTAGAAAAAGAAATTAATGGGTAAGAAAATGTTAAATGTGTTTTGCATCGTGCTCTTTCAGTGTTAAAATGCTGTGCCCCACTCACAACACTGCAGATTAGAATGCTCTTTCCATTGGTATAAACCCTCCATCCATCCATTACAAGCAGTACATAAAATGCATGCTTATAGTATGTTGTTGTTGTTTTTTTTCTTTTCTTTTTTCAGGGCAAGAAATCTTATCAGGAAAGGCTGACCGTGTAGAAGGGGTTCCCATTCTAGGACTCCTACAGACAGGCCCGTCATCGACATCACCCAAGTCTGCAGGAAGAATAGTCATATATGGGGACTCAAATTGCATTGACACGGTGCACCTTACGAAAGGTATCGCTACACTTGGAATTGTTTAGTTGCCTACTGCATCGTGAGCGCAAAGGTATACCAAGCTTTTGGAGTGCATGACCCATTAAACAACAACATCCACACCAAGAACAGGCAAAATTACTGCTTGAAAAAGAAATCGGTAGGTACGTGCAGAGATGTCTTCTTCATTAAAATCGTAACCACTTGGGCTGTAGGAGACTGACATTAGGAGTTCCCCTGCTTGCACAGGCATGCCTGAACTACTTACCGTATTTTCCGGATTCTAACGCGCACTTTTTTTCGGAAAAAAATCGGCCTACAATCGCGTGCGCGTTAGAATCAAGTGCAAGCAATTTACGAAGAGCGAACTTCGAAAATGCGACGCAGGCAGGAGGCGCCATAAGCGTCTGGAAGCCAGAGCCATTTATAGGGAGAGTTTGGCCATTCTCTGATCTTTTGCCGCCTCGTGGGTGGAGCCTATTTTGACGTCAGAGTCATCGTTGCACCGCCCAAAAAGACTGAATCCAAGCAGAATCCGCTTATCAGCCATCTGATGCGCACCATATTGATGCTGTCCGTCAGCTTTGTTGTCGCAATGAATGCAATGTACAGGAATAACCGGCTTATGACCCACAGCCGCCTCTGATAAGGGGGGTTTTGTTACCAAACTGAAAGAGTTCAAGGACGAAGGGCTTTCGAAGGACAATGTACGCACGTGTCTTCCCTCCTTGCATCGTAAACAACGATCAGCATCAATATGGCGTCAGCAACCGGCTGACAACGGGACAACAATAGAGCACGGCGAGGGAGGTGGCTTAGCCGTGACGTCGCATGACGCGCTTCAAGTTAGGCTCCTCCTAATGGCCAAACTCTCCCTATAAACGGCTCTGGAAGCCCGTAGCATGCGTAGTCCCTACTGGCCCGGTCCGTACCACGTGGTCAGGCACGTGGTGCATCTCGAACAGCCTAAAACCACGCCGCTGCGTTCATCAACGCAGTACTGCTGATAGCACTGATAGTGCATAGCCGTGTCATTCTCGCGACGCTAATCCGCATCTTGACCGATGAAGCAAAAGCGTATTCACTACGAGGCTTCGTTCAAGCGACGGGTGATTGCCTATGCGGAAACAGAGGGCAACCGTGCAGCATCAAGGAGATTTTCTGTGCCGGAGACCAACGTCCGGGACTGGAGAAAACAGAAAGTGCAGATTCTGGCTTCGAAGTCGACGCGCAAAGGATTCAATGGGCCGAGGCACGGTAGGTACCCCCACGTGGAGGACCTTCTTGTCCCTTTCATAAAGGATTTGCGAGCACGACATTTGCCAGTGACGTCAGAAATCATAAAGGTGAAGGCCCTGGAATTCGCAAGGGCTGCGGGCATCCCACGCTCAGAGTTCAAAGGCAGCAGGAGCTGGATAACAAGGTTCATGAAGAGAGCAGGATTCTCATTACGACGCCGGACCACGATCTCACAGAAGCTGCCAGAGGAGTACGAGGAGAAATTGGTTGCTTTTCAGCGCTACGTAATCAACGTCCGCCGTACCCACTGCCATTTGGTTGGCCAGGTCGGAAATGCGGATCAGACCCCGATTTTTTTTTACTTCCCATCAAATTATACAGTCGAAGAGAAAGGTGTGAAGCAGGTCGCCATTACAGTAAATCTTGGTTATAACGAACTCGACGGTCGCGCGCAACCCATTCATTATATCCGAAGTTCGCTATAAATGGAATGGACAAAAAATTTGATCCAAAAGGCCAGCAGTGTAAGAAACATGAGTCATGTATGCCGTTCATTGAAAATACATCGTTAATGGCGCCTGTTTATACACAGTTGCGGAGATCACGGCGTTTTCTAAGTCATCAAGGTGGTCCAGGTGGGCCGCGGCGAGCGCCTTCGCGTACACAAAATCGCGGAGCGAAGCAGCCTCCGCTGTAGTTAAAATGTAAGGGAAGACACTGTGTCATCATCATCGTCATCGGAAAGTTCGTTTGGCGGCGGGCGCACGTCGGCAATGATGTCCGAATCATTGAAGTCCGCAACGGCCTGTGCGTCGTCATCTGCTGTCGCGAACTCCTCGAAAGACTGACAGCCGTCAGTCAGATTCGCAGCCGTTGCTCTGTCCCAAAGTTCTGTGTCGGTATCACCCACACCAAAGTCCACTTCACGATCGGCGTCTGTAGCCAGTGCCTGATGAACAAATCCAGCTTTTCTGAAGCAGTTTCGCAAAGTTTCCCGCTTCGCCTGCATCCATGACGCCTTAATCATCGGCCAAACGGGTGCACGTGCAGCGCGCGCTGATGGGGACAGCGCATTGGCTGCAAAGCGAGGTCACGTGCAAGCGGCGCCTGACAAATCCGCGGGCGTCTGACGTCGCGCGCTCGCCTTCTCCAGTGGTCGAGGGAGCTCTTTCGGTCGCAGTAACCGAAGGCTCCCCGGCAATTCGTTCATAATAGGCGGAGGCAATTTCCATAGACTCAATACAAATTTTGACGGTCGTTCGTGAGGCATTCGTTATAACCGAAGATTCGTTATAAGTGGGGCTGTTATAACTGAGATTTACTGTACTTCGACGGGAAACGAGAAGAATCGAGTCACGGCTATGCTGTGTTGTACTGCCGACGGCTTCAAGCTTCCACCGTACCTGATTTTTCGCCGAAAAACTTTGCCAAAGAACGAGTCCTTCCCGCCTGGCGTAATAGTGAGAGTGAATAAAAAAGGGTGGATGGACACCGATCTGATGATTGACTGGGTGGATGTCGTGTGGTGGAAGCGACCCGGTGCTAACATGGGCCTCCGCTCCATGCTTGTGCTCGACTCATTCCGTTGTCACATTTCGGAACGCCTAAAGGAGAAGTTGCACGCTTGCAATACGGACCTTGTGATCATCCCGGGCGGGATGACTTCACAATTACAACCACTGGATGTGTGTCTTAACAAGCCACTGAAGGACAATATCCGGGCAGCGTATAACAACTGGCTGATCGACGGGGATCACGTCATGACACCCGGAGGAAGGATGAAGCGCGCTTCGCTTCAAAATGTGTCGACATGGATTAATGATGCGTGGAGAAGCCTTCCCCAGACAATGGTTCAGAACGCTTTTAAAAAATGCGGTATCTCAAACGCGCTTGACGGGACGGAGGACGATTGTCTGTGGACTGTGAGCAGCGACAAAGAAACTTCTGACGATAGCGATGCTGAATAAACGCTTGTTCATTGTTTGTTTCAATGTTTGACAGGGGTGCATTTTCAACTTTTTTTGGGGCTAAGTCGTAAAAATCACCTGCGCGTTAGATTCCGGGGCGCGTTAGAATCCGGAAAATACGGTAACCCTTCTTGGCCATATCTGCTACCTGCAGGATAGTATTATCAAAATTGGTAGGCATTATCACTGTGAGGAGAGAACATTTGCTACTTTCAGCATCTAGTTTTCCTGTCAATCTGTGAGCTGAGATGTACTCATTGGTACAGGTTGCTTGGACGTGCAATCTTCCACAAGAGATGTTACTGTATTTGCACGATTCTAACAGGCCCCGATTGTAGGTGGATTTAGCAAGAAAATCACCCAAAAAGTCGGATGCCAATTCTACCGCGCGGGTAAGAGCCGGGAGGCCAAACACGTTTTTTGACTAGAACAAAGTACTTTATGACCAGAAACACACAGCACACTCTTCATCTGACCACAGGTAATCATTCTCTCTGCCGTCTAGGGAGTTCGCTTTGACTGGGGGAGAGCTTTCCGAATGTTCGTCGGAAACAAGTCAATCCTTGTGGGCAGCGTGCACATGGTCCTTTATTGGCTAGTTCAAGCACACATCAAGCAGCTGCAGTTGCGAGGTCATCCCTACAGGCGCGTTTTCTCCAGTCGCGCACACGTTTCCAGGACGGCGATGCCGCTTAGTTTCCACCTTGCTCTGCTGATAAAATCACCTTCCGCTTGAATGACGCTTCATAACTCTATCTTCGCTGCATTGCACGAACGAGTCATAAACTGGCAATACCAAGTGCGAAAATCCATCACACACAACATGGCGTCCATAAAAGACACATGGAGTGGGGAATTTTCGGGTGAAACGAAAGACATATGAAACAAGCCACTGCACCGGGACGAGAAACAAAAATCTTTTATCTAGATATCTTTTATCTATAATAATCTTTTACTAAAACAATTTCTGCTCGGAGCTGGGATAGTCAATGACAGCAGTATTCAAACACTTGCCCGCGCTCCACAGACCCTAGTCTTTGACTCCTGCAGGAGGTGACCATGAACCGAGGACAAATAGGTTGTCACAAATAGCTCTCTTCGCTGATATTATGATTCACTTTTCCGATGGTTTACCAAGAACGACAAGTTGAAGGACCACGAGGATTTCGGGTAGATATCGGGTTTTACCCGAACCCTTGAAAATTTGTTCGGGGGGGAACTACTATCGTGAAAAATCGGGTTTAACCCGAAAACGAAGGGCCCTATGTATGCTGAACCTTCGGCACATGTTAAAGAACCCTCAGACGGCAAAATTAGTCCACAGACCGACCGCTGTGGCTGTGTCCGTCATCATAGTTGTGTTGTGGCACAAAGCCGCAAATTATTATTTATATGGTCATCGTGACCTATCCCATATTCTGAACGTGTCATGCCACTTTTATTCATTTCCACCAGCATTTGCAACACTAAGAGAGGAGCTCTATTTCGAACATGTGAAATGCATGAAGGATTTTCGAGGTGCATGAACAACATTCACCTCTTTATAGTTGAACCTCTATATAACGAATTTGTAAATGCTGGCTCTTTGTTTCGTTAAATCGAGATATTCGTTAAATGGAACACTCCGAGTGAAACAAAGATGGCTGCCGCACTACCAGCGCCGTGCGTACTGCAAAACATCATCTGTCATAAAACAGGTACTGAGGTAAGAAGGGCACAAAATATCAAGCTTTATTCATTACATAACACTAGGTAACGTGTAATTTGTGCACAATATCGCTCTGAGCGTTCATAACCTTCGTAACCCCAGATGGACTTCGACTGCTTTCTCCTGCGCGCTCGCGCATAGAAGTTTCTTGGTTAGTTCACTTGCACTCATGACGTCCGGAAAGAACAACGGTACACCACCGTTGAATATCGAAAAGAACGAGAAATGGGTACATGTCACGTAGACGTCTGCGCCGATGGAACCTTGAACGGCAGCGGCATCATGCCCATTTTACCACCGTCAGCATCAGCGGCGCAAACAAAAACAAGTGATGAAAAGGCACAAAACCTCAACGTACTGTCATCGTCATCAACACAAGCAAATTAGACTTCGCGAGATGTCAGCAATGCGTGTTTTCTTGTCAGAAAACAGGTGCGAAGAGACCCTCGCGCCTGCCTCGGCGCGACGACACAACAGCCTCGGCGCAACGCCTCAGCGCAACGTGGAGCAACCGGCGGCAGCGACGCACATGTCTGCGCGCTCGTGCCTACAGCATGTGACAACCGAAGCAACCAACGAAAACTTGCATAAAGACAACGGTTTCTCCTCCTTTTCTTCATGAAGGGGGAAAGACACGAGCAGAAGAGCCCAGAGACTTCGTTAAATAGAGATGACCAAACGAACGTATTTCGTTTAATTTGAGCGCAAAAATACGTTGACGTCTATGGGGACGCGTTCGTGCAACGGAAATTTTTCGTTAAACCGAGGATTTCGTTAAATCGACGTTCGTTATTGAGAGGTTCAACTGTATTTCCAAAATGAAGGAGTGTGTCAATCACCATCAGCAGTCACGTGATACAGTGTCATTAAAGGAGATTGTTCCTTTGTGGGCTACATTTCTCATGACTCTTTGATTAGCAGTTTGCTGAACCATCCATCATACCTCAGACTTGATTTTATGGCCGATTTCACTAGTCAGAACGCTGTTCGGGATGAGTAAAAGCAAAAGTAAGTTGTCTCAGAGAAGCTATATATGTTCTACGTTTGTACTTGACAAGGTGTAAACAAATTCGAACGTACTCCAAGAACGTGGTCCTTTTGGATGCCCTCCACTTTTTGGATAAAACAGGACATCCTTATTGGATGGCTTTTGATTTCCATCTATCTCTCTTTGAGAATACATAGTATAAATAGGGCCTGACTTTTTCGGGTTTTATTTTTGGCCAAATTTGGGGGGTAAATATCGGGTGATATTTTTCATTTGAAAATTCGGGTGTGTTCGAGTTAAATCCCGTTACGGCATATTCTGTCGTCAGGAATTTGGGTGTATTCGGGTGATTTTTTTTTTGTTTAATAAAAATTTGTCTTAACATGGAGCTAATGTTTAGCAATGTTATCAGACTTTATTTTAATGCACGCTTATGAGCATGCCACGCGACCCGGATGTTTTCGGGTAAATTCGGGTTAAACCCGAATTTTACAGATTTCGTTCGGGGGGTAAATATTGGGCGGATACGCGTTTAACCCTAAAAAGTCAGGCCCTAAGTATAAATCTGTTGTTATTCCAGATGAAGACTTATTTCACATTTCATAAAAGTGGTGCTTTCTGCTTTATAGTTCTGTTTTGTACGGCAGGACGGAACAAGTTAAGATAATTTTCAGAGAATGCTCTTGCGTAAAAAGAGGGGGAACTAAAAAGGTCTGTGGTAAAATGCAAAGACTTGCACAAGTCAGAAAGCGGCCATGTGCTGCCCTCAAAGAGAGACTCAAGCCTGGAGTGGTGAACTCAGAGAGCTTGAGGAGCTGAAGGTGTGTATGATATGGTTCCCACTGGTCCTTGAAGACCCTGGAATTAGAAAATGCCATTTTCAAGGTCTGTAAAACCTGGAATTGTTTTTACGATCCTTGAAGCTCTTGATTTTGCATCTTTTGCTTGTTCTCAAAGAGCTGCTTGTGCAACTTATGCTTCTCTGGAGTCAGAACTGTCGTAGCTTCCAAACCACAGGAGCTAGCACCCTTTATTGCACTAGGAATCTGCAGCAAGAAATGAGAGACACCGTCTATTCTATTAATACATTTTTCTTTCTCTACTGTGTCTGTATACTATCTTTAAGATTCAGTAGTTGTCAGTTGCATCTGTGAACCGATATTGTGCAGTCCCCATGTATTCTCTCCTGTGATACCTCTAGCTTATAAATATTTCTGCAAGATATTGAATCCCTGGTCATAAACTGTGTTTTACATTCCAGACAACATGACATCTTAACCTCAAAAGGTTGTTAAAGACCCTCAAATTTTTGTTCCAAAATTCAGTGGGAACGATGATGAGAAGACAGAGCAGACAAAGCAGTGATATTCAAACTAAGTTTTTAACTACTTTCTAATCGATACATTTGTGTGGACGAACTCCTTTTGGTCACAGATAGCATCTAGTCAAATTCTCAGCAGCTTTGTGAAGATCCCCTACCCATGATCGCCTGAAGTATCGGTATTTTACACCATAAACAATTCTGTGTGTGCAAGAACTCGTCCACTTGGCCACTTAAAGCATCTGGTCACTTGACCCTACAGACAAATTTCTGTGTGCAGTAACTCCTTGCCTGGTTTATCTCTACTGGCCGCCTTTATTTTATGAAGAATCTTTGTGTGTAGAGAACTTGTCACTCTTGGTCATTTGTAGCATCAGATCACATTTGTCTCATCAACAGCAACTTTGCGTGCTCGGCAACTCCTCTTTTTTTCTTATCTCTATCATCTAGCAATTTTTAGTTTATTAGTTCACTGCAAAGGTTTTTCTTGACCTAGTGGTTTTTAGATGTGTAATAAAAGTTATTGTGATGCCTCTTTCTCAAGTTGAATCTCATTCTCCTGACCTTGACAAGGTTCTGAACCTAAGTTGCTCAAAAACGTAAATTTTCTTGCTCCTAAGCTGCTCCAAAAATTACTTCAAAACACATTTTAGCAGTCCCACCCACGCAACAAATGCATCAGTAAGTACAGTTGAACCTCTATATAGCGAATTTGTAAATGCTGGCTCTTTGTTTCATTAAATAGAGAAATGTGTCAAAAGAAACACACCAAGTGAAACAAAGATGGCTGCCACCACTACCTGCTCCGCATGTACAGCAAAGTGCAATTTGTCATAAAGCAGCATATAAAACAGATATCAAGCAGTGAAGGGCACAAAATATCAACCTTTATTCCTGTCGTAACGCTACATAATTACTCTACTGCTTTCTCCTGGTTCTTCTGCGTGCTTGTGTACCTAATGATCTTTCTTGTTCGGTTCACTTGTGCTCATGACGCACATGATGCACAATTCCGAAAAGAATGAGACTACACCACCGTCGAATACCGAAAAGAGTGAGAAATGGGTACATATTAGGGCTGTGCGAGTAGCAAAATTTTCGAGTTCGAGTCAAGTTCGAGTAATACCAAATCACTGTTTCGAGTATCGAGTCGAGTTCAAGTAGATGGCGTTCCATTAAATGATAGGTAATGTGTAGAAGCAAGAAGGTAGAAAATTTTAAGATGCTTTAGCGCCGCTTTTTGGCCAACTTCCCCGTAAAAATGTTCTTTTGTGGTACAGTTGACAACAAAAAAAGAAATGAATGAAGATTATAAGAGCTTTATAGAACAAGTGTGCCACCTAAGGACAACATTGCTAAATGAATATTACAACCATAAAACATTTACAAGTTATGGGTAGGAAAACTGGTCTTTCTACAACCGTGCGGTTTAACACTGTCCTTACCGCCACAAAACTAGCCATTTGTGGGTGGTTTTACAAATATATTTTTGTGGGTGACAGTATCACTTCAAAATATGTTGCTATATGGGAAAATGTAGCCAAATCAATTATGTAAGTTTCATAAACCAAGCTATCCATGTATTTCCAAAATTGATTTTGGGACACCAAAAGATTGGTGCGAACAGCAGAAACCCTTATGAATATACGCCTGTATCTTGAACAAAAATATCAATCTACAAGTTCTAAAATATACAAAATGTGGCAACCTTTGTCAGAAATAATATCTGAAAATATCAACCCTCTGGATCAAGAAGTTCATGAGTTGTGAAAAATAACATGAACACTGCACGTTGTCCGTGTAACTGAGTAACAGAGTTCATTGAAGGAGTAAAACAGAAATTAACATCGTAATTTCTGCTGAAAACATTAGTTTCAGGCTTAACTTTCCTGTTGTACCACATATTGCTATTTCATCACTCTTCCATTCCTCCCGGTTAGTTTTGGAACAGCAAAGAACAGCAATAGTGCAAGTTATATATGCCCACACACGAAGGACAAAAATCTGATTGTCTAACGCATTCAGAGTCATTATTTGCGTTGTAATAAACGAAATTGAATCAGAATATGCTTAAAATGGGAGTATTGCACATTTGTGAAAGAGGTCTGTCGGGGGAGCGCCACGCCGCAACCAAGATAACATCTCCACACTGCCTCCTTGACGCAGGGCCAACTTCATAAACCGCTACCACAAAGAAAAGATAACAGTGAAAATTGAACTCATTCTGTAGTTTATAGTATCCAACAAATGTGACCACTTGTCCGAATCTACTTTAGGGACCGAGTAGCGCCGCTCATAAAACGTCAATCACCGGTGATCGACTCTCTATGGGCGCGGTAAGGAATCGTTCGTACCGGAAATTTTCGTAAAGTAGTCCTACACAAGGCTTCCAGCCCATTTCGGTTTTGTGCAGATGCACTTTCTTCACTCTTGTCATACGTCTCCGAGTTTTATGAGCTAGCAGAACCGAAACAGACTCTCCCGTCGAAGAAACGAAACTATGAAATGCGCTCCTCCCATGTCGGATACGCTTCCGCGCGCGCGCCGCCTCCATGGCCAGCAGTAGCCAGTTGAAGCCAGTTTGCCATTCATAGCCACTACTCAGTCTGTAGCCAAGTTGAGGTTAGCCGAAGCTAATACTGAAAACAAGATGGCGGAACTGTGACAGCAATCACGGCTGCGCACAATGCGTGTTTCCAAACGGTGGAATCATTGTGACAGGTTATATCTTACATGTGATAGATTTTAATGTGGCTAACGCGAGCTCAAAACGATATCGAGTACTCGAAAGTTGTCGAGTCATCATTTGTCGAGTCGAGTTCGAGTCGAGTATGAGATCGACTCGACTTGAACTCGAAATTTCGAGTACTCGCACAGCCCTAGTACATATCATACATACATATCACACAGACGTCTGCACCGATGGAACTTTGACCGGCGTTGGCGTCATGCCCATCTTATTGCCATCGGCATTGGCAGCGCTAACAAAAACAACTAAAAGATGGCACAAAACCGCAACCTACTGTCATCAGCATTAACAAAACCAAATTACAGAGACAACAATGCGCGTTTTTGTGTCCCAAAATAGGAGAGAGGGGAAGGTTTTTCCTCCTCCTCCTCTTCTTCGTGGTGAAGGGGAAAGACACGTGCCAGAAGGCTTTCGTTGCCCAGAGACTTCATTAAATAGAGGCAACCAAACGAATGTATTTCATTAAAGGGACGGTCTCGTACAGATCGGGCGATTCCGAAACTTAGCTGAAATTATATTCAAGAGTGCTACAGAAATACAGTCGCGAAGTTTCAACCAGAACAACGAAGTGGTTTTCGAGAAATTTGAAGGAATATGCCGTGACAGCAGACGACGGAAGTCGCAGCTGGATTCAACTCCCTCTCATGCAACGTCAAATGTGACGTGGTTATGGTATTTATGGTGGCAGCTCACCCATTGGGCGACCGAAGCGCAATGCACAATACAGGCGGAGGTGTTTGTGCTTTGCGCTTGAAAGTTGTCACGCGCGACGTCGTAATGTCTGATTGTCTGATAGCAAATTTAGCGATAGTGACGGGTCCCTGTCACTAAGCGGTGAAGATGAGCTCATCGGCGCCGATCGATTGAAGAACCGGGGACGTCGATGAACCTTTAGCTACTGACCCTTTGCAACATCAAAGTGGTTAGCCAGTGAAAGTAGTGGATGATCGGGAATCGATTGACGCGGGTAAGACTCATCCATAAAAGCGCACTTTTTTGCGTATATATGTTCCGCTTGATCGTGACACCATTCTAAATTGTCCAAACATTGCAGGTGTGTGTGTAGACACTGCTCGCCAATACCAGCATGTGTGTTGTGCGCACAATCCGGAACCTGTTTCGATCAGTCACGTACACATGGTGTTGTATTCTCCTGAAAGGTGTTGTAAGGTTTGTTTTTGTTGCGCAGCTTTTTATTTGCATATAAAAATGTGTGTTTCATGGTACGTTATGCAAAATTTCAGATTTGGTCATGTATGTATCAGAACTTGGATAGACTGCTGAAGAAAGCTGCTCTCTCTATCCATTCCCGCAAGCGGCAGGAGGTTGTCAACGTTATAAGTGAAGGCTTTCCATTCATGTCATTACACCTGGAGCAAATGACAAAATCAAGGATAAGCTGATCTACTTCAACGTCTTCAATTACCCCTGGCCTATGAAAAAAAAAAGCCCTTTTCAGGACCATCCAACATATCTGCATCAAAGACCATGCTTCTGCATCGAATAAGCTCTTATCATCATGGATGATTATAGTATTTCATATCAAAAATACCTAGACGTGCATTACGAATGTGCAAGATGGATCAGCCGTATTTTTGCTAATGTTATGGCGGTGTGTTCATGAGCCCATGGCTCAGATTTTGATTGCGTCAGGGGTTGCACACTAAGATGTCCAGCACGTTGAATATAAAAGATTTGGAAATGTTTAAAAACTTTCAAAAATATCAAAAATACCTGGACGTACATGACAAATTTGTAAGATGGAACAGCGATTTGCAACATGTTTACATGTCGTCTGGCTTATTGTTGCTCATGTTACACCGGTGTGTTCGTGAGCCCATACTGGCTCAGATTTTGATTGTGTCAGGGTTGCACACTAAGATGTCCAGCACGTTGAATATGAAAGATGTGTAAATGTTTAAAAAATATGAAAAATACCTAGACGTGGATGACAAATTTGTAACATGGAACAGCGGTTTGCAACTTGTCGACATGTCGTCAGTCTTATTTTTGCTAATGTTACACCGGTGTGTTCATGAGCCCATACTGGCTCACATTTTGATTCGATATCAGGGGTTGCACACTAAGATGTCCAGCACGTTGAATATAAAAGATTTGGAAATGTTTCAAAACTTTCAAAAACATCAAAAATACCTAGATGTCCATCACAAATTTGTAAGATGGAACAGCGGTTTGCAGCATGTTTACATGTCGTCTGGCTTATTGTTGCTCATGTTACACCGGTGTGTTCGTGAGCCCATACTGGCTCAGATTTTGATTGTGTCAGGGTTGCACACTAAGATGTCCAGCACGTTGAATATAAAAGATTTGGAAATGTTTAAAAACTTTCAAAAATATCAAAAATACCTGGACGTACATGACAAATTTGTAAGATGGAACAGCGGTTTGCAACATGTTTACATGTCGTCTGGCTTATTGTTGCTCATGTTACACCGGTGTGTTCGTGAGCCCATACTGGCTCAGATTTTGATTGTGTCAGGGGTTGCACACTAAGATGCCCAGCACGTTGAATATGAAAGATGTGTAAATGTTTAAAAAATATGAAAAATACCTAGACGTGCATGACAAATTTGTAACATGGAACAGCGGTTTGCAACTTGTCGACATGTCGTCAGTCTTATTTTTGCTAATGTTACACCGGTGTGTTCATGAGCCCATACTGGCTCACATTTTGATTCGATATCAGGGGTTGCACACTAAGATGTCCAGCACGTTGAATATAAAAGATTTGGAAATGTTTCAAAACTTTCAAAAATATCAAAAATACCTAGATGTCCATCACAAATTTGTAAGATGGAACAGCGGTTTGCAACATGTTTACATGTCGTCGGGCTTATTGTTGCTCATGTTACACTGGTGTCTTCGTGAGCCCATACTGGCTCAGATTTTGATTGTGTAAGGGGTTGCACACTAAGATGTCCAGCACGTTGAATATAAAAGATTTGGAAATGTTTAAAAACTTTCAAAAATATCAAAAATACCTGGACGTACATGACAAATTTGTAAGATGGAACAGCGGTTTGCAAGATGTTTACATGTCGTCTGGCTTATTGTTGCTCATGTTACACCGGTGTGTTCGTGAGCCCATACTGGCTCAGATTTTGATTGTGTCAGGGGTTGCACACTAAGATGTCCAGCACGTTGAATATAAAAGATTTGGAAATGTTTAAAAACTTTCAAAAATATCAAAAATACCTAGACATCTATGTCAAATTTGGAAGATGGAACAGCGGTTTGCAACATGTTTACATGTCGTCTGGCTTATTGTTGCTCATGTTACACCGGTGTGTTCGTGAGCCCATACTGGCTCAGATTTTGATTGTGTCAGGGGTTGCACACTAAGATGTCCAGCATGTTGAATATAAAAGATTTGGAAATGTTTAAAAACTTTCAAAAATATCAAAAATACCTAGACATCTATGTCAAATTTGGAAGATGGAACAGCGGTTTGCAACATGTTTACATGTCGTCTGGCTTGTTG
This sequence comes from Ornithodoros turicata, assembly GCF_037126465.1. NCBI lineage: Eukaryota > Metazoa > Arthropoda > Arachnida > Ixodida > Argasidae > Ornithodoros > Ornithodoros turicata. Next base: position 134,885,430 of record NC_088201.1, read on the forward strand.
TTGCCCATACTGGCTCACATTTTGATTCGATATCAGGGGTTGCAGACTAACATGTCCAGCACGTTGAATATAAAGTTTGCGGAAGTTGAGTGTTTATGTAGTCATCTTTTATTGTCCCTTATTGTAATGTACGTCCACAGGACTGACCAATTGTGTTAAAATTGGGTTGCTGGTATCGGGTAGTCATAATGATGTTCAAGCAGCAAGCTCTGAGCAACCTGTCGTCCTGTCCTGTCAACAAGGTTGTCTTGTCTTTTGTTGCTTGAACATCATATAATCACAACACTGATTTGTGGATATAACTTACATATTTATATTATGCAATACTTTTCTCACATCAGCAATGTGCAGGGAAAAATTAAATAGAGCTGTGAAACCTGCGAATTGGAGTTGTTATATTTGTGACCCATTAATAGGTGTTGATTCTGGCACAGGAAGGAGTGCCACTCTCATCAGTTAGTGTCAGCTACTGAAGGGGCACAAGACAACATTATTGAGCATAGTTTGGCGATATACTGCTCCGGTAGGGATAATACCGTAGAGAGGCTATATGCAAAACAAACTGATGTAGCCTATTGGATCAAGCACTTCCTTCCGAGGTACGCGGGACTGCCGTTGCGTGCGGTGCCGACAATTTCTGTACACATCACTTTTGGCTATTATCAACAAAGTAATACCTACATTTCAATACTGCGCGTATCCAGTTCTTTGGACACCGTTGCCGCTAACAGTTGACTGCGTGACGGCCGACATCTTTTAGTTCGAGCTGCGTCCGGCGCCGTCCCATACATATCGTGCCCGCAGAACGTCTCTTTACCTCATATGCATCGTGAACGAAACGTGCGGAGTACACGCACGCGCGTGTGACAATCAGACCTTTTGTTGAAGATGTTTCGAGTGTGTGACTCCCAACAGGTGCTTTTCTATATCCACTTTCGTCACATTGTCGTCGACAAAAGAGTTGTTATACACCCGGGTTACGTTTCCACCACTTCCGTACGGAATATTCTTTTCGCAGGTAAGACGAACTAGAAGTGCTCAAAATACCGAACGATACGAGACAAGTTAGTAAATAAGCGTCAACTGCCTTTATTAGGTGGAGTCATCCACGTAAACTGCCGCTCGAAATGAAGATGCGAGACGTATTGACATTGTTGTTCGGCCACATTTTACAATACGCGTCTTTCGTTTGACCAGACTACATACAGCAAGTTTATTGCCGTCGCCGTGATCCTCGAGCACCTTTTGGAAGTCGTCTGCTCTCACAGCTGCAAGAAGGCGCGAGAGCAGACGATTTGTTCATCCAATAAGCGGTCTGCCATCGTAGCGGATATCGCTGTTGCCAACAGAAATCGCAATGTGCTGGCGCTGTTCTTATCAACTTATTTCTTTTATTTAATAACCGTGGCGATTCTGGACGAGCGAATTCACAGTATTACGTTTTCAGATATGAGGAATCGAATGGTACGCTTTGTGGATAGGCCAGGGTGTACGAGACCGTCCCTTTAACGCAAGCGCAAAAATATGTTGGCGTCTATGGGGGCGTGTATGAGCGACGGAAATTCTTCGTAAAACAGAGGATTTTGTTAAATCGATGTTCGTTATTGAGAGGTCCAACTGTATTTATAAATAAATATCATTGCCGTAACCTAAACACTTAACCCAATAAATGTATCCTAATTTAAACGTTTACTCCTCAGACTGCTATTGGCTCCTGAATGCACTGCTACAGTATTCAACAACAGGCTTCGTGGCACCATTTCTCGAAGAACTTCGTGCACCCAAGATCACAAGGCAGCTACCACTGCCGAAACGCATGGAAGGTACGATGACAAGTTTGTCTCATGTGATCCACTGCAAAGTTCAATTGAATAGACCTGCAGATTTAATCCAGAGTTTTTGAATGTCAGAAGAATTTATGGAAGGCACTGCAGTTACAAACTCCAGTAGCTATGCAATGCAGCAAAACCTCGCTAACTTGAAGCCACATGGACAGCAAAAAATTTGAATTAAGCAGGTTTCTGAATTAAAGAAGCCCATACAAGTTTTCCAAAATGATACCTTTATTGAACAGGTAGAAGGGTGCAAGAGTGCTATGGTAGCAGAAAATCACTTCTGCCACGCATAGCAACCGGTATCAAAAGTAACCATTTTTTCAAGGTGGAGCACCTCAGGACCTTTCGGAGCTGCTTACTACCACAAAGTTGGGCATAACATTAATGAAAACTAGCACTTCTGAAAACGCCAGCACATGCGACGGTTTGTCACCCTCAGCATAGTCAACTGTACCACTTTGTGTTCAGAGGTAGCAATTGCGTCACCAAGCTTTCTCATTGTGTTCCAGTCCACAGCGCTCTTCAAAGCACTTGAAATGTTCTTCACAGTTATCAGCTCCAGGGATCTTCTTAGATCTTTGCCCCAACTTCCTGCAAGACATTAGTAGTAGACTCTGGTTAACTCAAACTCGAGGCGACCAGGATGTTTGTTCGAATAGAGCAGATTTCAATCTTACAAGAGACACTCTTCTGGAAGGGTGCTTGGGTGCGGGGAGCATGTGCAAGTTTGTAGAGATGCACTGAAATGGTCTTGGCGTAATTCAAATCGTTACTGCTGCCAAACTCTGGCACAGTGTTACGTTCCCAAGGCCTAACCGGTGTTACGCAGTAGAAAACAGCCTGAGCGTCACGGCCGTTACGACTTTGAAGTAAATACAGGACCTGCATGCGTTTAGAAAAAAATATTTGCAGCAATTATGAAGCAAGTTAGTGTTGAAAGTAGTAGTCAGTAATTTGCGCTTGCAGCCGCTTCCTGGAGTGAGACTCTGTTAGCATCGCTTGCAGTTTGTGCACAAGACTGCAGCATCCACTTTTTCATCCACATTTTCATCCACGGTGCACAGAATTGTGCACCGTCATACTCATATAGCCTGCAGTTTTAGGGTTCAACCCGATTCTTCCCTGAATTTGCACCCTGAATTGAAGGTTGCCTTTTTAGGATGAAACACGATTTTTACTCGTTAAATTGCCGTCACTGAGACATCTGTAAGAATGCACACTAACTTATTAGGCAGTAAATGAAGTTGCATCAGCTCTTGCACCAATCAGCACTGTAAGTTTGAGTAACCAAGCCCAATCTCCTCACGAATATAGGATGCTGGAAGTTTTTCTACACGAATTCCCATGAATTTGGAATGCGTGTCTATTTGCCCAATTTTTACCTGCCGAATTCAGAAAAGAAGGATTCCCCGAAAACTTGAGGCTCTGCATATTCAGCACCAATGCTGCATCAGACCTTGGTAAAGGCAGTGGCTCATGGCTTGGATTGTCCGAATGTTCGTCGCTACACTCCGCACTGTCCTCCAGTTCAGTTCAGCTAAAGCACACAGCGTTGATGATGGCCGTGTCAGTCAAAGGCCCAGATGTCTACACGCCGTTGTCTATGCAGACGTAACTTTGAAAGATGACACTATAGTGCCAGTCAGCAAAATAAATGATGACAGCGAACAGATTGCTGAACGATGTTGACCGTCGTGAAGTCACAAAAGCAAGTACAGTAATCCCTCGTTATAACAAAGTCGTCGGGACCGGAAAAAAATTTGTTATAAGCGGTATTGCGATAAATGCGGGAACGGCTAAAAATGTTGCCAGTGGTGCCTCAACTGTGCGCAAACAACGGTATCCCAAGAGACACATACCTTGGGAAGTTATCAGCATGGTAGCACTTTTATTTCATTAAAAAAAAAAGCGGTGAGCTGTGTCTGACGCGCGGCCTTATTGGGCGCCAGGAGGGCCTGCTCCAGTCCGTGCACTAACTGCAGGAGGTCGGCGTCACCACCGCCGCACTAAATTTTTTTTGGGATCAAACAGAGCATATCCCGTGTCTTAGCCGTCGTTGGAACTTCCCGGGGCTCATCATACAAACTATCGTCACTTTCGCGTTGGTGTCCTATCACAGTGTCCACAATATCCGTGGTAAGACAGACGACGGGGACGTCCACATCTTTAAGTGCAAAAGAAGAGAAGTCATCGTCCGCCTCCTGTCCGATGAGATCAGCAACTCTCCTCTAGAGATCGTCGCAGTCCTCTGTCTGGGACGTGCTCTTGTTCATCGTGCACATGACCCCTGGAAGATACGGCGTGCGCGACACAATTTGTGATCTTAGCTGTCGCTATCTCCTTCCTCGAAAGGCATATTAGCCTTTTCGACTTCTCTAATTAGCGTGACTTTTTCCTCGAGCGTAATACACTTCCGTAGGATCTTCGCTGGAGCCATTGGAAAACGCAGGAACTGTGCGGGGAGAAAGACGCCGATCGAGCGAAGTGGAACGTGCGTGCTACCCTTTCCATGCGGAGAGGATGTGAAACTTTCGTCTCTTTTCTACGAGCGAAAGAACGGTTGCAGAGAACGCTGCCCAGCGTCTCCACTCTCCCCCGCTCCGCGAGTCCAGGACTAAGTTCGTGTGGGAGCTGCGGCCATACGGGCCGGCTCCGGTGACAGTATGCTTCGAATAATCCGGTTAAAACTGCACGCGTTTTATACGGGACACAGGGGAACTTCGATTAAAGCGATAATTCGAATAAGGCGACTTCATTGCAACGAGGGATTACTGTAATGTTGCTTGAACGGACCTCCACCCTTCATGACCTCAACAGGAGGGAGAAACACAAGTGTTATCGTACGCTTCTTGATACTGTAAATAGGCCCGAACGTCCTCGAACACCACAAAATGGGAAAAAGGTCACGTGTACCACATGGAAGCCCATAGAAGCATGGATGTCCAACAACCACGGAGATATGGGGCGCCGTTGCCAGTTATCGTCCGTCGCGCTGGCTCTGCTGATTTGAATTATCCGGAGTGTGTGCTTGTCCCTTCAAATAGCCGAGAGTTTCTCTCTATGGAGACACATATGGCTCGGATGGGACCGGGACGAGGGTTTGAATTGTCCGGAGGTTCGAATTGAGCAGTTTCAAATTAACGAGGTTCTACTGTTTTGATATGCCGGGCACGTTCTTGAACACGTTCCATCCTTCTGAGCATCAATGGTGGCTACCTTTCATGTCATTGTGAGAGCCATGTACTTCGGCATGTCGTCATGTCGCACTATCGCAATCGAATCACAGCTTTATTAAACAATAACAGGAAGTGATAGTCATGCGCAGTGCCTCCGCAGCTCGCAGCAGGAAACAAGCGAAAGCGAGAAGGTTGTTCTACCAGATACCTCCGCAAGCATTTTGGGTCAAAATCAAGCATTCAAACTACGATCTGTCCAGAAAAACAGTCGCAAAATGTATTAATCCTGTGGCGAAGGCCACCGTTCCCCGTGGGAGTCTGAAGTTTTGAACGAGTCCGAATAATCGGAGTCCAAAAATCGCTCGACTACAATATTTACCGGGTTTAACTCAAAGCTGGCAAGACTGAAGTTTGGGTGCAAATTCGAGAAAGAATTGGGTCAAACCCGAAAACTTCAGGCTCTATCTTCAGGGTCCTGAAAGTGGTTTACTGCAAGTCACAGTAAACCTGAAGTTGATTATACGGGTCTTCTTTGTTATCCTTTACAAAAATTTTTGTAAGAAGACATGAGAGGTACCTAGACGCGGTTTTCACAGGCGGGTATCCGGCCGGGCAGACATCTTGTTGGAAAGTGTGTGTAGCTACTGAACGACTAATTAGGACTGAAACCACACACTGCAAGAGAAGCGACACGGTCTCGCGTCAGAAGACCACATGCTTTGAAGTGATAGAGCTGATTGGAGTCGATGCTAATTTGATGACCATGTTGTTTCTGCGCTTGAGAACTGCTTAGTTCTGGTTTTGTCCTATTTACCTTCTAGAATTTGGTGATTGATAACTCAAATTTCGTGCTTGTTTCAGGATTTAAAAAAGAGGGTAGATTCAAAAAATGAGCGTGTCTAATTTTACCTTCAGGACTCTAGGGCTTCCAAAAACGATACAGAAAACAGACTCACAAAAGGTCAGCTCTTTTGAGCTGATGTTTTGTGTCTCTCTCTGGTTTCTTTGCTTTCTTTTTTTTTTTTTTTTTTGTTGCAGTTCTAAGGTCATGAATCAGAACTGACTACCCTAACTTGCAGTCCAATTTTGCTGTCTTGGAGTTTGCTGAAACTATCTATTTGAAACTATCTATTTCATGTATTTTAGGTGCTTATTCGTTCCGTGCGCTTTCGCACAGGAGGTCCGCTTCGCCGCATAACCCGCCTACAAAAATGGCATGGGTACTGCTCTCCCATACCTTTTTTTCTCTAAACCTGTAAAATATTTTATGAAACTTTGGAGTAGGGAGTAGTCAGGCTACTACCACTGGGTTTTTCTGGGAATGCATCTTGCGTGGGACACTGAAATGACAGACACTGGTTTACAATCTGGAAGTCTTCTCTTGCAACTTGCAAACAATCATCGGTAGCTGCAGAGTGTACAGTGGTACTTGCTACCGGAGCTTCTACATGCATGGGAACTGCTCATCCTCTACTGTGGATGCATCAACTCCGAAGTACATGCTAATGGAGCTGCCACCGACACAAACAAAAAGTACCCTGAATTTCTAGACTCCAAAGTGGACAGAGTCTGCAGTGCCGTTCTTTGCTGGACGTCCCATTATGCGTTTTTGTTTTCTCACACGAAAGAGCCAGCAACGCTCCGCATTGCTCATAGCGGAACTGTTCTATTTCTTTAAGGCACAATGCCTTTTATTTGCGCTCAGCAAGATTACAGAGTGAAGTGCCCCGGCGAGTTTCAAATGCGTGTAGCGCCCGCAGGGAGCCGAGAGGAAGGTCAAGACCAGTTTCATTATCGCTTTTAACCTTCCAGTGATCCAGGTGGTGGGGCCTGGTTTGGCGCACCACTCCTTGAACTCTTAGTCTCCGATTGATACTTTGAGTGACAAAAGTGGTGGTTTTCTTGTCTTGGTGTTGTAGGGTGGCTTTGATGCCACCCTACCTCATTGCGTATCTTTAAAGACATATTCATGTAAAAAAAAAACACCCTGTCGAGTGAGTGCAGTGCACATTAGTAGACATTACATTGTTAAGCTAACACAAAAAGTACACAGTAGACATTACATTGTTAAGCTCACATAAAAAATTCACACACGCATCATCAGGAGGATGGAGAGTGGCCAAAGCAGACAGAATGAGACTCTCTCACGATATGGACTTAGAGAAATTTGTGTACTCGTTTTAAACTACAAGCTTGTAGAAGCAGTGTTTTATAATAGCAAGAAATTATTGCTGACAAAGCTTATGGACCACGAAGCCACAGTGACATCTGAAACTTATTGAAATATCCTCAAACGACTCAGAGGTGTTATTCAAAGCCTAGTTACTTTGGATGTGCTAAACTTGTCGTACTGTGACATGTCATCAAGTGATCTCAATTAGTCTGACTCGTCCACCTTGAAGGCTCCATCCAAGCTTTAGTTTTGGTTTTGAAGCACCTGGCCTACCTGATATATGTTTTGCCCAGTTCTAGATTGAGGGAAATTTGTTTAAGAGTCAACACAACAGACTTTTGCACAAAATGTAACAGTTCAGACGTGACAGTCATTGAAAAAGCCAGATGGTGGCAGGAATCAAACCATGCCCCTTTTGATTGCGGTGGATTGACGGTGGATAGCGTTTGGAGGCTCAAAAACACAAACAGATGAACACAACATGAACCTCAAGGTGCCCAAGAACAAGGTATATAAGTAGGGCCTGACTTTTTCGGGTTTTATTTTTGGCCAAATTCGGGGGGTAAATATCGGGAGATATTTTTCATTTGAAAATTCGGGTGTATTCGGGTTAAATCCCGTTACGGCATATTCTGTCGTCAGGAATTCGGGTGTATTCGGGTGATTTTTTTTTGTTTAATAAAAATTTGTCTTAACATGGAACTAACAGTGATGGCCAATAGTTAACTACATGTAGTTAAACTACTAGTTAAACTATCTGATTCTAGTTAAAAAGTAATTATCGACTACTTGCAGAAATGTAGTGGCAACTACTAGTTAAACTACTATTTCGAGTAGTTAACTACAGTAGTTAGGTTACTGCAAGCTCCAACTACTTCCGATTTTGCCGCAAGCTTTACGGCATGATTGCGCTTCCGAGTTTTATTTTCAGCTACTTGTTTGGTGAGAACGGAGGTGCAGAGCAATTGTGCAATGAGTGTGTACTAAATCTTGACTTTTAATGCTTGTCTAGTGAAGCCTCATTTGCTGTGAAATAATTCTGCAGCTCAGTTTATCGCGTAGGCACAGAAGGAATCCCGCCGCAAGCTTTGTATTTGACGATCATAGCGGCCTGCGTAATACCTGGCTACCATCCTGGTGTGGACATAACCATATAGGATGGCTATGTCATCGACCATCGTGGCTAAGCGAAAATATTTTACGTTCCACAGTGGCGCAATCGGCACCCACCACAATATTTGTGTGTGGCGTACAGATCTGTGACGAAGGAGCATGAGTGTTAATCTCTACATGGTCTGCCGTATGTTGTACATACCTTTATAGCGGAAGCTTTCACTCCATAGAAAATATTTCCGCAGCAAGCTCCTTTGCCAGCACATAATATACAAGAGACAGGCAGTGGATTTTACGACAGTATGTGAATTAAGCGACGTAGGCACAAAGTACATTTTAGGTATCATTTCACTGCTTGTGATTCATATTTAGGTGTCCAAGAACACTACGAAGGATTGGTGTTGATGGACCACATTAAGTAGTTATAGATGTAGTTAAACTACGTTGCAGTAGTTAAAGAAGTAGTTTTAACTACTCCCCTGAAAAGTAGTTCAACTACTAGTTAAACTACTCCATTGCAAAGTAGTTAGTAGTTATAGTTAAACTACTATACAAGTAGTTAGTGGCCATCACTGGGAACTAATGTTTAGCAATGTTATCAAACTTTATTTTAATGCACGCTTATGAGTGTGCCACGCGACCCGGATGTTTTCGGGTAGATTCGGGTTAAACCCGAATTTTACAGATTTCGTTCGGGGGGTAAATATCGGGCGGATACGGGTTTAACCCTAAAAAGTCAGGCCCTATATATAAGTTTGTGTGATTCATCTTCATAACAGTTACTCCCCATCGTGTTCACCATATGCTGTTACCTCATCCTGTGTTGTATGTATGTGTGTGTGTAGAAGAAAACATCGAAGATAGAATGTGGAGAGAGCATTAGCACGTCCTCACAAGTGGGGCACCTTGACAAGTCAGCATAACATAGTGGGTAGCGTACTCGACCGGCAATCAAGAGGTGTGTAGTTCAGCTCTCATCACTGCCTGGCTTCGTGGACAGATACACATTTTCCAAAGTGAGGCATTCAAAATGTTTGAATTGATCTCTCTCTTGAAAATATTTGGATTTGATTGAAAATTTGGTTTAAAAAGAGGAATTGAGTCAGGGTGTCTGAGATATTTGTATTCATGACATTCGGAAAGTTTTCTATTCAGACGGCTCTAGCCCTAAGTCTTGCTGGTTCTCCGCTTTCAAGTGTTTGAGTACAGTTTCTTCAGTAAAGATTGTATGTAGATTTGTATACTTCTTTCATGCCGTTACCACCTCGAAAATATTTTCTTTTTCTGTTTCGATACAGGAAACCGATTGCATCGCTACTCGAAGGTGCTGCAGGACATTGTAGACTCTAGCAGGACCCGTGAGCTGCCACCTTGTCCCATATTCAATTGGGCAGTTCCTGTGCCTCTCAACAAGTCTGCACCGAGGTAATTGAGACTTTATTGTGTAATGTTCAATGAAACACACACCCACATTCAGTCTATAATTGAAAATGAAGCATACATATCATCATCTTGTGAAGAAATGGATGCATAAAAAAACAGTCTACAAAATATGTCACGACAACACGGACGTGCAGGCAACGAAATAGCAAAATTCATTGCTACATCCTCCTTGACAAGCTTGCAATGAATGGCGACCAGTTCTCTACTATCCAGCAAAGTTTTCGAGCCTGGCTCCTTGAAGAAACACTAGCGTTCTATATTGCTGGCCAGTTTCACATCAATATCAGGCAGAAAGTCCCGCCGGCCTCCTGGATATTTTGTAATGCTTATTGTCACACTCGACATACAATGCGCTATCCTTCACTACACCACAAGGCAATCTGTCAACCCTCTCCTCTTCCTCCAAAACCCTCCAAAACCCCAAAACCCTGCATCACGTGTCCTCACTGCGGAGCCCGTGAGACCTCGCAAGAGTGTAGATTAGTTCCGGTTTTGTTCTTCCTCACACTCGCCTCCGCTTCAAATGCAACCTTGGTCCGCGTCACAGTCATTGTGGAAAGAGGTTATCTGATCTGCATGCACTACTCCTACCTTACGCCCAGTCTGCAGATCACCAAGTTGATAGTTGTCTCGTCCCAAGAACTTTGCCGCAAAAGGTCCTGCCTGAACGTTGAGGAGCTACCTTTGCAGCCACCCCATTACTAGCATCACTAGGAGTATGTAGATCCTTCAGGGCCGGACCTCCCTCTGTATACTTCACTTCGCACCTGTGGGCATCAAAGTAGCGCATCTGTGTCGATTGGACCTTCTTCTGGTGCCCTCTGGCAAACTCATAAGCGTCACTCAGCAGAGTAGTCATGTAGGTGACAAAGCCAAGCACACTGGGGCGGTGCTGAACCTACACTTGCACTGTCTCAGTCGGTGGCGCATGCTCTTGCACCACATTGGTACTACCCTGAACAGGTGCCGGAGGTGCAGGCCGAATCGAAGATACCTTATGGCTGGAATGTTCTTGAATTTGGTGAGTTCATGTGATGGAGACTCGACTTGTAGTGGGTCCAAGGCTCCCATGCCTTTGAAGAACTGCCAGCTCTCACTGTTTTCAAGCATCTCTTGTGCATTCTAAGCTGCCTGCTGTGTGCCTCTTTCTAGCTTTTCTCCCACATGGATAGCTTCTTCTTCTACTCCTTCCTGCCTCATTAGGGCAGCATAATTCTCCAGTGACGTGGCTTTCAGATAGCCCCATAAAAAACAAACATGGCATCGAACACATCGTGGGAAGCAACTTGCTGACCCTCAGCTGCCTTCAGTAGACTTACAACCATTTTGCCAAATACCGCTATGTAAAAAGTGGAATACTTGACCTCTTGCTGAGATGCGCACAAGATCACACTTGACTCTTTGAATGTCCCAGCTTGGGGCTTACAATTATTTTATACCCGATAAACTGAGGGTCGGATCCGCCCTTGCTCGGCAGGGAATAATGGAGAAGGGACCGTGCACGTCATCAAGGTTCGGGCATCAGTCCTCGCATGCGCAACGTAGATGGCTCGCGCAACGGACAGATTGCTCATGCAAGTTCACGAAGCGCTGATTGTTCTTGACCTTGATGTTGGCTGCGTGTTACCGCCGTTATCAAACAAGAAGCGTGGCAATATGTATTGGGAATATGTGGCACAAGATACACGGATACACGGACTGTCAGTGCAAAACGTAGGTACTTAGATTAGGTTGCGTGTGCAGTGCTCTTGTAAACGTAAGTTCTGTCAGTTCTCCGGTGTCACGTGTACCTTGGAGCATTTGGGAGCATGCACAGTACCAACACCACCTAGATAGAAAAAGCCTGCTTACTTTGTCGCCGTGATGTAAAAATTAAGAGTCGGCCAATGAAGATCGTGTATTCAACGGCTGTAGCCAATCACGGACGTGCTTTCAGCGGTCATGGCCTCAAAAAGGAACCACCGTCATCTGCAAGTTGCGATTTAATGTCCCCGTGTACTTTATGGGAAAACTTGGAAATAAAGCGCAAAAAGGTCTCAATCTTTCTCAAAACTGATTTTCTGGAAAGCATTTTGCACCCTTTTTTTTTTAATACTGTAGTCCCTCGTTATAACAAAGTCGCTTTTTACGAATTATGGCTTATTTCGGAGTTTCACCGGGTCCCGATCGAAATGCATCTATTCTGAACCGCTTTATTCTAAGTTTACTGTGAGCCAACCTCACATAGTACGAAAACTCAAGACTCGGGAGCGCCTTAATGCAGAGTCTCACCGTGAGCAACATCCCATGACTTAGTCACGCTAGACGGCAACATGCGCTTCTCGCCGTTTCCCTCCAGAAGGCTCGGGAACACCGCCGCCGGACAATGGGCAGCGCGAAGAAGAGTGAGGGCAGTCACGCACGTGCCGCGCCCGTAGAGGTTGGGAGGGAAACTGTTGCTTCGCCTTTCGGCATGACAGCACTGAAGTCTGTATGGAGGTGTTTAACTTTGGAGCAGAAAGTCACCCTCATCCGCCAAGTAGAAAAGGGTGAACGGTCGAAATCTGCCATCACCAAGGCAAATGTCACCGGGGTAGATAAGCTCCCTTTGCTGATAGTAGGCAAGGTAGAAAAGCCCCGCTGCTTTCGAAACGCTGCTATGCCAAAGGATTTTATCTGTAGAAGCAACAAGCGTGCATGGATAGAGATGCAAAATTTCCGGAAATTTTGGATCGTTAGAAAAAAAAAAACGTTTTGGGGTGTTTTTTTTCCGAAAAATTTGACAAAATGGAAACAATTGTGGTTACTGTGAAAATGTGAAGAACAGAAGGACTCAAAGCGGGTCCAAGCATTCGCTTTAATCCGAACAAGTGAGCGTGCCCACGCTAGCTTAACTAAAAGAAGAAGGTAAAAGTCCATGCAGGTGAGCTGGCCACCAGCTCCTCTTTTTTCTCCACATACGAGTTTCAACATCCTCCCGCCGCGAAATATGGTGTTCATACTTCAAGATGGTAGAGATGCTGTGCAGGAGTTTTCGTTGTCTTGCCATCTTGGCGTTTAAGGAGGCACGATCTTACGTGACCATCCTGACCTTCGTAGGTTTCCATGATTCTGCCGATGTCCCATAGGTTCCTCGGCCTGTTGCTTTCAATCACAACTACGTCGCCAGGTAGTAGCCTCTTGGAGGACGTAGAATCAAAATGATGTGCTGACCGGAGCTGCAAGAGATACTGGCATCTCCAGCGTCTCCAAAAGTGCTGCATCAACTTTTCTCTGTAGAGCATTTCACGCGTCAGTTGATCTTTCGTTGATTGATTTTGGTCTTCGTGCTGTGTTGCTGGCTGCGTCGGCAGGGCGATAACTCTCTTGCCCACGTCTACGAAGTCTACGACCTCAAGAAAGGGAAAAACAATTCGCAGTCGTTTCTCTTGAAAGATCTGCCATTTTTTTAAGACGAACTACGAGTCATTCGGTTAAAGGGACGGTTGCAACACCTAGAAGATAGCGACCGAGTGAAGTACCCCATTATATTACCTGCCGAGCATCATTTCACTACCTTGCTTGTACAGTGGGCTCATGAGCGAGTGTTTCACGGAGGAGTGGAATCCACCTTGGCGGAAATACGAGAACAGTTTTGGGTGCAACGGGCTCGCCAGACGGTCAAGAGAGTTCTCAAGAAGTGCACCTTATGTGCACGATTTAGAGCTCGGAGAGTAGCCGTACCAACGGCTCCGCTACCTGGCTTCCGCGTAGCGGCAAGTGAACCATTCCGTACTGTTGGGGTTGACTTTGCGGGCCCCCTGTATGGAAGAAAGAGCACAAACAAGTACTATATCGTCCTCTTTACCTGCGCAGTGACGAGGGCTGTACACCTTGAGCTCACACCACCTATTACAGCTGAAGCATTTCTCATGAGCTTAAGGAGGTTCGTGGCAAGAAGAGGTGTACCGACGACTATCTATTCGGATAACGCCCGAAGCTTCAAGCGAGCGGACAAGGAGCTGCGGGCACTCTGGAACACGACAAAGGATCTTCAGGTGAATGACTACCTGACACATCAAACCATCACCTGGAGATACATCTTGCCCGGAGCCCCCTGGTGGGGGGCTGGTGGGAAAGACTCGTCCGGACAGTGAAGACTGCTCTTCGTAAAGTTCTGGGGAAAACGTCACTCGGCTTTGAAGAACTCAGAACAGTAATGACCGAAGTTGAGGCGGTAGTCAACTCCAGGCCACTCACGTACGCTAGCTGCAGTCCGGACGACTCAAACGTATTATGTCCATCTCACTTTCTCGTGGGCAAGAGAGTTATCGCCCTGCCGACGCAGCCAGCAACACAGCACGACGACCAAAATCAATCAACGAAAGATCAACTGACGCGTAAAATGCTGCGGTTACTGCTGAGTCGAAGCATTGCCGGCCAAGCCACAGCATACAATCAGCTAGAAACTTTAGTAGTGTTCACCCTCTAGGCATAAATGCAAAGCAGAGCATCCCATGAGACTGCTGTCTACTCAACGATAGGTAGTTGGAACAACCCATCCACTCCGACCAGAACTCCGACATTACGTGAACGCGATGGCGATCGCTTGGAGCGGCCAGACGAAGCTCTAAGTTGGTGGTTGTTGGTGGATTAGAGGCACCCAAGGCACTGTTAATGGGTTGGAACGCATCAAAGGCACGAAAATTTGCATTTTGGATTTTGTCGCCTGGAAATTTTGGGCTATTTTTCTGGAGACAATGAAAAAGAACAAAAAAATTCAGTTTTTTTTCTGGGGCTTCGCATCTCTGTGCATGGATGAAAGCAGATATTTTTGAAGACAACGTGCGACTTCTGGATCGCAAGTTTGCTGCTGCACAGGGCAATGTCCTGTTTCTCGTCTGCAATTGCACCGGTCACAGGAAAATTGAACATCTGACGGCTATCACTTTGGAGTTCTTGCCAGCAAACACGACGTTCACCCTACAACCTATGGACTAGGGTATTCGATTCTTTCGCACTTGTGGATGCGGACGTGCCCATTGTTGGTGCTACCACGAATGAGGAAGCCATCCACATTGTGTTGGGTGTGAAAAGTCAAAACTGAGACTTGGAGGATGGACCTCGGGAAATTCCGTTGACGGCGGTAACACGTAATATACTTTGTCTTTTGCGCAACAAAGTCGAATGCAGTGGGGGTGACTACACCATTATACAGGGTGTATGCTATAAAAGGTCAGTGACATTTTCGCGCGTGACACTATATCTATTTGAGAGACGGACTTGTGCTGCCATACAGTGAATCACTTATGCCAGAGAAACCTACGAAAAAATTGTGGTTACCATTCACTGTGTAATAAAATAAACACGGCCATGGAAACTTTCGTCTTCATGTGTTTCCTATGCGCAATACCGATGGATGGAGGTGAAAGTTTGCATGGTCATATTTATTTTGTTACACAGTGCTAGGTAACCACAATCGTTTCGTAGGTTCCTCTAGCATAAATTATGTGCTTTGAGGCAGAGGAAGTCTTTTCGTGATAGAGGTATAGCAACAAGGAGGTATCACTTCTTGCATGAAAATGTGACTGACCTTTTATAGCATACACACACCCTGTACAGTGCCTCATGAGACTGGAAGACTCGCTGTTGCCGCCCAGCGATACTGCCCGGCAATATGAGATTGAGCTTTTTCTTGCCGCAATAAAGGTTCGTAAAGACTGCTTTTCTCATCGTCTCCTTGAAATTGCTTGCTCTAACGCGCTCCCATGCAATTTTGGGCAAATTACACCATATTTATGGTGCTGCCACTTTTTTCGAAAAACCTGCCTATATCGATCTTTTTCCAGTCCCAACGACTTCGTTATAATAGGGGTCTACTGTATGTAGGTCTGCAGGTTTCAGATGTGTTGCAGTCATTTACAAGTGCTTAAATTCGCAGAATGGTGGATTGCAGTAACAGACTCTTGTGACTCTTAAACAAAGGAAGGAGAGGAGGCAATGAGCCGGCCTTCTGTGTCTAGGTGGCATTGGCAGTACGCACGTCATATGCATGTCATATTAGCCGTCCACATCACGCCAATTGCTTACCTTGACCCAATCAGATTTTTGCGAACTTCCTTGCAAAACCAAGATATACGCGGAATTTGGAGCAAAATACGCAATTCCGTGAAATTCTGTGCCAAACTTCGGGTACCGCAAGAGTTTGCCATGAGCCATGGGCCCTAGTCATGAGGCACCACTTCTCTGTGGCGTTTTGGCGTTCAACTGTTCGTCCTGCGGGCCTGTAAGGGACAGTATGTTTTCTGCTAGTCCTAAATTCTATAAAACAGACCTCCATGGGTTGGTCCTCAAGGTCAAGACCTCAAGGATGGTCTTGCTTGTGGGGGCTCTCAGTGGGAAGAGCCCAACAGACTTCGTAAATTTAATTATCAGTTATGGAATATCAACTAGCCCAAAGGTCTGTGTTATTTAATAAATTTGTCGATGAGCACTAGTAGATGGCGGTTCTGACGGGCACTGGGGGGCATGGGACCGATGACATCAACACTCAACTCGGCCATGTGCTGCCCATCAGGGCTCATTTGCATAAAAGTTGGGTATAAATTTCAGACTCAATCTCAGTAGCCTTGGCAGTGCATTAAGCACATGCTCACTGCTTGTGCGGGAAGCACTACTGAAGCTGTTGAGTTAGAGTGTGAGACTCGAGCTCAACTATTATGAAAACAAGTGTAAACCGACTGGCTTCTGCTGCACGGCTTCAGCATAAGACACAACTTTGGGGTTGCACGAATAGTGGTTTTCAGGGCTGAATCAAATATGAATCGAATAGCACCACTGTCAAATCAAATCGAATGAAATTTAATGTTTTTGAATAAGTAATGAATGATTTATTATTTTTTGCCTGCATCAACAAGGCCACAAATGTATTGCCACCGCATCCTAATGGTGCTTCTTAAATTTCAATCTTAAGTGAAATGTACCAAGTACTGTTTAAGAAAGGGTAGCCTTTAATTCTTCAAATTTTCGTGCAGTAACACCAACTGTTCAACATGTTCAGGCAACAAGAATTGGCATCTTGTGGACACAGTAAGACCGCAAATAGAAAACAGTATTTCACTTGGCACCTGAGTTGTAGGAATGGACTAGTATAGACGACCCTCTGCTTAGAAACATGTGACGTCACGGGGAGACCTGTTTGAGGTTATATTTTGCTGCGATGGGCAAGAACAATGCCACCTAGATACGGAAGGTCTGCTTGTTGCCTCCTCTCCCTCCTTCACTGCATGGACATATATACAGTCAACCCTCGGTTCCCCAAAAAATCGTTCATAAATCGAGTGATTCATAAATCGAAAATTCCGTTAAGTGAATACTATCGAGCAAATGGAACAGTATTTCCGAGTTGATATTGTGTTTATAATGCAATATATATTGTGTAATTTTGCTTTGGACCACGCCTTCTGCTGTATCAGTCTCACAAAACACAGATGTTAGTTGCATTCACACTCTGTTTATTATGCAATACTAAATAGTTTAATTTTGCTTTGGACCATGCCTTCCGCTGTGTCAATTGAGGTCAGGAACACTTCTGCAAAAACCCGTTTGTTGTTCGGATTTCGAGGGGTTAAGAACCGAGGGTGCAATACCTCGAAAACGTTTTGTCTGTTCAGGAATCCCTTTGAAGGTTTTCGTTGGCCTCGGAACGATCCGTTCATAAATTGAGGGCAAGAACGCTGGGCAACTCCTAGTTGGTTCCCAGAAATTCCATTCATTATTCAAATATCGAGGTTCATAAAACGAGGGAAAAATGCATGTAAAAAGTTTGGTTCCTCGTGCTAGTGTTCATAAAACGAGGGAGTTCATAAATCGAAGATTCATAAATCGAGGGTTGACTGTAGTCAGAATTCATCTGCTACTGCAATTCTTCTGCGAATTCAAGAACCCGCAAATGCTTGCAGCTTACTTGGAGCCTGCACTCCTCAATATTTAGACAAAAAGAGACTTTCCAGAAAATCAGTTCTGAGAAAAATTGGGGACGTTTTGCGCTTTATTTCTGAGTTTTCATATTTAGCATGCGGGGACAAACAACCACGACTCGCAGACGATGATGGTTCATCTTTATGGCCACGGTTAGTGAAAGCATGTTCGTGATTGGCTGCCACAGTGGAAAACACGATCCCAATTGGCTGACTATTAGACGTTATGTCACGTCGACAAGTAAGCAGGCTTTCTGTATCTAGGTGGTGTTGGCAAGAAGCGGGAAAAATGCGTCGGCTGATTGGCTGATCAAGCTGATAATGCCCACCAGCATGTTTAGTACAGCGGTAAAACAATGACGTAAGGGCTCAGGTCGTCTATAGCTGTGCAACTTTAACCATTGTGGGAAACCTTGCTTTTCCATGAGACTGCCACCAGAGTAGTGGGTTTTCTGAGTGTGGCAAGGCGGGACAATGAAGGTACCTCTCCCCTTGCAGTGTTGGTAGCCTTTTGGTCATCTGAGGGGAAACACACAAGGCAGATGCAAGTTCTCTGAAGACACTCCACACAGCAGATGATGTTGAGGGCAGTGATGCAAGTTCCTCAAATGATTCTGTGGTATCACAGTGAAAGCCAATTGAAGCATGCTTCTCTACAGCTGCTTCCAAGAGTTTCCAAGCCCACTGTTTCTTTCTCTTAGTTATATAGCAGACATTCTTGAATCTTAGGCCTGTCAGTGTCACAAATGTAAAAGTGTAATTAATTTTTACGCCTATAAACCTTGTTTTCATGGTATGAAGAAGCTTTTAAGCAAATAACACTATGTCACCTTCTTGAGCCCTTTTTGATAGCAGTGGGGACATGCAGTGAACTAGAGGAATCACAAATGAGAGAGTAGGACTGCTTTCAGGGCAGGCTTCTGTCGTTGCCACATTGATGTACTTTAGCACATCAGTCATTGACAGCATTTGGCACCTTTCATTGCTGCTGAAGTGGTCAATGTTGTCATTTTCTTAAAAGTCCAGTGAAATTGCCAAACGCAGCCCTAGTAGACTGGAAATCATCCTGTACTCGCTGTTCCATCTTGTGGGAACATCTTGGATTAGTTCCAGTGGTGCACATCCCATGTTTGTTTGTATTTTCTGCAAACACTATCATGCTTGCGAGCTGTGCTTGTCATATCTAACCACTGACTTGTCTGATTACTGATTTGCTTGTGCGCAAATTTAATTAAATCCAGGGGTCCCCTTTTTAGCAGCTCAATGCAGAGCTGCTGTGTGCGGGCAAAGCAAGGGATCCAGGTCCACGACTTGAACTTCGCGACTCCTGCGTTGAAGTTTCGTGAGTTATCTGTGAGCACAAAATCCGGCAAGTCTTGCGGAAGGTCTCGTTCTGCGCAGACGCTTCGCAGAAAAACGCGCAAATTACCAGCGTTGTGTCCCCTGGGTACACTCCAGCAAGCCAAAGTGCAGTTGCTCTCAGTGATATTCGTGTCCAACACATGGCATGTCACTGAAACATAACTGTCTCCACTGCAGGCTGTCCAACCATCAGAGATGATGGAATAGCACTCCGTGCCTCCAATGAAACAGCTGCGTAGCTCGGACTTAACCCGTTTGACCTCTTGTCTGGAGGGGACCCTTCGTACAAGTCTGGGACAACAGAGTGCGAGATGGTAGGCCTGCTCAGAACGAGATATTCCAGGGCAGCAGTCCCAAATAGGTCCAGAAACCTGAGTTCTTCAACAACCGAGTACGAATGAAGGCCATTGGCGATGAACGGTGCAATTTTCTTTGTCAGCAGCTTCACACGGGCACCCCTAGCCTCCAGTTTTGGTTTCATGTAGGCGCTCGGTGACTTCTGGCTTGTCTCGGCCTTTTTGGGTTTTTATTGCCTCTACAAGTGACAGTTTCGCCTCATTTGACTTGTAGGCAGCAGGATGATGTTTCAGATGATTGAGCAGAGGTGTAGTCGTTCCTTTCGGTGTTTCTAACATTGCCTTGCAGGCCATGTATTTTGCCTCACCTGACAATGTTTGTTCGAAGAAATCCCACAATGTACTCTGCAAGCAGGCCATGTGACTTTACCTGGACACACCTTGGAGCGGATATTCGAAAAATTATTAGAACTTCGAATACTTCTCAAGTATGACTAAGCACCTTGAATGATGAATTATTTTAATCATTCATCCCACAGCAAATATGTGGCCAAAAGCCATTTCAGTCTCGCCAAGAACGTTTTTCTTTCGGTCGGAAGACCGGGAGGCACCTGCCAGGTGGGTCTAGCTACCGTTTAATCGGCGTCAAAGTGCGGATGCTGCCATCTTGTGGAACGCAGTTGCCAGGCCTGGAAACCCAAAGTTCGCTCTTTACGGGGGCACAAAACGTCGCTGTTGTATTTTCGTCATATTGAGCTTAAACAAAAGAGTTCATTGAAAAATGATAAAGTAAATGAGGAAAAAATAGCAATGAGTAACCTTTGTAGTCTGACATTCTTAGCGATCATTAGCGGACATCCCTAGGCTCGCATGGCAGCATTGTAATGTACGCACAAGCTAAGACAGTTTCGGTTTCGTGATTGCAGATTTTCGTGTGCTACATATCTACATACACAGGCACATCTGTAACTAAAGGCTGAGCCAAAGCCTCCCCGATACGTTTTTTTTATGTATTTGGCAGGGAGCGGAGGATGGAACGTTAACCTCTCCGCACTACAATTCAGCTACGGGCACTTAACTGATAAGCGCAGACGTTCAAAGATCACGAAGTGTGCATCACACCTCGATGGCATAATCCTGACATAAAGCCTCCAAGGACCAGAGAGGCAGCCATAGCAAAAAACAGCTATCAAAATGTTACCGATCAAAGATACTTGATGGAGCTCCCTCTTTCCTCTCTCATGATTACTCAAGCAACTCATTTCTAAGGTACAGCAGTGATGAGCTCTCAAAGCACATTGGTCTGGCACGTTTTTTCTGGGAAAAAAAAACAACAACAAGAAACACCATGCATCATAACCTTTTGTGCTGCTTGGCAAATTGACACATATACACTTTCATCAACTGTCTTAAACTGAAAATATTTTGGACGGCCCTCTGTACTCCTTTTAACTAGGGCTGTGCGAGTAGCAAAATTTTCGAGTTCGAGTAATACCAAATCCCTGTTTCGAGTATCGAGTCAAGTTCGAGTAGTTGGCGTTCCATTAAATGATAGGTAATGTGTAGAAACAGGAAGATATGAGGGTGGTTCCATAAGTTTCCGGCCCGAGGTAGAAAATGCGCGCGAATTTGAAGATGCAATTAAGGACGCGTGGCGCCACCTGTTGGAGGGCCGGAGCACCACCCTCAACCCTCTCCATACTTTTGTCGGTTGGAGAGCGGCATTTCAAACAGCCAGAGTGCACTCTTCAGTTAAAATGGAAAAAATCGAGTACCGCGCTGTGATAAAATTCTTGACAAAAGAGGGACTTTCGCCTAAGGAAATTAAAGCACGACTGGACAACGTGTACAGGGAAGCCTCTCCGTCGTACACAACGGAAAAGACTGGGCTAAGCAGTTTCGACTGGGGCGAGAGTCCACTGAAGATGATCCATGCGATGGTCATCCAGTGGAAGTGGTGACACAAGAAAATTTGTCTCTTGTCGAGGAGGAAGTGCTGAGCGACAGGCGTCTGAAGGTGAAGGAAATCTCAGAAAGGCTGGGGCTTTCCAAAACAACCGTTTTTCGCATCATCAGCAAGGGCCGTCACATGAAAAAGGTCAGTGCGAGATGGGTGCCACGACTTCTCTCGTCAGTTGAAAAGCAACAGCGTGCCGTCTGTGCCAAAGAGTTTTTGGAGCTCCGTCAAGAGAACGAAAAATAAATATGGACGTCAATTGTCACAGGGGATGAGACTATGGTGTTCTACTATGATCCCCTTTCGAAAAAGGAGTCGATGGAATGGCGCAAACCAGGAGAAGCACCCCTAAGAAAAGCCAAGGTCACACAATCCACAAGGAAGATCATGGCAACAATATTTTGGGATTTTCACGGGATCCTCCTCATCGACTTCAAAGAGGGGAACACCACAGTGAGTGCGACTTATTACGCTTCACTTCTGCACCGACTGCGAGACGCCATCAAGGAAAAGAGGCGCGGCAGGTTGAGTCGAGGTGTCCGGTTGCTCCAGGACAATGCCCCTGTCCACACGGCTTCTGTTGCCAAGGCTGCACTGAAGGAGAGCGGCTTCGAAGAAATCCACCTCCCACCCTACTGTCCAGACTTGGCACCGAATGCCTACTTCCTGTTCTCAAGCTTGAAGAGGGATCTCAGAGGACGGAGATTTCAAAACGATAGTGAGGTGCAAGAGGCAGTTTTCCAGCATTCTGCGGACAAAACTTTGGACAATTTTTTCAAGGGTATAAGAATGCTGGTTGAAAGGTGTCAAAAGTGCATCGAAGTTAAGGGTGACTATGTCGAAAAGTGATGCACTTGTTTTGTCTCTATGACTATTAAAAGTTGGTCGGGCCGGAAACTTATGGAACCACCCTCGTAGATATAAAATTTCAAGCTGCTGTAGCACCACTTTTTGGCCAACTTCCCCTTAAAAATGTTCTTTTGTGCTACAGTTAACAAAAAATGAAACGAATGAAGACTATAAGAACTTTATGAAAACAATGTGCCACCTAAGGACAGCATTGCTAAATGAATATTGCAACCATAAAATATTTAAAAGTTATGGGTAAGAAAACTGATCTTTCTACAACGAGTGGTTTAACACATTTTTCGGTGGTTTGACAAATATTTCTTTTTGTGGCTGACAGTATCACTTCAAAATATTTTGCTATATAGGAAAATGTAGCCAAATGAATGCCCTATCGAATGATGTAAGTTTCATAAACAAAGGTATCCATGTATTCCTAAAATTGATTTTGGGACACCCAAAAATTGGTGTAACAGCAGAAACCTCATGAAGATATGTCTGTATTTTGAACAAAAATATCAATCTACAAGTTCCAAAATATACAAAACGCGGCAATCCTTGTCAGAAATAATACCTGAAAATATCAACCCTTTGGATTAAGAAGTTAATCAGTTGTGGAAAATAAAGTTAACACTGCATGTTGTTCATGTAACTGAGTGACAGAGTTCACTGAAGGAGTAAAACGGAAATTAACATCGTAATTTCCGCTGAAAACATTGGTTTCAGGCTCAACTTTCCTGTTGTACCACTTATTGCTATTTCACCACTCTTCCATTCGTCCCGGTTGGTTTTGAAACAGGAAGAACAGCAGTAGTGCAAGTTATATACATGCCCACACATGCGGGACAAAAATCTGATTGTTTAACACCTTCAGAGTTGTTATTTGTGTTGTAACAAATGAAATCTAATTCAACTATGCTTCAAATGCAAGTATTGCGCATTTGCGAAACAGGTCTGCCGCGGGAACGCGACGCGCGCAACCAAGATAGAATCTCCACACTACCTCCTTGGCACAGGGCCAACTTCATAAATCACTACCACAAGGAAAAGATAAAAGTGGAAATGGAACTCATTCTGTAGCGTTTATAGTATCTAACAAATGTGACCACTTGTCTAAATCTACTTTAGGGGCCGAGTAGCGCCGCTCATAAAGCGTCGATCACCGGTGATCGACTCTCTATGGGCGCGGTAAGGAAGCATTCGTACCGGAAATTTTCGTAGTTCCACACAAGGCTTCCAGCCCTTTTCGGTTGTGTGCAGATGCACTTTCTTCACTCTTGTCAGGCATCTCTGAGTTTTATGTAGTAGAACCGAAACAGACTCTCCGGCCGAGAAAACGAAACTCCGAAGTGCACTCCTCCCATGTCGGATACGCTTCCGCACGCGAGACGCCTCCATGGCCAGCAGTAGCCAGTTGAAGCCATTCATAGCCACTACTCAGTCTCTAGCCAAGTCGAGGTTAGCCGAAGCTAATAGTGAAAAGAAGATGGCGGAATTGTGACAGCGATCGCGGCTGCGCCAAGTGCGTGTTTCCAAATCGTGGAATGAATCGTTGTGACAGGTTATATCTTATATGTGATGGATTTTAATGTGGATCTAAATCGAGCTCGAAACGATATCGAGTTCTCGAAAGTTGACGAGTCATCATTTGTCGAGTCGAGTTCGAGTCGAGTATGAGATCGACTCGACTCGAACTCGAAATTTCGAGTACTCGCACAGCCCTACTTTTAATGTCTGCCCACAATGTGTAGCGACACAGCTGTCACTGTATTTCAGCTGCGAGTACCAAAGGTTTCACAGCTACTCAGAATGAATTTTTTTTCCAAGTCTTCTACACTCCTTTTAGTGGACCCAAAAATTGAGTCCAGACATAGACAGTTCAAATGTCACCTTGGAGCAGAGCATTGGATATTCCAAGCAATCTGCAATAAATGGGAAACAATGAGAAGGTGATGCAACCTTGTGACAAATCGATTTTAACACATTCTCCTCCTCTTTTCAGCACACTGTGGAAAGCCCAGAAGCTGCTGTCCGTGGATCAGCTGCCCCTGGTGGGTGTGGGAGACTCAGCAGGCATGCCAATGGGGGACTCGTTCCAACGCTCTGGGTGGGGGGTGGGGCGCCCTGCGGGTGATGCTCCCATGGCTCTCCCTCCACGGTGGATGCTCCTCTCTGTGGGAGTGGTCTGCATGCTGGCTCTCTGGGCGCTGTACGGCTGCCTCGCCTCACGAGCCAGGCGTGGAGGGACGCAGAAAATACCGCCCCACAGTGGAGCGAGGCGCACGCACAGGCGTCTCTTTTCTATCCCAATGAGAAGACTACTCAGGGGGGTGTGACGACACGGATGGGAGACTCGTAGTGGCTCACTTTTGTGTGAAACGGCTACCTGTCCGCCTCCTTGGTGTGTGTCCGATAACTGTGGATGTGCACATGCCGCAGCTAGATTTGCTTTATTGCTGCTAGTATAGAGAGTTGAAAGCCTCTTCACTACTACTTCACTTCATTCGTTCAGCAAAATGCAATGATGTAGCTGAATCCCCATTGTGTTGATTCCAAGTAGCATGGCACCTGTCAGCCTGCCTAAATTCTTAGTGTCTTTATCAGTGGAGAGAAGCAAAATGGAGCTTCACTGATCAAAGACAGAACCGCTAGCCAACAACAATATGACGTCTTGCATTGCACAGGGACGAAAATGACACATAAGTTGCGGGAAAAAGGGAAATATGTGCTGCATACACAGATCTGGGGTTTAATTGCAATAGTGTGAGAGCAGGAGAGAGTGAGCATATGTGATGCTAGCAATTTGTGTTCTTTATCGCCTGTGAAGCTGTGTATTCTGTGAAAATGTTTGCAAATTTCAGAAATACCATGCTGATATTGTACAAGATTCGCAGGAAATTAGTGGATTTCCTTATGCACCAAAAGTATTTGGTACTCATGTACCTGTGTAGCAGACTGATGTTGTTGAAATGATTTGAGCACAGAATCTTTCGCGAATCCGGATATGCTGCTAGCAGTTCAGTTTGCAGCAGTTGCATAGGACTTGTGAATGACAAGTCAAATCATGTGCCTTATAGCTGCAGTAAAGCCGATTGTCTTTTCTGGTGAAAGTAAATGTCTGAACCTCACCAAGCAGTGGAAGTTAAGAAAGCTTCTCCCAATTTTCTGATATCTGCACTGGAATGTACAAGAAAGCAAAACTTTTTGCAATTCATGAAAAATTAATTCATGCGCTGTAGATGACAAAGGATATAGGAGATAGACAAACGCTCCATAGAACTATAGTATGCCCTGCAATGCATGCCCTCAGTCAAGCGCAAACCCCCTGAAGAGAGCCTTGTACAGTTCAGCAATCAAGAACTTGTCCTGTTTACATGTAGATGTCACAGCACAGACCTTACATACACTTTGGTCATGTGAAGACAATCAGACAATGCCAGAAACATATAGACCAGTCCTGTGGGGCTGATAACTCGGCAGCTACACTTAGATAGGCCATTTGAAAAAGTTTCAGGGAACAGTGCGCGCCCAGGCAGGGCATGCCGGGAAATGCTGTGCAAAACGACAGGATTTGCTATCATCTCCGATCATCGTTGTACTTGTGTATGCACAGTCGCTGTCGTTTTGCACACCATTTCCCGGCATTCCCTCCCAGGGCGTGCGCTGCATCCTGGAACTTTTGCAAATGGCCTACTTAGGGTCAAGTAGACGTCATGGTGTCATTCTTACACAAGTCTTTTTTGGTAAGGTTGTCGTTGCCAGGTACGTTGAAAACTTGTGCAAGTGGGATCATCTGCACAATATAATTTTTTGTTTCCTGTATACTTTAACTCGCCAGTGCTGACACACACATGAGCAGTTTACTCATTTAATAGGCACTAAACTGGCAGATTGTAATATGTCGCACTTTATTTAGAATACATTATCTTTGTCTGACTGTCATCACTTCCATTGCTCCATGTATCTGTATTCATTCATTTTATTGCTGGTCACAGTGAAATGTTATCATCTTAATTGCACATGGTGTGACCGTGAATATGTGCTGTTTTGTTACGTAGCGGATCACGTGCTCTGAAATGCTTTTCTCTGGTTGTTGAGCAGTAAGTGCACATTTACTAGCAGTGCTGTATAGACAATGCAGCACGTCAAGTACAAAAAACGGCCATCTTCTCAAAGAGATAATGCTGCCCTGACATTGCAAGCCATGAGACATTGTAAGGCATCCGCGAACGACACACTTTTCGTGTAGTGCCAGGAGGAGCGATGAGGTGCCTTCAAGCATGATTTGCATAGATTCACCATGGATTACTAACCATCCCACCAAGGACTAACCATGCCCCCAATGGAAATGGCTAACTCGATGGTGGTGGAAACAGCAAAATTATCCATCTTGCTCAGACAGATTTCAAGCAGCACCATATGTTGCACATGCAGGTTGAAAAACAGAGGCCAACAAAACAAAAGAGCTTTCATGATGACTACAAGGACATTGTGAACGACGACCAGAGGTTCTTCAGAAGAATTGCAGATGGAGTTTTGGCCAACCAACACGTAACCTCATTTCACAGTGATGTGCAAAGTGTCCGCATTGCGAAACAGGTGACTAACAGCGATGCAAAAGGTGGCAGTGATATTGAACAGGCGTTCACCATTGACATTCACAGCGACAGTCGCAGTGATAATGTGGTTAGTACTGTAGTGACAGGTCATGGAGAGGTTGAACGTATGTCCAACGATAAAGTGAAAAGTGATAATTATGTGGAACATGTGGTCGCTGTTGAAGGCCACAGTGACAGTCATAATGAAGATGTGTTTAGTAACAAAGTGAACGGTCATAGTGGGGTCGAACAAATTTCTAACAATGAAATGGAAAGTGATAGTGGTGTGGAACATGTCCACGTAGAAGTTCATATGAGCATAGACATGCGGCAAAATATGCCGTCCATCCACGATGAACTGTAGTGTGAACGTGTCTCACATTTTGTTCATCATTTCCAGGCTTGCAAGTACCTATTATTGAATATGCCCTATAATTTATGTTTACATAGCCAACACTTTATACTATTGTGTAAATAACTTTACAAAGAGGGTTGCTGTCACTATTTAGGAAATAAATTTTCAATTATCTTTCCGAAGTGAGTCTGAATGTGCCATCTCAACAAGAAACGCTGTGTAGACCGTTTTTTTTCTTTAGCCTCATAAGGGGGCACCAAACAAGTATAAAACGGGCACTTTTGCTGTACTATTCTATATTGATGATGGATTTTCAAAAATCATTGTAGCCAAATAGTACAGAATGCCTAGAAACATACAGAATATTCAGGGCGCTATTTGGGACTACAGTCAAACTCCTTTACAACGAAGCTCAGGGGACAGCAAAAAAAATTCGCAGTAAAGGTATTTTCGTTAAAAAGGATGTCCATTATTGGACCTATAGGCTCCAGCGGGACCGCAAAAAAATTTGCTGTAGTGGTATTTTCGTTAAAAAGGTGTTCGCTATAAAGGAGTTTGACTGTATCGCTCTGCCTCACGATGTCTTGTTGACAACAACCACACGTCATCTTGCATTGTACATCATCAACCAATCGCATTACAGGATACTTTACAGTGTTTCCTGTACTAAACACATTCCCATAGAGCCCAGAGTTTGAAATAATTCACAACACTGGGCACACGCCCAATGAAACTGCGACATTGTAGCCATTGTGCATAGCCAGTCAGGATCCTTAGCTTTTGGCCCACCTTTCGTCTGGTTCTGGCTACCATTGACTTCGACTGGATTTCACGCCCGCCGCAGTTACCCGGTATTGAAAATAATTGAAGCTTCTTTTGGCAAAAAGAAACATTTATTTGACACAAAACACTGATTCAAAGATCTGGTACATGGGTGAACTGTGAATACAAAGTCCACTGCGTTGTTGACACACCGTAACCAAGTTCGAACTTGAAGCCAGATGAACAACCTCTACCCGAGAAGCGTCGTCATGACGTTGGTAGACAGACTGAAACCGAAACAGATCAGAACGGGAGAGCTGGGTTCCACGAATGGGCATTTGTTCGCTGCCTCCTATATTGAAAGAAAAGTAGGACCGAAGGTCGCGTCCCTTTCAGAGACCATCGTAATCCCCTCAAGACCGTGGCTTTCGGGCGCGACCTTGTTCGCCACTAGCTTTGAACGTAGTTCAACTCTACCAAACTCGTGGCGCTGTCGAACACTATGACATCATTTGTTTACAAACAGGTAGAGGTCTTAAAGGGACGGTCTTGTACAGCCGGGGCTGAGAGATATTTTCCGTGTGAGTGACTGGGGTCGAGGCACTGTGTAGGTCATCACAGTGGAAAGCAAATAGTAACGAAGCGCCCACGGCACAGGTCCCGAGAGAGGTTACAAAAAGGACCTCCTCCTTTACTTTTCTGCATTCTGTTTATACAGTTCACACATTCATAAAACACGTTGTTAACCGGCTGAAACAACGCCTAGAAAAAGCTTGCAAGCAGTATGAATGCATGAAACAAACATATTGTCTGAACTGTCAATCTCCTCAAAAGGCGCTTGAGGTTTGTGTTTTTTCCGCTGTCCCACTATATGTTCCAGCCACAGAACATACCATTCCCACAATGTTCTTTTACTGTGCCTCATGATGCGGGCCTCCATGACCCTCTCTGACCCTCTCTAATGAGTAGCAGGAAGTACAGCTCGAAGCAGAGTTAGCTGGAACGCTACTTCGACCGCCGAATCGGGAAGAGAGCCACCCTAGGGGCGCTTAGGTGAAATAAAGGGAAGTAATGTCCTGCTTATAGCGAATTCGGCTGGTTATTTTGTGGCCACACGGCCTAGCGCTTGGATATTGCTAGGTCGGCTCCCGAGCTGTCATGCGAACATGAGTGCCAGGGACCTAGCGATTTTCGGATCAGGATCGTGCTCAGCAGTGATTTCCTCAGAAATTCACTGCTGGGGGGGTGCCGAGCTTTCAAGGGGGGGTGGGGGGTGCTTGGTGAAGGTTCCACTTACGGAATTCTTCATAGACACGGAAAGAATCGTGGCACAATGGTGACATATCTGCACAGCTTTCCCGTTTTATTTGTACATGTTATTACATTAGAACACAGTATACAGTAGAATACAGATTCATTATGAACGGCATTTCAACATTAAGATGCATAATCACACGACCGGCAAAGAAAAAAGCCTAGCACATTGTCTCACGAAGCTCAATGAACACCTAGCAAACAACGATGAAAACCTTAGACGAAAAAAGCTGAATACTTCACTTGATTGAATTGGGCGCAAATGGTTCTTGATGATCCACATTGAGTTTGCGTGCCCGCATCCATTTTTGCTCGTATATGCGCAGAATATATGCATTGAACAGTCACTTTCAAATGATTTTGGAGAAATGCATGGTACGATCATCTGCATGACTGTGGTCCTACAGCCCAAGTTTGACCGTACAGGATGTAATTCGCAACGCCGGACCCACTACCAGAACGTGTTGGTGGCCGAGCTGGGTGGGGTTACCTGAGAAATTTCAGGGGGGGGGGGGTGTTGCAAAAATGCAGGGTGGGTAGGAAAATCCCTGGTGCTCAGGCTCGCCTCATCCTTTTTGAATCAGGGCAGTGTTCGTACACTTGGATCACGCTAGGGGCATCGCGGTCGCCCGTCTTCGGGTTCCATCGTCTAAATCATATGAACTTCGACGTGCGCCCAATGAGGGCACTCGCCACCGTTTCAGTGCGCACAGTAAATCATATTACACCTTTGTTGAGTAAATTGCTTGTGCTATAACTGACTTCTTTTTTCACACCATACTGGCTGGTGTATTTTAGTACACCATTTACTAAAGCATATTTTATAGGAAGCACTCCTACAATAGGTGCTTTATAGAACAACACTTTTAGCATGCTCGCATTTTCCCTTTTGTGGCAAGCACCACACAAACAAAAGAAATGCGGTAATTCATGCACTGTGTTGCCTGCTTGTGTATCCTGTATAATACCGTGCAGCTGTGAAACGATACTTCGACTGGCGGAGCTAAAGTTCGGGAGAGAGCAACCCTAGCGGCTCTTACCAGAAATAAAGGCGAGTAGTGTTTCGACTGTCTCACTGTTGCTGCGGGGGTGTCCGCCTTGCCATGAGTTGTTGACTCAGCTGTGGTTATCATCGCGATGTTTGTTTGTGGTTGCGGCGATTATGTGAAGGTGTATGCCGGCTGGTATCGCACGGATGCGATGCTTTTATCTCATTGATACAAGCGAAGGTGGCCGCGTTCGCTCAATGGGGCATTTTCAGATTTGTGATAAAACAAATGGGGATGCACGGGGTCTAGTAGAAAATTTATTTGATTTCACTGTCCAACTTTTGCGTGTATCAGTGAGATAACAGGATCGCATTCGCGTGATATCTGCCAGCATACACCTTTACATAATCGCCTCAAACACAAACATCGCGATGATAACCACAGCTGATGGCCAGTTCTCACTTGGCGACGCCCGACGCGGCGTCGTGAACGGACGGCGGAAGTAGACGGGCATTTCCGCCGCCCCGTCAAGGCGCATGATTTTCATGTTCCCATCACAGTGGCATTCCGTCGCCCAAAGCAGACGAAAACTGAAGAGGCGTGGCCTTTCTCTGTCATCTTATTGGTCGTCAGTGTATCGTTCTCGCCACCTCTCGCCGACGTCGTGAAAGAGACCGGCATGGCAATTTTTTTGGCTCGACGTCTCTCCTCTTCCAACGCAGGAAATGCACGTCTATTTCCGCCGCCCGCTCGCGACACCAGCTCCGGTGGCGCAGCGGTAACGCGTGCGCTTGGAGACTGGGAGGTCCGCGGTTCGAATCCGCGGGCCGGCTGTGCCGTCTGGGGTTTTTCCTGGGTTTCCCTCAGATGTGTAATAGGCGTATGCCGGCACAGTTCCCCTGAAGTCGGCCCATGGACGCAGCTATCCTCCTCCCGAGCGAGCGGATTCCGCTCGGTCTTCCACTTCACCCTTTCCTCTCCTCCTCTCCACCACCTTTCCCTTCCCGAGAAACATGCCGCCTAATCAGGCAGGCAGACCTCTCGGGTTCCTCCCAACGACACTCCTCCTCCTCCTCCCCCCCGCTCGCGACGTCGCGTCGGGCGTCGCCAAGTGAGAACTGGCCCTGAGTCAACAGCTCATGGCAAGGCGGAAACCCCCGCAGCAACAGTGAGACAGTCGAAACAGTATTCGCCTTTATTTCTTGTAAGCTCTCTCCCCGACTTTAGCTCCGCCAGTCGAAGTAGCGTTCCAGTTAACTGTGCTTCGAGCTGTACATTGGATTCCCGCACACTTGGGAACCGCTCACCCTTCCTCACCATGATCGGACCCCTCACATCTGATGCAAGGTCTACGAGCTGTTGCTGAGTTCCTCTCCGGCACTGGACTAATGGACGAACTCTAATAGGACACCTTTCCATCATCATAACTTCCTCATCCCTTCCACAAGCGCAATAGGGCAGTGTATCGCCATAACGGCGGAGAATGACCCACAGATTATCATCCCATTTATGTGTGTGCGTGTGTGGTAACACACAATCACACAGTTACTTGTGCGGGTATGAAAGTACATATGATACTTTACTCAACGTACACAAAATGTGTCACAGGTGCTCAAATACCCAGACCCAGCACGTAAGCAGAGAGTGCTGTAGTAATTCCATCGCCACTCCATGCTGCACAAACTCGCACATAGGGACCTGCAACGTAATACTCTGCTATAAGCTTCGTACAAGTACAGAATTTAGCATAGGTTACACATTTTGATCGCCTCATAAAAATACAAGATGATGGTTCTGCCGCTTCAAACTTTGCAGACTGGTAGTCATTCGCCTAATGTTTTTTTTTTTTTTTTCCAAATGGTATCACGTTGTAGCAAAAAAGTTAGAAGCAAAGCAAATTCTCACCCCATGCATTTCCTATGGCCTATACCGCCCCCGAACCGCCATTTTTTCCTCTGTCTGCTTCACGTTCACATCACCACGTACAGGTGGCGCCGCCTCGAAACCCTGCATCTGATCCATCTGTTTGTTGGTTGTTCCATAGGTTTTTGCTTCGTCTCCAGGCAGCGCAACCTTACGTGGTGGTGTGAACGTGAATCAAACAGAGGAATTGCACAGGCTGGAAGAACATACGAATATTTGAAACTTCGAATTCAGATAGGTAATGCTATTGAACAGTATTTGCAGGAAACTGAGTGTTCGCAATTTTCGAATATGACTGAAACTTAAACTTAAAAAGTGCCCGGAAATCCGTCTGTCATCAAGGCTCGTTCGTTCAAGTTGCGTTTAGTTGCCCCGCCTAAAGAATGGGGAGGAGGAACGGACAACACAGGAAACAGCACAGAACATCCGATGTCGGTGATTATCGCGCGGTAACTGATGGCTGCGAACAGATAAGCTTGCGAAGACAAAATGCGTGATTGGGCCGTTCCCTGCCCTCCCTTTTTCTTTTTTGTTTTTCTCATGGTGCTTCCATGCGCTGTGGGGGTGTCTTCGGGCCGTGCCAATAGCGCCAGAACTGCAAAGTCCAAAGCGCGCTTGAAGAGATGGCAAGTTTTCGGGTGTCGAATTTTTGTGGCAAGATCGTAAAAGATCATGTAATTGTGACTGAAATGGGGTGTTATCTTTTCTTTGGAATTTTTTAGCTCAATTAAGCTAATTGGACAAATTAATTAGGTACACTGATGAAAACCACCTGTTTGGGCGGCAAAAACCTTCACAAGTATGACGCAGAAGGTTTCTAATTTTTATCTCAAGTACATTTTTTAAAAATAATTAGGGGTCACTCTTAAGTGAAACACACTGTAGAGACATCAAACGGGCTACTTTCAACTGCAAATAAATCGGCTGGAAATAACGGAAACCGTGAAACTAAAATACTGGTTTCTATGTCAAGGAAGGCCGCCGGGGACGCAAAAGTTTGGAAGATGCTTGTTGCCAACCGTCAGCAGGTACAGGAATGGGACAGTAGCGTCCCAAGCAGCACAATGCACTGAAAGTCGAGTGCAATAGGGGTGGACGGGTAGGTCGAAGGCCTTGAACAGACTCGTGAACATTAATAAGACACATACCGTCCGCCCCTTGTGCACTCGACTTTCAGTACATTGTGCTGCTTGGGGTATCTTATTGAGTTATCGCACCTATCATGATCGTTGGTTTGGTTTGTGTGGCGTTGTCGGAGAAGATTTGTTGCGATAAGTCAGTACGATACGCTTTTGTCGCATTCATGTAGACGCTGCTGCAGGGATTTTCCCAGGACTTTTTCTTTTTTTTGGGGGGGGGGGAGGGGCTAGCTGCTGGCGGAATGTAGGGGGTGTACCACCTTGTCGTCGTTCAATCAGCACTGTACTGCATGTAGACAGTGTAAGATCGCAGTAGACACCCTTCTGAAGGCAGGTGCATAAAAATGGTCATCCTAGCCCTCGGTATAACGCCCCAGGTATTATGAAAAAAAGAAAGAAAAGAGAAGCGCCGCAGCTGTCTGCTGAGTCTAATATGCCAACCAATGACGGCGACCTCATGGTGCATTCTCGACACTTTCCAGAATTTGATCGAGCATGCATGACGTACGCTCGCAATTTCTGTAACACACCAGTCTCTTTTTGTTCGTCCTTTCTCCTCTTTATATTCTTTCGGTTTTGTCACACCGTGTCAGTACGATTTGGTTCCACAAAACACAGTCCCCCGTAAACGACAATCTCTTTATTAACAGGATTGATTTCGCAGTTTGTTGTATTTTGAATATCAGGTCACTCACACATTGACTAGTTTAATCTGTGAAACTCCAGAGTTCTATAAATATGTCCCAGATAAACTTAAAGGGAGACCCAGGGACAATCCGAAACTATTATGATGGCTTTGCAAATAAGTCCGATACATTCTTCTGAAATGAGAAATAAAGTTGGGTTGGCAGTCGCCAAAAGAGCTGGGAAGCTCAAAACGAAACCGAAACTTCTGAGGGCTACCTCTCCTACCTCCTCTACCCAGCATAGCATCACCGGTGGTCTCATGTGGGCAACCGGCTGTTTTTCGAGCACGCGCTTTGTGACTTCTGTGCCACATGGATGACCAGTAATCTGCTTCCTCGATTTCGTTCTGAAATATTCCCCAGCGGTAAACGCAAAGCATACAGAATGACGAGGCATACCGGTGAAGTGAATCCCAGTGTTGCTGGACTGCTTTTCCGTATAGGAGCGCCTAATCACTCAAAGGAAAATAGTCGTTTTCTAATTATCTGTGCCACCCGAGGATAAGAAATTGTATTCACTGTAATATCTTACTATACGGATTGATGTCACACTGTTACCTCAACACGTTTTTGGTGCGGAGTCGCCCTTTAAGGCTATGCAGTTATTTTTTTTCCACACTTATTGCCCACGTGCTGCTGTGCTCTTCCCTTACAAAAAAGTATATTGCTAATCTATATAATGACAATAGACAAAATGGCCATAGGATATATAGCCAGTCTATTGGATGCATATAGACTTTTTTGGACATACCCTTTTCCATTCTATAGACAGTCTATTAGAGATTGGCACCAACAGTCTATAGACAGGAGTCTATAGACAGGATATTCATATCCTCTATAGACTTTCAATATACCCACTATTGACATTCAATTTACAGACTATTGACTTTCAGTGGTGTTTATACTTCCAACATATCCATTTATTGAGGATTCACACGCAGTGATTGGTCAGCATGCACATGGAAAAGCATCAGAAGCACACACATACAATAGAAAACAATATTTATTATGTGCTATTTCGTCTTACACCCTATTGAGACCTGTGCTGACCCTGTTTCTTCATTTTTGCCAGCATCGTTGCAAGGCTGCTCTTCACCAGCTGGATGTCGTGTGAAAATTTCTTGCTGACGTACCCTGGAACATATGTACATATACATATATAAGATGGAATGTTGAAGGTGCAGACATAGCATATGCACTTGATAGCAGGGTGCTTCTCGAGCAGTAGGAACGAAATTTTTGTAGATAGTACAGGGTTCATTTTCCGTTCAAACAGTGTGCAGCACATACCTATTTGCAACTAGGCCTCCATGGACTTAACATTGTTGTTTACAACCAGCACCAATCTTCCAATAAAACCCGAATCAAATGAATCTTAACTAGTTTTCAAAACTATTTCCTCAATTACTGAAGTGGGTTGGTGGTTTAAATTAGAAAGGAAAGATTGAAACTGCAATGAGCTTGTGAGAAGCATTATGAAGTGGACAAAAAATCTGGAAGCATCCAAAGGAGGTCCATTTTCGTCTCCTCCTAGCTGCCTCACAGTGACACTCACTCATGGGGCTGATTTCAAAATTCGTGTTGCACCCCATGTAGCATGGGTATTACTTTTATTTCGAATCCTCTAATCCAGTGCCCAGCACTCTTTTACACTGCCAATAATTAAGTACATAAAATTAATTAGCTAACCTTTCAGACATTGCTTTAAAGCGATACTTCACAACCATTAAAATAAATATGTTGCACATCAAGCTTGGTGCATAACAGCCCTTGAATACTCACCACAATATTTTGTTCTCTCCTTTCACAATCTATTATGGTCAAATATCATGCAATTGAAACCGAAACTGGACTGCAGAGAGCAGGAAGAAAGAATTTCCCCCTTGAAATGGAAGGGTACTTGTAGATCCACTTGAATGCAGGTAGTTCTCTGCTTGGGGGCTTAGATGCGCGTGCATGCATGCATTTTCTGTCTCAGTCATTCCCAACCAAGGAGGAATTTCATGGCTCCAGGGGAGGAATTAGTCCCGCTTAGACCTCTGATCCGCCTTTGAGCGTGTTTGTTCCCGAGGAGTGCATTCGACGACATAATCCATGCACACCCCAGTACATGCAGCGCACGTCGAACCAGAGGTCGCAGGCATGCTTCGTGCCCAGAACGTACTCCTGCGGTCTTTTTGGAGCCTTGCAGGCAACAAGCGCACACGCTAGAATGTCTGAAATGGCCATGACGCCCGCATGCCTGAGGTGATGAGGGGGTTTGACGCCAGCAGTTCCACTTGCTAGTATCTATTATTAGGACATGCACGTTGTGAAGTGTTGTTAAGCTCAGAAGCTTGGTGAACTGAATAGTGACAGCACACGGTAAGCTTCACGCACTTGTTGTGATGTACGTATAACAGTGTATCAAGAAGTCCCTAAGGCATGACTGTAAAGAGGGAAAAGGCAGAAAGCCGAAGTAGAGTGTATGATGCAGATTGGCCGCTGTCCACCTTAGGAACGCTCCTCTGGTGATGGCTGGAATACCTGCGCGTGTTACAGTTGCTAGTGCAGATCTTGCCCCTCCTTTTTCTCTCATACAAAAGCAAGCTGTGAGTAGCGAGTGACTCGCTTTTATCTGGGTTCAGGGATTTAGATATGGTCAACCGTTCTGCGTGTTTGTGCGTTGCTTCCGGCGTAGTTGACAGCGGCGGTGGGAGGACATCCCAACATGCTCTATCTTTGAGGTTCTAGGTTTTGCAGGTGTCTAGATAAAAAATCGCAAAATGACCTCATTTGCAAAAAATCACACTTTTTCGGCGCATAACTCCTGTTTTGCAAATACCAGACGATTAAAATGAGTGACAACGTTCTCTTCGTCTTCGCTCTCTCCATTAATATAAAACAACGTTTGGTGAGGGATGGTAAAGCAAAACCGCGCAACTTCGGTGGCGTGTATTTTCCATATTCGCCTACTCGTGACGTGGTTTATATTCCTCACACATATTGTTTTGACAAGCCTCAATTCGGACAAAAATATCGGCGTATTGAATTTTCTTCGATAACCACTGTCGCTCAGTATCCCTGTAACGGGACGACCTCGATATTCCCGGTTGCAAAATCCCCGATCTCGAAATTCACGGTCGCGAAACAAGGAAAATCAACGAGAATGCTTGATTGCTTCGTAAGATGATATGCAGTGTTTAAAAACACGACATCACTATTCAACCACTCAAATTCATGAATTTTCGATGTCTGTAAAAATCGTTTTAGCGAACGAAAGCCACATTTTAGCGGCCGTTAGGCTTAGCAGGGCGGACACGAATGGACAGCACGTTGGTCAGGTTATTATTAGACTAGTCCAAGTTCGGTGTTTGCATATCTATGTCCAGGTTAGTGTAAGTCTGCTGCTGACAGTTTCCCGCACGCGACTGCATATTTTATAGTCTGATAACATTTACTTACAGTACTTTATTTTGCCACGCGAATTTCGATCACTTTATTTCGAGGTACACCCCATTGAGTATCCTGGCCCTGCATGGCCTTGACGCGTCGTGCCGAAACGTCGACGTGTGGCAGAATACAGTGCATGATATTGTCTGGAATGTTGTTTTCTTGATCTGATGGCGAAGTTCGTGGTGAAGTGTCCGGTTTCATTTTCGGTGGTGTCGTGCTCAGCCGTAGCCTCAATGGAGCCCAACACGTTCTCTAGCAGTTGATGGCTAAGTCAGCACATATTGTTTCTCTCTTCTGCCCT
This sequence comes from Ornithodoros turicata, assembly GCF_037126465.1. Taxonomy (NCBI): domain Eukaryota; kingdom Metazoa; phylum Arthropoda; class Arachnida; order Ixodida; family Argasidae; genus Ornithodoros; species Ornithodoros turicata. Next base: position 134,923,070 of record NC_088201.1, read on the forward strand.
TTCACATTAAGTATGCCAACTACTCGAAAGTATGTTCAATACCCGAAATTTTGGGGCAGCGTCGGTGGGGGACATACGACGCTGGCTCTATCTGGGTGTTGTAAGGAGCGGATCGACTTAGTAATCTAGCGGTTTGGGTCGAAAGCCACCACTGCAGGTCTTAGAGCACTCCCCCCCCCCCCCCCGACACGCACACAATATATATATAAAACTAAAGAAGGTAAGAAAGAGTCCTGCGCAATTGAACAACTGCCATCATCGTGTTTCGCTGGATTGAAAATAGTGCGGTGGTTTTGTGATGCCTTTCATCATCTGGCACCCGTTCGTTCTATGATGGAATTTATTCAGTAACACATTTTGACTGGTAACTGCAAAGCACGCTAAATACCGCTAAACAAAAGCGAAACGGTGAGAGCGGCAACATTTCCTTGAGTCTGAGGAAAGAAAAAAACACAGCTGGAACACGGAACGAAGTGGACGACACAGGATTCAAATCAGCGGGTTCAGAGAGTTTTATTATGATGGAGGCACAAAAATGAAAAGTAAGAAGTAGGTCCTCCAGGAGGAAAGGAGGGGCAAGCAGTTCGTCGCAAAGCGGAAGTTGACGACGACACACGCTCATCACAGAAGTCGTCGTCGAGTCTTCCAGCTGGTTCTTCTCAGGGTAAGGACAAACGGGAGAAGTCAGGTGGTTGACGTAGAGGAAGGTATAAGGAGCAGCAGGGAGCTACCCCCACCAAGAATACAAGCTCCATGAAGCTATGCAGAGACAACAGAAAACCCATACAAATATACGCAATGTGCAATGCAGGTGTTCGTTTTTCTTCCCTTAATTCTCTTAAAGGAGATTTGCAGATGAATAGCGCGAAAGGTTGTGATCTGTGCAATTTGTTTCCAAGAAGAAAACGTAAACAGGAGAAGGTATGATGCCACGTCACCGTTGACGTAATAAGGAGACCTCGTTCTGGTTCGCCGGTCAGTGGGGGTCAGCGCCTTGTCCCTTTGCCGCCATAAATCACTCTTGCCAGTTCTCCCGGAGAATTAGCGATAGAAGGAGCGGCCGAATCATGACCGAGCCAATACCAGTGCTTTTTCAGAACCCCGGTCAGCCGAGTAGCAGACGACAGCGGAGTAGCAGACAACATTTCGCTGGACCAATCAGCGAGCGTTCTCCTTGTAGCGTCAGCGCGAGGTTCCGGGCAGGTCACGAGCTGCTATTGCTCTCCACCGCCGTTGCGCACAGTCGCTTTTTGCAGCGTACTTTAAATTTAATTTCTGCGATAACTATGACTCTGTGGTGTCAATACCTCGCATGGTGCATCTTACTGGCCTACTTAACAGCTTTATATATATAAGAAAAACAGGGTGTTAAAAATGACTTCTGTGCTACTTTAATGAATCCCAGAAATATCGTTCAGTGGAATTGCCGAGGCCTGGTGACAAATATAGATGGTGTTCATGATATTTGTGACACACACAGTGTCGCCTGTATTTGCTTTCAGGAAACATATCTGAACTCCTGTAACCCTAATCCATCCAGACAATGGAATCTCTTTAAGGAGGACCGATTTGACGCAGCATGGGCTTCTGGAGGTGTCGCAATTCTGACACCTTCCTGCAAGACACCATTTCACTAAACACAACACTTCAGGCTGTCGCCATTCAGATTAGTTTAGATAATGTTATGTATGCTCTCTTTACCTTCCACCATCGGTAGCAGTTGAACAGAAACAAATAGAAGACATTTTAGACCAACTTCCCTCACTGTTCGATCTGCTTGGAGATTTCAGTGCACACAGCATATTGTGGGGAAGCAAAAAGAAAAAAAAAACGATCGTCATGGGAGAATAATGGAAAGAGTCCTCCTTGCAAGCCCTGTCTGCTTTCTTAATACGGGATTGCCAACATATGTAAACTCTGCATCAATGTCTTTTTCCGCAACAGACATCTTCTTGATCAGTTCTTCTCTTTTCCGCTGGATGTACTGGAGGGTTGAAAAGAATTCCCGAGTTACTGACCATTTTCTGTTCATTATTAAATTTCATGGTTACACTAACGACACAAGAACACGTTCACCAAGGTGAAAGTTACAAGAGGCAAATTGGGACATATTTGAAAGAGAAGCCAATTTCTGCTTTCCGTCTTCTGCTTTTCAGGAGTTGCATGTTGAGGATGCAAACAACTTGGTTACCCATACCGTTATAAATGCCGCTCAACAGTCCATGCCACAAACATCCGGCCGACTCCCCAAGCGCTGCAAGCCTTGGTGGACGAGCAATTGTGAAAGCACATGCAAAGAAAAAAACTACAGCAAGCCTATTTGCCTTCAGGAGAGTTCGAGTGAAAGCGCGTTGGACGCGAAGGCAAGCAAAGAAAGTCTTGGAGAAATTTCGTATCATCCTTAGCACTACTCCATCAAAAATAATATGGGACAGGCTGAAGACTATACAAGCTTCTGCGTACCATTGTCACAAATAAATGGTACAATGTGTCAAAGCATGGAGGAGCAGGCCAATGCCCTCGGGGAACATTTCCAACAAGTGTCAAGTTCATCCCATTACAGCAGAAATTTATTGAAAATTAAATCTAACCATCTGCTAAAGGGCAAACAATTGAGAGTGGGTCAGGTGACAAGCGTGGTTACAACTCACATTTTTCAATGGGGGAGCTGCAGAGTGCTCTGTCATCCGCTAAAATCTCAGCACCTGGACCTGATCGCATTGTGTACACCACGCTTAAAGGAGTACATAGCGCCGTCCAAAAAATGTCAGGTTAAGACGTCTGATGAAAGTGTGTGTGTCGTTTTACCCAACAGCGCGAAAGGTTTTGATGTGTGCAATTTGTTTCCAAGAAAAACAAACAAACAAAAAAAGCAGAAACTCACATAAACAGGGCTCCGCGCTTTCACCCTAACTTAAGGATGGAATAAAATTGAATTGAATTGAATGCGCGCTGTGTGTGAAGCAGCAGAAGCCCTTTCCCTTCCCCTCAGTATTCTTCAAATTGATTTGAAGCAGGCGTTTGACCAAGTACGGCATGAATATATTAGGGCAGTGCTAAGAAAACTGGAGATTATCTCTTCAACTGGGTAAAAATGTGCTATAAAGAGATCTGCACCAGAGTGTTAGTAAACGGCCATGCAGTTAAGCAGAGACGTACAGATTCACTCTTCGGTGAGGCAAGGCTGTCCTCTATCCCCTGTGCTGTTTGCCGCCTACATAGAACCTCTCTGTCGAATGATAATTGCCAATGACCGCATCAAGGGACTACATATCGGCGCTGAATCGGTGAAGCTTCTTTCTTATGCAGATGACGTTGCGATTGTGAGTGCCACAAAGAAAGTGTTAGAAGAACCGCTCAGTGTCGTCGACTCTTATTGCATGCACTCTGGTGCGAAGCTCAACCCTCGCAAAACACTTGAGAGTTGGATTGCGCCATGGGACCGTCGGAGTTCCTCGGCGTGCAATGGACTACAGTAGTAGAAAAATATCTGGGCGTTCCCTTCGACCTTCAGAAGCCTGTGGACCAACTGCGGAGCAAAAATATCAATGGATCCAGGGAAGCTTTGGTGCCTTGGCATGGACGTCATATCTCTTTATTTAACACCGCATACATATGCAATTCCTGCTTATATCCTGCCGTATTATACAGAGCTCAATGCAGTAGATACAACAATGTGATTATAAATAGGTACCACAGGCTATGTGCGACATTCAATTGGAACTCTGCGGACCTCTGGGTTATGGGCCCAGCACGCTTCCACTCTGCTGTCTGTTCTCTCCCTAATATGTATTGTCGCACTGCTGCACACTGGTTCAACGAAAGACCTAACGGAAAGCATAACACACGCATTGCCTCTGTTCAAGGAGATATCGTGCTCAGTTAATGACCGCGTCCTTGTACCCAGGCAAAAATCAGGAGTGGTTCCCGAATGGTCCCCAAGTGGTTCCATTTGCAGTTGAATGGTCCCAGATGGGTCCCCAAGTGGCGTTAGTGGTCCCATTCTGGCTTTAAGCGGGTTCCATTCTGGGCCCAGATGGGTGCCAAAGTGGTGTGTGGTTCCCACTCTGGCTTTGAACGGGTTCCATCCTGGGCTCAGATGGTTCCAGAAGTTCGAGCTGGAGCCTCACAGGTACAATTTTGTTCCCAGAATGGTCACTTGAGACTCCAAGTTGGGCAGCTTCCCCCTTTGAGATTTCATCTTGTCAACACTTGCCATATATCCTTCTGGTTTTGTTTGATCTATTACTCTGATCTATTTTAGCACATGCATGATCTCTTTTTATTGCTGCTTATCCAGGTGCGCGCGTCTGCGATCAAATATATGCTGTATCCCTGTAACTCCAATTCGAGCTCATATTCTCATCTGAAGGTGAATATCATAACATATTAGGTACCAGAGAAATGTAAAAAATACATCTCAACAACAACAAAAATTAAGCTAAATAACTAGAACAAAAACAACGAAAAAAGAAAAGAAAAGGTGACTGCAGAGGCTGATGCAATGTGAAGACGCTACGGCGGCTACAAATTCAAATTTCAAACGGCGAGAGGGAGAGGAGAGGGCGAGAGTGGCAGGTGGCATGGCATGAAACTCGCGAGTTCACTTGCGGACTAAAGTGAGGCGCTGCGAGCTTTTCGCGTCATCAAACGTCATGAAACGTCAGAATTTTTACGTCGAAGCGCGAGTTCTCAACCGTCACAAGCTCATTGGCTCCTTAGGCCGCTCCCCCGGTATGCGAGCGCTCATTGGTTGGTTTGAAATTATGAACTTTCCTTGGCGCGCTCAAGCCGGCGACCGTGTCAGGCTGTCGGCGGTGCCGGAGCAACTCCAGCAACTCGCCGCAAAGTTTCGAAATGTGTTGGGTGCAGCAGGGACGCAAGCAAAGCATCTACGCCGGTACCGCTTTGGATGGTTTTTAGTGTCCTTCCCTAACATGTTGTCGATACCGACTCTGAAAAACTCGGTGCCTCATGGATACTTCTGCAAGTCAACTGAGTGCTAGATAAGTGGAAGGCAGGTCTGCTTCGCTTGCTTGGTGCGACAACGCTTCAAGAAGGACGAATACTGTGTTTTTCCGCTACTCACTCGATGACAGGTAAGTCAGTTCCTATTCTATTTTGCCGCTTAGCATAACATAGCGCCGCACTTGTGGCATCTACGCAGCATTTTGGCAGGTAGAATTTTTGGTTTTCATGCTTCTGATTCCTATCTTTCTTGTTCAGGTATAAGCACTCAACTCATATCTGCTTCAGAATAGCATCTGCATGGATACAGTAGAATGGATATGACACTCAGAGTGGTTGGATCATCATTTTTCGGCATAGCAGCTTCACAATTTCCTTTGTGACGGATCAACCAGGCGCCTACACAAGCAGCAATATGGACAGGTTCTCTGTCATGCCGGACCTCTGAATGTGTGTGCGTGTGCAGCCAATATACTGTTGTTGTACTGTGAAATCTTCCACGTGAGACATGAGCTATCAGTGAATGCAAAGTTGCTTCGTCGTTTAATTCGAACTTCAGAAACGAATGTTCATCATGTTCGTGTTGTGCACAGCTACAGCAGACTTCATATTTGTGCTTTGGAAATACCTATCCCGGAAAATAAAGCACTTTGTGTAACAGAAACAGCCAACGCTTCCACATTTTGTTATTTATTTCACTCGACGCGAACGGAGATCCACAACCACCCAGAACTGCCCCGAACCGCCAAAGCGGGGGAGAGGGAGAAAACAGACGGGAAAGGGAAAGCCTCGCCAGCGTCACAGGTCACCCAGGGAGACAAAAAAAGGCAAAGCAAAAAGCTACTCAACCGACGTCCAACGATTGGCCCAACGCTTGAGGTCACGTGAGTTTTTCCCAACAATAGAATTATACTACACGTTCATTCCCCGCATGACTTGGACGCGTCGCAGCAAGTTGGTTTTGTCTTCAGTTGCCGTCGCAAGGATGGTGTATCTCCCGTGCACTATTTATGTGTGTTTCAGTCCGCTTTGTAAGACAATGCGATGACAATGGTTCCTGTGCAACACATTGTCGATTTTCCGGAAGAGTTTTGACGCCAAGAAGACCTAAACGGCGTAGGGGCAAGAGCGCACTGTGAAACGCCAATCGGACTGCACATCGCGAATGTTTGCAGGTATGAGTGATGACCGTGATGTTTCGATTACTACTAAATAGATGTTTCATTTTAGAAACTTAGGAGGAACTTGAAGAGAAACAGGATAAGAAGATTCCGAACGTACGTTGAAGAGGAAGGGGGCGTCGCGACCTGCACGGAAAATAGGAGTGTCATGTGTCATCTTCTCTGAGAAAATACAAGACGTGAGGTGACCAACGAACGAAAGCTCCCTGTGGTCCGTGAGCGAATCGCAGAGTCGGGCATGTGCTTTGTCGACACAGTGAGTCATCAGACTTATACTACGTGGTATGTACATGTAGATATGTATTGATTATTTATTTCTGCTCAGTGTATGCTTTTAGCAGAATAAACGGTATTTACTTGAGCAATATGTGCATTTCTACGCATTATTTTCGGTCATGCATTCAGTGGTCCCAGCTGCTAAGTGGCCGTATCCTGGACCACTTAGCAGAGGGGACCACTGGATGAATCAACTGGAAGGGACCACTGGTTCCACTTCATGTGGGACCATCGTGAAGCTGGTTCCACTTTCAACTGGTCCCAGTCACTAAGTGGGACACACTCAAAGTGGGACCTGTTCAATAAACCACTTTGAAGTGGTCCCACTCCAGAGTGGTCCCATTCTGAAGTGGTTTAACGAACTGGTCCCCATGGGACCACTTGGCAAGTGGGACCAGAGTGGGACCATTACCAGGATGGGACCAGAGTGGGACAAGTTCGTTAAACCATTTTGAAATGGTCCCATTCCAGATTTCTGCCTGGGTATGGATGAAGTCGAGGTATTGAGATGGCCTTTAGTAAAAAGACCTATTAGCAGAGCGTGGTTTCGATCCACGGACCTCTGGGTTATGGGCCCAGCACGCTTCCACTGCGCCACTCTGCTGTCTGTTCTCTCCCTAATATGTATTGTCACACTGCTGCACACTGGTTCAACGAAAGACCTAACGGAAAGCATCACACACGCATTGCCTCTGTTCAAGGAGATATCGTACTCAGTTAATGACCGCGTCCTTGTATGTATGAAGTCGAGATATTGAGATGGCCTTTAGTTAAAAGACCTATTAGCAGAGCGTGGTTTCGATCCACGGACCTCTGGGTTATGGGCCCAGCACGCTTCCACTGCGCCACTCTGATGTCTGTTCTCTCTCTAATATGTATTGTCACACTGCTGCACACTGGTTCAACGAAAGACCTAACGGAAAGCATAACACACACATTGCCTCTGTTCAAGGAGATATCGTGCTCAGTTAATGACCGCGTCCTTGTATGTATGAAGTCGAGATACTGAGATGGCCTTTAGTTAAGAGACCTAGTAGCAGAGAGTGGTTTCGATCCACGGACCTCTGGGTTATGGGCCTAGCACGCTTCCACTGCGCCACTCTGCTGTCAGTTCTCTCCCTAATATGTATTGTCACACTGCTGCACACTGGTTCAACGAAAGACCTAACGGAAAGCATCACACACGCATTGCCTCTGTTCAAGGAGATATCGTGCTCAGTTAATGACCGTGTCCTTGTATGTATGAAGCCGAGATATTGAGATGGCCTTTAGTAAAAAGACCTATTAGCAGAGCGTGGTTTCGATCCACGGACCTCTGGGTTATGGGCCCAGCACGCTTCCACTGCGCCACTCTGCTGTCAGTTCTCTCCCTAATATGTATTGTCACACTGCTGCACACTGGTTCAACGAAAGACCTAACGGAAAGCATAACACACGCATTGCCTCTGTTCAAGGAGATATCGTGCTCAGTTAATGACCGCGTCCTTGTATGTATGAAGTCGAGATATTGAGATGGCCTTTAGTTAAAAGACCTATTAGCGAGCGTGGTTTCGATAAACGGACCTCTGGGTTATGGGGCCAGCGCGCTTCCACTGCGCCACTCTGCTGTCTGTTCTCTCCCTAATATGTATTGTCACACTGCTGCACACTGGTTCAACGAAAGACCTAACGGAAAGCATAACACACACATTGCCTCTGTTCAAGGAGATATCGTGCTCAGTTAATGACCGCGTCCTTGTATGTATGAACTCGAGATATTGAGATGGCCTTTAGTTAAGAGACCTATTAGCAGAGCGTGGTTTCGATCCACGGACCTCTGGGTTATGGGCCTAGCACGCTTCCACTGCGCCACTCTGCTGTCAGTTCTCTCCCTAATATGTATTGTCACACTGCTGCACACTGGTTCAACGAAAGACCTAACGGAAAGCATAACACACGCATTGCCTCTGTTCAAGGAGATATCGTGCTCAGTTAATGACCGCGTCCTTGTATGTATGAAGTCGAGATATTGAGATGGCCTTTAGTAAAAAGACCTATTAGCAGAGCGTGATTTCGATCCACGGACCTCTGGGTTATGGGGCCAGCGCGCTTCCACTGCGCCACTCTGCTTTTTTTTCTCCACCTTTTATTAACAAAACACACAAGTACACACAAGTACAGGTACGTCACACGGTTGCAGCGCCGTGGGCCATTACAAAACGTCTAAAGAGAAAACTGAATACCTTTTGAATTTGTACATACGATTTTACAAGTACGTAAGGGCATCAGACAACGTTTCTAACCAATCTGGAAGCTCTAAACATCGCATAAGGCACAGCTTAAGTTGAGATATTTCTATCTTAAAGTATTTCATAGGAGGCATTAACGGTTCTTCGTTCCTGTTAGCCATAGGAAGTTTCCACAGACAGTACAAGGCTGTAAGCATGGCAATATCGTACCTGACTGTTTCCCTCGGGTGTAATGGGAGAAACCGTATGGTGTGTGGGTTAAGCCGAAGTCGAGTTTTGAAAACTTTATACTGGAGATCGTCCCAGAAGAACTGGGCTTCTGTGCAGTCTAAGAAAAGGTGATCATGCGTTTCAGGAACTTTGCAGAACCTGCAGTCTGCAGACCAGGGCACGTATATGCCCTTCTGCGCGAGCCATGCCTTGGCAGGTAGTGTTGACGTATGAAGTTTGTAAAAGAATGTCTTCATGTTTGGTTTGATTGGCATCCTTTGGACTCGAACCAAAACATCCCTGCCTGGCCAAGTGGATGGAATATCTCGATAGACAGGCACAGGGAACAATGTATCGATCAAGTGGGCCGCCAGCGTTTTCTTGTTGACAGACAAGAGGTATTCAAGGGTAAACCTGGCTTTCAAAAACAGCATGCACTCAACGACCTGCTTGAAAAAGCCTGTTAACCGCATCGTTCCCTCTGTGAACGTGACGTGTAACTCCGGGATGTAGTTATATGCAAGAATGCGTTTTACTCCCTCGAGAACTGGATGCAGCTCCTCACGAATAAACCAGAGTCTCATGACCAGTTGTTTTACAAAGAGGTGCTGTAGGCCGAGGCCTCCATCACGAAGTTTTCGAAAAAGATAGTCGCGACGCATCCTCTCAAATGAAGAGTACCAGATTGTGGTGGCAAAAATCCTGTGACAGGCGTGCACTTCTTTGCGCGGGCATTGCAAGACTTGCAAAAGGTAAACCAATTTAGCGGCTAGAAACACGTTGCATACTGTCGCTCGCTGAAAAATTGAAAGGTCTTTCTTCCTCCAGATGAAAGCGTGTTTCCTTGTGTTGTCGAGCCTCTGGGACCACATTCTACTCGGGTTCCTGGTTTCTTGCAACGGGACACCAAGATAACGAGGGCTTTGTTCGTGCCACGGAATTCCGCAAAAAGCTTCAGGTGTTGTCGCCCAGTGGCCGCACCAAACGCCCAAGGACTTCTCTTTGTTTACACGCGCTCCAGACGCTTGGCCAAACAAATCAACTTGTTCCATGACATTCACTACGCTAGGTTTGTCCTTGACAAGGAATGCAAGATCATCAGCATATGCGGCCACCTTGATCACAGTACCGGCCAGTTCGAACCCGTGGATATCATTCAGACGGCCACTCTGCTGTCAGTTCTCTCCCTAATATGTATTGTCACACTGCTGCACACTGGTTCAACGAAACACCTAACGGAAAGCATCACACACGCATTGCCTCTGTTCAAGGAGATATCGTACTCAGTTAATGACCGCGTCCTTGTATGTATGAAGTCGAGATATTGAGATGGCCTTTAGTTAAAAGACCTATTAGCAGAGCGTGGTATCGATCCACGGGCCTCTGGGTTATGGGCCCAGCACGCTTCCACTGCGCCACTCTGCTTTTTTTTTCTTTTCCACCTTTATTTTTCAGAGCTTACTACTCTGAGTCACGTCGACTCAATACCTCACAATACCATACACAATACGACAAAATCACAGAGAGAGAATACGATGTTTCTCCTCTATACCGGACACGTTAATAACACAATTTCTACAAAACATTCAGCCTTTCGCAGACTGTATCTAACCACTCAGGCACTTCTAAGAGCTGAGTACAAGCTAACTTTACCTGCAGTAGTTCGGCTTTGAAATATTTCATAGGAGGACACAAGGGCTCTTCGTTCCTATCGGCCATACGAAGCTTCCACAAACAGTACATGGCAACAAGAAGAACGATATTGTATCTCACATTTTCACCGGGGCGTAATGGGAGGAAGCGGATAGTGTGAGGATTAAGCGAAAGACGGCGCTTAAGGACTTTGAACTGTAAGTCATCCCAAAAGAATAAAGCTTCTGTGCAGTCCAGAAAAAGGTGATCGACAGTCTCGGGCGTGTTGCAAAATCTGCAATTCACGGACCACGGAACATAGAATCCCTTTTGTTGAAGCCAAGCTTTCACGGGCAGTGTGGACGTGTGTAATTTAAAGAAAAATGACTTCATGTTGGGCTTGACCGGCATCTTCCTGACTCTGCACAATACATCCGTGCCGTGCCATCCGGAGGGGATTTGACGGTAGATGGGCACAGGAAAGAGTACATCGAGAAGATGAGCTACCAACGTTTTCTTGGCGACAGAAAAGAGGTACTCTAAGCTGAATCTAGCCTTCAAGAAGTTTAGGCTCTCGACAACCTCTTTGTAGAACCCGCTTAAGCGTAGACTTTCTTCGTGAAACCCAACATATATATCGGGAATGTAGTTGTACGCAAGGGCCCGCTTGATGGTTTCCAGAATCGGGTGTGAACTCTGCCTATAAAAAAACAGTCTCATGACGAGTTGCTTGATGTAGAGATGCTGTAAGCCTAGTCCGCCGTCCTTGACTTTCTTGAACAGGTTTTGTCTTCGCATCCTTTCGAACGTTGAACACCATATTGTGGTGGCAAATATGCGATGACAACGATGTATAATTTTGCGGGAGCATTGCAGAACTTGCAAGAGATAAATCAGCTTAGCGGCCAGAAAAACATTGCACACAGAAGCTCGTTGAAACATTGAGATATCTTGTTTTTTCCAGGTCGAAGCATGTGTCCTAATGTTTTGTAATCGCTCCGACCACAAGGAGGTCGTGTTACAACTTTTGTCTAACGGGACCCCAAGGTAGCAAGGACCACGGGTTTGCCACTGAACGCCACAAAAGAATTCCGGGGCTGTTCCCCATTGACCGCACCATATCCCCAGAGATTTGTCCTTGTTTAGACGTGCCCCAGAGACTTGACCAAACATATGAAGTCCGTGAATAACTTTGACGACACTTGGCTTGTCTGTCACGAGAAACGCAAGGTCATCCGCGTACGCCACGACCTTCACCACAGCATCGCGAAGCTCGAAACCACGTATGTCATCACGAGAGATGATACGCTGGCATAACGGCTCAAGGTATAGATCAAATAGTAGGGACGACATGGGACAGCCTTGTCGTACTGAAGCTCGAAGGGGCACTGGCGCGGTAAGAGTGCCGTTAATTACCAGGCTCGTTGCAACCTGTTCATAGCACAACTTGATTCGGCTTACGAACTTGTCTCCCATGTTGACGTAATGCAAGAGCGAAAACAAATAATCGTGACACACCCGATCAAAAGCCTTAGAGAGGTCCACTTGCAGCAGGGCTACATGACTTCCTTCAAGTCGACACCAGTCTAGAACTGAGCGGACAACATGGATGTTTGTTTGTATGGTCCTGTTCCTGATTGCGCATGTCTGATGATCGCCAACAAGTTGTGTCACCACAAGCTGGAGCCTGGCAGCAAGTACTTTGGCATACACCTTATAGTCCACATTACAGAGTGTGATAGGCCGATAATCGGTCACCTTGGGTAACCGTGTCTCCGCCACTTTTTTGGGTATGAGCACAGTATGGAACCTTCGAAAACTGTGCGAGAAGATCCTGTTAGTCTCAGCTTCCGCGTAGACGCATTGTAGAATGGGCACCAGCAGGTCCACGTACCGCTTGTAGAACTCAGCTCCCAAGCCATCAGGTCCAGGAGAACGGTTAAAATTCAAACTCTGTATTGCAGAATGGATTTCCGCCTCTGTAATTTCAGCGTCCAGGACATCTTTCTCTTGCTCGTTTAACTTGGGCATATGAGAGAGAAACGACTGGATCAAATCGTCGTCCACCGTGGCAGTTGGCCTCCCAAACAGGTTCTCATAGTAGTCAACAAATATTTGTTTCATGCGTTCAAGGTCTGTGACAACATGTCCTTGGTCCACCAACCGCGTGATGAGTCGAGAGCCGGTGTGCTTACGCTCTCCTGCAGCATGACTTTTAGACGCGGTCATATCCGGCAAAAACCTCTTCGTTCTCGATCGTACCCTCGCGCCTTCATACCGGTTGTTGTTGAAAAGTTCAAGACGGAGACGAATCTCATTTAAATCTTCCAAGAACGTCCCAGGGTTATCTGCTTCCAGTCTTGTGAGTTCTTGTTGTGCTTCCTTTAACATATTCTCTTCATACATTTCTAGGTAGGCTAGCACGTTACTTCTCTCTATTGCAAAGGCTCTCACGTCTTGTTTGAATGTTTCCCATTTAGCAGCCCAATTTCGCGGGTCATGTTGAAGCCGTGAAAGATTGGCCACCACGCGCTCATCAAAAACTGGATCTTGGAGCAACCTAACGTTCATCTTCCACAACTTCCACGACCTGGGGCTGCCCAGCCTAGGAGGGCGACACCCAATAGCGACCTGCTTTCAGTTCTCTCCCTAATATGTATTGTCACACTGCTGCACACTGGTTCAACGAAAGACCTAACGGAAAGCATAACACACGCATTGCCTCTGTTCAAGGAGATATCGTGCTCAGTTAATGACCGCGTCCTTGTATGCATGAAGTCGAGATATTGAGATGGCCTTTAGTTAAAAGACCTATTAGCGAGCGTGGTTTCGATAAACGGACCTCTGGGTTATGGGGCCAGCGCGCTTCCATTGCGCCACTCTGCTGTCTGTTCTCTTCCTAATATGTATTGTCACACTGCTGCACACTGGTTCAACGAAAGACCTAACGGAAAGCATAACACACGCATTGCCTCTGTTCAAGGAGATATCGTGCTCAGTTAATGACCGCGTCCTTGTATGTATGAAGTCGAGATATTGAGATGGCCTTTAGTTAAAAGACCTATTAGCGAGCGTGGTTTCGATAAACGGACCTCTGGGTTATGGGGCCAGCGCGCTTCCATTGCGCCACTCTGCTGTCTGTTCTCTCCCTAATATGTATTGTCACACTGCTGCACACTGGTTCAACGAAAGACCTAACGGAAAGCATAACACACGCATTGCCTCTGTTCAAGGAGATATCGTGCTCAGTTAATGACCGCGTCCTTGTATGTATGAAGTCGAGATATTGAGATGGCCTTTAGTTAAAAGACCTATTAGCAGAGCGTGGTTTCGATCCACGGACCTCTGGGTTATGGGCCCAGCACGCTTCCACTGCGCCACTCCACTGTCTGTTCTCTCTCTAATATGTATTGTCACACTGCTGCACACTGGTTCAACGAAAGACCTAACGGAAAGCATAACACACACATTGCCTCTGTTCAAGGAGATATCGTGCTCAGTTAATGACCGCGTCCTTGTATGTATGAAGTCGAGATATTGAGATGGCTTTTAGTTAAGAGACCTATTAGCAAAGCGTGGTTTCGATCCACGGACCTCTGGGTTATGGGCCCAGCACGCTTCCACAGCGCCACTCTGCTTTTTTTTCTCCACCTTTTATTAACAAAACACACAAGTACACACAAGTACAGGTACGTCACACGGTTGCAGCGCCGTGGGCCATTACAAAACGTCTAAAGAGAAAACTGAATACCTTTTGAATTTGTACATACGATTTTACAAGTACGTAAGGGCATCAGACAACGTTTCTAACCAATCTGGAAGCTCTAAACATCGCATAAGGCACAGCTTAAGTTGAGATATTTCTATCTTAAAGTATTTCATAGGAGGCATTAACGGTTCTTCGTTCCTGTTAGCCATAGGAAGTTTCCACAGACAGTACAAGGCTGTAAGCATGACAATATCGTACCTGACTGTTTCCCTCGGGTGTAATGGGAGAAACCGTATGGTGTGTGGGTTAAGCCGAAGTCGAGTTTTGAAAACTTTATACTGGAGATCGTCCCAGAAGAACTGGGCTTCTGTGCAGTCTAAGAAAAGGTGATCATGCGTTTCAGGAACTTTGCAGAACCTGCAGTCTGCAGACCAGGGCACGTATATGCCCTTCTGCGCGAGCCATGCCTTGGCAGGTAGTGTTGACGTATGAAGTTTGTAAAAGAATGTCTTCATGTTTGGTTTGATTGGCATCCTTTGGACTCGAACCAAAACATCCCTGCCTGGCCAAGTGGATGGAATATCTCGATAGACAGGCACAGGGAACAATGTATCGATCAAGTGGGCCGCCAGCGTTTTCTTGTTGACAGACAAGAGGTATTCAAGGGTAAACCTGGCTTTCAAAAACAGCATGCACTCAACGACCTGCTTGAAAAAGCCTGTTAACCGCATCGTTCCCTCTGTGAACGTGACGTGTAACTCCGGGATGTAGTTATATGCAAGAATGCGTTTTACTCCCTCGAGAACTGGATGCAGCTCCTCACGAATAAACCAGAGTCTCATGACCAGTTGTTTTACAAAGAGGTGCTGTAGGCCGAGGCCTCCATCACGAAGTTTTCGAAAAAGATAGTCGCGACGCATCCTCTCAAATGAAGAGTACCAGATTGTGGTGGCAAAAATCCTGTGACAGGCGTGCACTTCTTTGCGCGGGCATTGCAAGACTTGCAAAAGGTAAACCAATTTAGCGGCTAGAAACACGTTGCATACTGTCGCTCGCTGAAAAATTGAAAGGTCTTTCTTCCTCCAGATGAAAGCGTGTTTCCTTGTGTTGTCGAGCCTCTGGGACCACATTCTACTCGGGTTCCTGGTTTCTTGCAACGGGACACCAAGATAACGAGGGCTTTGTTCCTGCCACGGAATTCCGCAAAAAGCTTCAGGTGTTGTCGCCCAGTGGCCACACCAAACGCCTAAGGACTTCTCTTTGTTTACACGCGCTCCAGACGCTTGGCCAAACAAATCAACTTGTTCCATGACATTCACTACGCTAGGTTTGTCCTTGACAAGGAATGCAAGATCATCAGCATATGCGGCCACCTAGATCACAGTACCGGCCAGTTCGAACCCGTGGATATCATTCAGACGGCCACTCTGCTGTCAGTTCTCTCCCTAATATGTATTGTCACACTGCTGCACGCTGGTTCAACGAAAGACCTAACGGAAAGCATCACACACGCATTGCCTCTGTTCAAGGAGATATCGTGCTCAGTTAATGACCGTGTCCTTGTATGTATGAAGCCGAGATATTGAGATGGCCTTTAGTAAAAAGACCTATTAGCAGAGCGTGGTTTCGATCCACGGACCTCTGGGTTATGGGCCCAGCACGCTTCCACTGCGCCACTCTGCTGTCAGCTCTCTCCCTAATATGTATTGTCACACTGCTGCACACTGGTTCAACGAAAGACCTAACGGAAAGCATCACACACGCATTGCCTCTGTTCAAGGAGATATCGTGCTCAGTTAATGACCGTGTCCTTGTATGTATGAAGCCGAGATATTGAGATGGCCTTTAGTAAAAAGACCTATTAGCAGAGCGTGGTTTCGATCCACGGACCTCTGGGTTATGGGCCCAGCACGCTTCCACTGCGCCACTCTGCTGTCAGTTCTCTCCCTAATATGTATTGTCTCACTGCTGCACACTGGTTCAACGAAAGACCTAACGGAAAGCATAACACACGCATTGCCTCTGTTCAAGGAGATATCCTGCTCAGTTAATGACCGCGTCCTTGTATGTATGAAGTCGAGATATTGAGATGGCCTTTAGTTAAAAGACCTATTAGCGAGCGTGGTTTCGATAAACGGACCTCTGGGTTATGGGGCAAGCGCGCTTCCACTGCTGTCTGTTCTCTCCCTAATATGTATTGTCACACTGCTGCACACTGGTTCAACGAAAGACCTAACGGAAAGCATAACACACGCATTGCCTCTGTTCAAGGAGATATCGTGCTCAGTTAATGACCGCGTCCTTGTATGTATGAAGTCGAGATATTGAGATGGCCTTTAGTTAAAAGACCTATTAGCAGAGCGTGGTTTCGATCCACGGACCTCTGGGTTATGGGCCCAGCACGCTTCCACTGCGCCACTCTGCTTTTTTTTCTTTTCTACCTTTTATTAACAAAACACACAAGTGCACACAACTACAGGTACGTCACACGGTCGCAACGCCGTGGGCCATTACAAAACGTCTAAAGAGGAAACTGAAGACCTTTTGAATTTGTACATACGATTTTACAAGTACGTAAAGGCATCAGACAACGTTTCTAACCAATCTGGCAGCTCTACACATCGCATAAGGCACAGCTTAAGGTGAGATATTTCTATCTTAAAGTATTTCATAGGAGGCATTAACGGTTCTTCGTTCCTGTCAGCCATACGAAGTTTCCACAGACAGTACAAGGCTATAAGCATGGCAATATCGTACCTGACTGTTTCCCTCGGGTGTAATGGGAGAAACCGTATGGTGTGTGGGTTAAGCCGAAGTCGAGTTTTGAAAACTTTATACTGGAGATCGTCCCAGAAGAACTGGGCTTCTGTTCAGTCTAAGAAAAGGTGATCATGCGCTTCAGGAACTTTGCAGAACCTGCAGTCTGTCGACCAGGGCACGTTTATGCCCTTCTGCGCGAGCCATGCCTTGACAGGTAGTGTTGACGTATGAAGTTTGTAAAAGAATGTCTTCATGTTTGGTTTGATTGGCATCCTTTGGACTCGAACCAAAACATCCCTGCCTGGCCAAGTGGGTGGAATATCTCGATAGACAGGCACAGGGAACAATGTATCGATCAATTGGGCCGCCAGCGTTTTCTTGTTGACAGACAAGAGGTATTCAAGGGTAAACCTGGCTTTCAAAAACAGCATGCACTCAACGACCTCCTTGAAAAAGCCTGTTAACCGCATCGTTCCCTCTGTGAACGTGACGTGTAACTCCGGGATGTAATTATATGTAAGGATGCGTTTCACTCCCTCGAGAACTGGATGCAGCTCCTCACGAATAAACCAGTGTCTCATGACCAGTTGTTTGACAAAGAGGTGCTGTAGGCCGAGGCCCCCATCACGAAGTTTTCGAAAAAGATAGTCGCGACGCATCCTCTCAAATGTAGAGCACCAGATTGTGGTGGCAAAAATCCTGTGACAGGCGTGCACTACTTTGCGCGGGCATTGCAAGACTTGCAAAAGGTAAACCAGTTTAGCAGCTAGAAACACGTTGCATACTGTCGCTCGCTGAAAAATTGAAAGGTCTTTCTTCCTCCAGATGAAAGCGTGTTTCCTTATGTTGTCGAGCCTCTGGGACCACATTCTACTCGGGTTCCTGGTTTCTTGCAACGGGACACCAAGATAACGAGGGTTTTGTTCCTGCCCGCCACTCTGCTGTCTGTTCTCTCCATAATATGTATTGTCACACTGCTGCACACTGGTTCAACGAAAGACCTAACGGAAAGCATAACACACGCATTGCCTCTGTTCAAGGAGATATCGTGCTCAGTTAATGACCGCGTCCTTGTGTGTATGAAGCCGAGATATTGAGATGGCCTTTAGTAAAAAGACCTATTAGCAGAGCGTGGTTTCGACCCACAGACCTCTGGGTTATGGGCCCAGCACGCTTCCACTGCGCCACTCTGCTTTTTTTTTTTTCCACCAGGTAATAACGTTTATTTACAAACATTAAAATAAGCTATGACTGTACAGTGTTAATGAGTGATGTATGATGAATGAATGATGCACACCGTAGCATCCAAATACACAGAATACAAAAAAATACATGGTACACACACAGGTTA
The DNA here is from genome assembly GCF_037126465.1 of Ornithodoros turicata. Classification (NCBI taxonomy): domain Eukaryota; kingdom Metazoa; phylum Arthropoda; class Arachnida; order Ixodida; family Argasidae; genus Ornithodoros; species Ornithodoros turicata. The sequence continues at coordinate 134,941,385 of NC_088201.1, forward strand.
CACAGGTCACATACAGAGAGTAACAATTTACATACACACAGGATAGAAAAAAATACATGGTACACAACGCACAGGTTAAACACGTCCCACACAGAGATTAATAATTTACATAGAGGACAGCGATTCACACAGATGCTCTAACCACGGTGGTGCTTCCAAATGCTGCATGCAGCATAGCTTCAGCTGCGTTATTTCTACTTTAAAATACTGCATGGGCGACGCCAATGGCTCTTCATTTCTGTCTGCCATACGCAGCTTCCACAAGCAATACATAGCTATCAGCATGATAATATCGTAGCGTATATCTTCATTCGGATGTAAAGGTAGGAATCTGATTGTATGTGGGTTCAGAGAGAGGCGTTTATTCAGTACTTTAATCTGTATGTCGTCCCAGAAAAACTGTGCTTCCGTACAATCAAGAAAGATGTGGTCAACGGTTTCACGGACTTTGCAAAACCTGCAGTTGGCAGACCATGGAACATATATGCCTTTCTGTTCCAACCATGCTTTCACAGAGAGCGTTGATGTATGAAGCTTGAAAAAGAATGTTTTCATATTCGGCTTTATGTGCATGCGTTTGACCCTGTGTAAAACGTCCGCTCCAGGCCACTCAGACGGAATTTGCCTGTAAATTGGCACGGGAAACAAGGTATCTATCAAATGGGCTGCCAACACTTTCTTTGAAACCGAAAAGAGGTAATCTGGGGTAAACCTGACTTTTAGAAAGTTGACGCAGTCCACGACCTCCTGATAAAACCCTGTCAACTGCAAGCCATGCTCGTGGAAGCCAACATATATATCAGGCATATAGTTGTAGGCTACTGCTCTCTTCACGGCGTCTAATAGGGGGTGCACAGACTGCCTATAAAACCAGAGTCTCATGATTAGCTGCTTTACAAACAAGTGCTGTAGACCTAAACCTCCATCCTTGACTTTCTTGAAAAGGTTTTCTCGGCGCATTCTTTCAAATGTTGAGCACCATATCGTGGTGGCAAACACGCGATGGCATGCATGTACGATTTTACGGGAACACTGAAGTACTTGCAAAATGTATACCATTTTCGCCACCAAAAACACATTGCAAACTGAAGCCCGCTGGAATATTGACAGTTCCTTGCCTCTCCAAGTGAATGCATGCTTTTTCATCTTATCAATTCTTTCTGACCACATCCTGTTTGTGTTTCTACTTGCGTGTAATGGCACCCCCAGGTAGTCCGGGTTGCTCGTCTGCCACTTGATATCGCAAAATATTTCTGGAGTTGAACCCCAAAGCCCACACCATACTCCTAAAGACTTCTCTTTGTTTACTTGAGCTCCAGAAGCTGCACAAAACAAGTCGACCTGCTCCATTATTTTTTCGACACTTCTCTTATCTTTCACCAAGAACGCAACGTCATCCGCATACGCCACAACTTTAACTTCAACACCGCCCAGCTGAAAGCCATGAACGTCATACTGACAGATTACGTGTCTACACAACGGTTCTAAGTACAAATCGAAAAGTAAAGGCGATAAAGGACAACCTTGCTGGACCGAAGCTCCAAGCGCAATCGGGGTGGCAATGAATCTATTCACCACAAGGCTCGTTGCAACTAGTTTGTAGCACAACTGGATGCGATTTACAAACCTATCTCCCATGTTGACATGACGCAGCAATGCGAACAGGTATGTATGACAAACTCTATCGAAAGCTTTCGAAAGATCCAACTGTAGCATCGCCACATGCCCACCCTCATATCTGCACCAGTCCAGCACCGTACGAACTATATGTGTATTGGTTTGTATTCTTCTATTCTTGATGGCACACGTTTGATGTTCCCCTACTAGATGGGGCAACACAAATTGCAGACGTGCAGCAAGCACTTTAGCGAAAATTTTGTAGTCCACATTGCAGAGGGTAATAGGCCTATAGTCAGTCACTTTCGGAGTGGACCCCTCAGCTATTTTCTTCGGGATTAATACAGTGTGCGACCTCCGAAAACTAAGAGAAAAAATGCCCTTTTCCTCCGCTTCTGCATAAAGATTGCGCCACTCTGCTGCCTGTTCTCTCCCTAATATGTATTGTCACACTGCTGCACACTGGTTCAACGAAAGAACTAACGGAAAGCATAAGACACGCATTGCCTCTGTTCAAGGAGATATCGTGCTCAGTTAATGACCGCGTCCTTGTATGTATGAAGTCGAGATATTGAGATGGCCTATAGTAAAAAGACCTATTAGCAGAGCGTGGTTTCGATCCACGGACCTCTGGGTTATGGGCCCAGCACGCTTCCACTGCGCCACTCTGCTGTCAGTTCTCCCCCTAATATGTATTGTCACACTGCTGCACACTGGTTCAACGAAAGACCTAACGGAAAGCATAACACACGCATTGCCTCTGTTCAAGGAGATAACGTGCTCGGTTAATGACCGCGTCCTTGTATGTATGAAGTCGAGATATTGAGATGGCCTTTAGTTAAAAGACCTATTAGCAGAGCGTGGTTTCGATCCACGGACCTCTGGGTTATGGGCCCAGCACGCTCCCACTGCGCCACTCTGCTTTTTTTTTCCCACCAGGTACTCACGTTTATTTACAAACATTAAAATAAGCTATGACTGTACAGTGTTAATGAGTGATGTATGATGAATGAATGATGCACACCGTAGCATCCAAATACACAGGATACAAAAAAAAAAATACATTGGGTTATGGGCCCAGCACGCTTCCACTGCGCCACTCTGCTGTCTTTTTTTTTTTTTTCAACATTTCTTTTATTATGGCTATGAGATATATACAAACATGATATTATGCTAGACGACAAGCTAGATTACACTTGCAGAAAGGTCTCCCGGCTCGGAAGCAACCTTTGCACACATGAAGTTAACCACTTGGGCACAACGCCCCTATGTTGGGCCATCGCATACATTTCACTGATTTCCTGTTTAAAAAGGCACATTGGTGGGCTAAGTGGCTCCTCATTCCTGTCTAGTAATCTCACCTTCCATATACAAAACATGGAAATGATACACACAATATCATCACGGTTGTTTTCTGTTAGTCCATTTGGTAAAAACCTCATCGTATAGGGGTCCAACCGAATGTACCGTTTTAAATTAACGCTGAGCTCATCCCAAAAGAAAAGCGCTTCCGTACAATCCAAGAAAATGTGTTCGATTGTTTCAGGCGTATTACAGAACCTACAGTTCGTTGTCCAGGGTACAAAAATCCCTTTTTGATCCAACCATACTTTAACGGGGAGGGTTCTTGTGTGTACTTTGAAGAAGAAAGTCTTGATTTGCGGCCTGATTGGCATCTTTCGGATGCGACACAATATGTCCTGATCTCCACTGGCACATGATACTGGCCTATAAACAGGCACGGGGAACAGTGTATCGATCAAATCATGACACAGTTTCTTGCGGTGTACACTAAAAACATATTCTGGTGAAAATCTAACAAGAAGAAATCGAATGCTTTCTACAACTTCGGCGTAAAATTCCGTGACAGGATACGTGCAGTTTACTGTGGCAACCGTTATATCGGCCAAGTGCACACTTCCAACAGACTGCAACACTGTTCTCAACAAAGGGGGATTGCATTTCCTATAGAAGAACAATCGCATCACTAGTTTGGTGACAAATAGATGTCGTAATCCGAGTCCACCTTTCATGACACTGTGGAACAGATTGTCCCTTCGCATGCACTCAAACCCCGACATCCATACATAGGTTGCAAACAATCTATGAAACTTCTGAATGTTCTTGCGCGAAAGTTGTATCACTTGAAGCAAGTACAGCAGTTTAGAAACAAGGAACACATTGCACACTGAAGCTCTTTGAAAAATTGACAATCTTCTTTGTTTCCAGCCTTGAACCCTCTTCTCCATCTGTCTTCGTTGTTCATCCCACACCTGGTTTGTGTTCCGGGTCTTATCCAAGGGTACTCCTAGATACTCTGCAGGCATCTTCTGCCACCTGATCCCTTCAAATCGTTCTGGTGTGGACCCCCATTCACCAACCCATATCCCTAACGACTTTGTCTTGTTGAGATCCGCCCCAGATCTTTCACAAAACTGATCTATACACTGTAACACATTTTTCACGCTCGGTTTGTCCCTAGCAAAAAAGGCAATATCGTCAGCGTAGGCTAATATCTTCACATGCGAGTCGCCGAGCACAACTCCTGTGATACTATTATTCTGAATAACACTTTGACACAAGTATTCCACGTATATGTTGAATAAGGCAGGCGACAAGGGACACCCTTGTCTGACAGATGACATCAACGGTATTGCATCTGTGCACAGGTTGTTCACTAGCACTGTAGTTTCCACATTCTGGTAACACAGTTTCACTTTTTGTAAAAAGGAGGGTCCCACCCCACTTTCAGACATTACCCAGAACAAGAAATCATGGTCCACTCTATCAAAGGCCTTTGATAAATCAGCCTGCAGCATTGCCACCTGTTCACCCTCGTGTCTGCACAGATCAAGGACTGTTCTTGTCACATGTATGTTTGATTGGATGTTTCTTCCTTTGATAGCACAGGTTTGATGCTCACCCACGATGTTTGTAATGACCTTTTGTAGCCTGCATGCCAGGATTTTAGCCTATATCTTATAATCTACATTACAGAGTGTTATCGGCCTGAAATCAGTTACTTGCGGGATTTTTTCTTCTTCCTTCACTTTGGGAATAAGAATCGTGTGCGTTCGTCTGAATGACAGGGGAAATTCTTCTTTCGTCTCGGATTCTCTGTATACGTTTAACAACACAACAGGCAACCAGTCCTTGAAAGTTTGAAAAAATTCGCCGCTAAGTCCATCATGTCCCGCAGTGCGATTTCGGGGAAGTGATCCTATGCTTTGTCGAATTTCCTCTAATGTGATGGGTGCTTCAAGTTCTTCACGTTGCTGCTCTGTTAACTTTTGAAACGCTATTTCATCTGTCGTCGAGTGGGGAACGTTGCGTGGCTTGCGCTTGGTGCCGATCAAATCCCTATAGTACTTCTCGAAGACGTCAAGTATCTCTTTGCTCGTTGAAATGACAGTTCCATTATACATTAATTCGTCAATCTTTTTCCTTCTCCCCCGCTGTCGCTCTTTCCACTCTTTCCCCCGCTGTCGCTCTTCCGCGCTGTCGCTCTTTCGCTGGTAAGAACAGAAGTTCTTACCAGGTGCCTCTTCGGGAAGAAATATTTTAGCCCGTGATCTAATTCTTGCACCGTTGTATTTTTCTTCGTTTATTATGTCTAGTTCCATTTTTGTTTTCTCCAAGATGTCCTTGCAGCATCCCGGAACTTTCGATTCCATCTGTAGTACCTCAGAGAGTTGTCTGTTTAATTCATTTTCACGTTGTTTTTGTAGGAAGCTTCTAACACTGCTCTTTTCTATAGCGATTGCTCGTATCTTCTGCTTGAACAGATCCCATGCCACAGACCATTCGTCTGTGCTAGTAGCCATTTCTACGATTCCCTCCTTAACTCTGTCGACGAAGGACTCGTCCTCCAGCAGCTTCAAATTTAATTTCCAGTAGTTCCATTTGTTTGCTCTTTGCATGTTATTTTCCTTTTCCCCGATAGTTACAGTAACAAGACAATGGTCACTAAAGTAGGCTGGTTTAACTTCATAATTGGCCGTTCTCAAATTGCACCGTTCAGATATATATATGCGATCCAGTCTTGCGTGAGAATTACGTTGAAAATGTGTGTACATTTTGACATTTCCTTGGCAGCTGTCAGCAGCGTCATGTAGATTATAGTTTCGAATAATTCCTTCTAGAACCGGTTGACCTATGTCCCGGGGAGTTCTGTCTGTAGACCTGTCTTCCTCCTGCATGGTACAGTTAAAATCTCCTAAGAAGACGCAATTCTTTACATTGCCGATAACTTCCGTCAGTGACTCGAAAAAGTCTTTTCTTTTAGTTTTCTCGTTCGGAGCGTAGATGTTGATGAATCTCCATACTTCCAATTTATCGATAACGACATCAATGTACGCAAGCCTCCCTTCGCTATCTACTCCGTGTGAAATGGGGACAAATCTGTTGACCTTCCTCAACAAGAGCAAGCATCCGGCTGATTGTCCCACTGCGTGGCTGACCACGACGTCGTAGCTTTTTTCAAAAAAAATCCTTAACAAGGACAGTGGTTTCAGCTTCTCCACTGATTTTTGTCTCTTGGATCCCGAGGACGTCTATGTGTGTTAACCTCTCCAAGTACCTTCGCACTTGGTATTGCTTCTTCCTCGAACTGAGACCTCTTACGTTAAGTGTGCCCACGACGACGCTACGCATTTGAAGTATGTATTAGCTGCAGTTAAACACGGTTATCAGATTCTGCTCCCGTCTCCGAAGTGATTGACATAAGGAAGGCTCTTTATCTGGAACTTAGTTGGACACAAATTCCATGTCTTCCAGCATCGACGCACCCCTTTCTCTTAAAGGGGAAGGGACTCTGACCAGAAACTGTGGGAGCTCTTTCGTACTTGTAGTCGATAAAGCACCCAACAAAGACTCTCCATGCGAAAATTCACGCATTAAAACCCCACGGTTTCTCTAAACTCGAATTTTAAACATTCGACTTCATCCGAGTGCAGCACGCCTAGCGCCAAACAGAGAAAACATACGTTTATATAGAATATCCACCCCGGCCCACCATCAAGATGACGTCAACACGGGGGCCACTCGCAACACCCACAATTGGCTCAAACGCGTCACGTGGTCACGCAATATCTGTCAATTTCCTTCATGAAATGGCATTTCTACGTTAATATGTTTTTGTTACAGAGCCTCAAAAAGAAAAATATACCCTGCATTTATCACCTGCAACAGTTTCTACGATTTTCTTTTCAATCTGTACACGGCGTTCGATATATGCTTCCGTATCCGGTCAGCTGTAATGGATGCCGTATGCGGAGCTTGCGAACTGCGAACTTGTGGCGCTGACTTGTGTGACTCCCGGTTCATCCTCTTTGTTCGGTTCATTGGGTTGGTGTTGGAGTTGGTCACCATATTCTGAACGTTTCACCTATCGTTGCGGTGTACTGTTCTTGATCTGCTGCGAAGCGACGAACCGCAACGGCAGTCACTCGCCTCAGCGAACTTCTGTCTGTTGCATCTCAAAGGAGCATGGGGACCTGATGATACCTTCAACTAAAGAAACCAAATGTGCTCTCGTGTGGTCCTGACGGAAAAGTAGTATCAACAAGGTTAGCACATTTATTTTTCAGTTCCAAGTCTACGTACTGAAAACCATGCAGGTGCAGTCGATCATTCTCGTAGCTGTTGTGTAACACGTATGCTTTCTTACATATCCCACAGAACCCTCCACTTTTTCAACCAAGTTATCTTTATGAGATCCTTCTGATGGCTTCTTACTAGGCTATGCCGCTCCGAAGCATTGAGATGACGAAGCGTCGTGGTAGCTGCACCTCTGCCTTCGAAAGATGAATCAGTCATTCCACACTGTGCTTACTGGCTTTGTATAGAGTCTGGCAAATCCGACAGACTTGGACTGCCTTTTTCAAGAAAGTTTGAAATGTAAGTATATGTATATTGGTTTCACACATCCACCACATATTGAGCGTGTGTATGATTGTACTTTATATGCTACAGCGTATTAGCGTACATTATTATTCAACACGTAGTGTGGTAAACTCGACATCAGTCACACAAAGCCAACAATTGCCTTTTCTTCAATTGCTTATTTTTATCATATCATGTTTTTGTCTATATCTCAATTTACCAACCAACAAAGTATATTATTTTAGTATAATCGTTTGATATTTAACAAGTCACAGTTTTACCATGGTTTTGGCGCACTATAGCCCGAGGTGCTTATGCGTCATTAAATTGAATCATCATCATTTTCACCTGCCATTATTCAATTGAAGTGCCAGGTGGATATAATGATATGGGGAGATATATTTTTTTGCTGTCATCCTGGAATTGCTCATTTCAGAAGAATAGTCACCGTGAAGTTTGTTTTCGTTTTCAGAAACATTAAGAGGACTAAAACCAAACACTTTTCTTTCAGAGCGTCCCTTATGCACCTGCATTTCAATTCCAATCTGTATTACAAGAATGACAGACCACTCAACAGAGATGAACATCTGAAAGTGAAAGAGCTGGAATGAAGATACGTTGATCTGTGTCAAAGGTTCTTAGTATGTGTGCGAGTCGAGGACATAGGTCTCAAGCTTATTCCTGTCTTCAGAAGAGGTGACAACTATGCTCCTTCTACCTATTAACCAGCTCCACTTTTTAGGGTTCCCTGTAAACTAATGGAGCACATCATGTACTACCACGTTGTCAACCAAGTTGAGTCTATCGATTTCTTTTTTTAAATTCCAGCATGGCTTTAGAAAAGGGTATTCAGGCAAAACTAACGTAGTGGAATTCGTTCACAGCATTTCAAACTGTCTTGATTTCTGGGTCCATGTAGATGTAGTATTCTTTTTATTTTGTAAGGGCTTTTGACACTGTGCTCGATGCTCGCGTGTTGGCCAAAGTAGCCTAATTAAAATTTGATCCTGCTACCTGGATATGCAGTTTCTCAACCAACCGTAACCGTGGCGACAACTCGTGAGGAGAACCTCCACCACCACCACCACCATGCAGCATTTGTTATGTTACAATCGCTTCACATTTTAATCTAGTCAAAAGCAAGGCCTTTTGGTGGTCGGTCTTGTACGATTATGTGCCCCTCCGTTATGTAACACCACACTGGGTTCTTCAACCTATGAGATTAAATAAATATATTGCAAAGTAAATTGTCTACAAGGCTCGTTATTCCATTTCGCCACACTACCACAAGCAATTGTTAGAGTAGTGGCCCAGGGTATGAAGCTCGCCACTAATCATCATTCAAACAAAGTTCATAATGTAAAATCCTTTACTCCGAACACTGACTTAACACAACAATTAAGAATAAAGAGAGTAAACGTTTCATTGCCTATCCAGGTGGCATCATCCCTCCAACAGAGAACAATCAAAAACAACATCAAAGGAGTCAAATCGGTGGTCCGCATTCCTTTCATCCAACATATTTCATACGCTATTTGGAGGGCACTGTGCCCATCAGGCACTTTGACTGTGCATATCAAGTTGAGTGCATAGAATGTGATGCAACCTACATTGGCGAGATAGACAAAAGACGTGGGACAAGACTAAAAGAGCCAGTTGCCAGGGCTACTAATGCTTAGCTTAACTAAACAGGACCGAATCAGTCTACCACTGCTGTCCTAAGGGACATATATTTTGATGGTGCAGTAACCTTTGCTCATGACTAGCATGGGACCCCAGAAAGTTCTTAGAATCCTGCTTTATCAGGCGTGACGCTTCAGCCTGTAATACATACTGTGGCCCCCTATCGGATGTGTAAGATTCCCTCTTAGATAGGCTGATGTGCTCATCTTTGGCCTCTGTTGTACTGATGATGCCACCCGGATAGGCGACAAAACGTTTACGCTCTGTTTTTATTCGTTGTGTTGAGCGGTGTTTGCAGTAAAGGATGCTACATTATGAGGTTGTCACCCGGCTTTTGGAATATATTTTCAAATAAAGTTGTTGTTTTACAAAGCTCAATACATTGCAGAAATCATTCTTGTTGCCTATTGTTTTGGGGGTGCCATTCTTGCAGTCACATGAAGCACTGAAGGGCCAATTTAAAAAGTAAAGGCAGTCTGATTTATGTTCTTGCCGACATGGCACAGCGTATGTACGAAGTAGCTCCATTTCAGAAGCCTGAGAACACTCAAAGCAATTAGTGTGCTAGCATCAGATATGGTGTACAGCATTACATATTTGCTTTTGCTAGGGCAACTAAGATTCATTAGCAATTTCCTCCAAGAGAGCCAAGGCTTTTTCTAGATTACTAGAACATGGGTACCTGGTTATAAATAACAAGAATTCATCTACCAGAAGTCAGTGTTTCACACACCCTGCTTTCCATCAACACTATTAAAAGCTGTGTCCCCCAAACCTGCACAAAATTCCTGGAGAGTCTTTACTGGACACTGTTGCTGTCCCTCTCACCAGGTGCTCTCTATGAACCCGATTCACAGTTCTGGATGCACTGCCTGAGCTAATTTCAGCATGCTTTCCCAACACGAATGGTAACTGCTATGAGGAGTGTTGTACTTACTGAAAGCAACATGAAATGCTGTACCTTGACAGGTAATGTTGATATCCTTCTTAAGACCGTAGAGAGATGTTCCTTGCTCCCTTCCTTCCAAATCTTACTATCAGACGCAAGCCCACTTGCCACCAAGCCAATGAGTTGTGCCTCACAGTCAGTGCAATCAAGGGAATCTATCACTGAGGCTCAGAAAAGCTGTTTTCCATCGGGATCTGATCCAGCACTGAGCCGTGAGTAGCCCCGTGAAAGTACCAGGGTTTCTTCAAATTTTAGATGTGCCAGCGTTTGTTTTCCTCCCCTTCTTCTTTTTATGTAGTAGCTGATTACTTTAGCCTTGTACTGCTTTGGAGATTGAAGATGTGGAGATGATGTAAGAGGTGGAACTAGGCTTTATGCAAAATGAGGCAAAGTGTGACTATGTACAAATCTTCTGAGAATGTTTATGTATCATTCACACAAAGAGAGGATACGTGTTACATCTTTTTCCGGTTTTGATATTTATTTATTTATGAATATATCTCAAAGGCCATTGCAGGCATTACATGAGGGGGGACATCAACATGGGTCACTTAACAAATACGGAAGTTACAGGGAACATACATATTTGGAAGACAAGACTCTATTTTTCGTTCGTTCATCAGTCTTGCTCAAGAAATTGTTCACTGTAGCAATGGTACACAATGTCACGAAAGGAGTTCTCATCTATCGTTCCGCAAGACTCATTAAAAAGGACTAGTGTTGTGTTTCAACACAACATGTTGAACTCATGAACCGTGCATCATCCTGAGAGCTATAGATCATCCTAAATACAGATGCTGAATTATTTTAAATGTGATAGACGAGCTGTGCGAAGAGGTACCCCCAGTTAGGATCTTGGGTACTTGAAGTCTGTGGCATTTTCTGTGGGAAAGGCTTGCCAGACCCTCTTCACTGCGCAGGCTGGGATGACCATGATCTTGTTTTTCCCAAGCTTGTGCCATACTCACCTTGCAAACTGGCGATACGCAATGTATCTGCATCGTCTACACAGATGTACATAAAATATAGTTTAGGCAAATAGGTAACCGGTTACAGTACAGTGTGTGTGCAATGTCATTTCTACATGTACCTGAGAGCAACTGCAGTTTACCTGCCCACACCTTACTAAACATATTACTACACATGCTGTGTTCTTTTAGAACCAAACATTGTTTTACTTTTCACTGAATCGACAATCGAGAACACTCAATATCGCTAAAAACCAACGCTAAAACCTTATGCACAGGGCAATACATAAAAACGTGACTCAGGACACAGCACACTGACAATTACAAAATTGCCTATATTGGTTTTCTCCAGTTCAGAGTCGTGTACTGTATAGCCTTTTTATGTGCTGCGCCCTGTACTGGAGTTTCTAACGACTTTATTGCAGGACCAAACCAGTTTTGGGCGCCCAAATTTTACATCGTTCGACAAGGACACATGTGACTTACTTGTGAATATAGTCGCTCATAGGTTCGCGCTGCCCACGGAGTTCAATATGCGACCTTCAGGACAGTCATATTGAGGAATAGAAGTTGGAAATCTTTGTGGGTTGTAATGCACTCATACTGCAGTCATTCGGCAGTGTTTTCGAGCTCCTTGCAGCACAAGCATTCGATCTCCTTCGGCATTATGACACACCAGCCACACCGGCACCATGAACAGCAAGTGCGCATTAGATATCAGAACACGAAATTTCTGAGATCGTTTACATGTTCGATCACAGTGTGCGTTAAAAAGCTCATCGCTTACCTGAAGACAGGCGACTCATGCTGTTTGCTTCATCTGTGACTGATGTTCGTAGAGCTCTAACTTCGTCTCGCATTCGCGGCATCGGCGACGTTTCGAAAGCCTACCGAGCTGTTCAGCACGCAGAATTTTCTTCTCGATCGCAGAAAGGTCAGAAAGAAGTTCCGGGTTCGAAGTCTCCGCATTTCTTCCTTCGACGTCCATATTGAAGATCGCTTTCCGGACGGATGCCGGCGCTCTCACAAACTCACTAACAACAGAACTTCCGGTCTGGGCGCCCAATGAAACGTGGCCCTCGTGATTTTGTCACGCACACGGAAATTGGCGGATGTCCACTGCAAAGAGGCTAGATTTCGGCCCCGATTGCGCGAGTTGAGGGGGAAAAGCGAAGCCGGTTTTCAGCTCTCCGTTTGGCCAACTTTGCCTCCGCGCACAGCCAAAATATTTCGCGTGTGGCTTGGAGGCATGACCTTCGTAATAGATGCAAACGAAATATTTGTCGAACTTCTGGTCAGAGTCCCTTTAATGGCGGTGTTAAGCATTGTAACGGATCTCCTTTCATTTTCTTTCCGGTTATGCTTTCACGTTCGACATCCTTTCCACTCTTCTCACCCCTTGTGTTTATCATTTCCCATTTCCCAGTCGTCATCATCACAATAGGATCAGCCACCGTGTTATTATCATTCCCGTTATCGTTTGCATTGCTACTGCTTGTTCCACTAAGCACAGTTTCCAGTAGCGGCGCATTTTGTTTTGCGGCCGAGTCATCATCTACCATTTCATTATCGTCTGCTAGGTATAAGTCAGGTTCGTCCAGGACGACCTTCTTCGTCTTCGACGCGTATGTGACTACACACTCAGCATCGTCGTGACCATAACGCTTGCATTTCCCACACCTTGGTGTTTGACACTGTTTACGAATATGTCCCAGTTGCTTGCACCGAAGGCACAACGGTGCCCTTCCTTTAACAGCCAGTAGAACTTGACACCCACAGAGCGCCATTTGGTGTGGCAGGTCGTCAACTGTCATGCCTCCTTTTAACTCAATATTGAATTGTCTCGTAGTGGATTCTACACCATCGAAGAAGGAATCTTTCCACTTTTCTCTGTTGATCTCTTTAACCTGACCAAAACGCTGCAACCCTCGTCGTATTTCCTCGTCGGGCAGGGCACCCGGCACCCAGTGCATTTTCACTTCAACGTCTTTTTTGTTGGGGGTCGATGATGACGCATTTGCGCCCTTTTACGCTTAGTTCTCCGAGAGCTAAAATCCTTTCTTTCACGAGGCTGCTATGAAACCGGATGCTCCACACATGGTTATACTGATATACCCCAAACGTGGCTACATCTTCCTTATTTACAAGGGTCTTGAATACTTCAGCAAAGTGATGTTGGTTATATGGCCTTCCAGTCGGGTCAGCATGCAAGAAAAGTGTGTTTAAAGACACACTACCTGTAGGTACGGTAGGCATGATCATCTTGTTGTCCTTTGTAGTCCCAGCAATTCTGTTATTCCTGTTTTCCACCCTGTTAGGGTTAGCACTCATCGTCGCTCCGCCGGAGCTCATACCGCCCACAACCGTTCGCTTTCGCTACCGGAAGTGCGCCACTCTGCTGTCTGTTCTCTCTCTAATATGTATTGTCACACTGCTGCACACTGGTTCAACGAAAGACCTAACGGAAAGCATAACACACACATTGCCTCTGTTCAAGGAGATATCGTGCTCAGTTAATGACCGCGTCCTTGTATGTATGAAGTCGAGATATTGAGATGGCCTTTAGTAAAAAGACCTACTAGCAGAGCGTGGTTTCGATCCACGGACCTCTGGGTTATGGGCCCAGCACGCTTCCACTGCGCCACTCTGCTGTCAGTTCTCTCCCTAATATGTATTGTCACACTGCTGCACACTGGTTCAACGAAAGACCTAACGGAAAGCATCACACACGCATTGCCTCTGTTCAATGAGATATCGTGCTCAGTTAATGACCGCGTCCTTGTATGTATGAAGTCGAGATATTGAGATGGCCTTTAGTTAAAACACCTATTAGCAGAGCGTGGTTTCGATCCACGGACCTCTGGGTTATGGGCCCAGTTTTTGGGCCACTCTTTTTTTTAAATCTTTATTCCATGCTAAAACGTACATAAAATCTCAATGGCTACTTCGCCATTCTGTAAGTTAATAGGGTGTGCCGTTTCCTAATTTTGTTCTTCTTCAGCTTGCTCTGCGGTGTCTTCACTGTGGTACTCTTCCGTACCCTCTTGATGCTCGAAGCAGGTGCCTTTACATCGCTGTCTTTCACCAGCTGGCGTTCTTGTTCCTTGCTGTGATGGTCTGCAGCAGGCTCCTAAGTCCGCTGCAAGTGATATCGTCTTCCCGTGCTGTCACCATCGTGAGCACCCATTCAAGGCTGGTGAGGAAATGGTTCCATGGTGTCTTCGGCTTGGCTTTGCCTTCAGAAATGGCCATCCTGTACCGCCATAAGGAGTGGAGACCGATGACCACCAGAGCGGCCGACGTGTTGTTGTCTTCGCAGCCGTCGAACACGAGGAATTTTAGCGAAAACCAGTCAATGTTGATGTCCAGACCGGTGCACGCTCTGAACTGCTCCCAAAAATCTCGAGCTCGTTTGCAGTTTACAAACACATGAAACAGGTCTTCTTCAGCGCTGCACAGGTCACACCTCACTGACCACGGGACAAAGAATCCTTTTCTCTGAAGCCAGACTTTGACCGGCAACACTTCGCAGTGGAACCTTGTGAAGAGGTCCTTCGCGCCGGATGGTACGCAGAGCTTGCGTAGCGTTTTGAAGACGTTCTGGGCTTCTGTTGTGAGAGGGAACTTCCGATAGACCGGTTCTGGTGTCACGCTCTCTACAGTATCCCAGTAGAGCTTTCTCCGCTTAACCTTGCTGAGGTAGTCCCGAGAGAACCGCATTTCAAAGAAGGCAATAGCCGCTCCGATCTCCCTGTGGAACGCCCGGGTCTCCTTTGCCCTTGCCGGATTTTCTAGTGGCAGTGTCCACCTATGGAGGTGGTGTGCTCCAAGTGTCTGTGTGCAGCTTCTGAGGAATGGATCGTCCTGGTCCCTGAAGTAGAGGACTGCTGCACACTGGTTTAACGAAAGACCTAACGGAAAGCATCACACACGCAGTGCCTCTGTTCAAGGAGATATCGTGCTCAGTTAATGACCGTGTCCTTGTATGTATGAAGCCGAGATATTGAGATGGCCTTTAGTTAAAAGACCTATTAGCGAGCGTGGTTTCGATCCACGGACCTCTGGGTTATGAGGCCAGCGCGCTTCCACTGCGCCACTCTGCTGTCTGTTCTCTCCCTAATATGTATTGTCACACTGCTGCACACTGGTTCAACGAAAGACTTAACGGAAAGCATCACACTCGCAGTGCCTCTGTTCAAGGAGATATCGTGCTCAGTTACTGAGCACGTCCTTGTTAGTATGAAGTAGGGATATTGAGATGGCCTTTAGTAAAAAGTCCTATTAGCAGAGCGTGGTTTCGATCCACGGACCTCTGGGTTATGGGCCCAGCACAATCCACTGCGTCACTCTGCTATCTGTTCTCTTCCTAATATGTATTATAACACTGCTGCACATGGTTTAACGAAAGACCTAACGGAAAGCATCACACACGCAGTGCCTCTGTTCAAGGAGATATCGTGCTCAGTTACTGAGCGCGTCCTTGTAAGTATGAAGTAGGGATATTGAGATGGCCTTTAGTAAAATGTCGTATTAGCAGAGCGTGGTTTCGATCCACGGACCTCTGGGTTATGGGCCCAGCACAATCCACTGCGTCACTCTGCTATCTGTTCTCTTCCTAATATGTATTATAACACTGCTGCACATGGTTTAACGAAAGACCTAACGGAAAGCATCACACACGCAGTGCCTCTGTTCAAGGAGATATCGTGCTCAGTTACTGAGCGCGTCCTTGTAAGTATGAAGTAGGGATATTGAGATGGCCTTTAGTAAAATGTCGTATTAGCAGAGCGTGGTTTCGATCCACGGACCTCTGGGTTATGGGCCCAGCACAATCCACTGCGTCACTCTGCTATCTGTTCTCTCCCTAATATGTATTATAACACTGCTGCACACTGGTTTAACGAAAGACCTAACGGAAAGCATCACACACGCAGTGCCTCTGTTCAAGGAGATATCGTGCTCAGTTACTGAGCGCGTCCTTGTAAGTATGAAGTAGGGATATTGAGATGGCCTTTAGTAAAAAGTCCTATTAGCAGAGCGTGGTTTCGATCCACAGACCTCTGGGTTATGGGCCCAGCACAATCCACTGTGCCACTCTGCTATCTATTATCTTCCTCATATGTATTATAACACTGCTGCACGCTGGTTTAACGAAATGCCTAACGGAAAGCATCATACACGCAGTGCCTCTGTTCAAGGAGATATCGTCCTTGTAAGTATGAAGTAGGGATATTAAGATGGCCTTTAGTAAAAAGTCCTATTAGCAGAGCGTGGTTTCGATTCACGGACCTCTGGGTTATGGGCCCAGCACAATCCACTGCGTCACTCTGCTATCTGTTCTCTCCCTAATATGTATTATAACACTGCTGCACACTGGTTTAACGAAAGACCTAACGGAAAGCATCACAAACGCAGTGCCTCTGTTCAAGGAGATATCGTGTTCATTTAGTGAGGGCGTACTTGTAAGTACGCAGTACGGATATTGAGATGGCCTTTAGTGAAAAGTCGTATTAGCAGAGCGTGGTTTCGACCCACGGACCTCTGGGTTATGGGCCCAGCACGCTTCTACTGCGCCACTCTGCTTTTTTTTTCTTTTCCACCTTTATTTTTCAGAGGTTACTACTCTGAGTCACGTACGACACAATAACTCACAATACCATACACAATACGACACAATCACAGAGAGAGAATACGGTGTTTCTCCTCTATATACCGGACACGTGAATAACGCAATTTCTACAAAACATTCAGCCTTTCGCAGACTGTATCTAACCACTCAGGCACTTCTAAGAGCTGAGTACAAGCTAACTTTACCTGCAGTGGTTCGGCTTTGAAATATTTCATAGGAGGGCTCTTCGTTCCTATCGGCCATACTTGCCATACTTCCGGAAACCGTACATGGCAACAAGGAGAATGCGCCACTCTGCTATCTATTCTCTCCCTAATATGTATTATCACACTGCTGCACACTGGTTTAATGAAAGACATAACGGAAAGCATCACACACGCTGTGCGTCCGTTCAAGGAGGCTGGTTTAACGTAATGTAACAAACAGAACATCCCCCTTCCCCTTGGGAGCCCTGAACTCTCGCAGGAGAATGTAAGTATGAGATAAATTGTGTGCTAGATACTGACCGCATTCTTGATTTATATTAGCGCCACAGTCTTCCATCGTGATTGACAAGAAATTGAAAATAAATCGGAAGTAAAAGCATGCAAACAGATGATTTACCGTTTACACTTCTCACCCTTTATCCAGTGATGGTTCGAACACCTATTGCCCATACACCATCATGCTCACAGGTGGGACGAGCACTTGTTTTGTTCAGAATTTTAACTTCTGCATTCCTTGCAGGTGCATGATATGACAATATCTTCACCACTGGTGGAACTAGCTGTTGAGCCATTCTGGGAATCTGAAGATACCAGTTTTGAATGGTACATAACCTACTGATATAAGTTTACAGACACTAAAAGATCTTCTACTTTGCAGTGTTGTGTCCTCTGCTTCACCAGGCCAGAACAAGTACATCAAATTCAAAACTCCACTATTACAACTGTTTGAGAAATGCAGGACTTGCGGTGCATCACACAAAGTGGGCACAGATGTTCGCGTCACGCTTCTCACAGCAAAGGCTTGGGAATCTTACCGCTTGGAAACGTCAGCCACAGGTGAACAAGATGGCTGCAGGAATCGTCTTGCTGCCAGGCACAATCCTTTTCAATGGTGATTTCATAGCCTGTTATCTTTGCACATATTCAAATGACACGTTGTAGTATTTGCTGTTGACCAGGTTCTTTGGTTACTCGAGTCGATTAATATTCAGGTATCTCACCTACACCATGCACCTACCGCAAAGGTTGCAGACTCCCTCTCTGGACCCAGGTAGGATTATCAGAACTCACGGTCTTGTTGCAGAGCATAGAGTAGAAACCAATAGGCAAAAATGGGAAAAGTCTAGCACTGGCAAGTGAATAAGATAAGTACGTATTTAGAGAGTCCGAAACATTCAAATAATTTATTTTACTAAAACGCAAGTTTTCGGACGGAGTCAGTCCTTCATCAGGTACGATACAGACAGACACTTGGTACTGGTATTTACACTGATGTACACCTCCGGTCAACCTTAACAATAACACTGGAAAAAATGTGGTCTCGTTCACGAACGCGATTACAGCGACCCATGGGGCCATGAGGAAATCTTCATTTAACAAAATTATTCTGTTAGGTTAATGCAGGGATTTTGTTAATTTAGCATTCCCCCAGTACCTCAGGGGTTGCTGTTATCGCGCTGGGAATTGAGACCGAATTTTTTGCAAGTCTAATTTTAAGGTTGTCCGGAGCTGTGCATCTGAGAAAGGGGAGAAATAAGGTGGTGAGGAGGAAATACAAATTCCTGTTAGAGAGGATTGAGGGCGCAAAAGGAAATAATATAAAAGAAGGCACATAAGCTTTGCGTACTTGAATTTTCTGTTACAATAATTCTATCCGCAGCAATGACGTAAAACGTACATGTCGTAAAAGGTAAAAAAAACTAGCTTGTAGTTACTTATCGTAAACAATTGCAATATGCAATTGCCATGTTTGGAAATGCTTATGGCCATGTAGTTCACAAGAGAATCTTGTAACAGAGGGTTAAGAAAAAACTTGAAGCTCCGGTGACGTCCCGTTAATGTGCTGAGCTAAACCCGTGGATGCAGCATACTTGGAACCACTTTTACAGGTGTAGCTCCAATTCTGAGGGGAGCTTCTGCTTAGCACGTGGAGAAGTACGAGCTTACGTATACAAATGAGCTGTCGTTCAGGACAAAGTATATACTAACTTCGATATAATGTGTCTAGGTTTGATCCGGCACACTATCAACATCCACGACACCCATGAGGGACCATGTTTCGATGTAAAGAGTATAGAGAAGACACTTAGCCATGACCATATTATCTTTTCTTTGCAGAGCATGTAGATCATCTCCTGAATGAAACACCGACAGCTTGCAAACATCTGAGCTACAGTGAAATATTAGCGGCCTGCAAAAGCCCTAATAAGCCTGTAATTAGACTGGTATGAGAGAAAACATGGGAAATTTATAATGAGAAATTGCGAAAGGGTTGAAAAAGACGGATGTGCACAGAAGAGGTCTAAAATTTTTCTTCACATGCTTGGGGAGTCAGTGATATGGATGCCTCTGCCGAGGACGAAGAGGCATCATCGAACAGGCGAAGAGGACTCTGAAGAGGATGAAATCATATGGATACCTCTGTTGAAAACATTGGCATGTACCCACCTGAGGCCCTTCTTATACTGAATAAACAGAGTGGTCAATAAAGCAGTATTTACAAGCTTTGATGTCTGTAGAATGTATTTTACTGTGTAGTGGCTGTCTCGTCGCTCCAGAAGGGTATATGGCAGATCTCTATTGTTTCATGAAAGGGATACTGTTGTGATCTTGCAGTGTTCGCGACCGAACGATCCACTGTACCTCTGTGAAGATGGCAGGCATTCAATGAAAAGTGAGTGAAAGACTCCTGAATGAAAAGTGAGAGCTTCACCTCAGTGACAGCGAATAAACATACACAAGGTCAGACAGCAGCACCTACTGCATCACACGTCAAAAACCTTTGTATGCTTCAGAAGGAAAGTTTTCCCTTAAGGCATGTATAGCACATGCTTTCAGGACTTTTCTGCAATGCTTTCCTAATGGTCCCGTGAGCTACCTGGTAAACTGTTTGTAGGCAACGTACCGAAACTTCCTGCATGTACAGCGTAAATTTATGGTATACAGTCAACCCTCGATTTATGAACACCCTGGTTCCCGGAAAAATCGTTCATAAATCGAGGGATTCCTTAATCGAAAATTCCGTTAAGTCAGTACTATCGGCTGACGAAACAGTATTTGTGAGTTGGGATTGTGTTTATAATGCAATATATTGTGTAATTTTGCTTTCGACCATGCCTTCTGCTATACACTTGGTCGTCCCTAATGCGTCCCCGGAAAACCCGTTTGTTGTTCGGATTTCCAGGGGTTAGAAACCGAGGGTGCAATACCTGGAAAAAGATTGGTCCGTTCCGGCATCATTCATAAGACCACGCAATAATCCCGTTGAACATTTCTGTTGACCTCCGAACCATATCTGTTCATAAACTGAAGGCAAAAACGCTGGGCAACTCCTAGTTGATTCCCAGAAATTCCATTCATTATTCGAATATCGAGGTTCATAAAACGAGCAAAAAATACATGTAAAAAGTTTGATTCCTCGTGCTCCTGTTCATAAAACGAGGGAATTCATAAATCGAAGGTTCATAAATCGAGGGTTGACTGTACAACTTTATTGATAACAAACTGAAGGCACACGTGAATGAACTCACTTGTTCACTTCGCTGTTCCTGATAAAGGAGTTGTCGTCGCTTTCTCTCACGTAGCAGTAGGACACCTGGAGCACCTCAGTGTCTAGTCACAGTACTTCAAAGTACTGATTTCTTGAAATGCAACCACTGCGCTGCTTCAGTAACGTCTCATTTCG
Source organism: Ornithodoros turicata (assembly GCF_037126465.1). Classification (NCBI taxonomy): domain Eukaryota; kingdom Metazoa; phylum Arthropoda; class Arachnida; order Ixodida; family Argasidae; genus Ornithodoros; species Ornithodoros turicata. The sequence continues at coordinate 134,962,005 of NC_088201.1, forward strand.
CGGCAACAAAGAGATTCCTCTGCCGTCGGCAACGGAACGCATTTGCCGCAAGGATACCTGAACCGAAGGAGCAATGCCAGATTTCCGCTGTGACGCTCTCAACATTTTCATTACCAATGAAGACTGTTTTGCACGCGGCCAGGTGACGGCGATGACGGCGATTCATCCCCCGTCGACGATAATCAAATATAACGCAAAGACAGTGTACTATATACAAACTAAAAACGAGACTTTCGTTCAGTAGGCTGCACTTCTTCAGGTTTGAGAACCTGTTACGAGTGAAACAAACTCACCTGCTTGACTTTACTATTTGCGTAATCTGCCTGTATATTTAATTTACCTCGTGCTCCATTCTAGTGCCTCTAAAATTTACCTGCATCTCTAATATATCGCAATCTTCATTTTATTATTATGTCAGCTGCCTTCGTGTATATTTAATTTATCGTATGCTTGGTTCCTACTTCTTGCAATTGCCCAAGCAGCACAATGTACCGAAAGCCCAGTGCATTAGGGGTGGACGGTATGTTTCCCATCGATGTTCTTTAGCTTCACGGGTCTCTTCAAGGCCTTCCACCTACTTGGGTCAGCTGAAATCCCCCCCCCCCCCCGCCGTCATGTTGTACTCACTCACGGGGCCAGGGACGTAGGAGCGATAAAAGAAAAAGAAGAAAACACAACAAAAAATGGTAGCTTCAGTCGTAAATGCCGCTATCCTTTCTTATGCTTTCCGTTTTCTTTCTCTTCGTATTCTTTTTATGAATGGAATAGCAAGTCGGTGTGTGCCTGACTAACCTTTACTGGCGTATTTTTATTTTTTTTTCAATAAGCATACCCCCCCCCCCTTCTCTATCCGAAGGTATATTTAACTCCGTATAATCCGCCTGCCCGTAAACACATTCCTCATCCTAACCCATTTTTTCGCATCCAGAAAGCGGTTCCAAGGTCCTGAGTTGTTCACTCTAATTTCCGTTCGAGAAAACTTCAACGTGCATCCGTCTTCGATCGTAGCTGGAGATACGTCGCATCTGTGTGTGTGCGTTTGTGTGTTTTGCGTGTCTCGTTTATATCCAGTTTCGTCCTGCTCGATACAGTCGCGAGTGCGCGTTTCCTGATTCAACCTTCATCGTCATCATGTATTTCTCTCTCTCTCTCTCCGAGTGAATCGAAGTGGGCGAAAAGTAGCCACGGTTGCGGGAAAAATTGCAAGGGTTCGCCCTATGGTAACAACCCTTCTCGACTTCTGCTCCAAAGGAGGGTAAGCAGGTGTTGTGACGTCGCGCAAATGCGTGTGTGGCCTTGCCGTCTGCCACTATACACTGTTTCGCTTGGCCATAACCAGAGTTTTACACGTTACACGAAAAAAGGAATCGATTAAAATTACCGTTACTACTGCGCGAAAAGTAATTCTTTACCGTTACAAATTACTTCATCAAAAAATGTAAAACGTTACTGATTAAAAATGTAACGCTTCACTTTTCCCGTTAATTTTATATTGCGGGCCATACCAATGCCAACAAGCCTGCAGTGAACGCAACCATGCAGCTCTTGTTGCAAATTCTAATATGATACATGATATGTGAAATTGACAAATACATTTGACGGCAACATAACAAAACACATACAGGCGTTTATTACAGATTTATATACACATTTACAGATATATGTACACAACACGGACGTCCGAATAGGAGGGGGGGGGGAATATATATTTATTGAATGGGTCGAATAGGAGTCGAAACATCCGCTTCGTTTTGTTACTATTGTTATGTTCAGCCCGCACACTTTGTCAGTACAGTCACCTATTTTACTGTTGATCCAGTAGGTCGCGGTTGCAAGGGATTATCACATTACTGTGATGTGCATGGAATACGTGTGGACTAGAGACGGCCGTCACAGTGACCTCTGCGCCATTGCTTCAATTCAACTCGTGGTGGAACAGAAGAACAGATTGACTTGCTGAAAAGGGTTGCCATTGTTTTACAGAAGGTTAAAAAAGTAACCGATTACTCAGTAATTGATTGCCGAAAATTGTAATCAGACTACTTGGAAAATTACCTGCTCACAAAATTAATTTATTACGTTAAAAATTACTGAAAAAAGTAATTGATTACTGGTAACTGGTAACCTCATCATCCGCCATCTTAAACGCAGAATGACCCCAATCGTTCAAAAATTCCCGGCGAAGGGCGGTTGCTCCAGGGTCAAGTGATGCTACGCAAAAGCAAACTCGCGGGTTATCCGGGTTGAATAGACCATATGCAAAACGTAGCGCCATCTCGTAGCACCTACCGGCATTCCGCCATGTCTGAGGCGTTCTACCCGGCCCGAGCAATGCAAACGACTACCATACGACAGTTCTCTCGCGTGTCATGCTTCTCACATATGCTGTTTAACTATCCTATTTGTGTGATAGGACGTGGATTTCAAAGGGGAATGTAAAGTAGGTAAGAGAGCCTCAAATGTCTATATTCCTTATTGCATAGAAAGCGTTGAGCGCGGTGACATAGGTTGGGCAACAAAATTACGTTAACCTAGTGCAACGATGCTTTGTTATCCCATCCCAGGAGAAATTTGTACAGTTGAGTACAGCTCATTTGAGAAATTGTTAGGGTACTTTATACAACAGAAATATTTGGTACAAAATAAAAGCTTACGATTGCAGTTGTTGCTATGAAACCCGCTGTGATACTCATCGTTACGCACTGGTATAAAATGTGGTCTCAGCTCGGTGAATCTGAGTTTTCTTTATTTGACCATCTCCCCCATAACTGTCACGTTTGGTTGCACTGCATTTCGTGTGACTGTTTACCAGAGAGGTGGTCCTCCCCAGATGTGCCTCTCAGACAGTGCACTCTGTTTCAATCGTTTAGTGCGAGGACACTTCATGCTCGCCTTACAGTCACCTTCATGAGCTTCCCTGAGACAGAAATTACTGCTTGCCATCAAGAGAAAGGATAAGTTCAATGCTGACACAGCAAAGGTGCGTTCTGGGAACTTCAAAGAGACTGATTTTGTCCGAAACGTGCCAAATGGAATGGGCCTCTATGAATTTGTTGTGCCATCAGTTTTCACATTCAAGAAGTAGTGAGAGAGAAAGCCACCAAGGGAACGCGTAGTAGTGATACAAAGCTGTTGATATGTCATCGGTAGTGTCCAGAAACAGATTGTTTTAGGATAATTGACCATCGCTACTTGCCGCAATCACACTAAGCTTTATTTTGTACCAAATGTTAATGCCGTATACAGTGCACTAAATAGTTATTAAGTGGACTGTACTGAACTGTCTAAATATGTCATAGGATGGCATTAAAGAGCCGCCTTGCAGTAGATTATAGTAATTCTCTCTCCCAAAATCAAAATGACCGCGCTCCAATGCGACAAGGAATTCAGAAGCACTCTCACCTTGCTTGCATTCCCTTTTGAGCCCCTCGTCTCACCATGTGAATAACATAGTGAATCAGCACATGTCTGAGGCAAGACACGCGATAGAACCACTGATCTCTATGTATAAAGGCTGGATCGCGCATGGGAGAGGGGCTCGTGGGGGAGAGGCGTGCCTTCGGGCCGCCATGTTGGGGTGCCCTAAAGTGCTGTGTGTGCCCATAGAAAACAATGGGAGGCAACAGAGATTGTGAGTATTTATTGCGCTGCTAGCATTGATCGTTGTTTGTCATCACACAATTTTGTAAGGTACCAGTATACTGATGTATCCTAACAGTGTTTCACAGGTGTCCTGCTGTTCGATTCGTAATTACGTTATGTTTTGCATTCCGAAACTAGACCATCACTGCAGTGCAGCGCTGGGTATTGTACTACAGCACGTTTCCCAGCCAATATTTCAATAAGAGACGACTTGAGGTTAACAACAACCTTGTATATAATATCCAGTACTGCGTTCTGGACAAAAATTGTTCCATAAAGAACGGTCCGGGAAAAGATATACTCGCATGGCAGAAAGAGATCGTTCTGTAGAATCACAGCCGTTGTTTTAGCCGTGTATGCGTTTAGTATGATTTATATCAAGCATCGCCTTAGAAAGAGTCTTTTAGTAAACGACAGCGGTGCTTTGCCTCGCAAATATGGACACACCGAAGCAGCCCAAATAATTACTTCACGCAATTAGATCACACTCGTTAGGACAGTTAATCAGGTAGTGATGTAAGCTTAATCAATTAAGTTACTACTTCGAAAGTGGTAACACCTCCTTGAGACACAGGACTTATCTCTTTTTCAAGTACAGCCCTTCTATGTTTGTTTGCTTCTTCATTTGTTCTGATTATTTGCAGGCGCGGTTGTGCCAAACTGCATGTCCTTCTCCAGCACACACATGCTTTTGTTGAATACAACTGCAGCGTGAGAAAAGCTGCTTGGGGACGGGGTCCTGCTATCCAGTGCTGACTTTGTCATGCTTGTTATGTGGAGCGTGTTCCAAACAATGCAGCTCCACGTATGGTCTTCAAATTGCAACAGGACTATTTGGAGGTTGAAACAGTTGTGATTTTGTCATTTTGGCCCTCATGTACCCAGTCTGTGAAACGCAAACAAAAAAGTCTAACACGATATGCTTGTAATGAAGATCACCGATGATGAGTAAAGAGAATATACGAGTTCAAGTTTATTCAATATTTTATATCATTCATTATATTATTCAACATTTTATGTCAAGTTTATACAACATCAAGTTTATTCAAGTTCAAGATTTATTTCTTGCACTTATGCGTTTCAGGATACAATGAACGTGCAGGGAGGTCGCAAAAGACTACATTTATTGTTTTGTGACCTTGCTATAATGACAATATATTATTTAGGAATGACAATGGACAGGTACACTCTCTAAATTTGTAGCACTCAATTTTAGGTTGGAATGCACAACAAATAGCAGCTTCCCTCCTGATATTTTCTCATATACGCTGGATTTTGAATTTAATGTGATCAAATATGTGATAATCTAATAATAATATATAAGAACATAATATGTGATAAATGAATGTGATCAACAGTAGATGTAAACAACATGAGTAGCCAGAGAAGTGCATTCTCAATAAATAACTTTCTTCTTATAGCGTATATGTGCATGCCTATTAACTGAAACAATTATCACAGTTCCCTGACAAGTTTTAATTTCTGAGAGTGTACTGTAGAGGCTGCTTAGATCTACAACAGTTCATACAAGGTATTATATACTGTGAATGCCTTTAAAAATCCCATGTGACACATATGCTTTTACTTTCTGGAGGTGCTGTGGTAGTCAAAGTTTGCGGGCATTATGCAGGTTCTGCACCCATTTCTTGAGTATGATGAGGCAGCTGTGAAGTAACCTGCATTGATGATGATTATTCCAACTTTTATGGTGCATCGACAACAAAGGAAATAATACATCAGAACATTGGTTTGGGTGCAACCAGTTAAAAATGAATATGTTGTTTAATAAATGCATTGGACAAATGTTAAAACATCAGTTTAAAACATGGTTTACAATCCCTGTATCTTCTAATAATTAAAAAGATTAAAAACTACTCTAAAGAGAATATGGGGAACTCTTCTAAAAAGAATTATAATCTCTAATTATTATATTGCTGGGTGAACGAGCCTAAAGTTTAAGGTGTGTTTCTGATGTGAACATGTAAGAAAATATGCAAAACTGAGAGAGGCTAACCACAGTGCGTGCACTGAGGTTGTTCCTTCCTGTAAAGTAGAAACCAGTGGATGAGGAACGTGATACTTACCTGTACACCCAGCCGTATCACACTGCACAGATTATTCACTTGGCAGCCCTCATGACGAAACCTGTATTGAGAGACCACTTTTGCCTTAAAACTGCTACAAATAGCACGACACGCTACAAATTATTACTATCGTAACAAGCTGACGATACAGCTCAGACACAAAGGCGTTATTCAAGTCGCGCCACACCACCGTTACGTAGGATTCTTTGTCACAAATCAAACCAAGGCACAAAATAATACCAATACATGAAAAAATGTGACAATCGTGGTCTTATTATGACGTAATACCGAACTTGTGCGCGAAGGTAATTCAAAGAAATTGTAGCAGCAGCGTCATAATCATCACCAGCACCGCCATCGGTTACGCGCAGCACTGCGCGTGACCCGAGCTTTCGTTTTCGGTTCATCGCCGTTAACCGTCATTAAACCCATCAACCTCAGTAGAGCCTGGTCGCCTCATTTCTCGCTCTACAACTGGTGACCCGAACGTGATCCAACGTTCCACCATCATGAACGGCGACCAGCACTCCACCAGCTCTTCGCCTCCCGGCCGGCCGCCGCCACTTCCACCGCTTGAGGCTTCTGTGGCACCGCTCCGCCTGCCGCCTTTCTCCATCTCCGACCCTCAGCTGTGGTTCGCGCAGGCGGAGGTTCTCTTCGACGGACGCCGCGTCACTTCTCAAGCCTCAAGGTTTGGCTATGCCATCGCAAACCTTCCTCCCGAAGCTGCGGCGGAAGTCCGTAACCTAATAATCCACCCTCACCCCGAGTTGCCCTACGACACCTTACGGGACGAGTTAATTCGCCGTACATCTGCTTCGGAGGAGCGGCGATTGCAGCAGCTTCTGAACAGGGAAGAGCTCGGCGATCGACGGCCCACCCAGCTCCTACGCCGCATGCGCGACCTCGCCGGCAACCCTACCACGGACGACTCACTACTACGCGAGCTCTTCCTACAACGTTTGCCCCACAACGTACGCATGATCCTGGCCGCCGGCGAAAATTCCCGCCTGGATGACTTGGCGAAGATGGCGGACCGTATTTTGGATTTTGCTGGCCTTCCATCACCAGGAGCCGTTGCCGCCCTGGCCCCCCGCACCTCCCCTCCACCGGTTGACGTTGCAATCAATGCCATCAGCACGTCGCTCCAGCAACTCCAGACTACGGTGGCGGCCCTGGTGAACCGGGTGGACGCCATTCCCCCGCAGCGACCACGTTCCCCTCGGCGCCCGTTTTGCCGTCGCTGCTCGCCATCCCGTCAACGGTCTCCTTCGCCCTCTCAGCACCACTTCTGCTGGTATCATCGAAAATTCGGCGATGCCGCAAGGAACTGCCAGGCCCCTTGCTCGTGGCCGGGAAACGCTCCCCCCAACCATTAACGGCTGGCATGGCTGGGGGCGACAACAGCCGGCTCTTCCGGATCACGGACCGCGTGTCCGGCTGTCGCTTCCTGGTGGATACCGGGGCTGACGTGAGCGTCGTTCCACCAACCCCCGCAGAAAAACGACACCGACAACCAGAATTGGCTTTGCAGGCCGTCAACAAGTCCACCATCTCAACTTACGGTCAACGCTCCGTCACCCTTGACCTGGGCCTGCGCAGAGTGTTTCGTTGGGTTTTTACCATCGCCGACCTCCCCTTCGCAATCCTTGGCGCCGACTTCCTCCACCATTTCGACCTTCTTGTGGATATTAGACGCCAGCGCCTCGTCGACAACACTACTTCTTTGCACGTTTATGGAGCCCCAGCGCATATAGCCGCCATTAGTCCCACCATACGGCTACCGTTGCCCACTGCTTTCGCCGACATTGTCACGGAGTTCCCCGCTGTCCTGCGCCAATCGCACGCCTCTTGCCCACCTCGACACAGCGTCACTCACCACATCGTGACACGGGGCCCCCCTGTCTTCGCTCGCCCCAGACGGCTGGCTCCGGAGCGCCTCGTCATTGCCAAGAGGGAATTTGAGCACATGCTCGAACTGGGGATCATTCGGCCTTCCTCCAGCCCGTGGTCTTCCGCTCTCCACATGGTGCCCAAAGCAACACCTGGTGATTGGCGCCCATGTGGGGACTACCGTGCACTCAACATCGTCACGGTACCGGACAGATACCCGCTTCCCCATATTCAGGACTTCACCGCGAATCTTGACGGAGCGACCATCTTCTCCAAGATAGACCTCATCAAAGCCTATCACCAAATTCCCGTCCATCCCCCTGACATCCCGAAGACTGCTATAACCACCCCTTTTGGCCTCTTTGAATACGTGCGGATGCCCTTTGGCCTGCGTAATGCTGCGCAGACATTCCAACGATTCATCAACGAAGTGCTCCGCGGCCTGGACTTCGCATTCGCATACATGGATGACATCCTCGTCGCAAGTCCATCCCCGGAGGCTCATCGCGCCCATCTGCGCGCCCTGTTCTCGCGCCTGGAGGACTACGGAGTCTCCATCAATGCCGCGAAGTGCGAGTTTGGCGTTACCACCCTTACCTTCCTGGGACACACCATCACCCCGCAAGGCATCCGGCCACTCGCATCCAAGGTCCAGGCCATCCGAGACTTTCCTGCCCCCACTTCTCGCAAAGGACTTCGTTCATTCCTCGGCCTCGTGACTTTCTACCGACGTTTTGTGCCTCGCTGTGCTGCCTTGCTCCAGCCTCTCTACGCAGCTCTCGGCGCTGACCATCCGAAAGAGGCCCGTGCTGCCCCTCTGGAGTGGACACCGGCAGCAGAACGCGCGTTCGAAGAGGTCAAGCAGGCCCTGGCAGATGCTGTGCTGCTCCACCATCCTCGTCCTGACGCCGAGACAGCGTTGTTCGTCGACGCCTCCACTGCTGCTGTCGGCGCAGTCTTGCAGCAGCGTCAGGATGGCCACTGGAAACCTCTCGGTTTCTTTTCCCAACGCCTCTCGCCAGCCGAAACACGCTACAGCACCTTCGGGCGTGAGCTCCTCGCCGCCTACCTGGCATGCAGACACTACCGCCATTTTCTCGAGGGCCGCCCGTTTGTGCTGTACACCGACCACAAGCCTCTCATGTTCGCCCTGCGATCGGCCTCCCTCAACCACTCGCCTCGTGAAACCCGCCACATGTGCTACCTCTTGGAGTTCACGACCGATGTGCGGCACGTCGCAGGCGAAGACAATGCCGCTGCCGACGCACTCTCGCGGCCGGACGTCAATGCTCTCCATCCGCCCCCCGCGGTCGATTTGGACGGCATCGCCCAGGCGCAACAGGCAGATGAAGAGCTCGCCGCCCTTCGTTCATTCCCCGCCTCATCCACCACTTTTCGGGAGATCTCGCTCCCCGGTTCGACGGCAAGTCTATGGTGCGACACCTCTACTGGTACCCCGCGCCCTTTCGTTCCCCTGGCCTTCCGCCGGCATGTTTTCAACGCCCTCCACTCGCTGTCCCACCCTGGCGTGCGCGGCACGCAAAAGATCGTCGCAGAGCGCTACATATGGCCTCGCATGAATGCCGATGTCCGTGACTGGGCGCGGGCCTGCCTAGCCTGCCAGCGGTCCAAAATCTACCGCCACACCATCTCGCCTCCATCGCGGTTCCTTCCGCCAGATGCCCGTTTCGACCAGGTCCACATCGACTTGGTCGGCCCGCTTCCTCTGGCCAAAGGCTACCGCTACCTGCTCTCGTGCATCGACCGCTTTACCCGCTGGCCGGAGGTAACGCCGATTCCTGACGTCACGGCAGAGACGGTGGCCCACGCATTCCTCTTCTCCTGGGTTTCCCGATTCGGCGTCCCGTCCACTGTAACCACGGACAGAGGACGCCAGTTTGAATCGTCCCTCTTCCGTCACCTGTGCAACGCCCTCGGAACCCATCACATCCGAACCACGGCCTACCATCCGGCTGCCAACGGCCTGGTCGAGCGCCTTCATCGGCAGCTCAAGGCGTCCCTCCGCGCCACTGACCACGGCGACACAACCTGGCCCGAGCGTCTACCCTTCGTCCTGCTTGGCCTTCGCGCCGCGATCCGCCAGGATGACTGCAGCGCGGCCCACATGGTCTACGGGTGCCCGCTCCGCCTTCCCGGAGCATTCTTCACCCCATCGGCCCCGCTCGTCCACGACCCTTCCTCCTACATCGACCGTCTCCGCCAGCTCTTCCGGGACCTCAAGCCCACGCCTACCCGCTCCGCTCCCGCAACACGCGTGTTCGTGAGCCCCGACCTTAATCAAGCCACCCACGTCTTCGTCCGCCGGGACTCTGTGCGCTCCAGTTTGCAGCCTCCCTATGACGGCCCCTACAGGGTCATCTCGCGAGCCGGGAAGTTTTTCCGCCTCGATCTTCCACGGGGACCTGACACTGTGGCCATCGACAGGCTTAAGCCCGCATTCCTGGAGTCTGCACCTCTGGTATCGCCCGACCCGCCCTCCCTACGTCCGTGCTCAGCTCCTGTCTCCAGCATTCCTCCCCCTCCACGTCGAGTGCATTGGGCGCCGCAGCTAGTACACTACGAGCCGCCCACCGCCTCGGGTCCGCCTCCTGCACTCCTTGGCCTCGGCGCCCGACCTTTCCGCCAACCTCGGCCCTCCTCGCCAGCCTTGTCATCCGCCACGGGGGGGAGCCCTGTAGCAGCAGCGTCATAATCATCACCAGCACCGCCATCGGTTACGCGCAGCACTGCGCGTGACCCGAGCTTTCGTTTTCGGTTCATCGCCATTAACCGTCATTAAACCCATCAACCTCAGTAGAGCCTGGTCGCCTCATTTCTCGCTCTACAAAATGAATGTGGCACTTGCTTCCGCAGAGAACACCGTATACCATGCTAGCAATGCATGCAAAAAAGCGCTCGAGTGCTCGCACATATATTGATGACAACACTACCTGTGTAGTGTAACATGTTCTTTCAAGCATATTATGCACTCAAACTGTATTTGCCGCCGGGTAAAATGCAAGTGTGCTCGATTGAACGTCGGAAGAGCGATCAAGCAACCTGCATCCAGTGCTCGTTTTGGGCAAAAAAACACTTCATAATGGTCAAATAAATGTACAGATTGGACGCCTATTTATTCCTTGATGAAGAGTGACTCACCTGTATAAGTTTAGGCCCTGTAACCTTGCCAGTACGGTTGGTACGACCGTAATTGCAAGAAGTTGCCATGATCGCTGCGGCGGCTGTTGTGAGCACCGTAAGATGGCGGCCGGTTTCTTCACGCTCGCGCTCCCTATCCGCGATCCAGCCTTTTACAATCGAGATCAGTGGATAGAACAGCTGGACGTGAGTCGTGTGTATGACTCGCGTCGGGGAGGGAGCCTCAGACATGGCGGAATTCCGGACGTTTCCGTGCGCGCTACAAGAGGGCGCTGGGTTTTGCATACCGTCTATAAAAAAAACACGCCCTCGGTGTGACAAAACAGCATGCTGACCGCGGCCCTTATCATGACTTTCTACATGGGCGTCGGTAAATAAAGAAACTCAGGTAACTGGATCCTCATTCTGCCACTAAGGCTATAGTTCTGATGATGTACCCCGTATGAGAGACGAAACGTCAATCAAATTTGCTATATAGCTTCTTTCCGTTGAGCCGGTGTGTGTACTTTTGTTTATTTAATTTATTTATTTATTGTTACTTCTACGGTGCCCATGAACAACTGTTGCCTATGTGATGGTGGTGCACCCCAAATTGGAACACGATTAATCGAAAACGTAATAGAGGTAATAGGGCACATCTAGGACAGCGGAGAAACACAAGTACAGAAACAGAGAGTAATGAAAGAGTGGTAAGTGAGCAGTGACAACGTAATAAAGTCAAGAGAAAATCATACTAGAGCTGCAATTGTAGATATAAAAGATTTAAAATTCGCAAAAATGTCCAAATCGCACTCACGAGAGATTATATTAAAATTAGCTGTAACACGTGATAAAGGAGGGGGCATATACGTTTATTTCGGAAAGGTCAGCCACCACAGTGCCTATATCGACATGAAATGCGTGTGAAAATCTAAGCATCTTAGCTGGGGCGTTAAAAAGGGACGAGGGAGAGAAGGGCTGGGTGTTGATCCCGGGGACATGGAATTGTCGCAGGTGACCGAAGGCGGGCGTAAGGAGTTGGCCAGGGTTGTGGAATGGGGCCACCAATCCAATTCCAATTCCATTCCTCAGAATGGAGATTTGCGATAGTTCCATTCCTTTCAATTCCTCGGAACGAAAAGGTATGACCAGTTCCCACTCCTGGAATGGGCTGGGCGACCCTATTCCATTCCGTTAATTCCATCAATAAAAGAAAAGGGACCGGCAACCGTACTGGGGGCTTAATCGCAAGTCCACCTTACGATCTAAGTAAGCTTCGTCAACGGGACATGTGGCGTAATCTCTGACCACAACTTCAACCGAACGTACTCGCCTGCATACCGAAATAATTAGCTAATAATAATTAGCTCCTCTTTCACGTAAAAGCGTTTGATTTTTGTTTCTATTCTTTTTTATTTATTTTAAAAAAGCCTGTGGTCCCGATACGGAACTACATCCGTAATTTATTCCGAGGAGCATTTTCGTCCACATATACTCGTCAACATATAGGGACAGAGACTGGGAAGACTTAGCAGCCAGGCTGGATGCTGTTGGAGGTGCCGTGGAAACCGTGTCGGCGAAAGTGGCCCCGCATTTTCCGAAGCCATGTATTATATACCAGTATCTGTTCTCCATTAAATCCTCCCACGTTGCTTCCTGCGTGGCGAGTAATCTGCACGAGCTCCCTTCTACGTTTTGCACCTGCACATTGTGAATATGAGTATGTGGGTACGTTTGTGTGCGTGCGTGTCCAAGCATTTTCTTTCTCCTTTCCTTCTCGCGGTAGTTGATGCTATTGAAGCACTTGTCGCTCAATATTATTTTGTTCTAATTTTGTTACGATCTAGATCATGAGGTGCCACTCTTATATAAAGCGCCGACATAAACCGAATATACCAGTTCCAAGATTAGACCCCGGTTTTGCAAACACACATTCAAGGGGATATATGTTTATACCATTAGGTGCAAATAATATACTTTCAGGGAGGTACAAAATTACTTTACATCGAAGCACCTCAAAAGGTATTCGCCCCGGGACAATACGTTTATACCCTGAAAGGTATCAAATTTTCTAACAGTGTAGCACATGGGCTGCTCTTTTTGACAGGCCGAATAACTACCTCCAATCTATTTCATCTCACTGAAGTCCATCTTGACCGTTACGGCCGCGTGGTTCACGGTTCGCAGCTTCCGTTATCTTCCAGGCAAAGAATCCTTCCGCCATTTTCTTATTCTCTGTAGGCCCACGCAACGTTAACGTCTTTTCACCTGGGTTACCCTCTCGTATAATAGCGATCACGGTGTGTGGTTTGCGTAAGCCAAAGATTGCGCCACTTTTAACGAACGAGGATATTTAACGAGGAACTTACGTCATGCGTCACGCGGAGCAAATCACGGACCCGCTATAGGCCCGCTGTGACAGCGTGCAACTTCGTTATAATTTTTCGTTTCGGTGAGCTAACGATTCCTTATGTCGGTTCGTTTCGCTCGCGCAGCGATTAAGCCCCCGGGCTAGTCCAGCAGCCACCGGGGCACCAGATCCATTCCTTTCCCATTCCATTCCTTGGACAGTTTCCGCCATTCCATTCCAATTCCATTCCGCGCTCTGACAAATCTGGAATAGTTCCGGAATCATTCCAACTCCGGAGTGACAAGTCCGCAACCCCGGAGCTGACAACACAACAACTTGATCGGCTCGCAGTAACTAAACAAAAAACGAAAAAGAAAACAAAAAACAACGACCCCAGCAGTTTGCTTCTATTTAGGCAGCTTATAAAGAAGAAGAGAAAAAACGAAACTATGTATATGGTTCACAACTCCCCCCCCCCCCCCGCTTCACGTTGAATAACCTTCGAAGTCTCGCAGATTGACAACAACAACAAATAAGTGAATGACAATGAATGGGGAAATTCGCCACGTAAGGTGCGGCCCACTACCCCGAGGCACTGTGGGGCAGGATGAGGTGTGTCCTGATGGTGAGGTGATGGACGATGCTAAGTAGGGTTGATAGTCAGTGGAGTCAGCAAGACATCAGAACGGTAGGCAAAACCACAGCACACAAAAACACACACACAGCACACAGGCACGCAGGCAGATCATAGGGCAGAGAGGAGACTAGTGTCCCGGAGAAAAATCTTGAAATACTCAAGAACTTGGCGATGGTCAATCTGGTACCAGCAGCGGTAACGCGTGCGCTTGGAGACTGGGAGGTCCGCGGTTCGAATCCGCGGGCCGGCTGTGCCGTCTGGGGTTTTTCCTGTGTTTCCCTCAGATGTGTAATAGGCGTATGCCGGCACAGTTCCCCTGAAGTCGGCCCATGGACGCAGCTATCCACCACCTTTCCCTTCCCGAGAAACATGCCGCCTAATCAGACAGGCAGACATCTCGGTTCCTCCCAACGACACTCCTCCTCCTCCTCCTCCTCGGTCAATCTGGTTAGACCAAGGGCCGAGAATGGTAGATTGAGTATAGATTGGTGGGCGTTGAAGTCCGCATCCAGTTCTTGATACTGCCTACAGGTTTCGTCAGACTTTCGGCTATCATATCTCCTGTACGTAGGTAGGAAATAATAATAATAAAAAAAAACAATCACCGCTTTCTATTTCGTGTCTAGCGAAGCGGTATTTGAGGGCGATGTGTTTGGACCTTTGATGCTGTACCGGATTTTCGATTAGTCTTATGGCCGCTTGATTGACGTTCTTGATTTCCAAGTTATCCTCACCGTATTTGTAGAATCCAAGTTCTTTAAATAATGTCTTTACCCATTTGCCTTCTTTGATGGCGTCAGTGATAGCGACGTACTATTCCGCTTCACACGTTGACAGCGGGACGAGGTGCTGCTTCGTCGGTTACCAACTGATGGCTCCCTTGGATATCATGAATGCGTAGGCAGCTACTTGATTTCCCTTCGCGACTGGTTCCAGATTACATCGCAATACCCCACAATGAGTTCTGCACAAGCTATGTACGGAATACCTACGTCTTTCGTCCGTAGCGCCCTTTTGGCCATTTGCCAATGAGCGGACGTGAAACAGTTGCTAAGCTCACTCTACCAGCGAGTTGCAAACGTGATTTCTGTGCGTCTTCCTTGCACCAGGTACATGAGGTTTCCGATCAAGTTTTGATAAGGGACCGTTGATTCATCTTTACCTTCCGTTCTCCGACCAACGTTGTTATTTGGATCAGTTCCCATTGGAGTCCCGTTCAGTCTACAATTTTTCATGGGGTAAAGCCTAAGGATGTCACTTATGTACTTCTTCTGGCTAAGCGTGAGCTTCTTATATTCCCATGTGACCTCAATTCCCAGGATGAGCTTTGGTTCGCCTACGTCCTTTATGAACCCTTCCCCCCAGGTTTTTAATTGCGCACTTTGTTGGGGGGGGGGGGGGGTATATTTATTAGACGAAAAGAAAAAAAAAAGGGGGAAAGGTCAGCCAAACGGGGCGTCGGCTTGCTATTCCGGAAAAAACTAAATACAATTAAGAAATGAAAAATAAATAAAAAGAAAAGAAAAGGAATCAGGATATAAAGGATAAACTAACAAAGGATGAAAGAAGGATGAGGTAGATTAAAGACAAAGATGACAAAAAAGGTTGACTAACAAACGTTGAAAGAAGGGTCACAGAAGATGACTTTAAAAGGAAAGCATGAAGTTAATGCGTGAGGGTGAGAGTGGGGCACTGAAGAATGACGTTGCACGACTGGAGTTCATAGGCTGTTCATAAGACCTGAATCGCTCAAGAAAGTGAGAACTGCTTTGGTCACAGACCGCTATGTGCACTGCCGGATTTAAAGGTACTGTAAAGCAGCACCGATCAAATGTCATTTAGTGTAGCTATTCGATAGTCCAAGCTACCAGGACAAAAACTGCGCAAGTTTCATTCCAATCGACGGTGCAATTAATTAGAAAATTACAATTAAAGATTACGGGCAACACTGTACTAGGTATTCGAAATGATTCCGTACTCCTGCTACATACGGCGGCAACAACATTGCATGCGAATAACACTGGGCCCGACATAACAATCCACCACGATCCATCATAAAATCCGTCCCTGCAATTCACACAACGATCCACATCTGAGGGCAAACGGATAAGCGAACTGAAATGAAATGCTGAGCCGTTGAAAAAATGTGCCAGACGTTCAAGAAGCCAGACAGCGTCGGGACTTGGTTGTTCACAGAGGTTCACAGAGAGAGTTTGTTCGTCCGAAAGAGGCCGCGAACACAAGGAGCGCGCAGGCGCAGTCGAGAAGTTGGGAGAGCCTCCATCGAACAGCGGCCAGCGCTGGGTTACTTCGCAAGAAACACTGTTAACAGGGGTTTCACGATACATAGATAAACAGGGAGACTAATGATATGGTTACTAAAATAACGAAGTTCCGATGTAATAGTGTGTAATACCAATTTTCAGTGTTGCCCGCTGTACAGGGGGTTGTTTGACACCAGGCATCGCACCGCTCCTCTAGGCCGCAGAGCCGTATATTAAAAGGGAGTCTGCCATTGGGAGGAGTCACAAAAAGAGGCTCGACCTGTCAATCACAGTTTCGCTCCTGTGACGATTGGTTTGCCTTTTACCAAGGGGGCCGTCATGACACCATACTGCCACCCAAAATGGCGACCAAAACAAACACAGTGAAGCGGGGATTTCGTGACAAAAAATTTTCACATGTTAACCTGATTTTACGCTGCAAATGTACATCCTAATGTAAGTTTCTTGGAAATCTGTGTCATATTATGCTCATCCATCGATATCTAACTGAAAATAATACGTTTTGTCGACGTGTGAAGCCTAGTGAACACGGCGATCACAACGAAACCATAACAAAAACGGCGCTGTGCTGTACAATCTTATATTTAATTGCTGAATTTCATGGATATAAACACTCTTGCCTTTTATGTTCAAACTATTCATGTAGATTTGTTTAAAAAACATACCGACGACAGAATCTGTCCCAGCAGGTGGTTCTGCCGGCAGTGGTACAACGACGGAAGCAGACGGCAGTTCCCGATGTGCCTTACGCTCCCTAGGTGGCGCACATCAAATTTGCACCAAAAATCCACTAGTTTTTGCAGATTGCGTGAGGTATCCGTTTCAATCCCATCCAATCCACTTGCTACCCAAAATGGCGCTGCCCATGTTGGATACGGGGACAAATAGTGAGGATAGGTTGATTGATAGCGCCCCATATTTCAGAACTCTATTGGTCGCATAGCTGAAAAAGTGGGTGGTGCTTCAGGTATAGCCATGACCCATTAATGGCCAGACTCCCTTTTAATATACGGCTCTGCTAGGCCGCATTTTCGATGGCAAATTAAAAAAATATTTATAGCGCGTTGTCGGTCGTGTGGTTCTTCATATGGTATTTAGAAGCAACAAAGTCTCTAGTCATATCACCGGCATATCATGCTTGTCTACTGCTTTACAGTACCTTTAAGGGGGGGGGGCAGGGGCACTTGCCCGGGGCCCCCACCACGAAGGGAAATCTGTTTTGCATTCCTGAAACGCATCCCTGAAACGGAAACTTCGTAAAAATCTGTCCTCCCTCCACGCATATCGACCCCGAATAACACATTCGATAGACATAGAATACACGAGGGAGCCCCCACTACTGTAAATCCGGCACTGGCTGTGTGTGATGTCGTACTGGGCCGAGCAGAATGGCCAGAGGAAAGTCCGTGCACCGCAGTTCGAGTAGGCGTCGTCTCAGCGTTTCCAGGGTTTTTATTTGGTTGTGGCTAGAAGCAGATTATCGTCAACACAGACTCCCAAAATAACCTCGGTACCTTTGTTCTCCAAGACGTATACACGCAGTTGTCTACTTCTAGCTGTCTATAACCTTGCTCTCTCAGGATCTTATCCAACGTTCTGTACCAGGTCCCCCCATTGTGCCTTGGGGTAGTGGGCCGCACCTTAAGTGGCGAATTTCCCCATTCATTATCATTAACTTATTTGCTGTTGTTGTTGTACCAGGTCCGTCCGGCTAGCCCATATATTACCTTTTTCAGCATACAAACCCGGGACATGGTGTTTGGGCTTGATTGATTGATTGATTTTTAAAAGAAAAATTAAGATGTTAGTCTCGAGCTACTCAGGACTGGCTACTCCAGGACGCGTTATTGAGAAAACGGAGGGAAACTAGACAAATTCATGCAATTTGAGACGGAATGAATGAAAAAATCACCACAAACCTTGGCACCAAAAGCAACAGTGCAGAAGAGTAAACGTGCGAAATCTCAATGCACTAAAAACGAAGAGCGTCACAATGTGGTAAAGAGGTCCGTCGAGACGAGAAATTGCACAAGGGCGCGCGTGGCAGGTATGAGCTGATTTGCTGGCCAGCACCCAAAAACCTTTTCCGTGGAGTATGGCCGGTTACCGAGGCGTGTCAGCGACGACACAAAGTTACAACGGTGTGCACTGTACCTCGGGCAGTCTTGGAGTATATGCTCCACGTCCTCAAATGCATCACACAGACCTCAGTTGGGGGGGATCGTGTTTGGGCTTCCAGGTGGCTGCTCCAGTCTTCCTCGAGAATTCCATGCAGATACGCAGTTTTGACATCCCCAGCTGTCTCACAATCATTCCTTCTTCCTTCGCTAAAGCAAGCAGTGTTCGAAGGCTCCTGAGTTTTACAAATGGGGAAAAAGTTTTCTTAGTAGTCGAGTCCATAGACCTGAGAACAGCCAACAGCTACGACCGTTAATTGCCTCGAACTTGTACATTTTTCCGGTAGGTCCCCGTTTCATCCTATACACCCACTTTGACTATTTGCAACTATCATCCCTGGTTTCCTCGTTGCAAGACTTTATGTTTCCATTTTCAGGATGTGATCGAAGTTCGTCCTCCATAGCCTTGGTCCTTTCCAGAACTTTTGGGTTGACCTTGTAGCTTCGTCGTAGCTGTGTGGCTCCTTCAGTTCCACTTCTGCCGTGATAGGCAAGCCTGAGCGATGGGCAAGACACGTAAACAAACACAAAACATGAAGGCTCAAGGCTCGTTTTGAGTCTTCGTGTTTTGTGTTTGTTTATCTGTCTTGCCCATCGCTCAGGCTTGTCCATCATGGAACTTATCTACCAGCTAGCCTGCATTTACGCCATTCTGTCAATTACACTTCTGCCGTATGTCGCAGTAACTTCGTTTGGCTGGATCAAAGTGGAGGCGTTGAGGAGGGCGAGAGATCCGCGCGTTGACCTCCGAGGTACGGGATGCTCACGAATCTCTTGTTTCGTTTCCGTTGCCGTCCCCACATCACTACTCTTGCTTTTCTCAGAGGTTGGCTCGTGTTCGACAGCCGCTTCGTGCACGTGAAATTCTTCCCGGTCTGTCTAGTTCCCGCTAGTGTTTGTGCCCCGTAAAGCGATGTATTGAACCTCATCGTGTCGTGGCGTCTGAACGAGAGCCTCTTGTAATAAGTATGATTGCACGTTTCCCTTGAGGGTCATAGAAACGGTAACCTTTCCTGCCGATGCAGTAGCCGAGGAATATGACAGGCAGGGAAAGGAAACGGAATCTTTTTCGTTTCCGTTACCACCTCCGTTACTTGCCCTTATTTGTTTGTTTCAGTTGTTGCTTTCGTTTCCGTTAGGTTTGGTTTCCGGTAGCGCCCCCCCTCCAGCCCCCCCCCTTTTTGTTTTCCTTCTTTCTTTTCTTTCCTATTGTACTTAGCGCTTTCGTCAAATTACAGCTTTACTGGCTGTATTGGCCTCTATGTGAGTGCCTCTTTCGGTTGACACGAAACATGGCAGGGTTTATAATCAAGGCACCGTGTTAGCTTACGTCACCAACGTTTCGAACTGTGGAAAAATAACTTCCCCAAAAGATGTAACAAACGTGTAACCACAGGCGCCCATCGTGTGGGTGCTTGGGGGGTCCTGGAGTCTTCCTTTTTATGGTAAAACCACACGCGTTAAACTCTGCGCTGTAGTTAGCGAGAAAAAGCATAAAATATGTTCCATAGGAAATACATTGGGACGGAGAGCCGGCATGCCTTGGTATGACTTGGGTCCAACTTGGAGTTAAGCCCTGACCAATCTCCCTTGGTGGATGACGACTAGAGACGGAGAAATAATAATAAGAAGAAGGTACTCATGTTCCACTATAACCCCATGTTTTGCAACTCGAGGGTCCTCCTCCTAACGTTGCCCAAGGGTAATGTCTCACTCATCAGTTTCTTTAAGAAGCAAAATCGCCAACGTATAACGGGAAATACCAATGAAAAATGGCTAAGAAGCAAGCGAGCTGGTGAAGATGATGCATAATGTAAAACCCCGAGACTAGGGAACACGAAAGGAGACTTCGTTGAGACTTCGTGTTGTGTCTGTCCTTTCGTGTTCCCTAGTCTCGGGGTTTTACATTATGGGAAATACCAGTCACGGCGGAGACGCATTGTGAAGCGGCCATGTTAGCCAAGAGGAGACAGGAAATAAGAAGCGCGAGCGAAGAGTGATACGTCACGGAGGGTTCCGGATAAAACCTGCCTATTTTGGCATCCGCATCCGCATCCGCGCACACGTTACCCGAATCAGATGACGTCCGCAGCATACATAACACCCGCATTACACTTTACATCCGCATCCGAGCCGTTGAGCAAAACGCGCCATCCGCATCCGATCCGCAAAATCCGCACGTTTCGAATGACGCGTAAAGACCGCCGGAACGATGTTGGTATAATTTCAGATAACTCCATGCTGTTGCGGAAGGACTCACGACGACAAGGAAAGGTAAACCCTTCAACAAACGCGATATGGAGAGACTTCTGGAACGCTACCTCGCCGGTGCGCGCGTGGTTTCGAAACGCCAGAATGCCTCCTCTCTCGTCTTGGCCGTGCATGGTCGAAGGTGAACCCCAGCATGCGTTCGCTGTCGGAGTGCAATACAAATAAACTGCTGATGGAAGAATTACAGCACGCGGTACATCCGCATCCGATCCGCTACCGATCCGCAGCCTTCGTATCCGCATCCGATCCGCGTCCGACCTCGAGCCATCCGCATCCGATTCACACACCGCAGAAAGCGCTAAATTTTCATCCGAATCCGCAAGTGCCAAGAAATGTCAAGATCCAAGAGGAGGGTCGTTACGACTATAAATGCGACGGGCAACCCACAAAGCGTACAGACCCAGTAAGACAAGAACGTCCCACGGTATAGCTCACTGTCTGGCGCTACTCAACGGCCCAGTTATTAGCCTACACAATTTCTGCAATACTTTGTATTTCAGCTTACCTTAGTATTTTTGCACAAGGACCAGCTCCCGTGGCATAGTGGTTAGAGTGATCGCTTTCCACGTCGAGACTGGGAGGTGACACGGGTTCGAATCCTGTCACCGGCTGTGCTGTCTGAGGTTTTCCCTGGGTTTTCCGAAGACTTTCTAGACGAATGTCGGCACAGTTCCCCTTGAAGTCGGCCCAGGACGCATACTAACACCCCTGTCCCCCACTCCTTCCTGCTGTCCTCTCTCCATCTGTCCACATCTGTACGCCGCTCATAGCCACAGTTGCTTCGCGGCGCTAACACGGAATTAAAAAAAAAAAAAAAAAAAAAAATTTTTGCACAAGCGGTGGATGTCCCACGGAAGATGCTTCATTCTAAGGTTGATTGTCAACGTCATTCTATACGCTTTTTCAAGGGAGCTGTTGCTGTCATCTGCTACAATAGTCGTACGTCCGCCCCTGCGCCTTCAAAATTCAAATTTCCATTGTCCAATAATGATGCAGATGTCGCGGGCCGATGAGTAGCGACCCTAGCGGACCGTGCGGACGGGCTCCTCATAGGGGGTTGCCGATTATATGACGTGGTCGTTATAATGTAGTAGGTCGTGGCCGGGACGATAGTTCCACGTGCAGAAGCAAACAAATACCTGGGGGGGGGGATATGTTTAATGATAACAAAGAACAGGAACGAGGGAAAGGTCAGCCAGACAGGGTGTCGGCTTGCTATTCCCAAGGAAAAAATTAATAAATAAAAAACTAATAAAAAAATCGGAGAGAGAGAGAGTACCCAGGCGGGCACAGCCGGTTCACAGGGCGACCAGTAGGTCGGTTGCAGCGAGGTAACGGAGGAGAAGTCTGGTGACTACGCACTGTCGGGCGCGCTGCACGGGGCAGAGTAAGGTCCGCAGCGTGAGGTGCAGGCCAAGGTATGTGAGCTGTTGCTCAAGTTCGGCTCTGGCTGAGGAGTAAAGGCGACAGTGCAGGAGGAGGTGGGTAGTGTCCGCCACCACACCACATTTCGTGCATAGTGGAACGGAAATACCGTTTACCTCCGCTGCTCTGCCGAACGAAATGCTAAGATGACGATGACGACGACGCTGAAAGTAGTGATGGGCAAGTCAGTTCACTTTTGTGAACTAATTCATTTAGTTCAGTTCACACCACTGAACTGTCTAAAAGAATAGTTCATTCGTTCACCTCTTCACAATTAAACACAGTCAAGTAATATAGTCCCAAACCTTAAAGAGAGACCGAGAGAGATACAACAAAATGATCTTGCAATTCAGTTTTCCAAAGGTTCGAGAACATCAACATAGCAAACGTAATCTTTTAGGTCGCTTTTTCTTTTTCTTTAATTTTCTACGTATATTTGTAACGAGAAAAGTAATGCACAGATCAATATGCAAGGTGCCGTCGTCGTTCAATGTTACAATCGTGTATTTCTGATCACTTACGTCTGCTTGCTGCGAACTTGAGAACACAGAAGTGTGATAGAGTAACTGCAGTTTCAATTCATTTCATTCAAATGCATGAGAGAGCTTGAAGAAAAGTACAACGTCTAGCGATGTGGAGGAAAAATTGGGAAGCTTGCAATGTATTGCCGCAAAAATAGCCTGCCCGCTCCAGGGGGTGCCAGTCACATGCAGTCAGCCAGAAGTCAGAACATAACGGCGCCACTAGCAGTCCACAACTGCGTGAAGGAGCTCACAGCGATCTCAACGCAAGCAGTTCTAAATTATTTAGGCTTGTTCAGCGTTCGCCGCCCACAGGACTTCAATCCATACGGCGTTCAAAGCCGCTCTGCTGGGTCTCCCTCCCAGCGCTTTTCCTTAAGCGCATGCGCTGTGCACGTAACAGTTCTGACAGGCGCTGCGAGTACTTCCAAACGACCCGCGGCATCGTTTAGTTCTTTAGTTCGTCCAGTTCTCTCCCTCCCCGCGCCACCCGCGCTTTTTCTTAACTGTGGACTAGCACCTTCTCTGATGGGCAACGGTAGGGCCTGCGAGTGCTTCAAAACGTCCGGTGACATCGTTTAGTTCTTTAGTTCGTCCAGTTCTCTTCCTTCACACCGTCCACTTGAGGCTTTGCCTCGCCGCACCGCCCGCGCTTTTCCTTAAGCGCATGCGCTGTGGACGAGCAGCAGTTCTGACAGGCAACGGCAGGCTTTGCGAGCACTTCAAAACTACTCGCGACGTCGTTTAGTTCTTTAGTTCATCCAGTTCAGTTCCTTCACACCTTCACACAGTCCACTTCAGCGCAGCGTCACAGCCACTCAAGGCCACAGCGTGTGCGCCGTGGTCTCCCGCCCTTCTGGCGCGCATGCGCTTTGTTAGCTTTACAAAACGTTCGTTAGATGGCGCAGCAGATGTCACACTCGGAAGCGTATCAAAGCTAACGGCGTATGCGTTGTGGGTGTCGAGGCCCAATGAACTAAATTGCGGAACTAATGTTTTGGTTGTTGTTGAACTAATTCGTTCAGTTCACCCGAATGACTAGTTCAGTTTGAAGGGGTCGTCCACGAACGACACATCACTAGCTGAAAGAGAAAGTAGACACACCCTGAACCGCGGGTCGTCGCAGTTTGAACTAAGTCTTGCTTCCGGTGAGCAGGCATTCAATATAGTAGATTGTGTTTGTACAGGAACAACCGTTACATTATATGGGTACATCCCAGATATAGCGCCTGACAAAAACCCGTATAGGCCCTATACGAGGAGCTCTGAGATGACGAGAGTCAGCGCTACACAAACTATCACTGCAGATGCAGTCACCCGATGGTCGCCGTCGTTAGGACTAAGTGTTGGTTCCGTTGACAGGTTATTCGGTGTAAATTTTGTTTGATCAGGCAGCACAGGTACAGTATATCGGACACACACGAGGATATGCCCCGTCCAGCTGTCTATTTCGTAGTCATCGGAACTCACAGTTGCCAATTTGAAGTTGAAATACAGGGTGCGATTCGGGAGGATGGCAGCTTCGTGTCCTTCAAACAGGAGCCAGGGGCAGCTATGGGTACCGTCAGTTCGTCGACAACCTTCGATGCCTTTCACCGTTCCCCGTCTGCAGCCGAAAACTCGACAAGAGTTCAGTCCTGGCAGCCTTATTTGACCTTCACCACATCCAGTGTGGTGTATCCGCGGGGCGAGCTGGGACGAGGAGATGTCTGAAGTGGGTTTACCAAGAGAAGGAGTAACCAATGCGTGGATGTATCTCGCTCGCTCGCCGTCTTCCTCAACCGTTGCGAGGGACACTCCATTGCAGAGGGCGCAATAGTAGTTCTTGTAAGTCACTCGTACCGTATTGTTTGGGGTATAATAGGCAGCGTACAGTGCACACTTCTGAGCGAGCACACGGTCGCTTTCTTTGGGGCATGTATCCACCACAGCGGGAGAGCACTCCGTCGTGTTGAACACCTGAGTAAAATTCTTCCACCCAAATACAGCACTTTGAAACGTAGCATTATAGATAATACCCGCGTGCTTCATCCAATAAACGCGTCGCTTGGCGTTATACATAAACTTTTGCAGTTGGCTACTGGCACTTACGTTTCGTGGCGACAGTCCGAGCCAATCAAAGTTACCGGCCCACCCGTACGTCTCCTCATAGTGCCCCCCGTTACACTCTACACAATAAATATTTCGATATAGGACCCTTGACGGCTTGTGAAAGGAAGGAATGTCGATTTTGAACTGGTACGACAACTTAGGGAAATCGCCCGTAGGTTGTCCCTCGCACATCTTTTTCGACCACTGTGAAACCGATCCTACTGTACACGATGCTTTCACCCAAACGTACCGTCCATGACCTGGTAGCTCCGCACACACATAACGTTCACGTGGTACATCTTTAGCAACGTCGATGCAACAGTCACCGTAGCGATTGCAAGATGGGTCGCAAGAACAGATCGGTTTACGAGAAGTACCTTCAGGTTGCTTGCAGGTGAAGAAGGGAGATTCGCCGAGCATATTGAACGCTTCTTCATGAACCGCTGCTTGGAGATCACATCCGAATGGAGCAGTGACACACACCAGGAAGATGATGGAAGCTTCGATGATCCTTGCTCGCTTGGTGTGCATGTTACTGAGCGGACGTCTCACCCTTGCAGCGACACTGTTGCCGATAAGTTCGTCAAGGAGCATATTGTGGTAGGAATGGCTGTTCGGCAATCACATCTCCATGTAGACCTAGTCTCCGCAACACTGCCTGCGCAAGTGAAGGCTATAAGTAGAGTTAGAGTTAGGGTTGTACTGTTCGGAACACGGTTGTCAAAAACCTAAAACTCCAGCCGGTGGTTTGAGCAGTCCCCTATCGGCGATGCGGTTCACGAAGGGACTATACCATTAGAGTCTCCAATAATGTAAGGCCACGCAGCGCCACCTGTCCCGACAGAGTACCATCGCATCACCGTCATCTGCTAGGGAGAGCAGTTGAGCGATGCCTCCCCTCAGGGAGGGTATTGGTCACAGGGGTGGCATTCAATGTAATGTATTGCTCCGTAGACGAAAGCGTGCTGGGCGAACGCAATGCATCCTGGACAGGTCCTGGTCGCATGTCACAGCAAACGTCAAGGCACACGTGACCTTAAAGATGGCGGCGCCCGTGATCGGCGGGCCGACCGTTTGTAAACAATGCGGTTCATGTTTCTGCGCAACGTTTTGGATGTCTTTCGATCACGGTAATTATTTTTATACGATAATCTCGCAATAAAACCCGCAGTTTTGCACATAAGGCCTCGCACTGTTGACGACTCCCAAAGATGTGATGACGACCGCGCGTTAAGACTCACTGAGCTGATGCAATATACTTAAACTAAGGAGAAATGGGCTACCATGTTGCTGAAGAAGCACCGCATAGTTCACGCAGGCAAAATGCGTTCATCTCTTTGCGTTTTGACGACGGAAGTATGTCGGTAAGTGGCAAAACATCATGTAAACAAAGTCGCATGACCTCAAAATGGCGTTTTCTATGACGAGCGACCAGGACAAGATGACAGTTTTGCGAGAAGCACCCGCTTGAGGGTAGTCACAACAACTGCGGGTTTGTGTCACTCCTGTGGTATTAGTACAGTTCATTCGTGCGCGACATCGCCGGTAGGAGATCGCTCCGCCACGAGCTGGAGATTTAAGACAACCATGTCCCGAACACTACTTGAGAGCACAAGGAAATCTGAGAACACACCCCTTGGAGACAGTCCTCGGTTTTCGTGTGGTCAGAGAAGAAAACCCTGAATTCCTCAGAACTAAAGATCGGCTAAAGCAATGGGCGACCGAGAATAGACAACTGCAACGGATACTAAAACAAATGGAAGAAAAGTCGGCACCAGAGTGCCCGGAACAAGCGACGGGATCGCGAACTCCTTTGAACTCCGCGTACGCTGTGGAGGGGTGCAAAAGCGAGCTGGTCTTTCGGATTTTGGAGAAGGGCACCTGGATGACGTGGTCCGCCCCAGAGTGGGCCATGTCTTTTAATGCAGGGCCGATAAAAAGGTCGTCGGGGCAGTATCGCTTGCGGTGTCGTTCCGGGGAAGATTTTTTCTTAAAGATAGGGAAACTCGTACGAAAAGTGGGAGCAACAGATAAAAGCCGACACAAGATTCATGGCGACTGCAGCGCCACCACAATCTACAAAATACAGATGATTGTTTCGTTCAGTCGGAAACCTTCCCTGGACAAAAAAAAATCATAATCCAGAAGCCTAAAGGGAAACAATTGGACATTAGAAACCACAAGGTAGCGCTTTCATTTCATCCGGCATGCCTGCACACTTCAGTGTTGAAAACTCTCCGCCTATGACCACATGCTCGCCACTCAGTCCACGCCGAAACGAAACGAGGCACAGAAGACGGCTCTGTTGCTCCATGTGGCAGAAGAACCAGCGCTAGAGGTGTGCAATACGTTCAGCCTAGCGCCAGACGCGACTTTTGAAGATGTGCGCCGAGTGTTGGAGAATTATTGCAAGCCTCAGAAAAACGAAGCTACCCGTCCAGGCTCCGAACGCAGGCAGAAGGTGAGCGCTTCGAGCAGTTTCACCAATATCTCATGCTCGAGGCGTGGGAATTCGCTGATTTACACGGCTCAGTGGCCAGTGGTCAGGGACCAAATTGCGTACGAAGTAGCAAACAAGCGGCTGCGTCAACGACTGTTGCACAGACCTCACACTCAAACAGGCAGTAGAGATGTGTCAAGCTGATGAGATAGCCGCAAAGCAAAACGAAGTGTGGGATATATATCGCCGTAAAGCAGAGACGCACAAAATAGTGGCCATGCGGCGATAAGCGGAGTTCAGCAGAAATGTGCCAGGGCGAGAAGTAAGAGAGAGAGAAACACAGGGAGCGCGCGGGGAGCTACAGAGCAATTTCAGACGCGACCTCAAGGAAAAGGTGCAACAGATTTTAACCTGCTACGCAACGGGAACCAGTGGCGTAGCCACGGGAGGCTAGAGCGGGTTCGAGCCCTCCCCCCCCCCCCCCCCCAACTGCAAAGAGCCGGCACACGCAAGTCGTGCAAATCCGAGGAGAACAAAAAAAGAAGAAAAAAATATATATACGGGGGAGGAGGGACGGCGGGGAGGGGGGGGGGCGACCAGCGTGACGATCGTAAAAGTTCTTCGAGTTACCGGCGTCTATCTGCATACTCTTGAAACTATGTGAGTCTTTCGAGCCTCTTCAAAACTCGTGAGGCAGCCTTAGTGCTCATGACACCCCATATGTAAACGCATTATTAAACGTTCAAATATTCTGTAATTTCATTTCTCACCTCGCTGTTTGCACAAGGATGAGTAGTGTGTAGGCGTGCGCAGTATCAGCGGCGTGGGAGTGGAGGGGTGTATCGAGCCCCCCTACCGTGGAGGCCTGACTACGCCCCTGGCGGGAACACTTGCCCAGCAGATAGATGAACCTGCAGGGCGTGCTGCGAGTACGGGCACTTCGCAGTGTGCTTCCCCTACAAGAAACAAGAAGAGGCCATTGAAGAGAGTGAAAGAGATTACTTGAACATCCTGGCAGTAACCTACAGCCCAACAGCAACCAACAGAACGCTGAGCGTTAGAGAGCAAGCACGCAGCGCGCCCGAGAAGGAATGTGCCTGCTTGGTTTGGGCGGCGCAGAAGCTGATTTGCTATCTTCACTGCACCAAATTCACTTTCGAGACAGATCATTGCTCATTACAGTGGTTGCAACGAACGTGTGACAAAAAAGGCCGTCTTCTACGTTGGAGTCTTACCCTCCCACACAACCAAAGCACGTCAGAAGGACGTCTATTTGATGCCACCAACGGGACATCATGTCCATAAGATATCCTGGATTGTCCGAATGACATACTATGGGACATCATTCGTATTGCCATTGAGTAGTTTCATTTAAAATCGTATGATGCCCGCCGGTCACATTTTTTATATCCCACGAAAAAAATATATGTTATCCCACCCACAAAGAGATGCAAAAGGTGCCTGACCGCAGGTCTCTGCGATATTTTCTTCTCCGTCCACGGCTCTTCGAAGCAACCGGCGCGATTTCGCGGCTTAATTTTTTTCCAACTTTGTCACCTTGTATCTCTTGAACGAGATGTCCCATTTGAACGAAATTGTTTTTGCTGACAGAGTGGACGGTGCACGTTTCATCGTGGGCTATTAAATGTATATGGTCAAAAGAGAAGTATACAAAAAAAAAAATCCGGAAAACGCAACAGAGGCCCTTTTTACCGTTTATTTGGAAGGTCATGGCTGAGACCCTGGATCTCCGACTGTGATGTTCTTCGCATGAGCAGAAAGATCATTCTTTGCTCTTTCGTTTGAAGTTAAATATATTGCTTTATCTTCAGCCATTATCCCGTAACAATACCGTGAACACGGAAAGGTAGGAGAAAAGTCTCATTTTCGCGGTAGTTTTTACCCAAAAAGGATATCTTCAAATTTTCCGATATTTTGTACTAACATAGCTTAGACATAGCTCTTTCAGGATATGCTATAAGATGTTTGCTAATTTCGGTCCTACAGGGTGCGAAATTTTTTTCCGCCCCCTATTGGGCAGCGCTCGCAGGGGACAAACGCACGTACAAAGAGTGAACTTCTACCCCAACCCCATGTCTTTTTCTGTTTGTTTTTGCTTACTTTGAGGGTGCCGTCATGCCGAGGGCCGACTATAGTAATATGCACAGATCACTGTGGTGTCCCCAGAAAAGCAAAAGTTCGTTGCTTAGGCTTTCTCACCCGGTTAATCAATCCTTCAAGGTTACGGGCTTGAAGGAAATTGGACGTGGGAACATGGTACTATTTGTAAATACTGCGGCTTTGCTGAACCAAAGCGCGAGACGTCTATTCTCTTGTAATTTTGTTTTGTTATTTGCTGGTTTCTTAAACTTCGTCTACTACGGGTGCCTCAGTGGGCTCACACCAATATCTTGCTCTGATATGCTCCTGTTCACAGTCTGCACAATTTGGGGTCACTGATGTCAGCGTCGTCAGGGCTTGAAGCCGGAGGACCTTGTTCACCTGAAAGCCCTGCCTCAGCAACCTGCAGTCGAAACGTGTTGTAGCAGTTCACACATATTTCGTCGGTGTCGTGGACATGGACTGCCTCCGAGGTGCTCAAGATGGTCTTCAAAAGTCTTGATCCTATCAACGATACCGGCCTGAAGTTCTTGTTCCGGGGTATTTTTTTCTTGTGACGTTGAGTGTAGTCCGGGGAATATAGTGTACTTCTGGTGTGGCTACGGCTGGCCGTGGGGAGTGCAGAAGTACACGCTACGCCGACGACAAAATGA
Source organism: Ornithodoros turicata (assembly GCF_037126465.1). Classification (NCBI taxonomy): domain Eukaryota; kingdom Metazoa; phylum Arthropoda; class Arachnida; order Ixodida; family Argasidae; genus Ornithodoros; species Ornithodoros turicata. The sequence goes on from NC_088201.1 coordinate 134,991,733, forward strand.
AATCCATACGTAACATCAAGGAAAGCAAGGCCCTTGTCTTAAAATGTTGACAGCGGCGGGAACCCCGTAGACTCCCAAATACCGTCTTTTCCCACGCAGCGCCCCGACTTTCTCACCCATTGGAAGGATAACTCCTTCAAATAATATTTCTAAAAGGAGTTCACCTTGAAGAAATAAGGGACCGGGCATGTCCTATCATTCCCAGGAAGACCAGGCGACCAGTCCCTGGGCGATCTGTCGGCATCGTGTCACATCACCTGAGTGTTTTAAATTCCGTCTTTGTTCACAAGTAGAAGAAACCACCAAATAACAAAACAAAATTACAAGAGAATAGACATCTCGCGCTTCGGTTCGTCAAAGCCGGAGTATTTATAAATGCCATGTTCCCATGTCCGATTTCCTTCAAGCACGTAACATTGAGGGATTAACCGGGTCGGAAAGAGCCTAAGCAACGAACTTTTGCTTGTCGGCGGGCTTGCGGACTGATCTGTGCATATTACTATAGTCGGCCTTCGGCGTGACGGCACCCTCACGGAAAGCAAAAAAAAAAAAAAAAGAAGACAGGGGGTGGGGTAGAAGTCCACTCTTTGTTCGTGTGTTTGACCCCTGCGAGCGCTGCCCAATCGGGGTGCGAAAAAATTTCGCTCCCTGTGGGATCAAAATAAGCAAACATTTTATTGCATTTCCTGAAAGAGCTATGTCTAAGCTATGGTAGTACAAAATATTGGAAAATTTGGAGATGTCGTTTGTGGGTAAAAACTGCCGCGAAAATGAGAACTTTCCCCTACCCTTCCGTGTTCACGACATTCTTACGAGATAATGGCTGAAGATAAAACAATCTATTTGACGTCAAACGAAAGAGCAAAGAATGATCTTTCTGCTCATGCGAAGAACATCACAGTCGGAGTTCCAGAGCCTCGGCCATGACCTTCCAAACGTGCGATAAAAAAGCTGTCTGTTGCGCTTTTGGGATTTTTTTCGTATACTTTTCTCTTGACTATATCGATTTAATAGCCCACCATGGAACGTGCACCATCCACTCTGTCAGCAAAAAACAATTTCTTCAAATCGGACATCTCGTTCAAGAGATACAAGGTCACAATTTTGGAAAAAATTTAAGCCTCTAAATGGCGCTGGTTGCTTCGAAGCGCCGTGGACCGTCAGGCACCTTTTGCATCTTTTCGTGGGCGGGATGACATATTTTTTTCGAGAGAAATAAAAAATGTGACCGTCGGCCATCATTCGATTATAAATGAAAGAACCCCATTGCGACAGCCGGGGACTTGATTTGGGCAATCCTGGCGGTCTCCTTTGGACACTTTCGGACACTGTGACATTTTCGGGATGTTTTCCTGCGCATTCCAGGACGTTAATGCAGTATGCCTACTCCATGCGTATGCTATACAAGTGGCCCAGAAAACGTGTAATTGAATTCTAATAAACAAAACAACGCCACCCAGAATCATGCGGTCAACGGCATTTGTTCTTACTAGGTTTCTGCCAATTCCTGATGTGCATGTCATGTAACCTAAGTTTAATTATGTAAATTTTTGCGAATCGAACTTGTAAATTTGCCAAGTAAAGGTCACTTTTTTACCCCACCAACATGAAGATCGTGCCGAAATCACTCAAGTTCTTGATATTTGACATTGATCTTCAGTATCTATCATGTCGGGAGGAATGGCCGAACATCGTGCTTCTCGGGCACGGAGTATAACGCGCAAGGACTGTTTGAGCGCAATCGCTGTCAGTCCGACGAAGGGAGGTTAGAAACCCAACCCACAGAGTGATATTATAGTAGAAAAAGTGACAGTTCATGAAATTAGGAGAGGGAAGGTATGGTCACAGCCACAACTGAGGCCGGACTCGACGAGCTATGTCCGTGTTATCCCTTTCTACAATGCCGATGGGGGCTGGGTTTCCAAACTCTTTTCGTCGGACTGGCAATGATTCCGCTGAAAGATTCGTGGCACGCTATCCTCCGTGAGCTCCATAGAGCATGATTTTCGGCTATTTTTTCTGATACGAGAGATTCTCAATATTCCTGTTAATTATCATAATTTTGAGTAAATTCCGCACTCTCTTTGCATTGGCGGGGCAAAAAAGTGACCTTTACTTGGCAAATTTCCGAGTTCCGTTCGCAAAAATGTATATAATTAAACTTGGGTTACATGACATGCACACCACGAGGTGGCAAAAACCCAGTAAGAACAAATGCGGTTGACCGCATGATTCTAAGTGGAGTAGTTTTTTTAATTAAAATTTCTGGGACACCCTGTATACACATCTTATAATTAGGGCCTGACTTTTTAGGGTTAAACCCGTATCCGCCCGATATTTACCCCCGAACGAAATCTGTAAAATTCGGGTTTAACCCGAATCTACCCGAAAACATCCGGGTCGCATGGCACACTCATAAGCGTGCATTAAAATAAAGTCTGATAACATTGCTAAACATTAGTTCCATGTTAAGACACATTTTTATTAAACAAAAAAAATCGCCCGAATACACCCGAATTCCTGACGACAGAATATGCCGTAACGGGATTTAACCCGAATACACCCGAATTTTCGAATGAAAAATATCACCCGATATTTACCCCCCGAATTTGGCCAAAAATAAAACCCGAAAAAGTCAGGCCCTACTTATAATGCAAACTACTCCATCACACAAGCCTGTTCACATGGAATAGTAATTCTATTGATTATTATACATTCCCACACAAAAACCTCATCTGTATATCACCTGGCAACGAGCTAGCTATGTAACATGTCAACATCAGTTCGTTGAATGAGCAGCTATAGATCCTCGAAACAAATGGGTGAGTACCCTGAGAAACTCAGGGGGTTAATTAAGTTAGAAGCACCAAAACGGAAATGTAGATGCAAGCGAACCCAGGCACTTCGGTACGCCAAAAAATATGAAAATTACTCCCACCCTAATATGAAGATATTACAGTGTAGAGCTGAATGTAGTATAAACAGCAACTGCCACCAAGGAATGTTGGAGGCACAGTTTAAGTAGCAGTTGTACTGAAACAAATCTGGACACAAACTTCCGCTTGCCCTTTTGCCCAACATAGCTGAACTATGCAGCAACGCAGTCCGTCAGAAGGTACTAAAGTATTTTTCGTGCAGATTGCTTTACTTCACTTCGCCCAAGCCGAGCAAGCTCTTGAACGTGAAAGTTGGAAATAACGAAAAAAGATTGCCACTGACTTCACGCAACACAAAAATTGAGACTTTTCCTGTTCTATGCGGAAGACTGATGGTGTCTTTGCGGTCTGCATATAGTGTATTCGACATCACGACCTCATGTAATTTAATGACACCAATAGTTTTAACCCCTAATTTGAAAAGGATGAAAAAAACTTTTGACTTGAGCTCGTGTAATTATCTGACACCTATAGTTTGAGCAGTTTCTGCATAGAAAAAATGTCTGAATAGAAATAACTGACCAGTACCACAATGCTCCTGTTCCAGAAATTACGAGTTGGACTAAAACTATGCGATGCAAATCTGTATTTCCTAAGCGTGTACACGGAACAGAGGCGTTTAATGCAAATTGCATCAGGTAAACATGGCAAGGTAATGTTGGAAGTTCTAAAGATTTTAAGAGCTCTGAGCGGTGCACGACTACATCATGAATACAACTATACAGGGTGCCCCAGCCATATCTTTTTAAAAATATATCACTTTCCGATATGAAGTCAATTGCAATATAGCACATGCCGGAGGGCATTAGCAGACTTCTAAGGCAATGTCTTAATGAATATTCAATAATTAACTTTTTTAATTATAGAAGCTACGAAGTTGTTCCAATGAGAACATCTGACTTCTTTGGTCACCAGATACCAAATCCGTTTCCAGAACAAAAATCCGTTCGATAGATCATTCGCAAAAAATTCGTGAAGGAACACCATTTTTTTTCTTTATTTTATTCATTGCGCATCTTCGAAGAAGCGTCTTTCCTTCAACCCCCAGTGTGAGAAAGTGAAAGAGCCAGTTTTCGTCCTGTACCTTGTCTCGGGTTTTCAAGTCATACATTTGCTTGTAAGTGAGAGAGTGAAAGAGCACAGCGCCACCTCATGCGTCGAAGATTACATTTAACTTGCGGAAACAAAACAAAAACAAATGTATCGGGTGAGTCTATATGGTAACTGCCCTTATCTTGGGCTGCATTTTCTGTTTTCTTCTAATCGTCTTGCAGGACGCAAGAGGCGATAGTATGCTCTTTCCCCGTTTCACATTGGGGATAAAGGAAATACGCGTGTCTAGAGGTGTGCAATGAACAAAATAAAGAAAAAAATTGTGTTGGTTCCGGGACATTTGATCGAACGCCGTTTGGTCAAAAGCCGTTTGATCGAACGCGGACATTTGGTTGAAAGCCATTTGATCGAATGTCGTTTGATCGATTTTTTTTAATAGACGATTTCAGAAATTGCATGGATGGCCCACCAGGGAGCGCAGTGTTGCGAAAGCCCCGCTGCACCTTGGGATTTAGTTTTCATGAGTCAGAGAGAAGAAGAGCGCAAACGGTTTCGGTTTTTTCTCTCCTTCACTTCCCGCACCTTCGAGCAACAGGCAGACGAGCACGAATGTAAACCATTTCCCACGACGCATTGCGCGATGCGCGTGACTTGGGCGACGGAGGGCCCCCGTGCGGAGCACATGGGCAATATCTGAAATCGCCTATTGCTTCACTCGGAGTGTCGAAAATGACAAAAAAAAAAAGAACAAAAATACAAATAAAAGACAGATAAACAAAGCTGCAGTTCTAAATGCCATTATCCTAAGGAACATTTAAGTGTGTGTAATTAGCTTGCCCGTAAGCACATTCCTGGTGCTAACCCACTTTCTCGTGTCCAAAAAGCAGTCCAAGGGCCTGTTTTTCAGCTCTGACACGGCATGTTTAATGCCGCATTTGTTAATCCCCGTTTGTTCCCTTTGTTAATCCCTTTGTCAAATAATAATCGATGTCAAGTATTAAACATTTTGGCCAATGAATTAAAAGAAAGTAAATGAAATTTTTTATGATTTGTTTCCATCGAATGTGGACAAATTTTAATAGTGTATTATAGTTTGTAATCAGCTGACCATTGTATTGGAGAAAGAACAGTTTTAGTTTATTTACTTTTCGCCTATGTGAGAGAGAACCTAAATTCCCTTGCAACAGACATGTAATCGAAGAAGTCCTTCGGAACCCAGACAAGATAAGCAGGGCAACTTTCTTTCGGATAGCGTGCATGTGTAGTGGTTCCAGGCTACAGATGTATACTCTAAACAAGTTTATTAGAGATGCATACTCTAAACAAGGTTGAACTAAGGTTTTTTATGCTATGAATTTAATACATTGCATTCATATAATGTCCAAATTTTCTTATTATTATCCACTGACTTCAATTGACTTTCGCGCAGATGAGGCTATCCAGTTTCACACCGTTCCCTTTAAATATGTCGCCAGCAATAAGAAGGGTGCCCAGAAGAAGCCGAGACTATCGGCTGCTCCCAACCTGGGGCAGCTTTCTTCAATATGTGCCCTACTGGTTCCTAAATGACAAACTTCTGTAACTAACCAGTGGTCACAGGATGTATGGGGTGATTCGCGTCGTCGTCGTCCTTCCTTTTGTCGCCTCGCTCTAGGAACCAGTGGTCTCCACTCTTCCGCTGCAAAAAGCAAAAAAAGAATAACAGTCATCATAAATCAAAAAGCAAAGAACACTGATTGCCTGCTCCGTATGCTCGAGTCAAACGTTACAGAAAAAGAGGTGCGAACGCGACACACTGCATGCAGCTTTGAGATCCCTTCGAACAAACGTCTTTCGAACGAACGGCGTCGATCAACCGCGGCTTTCGATCAAACGGCTTTCGACCATGAGACGTTCGATGAAACGCCTTCGATGAACCGGCGTTCGACCAAATGGGCGGACACCCAGATTGGTATGTGCTAGGCGGTGAAACTGTTTGCAAGTAATGGAAATTATGCGATTCCTTTGGGAGCTCTAACAAAAAATAAAATGTATTATGAGTGGTTATATGCGTACGCAACCCGTCAGATTGAGAACAGGATAAACACTCCGTTTAAATGTTCCGTTGAAACAGTCAGTACTTCCAGCACTTTATGAAATATTATTTGCGCCGTTCCCTGTGTACAGATTGCCTGATTTTTTGTTTGTGTGTGCAGTGGCGTATCTAGGATGTGGCAGGTGTGGACAGGTGCCATGGGCGCCAGGTGAACAGGGGCGTTATTATGTGGTCGGGTGTGAATGTGCCAGGTCGGGCACTCAACCTGGCACATTCATAAATGATCTAAAGCACCCGCCATTAGAGAGGTTGTAGCGTGAAACCTAGTGCGGACCACACGAAAACGCATCCCCAAGGACATCATGTTAACCATGTTGCCATGGGCGCAGGTAGCTCTAGATACGCCACTGTGTGTGTGTGTGTGTGTGTGTGTGTGTGCGGGGGGTCTCCCTGAGCCCAACCCGAACCGAACCAATATGCCTGAACCCGAACCGGACCGAAAGAAATACTGGTTTCGATCATTGGAGCGACCTTTTTGGGTCTCCCAGAGCAAGCAGGAACGCACGCGAGCCGGCGAGCCTGCATTGAAATGGGCATGCATCCAACATCTCCGCGCAATGGCTTTCCGGGTGAAAGATGACGAGTGTAGAATCGTACTACCTCTTGAGATTGTGGCCAGCATTCCAGGATGTTTCGGGAAATGCTGCTGCTTTCATAAGAACCACTGAATGTGTACCAGCTCCGGTGGTGCAGCGGTAACGCGTGCGCTTGGAGACTGGGAGGTCCGCGGTTCGAATCCGCGGGCCGGCTGTGCCGTCTGGGGTTTTTCCTGGGTTTCCCTCAGATGTGTAATAGGCGTATGCCGGCACAGTTCCCCTGAAGTCGGCCCATGGACGCAGCTATCCTCCCCCCGAGCGGATTCCGCTCGGTCTTCCACTTCACCCTTTCCTCTCCTCCTCTCCACCACCTTTCCCTTCCCGAGAAACATGCCGCCTAATCAGGCAGGCAGACCTCTCGGGTTCCTCCCAACGACACTCCTCCTCCTCCTCCACCACTGAATGTTGTGTTTGAAGCAAAATTGCAGGTTGAGATTGGTCAAAGGCTAAGCTAATTGGTTAGTTATGATTGTTAACAGAGCTGACAGCGAAAGATCGTTGGAAGTTGGAACAAAAAAGAAAAACGCGCTCTCTGTGTTGCACTCTCTCTATCGTTTCTTTTGTTTTTTAATGGCCAAAGAAAGCAAGGTCAAACGTTACATTTTTTTCTTGACTGTGTGCGATCGTGTACATCGCAGGTTCCCCATGTGCCATGGAACTACGTAAAACCTGCTGATGCTATCGCAGAGTTGTGCCTAACTCGTTACAAGTAACTCGTTACTTGGTAACGGTTACTTTTTTTGGTAACGAAGTAACGATTCAGTTACTTTTTAAAATATGGTAATAGTAACGGAATCAGTTACAAAACTTGGTAACTCGTTACCGACGTTACTCGTTCCTTTTGTTCAGCGCGGGGGAGCACATTTGGGCACTCCGTGTGGCGCACGCAATGCGTGCAGATCTGACCTGCGTGACCCCCGACCATGTGTGACTCATAGTATTTGCAGTCCCTTGCTGGATGTGTTGTTGTCTTTTCTCTTGTTTCCGTAATCTCCGACCATCACTCCTTCCCAAGAATGGGCACCAATTGTGCTATGGCTACAAAATACGCGTTTCGACTTCTAGCCTTTTCTTGTGTTTTCGTAATCTCCGATCACCCCCACTTAGGAAATGCAGAAGGTCCAGGCAAGTTGATAGAGAATCAAGGTAAGGGGCCGAGAGACACGGAACACGAAGGACGGGCGTCAAATTCTCAGACTCAGCAAAAGGTTTATTACAATAACCCAGACTATATACCCAAGACGTGACACAGAGGGGAAACAAGACAAAACGGAGGGTCACTAATCACGTTGCGACGTGTGGCGATCAGCTTCTTTTGAAGTGCAATTCCTCATTATTAAAGAGTTGAAGACAAGTGACGGCATGTTTGTTGGCTCCTTTAACTACGACGCGCCTTTAACTATGCGGCGGTAACGTAATAGTAACTCGTTACCTGGGAGTAGCGAGAACTCGTTACTTTTCTATGTTGGTAACGAGTAACGTATTTAGTTACTTTTTTTCTCAAGTAACGGGTAACGGTATTTAGTTACTTCTTTTTGGTAACGGGCACAAGTCTGTGCTATCGTGGCATCACATCTTTCTCATGTGACATCAAGCGGCATGGTCTTCTCCTGATCAAAGCATATCTGATGTACCTGATGCTAACACTAAGAGCACGAAGAAACCTTAATGTGACATCACGAAACAAGATAATTTTCAGATGTTCGTTTTCAATAGGGTACTTCTAGCTGGCTCGACACAACCACCAATAGCTTTGTACAACCACTGATCTTGTCCCCTCCGCACGCAACACTTAATGAATAACAACGATAATAATAATAATATTAACGAATAATTAAGAAAACGACTGGTGGCCGTGGAGTTGGGTCTGTGCTCCAGATCTATTCAAGCTGTAGTGAAATGTGGATGCGAAAATCTCGCAACAGCCCCCGCGAAAGGTCTCGAACCACAAACACCGGCAAAAGGTTGCCGGTATCACTTTCCTACCGGCAACCGACAGAGCGAGCAAGTAACCGGCCGTGCCGGTATAATACGGGACTGGTGGCAACCCTTCCTTTTTCTTTCTTTTTTCTTTCGCAATTAGAGCACGAATTAACGAAGATATTTCAATCAACTTTTTCATTATTGACTTTAGGGAGCACATTGCAATTGTAATATTAAAGCCTGATCACCACATCATCCGCTCGAGCCACTGATGAATCACTAAAGCAATCTCAGCGCGTGCTATAGACCCAAGTATTTCACCTCGGCCGTCCGCTGGAAATAGAAAGTGGTTGCCAAAAGAGAAACGGTGACGCCGATATCTCCGCCCTCACATAACGTCACAGAAAAATGTCATACGCGATGTTGGCAAACCCTTATCGAGGTATGGTTCACGTTCTTTGTTTTGTCTTTCTTTTGTTTCTCCATGTGTCCACAGTCGCTACTCGCTTGCCGTATCAGTCATTTCATCCTGCCAAACAAGGCTCTTGCCCTTCCCCGGTAGGATAAGGGCTGATATGTAGTGGTGAAGTGCCAAGCTCATTGTAAGAAAAAAAAAAGAGAACAAAACAAAACAAAGATCGTGAAACATGACATTTTCCTGTGATGCTAAATGAGGGCGGAGATATTGACGTCACCGTCGTTCTTTTGGTGATCAAGGTGAGCAACAGACGGCAGAGCTGAAATAATTAGGCTCTGAATTAGGCAAAAGGCTGCCGGTATCACTTTCCTACCGGCAACCGACAGAGCGAGTAAATAACAGGTCGTGCCGGTATAATACGGGCCTGGTGGCAACCCTACCGCCAGTCCCAGAATATATCATATAGTGGGTACACTATATACTAGCAGCGCAACACTTAAATCAATGCAACGTACAAGGGTTTACTCACTTTTAAGATCTCCGCCAACGGGAGCAACTCTGACAATACATCTGTCGGCCTGCGCGTTTATAAGCTACACGGCTTTGCGAGAGAATGACACCATCGTTTCCGCTTCTGCTCCCTTGTCTGCCTCAGCAGCCTCTCAAACGTAAGGTACACATTAACATAAAGAACGTGCAATTTTCCCGCGATGAAGAATCAAATATGACGCAAAGACAGTTTACCATGTACAAATTAAAAACGAGACTTTCGTTCAGTAGGCTGCACTTCTTCAGGTTTGAGAACCTGTTACGAGTGAAACAAACTCACCTGCTTGACTTTACTATTTGCGTAATCTACCTGTATATTTAATTTACCTCCTGCTCCATTCTAGTGACTCTAAAAGCTACCTGCATCTCTGATATATTGCAATCTTCATTTTATTGTTATGTCAGCTGCCTTCGTGTATATTTAATTTATCGTATGCTTCGTTCCTACTTCTTGCAATTCCCCAAGCAGCACAATGTACCGAAAGTCGGGTGGACGATATGTGTCCTATATCAATGTTCTTTAGCTTAACGAGTCTGAATGCAACAGACATCTGTCGACCTTTGATGCTCCGCTCGTAGCCACGGTTACTTTACCTCGCTAACACGCAATAAAAAAAAGAAAAAAAAAACAGGATATAGCCAGCCGCGTAACGATGCATCCGACGCATACTAAAATTTGCAATTGTAAGGTACAAACATCGCCTCGGTAGAAATGCTTCCACTTACCCGGTGAGTCACCGTCACGGAAAAGTTTCCTTTCGAGGTTGAGGGCGGCACACGATTCAGCGATAACACACCGCGCCGAACGCGTTTCGAAATAGACTGGACGAAAGCGCTCATTTTCATTTCACTCATTTCCTTTCCCGCACTTCAGCCAATCAAAATTTCCGTACCTCCGGAAGACACGTGTTGTAATTGCAGGGATTGGCAGAAATACATTTTCTGAGTATTGAAATATAAATACAAAATACTTTGTTGGAAGGGGTATTTAAATACTCTTCGTAAATACTTTTCAACGTGTGTATTTAAATAGAAAATATAAATACAGTATTTAAATACCGTAACTACTACCATCAATATTCTGAGGAAAATATCATCTGGAATTGATCATAACAACAAATCAGCGAGGAACAACAGCTGTGGAATAAAGCCAAGGAGCCACAGAGGTGACAGAAGAGATGTCCGTTTAATGCAACAAACTGAAGGGGAATGAAAACCCTCGCTCAAGCGCGATCACGAGGATGGTGCGTAGTGACGTCATTGTGTCATCTTCCTCAACACACTCCCCCGCGAAACAATTCCGAAGCTTACGCAGTGTCGCCCTCCAGCCTGTAAAGCAGCTGAATTGGTCGGGTTAACATCCTCCCGTCCGCCAACCTTACACGGCATGACCGTACTCTGCCGTCTGCACTGACGAATACTTCTTCGACTCGACCCAGAGGCCATGCTACTCGGGATACATTTTCTTTAGCGAGGAGTACGATATGCCCAACCTTGATGCCAGTCGAAGAGCATGATGTGGAATAAAGCCAAGGAGCCACAGAGGTGACAGAAGAGATGTCCGTTTAATGCAACAAACTGAAGTGGAATGAAAACCCTCGCTCAAGCGCGATCACGAGGATGGTGCGTAGTGACGTCATTGTGTCATCTTCCTCAACAACAGCATTTATTTGTTAGAATATCGTGGCGATTTTAATATGAGAAGTTTCTGGAAGACTGCGTCTTTTAGGTGTCTTTTGTTCGGCAGTACACTCTAAATCTTTTCACACCTTTAAAGGTGTAATAACGTGCATGGCGCACGCCTTTTTAGGTGTAATTTTGGTAAGATCATAATGGAGCACGTTTCGCACAAATTTTCTTTACTCGAGTGTTGGCTATCTTCCAAAAATTCAGTCTTGCAACGTCTCAACGTTGTTCACCAGTATTGTAGACACTTGCGCGTGCTCGATTATCGATAGCGATGCATATATGCATTAGCTCGTACCTACGATATCCAAGACATAATGAAAGCAAGATTTTTACTGACACTTGATCTTTAGTAATGCTTTCCGAATTTTGTAAAATATCATCCTGGAGATGCAATGTTACGTAACCAGGTTGAATGTGCATAGCGCACACCTTTAAAGGTATGAAAAAGTGTACAGTGTACAACCAGATTCGTAAAGGAGAACAGCTTCTCCACAGGTGCCGATGAATGCTTGTACGTATTAAATTTGACGAAGCTGCCTGGTACATCAAGGGAATTGGGTAGTCGCGACGGCTGTCCGCAACAAGAGTGAAAAACCTGCCATCTAATTTTTTTTTTTTTCGCATGCGCATATGCTAGCGCAAATACGGCATAAATCCTCTCCAAACTCTCCCTTCTTCCCGAAAGGTCAAATGCAAGGAGACTTTAAGATATGAGCCATACGTACTGTATTCAGGAGTATTTATAAAGTATTGACACGATATTTCTGTATATTATTATTGTTATTATATTATTATTATTATTATTACTGTAGTATTTCTGTGTATTACACCAATAATACTATAGTAATACACTGATACGTAACGTGTGACGAAAGAATGGAACAGAAAATCAGAAATATACAGGGTGTTTCCTTTTATCTACAACAAATTTTCATAAAAAGGGGAGTTGCCTTAGGGCGGTTTCACTTTTGTCACTGGCTTACTTGACGGGGGTGCTACTAGGTAACTAATTCTTTCGCAGAGATATTTCACACAAGAGATATTTCAATACAACAATTTCAACAGAGATATTTCAATCAAAATTTTCATTATTGACTTTAGGGAGCACATTGCAATTGTAATATTAAAGCCTGATCACCACATGATCCGCTCGAACCACTGATGAATCACTAAAGTAATCTCAGCGCGTGCTATCCCTAGTATTTCACCTCGGCCGTCCGCTGGAAACAGAAAGTGGTTGGCAAAGGAAAAACAGCGACGCCAATATCTCCGCCCTCACATAACGTCACAGAAAAATGTCATACGTGAGGTTGGCAAACCCTTATCGCGGTATGGTTCACGATCTTTGTTTTGTTTTTCTTTTGTCTTCCATTTGTTTCTCATGTGTCCACAGTCGCTTGCCGTATCAGTCATTTCATCCTGCCGAACACGGCTCTTGCCCTTCCCCGGTAAGATAAGGGCTGATATGCAGTGGGGAAGCGCAAAGCTCATTGTAAGAAAAATAAATAAATAAAAAGAACAAAACAAAACAAAGATAGTGAAACATGACATTTTCCTGTGATGCTAAATGAGGGCGGAGATATGGACGTCACCGTCGTTCTTTTGGTGATCACTTAAGAGGTACGTCATGTGCACAAGCCTCATTGAGGCTTGTGCACATGACGTCACGCGCAGCCTTTGAGCGCCTTGGAGCCACGTGACATGGGAAAAGATGGGGATGCGTCACAGGCGTCTTACTGCGTGCCGAATGAGGCAGCAGCGTGTATTTTTACAATTTCCTCTCGTAATTGCATGCGTACCGTTTTAATTTTTAGAAGATACAGGGATTGTAAACCATGTTTTAAACTGATGTTTTAACATTTGTCCAATGCATTTATTAAACAACATATTCATTTTTAACTGGTTGCACCCAAACCAATGTTCTGATGTATTATTTCCTTTGTTGTCGATGCACCATAAAAATTGGAATAATCATCATCAATGCAGGTTACTTCACAGCTGCCTCGACATACTCAAGAAATGGGTGCAGATCCTGCGTAATGCCCACAAACTTTGACTACCACAGCATCCCCAGAAAGTAAAGGCATATGTGTCACATGGGATTTTTAAAGGCATTCACAGTATATAATACCTTGTATGAACTGTTGTAGATCTAAGCAGCCTCTACAGTACACTCTCAGAAATTAAAACTTGTCAGGGAACTGTGATAATTGTTTCAGTTAATAGGCATGCACATATACGCTATAAGAAGAAAATTATTTATTGAGAATGCACTTCTCTGGCTACTCATGTTGTTTACATCTACTGTTGATCACATTCATTTATCACATATTATATTCTTATATATTATTATTATTTTATCACATATTCGATCACATTAAATTTAAAATTTAGCATATATGAGAAAATATCAGGAGGGAAGTTGCTATTCATTGCTCATTCCAACCTAAAATTGAGTGCTACAAATTTAGAGAGCGTACCTGACCATTATCATTCCTAAAATATATATTGCCATTGTAGCAAGGTCACAAAACAATAAATGTAGTCTTTTGCGACCTCCCTGCACGTTCATTGTATCTTGAAACGCATAAGTGCAAGAAATAAATCTTGAACTTGAATAAACTTGCCATGAAATGTTGAATAATATAATGAATGATATAAAATATTGAATAAACTTGAACTCGTATATTCTCTTTACTCATGATCAGTGATCTTCATTACAAAAGCATATCGTGTTAGACTTTTTTGTTTGCGTTTCACAGACTGGGTACACGAGGGCCAAAATGACAAAATCACAACTGTTTCAAGCTCCAAATAGTCCTGTTGCAACTTGAAGACCATATGTGGAGCTGCATTTTTTGGAACATGCTCCACATAACAAGCATGACAAAGTCAGCACTGGATAGCAGGACCCCGTCCCCAAGCAGCTTTTCTCACGCTGCAGTTGTATTCAACAAAAGCATGTGAGTGCTGGAGAAGGACATTCAGTTTGGCACAACCGCGCCTGCAAATAATCAGAACAAATAAAGGAAGAAGCAAACAAACATAGAAGGGCTGTACTTCAAAAAGAGATAAGTTCTGTGTCTCAAGGAGGTGTTACCACTTTCTAAGTAACTTAATTGATTAAGCTTACATCACTACCTGATTAACTGTCCTAACGAGTGTGATCTAATTGCGTGAAGTAATTATTTGCGCTGCTTCGGTGTGCACACTAAATCTTTTCACACCTTTAAAGGTGTAATAGCGTGCATGGCGCACGCCTTTTTAGGTGTAATTTTGGTAACATCATAATGGAGCACGGTTTCGCACAAATTTTCTTTACTCGAGTGTTGTCTGTCCTCCAAAAATTCAGTCTTGTAACATCTCAACATTGTTCAACAGTATTGTAGACACTTGCGCGTGCTCGATTATCGACAGCGATGCATATATGCATTAGCTCGTACCTACGATATCCAAGACATAATGAAAGCAAGATTTGCACTGACACTTGATCTTTAGTAATGCTTTCCGAATTTTGTAAAATATCATCCTGGAGATGCAATGTTACGCAACCAGATTGAATGTGCATAGCGCACACCTTTAAAGGTGTGAAAAAGTTTACAGTGTGTCTATATTTGCGAGGCAAAGCACCGCTGTCGTTTACTAAAAGGCTCTTTCTAAGGCGATGCTTGATATAAATCATACTAAACGCATACACGGCTAAAACAACGGCTGTGATTCTACAGAACAATCTCTTTCTGCCATGCGAGTATATCTTTTCCCGGACCGTTGTTTATGGAACAATTTTTGTTCAGAACGCAGTACGGGATATTATATACATGGTTGTTGTTAACCTCAAGTCGTTTCTTATTGAAATATTGGCTGGGAAACGTGCTGTAGTACAATCTCCAGCGCTGCACTGCGGTGACGGTCTAGTTTCGGAATGCAAAACATAACGTAATTAAGAATCGAACGGCGGGACACCTGTGAAACACTGTTAGGATACATCAGTATACTGGCACTTTACAAAATTGTGTGATGACAAGCAACGATTAATGCTAGCAGCGCAATAAATACTCACAATCTCTGTTGCCTCCCATTGTTTTCTATGGGCACACACAGCACTTTAGGGGTCCACCAACATGGCGGCCCGAAGGCACGCCTCTTCCCCACGAGCCCCTCTCCCATGAGCGATCCAGCCTTTATACATAGAGATCAGTGGTTCAACGGTAGTGCAGGGTAATGGCGGCAATGGCAGCAGACGACACAAGGCAAATAATAATTAATGTAAATGCCGGAAGAGACGTTTGAATTCCAAGTCGAAATAACGATTCACTACAGTTTCGGTGTACATTGGTACACGGTTCCTGTCAGTTCGCAGAAGATTCGGGTGTTGTTTCCAATGCAGCCCCCAATAGACGGATTATCTCCGATGAATAGAAGGATTAGTCATTGTGTAGGGTACACCACTAGAGGGCGCTACGAGCGACGCCTCACCACTAGGGGCCGCTGCTGTCGCATTCCGCGGATGACGTCATTGCTCCTTCGGGGAGCATGGTGAGAGATAGCGGGAGGCATTGGATGGCGATGCGAAATAGAGCGCCCCCTTGTGCAAGGCTGTGGTGGCGCTGCGGGCGACATGACAGACGCTCTCGGTGGCGGCTCTCCACGGCGTTGTCATGGTCTCGTGACCGCGATACGCGGCGTCGGCGGCAAAAGGGTTTTGGGTCCAGCGTTGTGTACGAGTCTTTGAGCGAGTTTATATTAATCTCACTCCGTTTATTGTTCAACTGATGGTTGTTGTTTGAGAGCTCAATTGCTATGCTGTGAGATTGGGGTGTACGGCACGCATACGGCATACGACAATATAAATAAATAAATATAAACAAAAGGACGTGCACGATAAATTACGCCACATTATTATGGCTTCCCGTGTTGCTACACTTTGCATTATAAAGGCGCTTTCGCTAACCAGTCCGTTCACAAACAGCCGTGTGCATCCCTTGGTGTATTTATTAGACTTGGATACTTTCCTTTTAATTGCCTAATAACGCTTTTGTGACTCGAGCGCGTATATTAGAAGGCTCCAGACTCGCGCAATATTATTTTGGTGATGGCGCATATGTTCAGACAAGAGCGGAGGAAAGTTGTTCCCCCCATTTGCTTTATGTATTTATTCACCTCAGTATATCATTCTCACATACTAGTTTAAATTTAATTAGCGATTAGTAATACTACAGTATATGCAATTTAGCACACTACAGTGCTGTAAGATATATTGTACAAGCGCCTTGGCTGCAGAATCACTGGGTGGATATCTGTAAAATTTTAGTGCCTTCTTTTCTGTGGTGGTCACTGTCACTAATAGGGATTCAGCTAAGTGTTGTGGCAATTCCAATGTAAACAGTCATCTGCTATATTGGAAAGTGAGTGATTATGGTCAAACAAGTAAAAAAACATGATACCTTCTACAATACCATCTGTGATTCCTAAATGTCAGTATGACAAGATATGAAGAAATGTTAACATAGTGCATGCTATTCAAAGCAAGTTCTTCCACATCCCCCCCCCATCTACAAACACCCAGAAAACAAAAACAAAAAAAAACTGGTCTTGGGTTTGCCTCTGGAAACATAATTTAACTACACAAATGCAGATATGTGCAGCCAAACACATTTGCTATAAGGAAAGCATGAAGATTATTGCAGTTGCAACGGTCATGTCAGTAGGTCATGTACATCTTGGTATTTTCGAAATTTCGCAAACATTTTCATGTCTTTTATATTCAACATGCTGGACATCTAGTGTGCAACACCTGATATCGAATCAAAATCTGAGCCAGTATTGGGTCATAAACACACCGGTGTAACATGAGCAACAATAAGGTAGACGGCACGTCAACAAGTTGCAAACCGCTGTTCTATGTTGCACATTTGTCATGCTCATCTAGGTATTTTTAAAATTTCTCAAACATTTCCATATCTTTTATATTCAACGTGCTGGACATCTAGTGTGCAACACCTGATATCGAATCAAAATCTGAGCCAGTATGGGGTCATGAACACACTGGTATATCCTGAGCAACAATAAGGTAGACGGCATGTCAACAAGTTGCAAACCGCTGTTCTATGTTGCACATTTGTCATGCTCATCTAGGTATTTTTAATATTTCTCAAACATTTCCATATCTTTTATATTCAACGTGCTGGACATCTAGTGTGCAACACCTGATATCGAATCAAAATCTGAGCCAGTATTGGGTCATGAACACACCGGTGTAACATGAGCAACAATAAGGTAGACGGCATGTCAACAAGTTGCAAACCGCTGTTCTATGTTGCACATTTGTCATGCTCATCTAGGTATTTTTAAAATTTCTCAAACATTTCCATATCTTTTATATTCAACGTGCTGGACATCTAGTGACATCCAGCACGTCTAGATGTCTAGATGTCCAGCACGTTTAATATAAAAGATATGGAAATGTTTGAGAAATTTCAAAAACATATGGTCTGCCTTATTGTTGCTCAGGATACACCGGTGTGTTCATGACCCGGTACTGGCTCAGATTTTGATTCGACTTTGACTCACTTTCCAATATAGCAGATGACTGTTTACATTGGAATTGCCACAACACTTAACTGAATCCCTATTAGTGACAGTGACCACCACAGAAAAGAAGGCACTAAAATTTTACAGATATCCACCCAGTGATTCTGCAGCCAAGGCGCTTGTACAATATATCTTACAGCACTGTAGTGTGCTAAATTGCATATACTGCA
The DNA here is from genome assembly GCF_037126465.1 of Ornithodoros turicata. Taxonomy (NCBI): domain Eukaryota; kingdom Metazoa; phylum Arthropoda; class Arachnida; order Ixodida; family Argasidae; genus Ornithodoros; species Ornithodoros turicata. Next base: position 135,009,753 of record NC_088201.1, read on the forward strand.
GTATTACTAATCGCTAATTAAATTTAAACTAGTATGTGAGAATGATATACTGAGGTGAATAAATACATAAAGCAAATGGGGGGGAACAACTTTCCTCCGCTCTTGTCTGAACATATGCGCCATCACCAAAATAATATTGCGCGAGTCTGGAGCCTTCTAATATACGCGCTCGAGTCACAAAAGCGTTATTAGGCAATTAAAAGGAAAGTATCCAAGTCTAATAAATACACCAAGGGATGCACACGGCTGTTTGTGAACGGACTGGTTAGCGAAAGCGCCTTTATAATGCAAAGTGTAGCAACACGGGAAGCCATAATAATGTGGCGTAATTTATCGTGCACGTCCTTTTGTTTATATTTATTTATTTATATTGTCGTATGCCGTATGCGTGCCGTACACCCCAATCTCACAGCATAGCAATTGAGCTCTCAAACAACAATCATCAGTTGAACAATAAACGGAGTGAGATTAATATAAACTCGCTCAAAGACTCGTACACAACGCTGGACCCAAAACCCTTTTGCCGCCGACGCCGCGTATCGCGGTCACGAGACCATGACAACGCCGTGGAGAGCCGCCACCGAGAGCGTCTGTCATGTCGCCCGCAGCGCCACCACAGCCTTGCACAAGGGGGCGCTCTATTTCGCATCGCCATCCAATGCCTCCCGCTATCTCTCACCATGCTCCCCGAAGGAGCAATGACGTCATCCGCGGAATGCGACAGCAGCGGCCCCTAGTGGTGAGGCGTCGCTCGTAGCGCCCTCTAGTGGTGTACCCTACACAATGGCTAATCCTTCTATTCATCGGAGATAATCCGTCTATTGGGGGCTGCATTGGAAACAACACCCGAAGATTCAACGCTATCTCGGTTACCAGGTCGTCGAATTCTTCGTCCTCGCTCTCAGAATCCACAAGTTTCATGGCTGTTTGCACAATTGTTGAACAGTTCATTGTGTTTGAAATTAAAAAGCAGCAATGCATATGTGATTGAAATGTCACACGCGTTCTTACAATCCGTAGCGTTGTTAAGAGTCGCGGAGAGCAGAAGGCGTGCACTAGCGCTGCACTTCGATATTCGTTTCACGGCGGCACTAATGCTGCACCGTTGAAGTGGAGCTGGCCTAGTGCTGCGCTAGTTCAGAACTGGCCCTGCACCGATCGGAACTGGTTCAGAGATTGCAAGTCTTATCGCACGTACCTAAGGTGAGTAACAGACGGCAGAGCTAAAATAATTAGGACGGTGGCGCACGCTGCGATTATCGTGCTTCGTCGGTGGTTCGAGCGCATCCCGTCAAACTTTACATTACTTTAATATTACAGTTGCAATGTGCTCCCTAATGTCATTAATTAAAAAAGTTGATTAATATATCTCTGTTAATTAGTCCCCTTATTGAGAGTATATACGAATTCCTAGTAGCAGCCCCGCCGAGTAATGCAATGACAAAAGTAAAAGCGTCCTATAAGGCAACTCCCCTTTTTATGAAAATTTGTTGCAGACAAAAAGAAAACACCCTATATATATAATTTGCGCATTACCTATAGAGACAGCCGTTCTTCAATGACGTTTTATTTCAGATGCTTATAACGTTTAGCATGTTCTCAAAGGGGTATAGTACCCTATATGTAGGGTTCCTCGTTGTCGATGTTTATTTTTGGGCGGATTCGTCGTATGTTTTTCGATGTTTGATTTTCGCGAAATCGGAGCTTTTCGAGGTTTTTCCTTGCGTGTATATGGTTTACCCACGTTTACACGTGCTGAAAGAAACGACTGGAAGACGTTTGCTTACCTTGTTCGTTACGAGGGTTTTTCAAATTCAAGTGCTCCGATATGCGCGCCGCACCTCTTTCACTGCCCACATTAACTGTCACGCGACAATACTTGCATACGACAAAAGCTTCCTTGCCTGGGAGTTCACAATCTTTTTCCACAAACGTTGTCCGAGGCCCTCTTGCTTTTCCTTCCTATCTAGGGTCCCGCGGAAAGACCGGACCGCCGTACTTGGAAAGTGGAGGTGTTTGTACTGTCGCAACTAGTGTTGCCACCTTTCAGAGTGAAAAATACTGGCTGAGGGAGAGGAGGTGCAATAGAGGGAAAGGAGGAAAGGCTCGTGGGAAAGGGAAAGTGGATGAGGAACGTTCTGGCTGGCTCGACACAACCACCAACAGCTTTGCACAACCACTGTTCTTGTACCCTCCGAACACAAGACGTAATGAATAACAATGATGATAATAATAATAACAATGAATAATAATGAATAACTAAGACAACGACTGGTGACTGCGGACTGTGCTCCAGATCTATTCAAGCTGTAGTGGAATGTTGAAGCGAAGACCTCGCAACAGCCCCCGCGAAAGGTCTTGAACCACAAACACCGGCCCGGTATCACTTTCCTACCGGAAACCGACAGAGCGAGTAAGTAACCGGCCGTGCCGGTATAATACGGGCCTGGTGGCAACCCTACCGCCAGTCCCAGAATATATCATATAGTGGGTACACTATATACTAGCAGCGCAACACTGAAATCAATGCGACATACAAGGGTTTACTCACTTTTAAGATCTCCGCCAATGGGAGCAGCTCTGACAATACATCTGCCGGTCTGCGCTTTTAAAAGCTACACGGCTTTGCCAGAGAATGACGTCATCGTTTCCGCTTCTACCCCCTTGTCAGCCTCAGGAGCCTCGCAAACGTAAGGTGCACATTAACATAAAGTTTTACCGGCGTGACTGTTGGACGATCCGAAGATCGACGATCGATCAGGTTTAATAAATGCTACATCACACGGCGTGTACCCCAAAACATGTCGGCCATTACGGTTTCGCCACAGACCGGGACGCGGTTAAGAAAGGCGAGACTAGCCATAGCCGACACGAGCCAACCCAGTGTTGTTGCTTCGGGAGTACAAAGCCTTGCGCTCGAATGCAAGCTTTGAAATTCAATTGCTCAAATACAAAAAGGATTCCAAAAGAAATATTTCGTAACTGAGATTCACAGTTCTTACCGCCGTATTCTTGAACAAACCTCGACTCGACGCTCTGCCTCGACTCCAACGAGTGGAGGAAAGTGGCGCTGCTCCACTCGAAGAGCCCATGCCTTTCATGAACCCGCTTCGGGGATTCCTCCACCAAGGCGCTCCTCGAGAAACCGTCCTCGAATAAAGCTGTAGCCTCGTCCCCAGCCGTCTTTCGGGACCACTCGAAAATGTAAATTATCGTGCTTAAAACACACTTATGGCATGAAAAATAAATAATTATTTACTTTATTTCCACCAACGTGCATTACAAATACAAACACAAAGGTCTGCCAGTGTTTGAAGAAGGGTGCAGGTGTTTCGAACAGGGAAACAGACTGATAGGTTTCCTAGTTTTCTGGTCTGGCAATTACAACCACAACGGCAATAGCTAGCTTATTAGCATGGTCCCCTCGTATCAAATAATATCAAAGATGATGTCACTGCTTGTCACTCTTCCATTATGTTACAATATGTGGCGCGAATGACTGTTTGTTTGCGGATGGGTAGTTTACCCAACGCCTTGAGGATAGCTATAAACAATCAAACAAACAAAACAGATTTTACAACAACATCCCTAGCAAAGAATCGGGGAGACCATTCTTGGGGAGTCACCGCGAGCATGTCGTGCGAACTTTTATGGCCCTCAATCGCGCTCTGCCTAAACGGTGGAGCCTGTTATCCCACCCAACAAACGGAATTCGTATTATTAAAACAACAACTGCAAAAAAAAAAAAAAAAAAGCGAGAGAGAGAAAAAAACATGAATGGAAGATTTGTTGAGCCGTTTCAGTGATAGCTGGAGCAGGGGTTGGGCCAGCTTGATACAGTATAAAGATTACAGAAAAACATTGAGGAGGCAGATCAGATGTTTATTTTTTTTAGATGTCCAGTCAATGCACTGTTTCTTTTTTTTTTTTCACCACTTTTAGCGCGAAAACATCCTTCAAACACACCTTCTTTGTGTTAAATAGCGCGACAGAAGGAACATTTATTACACCTTGTCTTGAAAAGTGTGCTTGCGAGAAGGTGTGGGATTTTTTCCACAATGAGGCGCACCGTCGATTCTGACATATTCACAATGTCTCCCGTGGCAGTTCGAAAAGTCCTAACGCCATAAAATCACATGTCGACGGGCAGCTGTAGTATGGTGGGCTAGAAAGACTGGTGTGCTTACCGCCATATTCAATACATGGAATGCGCGATGCCCCTGTTTTGAAGCCAAGCTCCTGAGCTCCGGCGCTATGCGCTCGCTGCGAACCAAGCGGATTCTCGTTGAACTAGTCCAACATGTGCTGTGTGACGGTGTATGTGTGCGTGACTATTTTTATAGTGAATATATTTGGACCAGCACTACGTTGGTTTGCCGCACTGACTGTTTACTAGCACCCGCAGTTCTTTATAACTAAACCACGTGACATTTGCTACAGTCACGTCTGCCTAGCCGACGATCCCTGCAAGCGAAAGATATCGGAATGTTGCGAAGCACGTGACCGCATGTCTTATCTTCGTTGGATGATGACAGCCGGGTCGAAAAACAAAATAAAGGGCGGCTACTGCGTCCGAGAGCTCGCCTCCTCGATGGTTTCTTTCTCTTCACTCTTTCTTTTCAGCCTGGATTATCGAGTTGCTGTGTACAGGAAGCTGGGAACACTTTGTCACGGAACATAGGCCGATGGTAGATTGTTCAACTAAATTGTCATTTAGCTAAACTATGGCGTTTTCTCTACAGTGTACCTCGCCGCACATCTTAGTTGTTATGTAATTCTTTTGCTCCCTATGTAACTATAAAGGAACATGGTATCGGCCATAAATAACGAAATTGTAGCACCGCAGTAGTATTCTCTCTGCACGCACGGTTTTACTGTCGACCAGTAGAACAACTGAGTCATATATATACAGCGCGAAAGATATATTCCTTGTGTCCTTGCTCCTTCTTCCTTGCTCCTTATTTTGTTGCAGATATATATATATATATATAGAGAGAGAGAGAGAGAGAGAAGAAAAGATACCACACTTGTATTATTAACCGAAAATGCTTGAATGGAATTGATTTTATACAAAGGGTTCCTAGAACATCATGTTAAACTCATTTTATCCACTGATTGAGCGGCCTAAGAGCCCTGCTAGCGTGACATTATACAATAACAACGAATACACTGATGATGATAAATGGGGAAATTCGCCATCTGGGTTTGTGGCCCACAACCGACAGCCTTAATGCCGTCATTATAGATTATAACAATTCAAGTTGAAAAGCGTAATATACATGTGCCCTATGACTTGCGAAGTGCCCGCTTGGTGTGCCCCCCCCCCCGCCATATTACGTGTCATACTACCCTCACTCGTTCTGAGACCTTTGTCCTACATTTTGCAATTGATCCGTTCACCGTATGTGCATCTGTTTGCATTTTCGTCGCTTGTAGGCGTCCTGGGGTGGCCCCGACTCTGTCGCGACTCATATCCCCATCTTTTTCTGTTACCTCATCACCGCCATCATCAGGTTATATTAAAAAGGGTGTAACATAGTTACAATTGAAACCTATTGACATTGAACCCATTGATTAATGTCATGATTGTTCAGTATATGGTCCCATGTTGAAGTGTAAATTAGGAAACCCCAACCGGAGTTTGAGACTTCATAAATGAAAATGCACTACTTGACATTGCCTTTTGCTATGAGGTACACTAGAAGTCAAGAGTCTTCTGCTTTAATACGTGATCTGTTACTGGTGCCTAACACCCTTCACTGGAAATGGGACTGCCAAGTACTTGGTTGACATTCAGATCACAAGATGGTTCTTGAGATGCACCATATAAAATTTAAGCATAACAGACCTAAAATCCAGATATTCCACGATATTCCTTGGGCAGATCCTTGTACAAATTTTAACTGCATCTGTAGCATCTCGAGAAATGTTCATATGGCCTGAAATTTTTTCAAGGCCACTGTACACATATCCACAAGAAAGCTCGTGTCCAAGAAGCCTTACAGGGGGAGGGGGGTAATATGTTTATTAAGAAAAAAAAAGAAGTAAAGGCTAGCCAGGCAAAGAGCCAGCTTGCTATTCCCAAAAAATGGGAAAAACGAAAAAGAGAAGGAAGGAAAGATAAAGGAAAAAACGGGGAAAACGAAAAAGACAAGGTTTACACTCAAAGACCATGGCTGACACGCGAAGCTTAGCATCTTAAACGTCGCATACACAAAATTAGACGGCGATGGAAACTAACCCTGGTTTCAGGTTTGACGAAGGCACTCAAGGAGGAAATGAGGAAATTAAGTGAGACTAAAAAGAAATATTATAGCTACGTTTTTGTTGCGTACTCCCAGCAAATTTGGCATATGACTACTCAAAGTATCGAGCAAAAGAAGAACAAAATGACGCACAGCAGAGAACAGATTATATAGAAGATGTGGGAAACTCCTAATAGATCTATCACCGTTGTCGCACAACTTAAACTCCCGAATTATTATTAGTATGACAGTACTTTAAAGCAGCACTTGTATCTCTATTTCTTATTATGCCACTGTGGGAGGTAAATATGAAGAAGTCTTCTGCGGGTAGATTGGCAAAGGAAAAAAGTGGATATGCTAGTCCAAAAAGTCTCGGGACTGATTACTTCAGGACGCGATATTGTGGTCTTCTGGGCAAGACAATATTCCGAATGGTTTTCTTAGAAGGTATGCCGAGTAAGCTGCGCAATTCCTCAAAATTATTTTCCAGATATCGCTGGACGAAGGGACTGTCCCGAACGAATGGAAATGCGCTCGTGTAAAACCGATACGTAAGGCAGGAGTCCCGACTTTGGTTTCGAATTTTCTCTTCTTTCCAGCTTTTGTGAATTGCTAAAGCACATCTTTTCCAAACAATTAACATCATGATCAAATAACAACATTCCTTGCAGCATATCTTTCGTGGGTGCTACTCCGCTGTCATGGTCCTGTTTGATTTCATCCACGACTTTCCATTTGCTTTATATAATAACATACAAAATGAAATATTGGTTTTGCATCTCTCCAAGGCATTTGACCGTGTACGTACCCTACAGAAAGCTGACACATAATACCAAGATCATGGACTGGCTTCGGGACTGATTCCCTGTCTGATTGAACCCCATACACCTGGGATATACGACAGGAGTCAGTCTTGAGACTTTTGCTGTTTCTTGTCTATATGCACGATATGTTAAGTAACATTAATCGTAAAGCATGTTTATTCGCTGATGGCTGCGTAACATATCGCGCGATATATTCCGAAAAACATAGGGATGTCTGAACGTGCGTCCTCAATATGCCGATCGTTCTCTCTCTCTTTTTCTTTCTTTTTTTTCTGTGTGCTTTGCTTATGGCTCACCTTGCTCGCCTTATATTACGCACCTTTGCAAAGCAGTTTAGAACATGTCAACGAGTGGTGTTACAAATTGCAAATCAATTTGAACACCGACAAAACTGTGTCTATGCTGTTATATGTAGAACAAAGGCTTTGCCAACATCATAGTATACTTGCAAGGGAGCTTAGTACAAATATCTTGGGTTCGCCGTCCCGTCCGATTTTAGATGGAATTTTCACGTGCGCTTAATAGGCATCACAGTCAAGAGAAAGCCTCTTCTATCTCAGAAGAACACTTCATTATGCTACTGCTTAGGTCAGACTACCGGTATATAGAACACTCGTGCTACCGATCGTCACGTTCGCGAAGGTAACTTGGGACCCCTTTGCTACGTCTCTTTTGCGGGTTTCTTTCGAATTGTCGCCACTATACGAGTGTATCATGTGTATATATTATATAATTAACGTATGTTCCCTACTCCTTCCCAGGTACCTTCTGGGACCAGCATTCTGAAATAAATGTATAAATCGTTAATTTTTCGTGTCGTCCCCTTTGTCTTCCGGATTCCTTCCCTCTACTGACTGCTCATATGCAGACTGTAATCAGCAATTCTATCGCTTCCGTTGGTTAGCTGCAGTTAACGTATATCTCACGCTTTTTCTATCACAATCCCCCGTCACCGGACCTCGCAACCTGGAAGGTAAAGGTCGCTCAGATGAAGGGAACGATGAGCACATTTCACTACCCAAAGGCAGAACCGGCTGCTCGAACACGTCTTTATCGTTATCAAAGTACACGTGTCGCAGACCCGAGGGCTGATAGGGACGCGCCGACGAATCTCAGCACTGATATCTGGGTGTGCCATTCGTTTGCTCCTGCAGGTGACACTCAAGGGGCATTTTGCATGCAGAGCAAAGAAAAGGCACGCTCATGGGTTAACGGCAGGTGTGTAATCACGTGACGAGTAGCACTGAAATGAGCCGCGAGAGGCGATTAGATCGCATAGCGCCGAGATACGCTTGGCGCCATCTCTCGGCAGGGACATCGGCGGGTACATATGAAAACCGCCGAATGGCTCACCAGTCCTTCTAGCCCACCATAGCTGTAGCACAGGAGGTAGAGGCAGCCCACGATTGCACACATTTTCCTCCACTGGCAATGTATCCAAAAGGCTTCGTACGGTTTTCTTCATGAAGCGGTACCGTATATACCATATGAGGAACTCGTGATCATCAAAATGGTCAAAAGGAGTTTGATGGACCCTTATTGAACGTTGTCGCTGAGTGGTAATGTTGTCAGCACCCAGTTCAAGGCCATCGTGACACAAAACGCAGTCGATGGACGCAGCGAACGACGTGTCTTCCGCCATGACACCAGCCAAACTCGAGTTGAGGAGCGTTCTCGAGGTAGCACCGATGCTACCTCGAGATTTTCGAAGAGTGCACGGAGGAATTCCTCCACTCGAGGAGCGTTTCGAGTCAAGGTCGATTTATGAAGCGCAAAACCGGCCTCGAGGAGCAGCTGGAGTCGAGTTTCGAGTCGAAGCTCGTTCAAGAATACGGCGGTTAGGCTTTCAAAAAATCATAAGGTTACCCTGGGTTGAAATTCACTTTACAGTTCCTTTAAGAGGCCATACCAGTCGGGGAGCAACTCCGATTCACGATTTTCCCGATTCTAGATGGCGCCACGCTCGCCGTCCTTATCACGCCGTTCGCCTCCGACTCCCGAAATAATCCCCATTGTGCATGGTTGACCTCGCAAGTTTAAGGCGGCCCGCACCCTCTGCGCTGTTTGTCGAGAGGTAAAGTGTCGGACTTTGACACGAAAGGTCTGCAGTTCGATTCGAGACATTCACGTCTTTTTGCTTGTCTCCTATTGCTATATGAGTACTTTGTTATTTTTATTTTGTTGTTGTTTGTTGTTGTGTTTGTTGTCTGTACTGACTGATATTATGTAATTTTTAGTTGCTCTTCGTATTGTTTTACTAGTGCATACTTAGTGTATGCCGACGTATAGGTGTGATCGGATAGTATTGATGGCAATATGGGCACACACACAGATGGTATTATAAACGAATGTTGCCAGCAGTGAGTCTGAGCACAAGGCGATTGCCAATTAAGAAATCAGGAAATGGCCAAGGAAAGGTAACCTCATATGCTATCAAAGCTCGCCCGAGATGTCGGTATCACGGAGGCTCTCAACTGGATGTACTGTAAATTAGGCTATAAACACACAGCGCTTACAATGCCAGTCAGGAAAATCTAGTGCTCAAAACAGTATTCCCTTTTTCTTTTTTTTTCTGCACACGCTTACACGCAATTTACCTTGATAATAACTCTATTATTCATGCAAAAATGACATTTTGGTATGTATATTTCTGGTAAGTAAGCATTATCAAATATTTGACTTCATTTACAGGGCGTTGGTGCAAAATACTTTTCAAAATTTTCATCGCAGAATAGACTTCTTTACCAGAAAACTACAGTAATCCTTTCCCCCATGTTCCCTCTCCTTTTTCTTTCACATCGGCTCAGAAAAATGATGTCGGTCGACAACCCCCAGTGACAGAAGACTCCCTTCTTCTCGCCTTGGTGTGCCACTTTGCAAAACCGTACAAAGAACATCAAGGGCGATAAAGGCTTCGGGTCGACCCAACCAAGGAAGATACGGAAAGGTCGAGCGGCGAGACCTCGCAGCGGGAGTCGCGATATTCCCAACATATACTTTTTTTTCTGGACGCCAAGAGGAACGATTCGACAAAAAATAAAAGGGCACACAATAGAAAAATATTAACAATGGTCACCTGACAACATAACAGGTTCTTGTTTGAGTGTTGCAAAAAGTGCAGCTCGGTCTCCTTATCATGTGGGACAGGAAAATCACTATTCTTGTAGGGCAACACAGATGCAATTACAAAACTGACGTTTCCAGAGATGAATATGAGCGCTAGTTGCCAAATGAAGGAATGGTCACGGAGAAGCCGTTTCATATATTCAAAGCTCGCCCGAGATGCCGGATTTTCCTCCCCGGAAAAAATGTCCCCGGGAAGAAACATCCCCAGAAAAAAAATGTCCCCTAGAGAAATGTCCTCCGCAAGAACGAAAGCAGATTGATCGAACGCGGGACATTTGGTCGAAAGCCAATTGATCGAACACCGTTTGATCGAAACGGCAGCGGTCGTTTGATTTTTTATTGGTTCGTTTGAAGCAGATACATACTCTAAACAAGATTGAACTAAAGTTTTATATGGCTGTTAATACAATATCTTTATTTTATACTATGGCGAAATTTCCTTCTTAGCATTCAGACTTCGAGTGCCTTTCGTGCACATATCACTATCCCATTTAGCGTGAACCACATGGCCCGAAAAGCGTCCGAATTCTTTCCGAACCGAATTCGGGACCGGACTTTTTTCGGCGAACAGAATTTCGGGCCGAAGTCGCCCCGATCTGACCAAGCCAGATTTCTCCTCCGAAATGGGAAGTGACGCCAACCGAAAAAGGAGAAGCATCCAATGGCTATTCAGCCGGAAGGAGAACCATAGCAACGATGACGTAGCAGTCGGGTCGACTGTTGCCGTGTGTGCGATTTCTACTTCTATGAATACAGGGATTATCTCATTGAGCTGGGTTGTTGAAAGGCGATGTTCCCCAAGGCCAGAAGTCTTCGGCCGAAATTTGGGGTGCATTTCGGTAGCACGCGGTGATGCACAGAAAAAGTTCGGTCCCGATTTCGGTTCGGCCAGTTTTCGGACAGTTTTTCGTGCCATGCCCAGAAGAAGCACAGACTATTGGCTGCTCCCAACTTGAAGACATTTTGTTGTTGTTGTCGTTGGTTGGTTACATAAATAAATAACAAGGGGAGGTTGAATTCGCGCAAGCGAATTCTGCTACCCCCCCAAAAAAAGAAGAAAAAAAAAGAAACCATACGATCGTACGATCGTGAAGACATTTTCTTCGGTATGTGTCCCACTGGTTCGCGGGATACAACAACAACTTTATTTCAGGATGATGGGTAGGGAGTTCATCTCCGGGGGATTGAAGTAATGGGTCCCGTTACAATTTCGCGGGATACTTCCACATTGTTCTATTCAATTTTATTTTATTTTCAGATGGGAGAGAGTAAAAAGCCAGAAGGCTGTGCTGTTCGTGAATGACAAAGGTCTGCAAATAACCAGTGGGGTCTTTAGCTGAAAAAAAAAAGAAGCAAGAAACAAACAAACAAAAAAGGAGAGGACACTGATTGCCTGCTCCATATGTTCGAGTCAAAAGTTACAGAAAAAGAGGTGCTAAGGACACGCTGCGAGCTTCGAACTCCCTTCGAAGAAACATCTTTCGAACAAACGGCGTCGATCAACCGGCTTGCGATCAAACGGCTTTCGACCAAACGGCGTTCGATCAAAAGCTGTTATGCTGTTTATGATGTTTCTTACTCATGTTTGTACTGTTATCAATTACTTTTCTTCAAATAACAGCTTAGGATTTCGGAATATAATTTCGGTTATAATGTGATCGGTGTGTTTTTCATCTTCGCTGGCTAATCTATTTGCGACCACCAAATGCTATGCATTCCAGTTATTTGATTTCTAATACAATAGCCACAAAACTTTTTCATAATCAACATCATCCCATTCAGTGGTCATTCACTGGAGTGCTCACCCCGTGTCTCTTTGGCCTTTCCATTTTCAGCCTTCTTATTTTCGGCCTTCTGACAGTTCGACGTTACGATTTTTTGGTCTTTTGGCTTCCGGCCTTCTGATAGTTCGACGTTATGATTTTCGGCCTTTTGATAGGCTCAATACTTACACTCAGACAGCCTAAATATATGCATTGCATTTAGCAACAGCTATTTAGAAAAAAAAAGAAATAAGAAAAGGAGAAGGGAAGCTCCTAAAACTCTTTGAACTCCGTCTTTATGTACGCGAGGAGGTCTCGGAGCACAAATTACGTCTCATAATGAACTGATTATTACCCGGAAACTTCAGTACTATATTGTTAGACACTCCTTGGTTTTCACAGGGTACTTCACATTACACCAGACCTTTCGTTACTAGTTTCGTCACTAGTTCAGTTGAGAATCCCCAGTGACCCGGAGTTCCTTATCTTCCTCAGAAGGCTTCCCTTTGTTTGCGGTGCAAAGAACGACGGGTACAGGTTTTGGGTCATCCAACGCGCAACCAGCAAGAAGTGTCGAAAGATGGAAAATCCAGGGAACCGGTATCGAAAAATTGGCCGTATCTCAAAATAACGTGATCGAAGTCGCCGTTGAAAAATAAACAACATGAACATGAAAATACAAACACCGACCTAACGTGCTGTTCCGTCGCGTCCGCCCCGCTAAGCCTAAGAGCCAAAAATGTGGATCTCGTTCGCTAAAATGACTTGGACAGATAGCGAAATTTGATGCATGATGTAAAACCCCGAGACTAGGCAACACGAAGGGACAGACACAAACACGAAGTCTCAAAAACACCTGTTCGTGTCTGTCCCTTCGTGCTCCCTAGTCTTGGGGTTTGACATCATGCATCATCTTCAGCAGCTCGCTTGCTTCCTAGCCATTTTTTCATCGGAATTTGTTGAGTTTGTGTGGTAAATAGTGATGTCGGACTTTTAAACATGGCATATCACCGTTCGAAGCAATCGAGCATTGTCATTGGTTTTCCTTTTTTCGCGAACGTGAATTTGGGTTCCGGAAAAGACGGTTGCCCATTGCGTGGGCGGAAATAATTGTGCAGCAGTCGCTTGATCGATTTTTCTTATTGGTTCACGTGGAGCGTTGACGAAAAAAAAAGAAAATAATAAGATAAACATAAAAATAAATCGATCAATAAAAGAAAGAGAAGAACAAAGAGAGCTGCAGTTCTAAATGCAGTTATCCTGAGGAACATTTATCTGTGTGTAATCCGCTTGATCGCTGTTTCAACATTACGAACATTACAGGGCAGTCCTGTTGAACGTCACTGGAATGTTTGTAAAGTCGGCCTTCCACTAATCGTAAATACGACAGATTCTCGTTAGCCTTATGAGACAGTTGACTGAGTAAGCACAAACCCGAAACGTCAAAATCGGGCAAATTGATGTTTCATGTGAAGCTAATAAACTCATCTCAATTCTCTATACGCGCACCGAAAAAAGAAGACGGTTGTTGGTCTCTGGTTGTTGGCGACAATGCCTCAGGCTCAGGCAATAATCCCTTTACGAGCAGCTAAGTAAGCTTTTGTTCTGGTCTCCAAGGTCATGCCCTAAGTCAGCGGTCCGGGAAAGTAAAGAGGACAGAGGAGCCAACAGGACGGTCAGGTGCGCACGCGCACGCTTGCTCGGCGGAAGGATACGATCCGCGCGGTTTTGCTGTCGCGTCACCAGATGGCAACACAGAATGACGCCGTTCACGGGGCTTTGAGTGGGCGATTTTGCGTACTCACGTTTCATGCTTTTTTATAAAAACTATAAGTGGTAGACATATAAATTTGATGTCTATCGATTCCTGAAATAATTCCAGAGAGAGTAATGGAAAAGTTTTTTTCGAAATGGCTATAGAAGTTTAATAAAACCTTTTCAAAGAGGGAGGAGAAAAATTGTGTATTTTTTTCGCATTCGTGACGTCGCCGTAAAATACATACGACATATATGAGAAATCCTGTAGCGTAATTCTCTTCATCTCGTCTTCCTCTTTATGATGAAAGCACCCGCGTCAAAATCTGCGCGGCGGTTACCGAGAGAAAGCATAAAAACTGTTCCATAGGAAATACATTGGGACGGAGAGCTGGTATGCCCTCTTAAGTCCACCAAATTGGTGATTGGTGGTGCTGTCGTACACTACGACGTCATTTATTTACAAACAGGGATTGTAAACTGTGTCGGAAAAATAAACAAATAAATAAATAAATAATAATCATAATATTATTATTACTAACACGCGTCCCCAGCGATTTCCATGGTTGCGTCATCTGAAGGGAGAAAACACATCCACTCACTCATTCCACTTTCACTGTGTTTTCTTACTCACACATACATTCATACGACGGGGCGACGCAAGCGGCATCTGTTGAACATGATGGAAGTTTATGCTCTGAAGCTCGGAAGTTGGAACACAGAAGAAAGGACAAACCAACGAGATTGTGAGGGAAATATAGGGATAAACCTGCAGCCATATTTGAAGCCACCGTGCATGGCGCCATGTTGACCTCACCTTGCCTTGTTCGCAAATTCGGACATTAGGGACTCATGCGGTGATCGTCTTTACGCGCGTACTACTCTTCGAAATTCTGTGGCATTTATTGGTTCCATAATGCCGCCAACAACTTATGGAACCGGATTTATAGCGAATTCAGGTGGTTGTTTTCATTCCCAGCTTTCGTGAACAGCGACGCCTTGCGCCCTCTCGCGACCATTGAGTGAAACTTGCCGCCAAGACAATAGAAATGCGCTGTAGCAGCTGTTCTATCCAAGGTATCGTCATATTCCCGAGGATACACGTTCAGACATCTATTCTAAGCTTATACAAACGAAAATAATCGCTATACATGAAATACATTTGGTTCCCCAGACATCCCGCTTCTCGGACCGTGAATACATGGCAGGTATGGGGATTTTCACGCAGGAAACGATTTCATCGCTTAATATCTCTGGTAATGTATGATGCACTGTAATATTCCCCTGGATATGCGTTGTAGGGTACCTCTAGATTCAACATTTAGAAGAAGTTTCAGAGCCACTCAATCGTCTGCGGTTCCCCTGCACGGCAAACTTGGCCCAAATGCCAAAATTCGGAAACAGTCAAACTGGCTTCTCCGCGTTGCAGCGGTGTGTAGCAGGGAAGTTACCTTTACGCGTCAGTTGAACTTTTCTCTGCTTATTTAGATTTAGTAACTGCTTTTGACCTCATTTCTTGAGTTAGATATAATTTTGAGAGGATGGTTGGTACATTATGCGCCCGCGGGTGGAACACGAATTTTGAAGTGTTATCTCTTGTCATATTAATTATTAAGATGTCGCTGTTCGATGAATTCGTTTGTGTTGACGTATTTGAGAAAATTTTAGCAGTACAGTCAAACTCCTTTACAACGAAGCTCAGGGGACAGCAAAAAAAATTCGCAGTAAAGGTATTTTCGTTAAAAAGGATGTCCATTATTGGACCTATAGGCTCCAGCGGGACCGCAAAAAAAAAATTGTTGTAGTGGTATTTTCGTTAAAAAGGTGTTCGCTATAAAGGAGTTTGACTGTATCAGCAATTGGCCGTTCGGTTTTAAGAACATCTGACAACATACAGTGCATGTTCACGTAATTATATTGCACACACTGATAATAACTTCCCAAAGCATTTCCAGAAGTGCAGGACACAGGCTTCTTAAAGTTCGCTTGACTCGCTGCCCTCCATTGAAGCAATGCATCCCATCTGGTTTTGTTAGAATATCTGTTGACCCTGAGCTTTAGAAAGAAATGCCCACAAATGGATGTTGTTGTGAGAGGCCCTTCGATGGCGTACAAGTGGAATGGAAGCGCAGGAACGTCACAGTTTTGTTCCTGGAGGACTTATTTTCACCGTGTTGGCTTCGTGGCAGAATGCATTGGTGTGCTATTTTTCTCGTACTTGGCCAAAACAATGGGTTCTCTAGAAAATGTGCATGTAGGACATGGCAGTTGAATTTGTCTTCTACGCTTTGCAACTTTGTGCGCAACTGTGGGGCGCTCCAATTTTGTTCCCACGACAAAAGAAGTGTTGACAAGCTTAGTGGGGCTCACGAAGCGACTGTAGCTTAATTCCTGAAGGCCATAGCAACGGGCGGTGTTGGCTCAGTGGTGAAGATGTTGGTCATTCCTTTCTGGTGTCGTGGTCCGATCCGTGGTCTGGTTAGATCTCCTTTTCTTTTTATTCTTTCGGTTTCTCTTTTTCTTTTCTTTTTTTTTTTGTAGAGGGAGTTATGAGAGTAACGACAGAGCGAGAGCGTCAGAGTTTTGGCTTAATAATGCCGTACTGGATCTATATCATACTGCATGGCTTTCGGTTAGATTTAGTTGCCGTGAGGCTGTGCGGTCGCCTGACCACTTAATATGTGAATAGCATATGACCCTTGCACTCCGACTTACTTCGCTGTTACAGGAAACCTCGTCTTCCACAATGCCACGCGTGTTTCTTGTAATGTAGATTATTGTCAATCATTTTACATAAATTTCGGACTTGTGGCATAAAAGTCCTTTCTTGCCTGTGAAGTCGAGTTCGATGCGACGACGGAACCAATTATGCGGGCCAACTTTGACGAGCTCTAATGGTAAGGGTATTTAAGATGAACGAATTACCACGCACGTGTTTGTTGTAGTGTTGACACATCTCAATCATTTACCATAAATTTCGGACCTGTGGCTTAGATGTCATTTGTTCCCTGTCAAGGCGGAACTCATCAAATTTTCATTGATCGAGATCGACCTGACAAGGAACCGTCCACTTTAACGCGCTCTAATGGCGAAACTAAGTAAGATGCACAAAGTGTCACGCGTGTTTGTTGTAATGGAGATGATCGTCAATCCTTTAACATAAATTTCGAACTTGTGGCTTGAAGGTCCTTTGCTCCCTGTAAAGACACACTCATCAAATTTTCATTCGAGGTCGATGTGACGATGGAACCAATATATGCGGACCAGCTTTGACGCGCTCTAATGGCAAGGGTATTTAAGATGAACAAATTCCCACGCGTGTTTCTTGCAGTGTAGATACATGTCATTCCCTAACTCGCCAAATTTTCCGTTGTCACGCAGCATTGTGCAAGGCCGTAATCTCCTTCCGGGTTAACTCGTTCGAGATAGCAAAATAATGAATACGTTAAAATATCATGCGTACTTATTGTCGTATATACAAGGAACGTGACCGTAAAACTGACTAAGTATTATTAAATCCGCGATTGAATTTTTTCGCAAAAGTCGTTGAATGTATGTGATTAATCTTAATAAATTAGAAAAATACGTTGACTGCGTAATTGCAAAGATGTAGAGCAAAACCCTGAGGAGCCTACCCCGCAAGAACCGAAACTACAGCGCCTTTTTGCGCTCTAGTAAAAAAAGTAAGAACATGTGCGAAAGCACTGTACGGGTTTTGCGGTGAATTTCTCCTCTCCCTGTCTCGGTGTCACCCGATCTTAACTGACATCAAGCTGTTCCAGAAATATTTGAACAGCTCGCTTTGTCCCTGTAAGTGAGGGAAATATCGATGCAGTTTCTCACTCTACACTATCATAAAACATGCCGTATTTGATTTTCTTTCCGCCGAGAAAGTTAGCGCCGTTATCTCGTTTGATCTGCCCAGCACCTCACAACACAGTTTGCGATTTGATGTGATAAATGTCACGCAATAAAACTACCAATGCATTACTGTAAAAACCTGGCAGATAACGAAAATTAAATCACCGATTCTGCTGCTCAATGACTGTCTACGTTGTACCGGATTTTAACAAAAGAAAAACAACGAGGACGCTAGGAAGCGGGGTCCACATGTTTTGAGCAGCAGCATGATGTCAGTATTGTCAAACGGTGAGAGTGAGAGTGATAGGAAACAGCGGCCGCTGAGCTCGCGCAACGCTCGAAGACAGTGCATTTTCGCTCATTTTTAGGGCACAGAAAAGTGCCACTCTTTAGATTCTTGCTGACTAGATTTATCCGGGTTGTGCTCTCCAAATTTGGAATTACGCACTCAACTTGTTTTCAGGAATTATGAAGATTCATTATAAAAGTAATCAACAGCTGCAGTAATTAGTGATACAAGACCACCACTGAGTAGGTCCCACCAGGAACAGATATATTCAACAACTTTTCCAAAAACAAACAAACAAACCGCGAATTTAATAACGTTCTTGTCAGTCTCAAGTGACGCACCCAGTATATATATATATACCAGGGATGGGCAGTATTTAAATACAATGTAATTAAATTACGTTTAAATACAGACTTCAAAAATCTATTTATATTTAAGTACCAATTTCCGGGTATTTATTCTTGTAAATACTTTATAAATACTCATAAATACAGTATATACTGACTCGTGTCTTAAAGTTGCCTTGCATTTGACCTTCCGGGAACAAGCTTAAGGGCTTTGGGGCACAATTATGCCGTGTTTGCGCAATAGCATGCGCATGCGACAAACCATTTTAGAGGCAAGCTTCTCACTGCTGTTGCGGACATCGGTCGCGACTACCCAATTACCTTGTTGGACAAAGCATCCTCGTCAAATTTAATACCAGCATTTGTTCATCGGCACCTGTACAGATGCTCTTCCTTTGCGAAGCGAATCTTATAGTACGGCCGAACAGAAGATGCCTAAAAGGTACAGTCTTCCAGAAACTTCTTATATTAAAATCGTCATGATAATCTGACAAATAAATGCTGTTGTTCTTTGCTTATTGCTATGATCATCGTTATTTCTGTAATTCCAGATGACATTTCCCTCACAGTATTTATGGTAGTAGTTACGGTATTTAAATATTATATGTGTATTTTGTATTTATATACTCATGTTGAAAAGTATTTATGGAGTGTATTTAAATACCCCGTTCAACAAAGTATTTTGTATTTATATTTAAATACTCAGAAATATATTTGTGCCTATCCCTGATATATACTAGTATATCACACAATCTTGTTTCAGACCTGAGGTTTGAACACCCTTTGTTCCCTGGGGATGCGGAACTCTTCAACTGTTCTCCGTGTTTGTGTTTGTCTGTTATCGTCCCTACTTCGTCTCGGGTTTTCAAGGCATGGATCTTCAAATTGTCCGTTTTGAGACTTCGCGCACACTCTTAAAAATGAACTTCACCTCATAGCACGCTCCTAGCCAACCGTAATCTCAAATGATATCGTTATCTGCCCTGGTTCGTTGAAAACGGGAGGCGTACGCCTTTTTTGTGACAATTATGAACCGCATAAGTGTCACAAAAAAGGCGTACGCCTCCCGTTTTTAACAAATCAGGGAAGATAACGATATCATTCGAGATCGTGGTTGGCTAGGAGCGTGCTATGAGGTGAAGTTCATTTTTAAGAGTGCAAGGGCATAATCGCAATACATGTCGTCATTTTCAATTGGAAGCGCAGCGGATTACACCCGCCATATGAACAGATTTTTACGTGCTGTAATTTTAATAGTGATCCTGGTATTTCAGTCATTCCCAGAATTCCACGACAAACCCTCCTCAAGTTGACTTGACCGGCATACACACTGCCCTTCATTGAAGCTGAGCGTATTATTTGGCCCTGAGCTTTAGAAAGACCTGTCAACATTTAGGTACTCCTATGAGAGGTCTCACGATGGTATGCATCTGGAATGGAAGCGCAATTGCCGTCAGGTTTATTTTTCTTCCTTTTCACCTGTGGTAATTATTTTCGCCGTTTCAATTGCATTGGGGTGCCTTTGTGCTTGTATTTCGAGAAAGCAATGAGTTTTCCAGAAAGTGTCGTCCTCTTCAAAAGTGTTCATGTCATGCATGAAAGGTGAACCTGTGTTCTACGGTTCCTTTCCTGCAACTGTAGTATGCCCCAGCTTCTTTCTTCCTTTTTCAACGACAACAGAAGTAATGACTGCTCTGTATGCCTTCCGAAGCGGTTGCGTCTTGGTCCCTCACGTTGACAACATTCTGGGCTGTTGGTTCAATGGTGCAGATGTCGATTATAGCTTTCATGTTCCCTGGTTCGATGTGAGGGTGATGCCTTTCTTCTTTTTTATGAAGTGAACTTTGAGATTACGGCAAGGCAAGACCCTCACAATTTTCTTTCTGCATGGCTTATTATTAGGCACTATGACATAACATGACTAGTATGTGAAATTTCCATGCGAACCTACTGCATCGTTACAGGAAGCCCGGCTTTGCAGAATGCCAAGGTATCCACATTGCAGAACAACAGCAGAGGGAGTATCTGTGACAGCTCTTTACAAAAGCAAGGCGCGTTGGGTCGAAATTTTTGTTTCTCTTTTTTAATTGTATTTGTTCATCCTTAAGAACGTGCTCTTGTTCGCACTCACAAGGCTTTCCATGCATTTTAATCAAGCTGCCCTATCAAGTAATGCACGTCCCACGGAGACTGCTGATAAGCATTGCAGTGCTTCCGACGAGTCAGAAAACTTGTACTTGCATCTGTGTTTTTCTTTACCGCTTCTCGCATATTACAAAGTGCCTTCATATGGGACTGCGAGGACTGTCGTTACTGGTCAGTTGAGTCTCTTGTTTCACGTTATCAATAGCAAGCGCATAAAATAAGTTTTAGGAGACGATTTGTAAGGTTATCATGCTTGTCGGCGCCAATTTGCAGTTGTGTAAGACTCAGAATCTTGCCCACTGAGTGGTTCAGCCAAACCACGTTATATGAACGGTTTTCTAAAATTGTCTATCGTGTTCACCCCATTTCACAAGAAAGCGAATCAGACGCCCGTAAGTATTCCAGAAGAATGGCGATTATCTGCGAGAAATATTACGAACGTTTCCGCGACTCTACGCTTGGTGCGATGAAAGGAAACTTTGACATGACCTTCGTTGGTCCCTACAATCTTATCAACAGTTTGCGATTCCATCTCTCTTCCTTTTGTCTTTGATTCTGGGGCTTATTTGAGCAACACCTTCAAGATATGGAGAAGGCCTGTGCCCGGCGTCACACTGGAAGGCCAGCTGTTACTTTTGTTGATCTTGCTCTACGAAGTAAATGAAAGAACGAACGAGAAGAAAGCTGGAAGCAGATCGCAAAGCAGGACAGGTCTTCATAGGTGACGTAAGCGTTCATGAACGACGTTATCTAGGAGGTGTTGGTTTACCAATCACTTTTTGTGTCGAACGTGACTCTGCTGCCACTTCTAGATGTTCTGAAAATACGCACTCTTCCCCTTGTTTGTTTGTTTATTTTTATTTTTCTAAGGGACGGTGTTCGTAACCGACAAACCTTGTTGATGCACTCTAAAAACTGAACTTCACCGCATAGCACGCTCTGCGCCAACCATTGCCACGAATGGTTGGGTTATCGCTTCTGATTCGAGGAGAGAGAGAGGCGTACGCCTTTTTGTGTCAGTTATCATATATCCAAATTGACACAAAAAGGCGTACGCCTCCCTCTCTCCTCGAATCAGAAGCGATAACCGTATCATTCGTGGCAATGGTTGGCGCAGAGCGTGCTATGCGATGAAGTTCAGTTTTTAGAGTGTGGTGCCGGGAAGAGACTGTAACACGCAAAATTTGTAATTAAGCGTTAAAATGTCCTCATGATAAGGCCGAGAACAAACTGAAGTGCATGATACAGTGATCACGGAGTAACAAGGTGAAAATAACAAAGTGAAGTGCAGTTACTCAATTCGTTTTCGTAGCTTAGAGAGTATAATTTCTTTTCATCATGATATAGGATAATTTCTGTGGGTTTCCTCAGACGCTACCACACAAACGCCGGCACATTTCCTTCAGAAGTCGCACCAGGACACACATTTCTCATCGTCGACGGCATCCCTATTCCACACAGAGACAAAAAAAGAAAGAAAGAAACGAAGATGGACCAGAATAAGCCCTACACTGTTAAAACAGAACTTCACCACATAGCACGCTCCTAACCAACCATCATACCCAATGATATCATTTTGTGTTATGATTTGTTCAAAACAGCGGGGAGGCGCCTATCTGGGACAAGATAATCTGTCCCAGATAGGCGCCTCCTCTCATTTTCAACAAATCAATGCACAGAATGATATCATTCTGAATGATGGTTGGCTAGGAGCGTGCTATGTGGTGAAGTTCTGTTTTAACAGTGTACGAGTGACAATCACCCCGTTGCACACGCTACGAGCAGCAGCCCAGAATTCTGAGCAGCAGTACAGCAAAGATAAGCTTAGCAAAAGTGATCAGAGCTGATTCATCACATTTTCGTTCTGCGCTGGGCAATTGCTGCTGATAGTCGGGGACCGGGCGCGATATCTGATGTTCCCTTTCTCGTCTGGCCACGCCCGTTTCCACCTTCCTTCCTCCTCGCCTCCTACTTTTCTTTCAAGTTGGCTTTCTTACACGGTCTTCTGCTATCAGGCAGAACCTGCATCAGAGGAGGTGTACCTGAATTCTGGCCATGCGTGCAGAAAAAGCTGCACTGGCGCGATTGTGCAGCCGCTTAAACCCAACGTTCGTCGCGCACTCGCGTTTCATTGGTTTGTAGAGGAGGTTGTGTTCCTCTACATGAGTCCTGACCGCCGATGATGGAATGTGCCAGGGGGCAGATGACCGTGGCCTCACGCTAGGTCGGCGCCGGCCTAGGTCGGCGCCGGTAGCCACATGCCCCTAGGCAGCTGGTAGGGGCTGCCTAGGAGCATGTGGTTTGTCTCTTGAGATGACGCAGCCTTGAAAGTCTTTGGGGAGGCGCGTAGATCAGTTGGTAGGGCGCTGGACCGGTAATCCACACAATGTGGATTTCGAGTCCTGCAGCTGGCAAACCTTTTCTATGACTTCCGTCTTTCTATGCTCACTTTATTCCATGTTGTCTTTCGAAAAAAAAAAAAAATCCTTCAACCCGGCTATGCTTAGCCGTACTGCGTACTCCGACGGAGCTCGGAACACCTGCGTCCGCACTCATCGAGAGCCGGAAGTCGAATACCCTGCACCGCTTTGCTTTCCTTGTTCTCTTCGCCATGTATTATCACACTGCTCCACACTGGGTAATGGAAGATTTGTACATAGGAAAGCATTACACACGCAGTGTCTCTGTTCAAGGAGATGACATATTCAGTTACTAACAACATCGTTGCGAGTATGTAGAGGGACATTTAGATGCTTAGCCTTTTAGTAAAAGCTATTTAGCAGAGCCTGGTTTCGGTCCAAGAGGATCGCATGCTCAGTCACTGACGACATACTTGCGAGTATGATGTGGGGCGTTTAAATGCGTAGTCTTTAAGTAGAGGATAGTTACCAGTGCGTAGTTTCGATCCACGCACCTCTTATTTATGGCCCCAGCACGCTTCTACTGCGCCGCTCTGCTTTCCATTCTGCTTTTGCATGTCTTATCACATTGCTCCACAGTGGTTGACAGAAGATTCATACATAGGAAAGCCACATCACATACGCAGTCCGTCTGTTCATGGGGATCCCATGCTCAGTTACTGGGAACATACTTCCGAGTATGAGTTTCTAAGCAAGGAACAACTGCACATACCAGTGATCGGTGCAACAATCTACGACGCCTTCACTTTAAAAGCCTTTCGAGGTCTCCGTTTATCAAAGATATAGTTGATCCCTCGACACTATATTCCTTTTAAACAGGCTTCGAGACGTCCTCGAGAGGGACACCATCGCCTTTAAAACCAATGCAAGTACGCCAGTGTCACCCTTTCTAGAATGAGCTTCCCTTTAGTTAGCCTGTACGGTAGCCTGTTTTAGCGAAAATCTCTTTACCCAGGTGAAATGTACAGGATCCTGAATCGTACTCAAATCAGCGAAATCTATATCTCGGCGTTTGATTATTTCCGAGTCGCCTATAAATGTAAGCAACAACTGGCAGTCACCACATGTGTGCATCCCGGCCGAGGACGCCAGCAACTTGATGACAGGGTACAAGTTGCTTAGTACGCCGGCTTCGGTGAAGGACGTTTTAATGGCTAATTCGCTTCGTCAACATGTGGCAGAAAGGCAGAGCACTCGGAAATTGCTAGCCTTTGGCCTGCGCTGGGTCACGTGACACTCGCACTCATGTACGGGCAGGCACCCGAACATGAGTGCGAAGTGTAGCGGTTTTAATCGCTTGGATCACGCTATGAGCGTCCGTCGGGTTTCATCATC
Source organism: Ornithodoros turicata (assembly GCF_037126465.1). Taxonomy (NCBI): domain Eukaryota; kingdom Metazoa; phylum Arthropoda; class Arachnida; order Ixodida; family Argasidae; genus Ornithodoros; species Ornithodoros turicata. The sequence continues at coordinate 135,033,863 of NC_088201.1, forward strand.
TGCTAACCGACGTGAACTTCGACGTGTGGGCCCTCGCCACCCTTACAATGTGGATGTGACAACAGCGGCCATAGTTGGGCAATCCGTTGCCCGGCAGTAGCGAGATCGGGTGAGAAATACGTTAGCTGGCAAATTCCGGGCGCTCGGAAAGCACCATGCGAACATGCGACAGTGCGGCGCTTGAACCAAGCGAACATCATTGTTCGGGACCTGGCGAAAAAATTTGCCACGTTATCACCACCCCAATTCGCCATAACTACGGTGTGCCGTGTGCTGATATTTCAAAGCATTTTAAAGAAGTCTCGAGCGGCAAAATTAAGCCAGAGCAAAATTATGCCTCACTGTGGTGGTGGTGACAGGGCACGCTGTTGTCGGTCTCGCATATGTCGGCAACGTCACGACTGACGCCCTGGGGAATATGCGTCCTGGGCCGATTGTTACGGGAACTGTGGCGACATATGTCTGAGCGTCTGAGGAAGACCCAGGAAGACCCCCAGACAGCACAGCAGGCACCGGGATTCGAACCCGCGTACCTCTCAGTCTTGACGTGACATGGCCAGCACGCTAGCCCCTGAGCCACGGTTAGGCACGGTACAGTGGCGCCACTGTGGCGTGGCGCATGGTCACAGTTGTCTCGCGAGGTAAGGTCACGAATTAAAACTGGTTCACACTATGGCGTTCCAGTGCGTGCGCGTGGCAGCGTGCCTGTGCGTTGACATGCTTATGTTGAATTCCAATGGCAGAGTCGGAGCAAGTGGTAGACTCGGCAATGGAGCGGCTTGATCTGGCCTAGAGCAAGTGATCCGAATCTGCGAATGGAACACTTGCGCCCAACTTGGAGTTTGGCCCTAGCCAATCTCCCTTGGTGGATGACGGCCAGAGACGGAGGAGGAGGAAGAAGAAGAACTCATGTTCCATTATAACGCCATGTTTTGCAGCATCAAGGTCCTTCTAATCTCTTAACGTTGTCCTGGTAATGTCTGACTTATCGCTTCCTTCATGAAACGAAATCGCCAACGTACGACGTGAAAGATTTGTCACGGCGAAGACGCGTTGCGAAGCGGCCATGTTGGCGAAGCAGAGACAGGAAATTGGAAGCACAAGCGACAAGTGACACGTCACATAGAGTTCCGGTTGAATCTGCCTATTTTGGCGGAGCGGTCTGGGTTGCTCCCTGGAGCGACCTTGGCTCGAATGCCGCTCCAAACCTCCCATTGGAAGACTCCAGAACTGTTCCCAATCTGCCAATCGAATAGACTTGCTCTCGGCGGAACAACAAAACTTGCTCCGGAGGCGCTCCGAATCTGCCATTGGAATTCAACATTAGTCTTCTTATTTCTGGAGCACAGGCTATGATGGCCTATGATATGCGACACGGCGCACAGATTGTTTACCAGGCCAACGCGCATGCATTTGCACGCAATAATGTGAACAGTTCTTTATCAGTATCGTTACCAAATATGTCGTCATGACTGAACTCGCAAAATTTCTCGCACTCCGCGTACTAAATGTAAGCTGTTTGCACCACAGCAGTCACTACTGGCTAATTACGGCACGTAGTTTCTGTTTCGATTTTGCCTCTAGCTTCAGACGTTGCGTCTTGAGCACGAAAAATATTGAAGTGAAAACGTAATTTGCGCTGAATTAAGGCCCTGCCGTGCCTCCTGCTATAGCCAAGCAGAACCGACGAACAACGCGTGACCCAGTTGGCTCATGAACTCTGAAAGTATCGCCAGAAGTCGGAAGAAAATTAAATTTCTCGTTGCGAGAAATTGTAGCGCCAGTAAGACCAGAAGTAATACAGGTAGCGCGTGGTGTACTTGCGCAGCTGTGTCACTAAGGTATGGTGCGATGAGCGAGGTGCGGGAGCACCTTGCGTCACCTACACATACACACACACACGCAAAAAAGCATGTTCACCGCAGAGGGCTCCTCACGTTGTCTCAGAGAAAGGGGGATGCGGTGCTACTGCTGCGACGCGTCACCACGCTTCCGTCTCGTCACCTGGTGGGGATCGCTCCCCCTAGTGACGCCACTGTAGCTGCGTGTAGGATGGCTTAGCTGGGCCTCTACAACAGACGCTATGAATAGGAATTTTGAGCGCCTAAACCGGCACCTTACATGGAGACCACCATCGCCATAAACCTCCAGTCGGTCCTGGAATACAAGGTGTCTCGAAAGGGAACGCCAGACTGCATAAGTATTCGTCATGTAAAATATGAAGGCGGGGTCTGGTAATATGCGCAGCCATTTTGCAGATGCGTGATAACGACGTTGTTGGGGTAGCTCATGGGTACTTGAAATGTTGAGGTCAGTTGTCTTAAGAAGTTATTTTATGCGGCCCTAATGCAAACCATCTTATGTGATAAGGCTAAAGTTCAGAATTTTTCGTGATAAGTAAATTAAAAAAAGTGACTTAAACCGTCTTTAAATCGTTTTATGCAAACTTGCATAAAACTGGCCTCAGACAGCCTCCCACTGGCACTGGCTTCCCACATTATCCTTATAGTTCTTATTTTTCTTCTTGTCTGGCTTCAGCTGCCATATTGCAGTCAGCGATGTGTTCCACGTACCTTGCGTATACATACTTGACGTCCCTTGCGTATACGTATTTGACGGTGAAGGCGAGCCTTTTACAGCATAGCTGCCGTTGTGAAAGTTGTCTTAGAAATGTGTACGCAATGCGACCCGGTATGGGATGGCGCTGGAACAACGGGATGAACGAGTTTCAAACATTGAATGCGTGCGCTCGTCGGGCTCGAGCCGTTATGACACTGATACGCGCAACACAGGAAAATATATCCACACTCTCACTGGGGGCAGCACATTACAACATTAATGCCAACAAGTTGTTCTAAGAAGCGTGGTGTAATCTTTGTTTCATGTAGACAAAGAGGAAGAACGTCACAATGGCGCGCAGCAGTCCGTCGAGAAGAAGGTCCTTTCTATACGACAACCGATACCTCATTGTCGTAACTGCACTTCCTGGAACCATTTTCTCCTCACTTTTCATCGTACTACTGTACATATCTACGAATCGGCAGAGGATCTCCGCTTTGCCGTTACGCAGAGATGCCACCGAGGGAGCTTCCATTCCAACCCACTACGACATTCAGCTGCAGACATCGCCCGAATTGTTCCGTGGGCGAGTTAACATCCAGCTTTTGGTCCAGGAAGGCACCAAGGACATAAGTCTGCATTCGCGAGGCCTCACGCTCTCCAACGTCCAGGTGATAGCCCACGAAGGCGAGGTCATCCTGCCCAAGGTCACTTTCAATCATACGCTGCACACAACTACGTTGCAACTTCAGCGACCTCTGAAAAAGTTCGGTACGTACAATGTGACCATGGATTTCGAAGGCGTTTTCCAAATTGAGCCAAAAGGATTGTATTTGGATGCGACGGGAGATTACCATACCGTCATCTCTTTCATGGAGCCGAAGCACGCACGGCTTGTTTTTCCCTGTTTCGATTACCCCGCTGTGCGGAGCACTTTTACCGTAACCATCGTCAAGCCTAACTCCAGCTATACAGCTATCTCGAATTCAAAAGTCCGCTCGGAGCTCATCAGACCTGATGGCACAGTACTCAGCGTATTCAAAAAGACATCACCCATTCCAACTCATCTGGTGGCTGTAGTATTGACAAACTTACCGATAATGAAGATAGACTTCATGTCTGTGTGGATGCGTCCGGACCTTCGAGGCCAGCTGGAGCACGTATTTCTCTTTCTAAAGGCGTGCATTCACAAGGCGATTCATATTTTGGGCAGCAGCATTCCTTTATCACACCTAAATATTGTCGTTGTGGACGAATATCCCTGCGAAAGCCATATGAGTTGGGGTCTTCTTGCCTTGCGAAGTGACGTGTTTCTGCACTCACGCGGGTCCTGCAGCATGTTGAGTGCACTTCTGCGAGTAACACAGGAGGTCTTGCGTGCCTGGTTTGGCGGTACGGTCTCAGCACATTCCTGGGACATGGCTTGGTTCAACGATGGGCTCTCACTCCTGTACGCATTCAAAGTTCTCGGAACTTTAAAGCCCGAATGGCCCCTGCATGCTTTGTTTGGCATCTGTCTCCACGGACACATGGCGGAGTACAACGCCACGGCTATCCTACACCGAGAGCTCCTGTGGGAGACGACGTCGCAGTTGCAGCGACGAGCTTGCATGGCAGCTGCACGCCTCGCAATGATCCGACGAGCTATGGGACCGTCAAGCTTCCGCCAGGCTGTAGCCATCTTTTTGAAGAAGTTCAAATATCGAACCGCAACAGATGACGACTTCTGGAGTGCTCTTAACCCTAAATTTGACTTGCTTGCGTGGTCTACGCTGCCTGGCTACCCATATGTCTCTGTGCGCCGTCTAAATTCTACCCGAATTCACCTGGAGCAGAAACCTTTTTTTGACAGTCCTCCTAGCGGTCGGTTGTGGGTCATCCCTCTAACGGCCACGTACGCAAACAAGCACTTAGCACGAGACGATCTCCTTATCTGGATGACAGAGAAGACCATCGAAGTGGACATCCCCGGTGCAACTAGCGGTGACTGGATTCTCATCAACATCGGACACGAAGGCGTTTATCGGGTTGATTACGAAGACACGAACTGGGAGCTGCTTTCTCGACAGCTAAAACGGAACCTTCACGAGATTGGTGCTCAGAACAGAGCGCAGATTCTGGACGACTTGTTTTTTCTGGCATTCCAAGGTTACAGGTCCATGGAACAATTTTATGCCATCCTTCCGTATTTGCAACATGAGGACGACGTACTGCCATGGGTGGTGTACACGTTCCTCGTGGAGAAGTTTGAAGCTGTACGCGGATCTTTGCCTGCTCGATGGAAGGACCTTGACCGCTTCCTGTGTTCAGCTGCCCCGTCCAAATTCAGTGGAGATGCAGGATCGACTTCACCGGAATCAGCTTTCAAGACCCACATATTGAGACACTGTTGCGCTCAAGGATGTCGGTCCACTGGACATGATGCGAGCAAGTGCACAACGATGATTGGGTATCCGCAGCACGCTCGACACGCCACCTCTTGAGCACTGGTTTACGAATAGTTTGGCAATCGTTTCTATTACTCTGTTTTATTGTTCCGCCTTACAACATAGTTGCACTTTCATCCTATAGGACAAAATAAGTGTTATACTTGCAATAAAGCAGATTTGTGCCCGTTACTTGAAAAAAGTAATTGATTACCGTTACTTGTACGGAAAAAGGAATTGATTACGGTTACCAATTACTCGACTACAAATCTTCAACAGCACCGCAGTGACTGCAGTGGGGAGAGTTAACTTGTCGCAAGCGGTAGCGCCACTGTCCTGTGAAGGCCACGTCGAGGCGCATTCGTTAACTAATGCGGCGTCTTGACGAGAGATATGTGCTGGCATGTGGAAAGCGAGTGCTGGATCAACTCTGCTCAGCATGGCGGGGGGTAGTATGTCGGCGGTCCGTTGGCGGGTAGCCAGAGGAGTCACAAGGCTTCGAAGTATGGACCGCCGATCGCCTCTCAGCAGTAAGCGCATTCTTTTCACTTGCACTGGACTGCACTACTTTGGACTCCACGCAAGACGAGTTTTCGGGAGCTGCACTTTCCGGCTGAAAGGAACTTTATTAGTAATGCCTTTCTTTTCAACAGGAAAGTGCAGCACGCAAATAACCCAGTTCAGATCTGGTGCAGGAGGTGCAAGCGAAAAGAATGCACCTAGTGTAACACGCGTCCGTGTCCGAGACGAGAGAGCTGCTTCGGCGGCGCTGTCCGCCAGTTCATTGCCTTCGACACCGCAATGGGCGGGAACCCATTGTTGAGCAAGCCTATGTCCTGCTTCGTAGACAAGTTTGTAAGCGGTTAACACATCCATAAACAACGGGGCGGAGGAGCCTCGGATGAATTTTCCATTGGTTGCAGCGCACATGCTGAGTCAGTAAAGGCCACCCAATCCCGGGGTGGGAATGGAACGATGTGCTGCAAAACGAAAAGTATGGCGTAGAGTTCCGCAGCTGTGGATGATTTACAATGCCAAAGGCGACGTCCTTGAACTACGCCTTCGTCGGGGATGACAAATGCTGATGCGGACTTGCCATTTCGAGATGCGTCATCGGTGTAAGCGGCGGTAGAGGTGGAAAACTTCGCGTCGACGAGAGCATAAAAATGGGCTCTAAGGACTTGAGGGGGAACCTGAGCTCTGCGGACCCGGAGGTCAGGAAGACGTGCGAAGGGGATGGCACAGGCAGAGACCAGGGGGCGTTCGGCGGTGCGACAGTCCTAGGTGTGAAGCAGGTGAGAGCGTGGCGCGTCCTCTGCGCCACGCGATGGATATCACTTTCAGGACGGTATTGAATTTACCTGAGGAGTGGGTGACAGGGAACGTTCGCACGCAAAGGTAGGAAGTGTCGAGCCGTTTCCCGCTCACGGAGAACCTCCACCGGGAGTTCTCCAGCTTCAGCTAGGACTTGCCATGTTTCAGCTATTCTTTGAACGCCAAGGCAGCGACGAAGGCTTCGGGCGAACAGGGACCGAAGGGTATTGAACGATGTTGTAGAAACCCTATGCAAGACTGGAAGGCTGTAAAGCATAGTCGCCCTCACCAAAGCCGCGTGAACGGCTAAGAGGGAGCGTTGATCACAGCCCCAGCCGAAGCCAGAAAGATGTTGAATGGCAGGAAGCCATCGCTGCACTTTGGTTTCAGGGTGCATAATGTGGCGAGCCTAACGCAGGTGCGAGTACAGGACCACACCAAGGAAGCGATAGGAACGCAGAGGCTCGAGCTTCAGTGCACCAACTCAAAGAGGGAAATTACTCATAGCCTTGTGGGTGAAAGGGAGCTCGACGCACTTATCGGTCGAAAGGTCCATTCCAAGTCGCGTAAGGTAGAGATGAACGTTGTTTAAGTGAACGGCTTGTTGTAAATTGCGCTGAATGGCTGGTCGTGACTTGCCTACTGTCCAAAGGGTAACGTCATCGGCATACACGGAGAATGCAACCTTGGGTGGAACTATCGATTTTAGTTCTGCCATGACCACATTAAAAAGTGTAGGACTGAGAATGCTTCCTTGGGGTACGCCTTGATGAACAGGGTGCTTGGCCGTGGGATGTGTGGACAGCGACAGTTCGGTCCGTAAGGAAATCGTAAAGCCAGCTGAAAAGTCGACCAGATACTCCAAAAGACCGCAACCCGCGGAGGACACAGATGTGGAGATGGTATCATAGGCGCGCTTAATGTCCAGGAAGACCGATACAACGATCCGCCGATGAGCACGAGCATGTTGGACGGTAGAGACCAGATCGAGAACTGGATCCATAGAGCTTCGGTGGCGGCAAAATCCAGCCATTTCCTCAGGGAACGCACCTTGTGTTTCGAACCACCAGTCGAGGCGATGCAAAACCATTCTCTCCATCAGTTTATCCATACTGCTTGTCAGGCTCACGGGGCGAAAGGAGGATAGGGCATTTGGGGATTTGCCTGGTTTGAGGATTGGAACAACTAAAGCCTCCTTCCAAGTAGATGGTACGGATTCCTGTCGCCAAGATGTATTATAAACATGAAGGACAGCTAGGAGTGACGGCTCGTGAAGGTTTCGCAGTGCGGCGTAAGTGATTTTATCTGGTCCTGGGGACGATCGCACATTCACAAGTTTCAACGCAGTCTGCAGCTCAATGAGAGTAAAGTCGCGGTCCATAACCGCCGGTGGACGGGACCAGCCTTGATGGATTTCTGTCTGCAGGCTCTGGACGAAACTGTGGTGTACTGCAGACGTTAAGGCAGCCGCTGGTGTCGTTAGGACGACGGAGAAATCTGTCGCGAGCGTGGTTTCGTCTTAACGATAGCCAATGCGATGAGAGAATTCTTTTGTGGGGGCGCATCATTCAGAGGTCGAATTGTCCTCCGGTTCCCTTTCTTAAGTTCTCGTGTTACTTTAGCTTTCATCCGGCGGTACGCCACTATGTCAGGAAGTTGCCCAGTTCGGCGAGCCGTTCTCTCGGCTCGGCGACGTAATGCTCTGAGGTGGTTAATTGCGGGAGAATGACAGACGTGACCGGTGACCCGTTTAGACATGACTACCGCATGGCGGAACGAATGCCTTGCGAGAGGGTCTCTGAGGACATGCCGGGGAGCATAGATGTTCGGAGGCCAGCACGAAAGAGTGCCCAATTCGTGAAAGCGATCAGTCCAGTAGTGGGTGACAGAGGCAGCCTATCGTGCCAAATATAGATGGGAAAGTGGTCACTACCTCGGGTGTCGACATCGGTAGCGCATGACATGTAGCGAATTATGTCTGCTGAGCGCCAGGAAAGATCCAGGACAAATTGGCTGTCGGTTGTTGAGGAGGCACACGTGAGCAGTCTCCATTACTTTTAACAATCTCCTTCCCCAACCGTTCGTTCAACGGCTTCCCCAGGCCGTATGATGAGCATTGAAGTCACCAAGTACAAGAGCTGGGGATTCCAGTGAACTGAATAAGCGGTGGAGGTCAGTCCACTGAACCTGTACAGCGGGACGTAGATAGATACTGACGACGGTTAACAGCCTGTGCCCAAGGCGGATCTTACAGGAGACATAATCATAAGATCGATGACAAACTGACTCTATGGGAGCACAACGAGGTCATTACGAATGTATAACGCTGTTCGGCTCTCAGAGGATTGATGAGATCGATACCATTAACGCGATGTGCAGCATCCATGCCATATTCCCATACAGCTATGAAAGAAAACTTGTACTGGTAAAGATTAGATTTAAAATCTGGGAGCTTGTTACGTAGGCTGCGAGGATTCCACTGCATCGCGATGGCCTTTCTATACAGTTCCATCATACGGAGATAAGGATAATGCCTCCAATGGCAAAAGCGATTGAACCTCAGGCAGTTGCGACGCACCAGGAAAGCCAGAGACAATTGCCTTGACTGCCGTGAGTACAGCAGAGAAGAGTGTCAGAGAGGGGACAGCTTCGGTGGTTAGTGGTGCTAACTGTCGTCTCATGACTGATGGGTCTGTTACACCGGTGTAAGTGCGTGTAATCTGCCTTGAGGGACCTGGGTGTATCGGGTGGCTGGTTCTGATGTGCTTCAACGCGGTGGCGTTCTGCAACCTCCGTTCGCCTTGTGAAGACCGGGGTGGGAGTGTAGGGAAGTCGTGGTCATCCGTATGAAGTGTGACGGTGGCATTGCCGCCCCTGTGAGCGTCAGAAGGAAGGCGTAATATCCGGTCTTGATGTCTTTTTGTGGCGGCGGTCTTCACGGGACATAAATAGAATGATGCAGGATGGCCGGATTTACAGTTGGCGCAATTTGGCGCTCTCTTATTGTTGCAGTCAGATCGGCGGTGAGGCCCAGCGCATATGCCACACCTAGTTGCACCTCGGCAATTTCGAGCAAGATGGGCAAAGCGTTGACAGTTATAGCACTGGAGGGGGCCTTCTATGTACTCTTGAACGATAAAGGTCTGAAACCCGGGGACAATTCGGTGTGGAAGAGGGATTGTGGGTTGAAAAGTTAGGATGACGCTGGGTAACGGGGTGAACACATCTCCGCCATCTTCTGCCATGGAGTGCCGCACTTGGCGCCTGGCCGATATAACCCCTGCGTCTTTCAGGTAGAGAACGAGATCGTCATTGGAGTATTCCTTAGGTACAGCATAAATCTTGCCCATATTTCTGGCTTACGATTGAGGTGCTGTAGGGGATACAGGGATTCCAGCTAAACACTGAGCTGACAAAAGATTGCGGGCAGCCGCTTCAGACTGGACGGAGACGAAGAGAGATCCATCTCGGTGGAAACGGTGGCGTATAACCTGCTGTTGGGCTAGCAGGCGTATTTCGCTGGCGACTACATTAGGGTTGACCTTCCAGAAGGAGCTGTCACTAGTGGCTGGTCGAAACAGAATGGGAATACCACCGACTCGGTTCTTCCTGCAGGTGACAGTGGTGAACAGGTCATGACGAGAAGTGGCAAGGTTGCCTTCGTTCATCTCATCTGTCTGCTGAGGAGCTGCCGGTGCCGAAGTGTCCACGGTGTTATCGAGAACATTCACGGCCTGTGGATTGTCGGGATCACCAGAGGAAGGGCTCTCCTCCCGTTGCCGTTTTGCAGGGCTGGCGGGGACCTGTTGACCCGTGCGAAGTGTCATACGGACGTCGGACCTCCCGTCCAGATTACGGCGGGAGGTCCGTGAATCGTTAGATGGCTCCTTTCAAAAGGCTCCAAAAAAGCCTAAGGGTCCCTCCACTGGACAATCAACACACACACAAAAAAAAAACGCGTAAGTCTAGTAGATCTGTACGTCTACTGTATTTATCGTCTGGGAAGACGTTGACCCGATTGTGGAAGAGCATGGCGTGGAACTTCCCCATGACTCACTAAAGTTCTAAAGGTTCAGGTACCCCCAGACTGGTGTAGGAAGGGATTAGGGAGAGAGACCATGAAATTCCAGAACTTTATTACAATGCCGTCCAAACTTCGTGTGCACGAAAGCCAAGTACTCTTCTATTTTAGCGGGAACTTCATCCTTCGACCTCAGCAGGTACAATACTATGTACCGCGAAAAATCGTCAATGACTGTAAGGAAATACTTGTTCCTGTTGGGCGTTGAAACACTCATAGGTCCGCACACATCCGTATGGATGAGGTGTAATGAGCTATTCGCTCGTGATGAGGTCTCCTTTCGAAACGAGGTCCTCTTCATTTTTCCCTTGATGCAACTGTTGCACTTCATTAAGGCTACGGTGCCACGTTCCTCCTTCCCTATCTCTCGAGAAAGCTGACATTACGGGGAGCCACCACCCTATATCCTTCAGTCAGCGGCAGCTCCTGTTTGTTACCACTTTGCTCACATTGGCTTGTCTGTTATCGCAGGTTTACCTAGCGCTTCTTTAGTCTTGCTGTTATCTCCGAACGTAGCCTGCTCTACGCACGTGTGGTGAACGTACGGAAGTGCACTGCTGCGCCACCCTCTGGATGAAGACTTCACATATGGCATAAAAGGCAACGGAATCTGTTCTGTGCTTCAGTCAGCGGCAGCTCCTGTTTGTTACCACTTTGCTCACATTGGCTTGTCTGTTATCGCAGGTGAGAATGCTGTCATGTTTCTGATGTGCTTTTTATTTGCTGCCGCTGACTTTGCCATTGTCTAGTATTGAGTTAGTACATATACGGAAGTGCATGATCACCAGGAGTGTTATGACTGACAAAACTGAAAAACTGCTCGCTGAGATGTCAGCTAAGCTAGATGCATTACCTGCCTTAAGAAAGGACATGGATGAAATTAAAGAATCTATTGAATTTATGAGCTCAATGTTTGAAAAACTCAAAGGTGACCTATCGCAAATGGCTGGAAATGTACAAAGGGTTGAAGACGAGAATAGACAGCTTAAGGCTGAAGTCAAAAGTATCAAGGCCCAGCTTGAACAAAACGAAATTGAGCTACATGAGCTTCAGCAATATACACGCGTCAACAGTATAGAGATAAGAGGCGTTCCACTACAGCCGAATGAGTCAGTTCCTTCAACGCTCCAACAAATGGCTTCCTATCTGAAAGTACCATTGTCGCTTGATGATATCGATGCCGCGCTCCGTGTACCCACGTTTGAACCTGAAAAATCAAACATTGTTTGCAAATTCATAAGCCGTGGCAAAAAAGAAAGTATATTAAAAGCAGCCAAGTCAACACGTCCTACGGTAGCTGCATTTGGTCTTCAATGAAACGTTCCAGTCTTTGTAAATGATCATCTTAGCCTGTACTACAGGAAACTACTGAACCAAGCCATACCAAAAAAGAGGCAGTGTGGTTGGCGTTGTGTGGGTTAACCGTGGATCGATTTTCGCAAGGAAAGCAGATTGTACAAAAGTTATCCCAATTAAAACAAACGGTGACCTTGCTCATATACACTAGGATGTTGCTTGATGGTGTTGTAAGTGTGTAATATGAATTGTGTGCAACTCAGATTGTCACATGTAAATATACGAAGTCTGAGAAAGAATTTTGATGCATTATGTTGTTTCCTAACATCACATCCCTGCGATGTTCTGTGCCTGTCTGAAACATGGCTATATGATGATGAATATTTTGCTTTACCGGGCTTTGAGTTTGTAGGTATATCCCGGATGACACGTGGTGGAGGAGTCGGTATCTATATAAGGAACAAATACAATGTTTCCTTTCGAACAGATCTAAATTTCACAATTGATAACAGCTGTGAAACGTTGTTTGTCGAGTTAAGCGGAACAATTATTGGAGTTGTTTACAAATCCCCCCATTTGTGTAATAACCGGTTTTTGGAGAAGCTCGAGGATGTTGTTATTGAAATAGAACGTCATAAGAATGCTTACATATGTCGTGATTTCAATATTGACTGGCTTGATCCCAACTCCTCCAGTACCTACAGGCATCTTATAAACTCGTATGCGTATAGGGACAGCACGCTAAAGTTTACGGGCGACACCCGCGCCCCCACTAGGCGAAATGTGGATAACCTCCTGGTACCTGCCGCGCAGTCCCGTACAACTGCATCCATTTCGATCACCGCTCGGAAGGGTTGAAATTAGTTAAAGCTGGTTACGACACCGAGACCGTGATACAACAACAGTCAGACGGCTCGAGAGACATTTACGTTCACGTTTTGTGAATGGGTTCTGGGCAAAAACGGAAGAACTGCGGCTATTGCTGCGTAGTAAGCTGCCACAACAACAGGGCTCCCGTCAAGGGAAAGCAACCTGCCATAAAGTTTTATGCTTTCCCTTTCCCTTTAATGTAATTGAAGGTTAATGTAATTTAGAAACTGGTAAATCAACTATTAGGTGGTCTTATGCTTGTTCCTCAGATATTTTTTTTGTGTATTGCCTAGGATTTGGCAGCAAATTTTCCTGTTTCCTAGGATATTTGGAGCAAAGCAGAAGCGCACGCAAACAAGCGACCAGTCACATGTCAGTCTGGCTGTGCCGTATTTGCAAAGAACGGCGGAGAATAATAGTACCGGGTTATGTGTGGCTTATGTGAGCGATGGGTTCAAGGGGGTTGCGTAGGAGCCTACGGGCTTTACATTGTCTGATTGGATTGCAAAAACTAACTTGTATAGTTAATTACCACGGCGTGTCTCATATTTCCCCACTCGATGTCTCGTCTTGCCCCGAGGGTTGGGCAAGGTGAGAGAACCTGCATTTTTGAATTTCTTGTTCTGTTATCTTAGACCGCCTAAATCCGTTCTGCGTTTATAGGTTAGAAGCTCTAGACCCCTGAGAATTCCTGTGGCTAGATGTTTTTCTTTTTTTTTTGAAAACGCGAAAAATTTTAAATTTCATATTCAAGTGAAAATTTCTGTCTCATTTTGCCCTACCTTACCCTACGTGTGTTCGTCGGCGCCAGATACTGTGCCGTCAGTTTCGGTTTTCCGTCACTGAAGACTTCCTCGCGTACGGCTTTCACGTGTTTTGCATTCCGGAGCAGATTTCCTTTCTTGACAGTACTTCCACAGAAATAGTCTGGAAGGTCAATGGGAGGAAAGCCGCCAAATAAAACACGCGTGACTGCACGTACGCCGTGATACTGTCCAAAATGTACCAAAGCAATGAGCGGCTCCGTGTGGTACCGAGTCAAAATGTACGGAGTCACCATAGAGGGCGCGCTCAGGCAAACCACCAGAGCGCCCTCAAACTAGCGTGCGGTGCCTATAGAAATTTAGTCTTAGAGCCTACGCGAGTGACCAGCGATCCCTCTACTTTAATAGACCACATCATAACAAACATGAATGACAATGACGCATGTTCTGAAATAATTAGGGAGCATGTCACTGATCACTTTTCAATAACTACTGTGATTACCATTGGAAACTCAATAACATTAGGTAATGCACCGAAACCTTGTAGACGGTTACATTACCCAAGGCTACGTCAACTGCTTAGTAATTACTTTTATAAGGCCCGAAAGCAGGGCACAGTTGATGAAACGTGTCAGCCGATTGACTCTAAAGTTCAGACAGCCATTGGCAACTCCTATGTCAGAAGCTGTGGTGGCTACTACGAGAATCCTATCTGCCCTTGGATGACAAATGACATCCTTCGAATTTTAGAAGAACAAAATTATTGGTCTCGAAAACTGAGTCGCGACAAAAAGAATAGTTATTATAAACGTAAGTTTAATCATTATCGAAACAGTTCTGTCAAAATGATTCGCCAGCGGAAAGAAGAATATTTTTCTCATATAATACGCAATACAACTGACCCTCGAAAAGCCTGGAAGATAATTAATGAAGTCATTGGAAAAAAACTGCGTAAAATTGTCTTGCCGGACATAAAGGATGACCTTAATGCCATATGTCGCATGCTCAATGAAACGTTTGTCAACATTGGGTCTCCAGGTGGTGGCGATATTACAAAGTCCTTGAGTTACATTAAAGGTACTGTAAAGCAGCAGAGGCCGAATTTCATTTAGCGTGGCTATTCGATAGTCCAAGTCAGCAGTACAAAAACGGTGCAAATTTCATTCCAATCGGTGGAGCAGTTAATTAGAAAATTAAAATTAAATATTACGGGCAACTCTGTATTAGTATTCGGAAGGGATCCGTACTCTCAGCCGCGTACGGCGGCAACCACGTTGCATGCGTGTAACACTGGGCCCGACAGCCGAACAGCGCTGTATTTCTTTTTGATTTTATTTCGCAAAAAACACACTAAACAGGGGTCTCTGCACTCCTACGGAAATATTATACAAAATAATATAGCCCCCAAAAGAACAAAACGAGACAAAGTAGTACTGCATACATAATACATATTCGACAGTGTTGCCCGCTGCACAGGGGGTTGTTCGACACCAGGCGTCGCGCCGCTGCACTACGCCGGATTTTTCATAATAAATTAAAAATATTTAGAGAGCGTTGTCGGTCGTATGGTTCCGCATATGGGATTTACAAGCAACAAAGTCTCAAGCCACATCGCCAGCATATCCTGCTTGTCTACTGCTTTACAGTACCTTTAAGTCTCCGGTCACTAATAGCGTTGCGCTTTACGAGGTGACTGGTGGTGAGGTCATAAAAACTGTTAAAAAGTTACGCTGGTACCACCGCTCCCGGTTACGATAATATAAGCATGATGGTCATTAAAAATAATATTGATATACTGTGCCCGACATTAGTTGATCTATTTAACAGCTGCTTAGTCGAAGCTAGGTACCCGGTAGCTTTCAAAACGGCCAGGGTAGTACCAGTGTATACAGGTGGCTGTAAAAATACTATTATCGCTAACTAAACTAAACTAAACTAAACTAAACTAAACTAAACTAAACTAAACTAAACTAAACTAAACTAAACTAAACTAAACTAAACTAAACTAAACTAAACTAAACTAAACTAAACTAAACTAAACTAAACTAAACTAAACTAAACTAAACTAAACTAAACTAAACTAAACTAAACTAAACTAAACTAAACTAAACTAAACTAAACTAAACTAAACTAAACTAAACTAAACTAAACTAAACTAAACTAAACTAAACTAAACTAAACTAAACTAAACTAAACTAAACTAATTATCGCCCCATCCCAGTACTTAATGCTTTAAATATAATACTAGAAAAAAATATTGTCCTCCAGGCTCTCTAGTTTTCCTGAAAAAAATAAAGTAATTAGTCCCACTCAGCATGGTTTTCGTAGCTCACGCTCGACTGCAACCGCTGTTCTCTTTATTACGGAAGCTATAAACAACTGCCTTAACAAGGGAGACATTTGTGTAGCCATCTTCCTAGATATAAAAAAGGCATATGACACAGTACGTCACGATGTCTTGTTAGGTAAGATGTCCAAGTATGGAATTAGAGGTCACTCACTTGAACTTTTTACTAGCTGCCTCAGTAACAGAACCCAAATTGTATCCGTCCACGAGTGCTGCTCGCCTCCTCTTCCCGTGCACATGGGAGTCCCACAGGGTTCCACTCTGGGCCTAAGTCTTTTTTCTTCTTTATGTAAATGATTTTAGTGAGGCCATCCACTCTAATAGTATCATGTATGCTGACGACACCGTGTTACTTTTTACTGGCCCTACAATTGGTGTCATTCATGATAAGATTGCTAGTCTAATTCCCCAGCTCTTGGAATGGCTTAAAGTGAATTCTCTGTCACTAAATCTTTTGAAAACAAAATATATGGTATTTAGGCCATATCGTAAGACTGTTTCATTAACCGATTTCAATATAGTTGTTGCCGGAACAACAGTTGAACGCGTCGACACCATTAAATACCTTGGTGTAACTTTGGACTCCCACTTGCACTGGAAGCCACATATAGAAAATGTATGCACTAAATTATCAAGAGCAAATGGAGCGCTGTTCAGAGCACGTCGGCTGTTCCCAACTGCTGTCCTGAAAAGTCTGTATTTTGTGCTCATCCAATGTCATTTGCTCTACTGTGTAGAGTCGTGGGGGCACACGTATCAATCTTATCTTAAGCCGGTTGAGGTCTTGCAGAATAGAGCAGTTCGCATTATATCCGATACATATAACAGACAATCTTATTCATGCATATATAAGACGTTACGCATTTTACCTTTCAATTTACTACGCTTTGAGCCAACTGTTTTAATGGTTAATTTTTGTATACTAAATGAGGGAATAATTGATGGTGCCAAGTTAGTCTCAGTTACTCGCACAAGCCGTACTGTATTGGAACATCACTTTATTGTACAGTGCTTCTCAAACATATATGGTAAGCACCTTCTCCAACACCAAGGGTCATAAAGTGGAACTTCTTGCCCCTAGATGTAGTTGTAGCCAAACGCTTCAAATTAGCCGTCCGGAGGTTTCTGTTCGATTCTTGTTGAATATGTCGATATAGTGATGTCAGTAAATAGGATTGATGACATATATTTATATTTCTGTTATTGTGTAATCTTAGCGCTTGTATAAATGTGTGTTTCCTCAGCCATTCTTTTTCTTAATGTAACTGCCGCGTTTGAATAAGTAAATGTTGAAAAATATTATCGGATTGCACTAGCTTGTAGCTATGATCCGACTGCTTTACAGTGCCTTACCGTGTACGTTACGATGTTGTCAGTTCAATAAAAAAATAAAAAATATTGCGGTTGTCTAGCAGCAGCGGGTTCTCTCTCTAAACAGGTTCTCTACAAAGTCCGTACTCCCAAAATAGCCCTTCGGACTTGGGTTATCCCGCAAGCCTATTATCCCTTCACGAAGGCAAAAGTCAATGGTTGAGGGGTGAGAGGAACGTTTACCAGAAGGACCCCAAGCAGCACAATGTACTGAGAGTCGAGTGCAATAAGGGTGGACGGGCAGACTCGTGAAACTAAAGAACATTGATAAGACACATACCGTCCACCCCTATTGCACTCGACTTTCAGTACATTGTGCTGCTTAGGTCGTATCTAGTCTTACCTCCTACGAAGCAAGCAAGAAGCTTTCCGAGATCGTGCAACCCGATGATCAGAGTACTTTACACTTTTACTTTTTTACTTTACACAGAGTCAGTATCACAGCACGTGCCACATGTAATCTGATCGAGACCTAAAAAGTAAGTAAATTTGATACCGATCTCTATTGCTTTTGTTTTGTTTCTTTTTCTTTTTACCATAAAAATGAGTTGTCCGACACATGACATAAGGGACATACTCAATTTCGATACTCTATTCAATGCGAAAATGCCACGACGGCCGTCCGCTCAGCGTTTCAAAAGTACTTGGGCCCTGGAATCACAGTGTCAGACACCGGACGTTCTCCGCCATAGTGAAATTTTTCCGGGACATTGATGCAGACAACAAGTTTTGAGCCTATGTGTGTTTTGTGGGTTTTGCTCTTCGACTGTTTGTGTGTTGCGTGTTTGCGCGTTCTGTGACATCTCAATGTGTCTGTACTTTCTTTCTGTCGCAATCACCACCACCTCCACCACTAATTATCATCAGCAGCAGCATCATCGCCATCTTCCTGCTCACCTTCATTGGCATCAACATTCAAGGAGTTTTCTACCAAAGTAACTGGTGCAAGTGATGTGGAGTTGCGGGCCTCACATTAGTGAGGCCAAAATCTCCATTTTATTTTTTCCTTGAAACCAAACCAAACCAATATGTCAAGTCCGTACGGATGCTCACCACCTATGGATTCTTTCAAAAGGCACTTTTTTTGTTAGTAACAATCTCGAGCTATATACCACATTTATAAAAGGAATTGGTCCCGTACCTGACTGTCAACTGTCATGACCATTGCAGATGTCTTCCTCTCCTGTTCCTTCCACATCCATGAAGACATCACCCTAACATTGTTAAAAAGAGCCATACAAATTTATGAGGATCTCTATTTTCAATTCAGTTCAGTTAATTTCGATTTTTCATTTCATATAAAATGAAATGAGGCTACCAGGCACAGAAGGCATTAGCCTCATGAGGTGCTTGGCACCAATACAGTGTGTTGTAACTGAGATATTGCCGCTACGAGCATACAGCAAATCACAATCACGTGAATAAAATGCACAGTTGCACCAAGCTGTGCACATATTCACACACGCACACACACACACACACACACACACACACACACACACACACACACACACACACACACACACACACACACACACACACACACACACACACAAAGACATAACAGAGGGGCCTGTCTCTAATAAGACGTCAACAAGTTTGTGTAACTCTGTTTTGAAACTGGACACAGGAAGGCCATTTCCAATCAGCTGACTAAATTTCTTCGGAAAAGTCGGAATAAGGAAGGGTGTCTCCTGACTTCCGTAGTTGGTCCGTAGCAGTGGAACTTTGTAAGGCGGCACAGTGATGGATTTCATACCGTAATGGCAAATGTTTGGGATGGCGCTAAAAGATCCTGAATTTGCAAGGCGATTTTGTGTAGACATCTAATTTCCAAGCGAACACTTTGTCTACTGTAAGTATCTGCATGTCTTGAGAGAGCTGAGGGGCGTGTGCACCTGTAGACATGGTCGTCGTACACCAGGCTATCTTTTTTGGTGCGCTGCAATTTTATCATATGTAGTTGCCCTCTGTGGTGTTTCTCCAGGTTAGAGCAGCAATAGTACAGCTTGGGGTAAACTAAGGATTTCAATTGGGTTGGTTTAGAATCCAGAACCCTCCATTACTATGTGCAGTATGCTGCATATTACAAGGAAAACAAATAAAATAAAACTTGTACCTGATCCCTGCCCTGTATTTCCAACACATGGTTCCACATCTTGTCCAAAGACGTCATAAGCTACATTAGTGCACACTGCTGCGACAATTAAAATGTTCCACTTAGATACGGAATACACAGCTTCATTTCACGTACTGTGGGTGTTGCATACTGCATTGGCATGGCTGCATTCTGAACAACACGCGGAATTGTACAGTATATCTTTTGAATTAGTGCGTAAACTTCATTTGGCTTCAATTCTTATAGTATTTCTTTGTTGCGTAAATGACCTCCTAACATCTGCATGCCACAACGTAATTCTCACAAGTAAAGTAATCACTGTATAAATTATTCAGGAGACACTAACTTCGTCACGTCCAAATGCAGCAGTCTTGGCAGGTAGATTCAAGGATGGCACTGCGGTCTGTGGTAGGCGGAGGTTCTTTGTACTCAAACCCAGTTGTTGCTCAACTGACGGGTCCCTCTCATAGTCTGCATTCTCCAAATGCGATTGGCAAAATCTGAACTTCTCTACGTCGCTGTCAGGACACTCTCCAATACTGTCAAGCCATAGCTGACGCTACGGTTGAACTGAATGCCCGCCAAGAATTCTCGCTTTTTTTGACGACACAACAGAGAGGCATGTCAAATGAAGTCCAGCAGTGTGCCTCGATAAATTGGTCGGTTGTTCCAAAAGATATAAAAAATGAAAACTAAGAAATGCACACACTACACTAACCCGAAAGTCGTCGTATCTAGTTCCGTTTTCACGGAAGTCGCTAATTGGATTATCGCAGCTATAACAAAGGACGCAGATGTCGAAGTATGTACATACTTTTTATTACCAGACATTGTGACAGCAGTATATTGGCGTAGAAATGTTCGTTCTTGCAGGAAGTTGTTGTAGTCTTTGATCACGTGACGGCATTCTGCGCGTTGATTGCATGGGCATTTGACGTCATCCCAGTGGGATGCCCAGATGAGTTTTCTATATATGCGTACGTTTTCTTGGATTGACGCAAGGTGTGCCAGCGTCGGAGTGAAGCGCTTTGTTTAAAATTCAAGTTTACGAAAAGGCATGCATTTTCGTATGTAAAGTTGCTTTTGTGTATTCTGTCGGTAGCCACTGCAGAAAAGTCCCTCCAGCTTCTGGTCAGAAACCCTTTAAGAGGAAACACACTAAACTAAACAGCAACCCAAGGGGGCTGCGTAACGGCTTCTCTATCGGCAGTGTCGCGCAACACGTCCCTTGTTTGAGAGCAGCCAAGTTGAATACATTTACCGTGTGGTGCGCTGCCAACGCCGAATCCGCGAGGGCAAGCGAGTGCGGAGTGGCGCCTCTTTTGTGGACAGGACACAGAAGAAAAGAAAACGGAGCCGTCAGCGCCTTTGTGAGTGAAGGTGTTCCTCTATTTGCATCGTACCCGTGCGGTGGTGCTTGCTGGCTATAGGAAGCACCAACAGACATTCGAATAGGACGCGATCGCACCAATCCAGCAAGAAAGTACTTTACGTATGACGTCACGACAAACAAGTCCGTCTGTCAGATAGGCAATTGTGGACACGCGCTTTCTGGCGACCATGGTTCCAATTTGCAGAGACACGTGCAGCGGTGTCATAAATAGGAGTATGAGAAGATATCTAACGAGAAAGCAGCCAGGCGGCCGCTGCCAGGCAGGCATGGGAACTCACCTGCCACGAAGATTAAGCAAGTGAGCATAGAAACCATGCTTCGTCCAACAACGTCGCGACAAATCTTGATTGAGATGTTCTAAAAGCTGAGCTTCACCGCATAGCACGCTCTGCGTCAACCATTGCCACGAATGATAGGGTTATCGCTTCTGATGCGAGTAGAGAGGGAGGCGTACGCCTTTTCGTGTCAATTTTGATATGTGTTTTAAGAGACTAGAGTAGTCGAACGTCTCGGAGCCAGGGACGTTCCGGAGGTAAAAGTTGTGAACAAAATGAAGTGCACGTTTCTGAACAGCTTCAAGGTGATTACTCTCAGTAACGCACAATGCGTTCCACGCGACGTATGCGTATTCTAGCTGTGGTAAAACGAATGTTTTGTAAAATTTAACAAAAACAGAGGGATTGTCAAAAACTTTGCACGTATAGGTTAAATAACCCCGTGTCCGCAGAGTAGAAGAACGAACTGCAGCGACATGATCATAAAACGTCAGTTTGGCATCAAAAGTAACTCCAAGATCACGAACATTGCTGACTCGAGTGATTTCAGTGCTAGGCATGTAGCGAAAGGTAGTAGCATTTGTTTTACGGGTGAATGAAACAATCTTGGTTTTGGCAACGTTTACCTTGAGGCGGTTCTTCGTGCACCAATTAAATAGTTATGTCACAAGGTCATTAATGAAAATGTTGAAGAGCAACAGGCAAAGATTAGACCATTGCAGATTACCTGACGAAGGAACGAAAACGTTAGAGTGAGAACCAGAGACAAGGACAGAGCAAGTGCGCTTGTGTAAATAACATTCAAGAAAGCGGACAAGACATTCCGAGACTCCATAGGATTGCAGTTTGGAGAAAAGAATATCGTGATCCATAGGTCGAATGCTTTGGAAATATCGAAATAAATAACATCAACTTGACCACGTGTGTTGACAATCGACGAAACTATATAGACAGAAAAGACACAAGATTGGAGAGCGTTGATCTCCCCGTAAGAAAACCATTTTGATTCTCTACAAACTTGGCTTTGATAAAAGAAAGAAGGTTAGTGCAAACGATGTGTTCAAGTACTTTGGAGGAAGCACATAATATGCTGATAGGTCTATAAGTTTGTACAAGTAGTTTGTTTGCTGACTTGTGAACAGGAACAATTACAGATGATTTCCATTGACTAGGAAAAGCCACGAGTTTTCGCGACAGGTTGAAAATATACGTAAGTGCAGGCGCAGAAATATCACAGTAACCTTTGATGAACACGGCAGGGATACCATCAGGCCCCGGCGTGGTCGTCGGCTTCTGTCGACCGATCGCAGCAACAACATCACTCTCAGTAATAACAAACACCGGTAAATGATCAGTATGCATAGGGCAAGTGCAGTCAGCAGCTTTGGTTGTACGTGGGGTGACGTTGTCATATACATAAGTAAAATAATCAGAAAACATATTTGCAAGAGGCATAGGGTCCCGTCACCACCGTGACCCGCACCCGCACCGCCACCCGCACCGTCACCAAGTAGAGCATAAGTTGCCTCAGGATCACGTCTCTCCCGTTCAGACCAGTTCCAGAATTTTCTGGGATTGTTGTGCACATCGCCTTCCACTTGCTTCAAGCATAATATCCGATCATTCTCACAAGATACTTTGAGGAGATAACGAAACTGGGCAAATCGCCCATAGCCAGACGGGTTCTGTCGTCTTTTGAATTTTCTGTGAAAATATATTTTGCAACGGTACAAAGTGGGAGACACCATCAGTGACAATCGCAGTAAACCTAAATACGGTTGTGAAACGTCCGTGGAAGCAAGATGGTGATATAGGCCAACATAGTCCCTTTTAGACAGAGCAAGCTGCGGAGCACCATGAGGCACAGATTGGACATACATTCGTTGTACAGTAATTAACAAAGGAGGATGATAGTCATCAATGGGAAGCAGAGGATGAGAAGCTCTTGTAACTGATGCATCAGTATTGACAAAGCACAAGTGAAGCATGTGGCCATACTTGTTAGGGACACGGTTGAGCTGTGTAAGCTGGTGAAAGCGTGAAAAGTCAGGAAGTGTGTTGGCAAGGCGGATCGAAGTGGCGCCATTACTGAGTGCTTCATTATCGAAATCAATACCAGGCGCGTTAAAGTTGCCGAGAAGTAAGATCAGATTCGTTGTTTGTAGACGCTTATCTCCCAGATTGATCAAATAAGTCTTTAAAGAAGGGACATCAAAACCTGGAGGAAAGAAATGCGCACCAATTTTGCCACTTCCACGGGAAAAGCACTCCACCCAGACACATTCGTGTACTAATTCAAGGTGTGCATGTGCGACGACAAACACTGACATGAGATCCGACAGCAATGAGAGAGCCACCACACCGTTGGGATTGTGATTTACATCGATCAGACCGGAAAACCGAATACGTTTTGGGGAAATAACTAGAGCTCGGGATACGAGGCCATAGCCATGTTTCAGTGAAACTGATTATGTCAAGATCATGATCGATTATACTGCGAAAGCAAGCGGCATCCTTCGTTCGAAGCCCGCGAACATTCTGGTAATGAACGTGGCAACCAGAGAAGAGCCTGCAGATGTTATTCAGTCGTTGTTGCATTGTGCAAGCGTGGTGGCAAGAAATTTCCTGTGTCGGATGACACTGTCGGATCAACACAACGACTCACGTGAGTCATCCTCCCGATCGCAGAAACCCAAAAAATTCGCGAAAAATGCAATGTGTAGGCCACATGTCTCCGTTCAACAGCTTGCCGAAGTGCGCGTCCTCACAGGTAATGTGGAAAGAAGCGTAGGAGGGGCTGCGAGTAGGGTTGCCACCAGGCCGGTATTATACCGGCACGGCCGGTTATTTGCCCGCTTTGCCGGTTGCCGGTAGGAAGGTGATACCGGCAGCATTTCGCCGGTATTTGTGGCTCAAGACCTTTCATATGAGCTTTTGCGGGGTTTCCCTTCAACATTCCACTACAGCTTGAATAAATCTGGAGCATAGACCCAACTCCGCAGTCACCAGTTCTTCCTTAGTTCTTCATTATTATTATTATTATTACACACAGGAACTTATGTTTCCTCGTATTATCTTGAGCTCTCTCTCTCTCTCTCGTTTTCTGTGTGTGCTCTTCCACCCCTCACCCACTTCCTTTTCTCGTGAGCCTTTCCTCCTCTCCCTCTATTCCACCTCCTCTCCCTCAGCCGGTATTTTTCACTACGAAAGGTGGCAACCCTAGCTGCGAGTCACCAACTTTGTGCACATAGGCGACGGGATTTGAACACTCGTGCTCAAGAAGTATTCGATATCAGCAACGGTGGTAGAGGGGCGTAAGCGAGTGACAAATAGATCCTTCTCCTAGTATTGAACGAGGAGACGGCCTTGAGCGTGGATGTCGTAGATGTCTCACGTGTGGCCTCTTTTCTCATGTGTCGAGGGGGGAGCAGGTGATTACCAGCAGGATGTGCAGCAACAGGGCTGTTCATGTCGGAGGGGGGGGGGATGTGCACTAGCAGTTTTGATGCCTCCGGGGAAGAGCGCTCACTCCAGGTCGGGTTGCGGGTTGTGCCTCATATGCACCAAATGCTCATAACCTCCAAACGCTCCAAACCTCCAAACGCTCATATGCACCGAAAAAAAGTTGGTGGTTTTGAGCGTTTGGTGGAAATGAGCAGGAGGGGAGAACCTGCTCATAAGCACCAAACGTCCAGAACATCCGAATGCTCATATGCACCGAAAGGCGGGCGACCAACCAGCTCCGGTGGCGCAGCGGTAACGCGTGCGCTTGGAGACTGGGAGGTCCGCGGTTCGAATCCGCGGGCCGGCTGTGCCGTCTGGGGTTTTTCCTGGGTTTCCCTCAGATGTGTAATAGGCGAATGCCGGCACAGTTCCCCTGAAGTCGGCCCATGGACGCAGCTATCCTCCCCCCGAGCGGATTCCGCTCGGTCTTCCACTTCACCCTCTCCTCTCCTCCTCTCCACCACCTTTCCCTTCCCGAGAAACATGCCGCCTAATCAGGCAGGCAGACCTCTCGGGTTCCTCCCAACGACACTCCTCCTCCTCCTCCTCCGCGGGCGACCACAAAGGCCGGGTCTTCCTCTCCCGCATTTGGAACAAGGTCATAGGGTGAGAAAGGTGGAATGAATGGCGATTACCAAGGCCGCTTAATGTGTCAGTTTGAAGTTTATGTAACATCTTGGTCCTGCTTGTATGTAGCCAGAACGAATAGCGCCTTCTCGTTTATGGATTTTAATTTGAGCTTTATTTTCATAGACATGGAGGCAGCCTAGGACAAAAGACTTGATTCTAGCTCGAAAGGCACTCGGCTCCCAGCGCTGTAACAACAAAGAGCGTGGTCCCCTGCGAACATATGTCCGGGTTCACTTACAGTGCAGAAGCTGGAATACGATATTTATATAGGGTTTATATTATGCATACATAGGCCTGCAGTGAACATTTGCGCAAAACCCTTCTTTCGAGCCTTGTTCTTCGCAAGTTGGTTAATCAATGCGTCATAGTCCAGAAATATGATAATCATGTTTTCGGTTGACTACGAACTCAGAAAGCCTGACATCTCTTATGATTAATTGAGCGCAGAATATTCTTGATCGGTCAGTTTCTTTGTGCTGACACTTCTTTCAGCATCAGCGACAGTAGCTGGTGTGGTCAGAAAATATAATGCTGACGCAAATGCAAGGACTCAGATATATCTCCTGGAGGCTTTCTTGTATGTGTACGTTAAAAATTGTTTGGCATCTCTTTGTTTGGCGTCCTCTCTTTTTCTCAATGACACAAAAGGATATTCCATTATAAGTTCGCTGGCATCGATGTCTACTATTTTTACTTCAAAATTTTTGCTGCGATTCTCCAGTTTCAATTGTTCAAGTTCCCATTGACACTGCCCCAAGTTGTTAGCGTTTTACAGAAATCCAAACAACTTTTACCACTCCATGAGTTGGTCGACAAAACAGAAGATATGGCCTGATCAGTGAGAATAAGAAAGAACTGAGATATGAATTTTCGTTCTGCAGCAAAACGACTCTTCCTTTTTATTTTTTTCACTTTTAGGAGAAGGTAGCAGACATTGCAGAACTGCTTCATGATCTTGTCGCGTTGTCTGTACTCCGCAAAATAAAGAGAGGAACAGAAAGAACAGACGCAATTTGTACAATACAAGCGGTGCAGCAAATGGAACCGCTTTTATGTTCCTCATTAAATGGCGTGCAGCAGTTATTGTTCATTAAGATTAATGTTAATTTAAAAAAGCATGTCTTCCAATTTCGAACAAATGAGGAGTGCGAATGATAGCACTTGATTGGCTATGATTCGGTTTATCAGATGTCCACAACGACGCTTCTGTATTTTTGGGCGCACGGAACCGCGCGAGACCATTTCTTCCGCCACGCAACCAGGGACCAATTTTTCTGGGACGAACATTTCCGGGACTATTTTTTTCCGAAACTCCATCCAACATGCTCTACACATTCTCGCTCCTATTCTACCTTCGGTCTGGAAGATGACTGGGGGGGGGGGGATATGTTTATTGAGAAAAAAAAACAAGGATGACTGGCTTGGTTCTTTGGATGATTGGTTTTCAACTCATTTCTGTTTGCCCACCGTTTTAGGCATTCAACATTACTTCCTCTTATAAGTAGAACTCGGAAATTTACGTGCCAAAACCATGAAAATAGACAGATATGTAGACAAAAAAAAAAAAAAAACCTAAACAGGCAAGAACATGCAAAAACAGACACGTTGTAGCACATGCCAAAACTACTTCTAATGTACGCTTCACGACGCCGACTTTATACTGATGTGGAACTGTAGCGAATGCTACAGAACCATTCGATGACGCCAGTGCCTGACTGCGACGCTGTGCAGCGTCAATCCTCCTCCCTGCAACGCTAGTTCAAGCTCACTGGGTGTTATCGTTGAACCTCTAACATATATTCAGTTTAATGTTATTTCTTCAGTTTATTTTTACTACTCGTTTTCTCTTGTGTTTACGCGTTTATGTAGCTTAAGGCGCTATGGAGTAGACAGCGTTCCATGTTGATATCCGTTCATCGGCCACATTACACGTTCTCACACGTTTTGTCAACCACACTCTACCTCAGGTAGGCGAATTTAGTTCACTGTGGTGACGATGAAAGGTCTCACCATTGTTGGCCTCACAGAGGTGGGCAACGTCATGACTGACGGCCTGGGAGAATGTGCATCCTGGCCGACTTCTATAGGAACTGTGCCGACATATAATTTGGTCGAAAGACATTTCATGGAAGGTCGAAACGGCAGCGGTCGTTTGATCGATTTTTTATTGGTTCACTTGAAGTGTTGAACGCCGGAATTCTAAATGCCGTTATCCTAAGCAACATTTAACTGCGTGTAACCCGTTTGCTCGTAAACGCATTCCTCGTGCTAACCCACTTTGTCAAATAATAATTGATTTCAAGTATTAAACATCCTTGGCAAATAAATAAATAAATTAATGACATTTTTGATTATTTATTCCTGTTGAATGTGGATAAATTTTAACAATGTATTATTGTTTCTGACAATCAACTGACCATTCTATAGGAGAAAGAGCAGTTTTATTTTATTTACTTTTCGCCTATGTGCAGGTGAATCTAAATTTAGTTCTTGCAACAGACATGTAACCGAAGAAGTCCTTCGAAACCTAGACATGATAAGCAGGGCAGCAGATCTTTGTACTTTCTCTATTTTTTCGGATAGCGTGCATGTGTAGTGACCCAGATTTCAGATGCATGCACTAAACGAGGTTGAACTAAGGTTTTATATGTTGTTAATTTAATATCTTTCGTTGTGCCATGGCGAAATTTCCTTCTTAGCATCGACAGACTTCGAGTGGCTTTCGCGCACATTTGGCTATCCCGTTTCAGACCATTCCCTTTAAATATGTCACCGGCAATGAGAAGGGTGCTCAGAAGAAACACAGACTGTCGGCTGCTCCCAACCTGGGGCAACTTTCTTCAACATGTGTCCGACTGGTTCGTAAATTACAAACGTCTGCAAGTAACCAGCGGTCTCCCTGCAAAAAAAAAAAAAGAAAAGAAAAGAAGTAATAATAAAAATGAAAAAAAGCAGAGTGCCCTGATTGCCAGCTCCGTATGCTCGAGTCAAAAGTTACAGAAAAAGAGGTGCGGATGACACAGTGCCTGCAGTTTTGAATTCCCTTCGAACAAACGTATTTCGAACAAACGGCGTCGATCAACCGGCTTTCGATCAAACGGTTTTCGACAAAGCGGCGTTCGATCAAAAGCCTTCGATCAAACGTCATTTGACCAAACGGCGTTCGACCAAATGGGCGGACACTACGGCGTTCAAACACCCATTGACTCACGATAGATAAAAATAAACTTTCATAAAAATTCGTTCTGACTACATACAGGCAGGACTAAGGTGTTACATAAACTTCAAACTGACACATTAAGCGGCCTTGGTAGTCACCATTCATTCCACCTTTCTCACCCTATGACCTTGTTCCTGCTTATGAGCAGGTTCTCCCCTCCTGCTCATTTCCACCAAACGCTCAAAACCACCAACTTTTTTTCGGTGCATATGAGCGTTTGGAGGTTTTGAGCGTTTGGAGGTTATGAGCATTTGGTGCTTATGAGCTACTACCCGGGTTGCGGGGACCCTAAGTTGCACGGTGTTTGTTAGCGGCGGAAGGTGCATGTAGCGAAGAGCTTGACGCCGTGGGTCGGTGTGTGGGAATCGGCCGAGAAGAAAGTCGGCCAAGGTCACGGCGTATGCCGTTCATCTGTTTCGTGGTGGATGCGAAGCCTTCGGATACCGCTTTTCTCAAGTTCCGGTTCTCCTCACGTAGCGCAAGTACTTCGTCGTTGAGGAACGACACTCGTTGCTGTAACTCTAACAGCACGGAGATGAGATCAGCACTCACAGGCACAGCTCCGTGAGAACACGTCGGACAAGTGAAATAAGATTTCCCAGCTAGCAGTGGTTCACGTTCCGAGGAGGGCAGGTCTAAACACTTCACGTGAGAGTGCAAAGCGCACTCCCTGCAACAAAGAAACTGTTGCTTTCCACATATCTTGTCAGAGCATGCGGAGCACGTCTTCAGTCCGGGCGCCACCTTGGAAAGGAAAGGAAAATGTATGTATGTAGGTCAGGGTGTCGAACCCGAGCCGAAAACCTTACCCGAACCTTTATTTTTGCCGGAACCGAACCCGAACCGCAATTTTCATGACAATGTTGAACCTGAATCGGAGCAGAACCGCAAAAAAAAAAAAAAAAATATAGAGGTAACCGGTTCAGCCATAAAAGCAATCAGCATAAGAGTTCAAGTGCCTCTCAATAGAGCCCTGCACCATCCGCGGATGAAAGCGGATATCCGCGGATATGAAAATGAAATCCGGTAACCGCGAAAATGAATCCCGAAAATGAAATCGCGGAACTCCGCAGGATGAAAATTTAGCACTTTCTGCGGTGTGCGGATCGGATGCGGTTGGCTCGAGGTCGGATGCGGATGCGAAGGCCGCCGATCGGATGCGGATACACCGCGAGCTGTAATTTTTCCACCAGCAATTTATTTGTATTGCGCGCCGAGAGTGACCGCATGCTTGGGTTCACCTTTGACAATGCACGGCCAAGACGGGACAGGAGTCATTCTGGCGCCTCGAACCGCGCGAGCACCGGCGAGGTAGCGTCCCACGCGTTCCAGAAGTCTCTCCATATCGCGTTTGCTGAAAGGTTTACCTTTGCTTGTCGTCGTGAGTCCTTCCGTGACAGCATGGAGGCATCCGAAATTATACCAACATGCTTCCGGCGGTCTTTACGCGTCCTTCGAAACGTGCGGATTTTGCGGATCGGATGCGGTGGTGCGTTTTGCTCAGCGGATCCGATGCGGATGTAAACTGTTGTGTATGTTGCGGATGCGGATCGAATTCGGATAACGTGTGCGCGGATGCGGGTTGGATGCGGTCGCAAAAATGTGCGGTGGATGCGGTGCGCAGGGATCTACCTCTCAATCCCCGAACGAGGAGACATTGGTGTCCTTGTTGGACATTGGGACGAATCATGGATTTCGCAAATTTTCACCTAGCAGTCAAACGAGGACGTATAGTAAGTGCGCTTTCAGAGCCTTTTTTAACGCGTTGAAACGCAGTTGTCCTTGCAAGCGCCGCGGCTAGCGCACCAGGCACGCGCTGCGGCGTCTGCTCTTCACAGAGGAGGCGCCACACGGACGGATGAAGCAGGAATGGAGTATGCCAGTCGTGTAGCTCTATGGGACGAATATGTCATTAAGCATGCGCAAAACATTTCCCTTTACACGTGAACACTACCAATTAAACAAGTCAGAAACGAGAAGTGGAGAAGGAGCGTACGCAGAACGGTGTTTGAACAGTAAATGTAGTTCTGCTTACTGGTAGGGCATTTGTGTCATGACACATTGCGTTTGCGTTGTGGATTAACTGGTAGTCTCGTAGACTGCTGTGAGCTCGGACAGAGCAAGGCAGACTTATTTTCGACATGCTTCAGTACGGTTTCAGATCGATTCACGCTGCGAATGCAGTTTGCCGGCAGGTACCGTCGTCTATGTAAAATGCTGTCAGGGATGGACAGTATTTAAATACATTGTAATTAAAATACTATTTAGAAAATAAATACGTCAATTTATATTTTGTATTTAAATACACACTAGAAAAATGTATTTATAATATATTTAAATACCAACTTTCAGCTACTTATTCTTGTAAATACTTTATAAATACTCCTATATACAGAATGTACTGACTCATTGCCCTGCATTTGACCTTTCGGGAAGACGTGCGCGTTTCGGGCGCAGTTATGTCGTGTTTGCGCCAGCATGCGCATGCGACAACCATTCTAGATGACGAGTTTTTCACTGCTGTTGCGGCTAATGGTCGCGACTACCCAATTATCTTGTTGTACGAAGCATCCTCGTCATATTTAGTACAAGCCTTCGTTCATCGGCACTTGTGGAGATGCTGTTCTCCTTTGCGAATCTGATTGTGCGGCCGAACAGAACGGATGCCTAAAGGATGCAGTCTTCGAGAAATTTCTAATATTAAAATCGCCATAATAATCTAACAAATAAATGTTATTGTTACTTGCTGATTTATTGTTATAATCATCATTATTTCTGTAATTCCAGATGCCATCTTCCTATGCCATCCAGATGGCATCTTACAGTATTTATGGTAGTAGTTACGGTATTTAAATACTGTATTTATATTTTGTATTTAAACACTCATATTGAAAATTATTTATGAACAGTATTTAAATACCCATTTCAACAAAGTACTTTGTATTTATATTTAAATACTAAAAAAATATTTATGGCCATCTCTGAATGCTCTCCATCTTATTAGGCTTCCTTTAAGTGTATCTTGCTGGAACTGTGCGTGTGAAAAAAGAGGTTTTGGGAACAGAAAGTAGCCGAACTACTGCACTTCATCAGCGTGGACGCTCTTTGCAAGCGTTCATCCATTTCTCCTTTCTCTGGCTAAAGGGAGTACCTGACCACTAAAAATGTCAATGCAGACAACAGCAGTAAGCTATTAGCAATGCATTTCCTGATAAAAGCAGTTTTATGGGATATAAAATGGAAGCGTTAAACCGCTTCGCGAACCGGTTCGGGGCTGCGATCCGGTTTGTGAACCGGTTCGATTTTCGGCGTTGCCGAGTCGGAACTGAACCGGTACGAAATCAAAGCAACGCGAACCCGAACCCAAACCGAACCCGTATTTTTTGCGGTTCGACACCCTGATGTAGGTATATCTGTATGTACGAGGTTTGATCCAAAATTTTCGGGACTGGCACGGTCACTTCTGCAAAATCCTGACTTCTGCCTGTTGGTGGCCACCAACTTCGAAGTGGCCCCCCTCCGCACGTATGCACCGGCCCCAGCATGTCTGTCATTTTTGGAACGCATCCTGGAGGTCGTGTTTGGTGAGGGTGTCGAGTGCTGCCTGCGTTTGTGCTTGAATCACCTCATTCATGTCGAAACGAGAGCCTTCCATGTTCAATTTTAGGTGGAGAGATACAGAAGAGTCACAGGGAGCCAAGTCTGACGAGTACTTTGGGTGCGGGACAACGGTCGTATTGTTTCTGGTCAAGAAACTCCTGGTGAACAATGAAGTGTGAGAAGGTGCGCTGTCGTAGTGCAGCAGCCAGTTCTTCTGTCGCCAAAGTCAGGAGGGGCAAAATGCGTTTGTATGCCCCGTAACCAACTCCCACTTCATCAACAATGTCTCGAATGGTTCGAAGTCGATCCTTACGAACCAGTTGTTCAATTTTAACAACCATGTCGGGTGTCGTGCGACTGAGGGGCATACCAGTGCGCTCGTCATGCCCAAGACGAGTACGGCCGGCCTTAAACCGAGCATGCCATGCAAACACCCGTGTAGGGCTTATATACACTCTTTCCTGGACACTTGCCGCATCATTCCCAGTATCTCTGTAGCGTGCTTGCCAAGTTTTGTACAAAATGTGATGCACACTTTCTGTTCCGTCTACGGGTTCTTCATGAAAAACGCCGATCATCGTGCGCATGGTATGACATAAACGGACGTATCACGTGAACGCGTCCGCCGAGAATCCTGTAAATTAGTAGGCTGACTCTCAATATAAGCTAATGCTGCCACCTACCCTTGCATTGCACAACTACAAGTAGTGCCCAAATGGCAACGCTGGTCCCGAAAGTTTTGGATCAAACCTCGTATGTTGGTGACGTGACGTGATGCAGCGACAATAATTCCCCTGTAGTGAAGCATATTAAGTGTAAAATTCATATTATAGGACTGTTGATCTCGGTTCAAATGTTAATCGACGCTGGCGAAACCGGGCCTGTAGGACGCCGATGACGTTCAGAGCAGTTAAAGCAATTAAATGCGCAATACGGCGTGTGGCGTCAAGCTGCTAATTTGCTCGCTATCAGCATCGTAGCCAGCATTTCTAAGAGAGCTAAAGAATGGCGGAAAACAGTATTTGAAACTAACCACCTATTACTGTTCATGGAAGCCTAGTGTCGGAGGGCTAAGAAACGTATCGGAAAAAATGTTTACAGAAACCAGATGTCAGGCAGACTTCCGCAGTAACTCGAGAGATAAAATCTGTGTTTTTTTTTATTGCTGATAGCGGATAGCTTTCATAGGCGCTCTTTTATCTTTCTGTTTTACAGCGAAGGTAGTGGCCTGAACTTGACAGCATTACTGAGAGCGTAGTGCAGAGCTCCGTAAAAGAACCCATTGGCAGCGCTTTCAACGTTTTTCTTTACTTCTTCCATGAATCTCCTCTTTCTGCGAGAGTTCAATTGGAGTTCCCTTGATAGGGCCACACGGACGAGGATAGGGTTCACCCTCCAAGTCTTCAACGTTGGAGTTCCACCTGCAAGTGAAAGGCCAAGTAAGGCATACCAGCATAAATGGGCAAAGAGAAAATCCGAGAAAGAGAAAGAAAGTTCGAGAAAATGCCATTATAATTGTATGGAGTAAGATGGATCATCAACCTAATGGTCCATCACCATCAAACTAATGGTTCATCAAGCCATCAGGGTCCAAAAACCTACCAGATTTGATGGTCCTTAGGGGATAGGGGTGTCAATGACATAATCATAAGAGAGATATGAACTAGTGACATCGTATTGCTGGTTCCAAAGTCATGATGATAACAAGAGAACGTTTTAAACTTCACAGGGATATTGCAGCAGTAAGACAGAAAAATTCGCAAAAGATAGCGACACACCCCTTTAATATGGACTAGTGACCTCGTATCGCTGGTTCCAAAGTTATGATGATAACAAGAGAACGTATTAAACTTCCCAGGGATTGCAGTAGTGGAGGCTGCAAAATTCACAAAAGGTAGCGGTAGACCTCCTTAATATGGACGGGTGACATCGTATCGCTGGTTCTAGTCATGATGATAACAAGAGAACGTTTTAAACTTCACGGAGATTGCAGCAGTGGAGGCCGCAAAATTCGCAAAAGGTAGCGGCAGACCCCTTTAATATGGACTAGTGACCTCGTATCGCTGGTTCCAAAGTCACGATGATAACAAGAGAACGTTTTAAACTTCCCATGGATTGCAGCAGTGGAGGGCGCAAAACTCGCAAAAGATAGCGGCAGACCCCTTTAATGTGGACTAGTGAATTCGTATCGCTGGTTCCAGTCACGATGATAACAAGAGAACGTTTTAAACCTCACAGGGACTGCAGCAGTGGAGGCCCCAGAATTCGCAAAAGGCAGCGGCAGACCGCTTTAATATGGACTAGTGACCTCATATCGCTGGTGCCAAAGTCATGGTGATAGCAAGAGATCGTGTAAACTTCACAGGGATTGCAGCAGTGGAGCAGTGTTGCGGATTTGAAGCCACGGATTTGATTTAAATCCGGATTTAAATGCACCGGAGGGCTGGAGGATTTGATTTGCTCGAAAATTATTGGCAGGATTTGGATTTGGATTGAATCGCATTTTCCACTGATGATTTGAATTTGGATTCAATTGCATATTCCAGGTATGATTTGGATTTGGATTCAATCGCATTTTCCACGAATGATTTGGATTTGGATTGAATCGCCCCTTTTTCAGCGGATTTGCGCGTGGATTTCGCCAAGCTCCCTCACAAGATGCATGGATTTGAAATTAAGCGAAGCGCCGTTTCGCATACTACGCGAATTGATGTGACCTTGTCTGAAATCTGCACACTCACTAGCGGCGTCCTCTCTCCAAAGCGACAGGAGTAGCCGTTTCTTTCCAATCACTTCCCCTCACCGCACCGAGGGAACACCGGCTGCAGTTCTTCGAACGTAGTTAACGTTATTCTGTTGATTGGACGGCACCTTTCCCGTGGACCTCTGGCTGAGTCTTCAAGCACGAGCCGTTTCAAGTTTGCCAAATCATGTCGCGAAGTTCTTGGTCTCCCCCATCATATTGAACGAATATAGGTACACACATTCACGTCAAAACAAGTAAAAATGAACAATAAATATATCACATCCTATCATTTCGTGATTTCGGGAAGGCAAGCCTTCCCTACTCCCACGGACAATCATGGCAAGATGTGCCACTCTTCCTCGCATACCCATTTTTTCCCCTTGATTACAACAGTCTGTACTGCGCGAGGAAAATTTTTACAAAGCCCCGAAACGTCAGCATTAAAACAGACCCGTAGGCTACATGTTTAGTAACCGTATTCGTAACATGTCCCACGATTTATTAACGATCCATTTAATTGTGACCCCCAGGGTATAGTAACCAACGACCCGTGGTCTTAAAAGTGTACTTAACTGTAATTAACCGACGCAGGTGTGTGTTTTTGGGCGTAGCTGAGCCTAGGCCCGCGATAGGAATTCCTTCACTCAGGCGTGTTCGTCCGGTGCTAAATGACGAGGAGGTTCCTGACCCAAAATCTGCTTTTGGGAAGGTGTACCATACCTACCAACTCCTCACTGTTTATGCCCCGTGAAGCCCGAGTCAACACCAACACGATACGTGATGATGGAGATGGGGGTTGTGCGCCACCCCTCCCAGAGCAAGCCAGTCATCGACGATTAAGTACACTTTTGTCAGTATCATTTTTTTCTATTTTGGTGTAACACAAAAATTTAAGGGCACTTAACGAATTATGTGTTGGCAATGCAACAGAAAGTGCGGCTGATTTTCGATAAAGTTTTACTATTTTCTTTCTGGATGCCTTCAACTCAACTCCCATCATTCATTCATTACATGTATTTTCGTTGGGCTTCCCTTGGCGCCCCTCTTCCACTGGCATTGCGCAATTCCGCGCGACGCAGTGGCCAGCTGTCGGCTACGCGCCGGCGAGGAGAGCCGTCTGAGCCAACGGGCAATTAAATGACGGAGGATGAGTTTTTTTCGTGAGGAGGAGTCTAATGCTATCACACTGCAGGCCAACGCAGCTCTGGGCTCGGGCAATGCTCGGGACTGCCTAGCTCTGGGGGAAGTACTCATGCCCTTCAAAACGCGGACGGTGTTAGCTTCCAGCTAATCGTACGGCGGCTTGTCGCGCGTGAAATACAACATCCACATTCAACGATCCGAAATGGCTGCGCGTCCTCAACCTTTAAGAGGGAGCACGCTCGGCATGCCCGTTGCCCGCACGGGGCGAGCGAACGCTAGAGGTGACACAGTGAGGTCGCCTCCACTCTTCTCAACTCTTGTCATATCATCGACGTGATGTGACTAAGCATTTCACCTCCTGAAGCGTCCTGTAGTAGGGTGTGCGTTCATCGTATGCGTAATCTCCGTTCTCAAGTGGACTGTGGAGCGTGCCAGTATGAAGCCATGGAACTGGAGATTCCATTACACAGACATAGAAAGCTCCGCAACGACTTTTCACGGGACATGTAAGCATTGCTAGAAGAAGGTGTCGTCGAAGCTGCATGTTACATCCAATTTCATACGGCATTTGAGAAGGCGTCATCCTCAAGAGTTGAAAGACCAAAGCGTGGTGCCGTCAGTCCGTTTGAAGCTGCCTCCTCATCAGCATCAAGGAAGAGGGCTTTGGACACCGCCTTGCTCAAAATGATGTACACCGACATGCAGCCATTTTGCATCGTGCACAGGAATGGCTTCAGGGAGTTCGTCGCGGTACGTACACGCTCTAGTGAGCTAACTTAATCTGTGGTGGAAGCCTATCTCAATATTTGGGAGCACAGTAATCCACAGTAATACGCGGTAAGCTCTGGCAATATTTCGAGAGGGTGCATTCCTCCTTTGCAGGTGAAGCGATTGTAAAACATGGGACCGCTGCATTTCCTGGCCTTTGCTTTATGCTTTGTAGAGGCTTTCTGTTTTTGTCTTTCACACCTCCGTTACCATTGAATTCGTTGAAAAAACATGGGCTCGGATAGGTAGAGCATCCCCCCAAATGTGAGAAGCGCTGCGAGTGCATCGAAATCATAGTAATCAATGAAAGGCTATACTTTGCTGTGTGTTAAAACCGCCGTCTACGTTACTGCACGTCTCTTGGGAGTAGTTCCGACTTCAGATTGGCCGTGTGTGGGACGGGCCGTGACAGACAGTTTTTAATGAACTCCGGCCTGGGTTGAGCTTGGCGGGACTTTGAGGCGTGGGGCTTCCCACGATGGCACAAGTTTGGACGGGAATTTTCCTTCATCTAGGGACCTCCTCCCGGATTTGTCAAAAGATTTGATAAATCCGGATATAAAAGCGGATTTGATTTAGGTCCGGAAAAACAAATCCGGATTTAAAAGGATTTAATTTAACGTGTCGAAATTAAATCCGGACTTGATTTGGATTTGATTTACTACCTTCAGAAAAAATGCGGATTTTATTTAAATCCGATTTGAGCGGCCAAATCCGCAACACTGCAGTGGAGGCCGCAAAAGGTAGCAGCAGACCCCTTTAATGGGGACTCGGGCCTTGGTATCACTAGTGCCACAATCATGATGATAACAAAAAAAAAAGCAAAAAGAAACACTCTGTCAACGTCAAATCACATCATAGCCCTTCATTCAACTTCAACATCACATCACGTCATAGCCCTTCGTTCAACTTCAACATCACATCACCTCACAGCTCTTTTTTCTACTTCAGCATCACCTCACGCCATAGCCCTTCTTTCAACTTCATCACCTTACCTCATAGCCCTTCATTCAACCTTACATTATTCTCCATGATGTGACGGTAAATGAGGTCGGTGAAGGCCACCATGAACGAATTCACCGACTTATATACACGAGCCATACCAATTCCATTCTCTCTGCAATTCCATTAAAGGGCGTCTTCGGAACGATCTTTGAAAAAAAAAAAAAACACAGAATTGCACGACGCTTTTTATACATATTGGCCCCAAATACTGACTATACAGGGTGTTTCACCTAAGGTGATAAAAAATTCTAACTGGCTACGTAGTCGCCGGAGGATTATCGGACTTCCGACAACTAGCTTCTGGAAACTTTTGCCACCATTGAGGAAGGCTTTGGACAATTTTTAATTGCGGGAAATTTATTTTTTCAATTGAACTTTGAAAATTGCCAAGCGAACCTCACTTTTTTTAACCGAAATATTAAGTCCTCCACGGATAACCACAGACCCAACCAAAACTATGCACAGTATCGCAACAGAAATAGCCTAAAAAACTAGTAAAAATTCGGCTTTAGCCCCGCCTGCTCAGTTGCCGCAAAGAAGAGCACAAGGTGTTTGCGGGGAGAGGTGGAAGTGCTCCCACCTCTTTTTTTACCTTCCTGTTCCCCAGTTTGACCTTGATGCTGGTGACAACCGACTTATCACAAAGAAAACAAAACAGCCTTCTTATCACTAAGAGGTCAAGACAAATGAAGGCGGGGACACTTTCTCGCGCGCTTCTCTGCGAAAATCAAGCAGGCGGGGCTAAAGCGTATTTTTTACAATTTTTTTAGACTATTTCTGTTGCGATACTGTGCATAGTTTTGGTTGAGTCTGCGTGGTTATCCGCGGAGGACTTCATATTTCTGTTAAAGGGGCTGTGACAGTTTGTTTCCAGCTTTCCCAGATAAATACGAAAAACTATTCTATCACCCCACATCATCCCATTTTCAAGTTTTCAGGTCCGTGACTTGAGCAGGTACGGAGAAAAACGGCCCCGAAGAAGCGACATCGGTGACGTCGCACGGGAGCAGCGAGGGAAGAAGCGCGTCTCCCAAACCAAATGGGGGAGAGGGGTCCGTGAGGTCACACCGTGGGTCGCCGTTTTGTGGCTGCGCCTATTTCCCGAATCAATCTAGCGAGAGGTAAAATTCTTTTTTCCACGATGTTCTCATAATGAGTACGATGCATATATGTTATGCTTCAACACATCAGAGAAAGTGTCGCAACAGCTTTAAAAAAAGTGAGGTTCGCTTGGCAATTTTCAAAGCTCAATTGAAAAAATAAAATTCGCGCAATTAAAAATTGTCCAAAGCCTTCCTAAATGGTTAAAAAGTTTCCAGAAGATAATTGCCGAAAGACCGACACTAATCCGGCGAGTACGTAGCCAGTTAGAATTTTTTATCACCGTAGGTGAAACACCCTGTATACAGGGTGTCCCAGAAAACGTGTCATTGAATTATAATATAAAAACTACATCACCTAGAGTCATGCGGTCAATGGCATTTGTTCTTACTGGGTTTTTGCCACCTCCTCATGTGAATGTCGTGTAACGCAAGTTTAATTATGTAAATTTTCGCGAGCTTAAGTCGGAAATTTGCCTAGTAAATGCCACTTTTTTACCCCACCAATGTGAAGAGCGTGTCTAATTTAGTCAAATTAATGATAATTGACAGGGATATTCAGGAGCTATCCCATCGGAAGAAATAGCCGAATATCATGCTCTACGGAGGTCGCACAGAATAGCGCACGATGAATTTTTCAGCGCAATCTTTGTCAGTCCGACGAAAGGAGGTTCGAAACCCAGCCCTCCCCGACATCGCAGAAAGAGATAAAACAGGCATGGCTTATCACGTCCGACTTTCGCTGGGATAATGCTTTCCCTCTCCCAATTTTAGGAACTGTTACTTTTTCTACTATCACCACGGTCCTTTGATACTCTCTCTGGTCACGAAACTCCGCCGGAAAGTTAGCCTAGGGACCGGAGCTGCCGCGCGCCGGCGTGCGCATAAGCAGCAGGTGGTGACGGTCGCGTCTGGCGCATCGTTGCCGTATGTTCGCGCGTGGGCTGAGCTGGCCGTCTTGGGTGGTTTTGAGCACAACAAACCAAATAATGTTGTTCAACGTATTTGAATTTTGTTTTATTTTACACGTGCACGGGTGTGCAGCGATATATAGCTCTCTGAGCAGTATAATCGGCTGCGGACGGAGGAGAACTTTCGGCGAGAAATGGCTTTCACATACCGACTTCCAAATGGAACTGATCGCAAATTTGCAGCGCGGCTTTGTCACTTAAAAACGCCGTGTTTAGGCAGGTATCTCATTGACAGGCTTTACTGTAAGTGTTTCGAGCGCGTTTGATATCTGAAAAATGAAGACTCCACCTGCGCTACAGCACTATTTTAGGTAGCAGAACTCAACAATACTGCTATTGCAACGTGTTTCCCACACTATGGAGGTTTTAATTAACTACATTTTATGATTGTATTATACATTTTATGATTCGCGAAACAACAGTGATCACAATCAGTGGCACTGGCAATGAGGACTTTATATCACGGAACATCAATGGCCGTGAGTGACTGGGCTTTACATAATCAATTATGATAATCGACAAAAACAATGTTCCAGGGGAACTCATGAAATGACCAAATGCCTTACGGCCTTGGATGGCTAGACTTATTTGCACTGTTCACCGACAGTGGTGAATCTTTCCTGCCACCTGCAGCAGGGCGTGATCTGGGTGTAGCCAGGTTAAGCTTCTTGTTTTTCTTTTTCTTTTTTGCGGGAAAAGAAGTGCTGCCGACATCTAAAAAAATTAAACTCTTCAGCTGTTTTCGGGATTTACTGCGCACTGCATCCAACGCTAGGACCCGGACGTATCA
Source organism: Ornithodoros turicata (assembly GCF_037126465.1). Classification (NCBI taxonomy): domain Eukaryota; kingdom Metazoa; phylum Arthropoda; class Arachnida; order Ixodida; family Argasidae; genus Ornithodoros; species Ornithodoros turicata. The sequence continues at coordinate 135,074,155 of NC_088201.1, forward strand.
CATATATGTGAGGTACATGTGACACCTTGAAGGTTGCACGGACCTGTGCCAACTTTCTCAGCAGGGTGTACTGCTTCCATTGTGTGTCCCACAGCTTCCGGTTTATTATTTAAAGTTCTGCTTTTATGCAGACATGTGAATCAGTCCGACAGGAATTGTTGCAAGTTTTACTGCAGGCTAGAAAAGATAAATTAATGAATGCGTGTTATTATGGCCTCTTGTTGGCTGCATTGCAGTCATATGTTACAACAGACAAGTTTCTAAGGGCTTCTGTGAACTGTAACGCACATTCCGCTCTGATGCGCCTAGCTGTCTGTCTTGAACGCAGAGTTCTCCTGTTCCAACGTCGATGAGAGGCGCCGAGCTTCTACCACCACTACTCATCCAGTTTCTTTTCGAGGACGGTTTGGCTGCTGGCAGTCTCGTCGTTGCACGACTTTTAGGCTTTGGGGTGTCCAAGTATTGCGGACACCCATCAAAAATTCGTGGCACGGCCTCAGGACGCAGCTTTGACCCCTCGCGAGGCATGCTGACCTTCTCTTTGCTTGCGGTGTCATTCAGAGCTTCGCGTGTCACGAGGAATTTGTCCGCTCTGACAATGTCGGATTCGTCAAAGTGCTTCTCGCACAAACGTGTCCACTTTGACTCAAAGCTGAAACGCGAGTCCTCTTTCTGAGGTATCGAACGCTTCCTCTTGTCTCGCTTGGTGGCATTACTCGGCAACGCGAAAAACGATACCTTTTCACCAGAATTATCATATCCCGAGCGACACGCTGGGATACAACACTTCTGTGGCATGCATAGATTGTCCCAAATCTATTCACAGTCTAAGGATGCACGTGGGTTTCAGGAAGAAGCGTCTATACTGGTCAAAACGCAGGCAAAAGAAGAGGCATTTACCCGTATCAACAGGCGCTTTCTCCCCAAGTAGCGACGCGGGCGCCTCCGCGAGGCAGCGGTTCTCCCTAGGCAAACCTGACCTATTGTTCTCCGGCGGAGTTTCGTGACCAGAGAGAGAATCAATGGACCGTGCTATCACTCTGTGGGCTGGCTTCGGAACCTCCTTTCGTCGCACTGAGAGCGATGGCGCTCAAAAAGTCATCGCGCGCTCTGGTCGGGTGCTCCGAAAAGCATGGTATTCGGCTATTTTTTCCGATGGGATAGCTCGTGAATATCACTGTGAATTATCGTGAATTTGAGTGAATTCGGCACGCTCTTCATATTGGTGGGGTAAAAAAGTGACCTTTACTTGGCAAATTTCCGAGTTGAGTTCGCAAATATTTGCATAATTAAACTTGGAGTACACGACATTCACATTAGGAGGTGCAAAAACCTAATAAGAACAAATGCTCTTGACCGCATGATTCTAGGTGCCGTAGTTTTTTTATTCAGTGACACGTTTTCTGGGACACCCTGTATGCATAATGCATGGTTTCTCTCTTACGCGGTGTGTTATGCAGAAATATCAGTTAATCTAAACCGAAGCCATATTGAAGGGAGGAGGAGGCCAAAACTTAAGTTTTCTAGTGCGCCCGCACGAAACTACCGCATGACATCAACGGGTATATGGTGAAGCGGCAGAAGTACGCGTGTATCGCGGGCGGTAATGGCGGCTTAGGAGCAGTTTGGCGTCATGGGTCCAGGTCATTACGACCGACTATAGTGGGTCATAATCACCTGGACCCATGACTCGACCCACGACTCGTTCTAGTCTGACAAAAAGCATACATGTATGCTTTTTGTCTGACTAGGACGAGTCATGGGTCCAGCACAGCAGCAGGGTCCAGACTAAAAGCATACATGTATGCTTTTTGTCTGATTAGGACGAGTGCGACGCAAGGGGTATGGAGAAGCAGGAGAAGTACGCGTGTGTAACGTACGTGTTGCACGGGTGGTCGTCCGATTTTGTTCCGAAGCCTTCATTTAAGGGAGTTTCACAATGCCGCGACACGGACAAGACAGCCAACAAAAACAAGCGCTTTTGTTGTTGCCCATGCTATGTTACACTGCTCAGATAAAAACACGAACGAACGAACGTGTCAGTCGACAGTGTCTTCCGAGCATGCCGTGTCGCTGCTCGTTGTTTTGGTTTCGAGTCACACGGAAAACACTCCACGCGGTCGACAATAATCGTGCCTTCTCCCCACATCAAGGTGTCGGAGGAAACGCGTACGCTGGCGGCTGTATCTTCCTATGGGCTCAGACGAGGAGTAACTATACCGCTGAAACATTTCATCTAGCATACATTTTCACTTTCTACTTGTGGTAAACAGAAAGCCTGCATCGTCTCCTACAAAGAGTGATAAAGCCCCCGTTGCCCATTCGAGCAATATACCTTTCGCTGTTTGTAAACAAACGACGTCATAGTGCTCGATAGTTCTGCCAATTTGGCAGAGTTGAACTACGCTCGAAGCTAGGTGCGAATAAGGGGAACTAGGGGGAACGAAAGCCACGGTCTTCAGGGATTATGATGGTCCCTGAAAGCGACGCGACATACGGTCCTACTTTTCTTTCAATAGGAGCAGAGGTGGGGAAATTACTTTTATTTTGTAATGCATTACCATTACTCATTACTTGCATAAAAAACTAATGCATTACATTACTCATTACTTTTGAATATTAGTAATGCATTAGTAATGTCATTACTTTAACAAAGTAATGGCATTACTCTGGCATTACATTTACATTTTAGGGCATAAGCCTCAAAGACGCTATGCATAAGTTTTTCCCTTGCTTTTTTTTTATTTTTTATTTTTTGCTATGGGCAATAGCCACCCAAGTATCCCCAAATTGGTGCCACTAAATCCCCGCAGAAGCGAGTCTGATAGGCAAGAACTATAGATAAGATTTTTTGCAGATGCCTTTTCCAGCATTATGGAGCCGGCGGATGAAGCCCAGCCTACAGAAAAACTGGCAGAAAAACTACCTCTGACAGCACAAGAGAAACTAACACAGTACAATACCAAAACAGTGAATCACTACAGCAATAATTACGTGTTACCTTCACAGAGGCTATGTTTCTATTTCACTGGTTATCCTTTACTTCAAATGCACGCAGGAGAAAATCGGTGATATCATCATGTAGACACTTGTGACACACACCGCCGACTGTTGAACCCTTGCAGAATTCCCCAGGCCGCGCCTTTCTCTTTCCATGTTGCCATGTGCTCATTGTTAAAGGCGGGTTGAAGAAAACATGGATGTTCCAAATCTTCGCGTGGCGCAATGAACATTCGACAAAAGTAATGAGTAATGCCTCCCTGCATTACTCAGTCGAAATGTAATGCATTACCATTACTCATTACTTGCTGGAAAAATGTAATTCATTACCATTACTCATTACTCAAAAGTAATGCATTACCGGTAATGCATTACTTTGTAATGCATTACTCCCCACCTCTGAATAGGAGGAAGCGAACAAATGCCCATTCGTGGAACCCAGCATTCCCCTTCCAGCATTGATAGCGTGGAGGCCTAATGGGGCTATCTAACGTTCTCGGTTGGAGATCTATTGCGGCATCTCCTATTATGTACCCCTCCTTTTGCTGGTCGTAAAACCGTAAAAGTCGGGTCGGCGTTCGTGATTGGCTCTGACTGCGACATTAGACCCCTCTGTTAGACTCGTGTGGTGGACGATGAATTGACGGAGACACGAAAAAGGAGATCAAGTGCCGGAGGACAGAGGTACAGACGCAGCCCCCACCGAGAGCCGAGCGCTGGAACGTAGGTTGCCGCCGATCGTCATACATTGCAAACCTTCCGCGTTACCAAGAGCCGACGCCTGGATCGCATTGGAATCTCGAACTCCTGAGCCCCTTGTCTATCGCGTGTCATCAGACATCAACACATACAACGGTTGTCGACGCCGCCAAATGTCATGTGCCACCTCCGAATCGAAGATCGGCCGATCGGCTAGGTGCCACGGCAGTGATTCGTCCGCCATGTTTCACCCATTTTCTGTGTGCTCGGCAGTGCTCGGTCATCCCACGGAGGACGTCACACCCATTTCCTGTGTGCTCGGCAGTGCTCGGTCATCCCACGGAGGACGTCACAACAGCAAAAACCGTGCTCCGATGTTGATGTCAGTGGACCCGCACCTCTGAACTGCCAGGAGCGCACGAGATTATGTGATGTCTCCCACTGAAAATTTGTTCTGCCGCCAAAGCAATAAAAACTGTCGTACGACATGTTTTGTTGATGATGTCGCTGTATTTCACACCGCAACAATATGTGTCTCGCTGAAGTGTTGCTGGCGCCATCTTGCCAAATGTGACATTGAGATCGACAAAACACAGAACGCAAACAGATAGAGCGTTCTGAGTCTTGTCGGTGTCTTGTTGCTGTATGGTGTTTTGGTTGCAGTGTGAAACACACTCAAGTACCTGGGGCGGAAGGTATGGTACTCTGTCATTCGATGTATCGGTCAGCGGTCGCGTGCACGACCCATATAACTAACAGTACCGACACTAAGAAGCATGCAGCTAACAGACCATACTAACCAGGTGCACTCGCCACTTCAATGTATCCTTTGGTTCCTGCGAAAGTAGCATCCGCATCAATGTTCCTTGCCGTACCCGATATATCTTCTCCCCTGACGGTCCCCTTGTAGCTTGCTTTCAGTCCATCAAGGGACACCGTGCAGCTGACGACGGTTGAGCCATGCTCAATCCTAGGCGACGAACAAGCGGCATCTCTGGTAATACCGTTAGGAGACGAGGTCCCCATCATTCTGCCATCGTGAAACTCCGCCTTTACGTCCCGGTTCGTAAACGCAGTACTTTCAACCTTGAGTGCGAAGTCGTGAAGTCTACTTCCTTCAAGACCAGGCATTCGTGGAAGAGTCGCTTGGAACAGCTCATCAAAGTAACTGTTGGAATCGGCCACATTGAAAACCCCGAAGGCTCCTGCAAGATTATAGAGCGATACTTACATAGTAATTCATCAATCATCAATCAATCATATGATTTTTCATTCATTCATGTAATACATTCATACAAATCATCAGCAACTGAAGGAACTAGAGGAAAAATTTCGGTTAAAGTTTCATTCGTGAAAAGTACTCAAATATTAATGTAGCACTAGCCAGTTGTTATTTAAGGTTACAGGGCATATTACAATAAGAGAAAAACGAAACAAAACCAGGGTAGATATATCGAAATCAAGAGATAAAGACTAATCAAATCAGATAAATTAAGCTGCATTACGAGTAAATACATGCCTCACTCGACTTCTAAGCAAAGAAAAATGACACGTTCGCAAAGTACTATACTACTAACACCAGAGCTGGGCATGAATGTTTGCGATTCGCATGTTTGATTTTAAAGATAGAGATGCATTTGGAATACGTGGAAGAGGGCGTTTTGTGCTCCAACATAGACACGTTTTACGTGTTCCATAGAATGGTGTGTGCGCAAAAGTGAAGCAACGATTTTCTTGTACCTCGGGAGGTTATAGACCAAACTGTATTTTCTTGCGGTTTATTTATTTATCTTTTGCGATTTCTACTGTCAGACGCTCTATGATGAAGTATGACTAATACAGGGCGTTTTTCTTTATGCTTCACTTTTTTTTTTTTTTTTTGAAAAAGCTACGAGAGCAGCATAGGCGTCGTTTTCGCAGTCGAGTTATACGGCCAGGCGTCCGTCCTTAACTACAAGATGACGAACTACCTAAAGTTCATTAATTGACTCTTTAATGATGCGATGTTAAATAAAAGTGAGACAGCAGAATAGGAGACACTCCAAGAGCCATTGCATTATTACTCCTGAAACGCGCGCATGCCTTGAAAATATATCGATCGGCTCATTCTGCTGTGTAAATGAGCCGAAATGGCACCTCCGGCGTTCGGGAACTGAGTGAGCACACCGCTCTTTTTCCCATCAGAGGTCCACGTGCGACGGGGTTGATTGGAGTTGGTGCAGACCTGCTGCTGGCAGATCAACCGCTGTCTGACCCAGAGGTACGGGGCCAGTACATCCAACGAGCTGTTACATCCATCGTGTCGTTACATCCATCGATGGACGTAATGGCACGATGGATGTAGCAGCTCGTTGGATGTAATAGCACGGTATGGATGTAACGACGCGTTGGACGTAACAGCATGATGGATGTAATGACACAATGGATGTAACGACACGATGGACGTAACGGCCAAAAAAGCAGCGTCGCCATGGGGGCAATGGGAGGTAAGAAGGTCGACGAAAGGAGAGGCCCGGATTAGGAATAGCAGGAGTGAACCGGTGACCCGCCTGTGTTCAAGACGACTACAACCCGCAGACGATTGCTGTGTGTGTGTTTCTTTGCTTTATTTCTTTTTCATTTTCTTTTTATGGAAGGGATAGCAAGTCGGCCTATGCCTGACTAACCTTTCCTCGCCTTCTTTTTCAATAAACATATCCCTTCCCCCCTGGTTGCTGGTCAGTGGCGATGTACATTCATCCACAAAGCATAGTGCATGAATATTCATCAATACCGCGTTTCGGTACCTGGCCAATAGTATTAGTTCCGACCATCGTTTCTTTTCTCCCGGTCTCGCTGTCAATGGACGCGCGGACATCTTCCAAATTCGGATCAAATTCGATGCGAAAAGTTTATGAAATTGTGGCTTTCATTTCCACCCCACTCTTTCCCGAACGAACTTGAAACGTAAACCAGCACAAACTAACCGCAGACAGTGCCAAAAAAGAAAAAAAAGAAACACGCACATACAATAATGCTTTTGCAAGCATAAGATGGCCCGTCACGATGGGAGCTCTGCTCAAGCGCCAGCCTCACGTCAACAACGTGTGGCTGCAACATGTGGCAGACATTGAAAATAAAATACATAACTAAATGAATCAAGCATGAACGTGTCTTTAATGATCTTATCTGTGTGCTGCTCTCGCTATATAATTGCGCAACGGTACCATTACCAAAGGTATAGCCGTGACTTAACAGCAAAAGATCACGGTTTCTCGAATAACGCGGCATACTACATCTTAGTAGGTACATCAGTTACAAACAGCTATTCATTCACGGACTATAACATTATGTACATGGCAAAATCCCAACGTCTATCACGCGCTTCAGGTACGTTGCGACGTCTTCATGTTGAACGGGGGCACACAAAAAATAGCGGCGAAATAGTTCCATCTCTTCGGCATATCGGGCGTTCCTCTCGCGGATTCGTGGCGTTTGTGGCTTCGGCAGCGCTGCAGGGTCGCACAGCAGAAGCCGCAGCTGGTACCTTGCGGCGTGCTGCACCTTCTGGAAAAATGCAAGCAGTTCCGCGAGACTTGGGTGCTGGTTTGGGAGTTGGTCATGGAGTTCATTGTGCCAACCCTCAACCACATTCGTGGTGCGTGCTCCTCAGTTGCCAGAGTGGTCACACGGACGAGAAGTTATGGTTGCCAAAATTGCGGAAGTAGGATATGAAGGGCTGCGGCAGAGCGCTCAGAAGAGGTGATACTTGCTGAGGTGGATTGGAAATGAAATCCTCGCTGAACGGGAGACGGAAATGTTTGGGGAGGAAGGGCAGGTGCCTTACCACCCTGAACCACTCTCGTACTTCTTCATTGTCCTGCAGACGGTTCTCAAGCAAAGCTAGTCCCGCTTTTCATTTATCGCCGTCGCATAATGAAAGGCGCAGGCACTTAGTATTTTTATCAGCTGATTCACACGTACAGCGCTGAACACTGTCACTGCTGCATTCATAGCTGCAACTTCGAAGTGCCAGTAACCTGAGCTTTGTAGTGTTCCCAAATGACTGAAACAGTGTAGGAGTGTGTCACGAATGACACCAAGGGTTTATTGATGGGCAGCTGTGTCACGTCGCCTGGTGATAGCAAACACCACAGGGTGACACTCTCCTCGTATCGACACATGAAGGGTGTACAACGGGATTCATGAATAGTGGTGAGTTATGCTTAAAGGTTCCGTCCCAAAACACTTACTCGGCCGACAAAAGCGCTTCCAAGTCGCTATCTCCGTACAAGACGATCATTTCGCTGTCCGGGGTGGAGTCTCTGTATCAGAGGAATTCTTCTCCGTGGAATCGTCCAAGGAGGAACAATAGCCCGTTTCTGGGTCAACCCGTGGTTTTTCCCGGATTCAGGTGACCAACCCTATCTGGTATTCACACCACGCGATTCACACCCAGGACGCTACCTCATAGGTGAAGGAGATCATTGGCAATAAACGGAGAACCGCGACATTCGCACGGAGCCCACTCAGTTTCAAAACAACTAAGTTTACCAAGTTTCAAAAACAACTAAGGAATTAACAACCTCAATACTTCCTGGCCACTGACGTAGGCGCCACAAAAAAGCACAGAACAGCGACGTTGGAATGAACCGCGTTTGAGATGGTCGATAGAAGGCGCTGCGTAACAAGCACAGAACGGCGACGAGAACATTGACCGAGTATTCTGTGTCCGTGGATGTAATGGCTCGTTGGACGTACTGGCCCGATGGATGTGATGACTCGTTGGATGTACTGGCTCGTTGGATCTAATGAACCGTGGATGTAGTGGTCAAAAATGGATGTAACGTTTCGTTGGATGTAACGGCACAATGGATGTGACAACATGTTGGACGTAACGGCTCGTTTTTGGATGTACCGGCGCGTTGGATGTAGTGGCACGGAATCGACCCAGATAAGCCTCCATCGGCACAGGTGTTGCACTCCTGAGGAGCGCAGCTTGAGCAGTTTCGAGCGTTTCGACTGATTTGCATAGCAAAATTCGGCGAGAGTTATATGAACGTACGTGTTTGTTTCAGCATTTTTAAAAATAGAATAGCTCTCAACGAAGGCTACTTCCCATTCTGTTCCCACATAATTCCCGGGGCATTCTGTTGTCCCTGGCAGCACACCAATACCTGAGTCAGACGGCAAACCTACACACAAGCCTACACCTCTTTTGTGACAATTATGTAGTTCATAATTACAATAAAAAATGCGTATGCCTCCTGTTTTCAACAAATCAGGGCAGAGAACCATGTCTTTCCAAATGATGGTTGGACAACAGCTGAAGCAACTGCCCTTCCGCTAACGGCCTTAGGTTTGCCGTCTGACTATGGTATAACTTGGTCCATTATTGTCTGGACACTGGAACTACCGCTCCTATAAAGGACCGTGCTAAACATTATGCTTGAAATGATTGTTGCAGCATGGGAATGTTGGTCCAGGATTGCCAACATCTGGTCAATACTGATTAGCCATTGTAAATATGGTTGCATTAAGAAAAAAAAAGAAAAAAGCAAAAAAAAAACAGGCGGTATTGGCACAAGATGTGCAATGTGATCTACATATCGCTGAGGACCGAACAGTATTGGATCGAGGCTGCAATACGACCCGAACACAGCCCGCGATCAAACAATATTCGCTGAAAGTGGGCAAAGACGTCTACACATAGCCGTCGGCCAAAGTATATTGCGTGAAAAGTGGCAGTGTAGTTTGCATATGGCCGTCTGCCAACACACACACACACACACATAAAGAGACCATGATGGGGCTGGTGCCGGCCAGCAGGCAGGATAAGGCCGGCTGCCTGTCAAACAATATTCAATCAAAGTGGGAAATAAGGGATGCATATTGCATAGACCAAACAATATTAGATGAAAACGGGCAACATGGTCTACAAATATAGACGCCGGCCAAACAATATCCCATGAAAGCCGGTCCATGTGGGACCCAGAGTCGACATACAGGGTGGTCCACCAACCATGATAGAAATTCATAGTAAAAAACGTAGGCCCCGGAGAGACATGCGGTCAAAGGATTTTTTTCTGCCAATAACTTTTGCAACATATTGGTGCATTTTTATTTCATTTCAATTGACGGAAAGTTAATTTCTTGAATTGAACTCCGAAATTTCCCAAGGCAACCTAACGTTTCCTCTGCGGAGATGGGTTCCCCGTGATCATTTTACTCAGTAGCACATAATGCCACTCGTAATGCAATGGCAATTGCCGAAATAAATTTGCCGAAAATCCGTGGAAATGTAACCCTTTGCCCCCTTGTGTGGCGTGTCAATGTAAGCTTCTTTCTTCGCAGCTTTGCGCTCAAACTACGAGCCGTCACAAAAGAGGCGGAGCCAAGGGCTCATTTCCACGGATTTTCGGCAAATTTATGTTCATGTTCTGTGTATGTTCTAATGCGGTGTCGAACAACCACCACTGAAGCCTGCTGAGTAGTTCGAAGCACAACAAGAGCAAGATGCCTGCGGTGTGATACCAAGTGTGGGGCTCTAGGCATCTTGTACCAATAGTTTTGTCGTTCTTTATCAGTCTCTTCTCAGTCTTCGTTTCCTTTTCTTTTCTCTCACTCTCTTCTTTCACTTTCAGCGCGAAATCTTCGGGTCAGAACTTCGCAATTCAGTTCGCAGGCCTGCCCGTAACACAGGAAAAAAACAGAAAAAAGTAGAGATATCGAATGTGATAACTGCACTCTAAAAACAGAGCTTCACCGCATAGCACGCAGTGCGCCAATCATTGTCGCGAACGATAGGGTTATCGCTTCAGATTCGAGGAGAGAGGGGGACGTACGCCTTTTTGTGGCAATTTAGATATATGGTAATTGCCACAAAAAGGCGTACGCCTTCCCGTCTCCTCGAATCAAAAGCGATAACCCTATCGTTCGCGACAATGATTGGCGCACTGCGTGCTATGCGGTGAAGTTCTAGTGCACCTCTCACCTACAGTGTGCTTCCGTCCCATCAGTATCGGTCATCCTGCCTCTGCATCACTTTGAAGTCCTCAACCCCCCTCTCCCACTTTCCTAGTCGTCACGATGCCCACTTGAGTGCGGCCAACACCGGCAAGCTACCTCGACACCCCTCTGTTTTCAGAGTGTGGATGTCGTCGTGCCAATGTTGTACTTTGATTGAGTCCATATTGACCTCCCATTTACGCAATATGGGACAGTACACTCTTAAAAATAAGGTGGTGGTGGTGGTGGTGTCATTTTTGTGATACTTATGTGCCGAATTGACCCATTCATATCATTAATTTATTTGTTGTTGTGACACTTATGCTGTTCATCACAAAAAAAGCGTACGCCTCCCGTTTTCAACAAATGAGGGCAGGTAACAATATCATTCGAGATGATGGTTGGCTAGGAGCGTGCTATGCGGTGATGTTCATTTCACTTCTGTGTGACCAACAACGGCGAGCCTATCCTGCCATTACCCCCCCCCTCCCCCCTCATTTCTAGGAGTGTATATGAGGCCAATATTGAGCTGCTGCCTGCACTCGAAAAACAGAACTTGACCACATAGCACATTGAAGGAAACCATATGGCACAGAATGACATACCGTTATCACTCTCGGTCTGTGGAAAGCGCGGGGCGTACGCCTTTTTGGGGAACTGCATAAGTGTTACAAAAAGGCATTTTTAACCAATCAGGGGGCAGAACGACGTCATTAGGGATGGTGATAGGCTAAGAGCGTGCAATGTGGTAAAGTTCTATTTTTTTTAGGGCGTGGGCAATATGGGAGCTACACTGGCAGTACCGGAAGTGAATATTGGCGTGTCAATATTAGGTGTTGCTTGGACCGGTTTGCAATCGTAAAGTTAAACCAACATTGGGAATCCGAGATAGCCAATATTTGTCCAGCTTGGGACGCTCATCGAGGCGCTGCCTGGGGTCTTCTAGGTTTGCAAGAATGTCCCTAATTAAAGAATGAAGTTAATGAAGCAAGTTAATGAATGAATAATAGACAGTCATACATGGTGTAGTTACATACTCTCCTCGGGGCACGTCTGCCTATGAACTTCACAGCATAGCAATCTTCTTTAGTCAACCATGATCTCAAATGATATCTTTATCTGCCCTGATTTGTTGGAAACGGGAGGTGTACGCCTTTTTGTGACAATTGTGACAATTATGAACAGCATAAGTGTCACAAAAAAAGGCGTACGTCTCCTGTTTCCAACAAATCAGGGCAGATAACGGTATCATTCGAGATCATGGTTGGCTAGGAGCGTGCTATGCGGTGAAGTTCATTTTTAAGAGTGTAGAGCGCACTTGCAAAACCAGCATCTATGCCGCTCTCAGAGCTTTTTGTAAAAGTCTGTAACGAACACGAAAAAAAGAAAAAGAGAAACACCCTGAAGATCTTCGCCTCGGGACATACTATAGAGCTGCATGATAGGTTGCTCTGCGTAGGATATGCTGTGTCTCCTTTACACGCTGCATGATGAATTACGCGCACCTTTAAGCAACCTAAAGTGTCATTTCCTTGCTTTTTTATTGTTACTGACTTAATCACATAACACCGTGAGGTGTGATCTCTTACTCCCAGTTGCGCGCCATTACCGCTCGAGAACAGCCTGCCGCAGTATATCACAAATTAACATGTAGTGTGTGTGTACAATACCGGAAGAACACTAAGCTCACAAGCACAATAAAGCGGTGGGAATCGTTTGAGAGTCTGGTGGATAGTTAGCCAAAGCTTCGAGTATTCGTGTAGCTCGCACTTTCCAGTGGCATTGCAGGTAGGAACACCTGGTGCCTGGAGGTGTAGTTCCGCCGTCTCGCTTTATGAGGTGCCAAGGATACTCCTTGTCAAGTTTCGCCATTTCAAAGAGTGTAACCGCTACGGGAGTTGATAAAATAGCATAAACACCGGCGAAGCTGGTGGAGGTAGAGTCACTAAATAGGGGCACAGAGTATCGCATTCCTTTTCCGCGCCGGAGCCACCGTTCGATGTCCGCGATTGGGCCCGATTGTGTCACGTGGTTTCTCCTTCCAAGAACGCGCCGTTCATGTTGAGTCCCCTCCATCCAAAACCGGTTTCTCCGATTGCGGGCCGGCTTGACTGCGGGCTGTTTGTTCTCCGGCGAAGAAGGGCGAGATTGGCGTCCCATTGCTAGGCGACGCAGCCGCGTCGGACCCAAGATGGTGGTCTCGCTCGCCGCCGTGGCTCAGTGTCGCTACTTTGCTAGTTATTTAGTGACTCTAGGTGGACGAACCCCATACTGCAAAAAAGCCCGACTTTGGGACTGTGCCCTCTGTGTCGTCCGTCTTTCTTATGCCCAAACTCATGCTTTCTTGCAGTGTGGTGATCACTACAGGAGGTGCAGAAACAACCTGCAATAGGTATAGGACACGAAATGTGAACTTACCAGCGACGAGGCTGGACAATATGAGGATAGCAGCTTTCATACTGGCACGGTTCCTGATTAGACGTGTAGACCTGAAATCAAGAGCACTCGCCTAAATATGAATCACCTCGAATAATGAACAGTTAACAATGTTCCGTTTCTCTGTCTACAGGTGCAGTGTAACATACGCGAAGTAATTAATGCATCGCTGTCCTCTTCGTGACGCGCTGCACAATCGCGGACATGTTTATGATGAACTGAACAAAAGAACGACGCAACGCAACGCCTAGCTTTAAAGGCGAACAAAAATGCGAAAACAACTTGCTCTCAAATGAGAGTCCGTGTGTCAATTAGTACAATTTAAAAAAAAAGTTTACACAGTGCTATACGCTATGAAAACAGAGCCGTCTTTTGCGGCAACGAATGGCATCCCCAGGAGGCAAAGATTGGCGGCATCTAATGAGAAAGCAGAAGCGCGCGCATATCTATCGTGGGAGTGTGAATTCGGAACGGGGGGGGGGGATATATTTATTAGACGAAAAGGAAAAAAAAACGTGGGAAAGGGCAGCCAAATGAGACGTCGGCTTGCTATTGCAGAAATAAATAAATAAATAAAATTAGGAAATAAATAAAAAGAAAAGAATTAAAGAAAGAAAGAAATAGGAAGGAATAAGAAATAAATAAATAAAGAAAATTAAGAAATAAGAAATAAATAAAAAGAAAAAGATATAGGAAATAAAGGATATAAACTAACAAAGGATGAAAGAAGGATGAGGTAGAGTAAAGACAAAGATGACAAAAAAAGTTGACTAACAAACGGTGAAAGAATGCTGAGATGGATCACAGAAGATGATTGATTGATTGATTTTAAAAGAAAAAAATTGAGATGGTAGTCTCGAGCCACTCGGGACTGGCTACTCCAGGACGCGTTATTAATAAAAGAAAGGGAAACTACACTAACCTCGACGCTTTGAAACGCTTTGAAAGAAAGATGACTTTAAAAGGAAAGCATGAGGTTAATGCGTTGAGGGTGAGAGTGGGGCACAGAAGAATGAGATTGCACCACCGAGTTCACAGGCTGTTCATAAGACCTGAATCTATCAAGAACGGAACGGGTCCGATCGTAGTGTTCCATATATGGGGAGCATGATTGGCACTGCTGCATTTTCCTATACCGAATCACCAAATTGTAGCCCACAACAGTTCTCGCGGGGTTGGAACAGGAGGCAGCCCTCAGTATGCACCAGCTTTTCTGCGCTCTTTCAGTATGCCAAAGTTGTAGTGGATGAGGATATCAAACATATAGAGGGACAAATATAACGCGAGCCTCATAACATCCAGTTGAATACTTCAAGTGAATAATGGCAGCTAAAGAAATAGCACCAGCAGTGGGACTCGAACACGCACCCTTTGATTGCCGGTCAGAGTCCAGGTATTAAGGCCAACCGACATGGCGCGTATTGCACTCTGTGAAAACAGAGCGCGTTATACGCGGGGCCTGAATCACGACCTACTAGATTATAACGACCATATAATAGGCACCCCTTCTCAGCGCCGCATTTGTAAGCTAGCGGTGGCGCTACTCATCGGCCCAGTTATTGCTTCCTCAATTTCTGCAATACTTTGTAGTTGAGCTTACCTTTATATTTTTGTACAAGCGGCGGATGTCCCACAGGCGATGTTCCTTTCTAAAGTTGATTATCACCATCATCCTACGAGTTTCCATAGGACGTCTGCTACGGTAGTCGTACGAAAGCTTCTGCGCCTTCAAAATTCAAATTTCCATTGTCCAATCATGATGTAGATCTCGCAGGTCGATGGGCAGCGCTCCTAGCGGACCGAGGGGACGGGCTCCCCATATGGGTTGACGATTATGACATGGTCGTTATAATCTAGTAGGTCGTGGCCTGAATACGCAAATCACTTCTGAATACGGGGCGAATGATGCCCTGTAGAAGCATTACTTCTTCCTCTGCTCAGTCCTCCTGATACGCGGGCGGTATTCGGTTCGACTGGCTACTGCGCATGCGCCACCCATATACGTGGCGTGAAATTCATAATCCTCTTGACGATATGTTCGACGTACAGAGAAGGGATTATACTTATATGCTCTGTGCGTGTTGCACGCTGGAATACGCGCGGTGGCTGTAGTGGTGAAACGGCTTGCCGTTGTCGGCCTCACAGAGGTGGGCAACATCACGATTAACGCCCCGGGGAAATATGCGTCCAGGACTGACTTCTATGTGAACTAGCGCCAATGGCCAATACGGCCACGGAAACAAGAACAGACTAGTAGAGCGTGTTTGTTCTGAAACATATCCTGGACGAACGCAAGGTAAGACAGCCAGCAATGTAAGCAGCAAGACTCTCACTCCTAGAGAAAATGAGATCACCTTCCTTCGGATGGATTTTGGGGGCCAGCCTCGGTAGTGCTGTGTTTGTAATAAACGTCAGTCGATGTTTGACGCTATGTTTGTGCTGTCTATCCGTGTGTCGTTCGTGCAAGGAACACTATGTCATCGCGTTGCTGGAAGGAAGTCGGCAACATGCTGTAGCACAGCCAGGAAAGACTTCATAAGCATGTACAATTTTTCTTGTCGCGAAAATCAACCTCAGATTGCAAAACAACTGCGAAATGAAAGTCAGGAACTCCCACAGGAGAGACAACGTGCGTCACTTCCGTGGTCTGCTACGGCGGCGCGGCGACGCTCACCAGGGACTCAGAGTGCTCCGCGGCCGAATTTTATATCGCGATTGTGGCGGCATTTCAACTAATATAGGTAAATCTAAGTCGAAGTCCGGACTGTTTTGGTACGCATCGTAATATGAGGCAAACAACTTTGCAGCTTATTTTCGCTTCCGTCGTCCTTTAATGGCGTTAAGAAACATAGCAGTAGACCATAACAGTCCTCTGTAATCGTATCACTATTTACCGCCGACATCCTATGATGCAGGAAACACAAAGAGCATGGGCGGTTGCAACGTGTTGCAAGGCTTGCGCCATTTCGAAAGTCAGTACACCGGAACATGCGTCACGCTCCGGAACTGGCCCCGCTCTTCCCCAGCGTTCTTCGGCTCCGAAGAAGGAAGGGGTGCGCAGGGTGCACCTGGGAATGTGCACCGGAAGTCACTTTGGAGGTGTTATGTGATCTCCTGAAAGAGGGAACGTTGCTTCGTGCACGAGCAGCGAGCGCGTGCTCAATGTACTGCTCAATGAATAAAAGTGGAATTCGTATTCCACTTTTATTCAAACGTGTCCATATGCGCTTCAAGTTGTTCGCTGGTGCCCTCAAATAATGTTTATGCCAGGGAGGCTAAGTTCGTTTAGTGTAGAGATAACTTGATGCGTCGAGATAAGTAATCGGAAAGGGCCTATTGGACAGCGCTGCGCATGGTGCTGCCCGCAGTCCAATGGACTCGTTCCGATTATTTTTCTCGCCGCATGCTTTAGCCTCCCAGGCGTCCATACAGGTCGCCACAACATAGTGTGACATGTGATTGAAATTTGGGGGGAAATCGGATTCAACCCGAACTGGTCCGAAACTAATTGGGGGGGGGGGCGATAATCGGGAGGAACTGGGCTCAATTCGAAGAAGTCAGACCCTACTTATTGGAAATTATACCCACCACGCTTACGATAGCAAGTACACAATAGGGAGATTTAGTACATCGTACGCTATCGCCTTTGCATACGTAAGGGATTGCGTTCGTGTTTCTGCTGAGTCCGCGCAGAGCTCTCTTGCTATGAACCATCACCGCTATCCTACCCAGCACTGGGGGTTTTTAATTGTTTTTAATCCAATAGATGGACAGGGCCGCTGGAAGGAGTGGGGGGGCGGCGATTAGTATGCGTCCCGGGCTGACTTCAAGGGGAACTGTGCCGATATTCGGCTGGAAAGTCTGTCGAAAAATTCCGGGAACACGTCAGACATTAACCAGGCTGCATGCAATATTGGACCGATTTTGGGTGTGGCATTTGCGACACCGGTCCAATATGGGACCTGTTTTGTCAGGATTTCCACCATATTGGCTCAAACTTAGCAATATGGGCCCTATATTGCCAAGTTTCAACCAATATGGGGAAAATGTCGGCAATATGGGCCACAAATTGTCAAGTTTGAGTCAGTACAGGAAAAATCTCAGCAATATGGGCACCCGTGTGCACTCGTGTGTACCCCATATTGACCGAAAATGTAGAAAATGGGAAGTTCCCGTATTGGCACTTGTACCAAGTGCCCAATCAACACGGCAAGATTGAAGGTTGAAGCGTGTGAAATGCCCAACTCAGTACGTCGTTGCATCCAACAACTTCCCGCAGATGACACACATTGTTCGACATAGTCAACATATCTGGCAATCCCACTGTAACATACACTGCAACTCAACAACTCAACTCTCCACTTGCTGCAAACAGCCGCCATCTTGCTTCGCGATGCCATTCGGTCAAACCGACTGAGAGCGTGGTCGTTTGAGCGAAATCACAACTAATGCGCGAGCGCGAAACTCGGATCGAATGTTTCATTCGGTCTAAAATGTCGCTGGTTTCTCTAATGACAACGGAAGCGGCATGCAATGAGGAAGGAATGTCTGATGTCTGTTCTGCAACGCTAGGTGCTTTCAAAGTACTGCTGGCAGCCTGAGTTGCTGAGCCGTATGTCCGTCACCGTCACGAAAGTGCTTCGCTCCGTTGAACTCGAAGAGCGGGATGGAAGTTGCTTAGTCATATACAGGGTGTTTGCTGTAACGTGTCCCTGAATTCTATAACAAAAAAACATCTAGACATTGTACAAGGATGCTGCTTGCTGCATTGGCCTTTGTGGCACTTTTGCCACCAGGGAAGACTGATTTTATCAAATTTCAACTGCAAAATATTAAATTTTTAAAATTGATCTCGCTAATTTGCCAAGTCAACCGCACGTTTTTCCAACGGAAATGGAAAGCGCATGTTCGATTTACCCCGAAACATCACTGAAGGCATCCAGCACAACAGCGGGAACACATGAAAAAAATATGCAAAAAGCGCCGTTTTGGGACTCGCAAGTCGCCGGGCGCGCGATAACACGCACGCTCAAGGCAAGAAGAGATATGCGTGGAACGACAGGAAGCGTGAGGTGAAAATGAAGGGGTGACCTTATCAGAGGCAGCAAGTTTTGTGCGGCGAGAGAATGTCAAGGGGGCGGAACAACGACGGCCCTCATAGCGCTGAAATACTCGCGCCCGACGACTTGCGAGGCCCAAAACGGCGCTTTTCGCATATATATATTTTTTTCATGTGTTCCCGCTGTGGTGCTGACGCCTTCAGTGATGTTTCGGGGTAAATCGAACATGCCCTTTCCATTTCCATTGGGAAAACGTGAGGCTGAGTTGGCAAATTAGCGACATCAATTTTAAAAATTCAATTTATTGCAGTTGAAATTTGACACCAAGACCAATGCAGTAGGCGGCATCGTTGTACAATGTATAGATTTTTTAAATATAATTCAGGGACACGTTACGGCAAACACCCTGTATACCAGTGCCATCCCAATGAAGGTTTCTGAAGGATGTTTTCCATGCGCGGATCCTTGAGCAATGAAGGTTTCTGATGGATGTTTGCCATTGGTAGTCCTTGCTCTTCGTTTTTACTACTTTTGAGGTCTGATGTGGACAAGCTTGCGCTTATCCCATCTTACAGTTGGCAATACGACAGCACGGCGCCTGTTCTTTGTTTTTAGGACGAGGCAGTGTTGTTTTTTAACGTGATGCAACGTGGATCAATTAAAGATCTACAGAAAAGTAAGAAAGATGACAAATATTATTACCGTTAGTAGTGGATATTATACTGGATAATGCTTTATTATTATCCGTTGGCGTTATCACATATACATACACACACAAAAATGGCGCAATATGGGTAATCTGGGCTTGCCATTATAGGCAGCCAATATTTGTCCAAGAGGGAGTCAAGTTGCACCTTTCATGTTTGACCAGTATTGGCACAGCCTGGGCTACCACCAGGAGAGGATGCCGTTACACGCACGGCAATACCGCTGTTATATGAAGTTTCGGATGACCGAGTGCAGTTCCAATGTAAACATAACTTCTAGGGGCAACGTTACGCGGATAACGGACCCGTTAGTTGACTCCCCAATAAGGGGAACATGACTATAATTGGACGAGTCGCCCTTCAATCGTAAAGGACGCAATTGCAATTAATTGCTAAAATTAATTACAAATTGATTAATGGATTGATTGATTACTGTTGCATGACTTCTTGTGCTGCAGTCAAGCAAGGAGACGGAATGACGGTATATAACACAATTGCAAAAACAAAATAATACTGCCCACCTGAAGATGGAATCCTACTAGCAGTGTCGTGTGTGTATTCCAACCAACACACAGCCGCATTCACCCTGGTGGAGTACGACGTGGCTTATCAGCTTTCACAGGACGTCCTATGGCTCGTAGACATCCTCTTTCTCCTGCGGCTAATGAGCACCATGCAGTTAAAAGGCGGAAATGTTTCTGCGTTATCCTGAAACGGACGTAAAATGAGCGGAAGCAGATTGTTGAGTCTTACTTCTTCTATGATTTCAGATTCAGATCACAACGCGTAGCTGTATGGATTAATATTGGCCCGGATTATTGCTGGTTTTAATTATCGAATGCTCATTAACTAAGCCTAAAGCTTGAAAAGATAGGAAAATTTCATATATAAACAGACAAGATGTAAAAAAAACGCACACAAGTCTACAAAGGAAGCAGCCAGGTCAGTCGGTTGGGAACATCTAGTTTTAATAACAAGCTTGCGTGTACAGCCTGAGTAGTAAAGATGCGGTGAGAAACTACGGCATAGCTATACTACGGCTCCCCTGCCCCTGAGCCCTGCGCGTATTTTTCCCCGCGCGGCGCGTGTGCGGAGGGTTGTCCACGTGCTTATCGGCGGGAGAGGGCTGCGTGCGCGCTTACACACTCACATTTTTCAGTCTGGACCGACTTCTTTCATCATTTTTCAATCTGTGTCGACTTCAATCGTAATTTTTTCCAGCTACAACAGGTGTGCAGTAGGCTGTTTACATGCAAAGGATAGCCATACACAAAAGTACAAGTGAAAATATATTTATTAAAGTCAATAGTGCAAGGAATTATGCTGTGACTCTGTGTGGAGGAGAAAAACCCAGCCAAAAAACCTGAAGCAGAAGAAACACAATACACGTAACAAAGAATATACTTATTACAGGCATGATGCAATAGCATTGAATAGGTATCACAGATCAAACACAATATTTTTTATGAACTGTAATCATACGCACAATTTTTCAATAAATCAGAAGGGATATAGCACATTTTAATCAAAGAAGATATTTTTAATCATTACGATTACAATCAAAATTAAAAGTTTTATCCTTTGCGTATTTTTTCCCACGCGGCGCGTGTGCGGCGGGGGGAGGGCTGCGCGTGCGCTTATCGTAGCGTATTTTTCAATCTGGGCCGACTTCTTTCGCCATTTTTCCACCTGTGCCGACTTCCCTATGAAATTTTTCCGATACAACAGGTGTGCAGTGGGCGGTTTACATGCAAGTATAGACATGCAAAGGATAGCCATACACAAAAGTACAAGTGAAAATATATTTATTAAAGTCAATAGTGCAAGGAATTATGCTGTGACTCTAAGTGGGGAGAAAAACTTAACCAAAAAATCTGATGCAATAGCATTGAAGGGGTATCACAATTTTTTATTCGTGATAATCACGCAAGTTTTCAATTAAGCAGAAGGGATAGCACATTTAATCAACGACGATGTTCTTGATCAATACGACACAAATTTAATTAATCAGTTTCTTATGAAGTGAATAGCGCAGACATAAGAAAATAATTCGAATCAGCACATAACATTAATAGAGAATCTAACTGACATATTCTCCAACATGTAGGGAAATAATAGATACACAATACCATATCAAAACGAGAAGCGGACACCACATTTAATCAAAGAAGATATTCTTAATCAATATGATTACAAGCAAAATTACAAGTTGTATTATAAAAAGTCTAATATTCCTATACGTGAAAACCATCAGTGCAATAGCGGGAAGTTCTGATAGTTGTATGTAATTAAATGTGAACAGCACAGACCCTGGAAGACCATGGGACACGAACACAAGAGGAAATAAAATCTATAGCACTACAAAGAAGTTATTCTTAATCAAAACAACAGAGGAGAATAATCTATCATTTTAACTATCATAAAATCATCCTCGTGACATAATCTAATCGAACACTATACAATTTTCATTCTAAGAGACACTAAAAACCTGACTTTGTTTTATGAATTCAACACAGAAAATAGATATATTAAAAATGAACTTCATCACATAGCACGCTCCTAGCCAACAACCAGCTCTGACAAAAGCTGCACTGATTTGTTGAAGACGGGTGCCGATAAATGTATGTAATTAATTGTGAACAGCACAGACCCTGGAAGACCATGGGACAAGAACAACACGAACACAAGAGGAAATAAAATCTATACCACTACAAATAATCTATCATTTTAACTATCATAAAATCATCCTCGTGACATAATCTAATCGAACACTATACAATTTTCATTTTAAGAGACACTAAAAGCTTTACTTTGTTTTATCAACACAGAAAATAGATATGTTAAAAATGAACATCACCACATAACACGCCCCTAGCCAACAACCAGATCTGATTATATCTGCCCTGATTTGTTGAAGGCGGGTGCCCATAGATGTATGGAATACCACGGAACACGAACGGACACGAACACAAGACGAAATTAAATCTATACCACTACAAAGAAGATATTCTTAATCAATATGATTACAATCAAATTACAAGTTGTATTATAAAAAGTCTGATATTCCTACACGTGAGAACCATCATTGCAATAGCATGAATATCTGTCATAACATTTCGAGCGCAAGTCCAACATTACACAACTTTTAATTTCTTTTTAAATGAACAGCACAGACGTAAGGAAATAACGAGAAACAACACAATCAACAGCTACAATTAATAGACAGCCAAACCTGCGCACCATCCAACACATAGAGAAATAATAGCTAATCAATCTATGAAAAGGAGAAATATTACAATATAGCACAGACTTAACGCTGAAGAACAGAGGAACACTCTAAGCGGCGACATGTAAACAACAACAGAGGACGAGAAACAAATAAAAAATGAGAAACAAATTTAATTACATCAATTTTTGTAATATCTTGCAACAGAAAGTTCTATATAGATGAACCACACAGAAAAATCAATTGTGAAACACAACTCAGAAATATGAGGCATTCCCAACTCAGAGATTATTTTTACTTATCTCAGTGGAGTGGACAATTGAAACAAATACGACACAATTAATACCCCATGCATACATAATGTCCATCTCATAGAATATCAGTCGAACCTGAAACAAAACAATAATCAATTCAGACAAATCATTTCTAAGCAAGCAGCGTGAATACACCGTAGAATCTGTACAGAAACTTGTCATTTTCAATGAATGAACTAGTAGATTCAAGCGATAAAGTGTGATGAAACCCGACGACCCCCAACATCAACATCAAGTTAGGGAGGGACGGGCTCTAGTATGGCCTTGTACATAGAATCATGGAAAGCTCACATTTTTTCTTACTCATCAATTTTTTTAGTAAATCAATTTCCATAATTCTCATGGTATGTGGATATTAATAACATTCTAGTAAATTTCTAATCAATAAAATGAGCATAGATATGCTTTCAATTAAGTGTAGACGCACACTTGAAAACAGAAGAGACAATTATTCTACATTCAAAAGATGGACAGATTTTGTACTCGCTACCATAAGTCACGGGAAGGTGTGATAAAACACTGCTTCGCTGCTTCGAAAAGGAAGAGCCGCGAAACGATTCCATTATCGCTGCATTTCAATACGTCCCAGACATGGTCGTATTCGGAGATATGGTACAAACTACAGAACTGAAGATGCAAGAATTTATATGCCAGATCTACAATACTTATAAAAATATCTGCACATCAACGTCGGAAGGGCCACTGGGATTGATGGCGGAGTTTTTGGGATTTGCTAACAAAGAATTGAAATACACTAGACCAGATGTAATTGTAATCATTGCAATGGGCATTGCATTCATCAAGAAAGCAGTCAGGTCAAATTATCATATACAAGCAGTCTATATCGCACGGTTCATTACGGATTTGTTGAAATTACACATATCTGAGGTGGAAAGTACACAAAATCTTATCACGTGATATGTTCCATTACCACAGCAACGCAGTTATTTTATTCTACCAGTCAGTGATGTCGAATGAACAGAAGTTCAATGTTGTCGTGCAAGGTCTGATGTATCATCACTTATTGAAACTCAACAAACATATCAACTGCGGCGGACCACCGAACGATTTTCATCTAATACTCTCTTGTACGCCATTCAAGAATCTTCATACAAAGAAAGGAAACATCAATAAGAGACTGTGCAAGTTCATCGCGACAAAGTGCAAGTTGTTGAAGCAATACAAACACGGCGACAACATATCACCTGCGTTAAGCAACGCTGGATTCAAGCGCCCAGTAATCAGAATAAACTACTTGATGTCTTCGGAATTCATGAATCAAGAAAACAAACGAAAACTTCAGAGTTTGGAATAGAATTGTAATTTATCGGAATAAACAAGCATATAATTGAAATCATAATTGTATTCTTAGTCATCATTGTAATGTATTCTACACATCACAACGAAAACAGCTTATGATTAGATTGAAGATTGCTGAGGGAACGAATATTCCACACTATGTGCAAAAATTCTAATATGGAATCAGAGCTAGCCATCAAATAGGTTTTACCCGACTAAACTCTGTACAAGTTCAACATCCGAAGGATAGAATTGCCGGAGAAGGATCGGTCATTGAAATTTAGAGGCATAATACATCAGCCTATGATTACAAAAAAAGGATCACTACTTGTGAAAACTTATCATATTTCATGAATTAAATTCCACAGTGCATGTATATTTCTCAATCAGTTCTCAGCGGCGGTGAATCGCCCACCCCATCACCATCCAATGTATGTGTGTGTGTGTGTGTCAATCAGTTGCACTAGCCCAGACGTAGTAAAAGAAGAAGAAAATGCGTCTTTGACAAGCAACCTGATTGGTGTGCGGAATAAATAAATAAATATTTTCGTCAACACAGTTGTCCGTTTGTATGACTGGATAGGAAAAATGAGCCGTCCAAGATAGGGCAAAACGGGAATTTGTGGCGGCTTTGCCATCGGCATCGCGGCGCCGCTGTTGTTGAGGCGCGAGCAAAATAAACGTTCGTACACTTGCTCCCTTGCGAGCTACCAGGAAGGTTGTCTCTTACTTGTGTCACTTGTCGCTACAACTGGTGACCCGGACGTGGAACCCTAACGTTCCATCCGCCATTATGTCTACTGGCGATGCTCCCCCAACTGGACAAGCCTTAGCGACAACCTCAGTTACACCGGTATCCTCCATCGCCGTCAAACTTCCTCCGTATTGGGATCGCAACCCCGCGACGTGGTTTATTCAAGCGGAAGCACAGTTTCACCTCTCCGGCATCTCGGCCGAACGTACCAAGTATTACCACGTCATCGCGGCCCTTTCACCGTCAGCGGCAGAAGAAGTGTTTGATATCATTGCCAACCCTCCCGCCGATACCCCGTACCAAGCCCTCAAAGCGGCACTCTTGAAGCGTACATCGCCGTCCGACCGCGCCCGTCTGCAACAGCTGTTGTCAGCTGAAGAACTAGGCGACCGGCGCCCAACCCAACTGCTGCGCCGGGTGAAACAGTTACTCGGTGAAGGAAGCAATGCCAGTACCGACAGTTTCCTCCGCGAGCTATTCCTCCAACGGCTCCCTAAAAATGTCCAGATGGTTCTTGCCAGCACTCACAACCTCGGCATTGAAGATCTAGCGAGTTTGGCTGACGCAGTCATGCAAGTCGCATCACCTGCTACTATGACCTTGGATTCCGTCCAAGCGCCTCAAGTCGATGCTCCCCCAAGTGTACCTCCCTTCCCTGACGCCAACTCGAATTTCGCCACTCTTTCCCAACAAGTCACTCACCTGACTCAATTAGTTGCTGCTTTGTCCACTCGATCCCGCTCTCCGTCGCCACGTCGCCAGCGTTTCCGCTCCCGCAACCGGTCTCCTCGCCATCGCAGCCCAGGTTCACGCGACAGGAACGGGCTTTGCTGGTACCATCACCGCTTCGGCCAGGAAGCCCGACACTGCTTCCAACCTTGCGCGTGGTCGGGAAACCCGCCGGCCAACCACTAGTGGCGGCGAGTGGACGTGGCCCTAATGATTGCCGCCTTTTTCACATCGTGGACCGTACCTCCGGCATGCGTCTTCTCGTGGATACTGGCGCTGAAGTTAGCGTAATCCCTGCCTCGAAACTCAGCCGCCGCTCCCGAGAACCTTGCTTATCCCTCAAGGCGGCCAATTCAACCACCATCCCTGTATACGGCCAAAGGTCCTTAACCCTAAACCTTGGATTGCGACGAACCTTCCGCTGGCTGTTCCTGATCGCCGATGTTCACCAGGCGATCTTAGGAGCAGATTTCTTACACCACTTTAACCTGCTCGTCGACGTTTCTGGGAAGCGCCTCGTCGACTCCTTGACACACCTGTCTGTGCACGGAATTCGCGCCCCGGCAAGTCCCCAACGAGTTCTTTCCCTTGCTGAACCATCTCCTCCTTATGCTCTCATACTAAAGGAGTTTCCCGCACTCACCAAACCACCTGACTGGAACCAGCCCGTCCAACACGACGTTTTACATCATGTGCTCACTACTGGCCCTCCTGTTCACTTTCGACCACGTCGTCTCGCTCCCGAGAAGTACAGGATTGCCAAGGCCGAATTCGATCACATGTTGGAGCTCGGCATCATCCGCCCATCATCCAGCACCTGGGCGTCACCCCTCCATGTGGTGCCTAAGAAAACGGGCGACTGGCGGCCTTGCGGTGATTACCGCGCTTTAGACCGCATCACCGTCCCTGACCGCTACCCCATTCCGCACATCCTCGATTTTGCAGCCAGCTTGGAAGGGGCCACAACGTTTTCGAAAATTGACTTGGTTCGCGCATACCACCAGATTCCTATGGCGCCGGAGGACATCCCTAAAACAGCCCTCACCACCCCATTTGGCCTCTTTGAATTCTTACGGATGCCCTTCGGGTTGCGAAACGCGGCCCAAACCTTTCAAAGGTTTATAGATTCTGTCACCCGCGGACTCCCTTTCGTGTACGCCTATCTAGACGACCTGCTGGTGGCCAGTCGCTCTGCAGAAGAGCACGCCCAACACCTCCGCGCCCTCTTTGCACGCCTGGAACATCAATGCATCGTCATCAACGCTGCAAAGAGCGAGTTCGGTGTAGCAGAGCTCGATTTTCTTGGCC
This sequence comes from Ornithodoros turicata, assembly GCF_037126465.1. NCBI lineage: Eukaryota > Metazoa > Arthropoda > Arachnida > Ixodida > Argasidae > Ornithodoros > Ornithodoros turicata. The sequence continues at coordinate 135,100,674 of NC_088201.1, forward strand.
ATCGCATAAACAGCGCGGGAATCTTACCACTACCATCCAAGATAGCTGCCATCCGCGATTTTCCCCGCCCAACTTCAGCCACCAAGCTCCGGCAGTTTCTCGGAATGGCTAACTTCTATCGCCGTTTTGTGCCCGCCTGCGCCTCTACCCTCCAGCCTCTGGAAGCGCTTCTCTGTTCACGCAAACCTCCGCCACCAACCCTACAATGGACAGCAGTGGCTACCAAGGCTTTTGACAAGATCCGAGAAGATATCGCCGCAGCTACACTCCTTGTCCACCCTCGGCATGACGCCCCCACAAGCTTAATGGTGGACGCCTCGGGTGCCGCGGTTGGCGCAGTGTTGCAACAACAGGTCTCATCCGGGTGGCAACCTCTCGCTTTTTTCTCGAAGAAGCTGAAACCACCTGAGACGCGATATAGCACCTTCGGCCGCGAGCTGCTGGCCGCTTACCTCTCGGTAAAGCACTTTCGACACTTTCTGGAAGGACGTTCTTTCATCATATTCACCGATCACAAGCCCCTTACGTACGCCCTGTCATCCGCCAGCACCAGTTATACGCCACGAGAAACCCGACATCTGGCCTACATTGCTGAATTCACATCAGACATCCGTCACGTCACTGGCACCAACAACCCAGTCGCTGACGCCCTCAGCAGATCTGTCTCAACCGTTGACTCTGCCAAATCCCCGTCGACGCTGTCCTTGGACACCTTGTCCGAAGCCCAATCCATGGATTCTGAACTCTCCACGTTCCGCGCCAACTCGTCGTCTGGCCTGGTCATCCAAGACATTGCGTTGCCAGGCGCGTCCAAGCTTGTGGCCTGCGACACTTCCCAAGGACGTCCCCGCCCTTTCCTTCCTAGGGCCTTCCGTCGCGGGGTGTTCGACACATTCCATGCCTTGTGCCATACCGGCGTCCGCGCGACGCGAGCGGCCATTTGCGAGCGTTACGTCTGGCCGCGTATGAACAGCGACATCAGCCGTTGGGTGAAGGCCTGTCTGCCCTGCCAACGAAACAAAGTTCACCGCCACACTCGCCTGACGCCTTCTCCTTTCCCCCCGCCCGATCAACGTTTCGACCATATACATGTGGACCTCGTGGGCCCGCTTTCACCAGCTCAAGGTTTCAGATATATCCTCACTGTCATCGACAGATATACCCGCTGGCCGGAAGCAGTTCCTCTCTCAGATTCCACGGCCCCAACTGTCGCAGCGGCTCTTCTCCGTGAGTGGGTCTCCAGATTCGGAGTCCCGTCGATTATCACCACTGACCGGGGCCCGCAGTTCGAGTCGGCGCTTTTCTACAGCCTTACCAACGCTCTTGGGACTCGCCGCATTCGAACAACCGCTTACCATCCCGCATCCAACGGCCTTGTGGAACGACTTCATCGGCAGCTCAAAGCCGCATTACGGTCATCCCCCGAAACTCCTTGGCCTGAAGCCCTACCCATTGTCCTGCTGGGAATCCGCTCGGCGTTCAAGCCAGACTTCGAGTGCTCCTCGGCAGAACTCGTGTATGGTATGGCGCTCCGGTTGCCCGGTGACCTCGTGTCACCCCCATCTACTCCCGCCGTACTCCCACCATTCGATTTCGTCACCCGCCTACGCAGCGCCATGGCTGCCTTACGCCCTGCACCTTCCCGTTCCTACTCTGGGCGTCCCTACCAACATCCTGACCTGTGCAGCTCTACACACGTTTTCCTTGGCTGTGATAGAGTGCGAAACCCTCTGCAGCCCCCCTACACCGGCCCGCATCGTGTTTTGAGCCGAGCGGCCAGCTATTACACCGTTCTCGTCAACGGGAAAGAGGAAAATGTCAGCATCGAGCGCCTAAAGCCTGCTTTTCTCGACACCCATCCACCTCCCTCGACCTCTATCAACCTCGACCTCCATCGACCTCCCGAACCCGCCCTCTCAACTTCCTCGCCCGGTCCAGGCTTATCCCCTCCATCCACCATACGCCGTTCCGTGAGCTGGTAAAAAAACCTGGTCCGCACCCGTCGCCTTCCAGCGACGCGCTAGGAGGGGGGGAATTTGTGGCGGCTTTGCCATCGGCATCGCGGCGCCGCTGTTGTTGAGGCGCGAGCAAAATAAACGTTCGTACACTTGCTCCCTTGCGAGCTACCAGGAAGGTTGTCTCTTACTTGTGTCACTTGTCGCTACAAAATAAGACAAGATAATTGATTGCGGTGGGATAAGTCAAAGCGTTCGCGACACAGTGTCATCGACTTTTACAATCGCATTCGGGTTCAGTGCCTGCGATACAATACGAAGCCTTCGCGAAAAGCGAATCTATTATCAAATGCCGCGATGCAAATGGAGGATTTTACAAGCACGATGTGCAGGCGAAGTCTACATTTCTAATCACCTAATCTTCCTAACACACGGCACACAAACGTATATGAAATAATTTCAAAGTGGCAATCAGATTTTGGGAGAAACGAATCACACAACCGCCATCGGAAATGATTAACCAGTATGCCATGAAGATGAGCGTTATGCATAAACACAATGGAAGATATGCTATATTAATTATAATAAACAGATCAGCGCAGGTCACACATAATCGTAGATCCAATTCACAAAATATACTCGAGATTTCCCGTAGCTATGCAGAAAAACTATCACATTATTTTAGTGTCATAGCATCCCGGCACTACAAATGGAAAGGTCATACTTTAATTTTATAAGTCTTTAGCTCATAACGTTGTAAAACGCAAATTTTACACTAAAGATCATTTTCTTCTTTAAATTTTAAAAGTCAAAACTGCACGCTATTTCTTGCATTTTTTTAAAGATATAGATTAAAAAGTTGTGCATATACTCACACATACTATACAAGATATTTGATTGTGGCTTAAATGCTAAAATTTATCGATTCACATTCAGGAGAAGTGGTGACTACCACACATCAGTAAGAGTTTAATTAAAATTTGAACAGAAGTTGCGATTTATGATCAGTGTTGTAGAATGTATAATTTCACAATACGCAAGCTTTAGCTCGCTCAATTGACGAGCACTCTTTCACTATGACAGAGAATTTAATCGAATGGATTGATATTTTCTATATACACTATCACATAATGCGAATTCTTTATGTCGTGGATATTAAAAGTTACGAATATTTTCCGAACGAAATTTACTTACAACTCGAAGAAAGGGTCACCCGCGTCGACCAACCCGTTTCCGGAAAAAGCAACACGCTCGCGTGCGGTACCGCGTTAACGCGTCGGGCGCAGCATCGCGTTCGGTTTCGGATACGGCATTGGGGAAACGCGGCCCGGCGTGTTGCCGAAACGTCTTCGAGGACGCGGGTGACCCTTTCTTCGAGTTTTAAGTAAATTTCGTTCGGAAAATATTCGTTTTCACAAGTAGTGATCTTTTTTTTCGTAATCATAGACTGATGTATCGTGCCTCTAAATTTCAATGACCGATCCTTCTCCGGCAGTTCTATCCTTCGGATGTTGAACTTGTACAGAGTGTAGTCGGGTAAAACCTATTTGATGGCTAGCTCTGATTCCATATCAGAATTTTTGCACATAGTGTGGAATATTCGTTCCCTCAGCAATCTTCAATCTAATCATAAGCTGTTTTCGTTGCGATGTGTATAATACATTACAATGATGACAAAGAATACAATTATTATTTCAATTATATGCTTGTTTATTTCGATAAATTACATTTCTATTCCAAACTCTGAAGTTTTCGTTTGTTGTCTTGATTCATGAATTCCGAAGACATCAAGTAGTTTATTCTGATTATTGGGCGCTTGAATCCAGCGTTGATTAACGCAGGTGATATGTTGTCGCCGTGTTTGTATTGCTTCAACAACTTGCACTTTGTCGCGATGAACTTGCACAGTCTCTTATTGACGTTTCCTTTCTTTGTATGAAGATTCTTGAATGGCGTACAAGAGAGTATTAGATGAAAATCGTCCGGTGGTCCACCGCAATTAAGTGATCAGTAATAAGTGATCATACATCAGACCTTGCACGACAATATTGAACTTCTGTCCATTCGACATCACTGACTGGTAGAATAAAATAATTGCGTTGCTGTGGTAGTAGAACATATCACGTGATAAGATTTTGTGTACTTTCCATCTCAGATATGTGTAATTTCAACAAATCCGTAATGAACCGTGCGATATAGACCACTTGTATATGATAATTTGATCTGACTGCTTTCTTGATGAATGCAATGCCCATTGCAATGATTACAATTACATCTGGTCTAGTGTATTTAAATTCTTCGTTAGCAAATCTCAAAAACTCCGCCATCAATCCCAGTGGCCCTTCCGATGTTGATGCGCAGATATTTTTATAAGTATTGTAGATTCGGCATATAAATTCTTGCATCTTCAGTTCTGTAGTTTGTACCATATCTCCGAATACGACCATGTCTAGGACGTATAGAAATGCAGCGATAATGGAATCGTTGCTCGGCTCTTCCTTTTCGAATATCACATCTTCCCATGACTTATGGTAGCGAGTACAAAATCTGTCCATCTTTTGAATGTAGAACAATTGTCTCTTCAGCTTTCAAGTGCGCGTCTACACTTAATTAAAAGCATATCTATGAAGGTCTAAGACATTTCGGTGCGGACATTTCGGTGCACGGACGTTTCGGTGCACGGACATTTCAGTGCACGGACATTTCGGCGCACGGACGCTTCGGTGCACGGACATTTCGGTGCACGGACGTTTCGGTGCACGGACGTTTCGGTGCACGGACATTTCCGTGCACGGACATTTCGGTGCAAAGCGCTACAGCGGCGGGGGATCACTGCAACGTGGTTTCCGGGAAAAATAGTCCCGGAAATGGCTGTCACGATGTCGACATATCGTAATAAAACCAAAAGAACAGGGCGGCTTGGCATCAAAAGTAGTGTTGTCAGGAAATTTGGTGTACATAGAGAAGAACGTGCTTTATGTATTTTTTGCACACTATTACAGATTTAGGACATGATCTGCATGTGTTCGTGGTCTCTCGTGGATTTTAACTTTTGGGGCACTTTCTTCTTTAATATTTTGCGCCCCACTCTCTAGTCGGTGCTGTTCATTTTTTATTTCTTTTTTCAAGGGTAACTGAAAAATTGCTTTGTCATAGTGAGTATTATCTCGAAGAGGGCATCTTCAAGGTACGGATATTATGCAATTTGAATTCCATTTGTTGAGGACGTGCCGGTTACATCTTTGGTGGAAGCATATGATTAGACGTTATTCCCCTTGTATTCCAAAAAATTACCAAGTTACCATGTCCAGGTGTTCAGAAGGGAATATAGCAGTTCCTGTACGTATTCCCGTTTGGATAAAAGCTATGCATCTTCCCGTGGCTCTTCAAGTTTCCATAAATGGAACAAAAGTCTTCAAGCATGAAATAAGCAGTTTTATCGCATTACGGCCACCCTGTGAGTGATTTGTGATGAACTATGTTAAAAATAAACGAGCAAAAAATTGTTGATTATTAAAATTAAATTTATGACTATCGCATCTTACTTTAGCAATACTTTCCACAACCGCCTCTTCGACATACCTATGAAGCATAAATGCGTTACCTATGAAAGCACTGTTTTTACTGTTGAAAAGACGACCAGTTTATGGCTAGCGAGTCTAACAGCTTTTGGAGGGGCACCACGGTAATATTATATGCTTGCTTAGGCCTTGAACATACGCGGCCATCACCGAGGAAAAATTATGTAGAAATACAAGGGGAATAACGTTTAATCAAATTCTTCCACCAAAGATGTAACCGGCACGTCCTCAATAAATGAAATTCAAATTGCATAATATCCGTACCTTGAAGATGCCGAGATAATACTCACTACAAAATTAAAAAGCAATTCTTCATCTACTCTTGAAAAAAGAAATAAAAAAATGAATTTCTGTACAGCACCGACCAGAATATGGGACGCAAAATATTAAAAAAGAAAATGCCCCAAAAGTTTAAAAGCCACGACAGACCACGAACACATGCAGATCAGGTCTTGAATCTATAATAGTGCACAAAAAATACGTAACGCACGTTCTTCTCTATGTAAACCAAATTTCTTGACAACACTACCTTCGATGCCAACCGCCCTCTTCCCTTTGTTTTATTACGGTATGTCGATATTGTGACAGCCATTCTCGGGACCATTTTTCCGGGACCCCTCAGCAACGTTTTGCACCAAAATGTCCGTGCACAGAAATGTCCGTGCACCGAAATGTCTTGCACCGAAATGTCGGGATCCCGCTCATTTTATTGATTAAAATTTATTAGAATGTTATTAATATCCACATGCCATGAGAATTATGGAAATTGGTTTACAAAAAGATGTGATGAGTAAGAAAAAATGTGCGCTTTCAATGATTCTATGTACAAGGCCATACTAGAGCCCGTCCCTCCCTAACTTGATGTTGATGTTGGGGGTCGTCGGGTTTCATCACACTTTATCGCTTGAATCCACTAGTTGATCATGTTTATTCATTGAAAATGACTAGTTTCTGTACAGATTCTACGGTGTATTCACGCTGCTTGCTTAGAAATGATTTGTCTGAATTAATTATTGTTTTGTTTCAGGTTCGACTGATATTCTAGGAGTTGGACATTATGTATGCATGAGGTATTAATTGTGTTGTATTTGTTTCAATTGTTCGCTCGATTGAGATAAGTAAAAATAATCTCTGAGTTGGGAATGCCTCATATTTATTAGTTGTGTTTCACATTTGATTTTTCTGTGTGGTTCATCTATATAGAACTCTCTGTTGCAAGATATTACAAAAATTGATGTAATTAAATTTGTTTCTCGTTTTTGATTAAGTATTGTTGCTACCATTTAATAATTTGGACTTTCTCTACATGTTCAATAAGAATATCGCATCTCTATCGTCTTAGTCGACTTGTCAACCACTTTGACGAAAGGAAAGGAAAGGATGCGAAAAAGGTAGCGATCCCAACGAGTAATATCGGCATGTATTTGCGCTGCACAATAAAATATATCGCCTTTGAACTATCTTATCTGACCTCTAGAGCGTTCTGTTTGCTGGACGAATGAATATAGCCCCCAACCCTTTGAGTGATAAAGCATGGGATAAAGCATACAGTCTCCTGGCTTTGAGGGAAAGAGTGAAAACCGAGATGAAAACAGTGCATATTTTCTATGTCTTGGATACCTCCATCAAGGTTCGTAGTGTTTGTTAGAATGAAAATTGTTCGATTTTATGATGGTTCAATGATAGATTATTTTCCTCTGTCGTTGTTTACATGTCGCCGCTTCGAGTGTTCCTCTGTTCTTCAGCGTTAAGTCTGTGCTATATTGTAATATTTCTCCTTTTCATAGATTGATTAGCTATTATTTCTCTATGTGTTGGAAGGGGCGCAGGTTTGGCTCTCTATTAATTGTAGCTGTTGATTGTGTTGTTTCTCGTTATTTCCTTACGTCTATGCTGTTCACTTAATAAGAAATTAAAAGTTGTGTAACGTTGGACTTGCGCTCGAAATGTTATGACAGATATTCAGGCTATTGCAATGATGGTTCTCACGTGTAGGAATATTAGACTTTTTATAATTCAACTTGTAATTTGATTGTAATCATATTGATTAGGAATATCTTCTTTGTAGTGGTATAGGTTTTATTTCCTCTTGTGTTCGTGTCCGTTCGTGTTCCGTGGTATTCCATACATCTATCGGCCCCCGTCTTCAACAAATCGGGGCAGATATAATCAGATCTGGTTGTTGGCTAGGGGCGTGTTATGTGGTGAAGTTCATTTTTAACATATCTATTTTCTGTGTTGATAAAACAAAGTAAAGCTTGTAGTGTCTCTTAAACTGAAAATTGTATAGTGTTCGATTAGATTACGTCACGAGGATGATTTTATGATATTTAAAATGGTAGATTATTTGTAGTGGTATTGATTTTGTTTCCTCTTGTGTTCGTGTCGTTCTTGTCCCATGGTCTTCCAGGGTCTGTGCTGTTCACAATTAATTACATACATCTATCGGCACCTGTCTTCAACAAATCAGTGCAGGTATCGTCAGAGCTGGTTGTTGGCTAGGAGCGTGCTATGTGGTGAAGTTCATTTTTAACATATCTATTTTCTGTGTTGGATTCATAAAACAAAGTAAGGTTTGTAGCATCTCTTAGAATGAAAATTGTATAGTGTTCGATTAGATTATGTCACGAGGATGATTTTATGATAGTTAAAATGATAGATTATTCTCCTCTGTTGTTTTGATTAAGAATAACTTCTTTGTAGTACTATAGATTTTATTTCCTCTTGTGTTCGTGTCCCATGGTCTTCCAGGGTCTGTGCTGTTCACATTTAATTACATACAACTATCAGAACTTCCCGCTATTGCACTGATGGTTCTCACGTATAGGAATACAGTGAACCCTCGTTAATATGACCCCCGATAATCTGACGTACGCGCTTTACGACCATACTCCTGGGGAACAATTTAGTGAAACCTCTGTAAATGTCCCCCGTTAATATGACAATTCCGCATTATGACCAAAATTTTCGGGAACGACCATGGCCATAATAACGAGGGTTCACTGTATTAGACTTTTTATAATACAACTTGTAATTTTGTTTGTAATCATATTGATTAAGATTAAGAATATCTTCTTTGATTAAATGTGGTGTCCGTTTCTCGTTTTGATATGGTATTGTGTATCTATTATTTCCCTACATTATGGTGGGCTAGAAAGACTGGTGTGCTTACCGCCATATTCAATACATGGAATGTGCGATGCCCCTGTTTTGAAGCCAAGCTCCTGAGCTCCGGCGCTATGCGCTCGCTGCGAACCAAGCGGGTCCTCGTTGAACTAGTCCAACATGTGCCGTGTGTGACGGTGTATGTGTGCTTGACTATTTTTATAGTGAATATATTTGGACCAGCACTACGTTGGTTTGCTGCACTGACTGTTTACTAGCATCCGCAGTTCTTTGTAACTAAACCACGTAACATTTGCTACCGTCACGTCTGCCTAGCCGACGATCCCTGCAAGCGAAAGATATCGGAATGTTGCGAAGCACGTGACCGCATGTCCTATCTTCGTGGATGATGACAGACGGGTCGAAAAACAAAATAAAGAGCGGCTCCTGCGTCCGAGAGCTCGCCTCCTTCCCAAGCAGCAAAATGTACTGAAAGTCGGGTGCAATAGGTGTGGACGGGTAGGTGGAAGGCCTTGAACAGACTCTTGAAACTAAGGAGCATCGATAAGACACATACCGTCCACCCCTATTGTACTCGACTTTCAGTACATTGTGCTGCTTGGGTTGATGGTTTCTTTCTCTTCACTCTTTCTTTGCAGCCTAGATTATCGAGTTGCTGTGTTGGGAACACTTTGTCACGGAACATAGGCCGATGGTAGATTGTTCAATTAAATTGTCATTTAGCTAAACTATGGCGCTTTCTATACAGTGTACCTCGCCGCACATCTTAGTTGTTATGTAATTCTTTTGCTCCCTATGTAACTATAAAGGAACATGGTATCGGCCATAAAAACGAAATTGTAGCACCGCAGTAGTATTCTATATGCACGCACGGTTCTACTGTTGACCAGTAGAACGACCGAGTCATATATATATAGCGCGAAAGATATATTCCTTATTTCCTTGCTCCTTCTTCCTTGCTCCTTATTTTGTTGCATATATATATATATATATATATATATATAGAGAGAGAGAGAGAGAGAGAGAGAGAGAAAAGAAAAAATGCCACACTTGTATTATTACCCGAAAATGCTTGAATGGTATTGATGTTATACAAAGGGTTCCTAGAACATCATGTTAAACTCATTTTATCCACTGATTGAGCGGCCTAAGAGCGCTGCTAGAGTGACATTATACAATAACAACGAATACACTGATGATGATGAATAGGGAAATTCGCCACCTGGGTTTGTGGCCCACAACCGACAGCCTTAATGCCACGTCATTATAGATTATAAAGATTCAAGTTGAAAAGCGTAATATACATGTGCCCTATGACTTGCGAAGTGCCCGCTTGGTGTGCCCCCCCCCCCCCCCGCCATATTACGTGTCATACTACCCTCACTCGTTCTGAGACCTTTGTCCTACATTTTGCAATTGATCCGTTCACCGTATGTGCATCTGTTTGCATTTTCGTCGCGTGTAGGCGTCCTGGGCTCCCTCTGTCGCGACTCATATCCCCATCTTTTTCTGTTACCTCATCACCGCCATCATCAGGTTATATTAAAAAGGGTGTAACATAGTTACAAATGAAACCTATTGACATTGAACACGGTTAAGGATATAATGTCATGATTGTTCAGTATATGGTCCCATGTTGAAGTGTAAATTAGGAAACCCCAACCGGAGTTTGAGACTTCATAAATGAAAATGCACTACTTGATATTGCCATTTGCTATGAGGTACACTAGAACTCAAGAGACCTACATGTTGAACTCCATCATCATCTCTGTTCGTCTTTGGACATCATCCCTTTGTGTTTTCATCATCTCATCATCGGTTTGAACTTTCTGTATTAAGTGTACTGGGGTAGCCAGTTTGACTTCGTCGAAACTAACATCCCCATTTTTTTCTTTATTCACATCACATCACATCACATCAAGAGTCTTCTGCTTCAATACGTGATCTGTTCCTGGTGCCTAACACCCTTCACTGGAAATGGGACTGCCAAGTGCTTGGTTGACATTCAGATCACAAGATGGTTCTTGAGATGCACCATATAAAATTTAAGCATGACAGACCTAAAATCCAGGACTGATTACTTCAGGATGCGATATTGTGGTCTTCTGGGCAAGACAATATTCCGAATGATTTTCTTAGAAGGTACGCCGAGTAAGCTGCGCAATTCCTCAAAATTATTTTCCAGATATCGCTGGACGAAGGCACTGTCCCGAACGAATGGAAATGCGCTCGTATAAAACCGATGCGTAAGGCAGGAGTCCCGACTTTGGTTTCGAATTTTCTCTTCTTTCCGGATTTTGTGAATTGCTAAAGCACATCTTTTCCAAACAATTAACATCATGATCAGTAACAGCATTCCTTGCAGCATATCTTTCGTGGGGGCTACTCCGCTGTCATGGCCCTGTTTGATTTTATCCACGACTTTGCATTTGCTTTATATAATAACCTACAAATTGAAATATTAGTTTTGCATCTCTCCAAGGCATTTGACCGTGTACGTACCCTATAGAAAGCTGACACCTAATACCAAGATCATGAATTGGCTTCGGGACTGATTCCTTGTCTGATCGAACCCCATACACCTGGGGTATACGACAGGAGTCAGTCTTGAGACTTTTGCTGTTTCTTGTCTATATGCACGATATGTTAAGTAACATTAATTTTAAAGCATGTTTATTCGCTGATGACTGCGTAACATATCGCGCGATATATTCCGAAAAAACATAGGGATGTCCGAACGTGCGTCCTCAATATGCCGATCGTTCTCTCTCTGTTTTTCTTTCTTTTTTTTTCTGTGTGCTTTGCTTATGGCTCACCTTGCTCGCCTTATATTACGCACCTTTGCAAAGCAGTTTAGAACACATCAACGAGTGGTGTTACAAATTGCAAATCAATTTGAACACCGACAAAACTGTGTCTATGCTGTTATATGTAGAACAAAGGCTTTGCGAACATCATAGTATACTTGCAAGGGAGCTTAGTACAAATATATTGGGTTCGCCGTCCCGTCCGATTTTAGATGGAATTTTCACGTGCGCTTAATAGGCATCACAGTCAAGAGAAAGCCTCTTCTATCTCAGAAGAACACTTCATTATGCTACTGCTTAGGTCAGACTACCGGTATATAGAACACTCGTGTTACCGATCGTCACGTTCGCGAAGGTAACTTGGGACCCCTTTGCTGCGTCTCTTTTGCGGGTTTCTTTCGAATTGTCGCCACTATACGAGTGTATTATGTGTATATATTATATAATTAATGTACGTTCCCTACTGCTTCCCAGGTTCCTTCTGGGACCAGTATTCTGAAATAAATGTATAAATCGTTATATTTTCGTGTCGTCCCCTTTGTCTTCCGGGTTCCTTCCCTCTACTGACTGCTCATATGCAGACTGTAATCAGCAATTCTATCGCTTCCGTTGGTTAGCTGCAGTTAAACGTATGTCTCACGCTTATAGCCCCCCACCGACTTAAACATTTCTATCACAATCCCCCGTCACCGGACCTCGCAACCTGGAAGGTTATAGTCGCTTAGATGAAGGGAAATAATGAGCACATATCACGAATATCACTACCCAAAGGCAGAACCGGCTGCTCGAACACGTCTTTATCGTTATCAAAGTACACGTGTCCCAGACCCGAGGACTGATAGGGTGGCACCGACGAACGGCAGCACTGATATCTGGGTGTGCCATTCGTTTGCCCCTGCAGGTGACACTCAAGGAACATTTCGCATGCAGAGCAAAGAAAAGGCACGCCCATGGGTTAACGGCAGGTGTGTAATCACGTGACGAGTAGCACTGAAATGAGCCGCGAGAGGCGATTAGATCGCATAGCGCCGAGATACACTTGGCGCCATCTCTCGGCAGGAACATCGGCGGGTACATATGACAACCGCCGAACGGCTCACCAGTCCTTCTAGCCCACCATACCTACATGTTGGAGAATACGTCAGTTAGATTCTCTATTAATGTTATGTGCTGATTCGAATTATTTTCTTATGTCTGCGCTATTCACTTCATAAGAAACTGATTAAATTTGTGTCATATTGGAATATTAAACTTAGCTTCCATATTGTGCTCGAAATTACCTTACATCTATTAGGTTCTCAATTCTCAGACTTTTTATAATAAAACTTCTAATTTTGATTGTAATCGTATTGATCAAGAACATCTTCGTTGATTAAATGTGCTATCCCATCTGGTTAATTGAAAACTTGCGTGATTATCACAAATAAAAAATTGTGATACCCCTTCAATGCTATTGCATCAGATTTTTTGGTTAAGTTTTTCTCCTCCACACAGCGTCACAGCATAATTCCTTGCACTATTGACTTTAATAAATATATTTTCACTTGTACTTTTGTGTATGGCTATCCCTTGCATGTCTGTACTTGCATGTAAACCGCCCACTGCACACCTGTTGTATTGGAAAAATTTCTGAGGGAAGTCGGCCCAGGTGGAAAAATGGCGAAAGAAGTCGGCCCAGATTGAAAAATACGCTACGATAAGCGCACGCACAGCCCTCCCCCCGCCGCACACGCGCCGTGTGGGAAAAAATACGCAAAGGATTGTGGTGACGACAACGACGACATCCGGCCGTGCCATCTATCGCGCGCTCCCTTTTCTTTTCCGGCCCGCGCTTCTCGGCTCTCTGGCCGTCAGTCCACCGGCAGCACCCTGCCAGAATAAACATTCTCCTCTTCTGGTCTCTGGTTGTCCTGTCCTACAGTTGGTGACCCGGACAAAGAACATCCTCGCCCATGCCAGGACAGGACAACCAGAGACCAGAAGAGGAGAATGTTTATTCTGGCAGGGTGCTGCCGGTGGACTGACGGCCAGAGAGCCGAGAAGCGCGGGCCGGAAAAGAAAAGGGAGCGCGCGATAGATGGCACGGCCGGATGTCGTCGTTGTCGTCACCACATGGCTCCCCCCCTTAGACCGGTGGGAGCTGGGATGTGCCGGACGGCAACGAGGTTAGGTGACCAGCGGACACAGGACGGCTTGCAGTTCATGGAAGGCAGGGCTTGAGGGTCCGGTGGGGGTGGGGGAGCTGGAAACGGTACGGCAGAAGACTTTCGTTGTTGACATCAAGGGGCGCCATGAAGTCATCGCAGTCGACAGGCTGAAGCCAGCCTACCTCACCGTCGCCTCAGTTTCTGCCGTACCGTTTCCAGCTCCCCCACCCCCACCGGACCCTCAAGCCCTGCCTTCCATGAACTGCAAGCCGTCCTGTGTCCGCTGGTCACCTAACCTCGTTGCCGTCCGGCACATCCCAGCTCCCACCGGTCTAAGGGGGGGAGCCATGTGGTGACGACAACGACGACATCCGGCCGTGCCATCTATCGCGCGCTCCCTTTTCTTTTCCGGCCCGCGCTTCTCGGCTCTCTGGCCGTCAGTCCACCGGCAGCACCCTGCCAGAATAAACATTCTCCTCTTCTGGTCTCTGGTTGTCCTGTCCTACAGGATAAAACTTTTAATTTTGATTGTAATCGTAATGATTAAAAATACCTTCTTTGATTAAAATGTGCTATCCCTTCTGATTCATTGAAAACTTGTGCGTATGATTACAGTTAATAAAAAATATTGTGTTTGATCTGTGATACCTATTCAATGCTATTGCATCATTCCTGTAATAAGTATATTATTTGTTACGTGTATTGTGTTTCTCTGCTTCAGGTTTTTTGGCTGGGTTTTTCTCCTCCACACAGAGTCACAGCATAATAAGCCGATTTCACCAGCCACTGTGCGCATGCGCGCGCACCACGGGGGAATTCCACCGACGCCATATTTGTAGTTCTTTCCGCGCTGCTCCGACGTAAACATACAGGTGCTCCGACTCGCTTGTGCATGCGGTGTGTTTGCTCATAATTTGCACAGGTTGACATTGTCGTACGCCTGGTCCAGTCGGTACCAGTATAGTCAACACTTCCGGCTGCACATTGGCGATATCAAGAAATCTGCTGTTACAGCCTGCACGATGCTCAAACAGGTATGTAGTTTGTTTGTGAGTGGTATTCGCATGATGTATGAATTTATTATTTTTTCATCGGTGGGTTTATTAACAGCACTGTGCCGCTATATCGGGTAGGCAGACCTCTCTGCTACCCCATTACACACTGTTGATTCCGCGCGCTTTCCGGCTGTGCGTTTAGCAAGTTTAGCCATCGCGAGATACATTCCGCTGCGCACACTGCGATATGGCGCACTTGCGAATGTAGCAGTGACCGGCACATAAACAATGCGGTGCAACACGACGAAATGGAGAAATAATAAACGCGAATATCGCGTAGCTGCTTCTATGTCAAGTGAACGCGCCAGTTATACCAATCTGCATGATAAACTATTTCAGCCTCTACTTCTGCATTTTCCAGGTTCAACGACAGAAGCCTACTTCACCCTCCCTTTATAGGTCATTACGGCAGTGGGAAAACGAAGGAGGATGGACATGTTACACACGCAGCCTGAACTCGTTCTTTGGGAAGAAGCATATATACCAGTACGAAAAATTTTTATTGTAATACAGGATTATGAACAAGGCCCTTGATACGTATCATACTATCAAACATTGGAAAGTATCATTTTTAACATTTCAATGATGTGCTTTCTTGCAGGTACACTGAAAAGCATGGAGCCGGAAAGCTCAAGGATGATGGCTTGCGGCTCTTCACGTCCGGTCACGTTCAGGAGCTGAAGTTTTTCGAAGTTGATTGCAGCCCAGGTACACTGGTCCGGGCTGATATACTTGCAAGCATGCAGACCTCTGTTACCTGAAGAGTGAGGGCAGTGATTGACAAAGCAACTGGAAATATCTGCTGGGGGGCCTGTAAGTGTAGTGCGGGTGGTCTCGGAGTCTGCAAACATGTTTGCTGTTGCCTCTATGCTCTCGTGTATGTCACAACACATGAATTGAAGGCTTTCCCCAAACGCAAGTCATGTACTGAAGGCCCAAGTCAGTGGTATACACCACGAGACCCAAAAGTGGTGTCACGGACTAAAGATGCTCTGGATTTCGTGAAGGACACAACAGAGAGGCTAAGTTGTGCACCTGAACACTACGCAAGAAAAAGGAAGTATTCATCGCTGGATGAAAATAGACGGGTGATGTCCTCCATGCAGCTAGACAGTATTGAGCAGCGCTGTAGAGCGATTGGGATGGACTGCTTAGCAGATGTAATTTGTGGCAATGGATGCAGGCCAGAGCTGCTGCCTACAAACCCCGAGGAACAAGAGAACCTTCCTGAAACTTGGCTGCAACTTTTTCAGATGTCTGGAATGTCTGCAACCTACAGTCTCCAAGAAGTCGCTGAGATTGAGCTTGTTACCCGTGGGCAAAGCAAGTGTTCATTGTGGTCAAAATACAGAGGTGGAATGATCACAGCGTCCATTGCCCACAGGGTATTCACATGGATGAAATCAGTTGACAACAAGCCAAGACCACATAATGCAGGACCTCTTATCCATAGAGGGCTGATGAAGCAGAGTATGCAAACTGCTGCTATGAAGAGGGGACTTGATATGGAGCCTGTTGCAAAGGCAAGCTATCTGGACAAACACGCAGACAACCACAGAAATCTAGAAATTGCGGAATGTGGCCTGTGTGTGCTCACTGGCTGCCCATTTGTGGGTGCAAGCCCAGATGGGATTATCCAATGCGAATGCTGTGAAGCAAAGATCCTGGAAGTGAAGTGCCGGGTCAGTGTCCAACGGCTAACCCAGCAGCACTTGAGAAGCGAGAGGCTAAAGGCAACAAGCCAGTTTTACACGCAGATGCAGATGCAAATGGGAGCAACATCTATCAGTTCAGGAGTGCTATTCATCTATCAGGACGATGGGCCTTCAGTGGAGGTACCCGTACACTCTTAAAAATGAACTTCACCGCATAGCCCGCTCCTAGCCAACCATAATCTCGAATGATATCGTTATCGGCCCTGATTTGTTGTAAACGGGAGGCGTACGCCTTTTTTGTGACACTTATGCAATTCATAATTGTCACAAAAAAGGCGTACACCTACCGTTTTTAACAAATCAGGGCAGATAACGATATCATTCGAGATGATGGTTGGCTAGGAGCGTGCTGTGCGGTGAAGTTCATTTTTAAGAGTGTACAATTTGACAAGGCGTACTACATTACTGTTATGAAGTCATTAAGAAGTTTTTACTCAGAGTACGTTGCCACTTGCATAACTACTGCATAATGCAGAAACCGTAGGAAATAAAGTGCAATATCATCTCACCCAGTCTTATTTTGATTCTGTCCCTTCACCACAGGTATAGGGAGTTTTAACCTACGTCAAACGTGCAGTGACGTGGCATGCTCGTAAGCTCCTCCTACTGATGGTCACTATTCGTGCTAGCGGCATTGAAAGATTACAAACTGGGCTATTTTTCAATGTGACAACCATAGTTTGCACAAAAGAAAATGTGAGAACGACGATGACAAAGTTGTCTTCGGAATAGAAGAAGGGTATGGACACGACCGGATTTCAAAACACCATTCACGGCTTTGTTTTCGAGCAAATGCTGGATAATCTTGGCAGCTGCGCCGAAAAAGTGGTCACCACCATGGCGGCCAAATGCGTTCGTTTGACGTCATGTTAAAACACCCTATAGCAACTGTCTGTAGCTTATACACATGGACACCAATTGCGGTGTTAAATTACAGAAAAGGAAAGAACATGTCTTTATACAGCTGCTATGACATATAACATGACTTTCTCATCACCACCGTTACGATGGCTGAGAATTTTTGCTTAACAGTGGTTGGTCTACAAAATTCACAAGTCTTGAGCAAATATGCCACACTTTGTTGACTTCTTGGGACATACTATTTGGAAATACCTGTGACAGAATCTTAAAGCTCTTGATTCTGTCAATCACGCGTTCAATGTGAATGCGAACACTGGCAATTTTGCGAGACTCAACCTCTTCGGGCACGGACAACTGCTTTTTTCCCTTCATTCCGTTCCACAAGAAGTTCAAGCTCTCTGCGAGATGACTCCCCGGAAGTACAGTGTTGATCAGGATATTTAATATAACCAAGTAAACTTGTGTAGTACAAGTTCGATACAATTCAATACAGTTTCAATAAAATGTAGCACAAAGTAAATACACAAAATGCTTACAGTGTTGCACAGCGTTCCACAGTGTGGGATCATGAAAACAGTGCTAAATAGCATTTTTAGGGCGGTTGGCGACGTGGAGAATGGGAATAATCAAAATGTGCCGGAAATCGAACAATCAGGCTGAAAACGTCTTAGATCATGAAAACAGTGCTAAATAGCGTTTTTAGAGCTGCGTTCAGATAACCATGCCCCTAAACAACAGGTTCTTTACACCTTAGTTTGATTAGGAAATGAAAGAGGTTCGTCAGTACACATTCCCTCTCCATATTTAGGCAAGTCTTGCAGTTTATTGCGAACGTCCAGTAATTTCTGGTTAATGTGACAGCCGATAATCTGACGTACTCGCTTTGTGACAGTTCTTCCTGGGTATTCTGCGACTTATCCTACTATGACCAACATTATTATGGCACGTAACAGCGACAGATTTGTGCCCTTACTGCAGTGAACGTGAGACAAACATGCACGTGTTGTTTGCCTGCCGCATTGCTCGCGTCTTTTGGAACCTTGTCCGACGAAGCACGAACATAGTATGCCCAGTGCGCTTTAACCAACGTCACCCACACCGCCTTAGTGTACTTCTCACAGCTTGCGGCGCGGTTGTGCTTTGGGAGGCTCGTTGTAAGGCAGTCGCGCAACGTCGTCGAGATGTGCCCATTTTTTGCTTGGTGCGGAGAGCGCGCATACTGCTCACTACTGAGTTGCAGCGGGAACTGTTCGCTATTGGAGATGACAGGTTTCTTCGTCGATGGCGCTTCCATCCGTCGCTTTCAGCCCGAGGTGGCTGCGTTACGATCAAGGGCACGCCGCCGTGAACTATATCATATCATTTCATCGATCACCATGTTGTAAATAACCGTTGTACATAATCGTTGCGTCATCCTGCAGCCCCTGAACATGTGACCATACCTGTCTCATACCTGTCTCATTAAATTTTCCTATGACAACATTATTATTGCAAGGGATATTATCGTCTCGCTATTATGACCCCGTTTGGGTAGCCCAGGGAGAGGCTCTCCCCTTCTTTCTTGTGGAATTGTGCACGTAGCTCAGCAAGCTGCACATCCCTGGCTTTGAGGAGTTCCTGAAGTTCCTCTTCTCTTCCTATGAGCTGCTCTATGATGTTCTTCTGTCGAAGGAGCATTGTTCGGGGGTCACCATTTGTCTCTGGAGGCAGTCCGTAATTTTGATCCCTGCCTTGCTCAGGGTAGGATGCCATTTCTTCTGTGGATGGATCAGGTGACGAAGCCCTTTCATCAGCCTCGTTCATGGGCTCATCCTCAACCAACTCGGGCTCCTAATAATAAATGAGTGAGACTATGTGTTTACGGGTCACCACAAAAGCATATATAATATACAAAATCCATTATTAAAAGATATTACCAGTTGATGTGGCTCTGTTTTCTGCAACCGTGTTGACCGAGAAACTCTGTCAACACTGCCCTTTAGTGGAAAGACTGTTGGGGTATGGTCCATATATGTCTTCGCACCATTCTTGGAGTGAAGACTTGGAGTGTAACGACTCGATGACCATCTGTAGGTACAAACTCAGTGTACCTGCAAGCAAAAGTACTATGACTATCTGCTGCAACATGAAGCAATACTCAAAAGAGGCAATACAAATGTCAACTGAAAAAGAAGTCACGGGAGTGCAAATATGGGGGCAATGCAATCACAAGACGACAAAAAAAGGTTATCTTAACAGGGGAATAATAAATCTGACTTCATACAACGGCTCCTGGATGCCATGTAGGATGGCAGTCTTGGTCTGGTAGTGCTATACCTGTTCACTGACTTATCGTTTGCTTGAATATGAGGACCACAGAGGGAAGGGAACGGACAGCTGTGATCCTCATACTCAAGGAAATGGGAAATTGTCCCCCTGTCAACGTTACACCAGTCACCTTCACCACTTTAATATGCTCATTGATATTCCTGGAGAAGCGAGGGAGCACTTATAGGGCAATAAGTGCGATGAATCCCGCCCATTCCCCTCAATAAATGAAATTACAATATCGTTTCCCTACCATGTGCTGTCCTAAGGGCCAGTCTGTGCACACATTTTGTCTTGACGTACAGTTCACAGACGACAAAGAAAACAAAGTGCATGCACCGCTCTTGATTGGCGTTCACCACAAGCAAAGTGCCATGAGTTTTACTATATCGCGAATGCCTCACGTTAACCGATACGAAAAACACACAAGCCAATCATGGTATTTCTTTCATCGGGGTAACATCACCTAGCTGCACGGGCTTCCATTCGACAACGTCGTTTATCGTATCGTTTTCGGTCTCGTCTACCGATGTACCCAAACCCCAGAAAGCCGAGTGTTGCCAGTCTAGTATATCATGTACCATGCTGCACTGGTGAAACAGAGCAAAATCGAAGCAAGGTGGAATCACGGAGTGCTACTTACTTGCCGTTGTTTCCTTTCCGGCCGATACGCCGTATCCATTCCTTTCTCCACGCTTTGTTCACGGGAAACTTGTAAAATCCGAGACCTTTGTGCTTGGTACTGTTTTTATAACAGCCTGGAACACAACAGGTGAAGCCACCCATCTTTCTCAAACAAAGGCGAAAAGCAGAAGCCGAAAACCCCGCGGACTATGCGCGCACGAATGGAAGAATTCGGACTGATGACTACAGGTACCGGCATGCATTTCGGCGCGCCCCCCTTACGGTGACCCTTTGAAACTCGTGGTGGAATCGGCTTATTCCTTGCACTATTGACTTTAATAAATATATTTTCACTTGTACTTTTGTGTATGGCTATCCTTTGCATGTAAACAGCCTACTGCACACCTGTTGTACTTGAGAAAAAAATACGATTGAAGTCGGCACAGATTGAAAAATGATGAAAGAAGTCGGCCCAGATTGAAAAATGTGAGAGTGTAAGCGCGCACGCAGCCCTCTCCCGCCGATAACCACGTGGTCAACCCTCCGCACACGCGCCGCGCAGGGAAAAATACCCGCATAGCTCAGGGGCAGGGGGCCGTAGTTTAGCTATGCCGTAGTTTCTCACCGTATCTTTACTACTAGCCTGCACTTCATCCCTGTGAATTTGACCCAGGACGCACTATCACCCGCGATAATCGTGACGTTGCCCGCATGAGCGTGGCAGACTACGACAAGCTGGGGTTCCTCGTCCCTTGTCCCTCGCCACTTGTTAGCTTCGCAAGCTCGCATTGCCCCGCCCTCGCCAGCGCTATGCACCAGGCTCTCCAAATGTCCTTGTTGGAAAACGACGACGACGAAGCTACGATGTACCCACTGATCTCTATAGTATAGGCTGGATCGCGCATAGGGTGCTCCACAGCGTGGTCACCGGCCGCCATATTGGTGGGCCCATCGCATCCTGTCGTCTGCATTTAGTTCAAGCGGTGCTGCCCGTATTTTTTAAAATTTCTTTTAAATTAAAGGGCATGTCATGCCAGTTTGTTGCAGCTTTGAGTATACTTCACGCGGACAGAGAAAGGGGGATAATTGTTCACAGGTAAGCTCATTATTTTGAAGGAAAATCTGCTTAATCGTATCGCGTGCATCTGACAACTCGGACTTGATTGCACTTCGCTGGTGCCATTGCGTACTAAGAAAGTATGTGTGACTGCTCCTACAGATCTCAAGACCATGTATGTTCTATAAACAATGCGCTTGTGCTTGCAGGTTCCCCTCACAGTCACTCAGCTGTGCCGAAGAACCGGATGCAGAACCTACGCCAATATGCCAATTTGTTCCACTGTTTTTTTAATCTGTGAGGTACGGTGGAAGCGAATAAACTGCTGTGTCAACCTCGTATGTGCAGTTGCTCCTACAGCGTGTGTGATAAGTCATGCATGTGCATGCTCTTCGTGCACAGCGCTTCGAATTTCTGTAATGAAATACACTGACAGCTGAACAACTGCAAAGCACTCGTGACAACGTTATTTTAAGATGAGGAATGGGGAGTTTCATTGCCAAGGTCTATAGTCCACCTCATTGCTGGTGGCGATGTGGTGAATAAAATAACGAGCCCCTTCAGAATAAGGATCGAGGTCTTATTGTAGCACACACACACACACAGACACTCGTAGAACATAATACAATAATGGAAAAAGTCAAACGAGAACCGTACAATACCAGATCACATAATAACGAACGAGAACCGCGGAACACCACACGAAAACCGGACAACAAACGAAAACAAACAAAAAATATAAAAACGGAGGTACCGTACAATAACAGACAGTGTGAAACCTTTCTGAGTAAAAATAATTAACTTTATAGGTTGAGATTCACCAAATTCACCTTCATGCGTACGCGCCCTGTGCACGACAGTTACGACCCCCTATTCGGAATACATGCAGCGGAGAAGAAAAAGACGGCAATTACCATTAAAAACTACAGGAACACGGCTGAAGCACGTTTGGAATACATCAGCACACTGATTCCTAAGAAAGATGCGTGCTAATCAGCAATGAGGACCGTTTAAAGGGACTGTCGCATCCGGAACCGTGCTTACGAATCCAATACCAATGTGTTCGGTACACTACCATGAGCTATTTGCCAAATTTTCTCCTTCCAAAACTGCCGGGGTGATGAGGAATCGAATTTAAAAGATCCGGTTTCGTTTTGATCCTCGAAAGCGCCAGCGCCAACAACATCGCGTGACGCAAGGTCGAATCTGGCTAATCCGCTGTGAAGGACGCTGTCGTCTGCCGCCAAGTCTGGAGCTGCTTTGTTTTTTCCTGCACGTCGCCCGTATTCACATGTGACACTTCCTAATGACGCGGATACTCTTTGTGAATCGGGAGAATCTCTACGCTTGCATCCTTCGCGTGAGATGTCGTTTGGAAACCGACGCAGCGTTCCTGACTCCAGGAAAACTTCCTTCGAAAATATCGATGTTTGATTTCGCTCGCCTAGGGTACAGCTACAGCCAGACCCCAGACGAAGCGAAAGTTGGAAGCAGCTACATCACTAGCGGGTATTCAGATGAAGCAATGAGTGTTCATGCTGTCCGTGTATGCTCCTCGCATTTCATCGATAATGTGTACCTGGATGAGAACATCATGGAAGTGCAACTTGGATTGACACAAAAAAGGAACGAATTGAAACTTGACGCCGTTCCGACAGTGTTCCACGAACAAAGCGAGCCAGCAACATCGACAGTAAGTCACAATGTCTATGTAGTTTCCCGTTTCCCAATCGGATCTGTCACTCTTGCGCGTGAATAACTTAGCAGCAAAAGGCGAAATCGGTACAACGTAAGGTATCCCCTAACCTATGATTAATAACTAGATAAATAAAATACAATAAACAAGTTCAAGTGATGTCATTCATATGAACGTGATTGACTTTTCTCGTTGTCGGACGCGTTATCATGAAACTTTCCCTGTTACTGAACCTGTGACTTTTGTTGAATGTGGTAGTCATGATTGGTTTTCATGTGTATTACAGCTGCAGGCAACTCGACAGGGTCAAGCGCAAGTGGTGCGTATATTACTTAAGTACATATAATGTGTTTACAATTTTTGGACACAGAACAATTCGCAAACTATGAACTCCGATCACTAAAAGGAAGAACTGAAGCTGTTTGTGTGCTGGTGTTAGAAACAGGCGCTATATACAAGCAGTACCTCTGTCCGTAACATAAGCGCCATAAACCACTTCCCAGTTTCCTTTTATCTCGCTGTTTGTGAACTGTTTGTGTGCTGTAGGGCGGCGGTTTTTGCGGTTGTCGTAGCCACCTTGAGGTGCACTTTTGACGTTCTGTGTTATAGAAGGACCAGGTGCTGCTGATCCAAGTCCCATCCATCCATGAAACGGCATCAAACAATGTACGTGTGTGCACGGCAATTTTGCTGAGAGACCTGGTTTTTACACTAATGCCTTTACGACGCCTCTGACAAATTAGGATCTTCCAGAACAGTGCTTTCTGCATCCAAGTTGAAGAAGTAAAGAGAATGACTTCATGGCTTCCACTAACATCTCACAGCTACATGCCAAGACAAAATAACTTGAAAGAAGGAAAAAAAAAAAAAAAGGTCCTTTTCAGGTCCACCCAAATCTTTGTGCAGAGGCTGACAACAACGTTATTGTGAGATGATGAATGATGCTGATGCAGCGTTGAGGTTAAGCCCGTGTTTCCTTTTGTGCAATGGTATACATCACTGCTGGTTAAATGTAAAACGATGCACCTACCTCCAGACATTAAAGGGGCTACCAGAGATGTATTGTCAATTCTACGGAAAAGCAGCATGTTCTACGAGGCACTGTCACATAAGCATTGCCCAAATTTGCTGTCCTGTCAGCTTTGATAGGATATGCCGTAGATAGCATAAGAGGTCTCTTGCTGTGAAAGGTAGGTGCATTATTCGAGTAGTGGGGTCTGAGGCATGAGGGTCATTTCAGGATGTATAACCCTTCCAAAATTTTATACTTGGTTGTGCCCAGAGATCGATACAGATCACCCCCCAACACCCCGAGTTTTTTTCCTGTGTACCACTGTTATAATGAAACCGTCCAGAAATGTAAGGAACACAGAATTCTAGATTTTCATTGCAATTGAAGTACTTACGATACTGTTTTTTTGTGTGTGTTTTTTTTTTTGTGAGTCCCCGCTTCAGATCCCAAGGGGCATTGCCAGTGTGGTGCACGCTGATAACTGTCTGTGCATAGCAAATAATAAATATCTGTGCATTGTGGACTTGTGCAATGACTCTTGAATGGACAACACTCAGTCAACACAAAGATTTATTCAGATTTGCGTAACTTATTGCCTGTGATTATAATTATTATAATACATAGACAAGAGGTAATGCTCTGCCAAGAATCTCTGAAGTTAGTCTTGAAAGTTGTTTTCAAAACAGTGGGGCTAAAAAAAATTGAATCAATGGCAGGTATCCAAATTTGTTTTGCTGTATCAAGGCAGAACAATCTTCCGTGGGAATGACAAATTGTGGACATTCCCAGAGAGATGTATCACTTTCCATGATAATGATGTGTAACTGTACCATTATAGAGTTATGAAACGTTACCTGAAATTATTTGACGTGTTATATCCCTCACATGCTATAATACTGCCAACGATAAGAAGCATTACACTACACTACAGCATTACCATTAGAAGTATAACTGTCACTTATGGCCACGTAGTTCATTGCTCCTGCCTATTTATTTGCACTTCTCTGGATTATTGTGGTGATGATGATGATGATGATGATGATTCAGATTTTTATGGCGCACGGATAACTAGGTCATAGTGCGCAAAAAGCTAGATTATTGTGGTAACACAAATTATGTTTCACACTTCTCAATTGGAAACTACGCAAGTCTATTATGGTGTAGGTGTGAACAGGAAACGAGGCACACTAAAGATGATAGTCCTGATACGTCCGGGATGGAAAAACGTTGGTGACTCATGCGGACGGCACACCCAGGTATCTGTCGTCTGTTTCTCGGTCCAAGGAATCTCCAAACTCAGCTTGTAAACACACAATAAGGAGTGAACCTGACGTAGCTGTAAAAAGAGAGGACACTTTCCTAAACACGTAGCACAGTAATTTCCTGACAATCATTCTAATTCTAACCCGGCCTTTGAGTTGCACAGTTGGTTAGAGCCTTCGTAACTTTCATGGGGCATTCGTCGTGTGTGCAAACAACGACGACAACTACGAAAATAAGGATTGCTCAACGTGCCTATCTATCGTGGGTACAGTAGGCGAAGACTGTGATCGTCGCTGCAATACTGCGGTTCTACCAGAAGTTCTGGCCGAAGACAGAGAGCTGGGAACAAAGTGTGATGCGTGCTTACACTGTACTTCGCCGTCATTGCACAACTCTGCCACTTCACCAGCACTGCAGCATATAGGTTCTCATCCGGTTCCTGGGGAGCACAGACGCCGCACAAACACTTGGATTGTTTCCTGCGTCGTAGTGAATGTCGAGCACTCCGATCGTGAACGTACCTAAAGCAGTGGTCCTGAGGCTCGTTCTGTTGCGCTAACGCAGCTGCGGCACGTACATCACCAGTGACTTGCAGAAGAAGCGGATCCGTCGAATATGTGCCGTCATTAAACATGCAAATTCATCACGGGATCTATTACTAAAGGCATTTGAACAGCACGATTCGCCACTTCCGCATTCCGAGTCCGCCATCTCCGTATGTGCCTTCGCCTCCGTCTTCCTGACCTTGCTCATGCAAGCTGCAAGCCGCGGGGACTCCTCTGGCTCGCCGCGTTCTTATTGGTCATATTCCATGTGACGTTGCTAAAGATTCTCAGCAGGGAGTTCCGCTTGACGACCGCATCCGTCGTCTGCTGTAGCGCCGCTTACACACGAATTATGCAAAAAGTATTCCGTCGATCGGCATGGGACTTTCGGAGTCATGGTCAGTGAAGGACGGGGAATCTCATTTCACTGTGGTTTCGGAATCGATCTGTGGTCGATGCGACTGTCCCTTTAAAGCGCAATAAATACTCCAAATCAAATCGCTTCCCATTGTTTCCTATGGGAGAAGCCGGCGCCAGTGGGCCCTCTAACATGGCGGCCGGTTGCCGCACCTTTCTCCCACGAGCCCCTCTCCTATGCGCGATCCAGCCTTTATACATAGAGATCAGTGGACGTACCCATGGTACGTGAGATAGAAGCTACCATCAATTCTAGACCACTGCATCTCTGATGCTCCTCGAGACCTCACAGCCCTTTGCCCATCCCACTTCCTTGTAGGGAAGCGGTTCATCGTCTTGCACGAAATCCATCCGGACATTGGGGGTATAAGGCAGACCCGGTCGTCACTTCTGGAAAGAAGACAGAGGCGCAGCGAGATACTCGAGCTTGTGGCTAACGGGTAAGCAACGAGAGACAGACAACCGTTGATCGTGACAGCCAAAGCAGACTGATCAGCGGCTTGCGCCACACCGTTTATTCTCCGCGCGCCAGACTGTGTTGGTGTTGACGATGGCTCCTCTACAAGCCCCCCCCCCCCCCCCCCGTAGTGAAGTGCCGGCGGCAGAGAGTGATGCACAGCGCGGGTAGGGGCCCAGGAGACGAATTTCAGGGGGGCCCGGGAGGCGTATTTCGAAACCCTGACCGATACAGAAGAGCGGCGGCGGCGGCGGTGGAAAACCTTGAAAACCCGATGCGTCGCGGTGGCGCAGGACGCTGCTGATGTAATGGCGGCTGTAGGCGGTGTTACGTTTCGTGGTGTTGGGTTGGGACAGATGGGTTGAGCGAAAAGAAGCAGATAGATTTGGCTTGCTGGTTGACGTGCCTTGAGGTTACGCGTTCAGTAACGCGCAAGTTCTTCCAACATTTATGCTCCCTGTGCTTGAAAGCGTGAGTCCGCAGGGAGCCGGTGTTTTCAGTGTATGAGAGCGATGTTGTGATGATGTGATGTCTATTTGGGTGGTCGTTGACACGGCATGGAAGTTGAAAATGTTCGAATGTGAAAGTGGGACACAAACTGAAAATGGGTCCTTGCGGCGTGTAGAGAAGTTTGAAGTGAATCTGCAAAAGCAAAGGCGCCGTAGTGAAGTCTGTGCGTAGTGCGTGCACAAAGACTGTGTGTGTGGTTCCGACTAGAGTCACTAATAGTGACTAGAGTTCTGACGTTTTCAGGTTATATTCCTTTTGTCTTTTTTTCTCTCGCAGAGAAAGTTGCATGTAGTGGTCTTGAGCGTCAAACCCAAATAATGTGCACCCAGTTTAGTCCATGACTGAAACGTGATTGAATTCAGGACGATACTTGGTTTAACACGAACTCTTCAGGCTCTGGGGTGGAATCGGGTATAACACGTAATCAGGCTGTATTTATGGTGCATTTCAGTGCACTTCACATATATTTCTGACCAATATTTATAAGCTTTTATGACCATAGTGTTGATACAGCTTACTTTTGTGGTTACATGTTGGCAAAAAGTCGATTACACTTTTCGTAAAAGCAAGGGATAGTGGAGTTTGTGGGGGGGGGGATATGTTTATTATATTAAAAAGTAGTAGGGAAAGGTTAGCCTCTGCTATGGCGGCTTCCTATTCACAGGAAAGAAAAAAAAAGGGAAAGACAAATCAAAGAAAGACAAGTGGTGTAAGGTTTTTAACAAAAGCTCTGTCTTTTCAATGCAGTCAACTTTTGATCATGCGTGATGACAATGAAAACATCATAACCACCAGGTCTATCAACACAACCCCTTTGTTTACATTGATATAATGTATGTTTGTATGTATGCAGGTGTTGAAAGGTGGGTGTAGAAGAACACTTTCCTCTTGATCTCAGGGCTTTGGGGGAACGCCCCCCCCTTTTCATACATAAAGATTAATGCGCCAGGATAAGGATAATGCGCCAGGGCACCTGATATTCTTTCATAAGGCATATTTTTACAGAATTTACATGCATTTTGATTACTACAGGTAGCGTCTATTAGATTAGAAGGATCTGTTATGTGTCATCAATATGTTTACTAATAGAATCACTACCCCTCTGATACCAAACATGTCTAAATATGGCCTCACATCATGTGAGTCCTACCAGAAGTCTGCTTACCACAATTTACAATATTGCAGATTAGATTTCAAAAACTGCAGCTGCTACATGGAATAAACTGCCAAAGTGTAAACGCCGCATTTAATTGATACTCCTTTTGTTGTCCACGTCCCATTTCGTTTGGACTTCTTTCGTGAAGGTTCCCAGTCTGAATAATTCATAAACAGTTGGTGCTATTGGAGAGCTTTCTTATCGCCAAAGATGAGTTGTGCAGTGAGTGGCTTATTTGCATATGCTTACTAATTAAATAAATATCAACTTTTGAATTTTACTTTGGACACTTTTGGGTAAGTACCTGGGCCTGCTTGCACTAGACTTCTGCTAGGGTCCTAACCTTGAGGAATTCCCTTTGGCACAGCCTTGCTAGTACTTGTGTCACATGCTATTGACATAAACTTTCCTATAAGCGAAATGCACTGCCAGAGCAGTGTCAAAGGAAATGTCTCAAGGTTAGCATCCTAGCATCGTGCAAGTGGGCCAGTACGTTCAGCAAAATATATTCTGAGAACGAACTGCATTGACACTCAGTGACTCTTTCGAGTTATTAGTTGGATTCTGTTTACATATTTCTTATGTGAAGCATTGTACAAATGTGCTCTTTGGCTGCTGTCAGTTGTGTGTCAGGGTCACATGGAAGATACACTGCGCTTTTCATTAGTCTTCTCTACCGAACTGGTGCACAGCACTCGTGTCGTCTCATGATGCAAACGTGCTGTCTCACCTGCGGAATGACATCATAGCCATTGCTGTTTACAAGTCAGGTAGAGAAGGATTCCGAAGCATGCCTTTAGGCTGTTCTTTAAGCAGTGTTCACAGAGACCAACAGACCAACTTCGAGGCGGTGCCATCTGCGTATACACAAGTACCAACTAGGCAGCTCCGCAGATAAACAATCTCACATCATCTTATTTGCCCAAGAGAACAACATTCTCTTAAGAAATGCCAACTGGGATGTTTCTGCGGCTTTGACCTTTTAAGGACTATTATTTTTCAGCTACACCTGCAATCTAATAATAGTAGTACGGCACTATGACACAAATAAAATTGCATCACCATTGGAAGTGAGGGCATAAGTCATGTGACAATGCTCCTCTCGCCGACTTGCCAATGCACAAACAATTTCTGAAGGTTTCGTTCGGTGACAGATTCCCTCCAATTTGAGTCGGTCATGAATGTGCAGTTGGTGCAGAAATTCGGCCTGTGTGAATGCTCTTATCCTTTGTCACTCCTGTTTGTGTGACAGACAAATGAACATGCGATAGATACGTCAAGTGAGCTGAGTAAGAGAGCTTTGGACACTGCTCTGTACAAAAAATGTGTAAACTGTAACCAACTGATAACTTGAAAAAATCACCAACTGCCAACATAGTTTTTTTTAAATATTTTTCACTGAAGGTTTCGATACGCAAAACAGACATTCCAAAAGTGCCACTAGTAAAATTTAAATGTTAGAATTTTCATTCAATTAGCGAACATATACAAATGAGCCATTGCCTGCACAGTCCATGGCACTGCACTCTCAAATTTACGGAGGTCTAATCTGCACTAGTGCAACCCAGCTTAAGACATACAGAATTAATTTGCCAGTTTCGATTGAAATACATGTGTCAAGTGTGAACAACACACACTTGTTTCCTGACTGTAGGTCCTCTATGCCCACTCAGAAGAAGAGCTCGATGCAGCGACAGCCAGCCCTCAAAGTCAGTCTCACCCATGCAAGTGTCAAAGCGATGCTGCTCGATTACAATCTCTCTCTTTATTACAAATATCCAATCATTACATTATTCTTTATTTGCACAATATCATTTTCCTTCAATACAAGTCAGGCCACATCTGTCATTCGATTGACTCGCCTGCAAGTTTGTTGCGGTTGTTGCAAAATATAACAAAATTTACACAAATTTCCTAGAGATTAATAACTATTGCGACCAGTCTACTACTGTGTGCTGACATTTGTAGTACTTATTATCTGTATGAAGATATAATAAGTACAACATGGTCTTCACTTTTGCATTGAAATACAGATAGCCTGTTTGTGTTCCTGCCTTCAGTGTATGTCTCTGCCTTAGCGTTACACACCTCTACAGCAACACATAGCATGACACATCGTATTGACAGTTCAGTACAGTGGATCAATTCTACGCACCCTGTTTAACAACAGCATATGAATTATCAGTGGAGGCTCCTAAATGACAACTGTTTTGACGCAAGAGACTGTTTTGATGTGCTTCGAATGTGGGTCGAGGCACATACTACATCAGACAGGGAAAGAATGAAATTGACATTAACAGTGCGACTGGACATACTGTTCCTTGTGTGACAGTTTCCGAACGTTCAAATTAACAGTTGTTGCCCTCTTGCTGTATATGGCGTAACAGATTCTCCTACTATCTGTCTGGTTTCAACTATAACTTAGTAACGTTCCGTCTCATCTATATACAGTCCAAGGGGTAGTCAAATTTGACCCACACTTGCTTGTAATCCAAACACGTAGTAAAGAACTTCAAAATTACGTGCGTGTTCCAACCTAACCTTGTTCTCCAGCGCATTTCACCACCCTCCACCTTGCCCCGTGGGCGATGCGTACAATTTACAAATAGTCGGCGTCGGCGTCGGCGTCCGTACAGCAAACGCATCGGGTTTTCGGGGGTTTTCTGCCGCCGCCGCCGCTCTTCTGTATCGGTCAGGGTTTCAAAATACGCACCCGGGAGAATGGAACCGCCAGGGGTCGGAGAGGGCGGCAGACCAGGTGAAGCGTCGCACACAGCCAGTTGGGCAGGTCGGGCTAGCGAATGCTCCTGGGAGGTAGAAACGGGCCATGCGGTGTCGAAGAAGGCCGGTTTTAAACGCTCCATCGAGACGGTGTCGGTACGACCGTTGATGTCGAGGGTGAAGTGCCGGTCTGCTCGTTGGAGAACTCGGAATGGGCCGGTGTAGGGGGGCTGGAGTGGTTTTCGCACGGCGTCACAGCGGATGAAGACGTGCGTACAGGTCGTCAGATCAGGGTGTTGATAGCTGCTGGCGGAGCGTGGTGGGCGGGATGGGTATGGCCTTAACGAACCTATGACGTGGCGAAGCCGAGTGACATAGTCCGAGGCGCTACTCGGAGGGTCGACAGGAGGTGGGCAGAGTAGCTCTCCAGGAAGGCGCAGCGTTGTGCCATAGACGAGCTCGGCCACGGAACATCCGAGATCGGGCTTGACGGCGGCGCGTAAGCTAGGAGGGCAAGCGGGGGAACCTCTGGCCGTGTGATGTGGGGGGAGGCGCGGAGCGCAACTTTGAGTTTTCGGTGTAGACGTTCGACCAGGCCGTTCGACGCAGGATGGTATGCCGAGGTCCGGATTCGTTTGGTGCCGAGAGAGTTGGTGAGCGCGGCAAATAAGGCTGACTCGAACTGGCGACCGCGGTCGGTTGTGACGACGGACGGCGTTCCAAAACGAGAGATCCACGTAGTGACGAGGGCTGCAGCTACTGTGGAGGCGATCGCGTCAGGAACGGGAACGGCTTCGGGCCAGCGGGTAAACCGATCAATCATGGTGAGTATGTGAGTGGAGCCTTGACTGGTGGGAAGAGGTCCAATTAGGTCGATGTGGATGTGGTCGAAACGCCCGTCGAGTGGCAGAATGGTTGAAGGTGGCAAGCAGGTGTGGCGCTGAACCTTGCCGCGCTGGCACTGCATACATGCTCGTGCCCAGAGGCGGATGTCAAAGTTTATGCCAGGCCAGACATATCGTGTACCAATGAGCCGTTGGATCGCGCGGATGCCAGGGTGACATAGGCCATGGTAGTGACTGAAGATAGCACGGCGCAGCACGGAAGAGACAAAACGTCTGGGTGGAGAGTGCGATGTGTCGCAGGTGACTGGGGTTGAAGCGCCAGGGAGTGCAACATCTTCAGCCGGAGGCTGGTCGAGGCGGGACTTGCACGGAGGCGGGCGAGTTCGTCGTCAGCACCCTGTGCTGTCGCAAGGACGTCGAGAGAGAGGACAATTTGGCAGTGCGGCTCCGGCGGCGCGGTGACAGCAGAGACGCGGCTGAGTGCGTCGGCCGCAGGGTTATTTACACCACTGACATGCTGGATATCCGTAGAAAATTCCGAGATGAAGGAGAGCTGTCGGATTTCTCGTGGTGTTTATGCAGTGCCGGACGACGAGATGGCGTACGTGAGAGGCTTGTGGTCTGTATAGATGATAAATGGGCGGCTCTCCAGAAAATGCCGAAAGTGCTTCACCGTGAGGAAGATGGCGAGGAGCTCTCGCCAAAGGTGCTATAGCGTGTTTCAGCCGGCTTGATCGAGCTTGCGCGAGAAGAAAGCGACAGGGTGCCAAACCGAGGGGACAAGCTGCTGCAGGACAGCACCGACCGCGACATTCGAGGCATCCACCATGATGCTTGTACACTCTTAGCCCGGTTACTTCTAGTAAAGGTAAAAAAAAAATGCAATATTGCTACCTGTACACTAGATGGGTACAGCGTTACCTCTGCCGAGGTTACCTCTCTAAACGTAACCAGATGCATCGTGTATTTAGAAGTAACATCGTTCCCGGGGCTCCGGGGCTGCACCCGCCCGTTCCTCGCGTCCGTGCATGCATGCAGCAAATTGCATGCAGGCACACACGAAACACGACACGGGTGACATACCAAAATACAATGACCATGGGCTTTCTTGGGCACGTATTTTATTGTGAATATCAGGAAAACACAACCCAGCATTGGCAACGTAAGATAACGAAGATATCGTTTCTCAATGTGGTGGCATATGTGAGACTATGTATAATGAACACAGCTGCAAAGGGGCTTTGATGTGTTCACTGAATCGCGTGAAATATTGTGTTGTAAAATTGCAGGGGCGGCATGCATGCATACGGACCTTGTCCTCATTCTTGCTTGTTGCTGTGGGGACGGTGCCGCTTTCCCCACCATAAATATCTAAAATGGAATGGGCACTCCTTATTTATCATTCTCACGTTGTTTGGGTACATCATTAATAGCAAAAGCACACCTTAATTACACTTGTGCAGGCACGAGTAATGAATGCAAAAAATGTAGATACCTGATATGTTGGAAGACTCGGTGTTCGGTATCGTAGCGTCGTTTGCCGAAAACCGGGGATTTTCCAATTCACGAGCTTCCATATTTGTACATGTAGCGGCAGTGATGAAACCAGCCACAGTATGGAGTTCACATTGAACATCCTCAAGGCAAGGTATAATGCAGCATAATTGTGAGGCCAGCGATACATGCACATAAAAAGAAGAGAGTACTGAAATGTTAACTTCCAACAAACACAGATGGCAAAATATTTTGTAGATGGCAGATCGTTATGTAAGAAAATAAATACAATGCAAAAACGTTACAGCTATGTCCTGTTTCCTCCTGTGGCTGGAAGTTCACGTCCTGAACAAGGTTCTTCACCACCTGAGGGAAATCAGTCGACATTAGTTTGCAGGCCCTTGACATATTAATTACCATCAGCCCACCCGCTCCTCCACTGCCTGACTGATCGGGATGGCGATTTAGGTTGCCTCGTAGATAAATTCATCTGAATGCAATTCAGTACCAGATGTGATCGATTTCTTATTTTTTAACAGTTTACTGACTAGTCGGTGTTATTGACTGATTGATTGTCTTGGCTTTTCTTCATTGGTATAATTCGCGAGATGCTATCTGGTGGTCAGTTGTACTAACAAACCACTGATAACAACCAATCAAGGCATCAATGTGGGCAACCATTCCGGTCAATTAACCACATAAACCAATCACAGTGGCTCAAGTCACACCGTGCAATCAGTCGACCCATTCACCACGAAGTCAGTGGAAGGCAATCAGACAGAAAATGACTGAGTCAATTCATCAGCCAGCCAGTAAGACGACGAAATAACCTGTCATTGACAACACGACCCTGAACAAGTAAAAATCAAGCC
Source organism: Ornithodoros turicata (assembly GCF_037126465.1). Taxonomy (NCBI): domain Eukaryota; kingdom Metazoa; phylum Arthropoda; class Arachnida; order Ixodida; family Argasidae; genus Ornithodoros; species Ornithodoros turicata. Next base: position 135,134,897 of record NC_088201.1, read on the forward strand.
CCCCGTATCAAGAAGTAAAGAAAATAGTAAGCGCCCACACACACACACACCTGTCAGAAAAAGTGCGCTATAAAAATACACTAAAGGCTCTAGAAATAACGAATAAATGTTTTTACTTCCCTAATCATATTACCAGCTTTATTATATTGTTATTTCAGTGATGTAAACTTCGCGAATCAGAACACCAGCTTTATTACATTGTGATTTCAGTAATATAAACTTCGCTAATCATAACATCAGCTGTATTATATTCGGGATTTCAGTTATGTATCCAAGTATCGACGATACAGTACCGAGTATCTGTATCGAAAATCAATTTCGGTCCTGTATCTTGTATCGGTGTCGGAAATACAACTTTTGAGGGTATCGAGTATAGGCATCGAAGATACTTTTTTGAAGTATCTTGCCCAGCCCTGCGTATTAGGGGGAGGTACTTTCTATCTGTCCGCAAGAACAATGGACAAACATGTAAACGTCAGTGGTTGTAAATGCCGTGAATTACCTAATACATAATTTCTGGTAATTCACGGCTTTGCGTCGGGAGAAAACTGTGATCATGATTGACGCCACAGTGGTCGGTCTGTGGGTGAATTTTTCAATCTCCACACACCGGAGACTGCATATTTAAACATCCCTTGCAGACGCCGGCCGCTCTGAGGCCTCGTTCTGTGCAACCCTTTGCTGACGCTTTCATCTTCGCACGAACAGGAGATAATTTAAATAGTCAGATCATAACTAGGGCTCGGCATCTAAAACGTTTTTCTGATTTTCGTTTAAAACGTTTCCGTTTAAGCGTTTCATACGCCGTTTAAATTAACGTATAGTCCGGAAAACCTTTCCTTGTGAAGCGTTTAAACGTTTTGTGTAATGCGAAACGTTTAAACGCTTTGTTAATACGAAACGTCGAAACGTGTCGTTAATGTGAAACGTTAAACTGGAGCGTTTAAGCGTTCTGTTAAACTGAAGCGTTTGAACGTAACCTTCAAGGTGAAGCGTTTAAACGCGTTGTTAATACGAAACGCAACGCCTTTCGAAACGGATAGCTATTTAAGCAACTTCTTACCTTTATTAATGGGAAACATGAACGCGCCAGGCGTTACGGGGACAGAGACAGAAGTTGTCCTCGTTATGCCTGCCGCGTCCTTGGTCCCCATCAGTAATTACCAACTACGCCACTTTCTCACTGTCTTATAAGTAGCTTATTACTCCAGTTCATATTTGGCTTTTAAGCAACCCTATTTGTGTTCATTTTCGTCGTGCATTTCATTATGAACCGACGTATTTCACGACAGTTCAAAACATATCCAGCTTGTAATGGCGGTGATGACGATTGAATCTTTTGGGTAGATTATACTAAACATTCTGTATTTACTTTCTTCTTTATCGAGTAGTATTTTGGTGAAAAGACCAAAGCGGAAAATGTGACCTTGAGCGACCACTTTAGCCTGAAGCATGTAGCCTGCTCTTTCCTACTGGTTCCCACTCACTCTAAAACCACAACACATGCCAGTTACGCAAAAGAAATCACTGTCCCGAATGGTATCATTCTTGCACCAGAGTGGGAAAAAAGAGATGAGCACGACCTTCGTGGCGTCATGCACTGACGCGAATTCCCACAAACAGCCGTACACCTCCCGTTATGGGAGGATGGGGAGGAATTGGGATGGTGAAAAGGATAACACCCAGAATTGTAATTCTGCCGTACAATGTCGATGAGATAAAGCTCCGTTTTTGGAGTATCAGCCAGGGCTGGGCAGTAATACTGATAATTTGTATTATAATACAAATACATAATACGTGACGGCAATGGGTATTATAATACAAATACACAATATTCTTGCACCAAGGTATTATAATACATGATAATAATACATCTATGTATTACTTGAGTAATACTAGTAATACAATTTACTGGATTGATTGTGAGCCCGTTTTCGTAGTACAGGGTTCTCCTTCATGCTTTCTTCATACTCAAGGTGTGTAGATGGATTGAACCTCTGAAATGTAAAAAAAAGAAAAGAAAGAAAAACGGATGTCGTGCAAGAACGTTCTACGGATCCCGTTCACATGCGTGGTCCGTTTAAGTTGCAGAAGAATGACGCGTCATCATTATTAGGGTGATGTTGGTTATGTCCTCACTTTTTCACACAACATAAATAAAAACAATAGAGATTCACTTTGAGATACCTTCAAATTCGAGGTTGACTGCTTCGATGCGCTGAAAACTTTCGAACAGAATACACATTTTGCCTTCAGTGTGGCACAGTCTTCATGTGGCTCGGCCTGAACCACAAAAAACGGCCGTCCAAAATTGTGCAGTTCTAATCGGGCACGCTGTTAATGGGTCACGGCTGCAAGCACCCTTCTACGAAGACATTGCACGTGTGGTGACTAAACATGAGGGGGTGCAGTCGCTGACCCGAAGAAACGCCTGGAAACGAGTGTGCTCAACTCTGAACTCATTGATCCAGTCCCATGTAATCTTAGATAGGGGTCTTATTGTGTTATTGTCCGCGTGACCGCATACCAGGCGCTTTTGTTTGTCACCAATGGGAGATGGGCTTCTTGGAAGGAAGATTACAGATCATCCGCACATGTGGCGCTCTTGTTAGGACCAAAAGCTCCACAAAAAGTATTACGACTTCACAAGTAATATAATACACGTAATACCCCAATTTCATGTATTATAATACAGATACAAATTCATTTTTAGAATCAGCATTATAATACATAATACAGATACTCAAAGTATTACAGTAATAGTATTATAATACAAAGTATTACTATTACTGCCCAGCCCTGGTATCAGCGATCCCAATGCCACGAGTGCACGCGAAGCGGAGTTCGGTGTACGCTGCGAACGGGGGTCGGGCAACGGTCTATAAACCACCAAGAAACGAAATAAAATGTGCCCTTCGTTGTGACTGATCTTTAATAAACATAAGACGATCACAAATGAGTGGGACAAAGCAACATGCCACTTTAACGATACCCTGCACTGTCTTTCAAGGAAAGTAAGCTGTAGTCTTTAGAGGAGGAAAGGAAAAAAAACGAAAATTTGCAGTTCACTTCTTTATAATAATAAAAGTTTTCTAGGAAAACGTTTATATACCTATACGTGCCGCTGTATGTTTATGCAAACGAAAAAGTTTAAACGTACTGAAGAGTGCGAGGTACCGGGCTGGTTGTTCTGGGAGTTCGACCGCTTAGTTCTGTCAGAGGTTGAAAAGGAAGGACTGGGAGTAAAGAAAATATTTAGGTACGTCGATGATTTTTTGATAGGGATAATGTGAATGGCGCCCTTTTGTTAGAATTGTTTAATAAGCTGGGGAAGGGTTTGATGTTCACTTTGGAGGAGTTGGTGGAAGGTGTCATTCAGTTTTTAGATATTGAGATTGAGTGTCATGAGAGGGGCATCTGCTGAGAATACAAACAAAGGTGCTGGAAACCGCTAATGCCTTTTGAATCCTCCATTTCAAAATGTGTAAAAAATGCGGTCGCACAAAATGTTCTTGGGGCTGCATTAAAGAAGTCGTGTGTGCATTAGGTGTTAAAGGTCAGATATGCCGATTTTGAAGTGCCGCAGAACTGAGCGATACTCGCGCTGTGTGTTCATTACCGAACACTAAATATGTGTGCGAAATATCTTGCTCCAACTGTTCGTAGTTTTTTAGAAAACAGTTTTTTTAGTTCCCACGCCCGGCCGTCAGACCGTCGGCAAACCCTGCGCACGGGCGCACCGACGTCACTGCTCTCGGTTTATCTGTCTTTGGCTTGGCATGGACTCTTGGCTTGGCTGCTTGGCTTCTTTCGTTTCCTCCTCTGTGCATCGTACATAAGCGAACAGCTGTTGTGTTGTTGCTAAGCCGGAAACAAAGCATGTGAATGTTTGTTTTTGGCACAGCGTCGTTTGGAAAGTGCACTTCCTTGTTCTGACCTTGCCTTTTATGGGCTGGAGCGATATGATTCGTAAATATGCCACGGCGAAGTTGTCGAAGATGCGAGAGTGCTACGCTGTTAGAACAATTCATCGGTGCATTCAAGTGTTACCTATTATAAGCTGCCGAAAGACCAAGCAGTGCGAAGCTCTTGGCTGACAGTGGTGCCTGCTAATTTCCACTGCAAGGATTTCGTCCACGAATGTTATCATAGGTTACGCGCGACTCCAGAGGCAATTTGGAATCTCGGCACGAAATCGTCTGATGAAAATCTGAGGTGCCCGACGCATAACATTTTGAACGTGCCACGGAGGATCAAGGCAAAAAACGAGAGCAAAAAATGGTAAGTCGAGGTTCAGATATAAAAAATAGCAAGCTTAATGAATCGATTGTGCAGCTGTCCTACTGCGCTTACTCTGTTATAACCACGATTAACAACACAATAGTACTATTGATAATCTAACTTCTGAATTATCACAGGTGCACGCTGAAGGCGGAAATGAAGCATGATCTGGCTTGAATCTGGTCATGAAGAAATTGCTGACACGTTAGTTGCAGTCCACCTCCACCAACAGGTATGACAATGTGATGTTATAATTTGAGTATTCATCTATGTTCAACTTTTCATGTGCACTCGCATGCAGACATTTTGACACCACTTTTAAATCTGCCCTCAAAGTTACAACCTGTGCTTCCAGGGTGGAAAACAAAGATCGCCATTCCGATTAGCTGCTATCTCCCAGTTCAAGCACTTTTGTGTCTGGACACTGGTTCCTGTGGATGGGGTGTTACAAGCTTTACTGTCTGATATAGAAGGTACGTTACATTAGTTCAGTTAGTTTGTCTTTTGCACATTTTTGTTGCTGTTAGCTGGATTACTGTTGGACATACAATCCTTTGACACACAGAAGCTGATGTCGCCTCTGATAACATTTCAGAATTTTCAGTGTCATCAACGTCCATTGAGGAAGGTGCCTTTACTATCTGTGAATCTTCAACTGAAGAATAGCCCAGAATTCATGTTAACATTCTCTACTCTTATTAATTCACTGTCTGTTTTCTGAGAGCTAAGAAAAATGGAAACTATTTATTTGTCACAACTTCACACTGGATACTGGTCTGGTACTGGCTTGACATGTAAGCTAAACTACCTGGATTCTACAATAATTGTGTTCAACTTGGTGCATTACCGTGGGCAATGCCACATTCACTACATTTTTAGTGGGTCCGGTGCGCAAATACTGTGTGCATACTGCATACATACATACTGTTCGATAGGCAAAAATACCTGAGCAGTGCTGTGTAGTCTTTTTACCCAAAGTCCATACTCTTACTGCAAAGTCACAGTACGTAGAACAGCAATATGTATCAAGTATGCTGCGTATGCAATGCAGGTATGCTGCGATAGAGATTCACAACTGAAAGAAGACCGTTGAGAGCATCTAAATTTTAATGAGACGAGACTTTCGTGCACAAGGCTGCTCTTGTTAATGTCTAACATGAAGTTACAAAATCCCAGAATATATAAAACATGTTGTAATGTAGAGAGCGAGGGGTGGTACAGACATAAAGATAATTATATAATCATATATAATAAAATAAAAAGGGGGTACAACTGCCCACTCAACTCAACTCGACAACTCAATAACTCTACTTATTCTCTACCTTACAACATGTCATATATTCTGGAATTTTGTAACTTGATGTTAGACATCAAGAAGTACAGCCTTCTGTGCAAAAATATTCTTTCTGTTGTGCACAATCATTATGCAGTAAATGCGACTATCCATTTCTTGTCATTAAATGCTTTTCCTTTCTTTCTTTCTTTTTTTCTGCAGTGATGAGCATCCATAAGGACACATGCCAGAAAGGGAGTCTCTTTGGGATGACAAACCCTCATCACCTCATGAGGATACAATGGTTGACGAATGGTTCTCAAGCACATCGAAACTTCCAACAAATAATTCATGAAAAAGCCAGTCAGTGCTAGCACCAAGAATTGAACGTGGACCGTCCTGCTACCAGTCAGAGATGTTCAGTGGCGTAACCACAAGGGGGCTAGGGGGGGCTCGAGCCCCCCCTACCTACCACGGACCGACCCACACAAATCGTGCAAATCCGAGAACATAATATATGGGGGGGACCAGTGTGACTATCGCGAAAGTTCTTGCAGTTCATGGCGTCTATCTAAGAAGCATTCTTGAATGGTTTTCAAAGTATGAGCTTTTCAAAATACTTCCAATCTCGTGACACCACTTCATTGGTCATGACAGCCTATACATGTAATCGTACTGTGAACGTCTAAATCAACTATTTTCGTTCCCTTTTTTAATCCTCAGTTTGAAGTGTGCACAAGTATGTGTGTGTTGTCGACACAGGATCAGCGGGGGGGGGGGGAGTTTTCGTATCGAGCCACCCTACCTTTGAGGTCGGGCTACGCCACTGGAGATGTTACATTTCAGGCGCTCATTGACTTTTGGTGAATTACTTGTTGACTTTGTCCCAAGGTGGAGCTCGCTACAGCTCATTTGCTATCTGTTAATGTTGTGGCATGTGTTGCGTTTTTCTCTTTGTGTGTTCCAGACTCAGAACGGTTAATTTGGATCAGGTCAGGTACGTTTCATTTAGACATGGCAAACATAAAGTGGTGTTTCGAAACACTTAGCAGTGGTCTTCATGCATTACTGCTACGGCCATTAAGCGTGAATAGAAACCTAGCCAGAGCAGCTGATACACAGAGAGAACACAGCCCGTGTGTGTTTGTCTTTTCCACCGCAGCCCTTGGGTTTCCTCCCTGATGGCTACACATGTCAGGGATAGGTTTCAGAACCGGTAGTTCCCGCCAAGTGTGAATTGCTTTTCAGGAGATCATCACGCTGGCAGATGAAACATATGGTTTAAATTATTTGCAGGACAGGAATTGCGCAGCTTCACACAAATACTACTACTATGACGTAAGAGTGGTTTAAAATCTATATTTTTTGTGTTCCTGACATTATCGCACAAGATGTAGTATCCACTATGATCCTTTATGTGGGGGTATGTACAGTGCAATCAAAAGATGCTATTTACAAATCGGTGTTTTCTACTGTGTTGAAATGGGGTAGTTTGTATCTGAGAGCCATAGTGAAACACAGGCCCTCGAGAAACATGGCAACACATTGCAGGGACTCTGGATGCTGCCTAAATTTCCAGAACACACAGCTCAAGGCAGCGGTTAAATAACAAGTTGTTAGAGAAATCCAAGATAGTTGCATCCGTAAGCAGTCCGCTATTGGATTTGCTTCTGTCAGAGACACGTTATCTCAAAGGGAACGCACGGACACACTCAGAATGATACTAGGGCTGCCTGTGAAATAGAATGAGGAGAGGGGAAGATATATTACCCTTTTTCTTGTCTGTTATCCTATTGGTTAAATTGTCATTTTCTTAGCAGCATATATGTGTATATTCCAGAGTCTGCTAATAAATATATCAGTTTAGAGCTAGCAGTCGCATTGTAGATGTCTCATCCTGTCCTTGGTTGCTTGTGATTCACTATGGCCATGCTTGCTAATGCAAAAACAGAAAACAAAAAAAGACAATAGAAAAATACGGAAAGAGCGACCTAAAAAGCTGCCTGTTCTAGTGCTCGCATGGAGGCAATGCAATGAGGTAACATGTTCCATTCATGAACTGTGCATAGTAGTACATATCACAACGGCAACCGATTATTCAGATTTTTCTTGAAGTACTTTGTTTTTTTTTAGCTTTGTTTGCACAGTCTATTATTGGAGCTTTATGTGATTCCCCTCTTCAGATACTTTAAGATTGCTGATGCTGTGCAGTTTGTTAATTTTGAAACTATACTGTGCTGAGGTACAAAAACAGAATTGTCATATCTGCATTTGAGCACATAGGAATAATTTGTAAGTACTTTACTTGTTGACATTAATATTTGCACCAGGTCACAACATTGTTGATTTATGGAAAATGTAAATAAATATATTTATTTGCTTGCCAAACAATGCACAAATGTCTTCTTTTCTAGTGAGATATTCCCTGTTCACCAGACATAAATGTGGAAAAGTTAAAGGGGCACAATGATGGTAGAGTCTAGCGTTGCTTTTTGCCACTTCACATATATGCACTGTTATTCGTGTGCACATGTAGGAATAGGAAGGTAGAGGATGCGCATAAAAAATTTCGTATGCAGCCACACATATGGTTCAGAAGATTAATTAGATGATGTCCAAGCATATATAATTGTGCTTCATGTGCAATGGGTATGCTAACGGATTGCTTCCATGAAGCCTTTTTATTTATTTTTTATAAATTCTTTTTATAAATGTTATTTTTGATTTTATATGAATTTCATATTACATATTGTATACTTATATTTTTATAAATTTTATACTAAAAACTCAAGTTACACGGCCCCTGTAAGAGTGCCCTTTGCAAATGGTTTGGTAACGTGTCTCGAACTGTAAAGGTAAGAGGCAATCGAGAATGCTGCAGACAAGGTTGCAAATTACATATTGCTTATCACGTCCTACATACAAAGTGCTTTGTACAATAATTCCTGAGCACGGAATTAATCCCGAGGCTGGCCAGTGATGTCACCCACGACGACAAGTCACATAATTGCCTTTAATACTTTTACACCCCATGGGCTGAGTTGTGAATTGAAAGAGCACTCTACAGAAGGATAAGGTGCACCTGATTTCTAGGATCTATGCTATGCCCTAACTCTTCAGACACCACATTTCTAAGTGGCAATATGTGCTCTGGTACTTCTTTTGCGTCTGCATAGTGTGCAACCACATGGCTACTGGAGCTTTCGTGTGCATGTTTTTGTGCGACGGTGTTCATTACAAACAATATTCAGATGTTAGACATAAAATGCAGTAGTTTGTAGCGTACCACACAACACAGCGTGACATGGGAGTGCGTGATTCAAAGAAAGCTTCTGGAAAATGCACAGAATCCCACAAAAAGTTTAAAATGTGATTTGTATTTCGTTTTACGACTTTCGTCGTTACATACCATCGTCGACGCTGTTGCACATTGATAAATCGTACGTAAAACTTGTCCCATAGCAGTATGCGGTTTCTCAAATACATAGCACAATTTTCCTGCAGTAATAAAACGCTGTCGGCATTTTCTTGCTGACACGGCTGTCGAAACGTCAGCCTCTACAATGGGCAAGTGCTGTAAAGGGGCTAACGCAGACGCGACTTGATACAAATTGTACGTGCTCACAAAACACAAACGACTAATTCCAGTCACAACATCGCACAGAGGTTGGTTCGCGAATGAGTTCGCAGCTGCTGCACTGTTTACTTATCGCGGAACGGTGGAACCCGGCTGTCCGCCATCTTCAAGCACAGATACGTGAAGCCGCGAGGAGCCGTAGCTGAAATCCACTGACAAGTACGAAGGCGCGTACACGTCACAATGCCCGTTCGGGCGCATCTACGTCATAAAAATGGCTGCGCCCATGTGTGTTTCGGAATGAATTACCTATTTTTTTGACATGGTACTGTACCGAACTGAGAGAACGAAGGTGTATTTTGGGGAGAGCTGGATGTGGGCTTTCAGAATATCACAACCGTTTCGACTATTTGGGATATCGGCATAGCTGACCTTTAAACAGTTTGGGCCAATTGGTGAGATTAGAGCAGGCGGGATACCCGGAGGGTGTTGTTCAAGATGTGGTTGGCAGGATGTTAACTAAGTTCGGGAAAGAGGGTTCAAGTGACGAAAATGAAAGAAATCGGAATTTCGGAGTGGTGCAGTATGTTCACAATGCTTCGCATCGGTTAAAGAAATTGTCTAGAAAATTTGGTGTTGATGTGGGTTTTAAGAAAAGTTGGAACTTATCTAGCATTATGAAAAATGTAAATAAGGAAGTAAGAACTGGGTGTCAAATCAACCATGTGAATACTTATGTAGATTGTTGTGTGGGAGCTGTTTATTGATTGTATACCTCTAAAATGTGCGAGGGTCTATATCGGCCAGACATCAAGGTGTGCTAACATTACATTAATGGAGCGCGTCAGCCGGCAAAAGTGTCTGAACGTTCCACTGGGAAGGCATTTGGGTTAACTGCGGTGGCTGTGGGGGAGGGGGGGGGGCGTGGAACAAAACTGCGGTGTTACATAGATCAAAGAAGGTTGGAGCGTTAATGTATTTAGAAGCGCTTGAGATTACGAAAGCAGGAAAAAAGTGTGTCAGTTCCACGTCTATAACACTAACCGATAAGGTGAAAAATTTTATCGATGTTAATGAAGTGGTGCAGCCGAACAAGTTTTTACTGGTTTCTGACGGGTTCGTTTGAACCGTGCCTGTGTTTAGTGTCATTGTGTGTCTTGTCGTCTAAGTAAACTGTGGTTGCTAGTTAGTGCCTTGTCGTCCGTCGCAATTTTTCATCCCCTCCACTGGGTTACTGCTTCTGCATTGTTTAAACGTATCCTGGGAAAACGTTTAAATACGTATACGTGCTGCTGAACGTATATCTAACAAAACACGTTTTAACGTGTTTTAAGAAAATGTTTAATTCGGGAAACGTGTTACACAACACGTCTATTAAGAAAACGTTTACACGTTTCGACGTGTAAACGTTTAATAGCGAGCTCTAATCATACCCAAACGCAATTGTTTCGTACGTTTATTTCAGTGCGTATCATTATTCAATGCACTCCGCTGCGCACTTCATCAATTCCAACGCAAAACTGACAAGATGCGTGTTCGCAGCCTGGAGAGCTGTTTTCTGAAAGTTAAGCCTGCAGAAAAAATTGGCGTATGATGAATTGCGATATTCTGTTCCAGTCGCTGTTATCAGCGCTCGGGCTCTGCGAAAGGCACAGCTCAATGGGAAAGATAAAAGGTGATAGCGACGCCGCTTCTCTGTCTCTTTTCGTCTGGAGACAGCTAGAAAGCGTTTTGTGCTGTTGCATTTTTGGTCACGTGAGCGAGAAAAAGTGCGACGAGCTTGCCAGGCGGGTCAATATATAAAAAAATATATGAAATCCTTTATGCAGGCTATTGTACACGAGCAAAAGAAGACGCAAGACTTACGCGAAACTGATATTTGTGCGCTGATACCAAGTTACATCTTTCATTTATTGGCACCTAATTAACCACTTAATTATAAATAACGTGAGTATTCATTCAGTAATCAGCAAGTAGTTTGTAAGAATTACGACGGAATAGCGGGTACTCAATTGATTAATTAACGAATTAATAGGCCAATTAAGGAACAGTTAGTAATGAATTGAATGACAACTACGTTAACTAATTTAAATGGCTAGTCCATTAATTAATTCGTTAATTATGAACTAATTCATTATTCACGTAAGTATCACTTATCGAATTAAAGTGACTAATTACTACTTTAATTACCTGATCGGTTAAGTACATCATTATGAACTCATTCATTGATTATCCACATAAGTACCACTTACCGGATTAAAGTGAATAATTAGTGAACAGAAAGTGACATCGAATAAATAGTTAACAAATTCCCAGTTAACTAGTTCACTTGGAGCAGGCACGGTCACCAATGTCGCTTAGCGCAAGTCATCTCTTGAGACTAACTACGGCATTTGTCAATACATGTGCCTATCAACAGAGGATTAAGCAAAACACACACACACACACACACACACACACACACACACACACACACACACAAGGAAAACAAAACCACGACCAATACCGCAAGCTCAGCAGCAGCAGCAGCCATCAGCAACCCTTGAAGGCGGCTTGCACGCTATGCCTTCCCTCTTTGCGGTCAAGCCAAACATATCTTCTCGTGTACATCTGTCATTTGAGACATTTTTGGCCCAGGGAACCGCAGGTGGTAGGACTACCGCAAAGGTAACAATATATACCTATATATACCTCTCATGTATTAGCCGTCCAAAATGCTCAACCTCTAGGGAACCGATGTCATTTGGTACCCAACGATGATTTCTGTTCAATGGGCTCAGGAGGGCTCCCTGATACTATATCCCGGGGAAAAATTGGATATGTTAAGTAGAACGGCAGATACAGCAGTTTTTCTTACTTTCCCATTGTATTTTTGACTAGTTTCGCGCGGCGGCCACAAGATGGCGCAAGGCGTCGCTGTCCAGAATTTCGTCACGCTGCGAGCACAAACTTGCCCATGAGGTTTTTTAAGGATCCTCTTCATGGCAAGTAGATCGCTATCTGACGTATCCTACCACACATAAGAAAACACGATGTTCACTTCATTTAACACTAAGCTCGTCTTTAACTCAAGTTGAAGAGATGAATTTCTTTAGACAATGTAATCGTTTTAGTCAGGGACGACACAAAGGTGAATATTCGAGCATCTGTAAATCTATGGCTACGTTCCGGAGAGCATCTTTACAATGCAGTGAAATCCGAAGAATCCGTTGCGTCTGTGATACTAGGCGCCGTCGTCACTGCTTCCAGTTCCGTCGCCGTGAACCCTGTGTGTTCAGAGGAATCCTCCATTGCTTCAGGACTGGTCATTTCCAGACGTGATGTGGCCTGCATTGATATAACCTCTAGCTCACTGTAAGTAGATTCAGATATATATTCTACTTCGGGTCGTTCTGAAGATGCGCTCAACGGAACCTGAGTAACCCTTGTGACAACTTCGTCACGATTATCAGTAACTGTATTTAACCCGCGTACTTTAGATGTATCAGTCCAATTACCACTTGTAACAGGCGGGTACTGAGTGCTATTGATGATCATAAAGGCTTCAGCATCATTCGTTTTCGTGAGCGCTAGGGTGACGTTTTCTTCACCTGCGGAAAAAGGACCCGTGGTTTGTTGTAGTCCTCCGACCATAGTTGTAGCTTCACGTTCAGAATCATTCGCCTTCTTCCCCTTTCGCGCTGTAGAATACCGTGTGTGTAGCCGAGTACTAGGCCCTGGCAGGTTGGTACTATGCGCGCTATCACTGATTTCCTGGTCTCCATATGTTGCCACGGACATATAAGGTTTTGTGCTGTTGTCTGCTGTAATACCAATAGCGTTGGATCTTGTTGTGAAGTTACTGGTCGAAGCAGTTGGTCCTCTGAAGCTGTTTGACCCATTACGTTGATAGATAGTACTGGCAAGTTCAGCTCTTGAAACGGTAGTTAGAGTTGAATTCGTAATGTCTTTAGCTGGCGTGGTGGCTCCGCTGACGTTTGTTGACAAAGAATCTGCCTGATGAATGCCATTCTTCAGCGTTGTGTTTTCTTTCGGCGCTGCTTCAGCCTTAGGTTTGAATGGCTTAGTTGACTGTGGAGCAGTGGACCTCGTAGACTTGTCTCCAACAGGTGTGCTCAAAAGCTCACTATCATCATCAAAAATGGGAAGGAACGTTTCTTCAGGTGTGTCAGAAAAAATGTCATCCCAGTTGTCCACAATTGTGGGTTTCTGAAATGTATCAAAGATGAACGTTGAGCTGCACTTCTTACATAAAAGATGCCACATGGGACCCAAACAACCTGACTTAGCAACCGTGTGATCTTTGTGATGCACGAGCAAACATGAGAGTTGGTAACTCAACTAAAGGTTACTAAAATCGCCTTACGGGAAACGCATAGCTATGACTGCCGTGTATAACGAAGGTCTGGGGCCCTATTCATATCTGTGTCACGCTAGCGATGAGAATGTTGTATTCCCTGCACTCCAAACGTGTCATCCGTAAAGCGACGTTTTCGCTCGCGGGAACGAAAGGGTTGGGCCATGTCTTGAAACTTTTACAGCGACAGCTGTACCAGCGAACTCTTCGTCAAGGTCGAGGGGGCTCCTGACGTCTTATTCAGCGCGCCACATAGAAATCTTACGGAGAGAGGCTAGAAGGAAAGCTGGGGAGGAGGATCGGAGCACTTGAACTGGGCTCTTCCCTCTCTCAATGTATGCGCTCGGAGGCAGCCATATTGAATCAGCCCAGGAAACGTCGTGTATTTTCACACCACGAAAGCAGCCACAGTTCCAAAAACTGTGCCAACACTTGCTGGGTTGCTCCTCTGCTTCCGTCGGCTACATATTTTGTCAGGCTTGTAGTCAAGGCTGGTTGAGTCAGCGGCAGCGGCGGAGACGGCGTCCCCATGTGGCGTCCGTGTCGTGTCTGTTTCTTCGTGTGTGTGTGTGTGTGTGTGTGTGTGCATGTGTTTTCATATATCTTACGGTTTCATGGGTTCTGGCGGTGTGTTACTGTTCCAAAAACGTTTTTGGCGTTATGTTTGCTGTATGCTTACTGGATTACTTTGTTTGCATGCGCCGCGCGGGTTGCGTCAGGCTCCGCCGGGGGCGAGGGGTGACGCCACAACATGCAGAATACTCCCATGTACTTTCATGCTGTTCGATAAAATGTTGCGTAACCTCACAAAACTTTATGGGGATGTCTCCTACATTTTAGGGTTTAGGGAGGGTGTAAGGGGGGCCTCGATAAATCACTGGGTACAGCTGTCGCTTCTTCGCACGTGGCTGAGAAAATTTCTGTTCACCCAGGCACCACATCGCGTTTATGTGTGGAGCTCGCCCTGCCATGACGCCAACGTCGCTGAGACACAGCTGGGGATGTAGTACTTTCATTGCTCCTGATTACTTCGAGAGTTTTAAGCTACTTATATACTGACATCTTATAAAACGCTTTCCGTTGGTCATGGCATGACGACAGACTGAGAGTCACATCAGATGCAGGACGGCGACAAAACGCTCGTGAAGAAATTGCGGTACTCGGTCATGGAATTGCAACATTACTTGATATTGGTCATCCGTTAGCCGAGAAGAGCGTAACTTTTGCTCCATGACGAACGCGTTAATGTTCCGTCTGCTTTCAAAACAAGCGACATTCCGCGTGATTCTCCTCCTGCTGCGCAATTGGTGGAGCGCGGCGCCTCGTTCCGGAAGTTTCAACTCTACAGCGAATTCAAACGACAGTCAACCACGCCATCCACCAAACGCGAATGTGAATACCAAAACTGGTAGGTATCGCTCCCGCGGTGGCCGTAATCGCCCCCTACCGACACTCATGTATCGACACAATCAATGGCGTTCGACAATGGCTCGGAATAGGGCCCCAGGGTATTTGACCCCCGACCAAATACGTATTTTCAATCCTTGCAGGAGTTCGTGCAGCTTTTACAGACACTAAGGTGGAGGATGTACTGTGCATATGACATTACTGCGACAAGCACGCAGCGAATATGACCACGCGACTGTTATTTTGTCCTTATTTATTATTTTATTGACAGGGTGCGAAGTAGTCATTATTTTTTTGAAGCATCTTCAATTGAACTGCAGTAAACGGCTCTCATCAGCAGCGCCACGTAGTCCATTTTGTTGTTTCTTACACTAAACGAAACCAACCAACGGAGAGACCTCCATCTGCGGGATATAATTATTCCTGACGTGGTTAGCTGCGATAACAGCGCTTCCGTAAATGGAATGTAAGGAAATGTGCGTTAGTGTACTAGTGGATAAATGATGACTGTTCCTGCGACCGCCAGCTTGTCAGCGCCATTTCGCTTCTGCAGATAAATGATATATGATTTTAATTCCAGCGTTTAAATTTCGCAGAGACCCGTCCGTACTCGTCAGCCCATCTGGATTTTGACGGATTTTGGGTAGTGGTCATTCAACAAAACCTCTGTGCCTACCTTGCACCTTGACACGTCTTGGAATATGGAAGCTGAAGCTATAAGTATGCTAGAATTATAGTGAAACATATCACAACACATTCCTCGTTTACAGGTGACAGTTGCTTTGCAACGTTCGTTCCTACGGGTAAAAAAAAAATAATAAGAAGAAAAAGGTATTCGTCGTTTCTTGGGATCATTCCAGCCATTCCTTAAGTCCATTCCAGTAG
Organism: Ornithodoros turicata; assembly: GCF_037126465.1. Taxonomy (NCBI): domain Eukaryota; kingdom Metazoa; phylum Arthropoda; class Arachnida; order Ixodida; family Argasidae; genus Ornithodoros; species Ornithodoros turicata. Next base: position 135,150,677 of record NC_088201.1, read on the forward strand.
AACGAAAATGTTTGTGTTGCGAGGCTAATACAAATACAATACCGCCGGTGCTTTGGTGATACCCCGCTGGACCAGCTCCGCCCAGAAAAAGACAACTGGAACAGCGGTGGCAGCTCCCCACAAACAAATGACAGCTGTGACGATGATGACAGTGCCCGTCCATGGCCGGTGCTGTGCTTCCGATTGCTCAGAGAGCTTTGCATTATAGGATGCCTAGAAAGATGTGATGTGTTAGTGCTATCATACAGACGACGCTGTGTGCCCGCGGGAGTGTATGCACAGGACTGCAACTTTACGTGGCATATACTCTTAGGTGTGACGATCGACATCTATTACATATTACTGTTAAGCACACGAACAGAGCTGTGGGAATATCGTTTTGTCCCTGCATTTCATCAAGAACATACACATGCAGTTTTCAAGTAATGACGATGGGAATGACTTTAGAGTTCATGGGTTCGGTGACAGCAAATGCCCTTTCCCGCGGCGCTGTTGTTGCCGATTTGACTAATGTTGAATTCCAATGGTAAATTTCTACTAGTTAGCTGAGGTCGCCGGGCAGCGCCCCGCTCGGGCCAAGTGCACACGATTTGCATCTGCGATTGGAACATTCACGTCCAACATACTCGTTGCAGCAGGGAGGGGGGGGGGGGGGGGGGCGCAGACAGATCCTCACCGCATAGCACGCTGTGCACCAACCATTGCCAAGTATGATATAGGTTTGACGCTTCTGATTCGAGGACGGAGAGGGCCGTACTCCTTTTGCTGGCAATTTGGATATGTGGTAATTGCCACAAAAAGGCGTACGCCTCTCCCTCTCTCTTCGAATCAGATGCGATAATCTTATCATTCGCGGCAATGGTTTGCGCACAGCGTGCTATGCGTTGAAGTTCTGTTTGCACAGTGTACGCCATTTTTGTGGCAATTATGAACTGCCTAGTGCCATAAAAATGGCGCACGCACCGGTTTTCAGCAAATCAGCGGAACGAACGATGTCACTCGGAATGGTGGTTGGTTAGAAGCGTGCCACGTGGGAAAGTTCATTATTAAAAGTGCAGAGGAGAGGATGCCATTCAGGATTGCTCGGAGCGTGTTATGTGATGAAGTTCTGCTGCAACATTCTTAGACGTCTAAAGGGAGACTGAAGTGCAACAATTTCTCGTCGCGAAATGAAGCTGCTGCATTGACTCCAGCATAAAAGGAACGATCTCCCGCGTGTGACTGGACAAGTCATTGGGGGGGGGGGGAGGGCAATCAGGGCCCACTCCGCATTGTCGGTCTTCTTGTGAAGGAGAGGGAGAGATGTACTCTAAATACAGAAATCTTCATACTTAAATAAATCATCTCTCTAAATACTTCTAAATACTTCATCGCAGAGCTCGCTCTGCGCCAACGATTTATTTATTTTAATTATTTCAAAAAATCCCAGGGGCCCGGAGAACATTACATGTGGGTGGGAACATCAGTAAGGAATGGAACATTGACAAGGAAAATACAAGAAAATAAGGAAACAAAACAACAACAACATCCTGGAATAACACGACAAGAACAATACAAGCAAGATTACAAAGAAAGGTAGGAACAATAGGATAAGAACAACTCAGCAACATAACAAAACGAACACTGGTGTTGAAGATGAAGAAAGCGAGAAAGGGAGCTACGGAAAACTGCATGGTCGTCATGGTTGCGATTGATGATGAGAGGTTGTTCCACTCAATGGTAGTGTTGCAAAAAGAAAAAGAAAAGGTTTAGAGAATGCGTTAGTAATACAGTGGAACTGAGTGGCCTTGTTAGTGTGATCCAAGCGATTGAAAATGACATTCGAGCGTGTGATGGGTGATTGTTGAGAAGGCAAGGTAAAAAAAAAGAAGTCTATGAAAGAGGGTTAACGTTGCAAAGCGAGTTAACGTTGCCACGAATTGCAACCATTGATAGTGGGGAAATTCCATTTTAAATCGACCAAGGTCCGCCGGTGACATTTTTTTATTTCAGTGTTGAACAAAATATATGTTAGAAACGACCTTCAGTGAAAACAAAAGCAGGTACCCGGAGCTTCCTACGGTCAACCACAGATGGAGATGAGCACAGATCAAGCACAGATGGAGAGGGGGTAAGGCGGCGCCGTCTTCGCAACGTGATTTTATCTCGCGACTTTGCAGCCTTACTGACGCCATTTCATTCGGGTCACAACCCTCATAACTGGCACGCGTGAAGTCAGTGAGAGAGAGAGAGAGAGCGTGTGTGTGTGTGTGTGTGTGTGTGTGTGTAACAGAAGGAACAGACGGAATGCGCTCAGTACAACCGGTGCAGCGAATGTAATCGCTTTTATGTTCCTCGTTGAATGGCGTGAAGCTTTTATAATTCATTAACAATAATAATTTAAAAAGCCCATGTCTCCCAATTGTAACAAATCAGGAGGGCGAATGATAGCACTTGGTCGACTAGGATCCGTTTCATCGGTTCTCCACAACGATATCGATTGCTCTGTTTTTGGGCGCACGGAACCCCGCGGGACCGTTATTTCCGCCCACGCAACCGAGGATCACCTTTTTCGGGACCCGAGAATGCACCTCCGTGTACAAGGTTCCACAATTTCCCGACAAAACCACACCAAGTGGACAGGAGAAGGTGATGTGTGTCGGCCGTCAAACGTACGTGTAACAAAATAAGATACTCCGTCGATTCTATCTGTCTTCTTTTATGCTAATGATCCTAATTGGTTGCCGTATTGAGACCGTATATCGTTGGTGTTGTGTTGAGTGATGTTGTGGTGTGTGCTCTCAATTCAGACACGAACTTCCAACTAGCTTGGACCTTGTCGCTTTGTCCGCTTGTGTCGCTAATGAGACTTCTGCATCCCTTTGCTGTAGGTGCATCCTTTGCAACTTTGCTGTAAAAAGGGTAAAAGAAAACACACACAAGTGTGGGGTGCACGAAAAATAGCTCAAAGAATTGTAATAAGGCTGACATACCTGCTTCTGTATCCAGGCTGTCCACCGTAACTATATAAGTAATATTTAAAAATAAAAAAAATCACGTTTCCCCTGTTTTAAGCAATGGCAATGTACTCTACGCCTAAAGGCCCACCTTAAGATGGCTCTTGCAAGCTTCTGTGACGATGCATTAATTAACTTTCGTTAATTCACGTTTTAATTATCAACGATAGAAGATTGACCCAATGAGAGCATCGGATCCCTTGGGGTCACTGGTATCGTTACCGTTTTCAGAACAAAAATTCAGGCAGTTAGCGCGAGGAAAGGGCCTGGAAATAACGTGCTCTGGTGATCATTTTTCGACGCTCAAGTAGAAGCGCTCCTATTTCCATTTCCTGTGCATGCGGAGGTGGGAAAAAGCTGTCGCACCGATCTGTCCCCATGGAATCTGTGCCCCCTGCGACAGTGTTTTCCCTCTCCCGCATACAGAGGAAAGGAAGACGTGAGCGCTTCTACGTGAGCGCCGAAAAACGGCCACCAGATCGCCGTATTTCCAGGTCCCTTCCTCGCGCTAGAACTCTCTGGGTTTTTGTTCCGAAAACGTTAATATTACCAGTGATCCCAAGGGATTCGATGTTCTCATTGGGTCAATCTTCTATCGTTGATAATTAAAAAGTTAATTAACGAAAGTTAATTAAGGCATCGACACAGAAGCCTGCCCGTGCCCCCTTAAGGTGGGCCTTTAGGCGTACATCGACATTCGTTAAAACTGGAAAAAGTGATTTTTCCATTTTTAAAAAAAAATATTTCTATAGTTACGGTGGACACCCCGTATACAGGGTGCTCAAAATTAAGCTTTCACTAGCACTTTATAAATAGGCGAACAAAACAAAACTGGTGCTACTTTTTCTGTTCCTTGAGTAAGAAACAGGTGCTACATAATTAGCAGCACCTGTTTCTTACACAAGTAGCGTAAAGTTATCATCCGGTTTCCTGTCATCGCTGTGTTTGCGTAGTGCTCGTGAAAGCTTAATTTTGAACACCCTGTATATGCCAAAGCAGCCAGCGTTATTATAATTCTTTGAGCTTTTCTTCGTACCGGCCTCGGTGGCTCAGTCGGTAGCGTGTTCGCCTTCTGATCCCGCGATCGCGAACCCGGCCGAGGGCGCCAGCATCTTGGTGGCAGGGTACAAGTTGCTAAGATTGATTGATTGATTGATTGATTATGTGTTTATGTGTTTAAGACACGCAGTCTTCCGCGAGGGACGTTAAATACGGGGTGGCGTGTGGTGAGCTTTCACCGCACGTTAAAGAACCATCAGGTGTAAAAAAGGAATCCACAGATCCACCGCTGTGGTCGCTCATGATCTCAATTGTCTCGCGACGTAAACCCCCAATTATTACATTATTGCTTTCCTCCGTCTTATGCCTTAATGACACCGAAAGTAGTCGTTCGGAATTTAAAGCGATTTAAATCCACAAAGTTACACAGCTTATTCAAGCATTTTCGATTTTCATGAAGGCCGCCACATACACTCTTGACTGGTTTCGATAGCGGACGACTCACACAAAAAGTTGGCACACTACGTGGCCACGCAAAGCGCCACCGTCTGTGCCACGTCTGTGCACGAGGCGTAAATCCTTGGGGTGTGCCTCGATTTCTTCGTTTCTCCACGGCCAAATATTGACCCGCATAGAGCGATTTCCGCATAAGAAAACGCGGCGAACTTCACCGTCAACGGCAACGAAGACGCTACCGCGTGTTGAAACACCTCATCCTAGCTGCATTCCCAGTGTTGCCTCACACGCGAACGTCAGTGTACAGCCATGTTGTTGTGTCGGTATAAAAAGATTATCGTTAAATTAATAAATACTCACTTAAAATGAACTTGTAGTTGATAGTCAACGTGCGATTCATTTTTTGGTTGACTATTACGGTCTCACCAGATCGCACCGACGCCCTCGTGCAAAAAAAAAATGCCTTATTACATCAGCTGAGTCACATAATGGCTAGCCTGTGCTTGGTTTAGTATCCTGTGGCCTCGCAGTACCCGACAAAAGTCTCAGAATGTCGCTACTTCGAAATATAAAGGAGCTTTTGCTGTCACGTCACTCTTCATTTGCTCTCTCTATTCTAACTCCCCCTCGTCTTGCTCTCGCACTCCTGCGTCTGCTAATACCTTGGGTCTGGTCCTTCCCTGGATTATTCTAATGTCACAATCCGTATATCTTATATAAACCATTTCTTTGGTCGGCATGTTGAAGTATCTCAACAGAAGTTGGAGAGCAGCAATCTAGAATCTTCGTGAGCCAGGGTCATTGAACGAAGAAATATCATTAAAAAAAAGAAGCGAGAGACAGAAGAACAGTTCCAGGATAACGATACACGTAAAGGTGTCCCGCTTCGTTACACAACTGTATTAGGCATTTGCATAAACACATGTGCGTTATGAATGTGTGACTATAACTTACTCCCGTTAAGCTAAAGAGTAGCCGTCTCACCGTTCTCTTTGACATAGCAGTCGAAATGATGAAAGTCGGAATAGTTCGTGAGGACCTGGACTCGATAATGATGACAATGAAGATGATTCTAACGAAGCGTCAATACAATTTGGTGATTTTCATGCCGATGAGGTTTAGTGGTGCATACAGGGCAGGGGCGGCGCACGTCTTTCGCAGCACAGATATTTCTGTAGCAAATAATAATAATAATAATAATAATAATAATAATAATAACAACAATAATAATAATAACAACAATAATAAATAAAACGCTTAATAATGGTACTTGACATGCGTAATGAATCTGGTCGGGTTCGTCACCAACTCCGAGGGGATGACCTATAGTAGGAATCGACTAGTCCGCTCTTAGTGAAGCCTCCCGGGCAGCGACGCACATCATGCAGGTAATTTGAACCTCGGCGAGAAGGAAATTAGGAGGTTAGCAAAGACTCCACATTGCAACATTTTACTGAGAAATATAACAAAGGTTAACAATGATATCAGTGCAACTGTTACAACGATCAGCGTAACAGTACTGGTATGATACATATCTGTCGCACTCCTGCGAAGTCCAATGCTGGATGCGTCCTGTGGAGCGTCTGAACATGACGTGTCACGGCCCTCTGGCGCTGGCGGTTTCTTTGATGTCTGGAGAGTCCACAGCCGCACAGGGCTCCAGTGCGATGCTATCAATCAGTCCACCGCGTCGCAGAGCTCTCACACACAAAGTCCTGAGTGGGCAGCACGACCTCAGCCGTCCTTACTTCGCAGCCACACCTCGCCAACTACTCTCTCATTAGTGACGTGAGGTTCGTGATCGAACCCTTCAGACTGAACGAGTCATTCGGGTGAATTGAACGAACTAGTTCAGCAAAGAGCAAAACGTTAGTTCATCAGTTCAGTTCACTGTGCCTCACCGCAAGCCCACAACACATACGTTTCTGACATCTGCACCATCTATAGAGCGTTTTGTGAAGCCAACAAAATCGCATGCGAGCAAGAAGAGGCGCGGGAGACCACCACGGCGCATACGTGTATTGGGCGCGTGGAGGAAGGGGACACAAGGAGCGGCCCCTCCGACCATAGAGTTAATATAGGAAGACTCTAGAGGACGTACTTGGCGCGCCGTTAATGGGCAGGTCCCCCAAACTCTCCTCGGAAAAGCGTGCAACAAAGAAGGCCGCCACTAGATACCCCACTGTTGCCGTTCCGGATCACTTCAGCGCGCTAAGTTTAGCGGCAAAATGTTTTTGTTGTTTCTGCGAATGAATATAGTCTTTATATGTCCAAATAAAACGCGTATAACAACTTTCTGTGTCGTGTTTCACTTTCTGGTCCCGTTTTTAAACGTGTTGAGCGATCAGAAGGATCTAGTGCACGGCTGCGTGCATCACATAGCGTACCTGTCGTACCAGGCGCCGCAGGCGCAGTCGTCCATTTCTCCTTCGGTGACTTGGCCTGGCTTGGATTGTGCTTCAACTGGATCTTTAGCGCGCTACAATCAAACGCAAGCCAACGTCTGGTAACAATGGGGTATCTAAGGGCGGCCTCCGGCATTGCACGCGTCGGGATAGGAACAGACACATGGAAAAATGGCGACCTTGGGGGACCTGTTAATGGGATTCTCCTATCCCCGAGCGTGACCGCCCGGGCGCAGCCATCCGTTGGTCATGGACAGTGTTAGTGGACGAATTTCAGCCCCCTAACTACAGTGGAGCTGCTCCGTTTGTTTCCAACCCTATGCAGTCACGTGGGATGACAAACGGGGGAACGAGCGATGGAGGCACAGCGTCCACCGTAGGAAGCGAGGCCAGCCGTGTAATTGCGTTGAGTACGCGATTCTTCGAGATGCGTGCAGAATTGAGTAGCGCTATCGGAATCACAAGGTAAACGTTGCCATATCAAACGTGAATCATATCTTATCTATGAGATTACCTGCGACACCTCCAACCCTTTGCTTTCCACCGACACGGATGAAGATGTTTACCGCCTATGACGTGTTGAAGCGGCGTTTGTATGCTTTGCGAGCGAAATCAATAAATCGTTATCCATCGTAACAAATATAGGCATGTATTTCCGAAGGCAACAGAATTCCAAAGATGAATACACACAGTAAACCGCCAATTTCATGTTGCTCTGCGAACCAACGGGTACCGGAAATGGCACAAACGAAACCAGGCTGATGAACCACACAGAAAAATCAAATGTGAAACAGAACTCAGAAATATGAGGCATTTCCAACTCAGATAGTATTTTTACTGATGTCAATCGAGTGATCAATTGAAATAAATACAAGACAACAATTCTTTCAGGCAGTAACTTTCTAAGCAAGCGGTAAATATTTAAAGTTTTCCTATAGAGGAAATCGACGGACACAATTAATACATCATGCATACATAATGCTCAACTCATAGAATATCAATCAAACATGAAACAAAGTCAAAACAATAATTCATTCAGACAAATCATTTCTAAGCAAGCAGCGTGAATACACCACAGAATCTGTACAGAAACTTGTCATTTCAATGAATAAACAAGATCAACTAGTGGGTTCAAGCGATAAAGTGAGTGATGGATGAAAGTCGACGACCCAAAACACCAACATCAAGTTATGGAAGGGAGGCTTCTAACATGGTCTTGTGCATAGAATCATTGAAAGCACACATTTTTTCTTACTCCTCCCATCTTTTTGTAAATCAATATCCATAATTCTCATGGCAGGTGGATATTAATAACATTCTAAACAAAAAAGAAATTAATTAATTAATTTTTAATCAATAAAATGAGCATAGATATCCTTTTAATCAAGTGTAGACGCGCCCTTGAAAACAGAAGAGACAATTCTATATTGAAGAGATGGACAGATTTTGTACTCGCTACCATAAGTCATGGGAAGACCTGATAAAAAACTGCTTCGAAAAAGAAGAGCCGCCAAAACGATCCCATTATCGCTGCATTTCAATACGTCCTGGTCGTATTCGGTGATATGGTACAAACTACAGAATTGAAGGTGCAAGAATTATCCGGTGTGGCCGCAGTATTGTATGTATTAATGAATGCCAATGTAGTTTCATATAACAATAAGTTATCTTTCAGGTCGTTGGTGTGGTGCTCCCACAGTGAACAATTGGTAAGCAATGTGGTGAATGCTGATATTATATTTCTTTCAGAATCTGATGACTGGATATAACGAATAAATTATGTATATTCTTTACATGTACGGTCTTGTGTTTTTATTTATTCTGTTACAGGTCGTGAAGGCTTTTCTGCTTGGTGTTTCTCCTTCACCTGATTGGCATCACAATTCGCATTACAATTCGCACAATTCCCAGCACTATTGGCTTTAATAAATATATTTCAACTCGTACTTTTTGTGTATGACTCCTCTTTGCATGTATATGCATGTCATAGCCTCGCGGACAACCCTGCGCACACGAGCCGCCCCCGCCGATAAGCGGTAAACATTTGCGAAGGACTCAGGGGACAACGGCACAGGGTTCAGGGGCCCATGGAACGTAGTGATCCCCGGTCTCCTACACTCTTAAAAATGAACTTCACCACATAGCACGCTCCTAGCCAACCATCATCTCGAATGATATCGTTAAATTTCCTGATTTGTTGAAAACGGGAGGCGTACGCCTTTTCTGTGACAATTATGAACAGCATAAGTGTCACAGAAAAGGCGTACGCCTCCCGTTTTCAACAAATCAGGGCAGATAACGATATCATTCGAAATGATGGTTGGCTAGGAGCGTGCTATGCGGTGAAGTTCATTTTTAAGAGTGTACGGCCAGACTAAGTACTACTAGCGGAACATTCTCTTGTTTACATATCAAGCTCTGAAGACCCCTGAAAGACGTTCAATCCTTGTAGATTAAGCATCGCAGTGCAAAGTCATGATGCGGAAAATACGAATCTTGCGTTTGAAACAATCAAGATTGTAGTGGTGCAATGTGATATAAGATAAGATAAGATATAAGATATTGCTTTCCAGATGGCAAACTTGTCGCTTTGGCAAAGACCTATTCGTGTTGTTATTGACCCTTTTTCTTGGGATTGGAAATCCGCACGAAGAGAAATGCATCCAACAATCGACAACGGAAGAACTATTTTACAAAAATGCCGCGCGCGCCTCCAACGTGCTGGCACACGAAAAACACCACTTTGAATTTTTGAGATTTTTTTTTCAAACCTTCGAGCGGCTAAAAAAAACAAAAGTTCTTAATTTTTTCGTTTTGTTTTTTGTTTTTATATCTCTAGTAACGAGTTCTTTTGTACAGTACATTCCCCATCCTTGCAAGGAAGAGAGAACGTCGCGCTGATCTACGGATATTATCGCACCCGAAGCAAACATCTAGCTTTATAGACGCCAAGCGCAAGGACGCATCTGCAGAGAGAACGTCACTGCGCAACAACCAAAGTGGTCGTGCCGACTGCGGATGTGTTGTTTCTACATCCTGCTAACGCTGCTTCCTAATCACCCCGCCTTGGCAGCTCAGTATGTGTGCTGGTGAACGACCTTACCGTAGCTTCAAGCCCGCTTCTAACCATTGCTGACAGGATTGCCGTCCGTCGAAGGTAAGCCCCACGACACTAGAACTTATTAGTTATCGTTGCCGTCTCTCTCTGTCTCTCGTTTTTCTGTGCAGCTTTTTACTGAGAAACTCTCCCACAATTTGTTCTGTTGACAACCGGAGGACGGGAAAAGGGTGTTGGTACAGATATGTAAGCGCAGTCGTGCCTCTTTAATATGGACACCAATTATGGAATATTTTTATGGGGACCAAAATTTTCCTGCGCATTTATTGACCGTTAATTTAATAGCTAGTTTTAGCAGATCGAATGGTGCGCACCGTAACGGTCACGAAAACATGATAAGCCAATCTTCTTTCAAGTTAACGACATCAGTTTGCTGACCTTTGATTTAAAAGCTTCATCCGTAGTATCCTTTTTCGTAGAGCAGGGGTGCCGAAGTGGCGGCAAACGTGAGGTTGCCTTGCGGCCCGCGTGGCCCTTAAAAAAAAATATTAAAATAAAAAAGAATAAAATGAAAATAAAAAAATAATAAAAAGATCGGACCCAGCTTCATGAGCGATCGTGGCGTTACCATGGGGCTCTGTACTCTTGCAAGCGTTGCCACTGACCTGTGACAGCGGATGATTCTCAGCCTAAAAGACGAGCGGGGCCATTTGGCGCATAAGAACAGCGAAGACGACAAAAATAACACAAGGACAGCCAGGGAACGTCAAACATTCAATCAACCTTTAATCATAGGTTAAAAGTTGAGAGCTCGACGTTCCCTGTGTGCCTCTGCGTTGCTTTCGTCGTCCCCGCTGGCGACTCTCTAAACCTGTCCCTGCGTCGGATTTTTACTTCATCGATATTACTGTAGAACGGCGGTTCTCAACTTATGCCATTCGATGGGACCCATGATCAAGCCAGCACTACCTCGAAGAACCTAATTATAATTACTGCTAACAATTAGACAAATTATAATTGGGACGGCGCCGGAAGATGTCGCTTGAGGTTTGCTGGATTCATTCAACTTCCTCGCAGATAATGCATTGCGCACTCTTAAAAATGAACTTCAGCTCAGAGAATTACGAACACCATAAGAGCAAAAAAAAAAAAAAAAAAAATCAGGCCAGATAACGATGTTATTCGAGATGATGGCTGGCTAGGAGCGTGCTATGAGGTGAAGTTCATTTCTAAGAGTGTGGGCTACCACTGATGCTTGTAAATCCCAAACCTGCGTAGGCAGGAGGGTCGCTCCGAAATCTCTCCGAAGTAGCTCTGGCTCTCGAAGTGGTTGAAATACTTTCGAAACACAAGAGAAAAGCAAAGGCATGGTGCGGGGTTGAGCGACGGAGTGAGCCAACCGATGAAGGCCATCGCTCCTGGCTCTACTGTCAGCCGCGCCCAGCTAGTTCTGCGATATCAGTTCCAATGCGAACCATCAAATGCCGAACACTGACCGAGAGCGAGTCTTGGTAGGAGGTCAAGTTGAGTGTGGGTCACTCACGGGTGCTGAACGGAATTCTGTTCGCGGAACCTCAAGACAGAGCTCATAGAACCGCGGTTGAGAAACACTGTACTAGAGCCACAGCATCAAACCGAGATTTTTTCCGATTCGGTTCGGGTTCGGGTCCTGGCATAATGGTTCGGTTCAGCTCCAGGAGGACACACATATCGGTTCCGAAAGGGTTCGTTGCACGAAGTACATGCCCTAAAATTCGAGTTGGGAAGAATCCATAATTTTCCGAATCCGAATTCAAGGAAGGTTCTGGAATCCACGAATCCTACGTATCTCGAATCATTCGAATCACATCGTAAAAAAAATATATATATAAAAAGTTGAAGAAGCCAAGGAAAACAAAAAACAAACAAACAAGAAAAATGTTTCTATAGTAAAGTGTTTTGAAGCACAATTTGATATCTTTGTTTAACGAGAAACCAATTAAATTATAATTCACTTGCTGGAGCATACATACCCGTATACTTCTTCCTAAATGTAATTTATTTAACATGTTGTTCATTGACTACAGCTCTCGAGCCTGTATCTTTCCGTGAAACTAAGAAACAATCCAAGGCAAAACAGTGTTCGTTTTACACTTGTAATTAGAGTTCCTGCTTGAACTCTTGCAGTCCAGAGCAATGTAGACAAACAAACAAGAAAACACCCAACGACCAATCAGGCTTTCGGTGGGCTCCGGAAGTGCAAATTTTAAAAAGAGAAACAAACAATCGTGTTTGGTGGATTCGAAAGATTCGATTAGTGGTTTTGGGCACTGTGATTCGGATTCCTGAATCTTGAATCCCTGCCTAGGATACGAGGACTCGCGGATTCGATTTGTCCATTCCTACGTCAAATCGTAGGGAAGTTCCGAAAGCTTTATTTCTATTCGCATGTCCTAGCGCAACAGTAAAGACCCCAAACAATTTTATATCAGTACAGACTTTGTTCTTTTTACTTTACAAACGATTCATGTATGAGATTCCCTTTCCTTCCAACGCGCTGGCCGCAAGACTGTAACAAGAACGCTTGTCCACAGGAAAACGAAACTATCGAGTATAGAGCGCGGTTGTCCGGCGTTGCCTACATCGATGCGGGCGTATGCATTTCCGCCTGTATTAGAGACACAGGTTACAAAAAATATCGCATGAACCGACCACTTTTGGAACAGGTTGAGGCACATTAGGTAGGCAAGATGTAAAACGGTCAGTCTCAAACTCTCGATGCTTTGGAGCCGGTTTTGAAACGGTAATATTATATGTATACAGGGTATCCGGTGAGAAAGTGTCATTAAATTTCTAAAAATAGGATAATAACTTCAGAAAATTACGAAACTACTTGGAATACACACACACAGACCTTTGACACAGATTCACGCCATTTGCATTCGCATCACACATTAATTAAGGTAATTTTGCTAATTGAACTCGAAAATTAGCGAAGCAAAGGTAACGTTTTTCTTGGTGAATTCAGAAGCCAAAGGCCATCTGGCCATCTGGGACATCTGGGCCATGGCCATCTGGGACACCCTGTATACCGGGTGTCCCAGAAAAAGTGTAATTGAATTATAATTTAAAAAAAACTACACCACCTAGAATCATGTGGTCAACAGCATTTGTTCTTACTAGGTTTTTGCCACCTCCTGATGTGAATGTCGTGTAACATAACTTTAATTATGTAAATTTTTGCCAATTGAAGTCGGAAATTTGCGAAATAAAGGTCACTTTTTTACCCCACCAATGTAAAGAGAGTGTCTAATTTACTCAAATTAATCTTGGTTGACAGTGGTATTCAGGGGCTATCCCATTAGAAAAAATAGCCGAACATCATGCCTTATACGGAGCTAGCGCGCGACAAAATTTTCAGCGCAATCTTTGTCAGTCCGACGAAAGGAGGTTGGTAACCCAGCCCACACCTGCATCGCAGAAAGAGATAACACAGCTTATCACGTCCGACTTTCGCTGGGAGCACATTTTCCCTCTCCTAATTTCAAGAACTGTTACTTTTTCTACTACACTCTTAAAAATGAACATCACCGCATAGCACGCTCCTAGCTAGCCATCTACTCGAATGATATCGTTATGTGCCCTGATTTGTTGAAAACGGGAGGCGTACGCTTTTTTTGTGACACTTATGCTGTTCATAATTGTCACAAAAAAGGCGTACGCCTCCCGTTTTCAACAAATCAGGGCAGATAACGATGTCATTCGAGATTATGGTTGGCTAGGAGCGTGCTATGCGGTGAAGTTCATTTCTAAGAGTGTACAGTCAACCCTCGTTTTGTGAACCCTTGATTTATGAATTCCCTCGGTTTATGAACAGCGTCACAAAAACCAAACTTTTTCCATGTATTTCCCTCTCGGTTTATGAACCCTCGATATCCGAACTGTGAACGGATTTTCAGGGAACGAACCGCAAAAGCACATGTGTTAATGACCTCGACTTATGAACGGGGTTGTTGATGCACCGGGAAGTACTGGGATCGCGTCAATAAAAATGAACAAATAATGAAGGTGAAGCAGCCGTGCAGTGTCCCACAGACACAAGAACCCAAGCAGCAAAATCTACTGAAAGTCGAGTGCAATAGGGGTGGCCGGGTAGGTGGAAGTCCTTGAACAGACTCGTGAAACTAAAGCACATCGATAAGACACATACCGTCCACTCCTATTGCACTCGACTTTCAGTACATTGTGCTGCTTGGGAATTAACCAGAGGTGACTCACCCGTTTTGTGAGTGGAAAAGGTTTACTACCTGGGAGACCTATGACGGCCTAGCGGCCTTCAGTTTCAATCAGATCTGGAAGATGGAAACACTTCGTGTCTCCAAGAGAAGGCGATCACTTCAAACAGCCGGCGACAAACGGGATACGTATTTACAGTTGGAAACAGCCTCACCCCTCGGCTAATATGAACGCCGTCCTGAATTGGATTCACCGTGAACGTGGAAATAAACGTAATTAGTGCATTTCCTGTCGTGTTTCAGCCAATTTCTCTTCCGCGCCCCTTGTACCTCGATTTATGAATCCCTCGATTTATGAACGATTTTTCAAGAAACGAAGGGTGTTTATGAACACCCTTCGTTTCTTGAAAAATCGAGGATTGACTGTATCACTCTGTGGGCTGGGTTTGGAACCTTCTTTCGTCGGACTGCGAGCGATTGCGCTCAAAAAGTTGTCGCGCGTTATGGTCCGGTGCTACGAAAAGCATGATGTTCGGATATTTTTTCTGATTTGATAGCTCGTGAATATCACTGTCAGTTATCATTAACTTGAGTGAATTGGGCACGCTCTTCATATTCGTGGGGTAGAAAAAGTGACCTTTACTTGGCAAATTTCCGAGTTCAGTTCGCAAATATTTACGTAATTAAACTTACGATACATGACATTCACACCAGGATATGGCAAAAACCTAGTAAGAACAAATGTCGTTGACCGCATGATTCTAGGTGGCGTAGTTTTTTTTTTTATAATTCAATGACACGTTTTCTGGGACACCCTGTATATACAGGGTGTTTCACCTAAGGTGATAAAAAATTCTAACTGGTTACGTACTCGCCGGAGGATTGTCGGACTTTCGGCAATTACGTTCGGGAAACTTTCGCCACCATTGAGGACAGCTTTGGACAATTTTCAATCGCGGGAAATTTATTTTTTTAATTGAAGTTTGAAAATTGCCAAGCGACCCTCACTTTTTTTTTTACAGAAATATGAAGTCCTCCACGGATAACCACAGACCCAACAAAAACTATGCACGCTGTGGCAACAGAAATAGCGGAAAAAAATTAGTGAAAATTACGCTTTAGTCCCGCCTGCTTGATTTTCGCAAAAACGCGCGCGCGACATGTGCGTCTAGAGGTGGAAGTGTCCCCGCCTTCATTTGTTTTTCCTTCCTTGTGATAAGACGGTTATATTGTTTTCTTTGTGATTGGTCGGTAGTCACCATCACCAAGGTCAAAGCGGGGGAACGAAAGTTAAGACAAGGGTTTGGGACACTTCCTCCTCTCCACGCATCTATGGCGCGCTCTTTTTTGCGAAAATCAAGCAGGCGTTGCTAAAGCGTAATTTTCACTAATTTTTTTCGACTATTTCCGTTGCGATACTGTGCATAGTTTTTGTTGGGACTGCGGTTAACCGGGGAGGACTTCATATTTCTGTAAAAAAAAAAGTGAGGGTCGCTTGGCAATTTTCAAAGTTCAATTGAACAAAATAAATTCACCTCAATTAAAAATTGTCCGAAGTCTTCCTAAATGGTGGCAAAGGTTTCTAGAAGGTAATTGTCGAAAGTTCCACAATCCTCCAGCCAGGACGTCGCCAGTTCCAATTTTTTATCACTTTAAATGTCCGGTGAGAAAGTGACATTAAATTTCTAAAGGTAGGTTTAACTTCAGAAAATTATGAAACTACTTGGAATACACACAAACTTTTGCCACAGATTCAGGCCGCTTGCATTCGTGACACACATTAATTAAGCTAATTTTGATAATTGAACTCGAAAATTAGCCAAGCAGAGGTAACATTTTTCTTTGTGAATTCGGAAGCCAATGGCCACAGCACACTATTCCAACCGAAATCACAGTTTTTTTTTAGAATATTTGTAAAAAAATTTGACAACCGCAAAACCGTCACTTGGCAAGGCGTGCTCCATGAAATTTGCGCTTGCGTAAATGCTGGCTCTGCCTTTATCGAGACAAAGTGGAAACAGCCACACCCGATCGAGGGCATTACCGCGGAAACCGACGTTATCAGTGGCTGGGGACTGACAGTATGCACATTGATAAGGGCGGAAGGTGTGATTACCCAAGCAGCACAATGTACTGAAAGTCGAGTGCAATAGGGGTGGACGGGTAGGTGGAAGACCTTGAACGAACTGGCGAAACTAAAAAAACATTGACAAGACATATACCGTCCACCCCTATTGCACTCGACTTTCGGTACATTGTGCGGTTTGGGTATGTCCTTGGTCGCATAGGAGGGAGGGTATTTGGATGGAACGAAAAGCTCCGCAAACGTAAATATCAGCAAGCGCACCTCGCACGGGGATGGTTTTGCGGCTGTCAAATTTTTGTACAAATCTTCTGAAAAAAAATTGTGATTTCGGTTGGAATAGTGTGCTATGGCCATTGGCTTCCGAATTCATCAAGAAAAACGTTACCTCTGCTTGGCTAATTTTCGAGTCCAATTAGCAAAATTAGCTTAATTAATGTTTGACGCGAATGCAAACGGCCTGAATATGTGGCAAAAGTCTGTGTGTGTGTATTCCAAGTAGTTTCATAATTTTCTGAAGTTAAACCTATTCTTATGACACTTTCTCACCGGACACCGTGTATAAACACAAGTGTACGAGTGTACGAAGATGGGGTAGTTGGTATCTTGACATATTGTTGAATGCAGCAAGAAACAACATCGGAAGAACGAAGTTGACGCCTCGTCTAACCCCCTGGATAAAGCGGTGCGGTTCCGTTTCGACTCCTAGATGGCGGCGGCTTTTTCGGTCCGTGCCGGTTCGGTTCCTGCAAAAAATAACGATTCTTTCTGGTTCTGGTTCGGGTTCGGTTTGATGCTCTGACTAGAACATACCTTCAAAAAATCTGTGTAAACCCTGCATGCCAGTGGACCGCTTCAGTCGCAGGCTAGGTGATCTCTCGGGTGAATTAGAGAAAAGATTATTCGAGTGCAGGAGACTGGAAACGGAGCTTTTTGGCTCGACGTTTTGAGGAGTTGTTGACAACGTTCTTGGTGACCAATAAATGGAACTGATTGACCTAGTATGCCAGGCACCGATAAAAACAAGTTCGCAGAAGTTGGCGCGGCTTCATTTTACTATGATGGACGATTATTGGACGATATTACGCTACGTCGGACTAAATTATCTGAAAATATGTGTGCCGTCGCGGACAAGCTTGTCCATGTTCGGTACAATATACGCCGAATAATGATGATTCGGGGCTTTACTTCGGGTGGGGGGGGGGGGCAAGTCTATATCAACATGCGTCTGCGAGCAGGTGTCTTCTGTGACAACTAACAAACGAACATTCAACGCAGCCCGTAAGACTGCAACTACGCAATCACTTTGACACGATGTTGATACAATAGTAGTTAAAAACAAGAGGTGACATGTTTTCTCATGACACAGCAAATAAAGAGATTGCTGACCGTGTGATTGATCAAAGCACTCAAGGCAAGCCACGTTTTATGTCGTTTTATGTTCTTTGTAGTGTCATCTATATGAGACACAGGTTACCCCAAAGCATATGGACCTCTGCAGCGCGCCGTGATGCCATTCAGCGTCGTCTGCAACGTGCCTTAGACCTTCTTGTGGCGCATCTTGCTGACCGTGGGTTGTCGGTCTCGCCGGCTAAGACAGTAGCTACGGCATTCACGCGGCGCTCCTTCACCAAGTACCCCCTACTGCTAGCTGGCTCTAGACTGAACTACGTCTCGCATTATCGGTATCTAGGCATCATCATTGATAGGGGACTGACATGGTCGCGGCAGATCAACTCCCTTTCTGCTAGCGCCCGCATCTACTGTAATGTGCTCCGGCACCTCTGTGGATCCACATGGGGCCGGTCCTGTGCTGACCTCCATCGTGTGCACTGCTCCCTGTTGCTTGGCGTTATGCGCTATAGCCTGCCTGTCCTTTATGGGCTCTCCAACACTCACGAGCGGGAGCTGCTCAATATTCAAGCCAGAAGTCTCCGTCTCTGTTTGGGAGTGCCAAAGACAACCGAAACCTTCTCTGTTTTGGCGGAGGCACGTGAGCCATCGGTGCTTATTATTCGCGATAGTGTCGCCTTACACGCGTACACACGTTATCTTGTCCGCCATCCAGCCCATTACCTCTGTGACATTGCGCAACGTTATCCCGCATCTGCATTCGGTCAAGCTATTTGCCGTTTACGAAGCAACATCCCCTCAACTCCCGCCCGGACTTCCTTTGCGCCACCCATGTGGACACTTCACTACCCCACTGTACAAACGTCAATTCCGGGCCTTAGGAAAAAGAAGGTTGTGCCAACAGTTGTGGCCTGCCAACTGACCTTGTTCCACATCTACAGTCACCACCGGCATCGCACCCAGATATACACCGATGCTTCAGTCTCTCTAGTTGGGTCGTCTGCTGCCTTCTGCAACCCAGAGGATGGAGCTGAGCACGGCTTCAAGCTCCCTCTTATGTCATCTGCTGAGGCCGAGGCATTCGCACTACTGGCCGCTTTGAGACATGTCTCCTCGTGTGCGCCCAGGGCCTGGTCGGTCCTCACTGACAGTAAAGTGGCTCTGGAGGCGCTGGCCTCTTACTCTGCCGCAGTCATCAGTGACACCTATACCACGATCATCGCCCTGCACTCTGAACTTGTATCACTGGGACACGAAGTGGTGTTCCAATGGATCCCGAGCCATGTCGGAATTTCAGGCAATGATCGTGCTGACGCTCTTGCTCGGCAAGCCCACGACGCTGAGCAACCAACTGTCTTTCCCCTTGCGCAGTCTATGTGCCAGCTGAAAATCCGCCGCTTCACTGCCAACCGCACACAGCTCTTTCAGCAAGAAGCTATACGCACCAATGCCTTCCTCAAATCCATTGACCCTTTGATGACATATGCTGTGCCTGGCCGCATCCCGCGCATCGAGGAATCGCTGATTCATCGGCTGCGGCTGAATGTGGCCCGAACTCCTCTCCTCCTATTTAAGATGAATCAGCACCCATCACCTCTTTGCCCAACGTGCAACGTAGAAGCCGATGTGCCACACATTCTCATTGCCTGCCAGCGGTACGAAGTCCACCGATCGAGTCTCCGGCGCCGCCTTGCTCATCTGGGCTACCGAGAGCTTTCCCTCGCGGTGCTACTTGGCCCTACCCAGCACGCTGAAGTCACGTCTGCGCTGACACGATTCCTTCGGGAATCTAAACTGCTGGGCATTCTCTGATGCGCAACGATTAGTGAAGGAGCTGTTACTTCTGTATTTTTTTTATAATTTTCTGTACCCCAGCTGTTTTCTTCTGTTTGCTTGAAAGCATTAGGGAATAGCAAGCCCACACCGTGGCTAACCTTTCCCTTTCCTTCTTACTTTGCATTAAACATATCCCCCCCCCCCCCCCCCAAAGCCGTGGCATGCGACCTGCGCAGTTCCTCCATGCATGACTCAATGCGGCTCGCAGGCACGAATGAGTTCGGCGTCCCTGTCGTAGAGTGATATGATCCATTAAAACACCCTAATATGGAAGCTAGTTTTTCGGACAATGGCCAGAGCAATCCACTCCCTAAAAGTTGTACTCACTTAGAAAAGACACTTAAAGAGATGCAGTCTTGCAAAAATGCACCTTTTATTTTATACGGTACAGGAAATGTACAATCCTCACAAGGTACGTCGCTATAACGTGCAGCTGCTATACGTTGCAGTCGTTATAAGGTACGCGTGTATGGGGTACTCAGATAATAGGGAGTTTTAGTTGGCCACTTCTGCTCCTCCGATAACTTTCCGACTCAGCTTTCCGCAAATGCGCATGCGTATACTGAGTCGGAGATCTCTATCGGCTACGAAAAATATCGGAATCCCACTCATTCCGAATTTATCGGACTTCTTTCGTGCGAGCTTTCGTGCTCCCACTCAGCTGGAGCATGCGCAGAACGTTTAGTTACAACAAACAATATGGTGACAACAACAGAAACAATATCGTTCGCTCGCGGCGTGCGCTGCGAGCGATTTTGTTCTGCAACTTCCCGAAATCATGGCTGGGCGACAACCACGGGTACAGTAGCGGATATTCTGAAGAAAGGACAGCGGACTGTTGACGAGGCGTAGTGTGCGGACTTCGCAGCTTGTGTGACTTCCCTCGTCTGGACCAGTGATTTCCCCAGAAATTCATCGCTGGGGGGGGGGGGGGGGTGCCGAGCTTTCAATTGGGGGGGGGGGTTAAGCTTGGTCAAGGTTCCGCTTACGGAATTTTTCTTAGACACGGAAAGAACCGTGGCACAATGGTGACATATCTGCACAGCTTTCCCGTTTTATTTGTACATGTTAGAACACAGTACATTAGCATACAGATTCATTATGAACGGCATTTCAACATTAAGGTGCATAATGACACGACCGACAAAGAAAAAAGACTAGCACCTTATCTCACGAAGCTCAATGAATACTTAGCAACCAACGGTGAAAACCTTAGATGAAAAAAGCAGAATACCTTGCTTGATTGAGTTGGGCGCAAATGGTTCTTCATGATCCACATTGAGTTTGCAGGCCCGCATGCATTTTTGCTCGACTATGCGCGCAATATATGTATATTGAACAGTCACTTTCAAATGATTCTAGAGAAATGCATGCTACGATCATCTGCATGGCTGTGGTCCTACAGCCCAAGTTTGACAGTACATGATGTAATTCGCTGCGCCGGACTCACTACGAGCTAGAACGTGCTGGTGGCCGAGTTGGTTGGTGCCACCTGAGAAATTTCAGGGGGGTGTAGCAAAAATGCAGGGAGGGTGTACAGGGTGTACCAGAGAAATCCCTGGTCTGGACGCCTAAGCCTAAGTGAAGATGTGCATTGTTTCGCGGACTATTTTGACCTAAAGCGGTTGCTGGCGCATAAATGCGCAGATAAACATTTAGCAACATTACGTGTTTCACAACCATTGATACAAATGCTTGTAACACGCGTTTCATGCGCATAATGTAACTGGATACTATAGTAAACGAAGTTAAGATTTGTGCGAACAGATGGCGTCCCGCTTGATTTTCCGTATCGGTGCGTCGTTCTCGGTGACTTTTCGTCTGGAAACTAAAACTGCGGACAAGCGCTTTACGAATTATTCCCACCGCCTCTTGAGTCTTACCTGTTTTTCGGAGATCGTAACGATCGGCTTGTTATCGTAGTGGGAACTAAAACTCCCTATTAGTGAATTTTAGTACAACCGAAAGAATAGTGTGGTGGTTCTGCGCAATGCGCAAAACTCTGCTTGTGTCTTGCGCGTGCGCAGAATCACCATCGCAATCCCTTACGTAGGAAAATGCGATAGTGTACGATATGCTAAGGCTCACTAATAAGGTGTAGCGTATATCAGTGACACTCCTGATCCGGTACGCTGTACGTAAAGTAACCTACTTGAGGGAAAATATGTCTTTTGACAATCATTACGCACGCTAAGAAAAAAAATGAATACTTTTACTCCTTTTGGGGACTAAATGAGTTGCCACAAAAAAATAGTCCATTTCGGGAGTAAATGCACGGGAGTAAATGAATGCTACAGAGCGGAGACTGCATTTACCGCGCTGTTGTAAGAGTCCCAAGTACATAATTCGTGTGCATGCATTAACATATTTTGAAGCAAACCGTCAACCGTGATATATCGCGTGATATAAAATCTTGCGACATACATAGGGCACAATTTGCGGAGAAAGATGCCCTAACTGTTTCTTACTCTATATGGCTGGAAAATATCTAGGTTGTCTGCGTTATACAGTCTTATGCCGCTCAAATTGAGCAAGGGCACACATTTACGTAGACTGTTTCATTTAGGAGCCCATGCGCGAAGTTTAGTGACAATTTACAGTGCTGGGGAGTAAATGCCGGAACTAAATGTCGGGTTAGGGGACTAAAGTGGGGCGTAATTGTGGGTGGCAGACTAGGGGAGTAGAAGCTGCAATTACTCCCCGTTTTACTCCTTTTTTTCTTAGAGTGCGAGGGGGGGAACTAAAAGAAAAAAAAAAACATTTTGACACATGCAACACAATCCTCATTCACAAAGCATGGGTCTGAACAGGAATATCAAGTTCGTGCAAGTCGGAATAGCAAACTCAAGATCGCGGGTTCGATCCCGTCCGAGAACGATAACAATATGGGGGAGATAACCATTGCTTCCTGCAACATGTATCGGAGATTTCGGGCGCAATGTCAAAAGAACCCCTGGAGGTAAAAAATTATATGCAGTCCTACCCTGCGGCATATGCAACATGTCGCCACAAAAATAGGCTGTCTTACCTTAGTGCGGTTGACGCGGCGTCAGGTAGCGGCAGCGCGTGCACTGCGGACGCTAACCTGTGCGGAGTTGTGGGTGAGACGCCATCGATAGTTCCAGATCATCGGACTGTCGCGCAAGCCCTACAGGTGCTACTGCGACTAGGCCAGGCGTCTTTCGGGAGCAGGACCGCGGAACTGCAAGGACCTTAGTCTTCCTTCCTGAGTTGCAGCTCCGTAGCGGCCTGCAACTAACCCGGGCAGCAGGGAGCTGGTCACGAAAAGCAGAACGAAAAAGAACATAAGAAGGTGCATCGGCGTATCCTCGGGCGCCATGTCACAACATTCCCAAAACAAACGTACATCCTCCAGGCGAACAGGCTCGGACCCCACGTTGTGCGCCAAATGTGGGGAATTCTCTACCTTCAGTCCCTTAAAGGACGGTAGTCCAACGCTAGGGGTCGGCCCCGACCCGTTCACCTTCCCGAAGAAAGTACAAACGACATCGTAAAGAACAAGCGAATGGTTTATTTCACGATCTGGGCTTCGATGCAGACCGCAGGCTGCTCCCGTTCTGTTTCGTGACCAGCTCCTCCCGGGGAGACCCACGTCGCTTTCTTCTCCGTCTTTACTCGTGGAAATTTCTCGAAGAAAGGAGACAGATTTTTTACGAAACACATTTCGAGGAGAACTACTGCTTACAAAGCTCGAGTCGGGTATGCTCCAAACAGGGGTCTCACCCGTTCGCCTGTAGGTCACCCGTGCACGTCGTTCTTCCGCAGGAGCACATCCTATGTGTTCCGGAACATGCCGCAGCGAGAAAAGAAACAGAAAAGTGGGGAGGTCACCTTTCATTTCTCACAACTGAATGAAATTTATTTATTTGTTTATTTGTACATCCTTGCTGCCTTAAAAAGGCTATAGCACGATTAGACGTACATTGCCGGTGAAATCATTAAGAGATAGTTCCCTGACCGTACCAGGAATAGAGTTCCATTGAACAATCAAGAGAGGAAAGAAGCTATACCTTGTGGGATGACGCGGCCGGACACGGCGGCGCCGTTATCTCGCCGGGAGAGGGCAAACTGGCTGTCTCTCCCGGCGAAGATTATTTAACTCGAGACCGAAAAGGCAGGAGGCCTCTTTTTTCTGAGTGGAGCGTGGTTCTTGGCCCGAGCAGCACAATGTACTGAAAGTCGAGTGCAATAGGGGTGGACGGTATGTGTCTTATCGATGTTCCTTAGTTTCACGAGTCTGTTCAAGGCCTTCCACCTACCCGTCCACCCCTATTGCACCTGACTTTCAGTACATTTTGCTGCCTGGGGGAAGATTGCTGCCGCACGGTTCACTTGGAGACAGTCCATGTAAGTTCCCGTGTACTCACATCGAGCGCCTTTTCTCACTACGCAGCGACTGAAGGAGGAGGAGGTATCAACATAATCACGCAATCATCCAACCATTTGGTCGCGGGCAGAGCTTATCGCGCAGCAGAATCTATGAAGCGCGCACGTTTTTATTGTATTTTTGGTGAGATATCCAAGAGCCTTGTGCAACATCACTGCGCTCAGCAGCTCCGTCCGTCAGAAAGAACCACACGGATAGTTTGTTCGCGCGGTACAGAATCTGACGACTGACGCGCAGAAGGAAGACAGAGCGAAAAAGAAAAGCCACCCTCTGTTGCCAATGTTACAAGCTCTATTATTTTTGATCTAATACACCAGGTAGAGCAACACCCGATCTTGTGGAAGCTTGCCGATGAGCAAAACCGAAATGTACCGAGGAAAGATGCGATGTGGGAAAAGATCGCGCTTGAAATGGAAAAGAGACACCCGGATGTCGAAGGAACGGTAGATGTGTACATTAAAACACTTCTTGGGTCCGCATATTCACAGCGCAGTCGTTGTATCAGTTGCTGTTAATTAATAATAACGAGTTGGCAGCATTCGCGTTCCAATCCAAAAGGTATCGGCTCAGGAAACTAGCAGTTTCATTTAAAAACGAGAAATGTGTGAGCAGTATGCCGCACGGCGGGTAAGACAAAGGGGGACAAAATTTATTCCCCAAGCCGGCCACTCTGGGGTCACGCATATTCATAGTTGTCTGGCATCATAAATTAACCATGTAATGGTATAATATTTTAGGACGGTCATTACACAAGCCTACATGGTAGCACCCCGGGGTCATCATCACGTCATGAAGTGCATTTGCGGGAGCCACTGTGTGCATACATTGTGTTTTGACAAGCATCAACGAGAACGATCAGTTGTAATAAAGGGAGCCAGTTTTCCGCGGTTTCACTATTCTTACGTGTTTCCCATTCATCGCGGCCACACAGTTTGGGAACTGCCACAGCGCTTTAGAGTAACGTGCTTTGCCCCTGGATAAAGCTATAGTGCTGAAAATGCAACACTTACGTGATAGCGTCTCGCTTTGTCATGACATATTTCATAATTATTCACTAGGGGAGCTTCCTATAAAACGCGATATGCAAAAAGTGCCAATTCGTGAATTTCGTTTTCTTCCATAATTTTATATGTATGTATGGGACGGTAACGTACCCCCACCAACAACAAAAAAGAAAGAAAGAAAGAAAAGAAACAGGAAAGATCATAAGAGTTGTTTGAGTGGGTGTTGCCTCGCTATGCCACCAGTATACGCGATGAACGTTTTACTGGGAATGAGTAGTAGACACAAAAACATGGCCTGTCCAACGCCTAAGACAACGGGGCCAATGAAACGCAGGAATTTGAAGCTACTAAAGCTAGCCAAGCTAGCCAAAAAAAAGCAAGACGGATGGAGGATAGAGGATGAAGGGTGGAGACGCGTTGAGGGTGCATGAGTTCGTCGGGGAGAGCAAAGTATTAGATGGGCCGTTGAGCAAGACCTCCGTTCTGCTGATAGAGGACAAGGTTTCTTGCTTTAGCGGAACGTGCGGCAGAAAAACCACCATACACACACACAAAAGGTGTACGCCCCACTCTGTCCTCCAATCAGAAGTGAGAGCTCTATCATTCACGGCAATGATTGGCGCAGAACCTGCTAGGCGGTGAAGCTGTTTCTACTGTGTTCGAAAGGTGCGACCTTTACGCCACAGCCGTCTCTGCTTTACACCACACTCAATAACCGTCAGACTGCTGCGGAGTCACGGTAAAAAACGACGACGCACAGCTTTCACAGTACTCTCTTCTACACTCTTTCCCGCTCACTCTTATTTACGAACGTTTTATGCATTTAGAGGCATGTTTAAGCGGACATAATTCGAAAGAACCTGTTGCAGACGGGTTACGGAAAGACTGGCTAGTATACTGTCCCGCATATCGGCTTCTATACTCTCCTTCTGCGCTTTGCTATGCGGAGCAGAATGTATTTAAAAGTGCACTCTTAAAAATGAACTTCACCGCATAGCACGCTCCTAACCAACCATCATCTCAAATGATATCGCTATCTGCCCTGATTTGTTGAAAACGGGAGGCGTACGCCTTTTCTGTGACAATTATGAACATCATAAGTGTCACAAAAAGGCGTACGCCTCCCGTTTTCAACAAATCAGGGCAGATAACGATATCATTCGATATTATTGTTGGCTAGGAGCGTGCTATGCGGTGAAGTTCATTTTTAAGAGTGTGGCCGCATCGATTCTCAAAACCTTGCTGTAGACAAATGGGTCCTCGTGTCGTAGCTCCCGTAGAAGGCCATTTTGCAGACCGTACTCTTTCCTCAGCACTCATTCATTTGTCTATAGCTTCTTTAACCGCTTCTTTTCGTGGCAGCATTCACTATCGTCAATGAGAAAAGCAGGAGCCACCAATTGTCGCTTTCTTTCGTCCATTTTGTACGAAGCGCCATGCACATAAAATTAATGCTGCAACGTTCCGCCGGCTTCCCCAACATCTGCGCTGACAGCACATTGGAACACCTGTGTAGGCATTCCAAAAGGGCGTAGCCTCAGCGCCTTATCATTTACCCCTCTCGCTCCTTCAGTCGCTGCGCCGTCAGAAAACACGCTCGTGTAAATAGACGGTTCCCAGGAATGCTTCCCGTGTACGCTTCCCCGTTGACTGATTAAAGAGTGTACTTTTCACTTCTGTCTGTGTCTTCCGTTGCAGCGGTTGGGCAAAAGACTGGTTGGGTTCTACCCCAAGTGGGATCTAGGGGGCGGAATCCCATAGCCTGAACACATCAATGCGCGAAAAGAAACGTACAATGTTCAAGGTGACTTGGGGACGAGGGCTGTGCAAAACTAAAATAGGAAGAATACGGAATGTTGATCTGCTCATGGACTATCAGGTATGCAGATACCTGAGTCTTTCCAAAGTTCACAGGTGACGAATTCAACTTCTCCCCTTTTTTATACATTGTTAGGCGACGAATAAGCCCAGAGAGAGAGAGAGGCAGCTTGGCGTATGGTTTAATGGCAGCCAAGCGAAAGAATGCGGGTGCTCTGAAACTCGCGCTAAAGGGCCGATGGCGATGAGCGCGGCGATGCTTCTCCCTCACATCTTCCCGTCGAGGACGAAGTCATCCTGGGTGGGGTTTGCTTAGAGGATGAAGGGTGTTTGTAGGGCTTGAGGCGGAATACGTGAGCATTTCATCGGGAACGGCAGTGGCGGTCGGATGGTAAATCTGCAGGCTCCACGGAGTAATTAAAGGGGCACTATAATGCAAAAACAACTTGCTCTCAAGTGAAAGTCAGTTTATCAATTAGTACGATTCAAACAAAATTAGTTCACACAACGTTACCGTTTAAAAGAAAAGCGCAATGAAAATAGAGCCGTCTTTGGCGGCAACGAATGGGGTCCCCAAGAGGCAAAGATTGTCGGCACGCAATGAGAGAGAAGGACAATCACGAGCATACAGTGTTTCGTATATGCGCGGCATGATGAGCACTGCTCCATTTTCCAATATCGATTCACTGAATTGTAGACCACAACATTTTTCGTAACTGTTCCCCTAACACATTTATATTCACGTCCTTGGGACAGCGACGCCAGTCCGCTTCGCGACGCGCCCTGTGTGTTTCGCCGGGACTGCTGCATGGCGTGGCACACACGTGCACGCACAGCATGGACTGAAAACACCGGTGCACGAGCTGAAACGACGTTCTCTGTTTAAGCCGAAGCAAGAAATAGTCCAGCATAATTTTTATTGTAGCTTCGTAACGGAATCGAAGTTTTGAATTATTATAACACGTACGCAAAGCATCTAACAAATTAACAAAGCACCTAACGTAATTTGAAGTGTACTTGTTTTTGCATTTTAGTGCCCCTTTGACGTCAGAGTTAGTTTGGAGTAACTAACGTCAGAGTAGTTAACGTCAGAGTGCCACAGACATGTATCCTACAACATCGGCGACCTCGTCTGGCTCTGGGTACCCGTTCGCAAACCAGGCCTCTGCGAGAAGCTCATTTGCCGCTTCCTCGGTCCCTATCGTGTCCTCTCCAAAAACTCTGACGTTAATTATTTATTTTTATTTATTTTATTTATTTATGAAATACTGCAGACTCCGTTGGAGTCCGAGCAGGAGTGGTCTCTGACACTACACAGAAAGGAATGCAAACAAGTATCTATCACACAAGAAATTCAAGACGTTATCACATAATGCAATAATAGAATAGCAGCGCTTTGCACTTCACGAGATCACAAGTGTTTGACAGGACAAGTGCTACATACGATCGAGACAGGAAAGAAAACTTTCTAGTGATGTAAATGCAACCTGAGGGATATTATTCCAATCTTCTATTGTGCGGACAAAAAATGAATTTTTAAATCTACTTGTACGAGCATATATTGGCATTAAACTGTATTCATGACGGTGTCGGGTACTTCTAGACTGTATGCTGGATACATACTGGTCAGGGTTGAGCCCTAGTCTACGGGTATACAGCATGTAGAGGAATTTTAACCACGCGCATTTCCTTCTATGGGCTAGAGATTCTAAACCGGCATCGCGAAGCATTTGTGTTGGCGAGCTACGCCTGTTGTATCTATTAAAAATGAATCTCGCTGCAAGGCGCTGAATCCTTTCAAGTTCACCTATGTCTTTCTGTGTATTGGGATCCCATACCACGGCAGCGTATTCAACCGATGGTCGAACAATAGAAGCTGCGATCTTAAGGTCCTTGCTAGTACAGTGAAGCTTTCTGCGCAATAATCCCAGCTTCCTACGAGCCACTGTGCATATATTTGCGATATGTTTGGACCAGGATAATTTATCTGTAATGGTTACGCCGAGATACTTATATTGACTTACTTTTGTTATGGCAGTATCACCTATGTTATATGTGAACACGAAAGGATTCTTTCTTGCTGTTATGCTCATAAAAACGGTCTTTTCAAGATTAACAACCATGTCTCACTGGGAACACCACTCTGACACTCTATGTAAACTAATATTTAAGTGCTCCTGATCCTCAATGGATGACACAGGAAGAAACAATATACAATCATCCGCAAACATTCGGATTGAAACCTGGGGACCTACAAAATCTGGTAGATCATTAATGTACAGTAAGAACAATAATGGGACTGACCCTTGGGGAACACCCGATTTGACTTCTAGAAGGCCCGATAGTGTTCCACTTATGTCCACAAACTGCCTACGACAGGATAAGTATCTTTGGATCCACCTAATGATGTTGGATGGTACCCATATAGCAGACAATTTAGAAATCAATTTATTATGTGGGACCTTATCAAATGCTTTGAAGTAGTCAAGAAAAATTACATCCGTCTGGCCACCCTTATCTAAAGTTTTTGAAAATTCATGAACTGTAGTTACGAGTTGAGTGACAGTGGAATAACCCCGGCGGAATCCGTGTTGGCAATCTGACAGAATGCCGTGTTCTCTTAAAAATGCAGTTAGAGCATTTGCTATCACGTGTTCCAAAAGCTTGCATGAAACAGATGTTAACGAAATAGGCCGATAGTTAAGAATATTATGTTTGTCACCCTTCTTAAACACTGGCACGATACGAGCGATCCGCCAATCTTCAGGAATACTGCACTGCTCAAGCGAACATTGGAATATTTGCACTAAAAATTTTCCTATCGTTTCGGCATATCTCCGGAGAAACATATTTGGAACACCATCAGGACCAACAGACTTTTTCACATCTATATTGAACAGCATGGATAGAACACCAGGATAGGACACGTCTATGTGGAGATGAGGGCCTTCATCATTCAAAACTGTCACGCAACCAGTATCACTTTCAGTGAATACACTTTGAAAATATGCATTAAACAGATCCGCCATCTCTTCATTGTCCGATATAACAGAACCATTATTCTGAATCTGCTCGACACACTTTTTATGTTCAGAAAGATACTGCCAAAATTTCTGCGGGTTCTCCGTCGCAAAGCGGGGTAATGAGTGTGAGAAATAATATTCCTTAGTTTGTCGTAACTTTCCCTGTAGGGACTGTTTCAATTGTGTTATTTTTTCCTTGTCTAAATTTGACTGTCTTCCTAACCTTTTAATGTTACGTATAATGTGTATTATTTCTCTAGTAACCCAAGGATTATTCCTCTGAGTACGCTTCCTTTTGTTTGGAATAAAGGTATCTAAGCAGTGTTTACAGTGATTCTTAAATTTATTCCAAAGTACATTAACGTCGCTGTCTGTAAACGTATCCAAAGCCCGGTTCAGATATTCCACAACCTGTACGTCATTGGAAGCATTATAATTTTTAACAGTGATGATTTTTGAAGGCCCATTATTCCCTACTCCACTTAACATGACAACAAAATACACCAACCTATGATCTGATATGCCCTCATCAACTGAAACAGTAGCCCTCCTTATACCACTGCTGACAAGTACAAGATCTAACAAAGATGCATATACGTTTGTTATTCTGGTGGGTTCGTGCACTATTTGAATTAGGTCATAGGCTGTCATCATATCTAACAGTACCTTTGAGCTCACAGCATCACTCCGACCATACCTGAGGGTATCCCAGTCAATGTCCCCGAGATTAAAATCTCCTGCAATTATGAGCTTATGGTTCCGATAACGATCAACATAGTCATGCAATTGATGCATAAAATCCGGCACCGCTCTAGGAGCGCGATACACACCGATCACTATTACTGTATTCCCGCGGAAGTTAATTTTACAGCATAGACTTTCATGTTGTTCGATCTGATTGAGAGCAAGTACCTCGACATTGTGTTTTGCAAGTATGGCGACACCGCCTCCCCTACTTGAACGGTCCCTTCTATATACTTTGTAAGACGGGGGGAAGATAACGCCATCAGGGTGAGCGGAGCTTAGCCATGTTTCAGTAATTATCATGACATGTGGATCATAACTTAGCAAGACATGCTCAAGTTTATCACATTTATTTACAACACTCTGAGCATTTAAACATACAAATCTGAATTCTTTTTCGCATTCACTTTGTCACTTCGCACCCAGTGGCCCCGTGTGTACAATATTACGTGCATTCTTATGGTCATCCCAAACATACAACGTACCATTAATGTATAACTTATCCCGAACTAGCCTTACGTTGTCCCCGCGTTTCCTTTCCTCTTGGGTACTTTCCCACAAACACTTTCTTTTACGAAGCGTTTCCTTGGAAAAATCATTTCTAACAAAAATGTTAGTACCTTTTAGTTTTGCAAGATTTTTCATTACACTTTCTTTTTCTCTAAAATCTTGGAAATACAGTATGACTGGTCGGTTACCCTTCGGTTTTCCCAAGCGATGAATTCTAGCAACGGAATTACACTCAACACCCAGTTTATCTCGAAATACATCTTCGACAATTTTCTTTCTCAGCTCATCTGCCGTTTCTACAAGGGTCTCAGGTACTCCATGAACAATAAGGTTTGAGCGCCGAGACCTATCTTCCAAGTCGGTTATCTTATCTTGATGTGCTCTAAACGACTTTTGAAGCAAATCAACAGAAACCTGAAGTGAGGACATTTGCTCAAATACAGGCTGAATTCCGGACAGTGCCGTTTCACATTTTACAAGCCTTTCATTTACAGAGCTTATCGTTTTCTCTAATTTGTCGTAAGATTCTTGTAGCCGACCAATTTCTCCCTGAATCTTATTTTGACCTTCAAGTAATTGGCTAAACATTTCGTCAACGCTAGGTCCTGGGTTGCTTTCAACGTCACCGCACATCAATAATTCCAAAACAATGAAACATCGGTACACAATGTCACGACACGTTTTTGGGCATGGTAACACGACAAGGCAAATGCAGTTACTTCGAATATTTGAACAAGGCTTACTAACCTGAATCAAGAAGAAGAACCGTCTCGTTAACAGCATTTCCAAGTGCGTGTCACCATGCCCACTGAACTGGAAACAGTGAAGCTCGCTTTTATGAGGTACTGATAACACCGTTGACGCTGTCGCTCGTGTTGTCATTATCCAATGGCTGGTAGCTCGCTGAGATACTGTACCGCAGTGTAGATTGCAGTGTGACGAGTAGCGCGATCGTGGGTCTTCAAGCACGTTTCCCAAGCAGCAAAATGCACTGAAAGTCGAGTGCAGTAGGGGTGGACGGGTAGATGAAAGGCCTTGAACAGAACCATGAAACTGCAGAACATTGATAAGACACATACCATCCACCCCTAATGCACTCGACTTCCAGTACATTGTGCTGCTTGGGTTGTTGCACTGTATTCGGAAAGTAGGTGCATGTCCCTCGGAGCAAACCATTGATGAAATTCGGTGGAAGCTGCTGCACTCCCGGTTGTGACTACAACCACCTGAAGCAAGAAGAAGAACCGTCTCGTTAACAGCATTTCCAAGTGCGTGTCACCATGCCCACTGAACTGGAAACAGTGAAGGTCGCTTTTATGAGGTACTGATAACACCGTTGACGCTGTGGCTCGTGTTGTCATTATCCAATGGCTGGTAGCTCGCTGAGATACTGTACCGCAGTGTAGATTACAGTGTGACGAGTAGCGCGATCGTGGG
Source organism: Ornithodoros turicata (assembly GCF_037126465.1). Classification (NCBI taxonomy): domain Eukaryota; kingdom Metazoa; phylum Arthropoda; class Arachnida; order Ixodida; family Argasidae; genus Ornithodoros; species Ornithodoros turicata. Next base: position 135,183,021 of record NC_088201.1, read on the forward strand.
TCTTCAAGCACGTTTGTTGCACTGTATTCGGAAAGTAGGTGCATGTCCCTCGGAGCAAACCATTGATGAAATTCGTGGGAAGCTGCTGCACTCCCGGTTGTGACTACAACCACCTGAAGCAAGAAGAAGAACCGTCATTACCGTCAAATTACTCCGTGGAGCCTGTCGATTTGCCATCCCACCGCCGCTGTCGTTTCCGAGAACATGCTCACGTATCCGGCTTCAAGCCCTACAAACACCCTTCATCCTCTGAGGAAATCCCAGGCAGGATGGCTTCGTCTTCGGCAGGGGGGGGGGATGTTAGGGAGAACCATCGCCACGCTCATCGCTATCTGGCCCTTTAGCGTGGTGGTGGGGGTGCTCGTGAAAGGGCTCGCCGTTGTCGGCCTCACATAGGTGGGCAACGTCACGACTGACGCCCTAGGGAAATGTGCGTCCTGGGCCAACTTCAAAGGGAAATGTGCTGACATATGTCTCCCTATATGACTCCCTAAATCCAGATTCCCATAGCAACAGGCGAACTTTGGAGAGTTGGGTTGAATATATTGTGAGGAAGAACCATCGCCACGCTCATCGCCATCGGCCCTTTAGCGCGAGTTTCTGAGCACCCGCATTCCTTCGCTTGGCTGTCATTAAACCATACGCCAAGCTGCCTCTCTTTCTCGGCTTATTCGTCGCTTAACATTCAGAACGCATCTCCAGTACGAAGTCGGGAGACCAAAGCGGAGGTTTGTGACGGTCAGGTAATGAAAGGGGGATGACGAAGTCGCACCTCCACCAAATGTTAGGCGGCGAATAAGCCGAGCGAGAGAGGCAGCTGAACGTATGGTTTAGTAGCTGCCAAGCGAAAGAATGCGGGTGCTTCGAAACTCGCGCGAAAAGGCCGATGGCGATGAGCGTGGCGATGGTTCTCCCTCACAATATATTCAACCCAACTCCCCAAAGTTCGCCTGTTGCTATGGGAAGCTAGATTTAGGGAGTCACGAGCAGATGACGAAGAGATATATCTCTCACAGCGTTTAATTATGAATCTAACCGGCCTTGACTGAACTGCGTCCAGTTGAATACGATGGATTTTTTTTTCTTTCTATAATAAAACTCAGTCATCAAACTCAACGATGGAAATTGATGTTCTGAGACTGGAACACAGAAGCAAGGACAACACAACACACAAGCCTGAAATGCTTAAGAATAATATTTCGGAAGTCGTTCGGGAGGTGTGTTAGCTTAGCTCAATTCGTACAGTCCTGGACCAGCAATCCAGACGATGTGGGCTCGAATCCTACAGCCTGGCTAACCTTTTCAATGACTTCCTTCTTTCTTTCGATTGCTAGTGTTTTAGCATCCCTGTCTGTCTGAGGGTCCCAAAGAACTGAGGCGTAATCCAGAATTCGGAACACAAGTGTTTTGTAGGCCAAGAGCTTTGTGTCTGCGGACGCCATCTTGAGGGTGCGCTTTAGGAGACCAAGCTTTGTAGCGAATAAACTTTGTACGGGATTTAAAAGTGTCTTTTCTGTCTTGCAGAGCAATGAGCGAGTCAACCCGTTTTATTGCAGTCTGTATTTTCCTGCTGTCTTACCTTATTCGAGGTGAGTGTGATTGACCATAGTGTGATGTACAGCTCGAAGCAGAGTTAACTGGATTCTCATTGATACACGCGAAGATAGTCGCGTTCAGGCATTTCAGCATTGTGATAAAACAAATGAGGATGCACGGAGTCTAGTGGCAAATTTATCGAATTTGCTGTCCGCCTTCGCACGTATCAGTGAGATAACAGCATCACATCCGTGCGATATCGGCCAGCATACACCTTTAAATATTCGCGGCAACACAAACAAACATCACGATGACAACCGCATCTGAGGGCAATGCCGAGTCAACAGCTCCTGGCAAGGCAGACACATCCGCGTCACAAGTGGGACAATAGAAACACTCTTTCCCTTTATTTCTCTTAAGCGCCGCTAGAGTGCCTCACTTCCCGCTCCGCCGCAGTGCCGTGTATGCCAGAGGGAGTCTTGCCATTAATGGGACCTGCCTATACCTGAGGCTCCACTCACTTTTTGAGGTACCTAGCCAATCGCAGGTCGATATACAGTTGTCTAGTATTAGATCCATCCAGTACTTATACCTCACCCTTATTTACTGGGTACCACCATTCTGGAGACACTCGACTGATACGGATTGAAACGGATATCACTCGTGACAGTCCAAAACGACGGATTTTGCGCCCACTTTTATCAACGCCATCTGCATGGAGAGAGGCATGTTGGGAAGGCTCAGAATTGCAGAAATGGTTGCTGGCAGAAGTGACTGGCCAGGAGAGCGCTACAACCGCTTCTTCGTAGCAGACGACTGCTGGTACGAAGTTTTAAATCACGGAATGTAAGTAGATGGAATCAAAAATCAGCAAAAATGTATGTATAAATAAAATGAAATTATATAATGCAAAATCCTACGTATAAGGGTCGTCCTACTTGCTATTTTTTGCCTGGTGTCACGGTCTTAACTAGGCATAACATTAGCGACGAAACATCCAATTTTCGCGTAAATAATGATGGCGGAGCGAAAGTTCAAGCTGATTTTGCAGATGCGTGCATGAGGATATATACTCACAGTATTAAATTAAAGTAGTCCGTGAAATTTTTTTGTCACGAAATCACCGCTTCGCCGTTTCAAGCACCATCCTCCATCTTGGAGAAAGTTTGGTGTCATGGCAGCTCCCATGGAAAACGGTAACCAATGAGATGCGCCTAAGTTTGATTGACAGGTCGAGCCTCTTTTTTAGGCTTCTCCGAATGGCCAGACTCCCTTTGGTATACACGGCGTTCCGGTGGAAGCGGCATTCCGTTTACCTCTGCTTCGAGCTGTGCATCGGTTTTGTAATGTTGTCACGTGTCACTGTTTGCTGTATAACGGCAGTAAAGCTTTTCGCTCTAGGCATCCGCGCATGATCATCATAAATGTGTGTTTGGAACATATAACTCTTTCACCTCTCCCTTCGCGAGAGTTTGTTCACATGTGCTACTGTAAAGGGACACTAGTGCATCACCATTGCCATTCCCAAAGTAGTTCGCTCTAACTAGAGTTACGTATGTAAAGTATAGGCTGGACAATGTACCTGCTGCGTACATGACCACTACAGAGCCACTCAGGTGGAGTAAAGACAAAACATGTCACATTCAGTGCGCATATTCAGGAAGAACACCACTCTACTGCCCGCAAAGGTGGATACTGTGTGATGAGCTTGCCCGTTTCAGCGGGAGACCGCTCAGTTTAGCTGCACTCATTGTCCCCTCTGAAGATCCTGTGCTCCGTCGTCGGGTTCTTCACCTGTTCATGGACTTCTTGTTGTCCACTGGATTGCTCCAGACGCCTCAATTCTTCTTCGTATTTTCATCCTTCCTTCATCATCTTCATATAATGTTCCACGTGCAATGGGGTAGGGTACCGCACCACCGCAGTGAAACGCCCCATCTCATGGTCAACATCTATTGTTGTTGTCGTCGTATACGTAAGTTCGTAGGAGGACGAAATGACATCTGCAAGCGTTTGTGTGTGTCAGCCATGAAACGTGGCTTTCAAAAATTTTTCAAGAACGGGTTGAAAAATACTCGAATGAAGTTTCGAAGTTCAAATTCTCCTGTCACCGATTTGCGCAAATCTACGAGGCTGAAAAGGAAATATTTTACTTGTGGTCACGACTTATGATGTTGATGTTGAAAATACCAGAGAGAGCGCATAATGGTACACTTCAGGCACTCGAGGAGGTTGTGACCACAAATATATATATATATATATAGATACTCATGGAACGATGCGACAGCACCAGAGGACACGTGTTTCGCCGTGTTTGCGGCTCGTCAGCCCTGGGTAGCTGCGCATCGTTCGGGATTGGCAAACCAGGGGTCACTCAGCGAGCGATATACACCTGGGAGGGTGACTGAGCACTCCTCAATGCCACAGTGCGAGCCAGTGAATTATAAAGAGGGGAAAAAGCCATTAAAAAAATAAGTAAATGATGCTAGACGTGTTTGAAATTCAAACTTACAGATTAAGATGGCTTCTATGGCTGCACGTAGAGAAACAGATACCCATGGAACGATGCGACAGCACCAGAGGACACGTGTATCAGTTGATCAGTGGGCATACCCACTTTCTCTAACGGTTGCTAGCGCTACTATAATTCATCTTGTGTCACTAAACTAATGTTATTGAAAAAGAACTGAGGGCTAACTGCAAGTTTAAGGGACGCTTGATCTTGGTTTAAAGTTAATAGGCGTTGGTAGAAACCGGGCCTAAACATCGTTGTTTGCACTTTTCAGGGGCTTTCAGCGAGACAGCTTTCGAATCCAACCGTTACATGGACAGCGTGCTGACCTTAATACTGCCGAGGAACAGTAATCTCGAAGGAAGTGATTTGCGGGACTTCGTCTTCACAGTGCCAGGAACGTCCTTCTTCAATCCTGATCTCAGAGCGGAATTTCACGACGGCAGGGTGACAGGCCTTTTGCCTCCAGGTGGCCTAAGGAGAGAGGGGGACTGCTCACCACCAATCCACATGGATGGGAATACACACATCACGTGCAACATCTCATTATTTTACCTTAAAGCTGTCTATGAGGGATCCATCAAGGGCGAAAGTCTCCTGAACAGGAATAGGACAATCAGCGTGGTAGCAAGCTTTCCAGATACTCGGGCGAACCTCGATGTAATATCTGGACCAGGTAAGTCTCAGTCTCCACAGATGTTTGGGTGTCTGATGCTCTTAAGCTGAAAACAGGGGTTATGATACCGTGCTTGAATAGCGTGCGACGTCGTGTACTCGATTTCCACCGAAAAAGTAAACTATTATGCACTCCACACTAGCAAGAACAAGAAAGAGCAAGTTATCAGCAAGGATCCTAGTTTTCCGCGTCGAAAATGCCAGTATTCCATGCTAACGTGTCGGAAGTTTTTTTCTTTTTACAGGGACCGTGAAATGATTTCCGCGAATTCCGAGTACTCTTCCCGAAACAGTTTTCATGAGCCCTCACTATCATTGACAAGTCGACTTCTAGCCGCATTCCGTGCACCGGCCGGGGCCCAGTTACCGAACAAAAATAGCAAATAGCGTCAAATTAAAACGCAGTTTATGGCGAAATTCGCAAGCTTGCTGGCATTTGCTGGCAAAAAACCGTCCGTGAATTGGAAAGCATCCACAGCGGATGTTGCCGATTCGCGGACGGTCTTTTGCTCGCAAATTGCAAAATTCTGTGTATCGATTTGTTGAAAATGGGAGGAGGCGCCTATCTGGGACAGATTATCTTGTCCCAGATAGGCGCCTCCCCCCTGTTTTGAACAAATCAGGACACAGAATGATATTATTCGGAATGATGGTTGGCTATGAGCGTGCTATGTGGTGAAGTTCTGTTTTAACAGTGTACTATGTGATTAACCGTGTCTCGTTCGTGCGATCATATCCCAAGCAGCACAATGTACTGAACGACGAGTGCAATAGGGATGGACGGGTAGGTGGAAGACCTTGAAGAGGCTCGTGAAACTGAAGAACATTGATAAGACGCATACCGTCCACCCCTGTTGACTTTCAGTACATTGTGCTGCATGGGAACAGAGAAAGGGCGCATATCAGTCAGATAAGCCGAGCGGGGACTGGCGTAGCTTGTCTTACACTATTACTTTCTCTTCAGCACTCCCCGTTGCAAAGCAAGCTCAAGAACACGCAATTCATTGGTGGGTAAGAGAGTGAAAGAGCGTCGTTTTGCGCTTTACCGCTACCAGCCGCGACAAAAATAATTAAACAAAAACCAATTAAGTACTGCAACAAATGACCGGCTTTGGTGGCAGATTTTTCTCTAAAAGGTGCCCACTGATGGTTCAAAAGGGGTAGTACCCATTTTAATGCCAACTGCGCCCTGCTTCAGAAGTTATGTTTTTCAAAAAACTCATTTGAATTTTTATTTCAATAATGAGCGCCTCCCACTCATTCACACGGTGCGCAGCCTGTAGGCGGTATCGGACAGATACTTGTAAAAAAGAAAGTTGCTCGATTCGTGCACCCGTTCGCGAATTATTTATCCCCGGGACTTAACTCAGACACCCTGTATATCTGAGAATTGGCAGCCGGGTTAGCAGCAAAGGAACGGGAAAAATTAAACCCACGGTCACGTTATAAACTGAACAAACAGCACACACAAAAATAAAAAATAAAAAAAACAAACACAGGGGTGTAGCTTCTTCATGGCCCTCGCTCAGACTTCATTTATCAGGGACCGGCCTCGGTGGCTCCGTTGGTTGCATGTTCGCCTTCTGATCCCGAGATCGCAGGGTCGAACCCGGCCGAGGACGCCATCAACTTGGTGGCAGGGTACAAGTTGCTTAGACACGCCGTCTTGCGCGGAAAAGTATTCGTCCAGAAGAAGAACAGTCTTTCGAAATATCGGCGGCTCCTGTTCTGAGACAACTGCCTTCGTACTTCGTCTTCCGCGAGGGACGTTCAATACGGGGTGCCGTGTGGTGAGCTTTCATCGCATGTTAAAGAACCCTCAGGTGGGCAAAAGCAATCCACAGACCGACCGCTGCGGCGTCCCTCATGATCTCAGTTGTCTCGCGACGTAAACACCAATTATTATTATTATTCATCAGGGATTTCGCCTGTGGTTATGATATTCTAATATAAACACATTCGAAAACAATGAGTATTGTGTATTTTACATTTATTTTGTTTCGTTATTTTTAGTTACAGATTCTACAGATGTAGGTGGAATGAATTCTTAGAGAAGTATGCTACGTGGTGAATGCATCAGAATCGTTCAAGTGTCTCAAAAAGATCATATTTATGCAGGACTCGCCGGGAATCGTTGGTTCTTTTGATGGTGCGAGAAAAATTATACTTCAAACATGTCTCTGATGAAGTTTACAAATTGGCAGTGCTAATTAACCGCCATAAGCAGATTGCGAAACCGAATTATTACTGGTCCATTACAAATGCACGGAAGCTCAATTGCTGTGTGCGCACTGTATGGTATCCCCTTCTTTTTATCCCTCATTCTAGATGCAACACGTTCACAAACGTGTCAGCTAGCTTTCATACGCTGTACAGCATAAAAATTGCCGTCTTCGCTTCGTGGTCAGCAGCAGCTGGTGTTAGAAGAGTGACGTAACAGGCGAGATGGTGGCCATGAACATCCATAACGGAACCCTGAGATTGAGGGGACACATAAACTACACCGATACAAATCTCGAACAGAGCTAAAACTGCATCAGCATGAAAGACGTAAATTTAACAGTTCTGGAAGCGTTCTGAAAAAAAAAAAAGAGAAGTGAAATAAAGAAAAGGAACAAAAAAAGAAGAAGAAAAAAAAATTATAACACTGGCTATTTTATGACTACCCCTGTTGAATCGCGTTGTGACACTTTGATAAAAGTGGCTTTTTGCATCGTTTAGGTGCTGTGCTACACACGACGTAGTAGTCGGGTTGGTTTGCATAACGAAGCAACGGGAAGACACGGATGGGCGAAACGCACAAGACAGGTTTCATAACAGTTGTAAACGTGACTGTCTTATGTGTTTCCTACGCCGGTGTCTTCTCGTCACTTCGTGATAGTATTCGTACAGATAAACCTAAGTGGCATCTGCACGCGTAACTCGGTTGTGCACTACATGCACGAACTTCCGGTGGTGCGCGACGGCGCACTTATGAGTGCGAAAGAACACAGAGAAATCGTGGAAGCCACACTCAGCGTGAAAAAAACTAAAAAACGAAAAGAGCGAAGAAAACATCGTCTGCCGTGCATTAGAATATGGCAACATGGCCGCTTCAGGAGAATTGTGTGCAGGTGCCGCTACGGGCAGAGGAGCATCCCTATGGGGTGTCGTTTCGGTTTCAGCACCGACAGCTCCCCTATACGTTACCTGAATACAACTATCCTAAGACCGCCATGTTTATTCATTTAATGCACGGAAGACGATGTGTTCTTCGCTTGTTTTTTTTTTATTCTCCTTTTTTTATACGCTGAGTGTGGCTTCCATGATTTTTCCGTAGCTTTCGCACGCATGAACCCGCCATCGTGCGCCCACCGGAAGTTTGTCAGGTAAGTAGACAATGACTTACATGTGCAAATGCTACTTAGGGTTATCTGCACACATCCCGTACTGCGCGCCAAAGTACTGAGGATAAAACAATAATTTTCCTAGGTGTATAGTTACAAGCACTTGAAGACACTTCTGCATCAAGCTCTGACGCCAGAAGAGCGAGAGCGTCCATTCCAGTTGGTCCTCGTAAGCACGTGGCCTCAGTGCCGCAGATGCCTCCCGTGATGTCACGACAGGGGAAATTTTGGTGTTTGCCGTACCGATTACACCATTTGCTTTCAACTTTAGAATGTAGATTCCAATGCTTTTCGTCAACTTTACCGCTCTTTATACTTTCTCTTTGTTTATTTTACACTTCTTGCTTAATCTAGCTTAAGTAGATTTGCCGCGAATGCAACCATGTTAGTGTGAATGCTATCCCACTGCGACAGTTCTTCACATTTGCAGACGTCGACCTAACCTGTTCTTACAGGCGGAAAAAGGCCAGCGAGATACACAGAGAGTGTATCTCGCACGCTGCTTTTCGCCACGTCTAACCAACTCGCCCAGCTGCCCACCTTGACAGTGTTCTTACAGTCTTACTTATTTATCTTCATCACTTATTTCTTGCAGGCGTGGTTCCACACGTTGGAGCATGGACCGTGGACCCAATCAACATATACGCGACATTCTCGAAACGACTTAACTTGGACTCTTCTCGGAAGAGGCAGTTTTTAGCACAAGTGAGGGAGCATATTGAGAGTGCAATGAGGGGCTTCTTCTATGGAAACTTGAAAGATGCGCTGCAAAACGCTGTCATGTACGACGAGCCACCTTCTTTTTGACCTTATCCATTCTTCCGCGCACTGAAATAAAAATTTGCATATTTCGTATATCGCAATTAATGCGCATCAGCAACGCACCAATCACGTACGTACGAGGCAGAATACGTTGTAAATTGTGTGTGCGTGTCTGTGGGTGACCCTGATCAAAGCAACAGAAGATGCCTTTTTAAGTTCCGTGTTAGCGCCGCGAAGCAACTGTGGCTATGAGCGGCGTACAGACGTGGACAGATGGAGAGAGGACAGCAGGAAGGAGTGGGGGACAGAGGGGTTAGTATGCGTCCTGGGCCGACTTCAGGGGGAACTGTGCTGACATTCGTCTGGAAAATCTTCGGAAAACCTCAGACAGCACAGCCGGTGACAGGATTCGAACCCGTGTCACCTCCCAGTCTCGGCGTGGAAAGCGATCATCCTAGCCACTATGCCGCTGGAGAACACAAGATGTATGAAGCAAAATCACGACAACTCTTCCCATCAGCATGTAACTGTACGACCCGGTGCCCACACGCGCCAGTGGGCGAATGAACGCCCCAGATAATGTGTACTATATTTCCGAAAAGCGTCAACCGCTAGTGGGTGGTAACCGATAAAATAAACAGTCAGTTCTTCGTCCCTCTGCAGCATTTGTCGGTCATCCCACTGTAGCGATTCACTATACAACTGGTGACCCGAACGGCAGCCTACGCTTTGGCCACAAGACACTTCGCACGCCCATCATGTTCATTTTACGATGATGACCGACCCAGGCGGCAACGCTGCCTGGTGACCCAGCATCGGACATGTCACTGTGAGTCTTCCCCCATTTTGGAATGCCAACCATAAACGTCTGGTTCTACCAGGTCGAATGCCAAGTTCACCTAGGAGGGATTACCTCTCAAGCTACCAAGTACTTCAAAAAGGTTAAAAATTGGGCTCTTCGGTTTTCTGGAATCATGATTAAAAGCGTTAAAACCCCAGTGCCGGGGAGCTAAAAAGACAGACACAAACACATGCACCGACTGGCGAACCAAGAACTTTATTGTCATTCAAACCCGCTTAAACCTGATCTTCTCGGATTCAGCTCCGCTTTCTTTTCAGGGTTTTCCCTCCTCCAACTGGTCCGCCTGATCACGTGTTCTAACAAGGCCTTGTTGTTCCTTCCTATGAATAGTTGAACGATCTTTATCACCAAGAAACCCCTGAACCCTCTGATAAAGATCGTTCAGCTATTTATAGGAAGGAACAACAAGGCTGGGGTTTTAACGCTTTTAATCATGATACCAAGTACTACCACGTAGTCTCCGTTTTACCATCGGTCATCGCCCCCGAAGTAGCTGACAAATTTGTGGGCGCAGGCCGACTTCGCCATACGATGCGTTAAAGGCCACATGCCATATAGTCCAACGGACATCCAGGAGTCGGTCTCAGGTTCCAGCTGACACCAACTTCCGCAGTAGATAGAGCTCGACCCACATCGTGAAGGCATCTGTGATGACTAAGGTCTATTGGTCTCCGGCGTTCGCTGGGACTGTAGTCTCCAGCCACCTTACCACACGCTGACAGAGACCGTCCGTCTTCTGGTCTTCCAATGAGACATATAGGCTTGATAATTGCCTTCAGAAGGTGATGGCATGATGGCAAGATTCAATCTGTCTTCTCTATAGGACTGATATGGGTATTGCTTTATGTGCAAAAAAAATCACAAAAAACGGAAGCTGACTCCGATCAGGGGGGCGATCAGGTTTTCAAGGCCTAGGATCGACTGAACTTCTGTGGGAACGGTACAATTAGGGCACGCAGTAACTATGGCCATAAGTGCCGCGAGCAGCAGTTTTAATATGACCAATGCGACGTCCTCGCCGCGTGTTCGGTCTAGGGCGGCACGGGATGAGGGGGACGGGGATTGGGTGTTGCTTGGCATGGCATGTGTAGGATGCTTAGCCGCTGTGCGCTTTGAAGCTGCCGCTCGAGGATCGCACGAAGCGAGCGGAGTGTAGTCGCTGTCCGCCCACGAGGGATGCTTGTCAGGGGCAGGGCTGTTGGTAGGCGGATGACGTGAACCCGTTATACTTGGCGCGGTAGACGCGCGCTTCTGTTTTGGCTTCCTCTTGCGTTGAGCCTTCCTGACTGCTACCAGGGCTTCTTTGTAGCTGCTCGTAGAGCGGGAGCGCACCCGGGCTACGCGTCTTTGTTCTCTGACTTTCGAACAGTCTGCTGACGTGGCAATATGACTCCCTTTGCAGTGAATGCAGAGCGGTTCTCCATTGGGGCACTCGGCGTTGTCGTGAGACGTCCCGCAAGTTGCGCACGTCCTCTTTCGGGTGCAGCACGCAGCACCATGGCCATATCCATGGCCATAACTTTACATGGAGCTTTCCACTGACCTTCCAAAAGAAGCAAAGCTAAAACTAGTCAGCGAATCCTTGTAGATATCGTTTTGGAGATGTTGCCCGGGAAGGCAAAGCAGAAAAATTAACAAATAAAAACGGAAAAGTGACACAATAAAGAAAACAAATCTGGGAATAGTGAGTGAGTTCTTCCGCATTTCTGTGTCTACACCACCGTTCATGCAGATTGAGGTCAGACCGCACTGCTTATTTGCCTGTCACTGCATGTAGAACATTGCTTGTAAAAGCCGATGGGCGCACCCTATGTGACCACACTGGACTCTCCAGAAAGACCAGTGCCCACACTGGACTGTCCAGTAAGACCAGTGCTCATCCTCGACTGTCCAGGAACGCCAGTGCCCTCACTGGGATACCCAGTAAGACCGGTATCTAGATTGGGTCAATGATCGGGTCTGACGCTCGATAGTGGTTTCCAGTCTGTCCAGTATACTGTTTTTTTCAATAGGGTTGTTTTGATTAATGCTCTGGTGTGCTTTGTCCCCTATTCCTCTGACAGTCTCAATATTTCGGGTGTTTCAGTTGATAGATTTCGAATAATGTGACTATTTCCTTATTGCTTGTTGCTAGTTATTGCTTGCATGTTGTTGAATTTTGTAATATAGCATGTCTAATGAAGAAGCGCCGGTTGGGGTCGCGCTTGTTTTGAGGAATGGAATGTGTGGAAGATGGAGAAACCGGTTCACTCTCATTCGCTCATCCCTCTGATATAATTGACTATTCTTAGTTATTGCTTTAATTCAATCCATCTAGTTTTTCTTTGATATTGCTCTCTACTAGTTCCGGCTACTGCTCGTTTTGATAGATTGCTTGTTGTGCTTTATCCACATGTTCCTATGTTCTGCTGTTCAGATGATAGATTCGAATAATCCAAACACAGAATATTATTTTCAGACATCTATTGGTGGTATATATTGGTTGAATTATGATAGTGTCTGTTCTTTGCATGTGTATGCTGCGAAAATTGTCGGTGTGTGTTGGGGCGTCGAATCTGTCTGATATCATGATAGCTTTGATATAGTTCGCTATGATTGGAAAATAACATAATGTACTTGCATGTTGCTGCATCTATTAGTAGCATATTTGCTACTAAAAATAAATAAAAATAACGTATACTTTTTCTGGTGTTGGCTGGGGAAATTGCCATTGCTGTGACGGTGGTCAGCTCAGGCGTGTTATAACAAAAGTTGTAATTTTGATTGTGTTCATTCATGTCCTCTTTAGGTAAAAGTTGTGTGCCTTGGTATTGAGTAATTATTGTTAGTTTGGATTTTATTCCTAGGATATTAACATAGTGTTTTGATGTGGGTACTCCGGGTCATCGAATCTCAAACCATAAAATTTGCAGTGTGTAAGATATGACTGTTGATCCTTACACATATCAGTGATGATTGCCACTAATACAGTAGTATTGCTTGTGCAGCTGTGTATGTCTATTATTTGCATGCCTATGGGTTGACTAATTATATTCCTTAATAAACACTATACCACTGCTATAGGGAAATGTGACGGCTCGCCGTGCACACTTAGATCAGATGGTGGTCCTTGACGTCACCCTGGGGTCGGCGGGAGATGATTCACACCCCACTGGGTGGCCCATAGGTCACCGTTTTGGATGGTGAGATGCATTGAGTGAAATCGTTAGTGTTTAATAATAATAATAAAAAAAATCTTCTGTTTTAGAAAACATACTGTCTTTCTTGTCTTGCCTCTTTTTCAGGTGTGAAGGTTTTTCAGCGGGGTTTTGCTTCTTCGCCTAAGTGGCATCACAGTTGGCACATCTTCCAGCCCCATTGGCATTAATTGGCTGTCGTAAATATATTTTCACATGTACTTTTTGTGTGGTGGTCATTGACGCCACGCTGGGATCGGCGGGAGGTGATTGACACCCCTCTGGGTGGTCACCGTTGTGGATTGTGAAATGCATTGAGTGAAATCGTTAGTGTAGGGAGTTTTAGTTGACCACTTCTGCTCCTCCGATAACTTTCCGACTCAGCTTTCCGCAAAGTGCGCATGCGTATACTGAGTCGAAGATCTCTATCGGCTACGAAAAATATCGGAATCCCACTCATTCCGAATTTATCGGACTTTCGTGCGAGCTTTCGTGCTCGTGCTCCCACTCAGCTAGAGCATGCGCAGAGCGTTCACTTACAAACAAGATGGCTGACAACAGTAGCGTTCGCTTGCGGCGTGCACTGCGAACGATTTTGGTCTGCAACTTCCCGAAATCATGGCTGGGCGACAACCACGGGTACAGTAGCGGATGTTCTGAAGAAAGGACAGTGGACTGTTGACGAGGCGTAGTGTGTGTACTTCCCCCGCCTTGTGTACTTGTGTGACTTCCCCCGTCTGGACGCCTAAGCCTAAGTGAAGATGTCCATGGTTTCGCAGACTATTTGTGACCAAAAGCTGTTGCCGGCGCATAAATGCGCAGAGAAACATTTAGCAACGTTACGTCTTCCACAACTATTGATACAAATGCTTGTAACACGCGTTTCATGCGCATAATGTAACTGGATACTAGTAAACAAAGTTAAGATTTTTGCGAACAGATGGCGTCCCGCTTGATTTTCCGTATCGGTGGGTCGTTCTCGGTAACTTTTCGTCTGCAAACTAAAACTGCGGACGAATCATTCCCATCGCGACTCGTAAGTCGTATCTGTGGGTGTTGTTTCCAATGCAGCCCCAAATAGACGGATTATCTCCGATGAATAGAAGGATTAGCCATTGTGTACGGTACACCACTAGAGGGCTCTACCAGCGACACTTCACCACTGCGGGCCGCTGCTGTCGCATTCCGCGAATGACGTCATTGCTCCTTCGGGGAGCATGGTGAGAGATAGCGGGAGGCATGGGATGGCGATGCGAAATAGAGCGCCCTTGTGCAAGGCTGTGGGGGCGCTGTGAGTGATAGGACAGCCACTCTCGGTGGCGGCTCTCCACAGCCTTGTTATGGCCTCGTAACCGCGATACGCGGCGTTGGCGGCAAAGGGTTTTGGGTCCAGCGTTGTGTACCAGTCTTTGAGTGAGTTTTTATTAATCTCACTCCGTTTATTGTTCAACTGATGTTCAACAGAGAGCTCAATTGCTATGCTATGAGATTCATGTGTACGGCAAGCATACGGCATACGACAATATAAATAAATTAATATAAACAAAAGGACGTGCACCATAAATTACGCCACATTATTCTTCGCGTGTTGCTACACTTTGGGTCCAGTGTTGTGTACCACTCTTTGAGCGAGTTTATATTAATCTCACTCCGTTTATTGTTCAACTGATGGTTGTTGTTCGAGAGCTCAATTGCTATGCTGTGAGATTGATGTGTACGGCAAGTATACTGCATACGACAATATAAATTAATTAATATAAACAAAAGAATGTGCACGATAAATTACGCCACATTATTCTTCCCTTGTTGCTACATTATAAACGCACTTTCGCGAACCAGTCCGTTCACAAACAGCCGTGTGCATCCCATCGTGTATATATTAGACTTAGATACTTTCTTTTCTAATTGCCTAAGAACACTTTTGCGACTCGAGCGCGTATATTAGAAGGCTCCAGACTTGCGCAATATTATTTTGGTGATGGTGCATATGTTCAGACAAGAGTGGAGGAAAGTTGTTCCTATTTGCTTTATATATTTATTCACTTCATTATATCATTCTCACATAATAGTTTAAATTTAATTAGCGGTTCGTAGTACTGCAGTATAAGCAATTTAGGACACTGCAGTGCTGTAAGATATACTGTAAGCACCATATGGTTGCAATAATAATAATTGGGTGTTTACGTCGCGAGACAACTGAGGCATATGGTTGCAGAATCACTGGGTGGATATCAGTAAAATTTTAGTGCCTTCCTTTCTGTGATGGTCACTGTCACTAATAAGGATTCAGTTAAGCGTTGTGGCAATTCCAATGTAAACAGTCATCCGCTATACTGGAAAGTCAGTGATTATAGTCAAAAAAGTCTCACTGAACATGATGCTTTCTACAATACCATCTGTGATCCCTAAATGTCAGTATGACAAGGTATGAAGAAATGTTAACATAGTGCATGTTATGTAAAGCAAGTTCTTCCACATCCCTCCCCCCCCCCCATGTACACACACTCAGAAAAAAAAAAAACTGGTCTTGGGTTTGCCTCTGGTAACATAATTTAGCTACACAAATGCAGATATGTGCAATCAAACACATTTGCAAGGAAAGCGTGCCGATTATTGCAGTTGCAACAGCCATGTCAGTAGGTCATGCCCGCCTTGGTATTTTCGAAATTTCTCAAACATAAGGCAGATGACATGTCAACGGTTGCAAATCTCTGTTCCATCTTGCACATTTGTCATGTTCATCTAGGTATTTTTGAAATTTCTTAAACATCTCCACATCTTTTATATTCAGCGTGCTGGACAACTAGTGTGCAACACCGGATATCAAGTCTAAATCTGAGCCAGTATGGGGTCATGGACACACCGGTGTAACATGAGCAACAATAAGGCAGATGACATGTCGACAAGTTGCAAACCGCTGTTCCATCTTGCACATTTGTCATGCTCATCTAGGTATTTTTGAAATTTCTTAAACATCTCCACATCTTTTATATTCAACGTGCTGGACAACTAGTGCGCAACACCGGATATCGAGTCGAAATCTGAGCCAGTATGAGGTCATGATCACACCGGTGCAACATGAGCAACAATAAGGCAGTCGACATGTCAACAAGTTGCAGACTGCTGCACCATCTTGCTCATTTGCTACAAGAAACGAGAGGCATCTGACCGTGAATTTTCTAACATGCTTTTCTTCGGGGAATATGAATAAAAACTTAAGTACTCTCTTCACAACATATTTCCTCGATATGTACATACAGGGTGTCCCAGAAAACGTGTCATTGAATTATAATAAAAAAACTGCACTACCTAGGATCATGCGGTCAACAGCATTTGTTCTTATTAGGTTTTTGCCACCTCCAAATGTGAATGTCATGTACTCCAAGTTTAATTATGTAAAAATTTGCGAACTGAACTCGGAAATTTGCCAAGTAAAGGTCACTTTTTTACCCCACCAATATGAAGAGCGTGCCGAATTCACTCAAATTCATGATAATTCACAGTGATACTCACAAGCTATCCCATCGGAAAAAATAGCCGAATATCATGCTTTTCGGAGCGCCGGACCATAGCGCGCGATGACTTTTTGAGCGCAATCGCTCGCAGTGCGACGAAAGGAGGTTCCGAAACCAGCCCACAGAGTGATAGTAGAAAAAGTAACAGTTCCTAAAATTGGGAGAGGGAAAGCATTATCCCAGCGAAAGTCGGACGTGATAAGCCGTGCCTGTTTTATCTCTTTCTGCGATGTCGGGGAGGGCTGGGTTTCCAACCTCCTTTCGTCGGACTGACAAAGATTGCGCTGAAAAATTCATCGTGCGCTATTCTGTGCGACCTCCGTAGAGCATGATGTTCGGCTATTTTTTCCGATGGGATAGCTTCTGAATATCCCTGTAAATTATCATTAATTTGACTAAATTAGGCACGCTCTTCACATTGGTGGGGTAAAAAAGTGGCCTTTACTAGGCAAATTTCCGACTTAAGCTCGCAAAAATTCACATAATTAAATTTACGTTACACGACATTCACACGAGGAGGTGGCAAAAACCCAGTAAGAACAAATGCCATTGACCGCATGACTCTAGGTGGCGTAGTTTTTTTATTATAATTCAATGACACGTTTTCTGGGACACCCTGTATAAATGTTTCAGGAGAGATCCACACAGCAGTCCGAACCCCAGAAAGAAACAACACTGTGGTCAATTTTTTCACGGGATGAAGTGGAGACTGTGCACGAAAGCGTGTTATTGAAACTAGATGCTCCTAGCACTCTGACCTGGATACTTCATTCGTAGACTTGTCGTCGTTTCTATATTTTGTCTATTTAGATGTGTGTTTTTCAGAATTTGATCAAGTGTTAGGGTTAGTTAATTAAATCTAAATAATTAAAATCACTAATAATCCTAGCGAATATCAATCCATACAGCTACGCGTTGCAGTCTCAATATGCGGTCATGCTCAACAATCTGCTTGCGCTTATTTTGCGTCCGTTTCGGGATAACGCAGGAACATTTCCGCCTTTTAGCTGCATTGTGCTCATTAACCGTAGGAGAAAAAGGATGTCTACGAGTCATACGACGTCCTGTGAAAGCCGATAAGCCACGTGTGCTTCCATCGGGGTAAATCGAGTAACAGTGCGCCTGGACCTCTTTTGGAATACACACACGACACTACTAGTAGGATTGCGTATTCAGGTGGGCAGTATTACTTTGTCAATACAATCCTAGTATTCCGTCATTCTGTTTCCCTGCTTGACTGCAGTAAAAGCAATTGTGCACCAGCAATGACGTTGATTAATCACTGAAATTAATTGAAATTGTGTCGTTTCCGATTAGAGGGCGACTCATCCAAGTATAGTCCTATTCTGCTTATTGGACATTGAACTAAAGGGCAGCTCGTTATCCGCGCAAAGAAACTCAGAAACCTTATGTTTACATTGGTACTGCGCTCGGTCATCCGAAACTTCATACACCAGCACCATTGCCGAGCGGGCAAAAGTATCCTCGCTTGGTGGCAGCCAAGGCCATGCTGAACAGGTGTTCGCGATGGGTTTAATCGTGGTGCTGAAGCTCGTGGTGTGATCGAATCGTACCACCGACAGTAGTATTTGACGTTTTCTCTGGATTTTTCGGCAGAATTGGCAGCTAAATGTCGGCACAGTTCCCTTTGACGTAAGCTCAGGACGCGTACTCACCTCGTGTACTCCCCAGCTATATCCCCTCTCTAGCTGTCCATGCTTGTACGCAGGTCATAGCCACAGATCCTTCGTGGCGCACACTCAGAACTTAAAAAGCTTGACATTCGTATGCGTAAATTCTGATTATTATTTTTATCTACTTTGACCTCGTTATCCGGACAGGGGCCGTTTCCACTCCCGTCTGGGCCCAGACTTTGGCCTTAAACGGACTATGGCATCCCGAAACGTATGTATGGGACACATATGGTAGTGTTCCTCACCGCTTCTCCAGCCAACTAGGCCAGGTTTCTCTTTCGAAAGCGGCTTACGTATGAAATTAACTAGTTTAATGAACCGCACTCCCTTTACAGCTAACACCATGATGACCTAAGTCAGGCATACAAATGGGAGCGCAGTGCAGGAAATTGTCTTCCAGGTCGTCTGCTTGGCGTTCGCCTCGCGATATACTAAGTGAGAAGACCTCGGTAAATACATCGACTTTTGCTTACCTGAGTGAGCTCTCACATGACCATGTTGCGTGGAACCCGGTGTTACGCTCCTGGCTGTACAACACGTCCGCAAACGTCGTTATCTACTTGTCGGTAAACTACTGCATAGCAGTTAAAAGTATTTAGGGACTACTTGCATAAATGGTAGTTACAACAACTAGCTAAACTTTTTTAGTTAACTGCAGTAGTTAGGTTACAGCAGGCTACAACTACTTCGCTTTTCTTTTTTTTTTTTCACTTAGGCATCCGTGTGCTTCGCGGCCTTGTATTTTTTTGTGCTTACTAGGGACACGCATGCTTTGCTTGGCGCAAGAGTCCGAAGTGCATGGGGGAGGCAATGGGTTTCGACGGGGGTGTCAGGACTCTACATGGGCAACATTCCGGGATACCCCCTCTGAAACCCGGCTTGAGCTGATAGCAGAGGACTAAGCAAGGAAGCTAAGTTTACAGGGCGGTACGTCAGTTACGTTAGGAGGAACAGATTTAGGCAGGGAGAGGAGGACATATCTGAGGCAAACAATTCCCTTCTTGCGGCGCGACCTGATAACAACCCCGATAACACGCCTTGTGTGTGGTCTTGTCCCCTGTTTGTCTTTGGTCGCTTGAAAATCAACGATTTGGCCATACGCTACTTTCCAGGCTGTAGCAAGGGAAACAGGTATGGGCCGAGGACTCATAGCTATTAAACATGGGTATAGAGACTACGTAATTAAATGATGGTATCTTCGATATCACGTTCATATCAAGAGTTAAGAGAAATAAAATGGAAGATATGGACAATTTGGCGTCTGCGACTGCTATCTCGGCAATGATTTGATCAAACGAGGCTTCGTTCGAGCAGAAATTTTGGTGCAGAACAAAATACATTCAGAGTCGAAGGCCTGTATATTCCCAAATCCCTGCAGTGGCTAGGAATACAGAAGGTCACCGACACACGAGGCGGTGAAGAAGTAGAGAACACCGAGTGAATTTGTGAATAGCGAACTTGCGAGTAGAGCAGCTAAGAAGTTTGGGGGTGTGGTGAGGTGAGAATTTATGTTAGGAGTAGCAGAACAAGTCGGGAGACGAGATCAATTTCTCCTCGTTTTTTTTCCTTACAAAGAAACAAACAAACCGAGTGAATTTTATTTTAGTGTAGTTCCAATACTGTTTACCCGTACTTGTTGGTATAGTTGCAGGTGGATAGGTCACAGGGCAATTTACAACACACAAGAACATACAATTACAACAGGTGTTGCACTTTGCCCCATGTGAGATTTTGTCTTCCGGAGGTACGGAAAATTTGATTGGCTGAAGTTTGGGAAAGGAAAACAAATGACGAAAATAAAATAACATGAAAATGAGCTCTTCTGTGGGTGTCCATTTGCAAAAGCGTTCGGCGATGTGTTATCGCTATCTCTGAATGACACCGCACCTGTGCCGCCTCCCCCCCCCCGCCTGCAATGGAAACATCTCCGTGACGTGATCCAACGGCTGAAAGTATTTCTACCGAGGCCACATTTGTCCCTCACAACTACAAATGTACATAGGAATTAGGATGCATCGATGCATCGTACGGGGCTTGTTGTATTGTTTTTTTATTGCGTGTTAGCGCCGCGAAATAACTGTTGCTATGAGAGTTGTACGGATGTCGACAGATGTCTGTTGTGTTCACTACTATAGTTATGCGTGGAAAATGTTAGGTGCTCCCAAACTAAATTGTATAGCAACGAGGAAGTTTACATAAGCCGAAAACAAAATAACAAGACGCGGTTTGATAGTGCGACCCCTTCCTTCAATCTTAGCCTGTACCTTTCGACTTGATCTCAAATGTTTCTTTTAGTTTTCCAATAACCAAGACGCGGTTTGATAGTGCGACCCATTCCTTCAATTTTGGCCTGTACCTTTCGACTTGATCTCAAATGTTTATTTTAGTTTTCCAATAACCAAGACGCGGTTTGATAGTGCGACCCCTTCCTTCAATCTTAGCCTGTACCTTTCGACTTCATCTCAAATGTTTATTTTAGTTTTCCAATAACCAAGACGCGGTTTGATAGTGCGACCCATTCCTTCAATCTTAGCCTGTACCTTTCGACTTGATCTCAAATGTTTATTTTGGTGACCAAGACGCGGTTTGATAGTGCGACCCCTTCCTTCAATCTTAGCCTGTACCTTTCGACTTGATCTCAAATGTTTATTTTAGTTTTCCAATAACCAAGACGCGGTTTGATAGTGCGACCCATTCCTTCAATCTTAGCCTGTACCTTTCGACTTGATCTCAAATGTTTATTTTAGGTTTCCAATAACCAAGACGCGGTTTGATAGTGCGACCCATTCCTTCAATCTTAGCCTGTACCTTTCGACTTGATCTCAAATGTTTATTTTAGTAACCAAGACGCGGTTTGATAGTGCGACCCATTCCTTCAATCTTAGCCTGTACCTTTCGACTTGATCTCAAATGTTTATTTTAGGTTTCCAATAACCAAGACGCGGTTTGATAGTGCGACCCATTCCTTCAATCTTAGCCTGTACCTTTCGACCTGATCTCAAATGTTTATTTTAGTTTTCCAATAACCAAGACGCGGTTTGATAGTGCGACCCCTTCCTTCAATCTTAGCCTGTACCTTTCGACTTCATCTCAAATGTTTATTTTAGTTTTCCAATAACCAAGACGCGGTTTGATAGTGCGACCCATTCCTTCAATCTTAGCCTGTACCTTTCGACTTGATCTCAAATGTTTATTTTGGTAACCAAGACGCGGTTTGATAGTGCGACCCCTTCCTTCAATCTTAGCCTGTACCTTTCGACTTGATCTCAAATGTTTCTTTTAGTTTTCCAATAACCAAGACGCGGTTTGATAGTGCGACCCATTCCTTCAATTTTGGCCTGTACCTTTCGACTTGATCTCAAATGTTTATTTTAGTTTTCCAATAACCAAGACGCGGTTTGATAGTGCGACCCCTTCCTTCAATCTTAGCCTGTACCTTTCGACTTCATCTCAAATGTTTATTTTAGTTTTCCAATAACCAAGACGCGGTTTGATAGTGCGACCCATTCCTTCAATCTTAGCCTGTACCTTTCGACTTGATCTCAAATGTTTATTTTGGTAACCAAGACGCGGTTTGATAGTGCGACCCCTTCCTTCAATCTTAGCCTGTACCTTTCGACTTGATCTCAAATGTTTATTTTAGTTTTCCAATAACCAAGACGCGGTTTGATAGTGCGACCCATTCCTTCAATCTTAGCCTGTACCTTTCGACTTGATCTCAAATGTTTATTTTAGGTTTCCAATAACCAAGACGCGGTTTGATAGTGCGACCCATTCCTTCAATCTTAGCCTGTACCTTTCGACTTGATCTCAAATGTTTATTTTAGTAACCAAGACGCGGTTTGATAGTGCGACCCATTCCTTCAATCTTAGCCTGTACCTTTCGACTTGATCTCAAATGTTTATTTTAGGTTTCCAATAACCAAGACGCGGTTTGATAGTGCGACCCATTCCTTCAATCTTAGCCTGTACCTTTCGACTTGATCTCAAATGTTTATTTTGGTAACCAAGACGCGGTTTGATAGTGCGACCCCTTCCTTCAATCTTAGCCTGTACCTTTCGACTTCATCTCAAATGTTTATTTTAGTTTTCCAATAACCAAGACGCGGTTTGATAGTGCGACCCATTCCTTCAATCTTAGCCTGTACCTTTCGACTTGATCTCAAATGTTTATTTTAGTTTTCCAATAACCAAGACGCGGTTTGATAGTGCGACCCATTCCTTCAATCTTAGCCTGTACCTTTCGACCTGATCTCAAATGTTTATTTTGGTAACCAAGACGCGGTTTGATAGTGCGACCCCTTCCTTCAATCTTAGCCTGTACCTTTCGACTTGATCTCAAATGTTTATTTTAGTTTTCCAATAACCAAGACGCGGTTTGATAGTGCGACCCATTCCTTCAATCTTAGCCTGTACCTTTCGACTTGATCTCAAATGTTTATTTTAGTTTTCCAATAACCAAGACGCGGTTTGATAGTGCGACCCATTCCTTCAATCTTAGCCTGTACCTTTCGACCTGATCTCAAATGTTTATTTTGGTAACCAAGACGCGGTTTGATAGTGCGACCCCTTCCTTCAATCTTAGCCTGTACCTTTCGACTTGATCTCAAATGTTTATTTTAGTTTTCCAATAACCAAGACGCGGTTTGATAGTGCGACCCATTCCTTCAATCTTAGCCTGTACCTTTCGACCTGATCTCAAATGTTTATTTTGGTAACCAAGACGCGGTTTGATAGTGCGACCCCTTCCTTCAATCTTAGCCTGTACCTTTCGACCTGATCTCAAATGTTTATTTTGGTAACCAAGACGCGGTTTGATAGTGCGACCCCTTCCTTCAATCTTAGCCTGTACCTTTCGACTTGATCTCAAATGTTTATTTTAGTTTTCCAATAACCAAGACGCGGTTTGATAGTGCGACCCATTCCTTCAATCTTAGCCTGTACCTTTCGACCTGATCTCAAATGTTTATTTTGGTAACCAAGACGCGGTTTGATAGTGCGACCCCTTCCTTCAATCTTAGCCTGTACCTTTCGACTTGATCTCAAATGTTTATTTTAGTTTTCCAATAACCAAGACGCGGTTTGATAGTGCGACCCATTCCTTCAATCTTAGCCTGTACCTTTCGACTTGATCTCAAATGTTTATTTTAGTTTTCCAATAACCAAGACGCGGTTTGATAGTGCGACCCATTCCTTCAATCTTAGCCTGTACCTTTCGACTTGATCTCAAATGTTTATTTTAGTAACCAAGACGCGGTTTGATAGTGCGACCCCTTCCTTCAATCTTAGCCTGTACCTTTCGACTTGATCTCAAATGTTTATTTTAGTTTTCCAATAACCAAGACGCGGTTTGATAGTGCGACCCATTCCTTCAATCTTAGCCTGTACCTTTCGACTTGATCTCAAATGTTTATTTTAGGTTTCCAATAACCAAGACGCGGTTTGATAGTGCGACCCCTTCCTTCAATCTTAGCCTGTACCTTTCGACTTGATCTCAAATGTTTATTTTAGGTTTCCAATAACCAAGACGCGGTTTGATGGTGCGACCCATTCCTTCAATCTTAGCCTGTACCTTTCGACTTGATCTCAAATGTTTATTTTAGTTTTCCAATAACCATTTGCATGGATCCATGGTATGAAGACTGGCATGGGATTGAGTATAGGGTAGTAGAGACGGGAACAGGAGAGAATATCGCCAGTGGTGATTAGACACCCCAACGTCAAAAATAAAGTTGTTCTTGAGTACATTTGGAGATAACGCTTAACAAGTGCTACGCGCTCCTAAGTACGTCATCTACTTCTCGATTAAGACGAGGCAATGCTTAGATCAGGGTAATCAGGGGCCTCACACACGAGGGCCGCATGTGCATGGCTATTTTGTCAGCTGTCTGTGTCAGCTATTCTGGGGCCCGAG
This sequence comes from Ornithodoros turicata, assembly GCF_037126465.1. Taxonomy (NCBI): domain Eukaryota; kingdom Metazoa; phylum Arthropoda; class Arachnida; order Ixodida; family Argasidae; genus Ornithodoros; species Ornithodoros turicata. The sequence goes on from NC_088201.1 coordinate 135,207,053, forward strand.
CCCCCCCCCCCCTCCTCATAATGAAGAATACGGAATGAAACCAGATTTTCAGGCATTTCTTTTTTACGCTTGCTCGATGTAGTGCTGCTCCTGTAGATGTTAGGAAGTACATACACATTCGCGCAGTTCTTGTGACTCACGACACTCAACAAGTAGAAATAGCGAACTGGTTAGCACGTGCATTTTGATAAACTACACTGTAAGTAATATGAAACTAATAGTGGAGAGAAGTGCAGATAATGGCATCATCTTAATTAGTACACTAAGTTGATGGGCTTGCAGTACAGCAGCAAACAACGAGATTTGGCCGAGGCAGACCAACAATTAGGGACGACACAGACAAGTAAGCCTCAAACGCCCAGAAATTAACGAATGCAAACAACTCAGGGAAAAGAGGTGCTGGCGCCAGGAATCGAACCTGGGTCTTCGAACCTGGCGTCAGCACCTCTTTTCCCTGAGTTGTTTGCATTCAGCAGCAACCTCCCCAGATATCATCCGTGAAAAACTATACGGGGCAAAACCAACTGTACAGTGTGGACTGTGTGCAAACCGACAATTTCAGTGCTCCTGATCGTTGGGATAATCGTTCGTGAATAATGTACGAAGAACTTGAAACGTTTGGAAAGGCAGCTCATTTGTTTCTGCTGGTGTGTCAAGTGAAGTTTTTCATTGCATTTCCAGGGGTTTCATTACACCCCCCCCCCCTCCCAACGGAAGTGTACACTACCCATTAATTTTTGCAACACCCCCTGAAATTCCCCAGATTGCCTAATACAGCTTGGCACCCAATGCATATACCGACCAGATACGTATCCATAAACACATACATCTCTCCACTCGAAATCGCGCAAACATCTTATCACGCCCTGTACCATATCTCGGCTTCTATGCGCGTTGATGATAGTACAGCGCCAACCAAACAACAATGACAAAGAAGAAATTGCCGTTGCTCTCCGGTGCTGATACGGGTTGCGCAATAGACTAAACGCTGATACTTGCCGTTTGAATTCAGCATGAGAGAGCTGCGACGATATGGCAAGGAAAAAACTTGACAAGATACGAGGCACAAAAATGAACTTTCACGGCGAATCTCTGGCAGTCCGAACTTTTACACGGCAGCAGACACCTACGAGCGCTGGTGCTGTAGTCTGAGGAAAAGACCATAGATGAAAGTACACATCCTTTACGACTACTATTGAATTTCACTGTTCATGGTAATCAACCAATTTTTCTCGAAGTGCAGCACGCATAGAGAAGTCCATATCATTCGCTTACACGTCTACCTGCAAGAAATGACCCTCAGTCTCCTTCTGAAACATTGCATCACTTGCCAACTTCGTTGCCAAAAGTAAAAAAGTAATCTTTGCGCAACCCCGATGAGGGCAGGGCGTCGATGGAATACATCACAAAGAGCAACTGATGTATTCTTCATAGCGAAGCTATTATCAACGAGTTATACTAGACCCTTGTACTGGGATTTGAATAGTGGTGACCACAAAATTTGAAAAAGGCGCCAGCAGAGCCCTTTGAAACGGGCGAAACCCCTTGCATCGTGGTGCCCAAGGCAGGTTCGTGACAGCTTATGCTGTTGCCCTTCCCACTGAGATTGTAACGGAGTCGACCGCAAAATCCGTAAAAGACTGCAGCGGAGCCCTTTAAACGTGTGAAACCCCTTGTACTATGGTCCACCTCGACTGCTGCTCAGTTGGAACGGGTACGCAGCCGCTCAGTGTCAGGAGTTCAGATGTACCGCTTCCTGCAGGAACGGAAAATGCATAAGACGAGTGTTCTTCCCTCTTGCCTGTTACCGAACGGTTCTGTGACCACTGATCCTTCAACGGTCTTCCAGACATTTAACGAGTTCTACTCACGTGACCTTTCTGCAGGCTGTCCTGAATTCAATAGTAACGATCCCTTTTTTGACATCCTTCCTCGTTTAGACAGCGTGGACCAGGAGATTTTTCGCGCTCCTCTATCAGCAGAGGAACTTGACGAAGCTCTAAACCATATGCGTCGCGGTACAGCCCCAGGTCCTGACGGTTTGCCAGTCGAGTTTTATCGAACCTTCTGGAGAGATTTGCGACCTTTTCTCTATGAGTTATTCTCTTCCATGATGACTAGTGCGAGAATTCCGACGTTCTTCACGTTCGGTCGTATTATCCTTGTTCCCAAGAAAGGCGTTGATCTGTCGAACCCGGGCTCGTGGCGTCCGATCACCTTGCTGAACACCGACTACAAGCTCTTCATGTCGGTGTTGAACCGGCGCCTTTGTGCCGAGCATTATTCATGAAGCTCAAGGCTGTGCAGTCCCAGGCCGGGGAATGTATCCAGCCTTGTCAGGCATTCGCGATTTGCTGGAGTATACTGGTCGGAGCAATGGCAGCGGTTGTGTCCTCTCGTTAGACCAGAGTAAGGCTTTCGACAGGGTTCTGCATTCATTTTTATTTTGCGTCCTTCACAAATATGGTTTTCCCCGTGAGTTTTGCTCTGTAATACAAAATATTTACAAGTCCCACACCAGCAGCCTGTTCTTCAATGGACGAGAAGGCTCTCCTTTCAGAGTAGCCTGCGGCGTCCGACAAGGGTGCCCTATGTCACCGTTGCTTTTTGTTCTCACGTTGGACATTTTTGTCCGACACGTTCTCGCCCATCCAGGCATTCGGGGTCTCCCAATACCGGGCGGTGGGGCCATTAGGGTATCTGCGTATGCAGACGATGTCACCCTCTTTCTGCGGGATTTGGAGTCCATACGTAACGTCTGTAACGTTTTTCACCGGTACGCTCTCCTTTCAGGCGCTCAGCTGAACTCATCTAAGAGCAAGATCATGGTATTGGGTTCATTCTCTGTGCGAGCCGTGGTTCCGTTCGCTCAGTGTACGGTGCTGCGGGTCCTGGGCATCCTTTTTGACAGGCGAGGGATCCAAACTGCAAACTGGGACTCCGCCATTACCGCTGTCAGTGCGAAAGTGCGATCGGCGCAATGCTTCTCTTTCAGCTTCGCGGAGCGGAGTTATTTTATTCGCTCTGTCCTTTGCGCTCGTTTGTGGGACTTGGGGCAGATTTTGCCTCCTCCTCCTCGAACTGTCATTCGCTTGAATGCCATCTTGTTTGCGTTCTTTTGGTCTGGAAGGCAAGCAGTGGTTAACCGCCCAACGTTGATGCTTTCAGTTTCTTTGGGCGGCTGGAGTATACCAAACATCTCGGTTATCTGTCAATGTCTGGCGCTTAAGGTTCTGTTAAGGGTACTTCGTGATGCCACGTGTGCAGCGCACCCACTGGCAGTGTACTTTTGTTCTGAACAGACGCGCTTTCTGCCAGGTCTTCCTCCACTGGACAGTCTAGTAAGCGCTGAAGCACCTCTTCAGCTGCATGGCTCGTTGGTGGATTTCTTCTGTCGGATACAGCACCACTTGCGGGACAGGGATGTCTTGGAAGTGCCTGCTGTCCGGATCTCTGAGCGCCTGGCACTGACGGCGGACGAGGATCGTGCCCGCCTCCGTAACCTACGTCTTCCCTTCCGAAGTCGCATGTTTAACGACCTCCCCGGTGCGTCACGTGACTTCATGTGGCAAGCCTGGTGGGATGCTCTGCCTACCCTCGGGCGCCTCTCTCGGATGGGTGTAACAAGAAACTCCTCTTGTTGCTTCTGTAATGAAGAAGAAACCTTACACCACATATTTTACGAATGCCAGGTTTCAAGGTGTTTCTGGTCGCGAACTGCGCGTTGTTTCTCGTTGCGGTGCCCGTTAGAGTGGGGTGCCCTCCGTGTTGCACCGCGATCGGTAACGCATCGGCTATGCCGCTTGGTTACTTTTTTAGGGTTTCATGTTCTCTGGAGGGCCCGTAACAGGGCGGTGGTGAGACGTGTGAGGTTCCTTCCGGTCCTGGCAGCTGTAGCATCCCTTCGTGGTGAGGTACGAAACTTTCTGACCCGTGAGTTGCACCACTTGGACCTCTCTGCTTTCTCATTGACGTGAACCTAGCCACGAACGTTTTCACCGTTAAAAATTCCTTAATATTTTTCTCGCACTGTTGAGTCGTCTTACCACTCTCCTTCATACAGTGTTAAAACATCAAATGAAAGCTGGTCGTATCTTTCCTTCTTAGTCCTCTCTCTTCACTAATTTAGCACTGTATAGGATTTCTTCCTCATAGTTTCAGTGGTTCATTGCATGTAATGTAATGCAATGTATATAACGTATGTAATGTAATGTAATGTTCTTCACTGGTTCATTGTATGCGCTGTTCTTCGCTGTCTCTTTTTATCTACCACTGTTTATTCATTGTATGTTATTAACTGGTTACTCTGTATATACTGCTGTTATCCATTCTATGTTATCAACTGGTTTCTCTGTATATACCACTGTCATCCGTTGCATGTTATTAACCGGCTTCACTGTATATACCACTGTTATTTACTGCTTGCACTGTACATATCATCAGGTTAATGTAATAAATTTTCTTTATAAAGGCATATTCATGAGGGCTCCCGATCGAAAAATCCATCAGAGCCAATCCTAATGAACCTTTAGGCCAATAGGCCTATCGTAATTTCGGACGTCTCCAATAAGACTAATGGTTTAACGGTTTGACGGTTTAACGGTTAACTCTCCACCAAAGTAAAAAAAAGGAAAAAATAAAACTTGTTCCTTTCTTTTTTTCGACCCCTGTCATGACAGAACATAATTTCTCTTGCTTTAATTTTTTCTTTTGTTTCCAAGACTTGTCAAAATATACGATGCGTGCAGCATTTCAAGAAGTGAAGAGAAACAGTAAAAGATAAAATAACACGCACGCTCTCCAGAAGTGAAGGACTCAAACGTCACTTAGCATGGCAGTGTCCATTTCCTTTGATACATTGGCATCAAAGCGGAAGTGGACGCAGACAGCACATATACTATACGGCGTCAATTATCAGTGATATCAGTGATTTGGTGAATCCGATAGCCCTGCTTGCTGCCGCGGTGCCTAAATCTATTTAATTTATTCACACACGCAACATTGAAGTCAGGAATGGTTTGGGGTATTAACTCAAGATTACCACAGAGTCTGTGTTTCTTACTCACTTTGCTTTAGATAGTCTGTAGATCCATCGAGAATCGATCTTCTGCAGTTCAATCGAGCGTTTTTTTTCTCTCTCGCAGCAATTAATTCCATCAGAGAATTCCGTCAAGCCTACGAAAATTTTTGAAACTACGGACACGCGACATCCGGCGGGTATACGGAAAGCGATGTCCACCTATGAAGCTCCCAGTCGTTTTATGGATGCTTATGGTACCGCGCACGGCACGTGGCCTTTTATAGAAAATGGTTCAAAATTGGGCTGTTTCGTATTTCATACTTTAAAAGCGATCAAAAACCCCGTGCCTGGAAACAAACGAAAGGACGACTTACACACAGCACAGACTGACGAACAAGATGTTTATTGATAGACCTGCCTCTGCAGCCAGCAACGCCCTCTTCTACAAGGTTACCCTTTTACACCCCCAAGCCTGCCTATAGTGCCTTTATCTTTTCGAAAGTATAGGACTTAGGAGTTGCTAACAGGAGGGGCTTTTGATAAGTATTGTGCTTCCTAAGGTAAAGTTACTGGGCGGGCTTGAGGGTGTAAAAGGGTAACCTTGCAGAAAAGGGCGTTGCTGGGTCAGATTATTTAAGAAGCAGGGGTGCTAGGCTCGTCGTTTCTTGAAACACGAAGAAAGTTCAAGAAATGGGAGGGAGCGCAACCATTGGATGCTTTCCGTGGCCCACGTGAGCGCTCCTGACTGTCAATCAAACCTCAGGTCAAGGCTACGGAGACGCGCGCACTTTGAAATATTTTCATGGCGTCAAAATGACGTTTTGGCTGCTCGGGAGGATGGTGTCTTTGCAGATTTCACCAATGTAAACAATTCGGGAGATATGAGGAAAGACAGCCGTTGGACAGTTTCTCTGGCCCACGTGACGGCCCGTGTTGTCAATCAAACCAAAGTACAAGGAAAAGAAAACTGCAGCTTTTGGCAGAAGTTCCGTGACGTCAAAATGACGTTGCGCAACATTTTTTTCTACCGAGAAAAGTTCAAGGAAAGATAGTGGCGAACTTCGAAGTTTGTTGGAAAGAGTTGCGACCACTTTTATTGCTTTGCCTTACTACTGCGCCTCCGAGTCCACACTTATCATGAGTATCGTTTGAAATGCCAAACGATGATTTTTGCCAGTTTTACCGACTGTCGAAGAAAGCTGTTTGTTCGCTGTGTGACCATCTGCGCAGAGCCTACACTATCAGAACAGAACTTCACTGCATAGCATGTTGTGCACCGACTACAGACACGAACGATATGCTTATCGCTTCCGATTTGAAGAGAGAGGGGACACTGGCATTTTTATAGCAATTATCGCATATCCAAATTGCTATACGCTCCCTCGCTCTTTGAATCAGAAGGGGTAATCCTATAATTCGTCTCTATGGTTTATGGATGACGTGCTATGCGGTGAAGTTCTGTTCTGAAATTGTAGGAATCACGCAAGGTGCGCTTCTCGTCATGGATAATGATATCACTGCGCACAAGATTGTTGTGTTCGTCATGTATGACATTGTACTTCCCTTGGCCGCAGGTTGCGTGATGTCCTTGTTTTAACGTGGTTTCCTTGTTGCACAAAAATGGGATTTTCCATTGAGACGCGGAGGAGGACAACAGCTTTCCTTCTGATTAACACATGCATCCTAAATATAAAATGCACACCCACAACAGAGACATGAACACTGCATGTGCAGGGCGTTGGAAAGCGTCGGTGCTCTTCTATGCAGCGGAGCAGCACCTCGAAATGAGCGCTTGCAAGTGCACGGACCCAGGGTTTTTCGGACACGCGACTTTTCCGTCCCATTTACGATGAAGTGGTTGTGTCGTCGCAGTGCGGGCACTAGTCTGTTTATATGTGCTCAAATTTACACAGGGTCATTATGAAAAAGAAGCCAGCAGATACATAGAGAAAGGAAATAGGAAACAAATAGTTTTCAACCGAAGCGTTGCTGTATTCACTGATCCCAAATACACGTGTAGCACACATGACGATACAGCGGGTGTGTCATGTAATGTGGCACGAAACAGAGGCTTAAAATTCTACTTCGGTGTGTCACTGGCGCTTGTCATCGACTAACTTTTGGTGTGACTTGCGCGCACTTTTCGATTTTCAGTCGCGAGAAATATTCTGAATAGATCTCTGAAATGTGCCAAGTCAGCGCAACTCTTTTAATGTCGTTTGTTTTTTGTCTTTCTTTGTGTTTTTCCTTGTCCGTAACAGAAAAGGCATTTCGTTTTCTCAACCAATTTCAACACAAAACACATTACCCTTCAGCAATAAAAATAGCTGGGGAGAATTTTCTTTGCGCAAAAGCTCAACGGCGATAATTACTCCGTCACTTAATGTGGAATACTGTGGAAAGAAAAGATGAGTCTCCCCTTCAGTTCCCTCTTCCATGCTTCTGCTGATAGCGGCAGCAAGGTTGAAACGACGCAGCTATCTGGAGCAATTCTGAGGAGGTTACAAGAAAAGCCGTGTCACCGGGTAACTTCGTCTTTTCGACCTTTTATGCTTTTTTTGTTTTGTTGGCATAACTTGACGGAGGACTGCACGGCCGGCAATGTCCGTGAATCGTACAACAGTTTTCCGTTTCCTTTTTACCATTACGAGTAGCGCGGGTGTTTTGTGATGCCATAGGATCAGGCCTCGAGCCATGCTGTTTCTGTATGTATTCAGTTTTGAAGAAATGTTGATTCGATTCAAAATTGAACATATAGTTCCGCATTCGATTTGGAACACAGTTATGCGCCTCGAGATCGCGCAGCCCAAATATATTTGACAATCTACGGTTTGACCTTAAGTCCTTCAAGGATGTATTGCTCTGCATTTCACTCTTCACCGGAGCAGACAGAAGCGGTGCGCTTTCTCATTCTTCATTCTATCACGCTCGAGCCAGTGGGCGGGTCGCACACACACTGATCTTGATCGGCACTGACGTAGACCCAACTTCAGTTGCCGGGAAAGGGAAACATTTTTCTTGAACTTCGGAAGTTCAAAACTCCTCCCCGCGCGACGTCATCTTTTGAACTTAGTTCTGCTTTGACGAGTCTAGCACCCCAGGTCTGTCAATACAAAAATTTTGTTCCTCTGTCTGTGATGTGTGTTTTGTCGTCCTTGTGTTTTTTTTCCCGGCACGGGGCTTTTATCGTTTTTATCTCCTTTTATAGGCTGCGAGCGTCGCGCGATGCTCAATCGCCATTACACGCTGGGGCGTTCGCAGCTTGAGTTTCTGAGCGCTGATCAGTTTTAGGGATGTTTTAAGGGGGTCACATATCACGAACGAGTGCATCTTGAAGAAATATTAGAATATTCCGTGTCGTAATGAGTAAGACGGTATAAAAAATTTGTAGTCTGACGGTCGGAGGTCTATCGGCATGTCAGGACAATGCGAGCTGCATTATCGAATACTGGAAGAACGTCGGCTACAGCGTTGCTCATTTTTTGTAATAGCTAGGGCATTCGACACAAGGAAACTCTAAAGGACAACAGTAGGACGGGACGGGACGCAGGTTTCGTCATAGGTTTTGCAGTTCCGTCCTTTACGACGTCCTGCATGGAGTGTTTTTGTGATTGTATGCTATTCCATATCTCTGATGTCCCGTTAGGGGCCCCTGATCAACAATGAGGTATCACCTGTTCGATCGCAATGCCTCGTTGACGTATCATTAAGTTCTCCTATGGGGCTACTAAGTTCACCTGATAGGCAGTTAGATACCCTTTATTGGGCCGTCAGCGGCCCTGTGGTACCATCAGGCCTTTTTGTGGGGCCATTTGGCCCACCTGACGGGCTGTGGGACAGTATTTGTCGGAACCCTAACAGCCCTGTTGGACGACTAGGAGTTGTTAATGTGCCGATAAGCTGCTTTGATGGTTCATCAAAATATTCTAATGAACCATTAGAATTTCTGATGGAGTCTTGATGAATTTTTCGATCTGGTTATGCTATGCTTTTCTACTGGGGTTGCGGAAGAAGCGACCGCAAAATTCGGATAGGGCGGCAGCAAGGTCTTTTAAAACGGGCGACGTTCCGTGTACGATGGAGCGAAAGACATGTTATCGGTGGCTTGTGCAATACTATTCTGCTGGGGTTACACACAGGCGATCGCCAATTCAGAAAATGTGGCAGGAGAGCACTCTTAAACGAGCAAAACCCCTTGTGTCATGTTGCCAAAGGCTTATTATCAACAACTTATGCTAGACAACCGGGATCGTAACACAGGCTATGCCCTTCTGTGCCCTGTGCTATGCCCTTCTACTGGGATTGTAACAGGGGCTGCCGCAAAATCCGAAAAATGCGGCAGCAGAGCCCTTTACAACGGTCGATACCCCTTGTATCATAGTTCCAAGGACATGCGTATTCGCTACGGCTTATGCTATTGCCCTTCTACTGGAATTATAGCGCAATAGAATAGAATAGAATAAAAACGGAAATAGAAAGAAAAAATGAAAACGTAGGTCGCACTGGTGTGACCAGCTGTTCCAGGACGCTTGACGTGTGGAAGCACTAAATGAATTAAAAGATTATATCAGCACGTATGTCCTTGAGGTAAGTCGTGAGTGCACACAGCGCAGGTTGCTGGTGCTGCCTTGGCCAGCTCCCCAGTACCTTCTCAGCACTAAATGGTCGGTTGTCAAGTTTCGCGGGAGCGTTCTTCAGTATTCGCCGACTAGAGTCGAAGCGTTGGCAGGTGACCAGCACGTGCTCCGTGTTCTCCACAGTTCCGCAAGTTGAACAGTTCGGCGATCCAACGACACCTATATATGAAGGAATGTTGCTCCGAACGGGACGTTGAGTCGCAGGCGATGGATGACGGACTCAAACGGCCTTGGCATCTTCGATGGGAGGCAGTAGGTGCAGCTGGGGTCGATTCGCGTGACGAACGAGTGATTCATGACGTCACCTGTCCACATGGTTTTAAAGAGGCGATCACGTAAGGAGGCCAGCAAGTACATCGCATCGGATTGCGTGAAGTAGATTTTGTGAGTAGCTCTTTTATGGTGAGCAATTCGAGCAGCGTGGTCCGCCTTCTCATTTCCACTGATACCGCAGTGCCCTGGGATCCACTGGATGATGATGTTGTGACCCTTTGTTTCGGCAGAGTTGTATGCTGCGATAACACTATAGTCGACCGGTGCAAGTGACGATGCCGTCGAACCTTGCATTGCTTTGAGGCCACATTTTGAATCAGAGAAAATAACCCAGAATTATAACGGAGGCGACCGTAAACTCCGTAAAAGGCTGCAGCAGTGCCTTTTCAAGCGGGCAAAACCCGCTTTAATCGTGGTGGCAGAGACATATTACACACATAGAAAGACGCGAGGGCTTATGTTTTGCCCCTCTGCTGTGACTGTGTCGGGGACTGCCGCAAATTGGGAAAAGGCGGCAGCAGGGCGCTTTACAACTCAAGCGGTGCCAAAAAGATACTGCGTGATTTCACGCTGGATCAGGCAGGGTAGTTCGGTCGACCTGACCAATTTTGTTCTTCTTTCAAGCATATATTAATGCCTTGTCGAGTAGGAGGCGTATTGGCGCTGAAAGTATAGTTAAAAATAATTGGTGGTTATATTTTAATCAATTATCATTCAGATGTGGCCATTTCGACCACTGCGCTTCCTACGAAGTTTCACGCCACGTATCTTCATAACTATTCAACATATACATCAGCTGATTTTTTCCCCACATATTGTCAGGTGTGCATTGCATCCTAATTTCTGAAGATCTAAGGTCTGTCTTTTAGAAGATAAAAAATGGTAAAGCTGCCTTATTGGTACAATATGGATTTTTGGGTACCCCTGCTTTTGTATTTATGTTCTTGTGATTTTTATCTGTTGTTTGCATCCTTTCCATCAACCTGTTACCCTCTCATGCCAGAACTCCCCCTTCAACTGTATATATGTGCCTGTACCATGTTTACATTTTTGTAACCTGAAGAAGTGCAGTCTCGTGCACGAAAGTCTTGTTTACCATGTGTAAATAAATAAGTTGTTCCTACCGTTTAATATCACTCTTTGGTACAATATGGTACGTTTTGGGAACCTCACTAGTCGTATCCCAATTGTGATACCCGAAAGTAATCTACATCATTGTGTTCGTCTCGAAATGTCCTTTCTTCTCGTATCAAGTACATCGTATTGTGATTTGGGGCACCCAACAGTCTTTTTGTGAGGGGTGTCTACCGAAAATGCGTAAATTCGACAGCGTGCATCCCGTATATTCGCACTCGTGACATCGTTCATATTACTCAGAAACGTTCTTCATGCGACTCAAAACAACGCATAAAAAAAAGTTTGCTTCAGAGATGGGCGAAGTTACGTTCCTAACGCAACGCCCTTCGCAACCTAACATCGACCATCTCTGAAGCATTTTTTTTTTATGCGCTGTTTTGAGTCGTCATGAAGAACGTTTGTGAGTAAAATGAACGATGTCACAAGGTGGGAATATATGGTATGCACGCTGTGGAATTTACACATTTTCGGTAGACACCCCTCACAAAAAGACTCTTGGGTGCGTCGCCCGAAGACACAATACGATGTACTTGCTATGAGCAGAAAGGGCATTTCGAGACAAACACAATGACGTAGATTACTTTCGGGTATCACAACTGGGAGCTAGTGAGGTTCCCATCTCCATCTCCATCTCCATCTATGCTGATGACATTTGTATCTGGACCACCGGTAAATCCCGTCCTGCCCTCCAGCGACGCCTCCAACTCGCTCTCGATGCTATCCAGCAGTACCTGTCCCTGGCGGGCTTAGACATATCGACGGAAAAGACAGTAGTAATTCCTTTTACAAGACGGAACATGAGGCCCTTCCAGCTTTCCGTGGCAGGCATACCGTTGAAGCACGTGTCTCACCATAGGTTCCTCGGTCTCACTGTTGATGCTAGGCTCTCCTGGCGGAGGCATATTGCAAGCTTGGAGATCAAGATCCACCGGTGGATTGCAGTGATCCGTCGCTTGGCAGGCATGAGATGGGGCAGTGACACGAGATCTCTGTTGGCCGTCCACAGGGCTTTGGTTCGAGGGTCCCTCGCGTATAGTTTGCCGGTTCTTAATGGCCTGCCGACATCTTCTGATCATAAGCTGCAGTGCCTCCTGGCGCGAAGCCTCCGTGTGTGCCTCGGCGTCCCCCGAGCAGCAGAGACCCGAGCAGTTATTGCCGAAGCGAGGGACACCCCGCTGGGGGTTCTTCGCTACGGTGAGACCTGCCGACTTTTTCTCCGCCTTTTATCCCATCATCGGCGGCACCCGCTCGTTTCGAAGATCTTGAGGCGCAAGCACTGCAAGGTCCGCTCGGTGATGACTCAGTTGAAGCCTAGCGTCCCGCGTTTCGTAGTGAAGACAGTGGCTCCCAGTGCCCCTCCATGGTCTCTGTCAAGCCCAGTCACCTGCCTAACTGTTCCTGGCCTGCATGGAAGGAAAATGGATACAGCCCCGTGTGTCGCCAAGCAGCTTACCCTGGGCATGATGAACGACAACTACACGGCGTCAACGTCAGTTTTCACTGACGGGTCATCTACTCGGGGTGGATCATCCTCGGCATTTGTCATTCCATCCCAGTCGGTCTCCTGTGGTCACCATCTTTCTCACAGAACATCGTCTACGTGTGCCGAGCTTTACGCCATCCTATTTGCTATGCAAAAAATATCCGCCAGTCCAGCTCAGTCCTGGGTCGTCTTTACAGACTCAAGACCCGCGCTCCAGCGTGTGGCCAACTTGGGGATACGTGGACTCCTCGGTCCTGTTGTCTTTGACATCCTGCAAGCTTATAAGAAGGCGACCATTGTAGGGCACACTGTAATATTGCAGTGGATCCCCGGACATGTCGGTATCAGCGGCAACGAAGAAGCAGACAGAGCCGCATTGAACGCCCATCAGCACGCAGCTTTTTCCCCGATCATGATGTCGTCGGGCGACCGAAAACACCTCCTCTTGACTCTCACCGGTCCCAAGATGCAGGCTCAGTGGGAACACGACATAGCTCACTCCCTTCTCTCTGATGTAGACCCCACGCTTTCTCTCGTCCTTCCTCCGCGACTACCGCGCCCATTAACTGCTCTCTTCCACCGCATGAGGCTCAACGTTGCCTTTACACCTGCCTTTCAACATCGTCTCGGCTCCACCTCGTCTTCCCTCTGCCCCACTTGTGGAGTGCACGGCGACCTCAGCCACGTCATCCTGGCTTGCGGGCAATACCACCACGAGCGTGCCCTAATGGAACTCTCTATGCAACGCATCGACAAGCGGCCGTTCAACCTAGCGAAGATCCTCGGTCCGTGGTCGAACGCTGCCCACCAGACGCAGGGCCTTCGTCTTCTGGCGGAGTACTTGTGCTCCACCGGTCTGGCGACGGCTCTTTGAAAGCCCCATCATCATCCCTTCATCCTCCCCCAACGCGAAATAGGGCAGTGTACCGCCTCAGCGGCGGTGAATCGCCCAGCCCATTACCATCCAATGTATCTGTGTGTGTGTGTAGTGAGGTTCCCAAAACGTACTATATATTTTTCAAACGAGGCAAATTTGCGATTTTTTATCTCCTCAAAGGCAAACTTTTGAGTCTTCATAGCTTGGATGAAATGCTCTACACCCCTGATAATATGTGAAAAAAAAAAAAGAAGTTAAGATGAATACGTTAAATAGTTTTGAAGATACGTGGCGTCAAACTTCGTATGAAGCGCAATGTTCGGAATGCCCACATCCGAATGATGATTCAATAAAAAATAACCACCAATTATTTTCAACTACTTTCAGCGCCAATATGCCTCCTAGGGACAAGGCTTTATTAAGTTTTGAAGAAGAAAATTGAAGAGGTCGACCGGACCACCCTGCCTGATTGGGCGTGAAATCACCCCCTACTATGAACGGCTTAATGTTATGCCATTATGCTGGGATTGTAACAGAGGCTATCGCAACGTTCGGCAGTAGATAGGGTCCTTTAAAACGTGTTAAGCCTCTTTAATCGTCGTTCAAGGGCGTACCTGTTACCCCTGTACATGGAGAGGTCTCGTTTGAGGAAACTGCCTCCAAAACGACACTCCCGAAACCCAAAAAGAAAAAGAAAAAAGAATGATCTGATATAAAAATAATATCGAAAATGTCCTAAGCTGGTTTTACAAAACGTATACGTGAAATCCAAATTTCTGAGTTTGAGCCCCGTACCATTTTCTCCTTTTGCACCATGAGAGGTCGCGTTTGATAAAACCGCTTCCAAGACGGCACTTGAAACGACCAAATTGCCAATCTCATCAACTTCGGGGCTTAATACCATTTGATATAACAATATTATTAAAGATGACCTAAGCTGATTTCGTAATATGTACCTGTGAAAATAAGATCACGGGATTTGAAGCCCGTATCTTCAGACCGTCCGTACAGTCTCAGCGCATGCGTATTACGATAATACTGGGACTTAGTCAGTCGAGCGCATAGGGGGGGGGGGGGGGGACCCTGCCTGAGTCGCAAATTTGAAGGCCCTGGGTGCGTCAGGGTTAACACTCACACATCGTGCCGTGGTTTGTATGTGTCCTGGAGGATGTACTGACTAAAAATAAGCGATGCCATTTTCAGAATTTGACTGTCTTTGTCGGAAAATCGCAGTGTAAACATGGGGCCCAATACAAAAATGGACGAAATCCCCTTAGACGCAATGCATTAAAACTCATTCGGCCAGGGTGCACTACACTCTTAAAAATGAACTTCACCTCATAGCACGCTCCTAGCCAACCATTATCTCGAATGATATCGTTATCTGCCCTGATTTGTTGAAAACGGGGGGCGTACGCCATTTCTGTGACACTTATGCTGTTCATAATTGTCACAGAAAAGGCGTACGCCCCGTGTTTTCAACAAATCAGGGCAGATAACGATATCATTCGAGATAATGGTTGGCTAGGAGCGTGCTATGCGGTGAAGTTCATTTTTAAGAGTGTAGGTTTATATTCTGCTAGCGCCTTTCCGTTCCTTCTGGGGTCCTTTACATGGCGTTATTCTGTATTAGACGATGACATCTTGAAATTTTTGTTTTCTTTTGCTGTTAATTGGCATAAACGCTGTCTCCCATTGTATTCACACCCTCTAAGGCCGCTTCCCGCATACCGATTGAGCATAGTGGCGGAGCGCGCTGGCGGGGGCGTTACCGAGAATTTTGGGATGGATAGCCCTTTTTCTTGTCAGCTGTGCAGCAACGTGTCGCAGGCGTATTCTGTCAACGGAAGTCCACAACGTCTCTCTTTACTCATTCAACTATATATATGGAAAGTGCGGGCACGCTATGGAAAAATTAATGCATCCGATGATATGCACGGGACAAGAGGGGACAACTCAATGTAATTTAAATTTAACGGAATTGAAGTTAATGTAATTTAGAAACTGCTAAGTCAGCTATTAGGTGGCTTTATGCTTCTTCCTCAGAGGTTACTTTTTTGCATATTGCCTAGGGTTTCCAGCAAATTTTCCTGTTTCCAAGGATATTTCCAGCAAAGAAGAAGCGCAGTCAAAAGTGAGCAACTAGCGTCACATCAGACTGGCGGTGCCTTGTTTGCAAAGGACGGTGGAGGGAAAATGGCACTCGGTTCAGTGTGGTTTTATAGCACATCATGTGGGCCGTGGGCTCAAGGGGCTGTGTGCGTGCTTGGATTGCAAAAACTAATTTGTATTGTTCATTACGATGGCGTGTCTCATCTTACCATATGCGAAGGCTCGTCTTTCTTTGCCTCGAGGGTTGGGGCAAGATGAGACAACCTGAATTTTTGAATTTCTTGTTCTGTGTTTATTTTAAAACCGGCTACGTCCGTCCTGATTTAAAGATCAGAAGCTCTAGACCTCTGAGAATGTGCCGATGGCTAGTTTCTTTCCTTTTTTTTAAAAAAAAAGCTCGACAAACAAGCACTCCATATTCTATTGCACGTTTCTGTCTCATCTTAGCCACATTCCCCTATATAAGAGGACAACGAAATATGTGTGAGTTTTAGTATATCGTGCGCTATCGCCCTTTGTGTGCACAATAGATACCGTTGGTGGCTCTGTACACGCACACAACATAACGAGGGCTTTGCGCTTGCGCAAAACCACCACGCTAACCCTTACGTACGCAAAGGCGACAGCGTACGATATACTAAAATTCATTATTATGTACTTTGCGTATGTTCCTTCGCGCCTGCAAACAAAGAAGCGTAGGAGTGTTAGCTGCTCATGCGTAGCAGTTTATTCGAGGTAATTCATACTTACGCGTGTGCGATTCCTATTGGTTTCAGGTCGACACGTCTAATGAGGAACGTGCCAGTATGAAAGCCGCTATCGTCATACTGCCGTGCCTCGTCGCCGGTAAGTTAACAATTCGTATTATCCCATCTATTATCCCAGGTAATGCTATCTGCAGGTACAGTTAGTTCTGCACCTCCAGTAGTGGTTACGTTGTTTGAAATGTGGAAAGTCGACAAAGCGTGTTCTTGGCATCTCACAAAGCGCGACGACGAGACTATTTTTCCATGCAGGATGCGTTTCCACCTGCAATGCCACTGGAAAGCGGGAGCTACACAGTTATGCAAATCATCCACCAAACTCTCAAAGGACTCCTACCATGTACATTTGTGAAATATACCGAGCGGTTGCTAACAGTAATTCCGCACAGCCAGGAGTAAGAAATCAAAGGTTACGAGGCTATGAGGATTAGAAACATTCCGTGGCAGCGACATCAGTCTGACGAGGTCTCCACGTTTTGTGTGTTGTTGCTGAAGCGGTAAAGGATGCCATTAATCAAACTTGTACAACAACAGAGGAAATCAAATGATCCTACTGCTGTAGCACAGCACCAGCCCACAAACGAAGAGCTCAACATGATTCTTACACACACAGGGGCACGAAACAACCGATCAAGTACGTGATTACGAATGAAACGTTATTCCCGTGACACAGCTGCCTGTCGTTGAAAGACAGCCGCAGCCGTGGTGACTGGCAACTGTTTCGACCTTATTAGGCCATCGTCAGCAGTACGAAGGTAGTCAATGTTTGAGCGGATGGCGTCAGAAGGTCACGTAATACGTGGCTCCTCCCGTCAGGGTGTTTTAACACACCACTGAAAGCCCAGTGCAAAGCCAGTGGAGTGTATAAGACAAAATATTAGCCGGAGCTCTTTGGCTGCACGTATAGCATATGTTTGTAAGTGCTCAAATGTCACCATGCCAGTACACTCTCAATGTCGTCCCCTTTATTTAAAGGCAAAAAACATGGCCAAAAAATTATTTCTATTTAGAAGTGCTAACTGTTACCTTTTGTTTCTTCTGAAGGAAGGCTACATGATCACCTCTAAAACTATCAAAATTACCTTTATATTAAGGGGACTCTTTCCTCTAAAATATACCTTTCCTTCTCTCTCATTTTTGTAGCCTTTATTTAGCAGGCTGTTTGTACCCTGTGAGATAATCCTTCTATATTGCTTATCCAAAATCTGTACAGCTCGTGTTACACTCCACAATAACACTGAGTCTCGTCTCCAAGTACAATCTGAGCCACCTTTGCGGCGCTTGGCGAATATTATTTAAACAGAACCTTTGAGCTGGCAAGGTCCATGAATCCTGTTTAATTAATATTTCCTAAGCACTGCCAAGATGGCTCTGATTATGCTTGAGGACGAGACTCAGTGTTGTTGTGGAGTGTAACGGGAGCTGTATACAGATTTTGGATATAAGCTGTACAAAAGGATTATCTCATGCGAGAGCCGTAAAGTATGTTTCGAGAAAAAACAAAACAAATCCGACTGCCGAACAATTTGGCACCGGTAACCATTTCCTCAACCATTACCTTGTTGGTAAGTTCAATTGGCACATCGGCAAATGGATAGGCAGCGTGTACAGCTCACTAGTACAAAAATGCGCACTTTAAATTGAGAACTCGTGAAAACTTTGATACACGAATGTTGTCAGATAATACATTCATTAAGGCGGCAGTACATAAATAATAAGTATTAAAACAATAAGCAGTAAAATCATTTATGACGTTCTTAATGATTCTTTCGCGAGTGTGATAGAATGTGTTAACCATGACGAATAGAAGTGGGCGTTGGTAACATTCTTCGTCTCTAAAAAAAGAATGAATAGACAGAATGTCGCTGTGCATGTTTTTAAGTGATGCGCCCGACCAATGGCCATCTCACACAAATCTGTGATCACTGGTGTCACATTGTTCCGCAAGGGCATTTTTGTGAAGAATTCCGCTGCACACAGTGCTGTCAGCATTAGCCCCCTCGTTTATTGCGACAACAATAAGAAAAGGCACAAGTAAGTTGATTCAAGAATATATTATCAAGTGATACACACATCACAACATTGTGAAAACTACACCAAACTTGTATGTATGAACTGAAATGGATTACAATCACAGCCACAGGCCTTTTGCGAGCTCCTACATTTAGAGGGTGATGTAGTCAAAACTCATTGTATCACAAGCAACACAATGTCCTTTTGGCGTTGCAGGCTTCATCAACGCCCATAAAGTAGCCAGGACATGGACAGTCGGCTGCACATGCCACGGCGAATGCCGTGTTTGTCTTTGCTTGCCACCGGCATGGCGTGGGCGCCTGAAACAGACATGTGGCGATGTGTTTCTCATCAACATTTAACGAGTAATGCTCACCTGATAGGTGTGAGCGCGGTGCTGTAATTTTCTAGAACAGAGGATAAACTGCTAGGTAAAAACTGTTTGCCAATTGGTGCGCGAAACAGGCAACTTACCGACAATTTTTCAAATGCTGTTCATGGATACGCGCACCACACTGCTTCCCATAACGACAAATGCGTGCCCTGACAAGAAGACGAAGGGGGAAAGGGTGGGGTGGATCACGTGCAACGCGAGCTTCCGTTGTAGAGGTGACATCAAAATTGCTTCTATATTAAGGGGACACGATAGCACGGCGGCAACGCGGCGCCCCTGACCAAGCCGTCCCTCTGATTTTGAAGTTAGTTACCTGCGTATAACTTATAAACTGGGTGTCACCTTAAGGAAATTGATATGTCACTTCTGAATTACCGGCCACGACATTTTCAGAGCAACGTTAAAGGGAACGACAATGAGAGTGTACTGAACAGCTGTTTCGGCCTTATTTGGCCATCGTCAGCAGTACGCAGGCAGGCAACGTTTGAGCGGATGGCGTCAGAATGTCACGTGGTACGTGATTGCCCCGTCAGGGTGTTCAAATCGCACCACTGAAAGCCCAGTGCAAAGCCAGTGAAGTATATAAGACACGACATATGCTATACGTGCAGCCAAAGAGCTCCGGCAATTTTTTTTCGTCTTATATACGTCACTGGCTTGGCGCTGGACTTTTAGTGGTGTGCTGGAGCACCCTGACGCCTGAAATTGCATACTACGTGACCTTCTGACGCCATCCGCTCAAACACTGCCTGCCTGCGAACTGCTGACGAGGGATGTCAATGATTGCTTGCAGCTTCTACACGTGTCTAGAATGACGTCAGAATCACCTGGCGGCTGTCAGTAGGCCAAGTCCAGGAATGCTGTGTCAAGTCTGGGTGATGTCATCGTCCTTGGAGTTGGGGAGGGGGGCGTTGTGAGGACCCCAGCTGAAAGGAAACAAAACAAAACAAACAAAACAGTACCTTATCTAAGTATGTAGTTAAATTACTTATTGTTGACAGCCCACCAGGGTCTTGGTTTACACTGTAAACTGACAAAAACTCCTTCTTGGGTGTAATTCCATGGTACCCTAACTGACTCCCTTTCAGGTGTATAGCAACACCCTCTGAAGAAAATACCCCCTTTCTGTATCGGTGTATTTCTACACCAATATTGGTGTAATAGGAAGGTACCCTAACTGACTCCCTTTTAGGTGTAATGCTACACCTTCAGCTTGCTCTACACCCTTTCAGAAAGGGTGTTTGCAGTGTCCATGTGTGAAAATATGTGACCACAGCTGAATGACAACCACGAATGCATGCTTACAAACTTCCGAGATATGCTTGATGCAACGGATGCAATAATTCAGCCGCAGCCAGAGCCGGCCTCCACAGGGGCAGCTGGCCTGAAGGGGGAGGCATAAAATTATCATTTGCTTGGACACTGCGTGATGTGCGCAAATTCCTCTGCTTAGTTGTGCATGCGCCAAGAGTGGATGCCGGCCCTGGCTACAGCTTTGCAAAAAGTGCACCTGCAACAAGAATGAGAGTGCATACTTTATTCACAGCCCGACGAAGAACAAACAGTTACTAGTGAAAGAATAGAAAGCGAATAACACTGCAAGTGCTACGTATACGCATAAGCACTATACGATTCTGTATGCATCAGAACATCTTTCTGGCTCAGGATGGAGCTGTGATCAGCATTCCCTGCTCGCAGTTCACGCGGCGTCGGTGAGGGCGACTGTGCTTTACAGCCTTCTTATTCTGCGCAGGATATCAACAACATCATTAAGTACCCTTCGGTCCCTGTTTGCTCGAAGCCTTCGCCGCTGCCTTGGAGTTCCAAGAATGGCTGAAACACGGCAAGTCCTGGCTGAATCTGGTGAACTCCCGGTTGGGGTTCTACGTGAACGTGAAACGGCTCGGCACTTCCTACGTTTGCGAGCTCACATTCCCCGTCACCCGCTCCTCAGGAAAATTCGATACCGTCCTGAAAGCGACCTCTGTCGAGTAGCGCAGAGGACAAGCCCGACTCTCACTGGCTTCATAGCTAAGGACATTATACCGCCGGAAGCCCCCTGGTCTCTGCCGGTACCGCCGACTTTCGTAAGCCTTCGGAACCTTCTGGAAAGAAGAGATCAGGTCCCCTCTCAAGTCCTCCGAG
Organism: Ornithodoros turicata; assembly: GCF_037126465.1. NCBI lineage: Eukaryota > Metazoa > Arthropoda > Arachnida > Ixodida > Argasidae > Ornithodoros > Ornithodoros turicata. Next base: position 135,227,908 of record NC_088201.1, read on the forward strand.
CCCATTTTCATGCTCTGGTAGACGAGAAGTTTTCTACGCTTATGGCAGGATATACAGATGGCGCATCCCGCAACAACAAGTCCGCCTCAGCATTCGTCATACCATCCGAAGGCGTAGTGCAAGGACGACGCCTTTCACATCCAACCTGCTCAACAGCTGCGGAACTCTATGACATCCTTTTCTTTCTACAACACATCGCTGATTTTACCCCGCGGAAATGGGCAGTCTTCACAGACTCCAAAGGCCCATTCGCATCCCTACTCACAGATGTGTTAATGGCTTACCAAACTGTCTATGCAGCGGGCCACAGGCTAGTTCTCCAGTGGGTTCCAGTCCATTGTGGTGTCGCGGGGAACGAGCAGGCCGACAGCGCCGCAAAAGCAGCACTCTCGTATCGGACACGGACCAGTATTGCTCTGCTGAGATGAGACCGCCGTTCCATTCTGCGACGCCTCGTGACACCCCTGGCTTCCCGCCAATGGACAACCGACATTCTCCCCCCATCTATGTTGAGCAGAGTTGATCCAACGCTCGCTTTCTTGCGCCACGAAACACATCTCGTCAAGATGTTGCATTAATCCACCGAATGCGACTCGATGTGGCCTTCAGCTCAGTGGCGTTACCATTTGAGACAAGTCGACCCTCCCACCTGCTGCCACTGTGGTGCTGTTGAGGATCTGGAGCACATTCTTCTTCATTGCCCCCACTACCAACCATCCCGAACCGCACTCCCCGAGTCTCTTAGTCAGCTGTACCCTCGCCCCTTCTCCCTATCGAAATTGCTTGGTCCCTGGCCCAATCCAGCCCAGCAACGATCTGCGCTTAAAGCTCTTTTGACATTTCTGGACACAATCGGACTGCCATCGTCATTCTGAAGGGGCTCATTATTTTATTTCCCACATCCCCACCAGCAATGGGGTAGAGTATCGCCCCTGACGATGAACCTACCCACTCTCCATCTCAAAATAAAGTTGTTGTTGTTGTATGCATCAGCTCTGCGAACAATTTTGTGATCTGTAGGTATACACCAGACGTGGCAACAGAGGCATAGGCAGAAACTTATTATAGTTTGGATAAACTTATAGTTTGGCAGTCGTGGGTTGCTCTGTACAGAAAAAACGTACACCTCACGCCTATGTGGTATTGTTTCTGGTAGGGCAGAATGAGCATTGATTAGTTTTCACCTCATCTCACAGAGCAAGTTCTCGTCACGCATGAACTGAGCAGTTGAGATTCATGCTTCATGGCTGCTAACAAGGCTTCATCCACAAAAAAAAAAAATGAAGTAATTGCATTTGATATGGAGAAAATGTGAAAACATTTGCCATTTCAACTCCAGTAGCGGCTGGGCCATGGCACACAAAATATGACTTGGCCAGCTGCAAGCGGCTCTGCAAGGTGGGCGTCCCGCAGTGTTTGCGTGCGTGGGGTGAAGCTCGCTTTCGGAACAAAAATTCGAACGTATTCGAAGAATGTTTGAAAAATCTTGGAAGTTCAGAAAGACCGCGCCCAGTTGTCTAGCTGAATGAACGATAGAAAGTTTTTATGCTTGTGCATGGCTGGAAATGACGCAAAGCCGATGAAAATTGGTCCCTTTCTTGCGGAAATTTCCGAAAATGGAGCGATGCTGCTAAATTCCGTGCGAACCTTTGAATTTCGCGAATTTTCGCAAATTTGCTGACAGGCAGGGGCCTTAACCATATTACCTGCGATCTGGACGCAACCCAGCAGGGATGCTGGACTCAATATGGCATACACCATACACTCGAAAAACTAAAAATCCCATCCCTGAGCACAACAGAAAGAAAGAAAGGTAGTGGACGTTTGATTGTTAGGTCACTGAATTACAGCAGCGTAGACAATTGTGTGATTGTTACTGGTTGTTTCTTATTCATTTATTCATATCACTGACGCGCTGGTGGTCATGCAAGGATTTCTGTATTGCAGCTATATAGTATATTTCTGCACGTTTTGCCGAATTTTCGCTTGTGTATTTTGGACATTTGCAGTGATATTATTCGTCAGTCTGCTAATCACATTTACTGTAATACGTTTTTGTTCAGTGTATTAATTCCCTTACTATGATTGACAAAGAGTAAAGTGTTTGTGATGGCTTCAGGAAGGCTTTAAAGTTATGAGCAAAAAATTATCCCCAACAATAGTGCGGATGTGTATCATTGTTACCTCGTACACCTTTTTCACACCAAAAAGGTGTAAACGGGCTGTGCAGAAGGTGTTCGAAAACACTAACACTCATTTTACACCCTTCAAAGGGTGTTCCTTTTTTTAAGAAGGTGTAATAAGGGAGTAAAAAAGGAGTATATACGAATTTGCAGCCTATTGATACCCCAAATACACCCAAAAGGGAGTTGGCAGGCTAGAATTTGTAGATAAGGTATGATTCCCGTTGTTGTCGGGGTCGATCGGTAGTGAAGCTCGACTGAAGAAGAGAAATTTAGACGTCTTGAATTGATTGGCCCTGTTGGCTGAAACGGCGCGAAATTGGAAGATTAGGTTTTTTTCGTCACATCCGATCTGTGGTTATTGAACTTAATTCTAAAGGACGTCTTAGTCTGACCACAAACTGTGCTTGGCACGTGTTCGATTGCGTATACAACGTTAGAGGAGTTTCCAATCTATAGATCAGCTTTGATTTTGACGTGAAAACATGATTTTGTGTCTTGACTGATTGGGTCGTTTGCATAAATTTACAAATCTCCCATCTACGACCATTGCATCTTCGTGAATTTTTTGGTTCGGTTACTTTAGAGCGAACCAAGCTATCTTGTAAGTGGCGTGCACGCCTGTAGGTGACACGCCGTGGTTCAGGGAAAAGTTGCTTTGTGCGTTCGGACTGGAGTAGGATGCTATGACGGCCATTTAGTATATGATTAAGATTTTACATATTTCCAGCGAATGTTACGGTTAGGTGTAAGGTACCAGTGCGTGAGTCTTTTTTTTTTCAAATAAATTTTGTCGATCCATTTTGCGAGCGCGGGTTGGAACCCGACCAAGGACGTCTGCAACTTGGTGCCAGGGAACAAGTTGCCCAAACACGCCGTCTTCCGTAATCTTGTATGCAAGACTACTAACCACTTACAGTTGATTAATGTAACTATAGTTACATACTGAGAAAACGACATCTCTGCAGCTCTCATAGCATTACCATAAAAAAGGAAAGAAAAATCTGTACAGGATAAACAAAAACGCCTTTTCTTCTTTGACCGTATGATACTAGATATCGAAATAATAAACCGCACAAATTACATTTTATTTTATAACCTCCTGTGGTATAACAAGCTGGTTGCCTGACTTTAGTGCAAACATACAAAGCCCATATAATACCCCTGTCAGACATAATAGTAGTACTTGGCGAACTACATCATAAGTATTGTTCTATAATATTCCAGGAGTCTTCGGGGCTTCCAGAATCGGGGCTTCCAATAGATACGTTGATGAGCTGTTCCATGCGACTCTTCCACGTATGACTGGCCTTGAAGGAAGCAGACTGCACGACTTCGCGCTCAAGGTAGAAAGTAATTCCGTTACGAACCGGGACGTAAAGGCGGAGTTCCACGATGGCAGAATGGTGGGGACCTTGCCTCCTAACGGTATTAGGAGAGATGGCAACTGTTCGCCGCCTAGGATTGAGTTTGGTGCAACCGTCGTCAGCTGCGCGGTGTCCCTTGATGGACTGAAAGCAAGCTACAAGGGGACCGTCAGGGGAGAAGATTTGACGGGTACCAACAGGACCATTGGTGTGGATGCTACGTTCGCAGGAACCAAAGGATACATTGAAGTGGCTAGTACACCTGGTTAGTATGGTCCGTTAGCTGCATGCTCCTTGGCAGAGTTCGAGGTAACTCGTTGCAGGTAACTCGCTACTGTAACTAAGTTCCTTTTTTTGATAATTTGTAACTTAACTCGGGACTTTTGCACCGTGGTAACTTTCACACGAGCTCGTTTCTTTTTAAGGTAACTTTGCTCAAGTAACTTAAGTTAAGTTCTAAGTTACTTTTAATTCGCTTTTCACTCAGGTCCACATATTTTCTTGCTTTCTCTCCGGTTCCTTCGTGGCATTTTTTGCCATAAAACGTGATATTCAATCAATGATAATATTCTATTCAGGAAGTAAGAACCGCTGCCATGGAAATGAAGCATTGTGCGCCCACAGGGAGTAAGATGAAAAGCGTTCGAATAGACCTCTACCAGAGAAACGTCATCATGACGTTGGTACACAGACTGAAACAGAAACAAATCGAAAGGAGAGGGCTCGGTGCCATGAACGTGCACTTGTTCGTTGCCTCCCATTGAAAGAAAAGTAGGACCGAAGGTTGCGTCCCTTTCAGGGACCATCGTAATCTCCTCAAGACCGTGGCTTTCGGTCGCGACCTTGTTCACCTCTAGCTTCGAGCGTAGTTCAACTCTACCAAATTTTTGGCGTTGTCGAACACTAGTACGTCATTTGTTTACAAACAGGGAGAGGTCTGTTGTTGGACATAAAGGAAAATGATCTAAGTGTGTTGCACTTCTCCGCAGGCAACTCTGGGTCTAACTCAACTCCTCACGCGCGCTGCACCTGTGTAATGCTAATATGTCTTCGAAGTAACTTGGAAGCAACTCGTTCTTTTCTTTAAGTAACTCTGTAACTGCGAGTTACACTTCAGGATGAAGGACTTCGTTATTAACTTAGTTACATTTTCACACGGTAACTTAACTCGTAACGAGTTCTTTTTGACGGGTAACTTCTCAATCTATGCTCCTTGGTGTCGGTACTGTTAGTTATATGGGTCGTATACGCGACCGCTGACCGATACATCGAATGACAGGCTACCCACACATTACACCCCACACACTTAAGGGTGCTTCACACTGCAACCAAAACCCCTAACAGCAAGAGGACACATACAAGATTCAGAACGCTATCACTGTCTGCGTTCCGTGTTTTGTCGATCTCAATCTCACATTTGTCAAGATGGCGCCAGCAACACTTCAGCGAGACACATGTTCTTGCGGTGTGAAATACTTCAGCGACAAAGACATCAACGAAACATCTCTAAACCGTGTTTTCATTGCTTTGGCGGCAGAGCAAATTTTGAGTGGGAGACATCACATAATCTCGTGCGTTCCTTGCAGTCCAGAGATGCGGGTTCACTGATATCAACATCGGAGCACGTTTTTTGCAGTTGTGACGTCCTTCGTGGGATGACCAATCACTGCCGAGCACACAGAGAACGGGACAAACATCGCAGACGAATCACTGCCTCACATTACTAACAGGACCGACACAAAGGGCCCTTTGTGTCAGTCCTGTTAGTAATGTGAGTCATACACTGCAGTGTGAATACTATGCTCTGTGTCCACGTTAATCGAAGCCAGGTGAGAACGCAAGGGAGTGCTTCCTTAGACATCCTGCAGAAACCATTAAAGAGACCCATGAGATTCACAAGCCTTGATCGAGACAAACTTTACGGAACAGAAAGGGTGTTCATCTATATTTTTATTGCTGGGATATACACGAAAAAAAAAAAAAATACGGAACCCAAAAGAATATTGCCAGGTATAACCAATAGCATAATTAGATAAAATATTATCACTAGACGAAATAATTTCATAATGCGCAAAACTAGCAAAGCTCGTGTCTGATTATAAATTTTCGGCAGCGTAATGGCAGAGGACATCAAGCTTTTCTCCACAAACAACCATATACATCCTTAGATGTTTGACGAGACATTTGCTTAGGGCAGACTCTCAACGATCCGAGCTCACATATTAATGGCGTCTTTATGCCTCTTCGTTTTCTCATACAACCGAAACGCAGTGCGTCACGAGCCCAGGACACACCTCATTGCACAAGGCTAGTTGGGTGATTCCATCTCAACTCAGGCAAGGTGGTCCGGACACCATCAGTAATTTTTATTGAAAAAATATATGTTGTAGCCTGGCTCAGATTGAGAAGGGAACAGCAAGTAGTTTTTTTCTAGTTTCAATAGTTCCCGAGAAAAAAAAAACAGAAGAATATAGCAGGTCCGGCGCACTTTCAGACATAGCTATTTTGACGTTCAATATCTTTCCAACGAACGCGTTCATGGCTTTGAATTTTTTTCCTCGCACTGTCACCTGTGTTGGCTTCCAGTGCATGGGTTCAGTTCCGCGGGGATTTTGCTATTTTGCAGCTAAAAATACGTAAAGTTGCTGGCGACGACGAAAATCGCTCATATTCTTGCGGCTATTGCGGCACTTGTGTACATGCCAGTGAAACGAGAACGATATTGCCATGTAGCGTAGACTGAGCTCTATAGTTTGGTATCAAATTTAGGAGTCTAGGCCAGGTTGCTGTCACGCACAGAGGCGTCTACAACGCGTGACATTTGAAAAAATGCGGTTTTTGAGCGCCCATATCTAAAAAACCCCACCTCGAAAATTCTTCAAACTTCGCAGGCACATGCTTCCGTATATGATATTTGAGTGCACAGAAAATCGAAGGCTTTTTCCTTTCACAATAAAAGTTTGAGCGTACCAAAGTTTCAGTGTCCGACTGTGGTGTGTGTAATGACCATGGAAGCACTGCGAGAAGTTAACTGGTCGATATTCCCGGTTTTCTTCTGACAGCCTCCCGTGCTGTTCGTACTGCTATTTGAGAACCCAAAAGAGTCGAATATTTTCCCCAGGACGTCGAAAGCAGCACGACGGCTTCACAAGGACACTATAGAGAAATGTAGATTGAGTGTACGTGTCACTGCTTGCGCGGTGCGTGCATGAAAATTCGATGTTTACATCCAGCTCTTTAGGCCATGCCAGTAAAGATGAGTCGCTATTTATTTACGCTTGATTGATTACATTAGCAGTTGTGGCAAAGATAATCCGACTCGCACCCGTTACAATACTGTTCAGGCGTCAGAACGTTTCTCATCAAAGCATCGTCCAGCGAAGTTACACGGGCAAAGTTCCTCTGAAATAGTATCTCCTGTCTGTGCCTGTTCATGTAGTTCGTGCAGCAGACACAGTCTTTACCTAATTTCATGTTCATGGCGATGATACAGACGGCAAAGCAACAGCGAGTCGAAACAGTGCCAAAACACAACTGTTACAAAATAAATCACTAGTGGTAACAGATACAGGAACTACTCACTCTCCCAATGACTCCAAACTAACTTGAGTTTTGTACCTGAAGCCGGATACGGCTCCAGTGCGGGTGGCGCTAATCTTGTTACTCTCCTCGCTGTTCATTAACAGCAGCGGCGGTTCCTGACATGGCAAAGTAGTACTCGCCGACGGACACAGAAATCGCTGTCTATGCTTTCATGCTAACTGAAGGACGTTTCCTTGGGTAGACTACAAGTACCACGGTCCACTGTCTCAAGAAAAACGCGAATATCGTCCAGTGAACTTCTCGCAGTGCTTCCATGGTCATTGCAGGCACCACAGTCCGACACCGAAACTTTGCCGCGCTCTAACTTTTATTGTGAAAGGAAAAAACCTTCGATTTTCTGTGCACTCAAATATCATATACGGAAGCATGTGCCTACGGAGTTTGAAGAATGTTCGAGGTGGGGTTTTTTGGATATGGGCGCTCAAAAACCACATTTTTTCAAATGTCATGTGTTGTACACGCCTCCTTGCGTCACAGCAACCTGGCCTAGACTCCTAAATTTGATACCAACCTATAGAGCTCAGTCTCCGCTACATGGCAATACCTTTGTCGTTTCAGTGGCATGTACGCAAGTGCCGCAATAGCCGCAAGAATATGAGCAATTTTCGTCGTCGCCAGCAACTTTACGTATTTTTAGCTGCAAAAGAACAAAATCCCCGCCGGAACTGAACCCAAGCACTGGAAGCCAACATAGGTGACAGTGTGAGGAAAACAATTCAAAGCCGTTAACGCGTTCGCTGGAAAGATATAGAACGCCAAAATCGCTATGCCTGAAAGTGCGCCGGACCTGCCATATTCTTCTGGATTTTTTTTTCTCGGAAACTACGGAAACTAGAGGAATAATACTTGCTGTTCCCTTCTCAGTCTGAACCAGGCTACAACATATATTTTTTCAATAAAAATTACTGATGGTGTCCGGACCACCTTGCCTGAGTTGAGATGGAATCACCCAGTTCCATCTCAAATCGAACAATCCGGTACACTTGATGTCTCGAATGAACGGGAAAAAAATATATGTTAAAGCCATCGGTGAGTTAGGAGAAATAAACGCTTTCTGAATTCTCTGCGCTGCGCGGTTCGGGAAGTAGGAGAGGAGGAAAAAACTGCCTCTCATAAGACGATGTCGTCGCGCGCGGGTTTGAGCGTTTGCGACAAGGCTATTTCTTGTCGCATTATAGAAATTTCTTTATCTGGCTTTAGACCACTTAGGGCACAATAGGATCCTGCGTTGGCAGTGCTGTGTCCGTTTTTGTTTGTCTACAAAAAAATATCAAAGTTGACTCAAAGTGCCGAAAAGCACCATATTCACTGCAACTTTGCGGACGATGTACAGAACGGATAAGATTGAGCTTTATGCCGTTTAAGTTGTCATTCATGTGGCTATCGAATAATGTATAATTTGTAGCTCTACTCTGTCAGGAACGTAAGCGATACCTTTTTCAGTAACACCATACCACCTAAAAATGACGAATTTCGGAAGCCTTTATCTAAAACACCCCACCAAAAACTTGCCTCGAAAATTTTATTTGTTGTAGGTAGTTCCTTAGACTATGCACAGAAGCAAAATCAAAAGTCGGACTTTATCGGTAGGCGCACTGTGAATTTTTTGCCAATCCTATACGCGGAGCGTATAAAAGCCGTGGCACCGTGTCCCGCGTGTTGCAAAATCGAATATTCCAAAGGGACTTTCAACTTCTGTCTTCACATAAAAAGTAATTGCTATCATTTGAAACCGTTCTGAGCGCTTGCATTCATAATAGTGTTGTAATCGCTTAATGTAGATTGTGGAGCAACCATATGTGCTCATATTTTTTGCGGGATGACACACATGCATTGCAAGTGCTGGGAGCCAGTGAAGAGCAGAATGCCTTAAAATACTTTTGCGTCTTTATAAGAGGTATATTTTTCCACGGTGATCATATCGAAGCATATTTACAGTACACAGAATAACAAGAACTTGACAGCGAAGAAGACAAGGTGACGAAGGTAATAAGGTAACGTAAGTTATGCAGAGCATTCCGGGTGGATGAGAGTGCTCGTGTCATGAACTGCTTTAGGCCGTTGTGGAAGACACTTTCCTTAATGTTACTTTTGATGGCAGGTTCTTGTCAGATTTTCTTTCAAATGTGGCCAACATTGCTGCGTGTCGTGATTCAGCCACCTTTGCTGTGAAGTACTTGAAGCAGCTTCTGCATAGCTAGCCCATTTCTGTTACACCTTCGGCTTGATCTGCTAGAACCACAGTCTTTATGGCAGCTACGCCGATCTCCGAAGCAAAGCGAAAATCTTTTGTCTATAGCACTTTTTTCTTGTGTATGAGGCGGTAGTCAGCGAAATCCACACGATCAGCACTGTACAACGAAGAGGCCATTGAGGTAGGTGTGATACCAGGACGACACACTACAGTTATGCAGATGTCGTCGCACACTCTATATAAGGGTACTTCATGCACTTCTGTAGTCGAGAGGTGAGTGAAGCGTCTTCTGTGTGTAGGCGAAACTTTGCGCAAGGTGTCTTCAGGGAGTACAAACAAATGCGATCAGGACCTTCCCATGGTCGCAGCATGTCGAACCGAATAACATATTGGACAGCGGCGCCAGTCGGGCTGTTTCGACAAGGTTCACAAAAGGCACCATGAATTAGCCTTGAGTGTGTGCGTATGACACTACAACATTTTCCTCAGTGCAATTTCCCCAGTCCGAGGTCATGGGGCCGTAGGAAAGGAAATGTTTCAAAGAATACTGGAAGTCACTGCGTCCCTCCTGTCACAATGCGTTCAGTAAATATGCTTGTTTAGAATAACCCTGAACAGATATGCCTCTTACAAAGATGTAAAATCACTCTGTTCTTCCCGGGCTCCCAGCACTTGCAATGCATGTGTGACATCCCGCAAAAAATGCAAGCACATCTGGTTGCTCCACAATCTAGATTCAGCGATTACACCATCGTTATGTACGCAAACGCTCAGAACCTTGAAAAGGAAACCTTGAAACCTCAGAATGGTTTCAAATGACAGCAATTACTTTTTATATGAAGACAGAAGTTGAAAATCCCTTTGGAAAATTCGATTTTGCAACACGCAGGACACGGTGCCTCCGCTTCAATGCGCTCCGCGTATAGGACTGGCAAAAAATTCACAATGAGCCTACCGATCAAGTCCGAATTTTGATTTTGCTTCTGTGCATAGTCTAAGGAACTACCTAGAACATATCAAATTTTTTAGGAAAGTTTTTGGTGGGGTTTTTTAGATAAAGGCTTCCGAAATTCGTCATTTTTCGGTGGTATGGTGTTACTGAAAGAGGTATCGCTTACGTTCCAGACAGAGTACAGCAACAAATTTTACATCATTCGATAGCCCTATGAATGACAAATTAAAAGGCATAAATCTCAGTCTTATCCGTTTTGTACATCGTCCGCAGAGCTGCAGTGAATATGGTGTTTTTCGGCACTTTGAGTGAACTTTGATATTTTTTTGCAGACAAACAAAAACAGGTACAGCACTGCTAACGAAGGATCCTATTGTGCCTTAAGTGGTCTAAAGCCAGATCAAGAAATTACTATAATGCGAGAAGAAATGGCCTTGTAGCGAACGCTCAAACCCGCTCGGGACGACGTCCCCGTATGAGAGGTAGTTTTTTCCTCCTCTCCTATTTCCCGAACCGTGCAGCGCAGAGAATTCGGAAAGCGTTTATTTCTCCTAACTCACCGATGGCTTCAACATATATTTTTTTCCCGTTCATTCGAGACATCAAGTGTACCGGATTGTTCGATTTGAGATGGAACTAGCCACAACGGAGTGGTACCTGCTTTGTAGCGATGGAATGGACGACGAACACGTGAGTCCAATGGACAATTCTGTCGCCAGCCATAGCGGTTTTTACGGCATATTAAAGATCACCTGCGTGGATTCCGAAAGCCACCGCTAAAAGTTCTATGCCTCCTTCCTCCGAGTACTCGCTAGGCTGTGCGGCTCAACGCTAATTAATCTATACCCGGTATATAACGCTGTCACTTCCGCATCGCGCCAGTCGCAGCACGTCAATCTGAACTTCACTGCGTCACACCGAACCGTGCTTCGCAATGATCCTGTAGCGCCGCCACCGCACGACCAAGGCAATGCACCAGGCAAGCACGGTCATGTGCACGCGCACAAAGCTTCGTGCGCACCTTCGTACCTGCGTATTAAATCAGTTGTTGGTGGAAGCCGATCGCTTCGATTCTTCCTCTTGTAGCTAGCCGATACCAACAATCCTATTCGGGGATCCGACCGCCTCACGTTCTGAGCGACATGCTTCCGTAATGGTCGTGGTCAGCCGCTGTCGACCACACCTGACCACTCACACTCTCTACGGCAGCGGTTCAGGAACCGATGTCGCGAGCTTTCATCTTGGCTTTCTCAATTGGTCATGATCTTAGGCGCACAAACAGTCAAGCATCCACTAATGAGCATGGGGCACCGGCTTCACTGCTCTACCAGGGATCTTCAGGGAGGCCAGAGTGAGCACTGTTCCCGGACACAAACGGTGCTACGCTTCGGCAATTTCTCGAGCTCTCAGTTAGCAGGTACCCGTTGCAGCATAGTCTCACCTGCCTTTAGAAAAAAGAGCTCTTTAGACTAGCTTCCGACGGATGCCTCGAGGATAGACTATCCCCGCTGCGGTTCGGATGTGAAGGTGTGCGGCGCAGATTGCTGAGGTCTGCGTCTTTCATCGGACGTGGCAGTCCATTGTGCGTGGCCGTCCATTTCTTTTTGCCGCAGTGGTGGCATACAGGGTTCAGGGTAATACTGAGTTTGAAGACATGGGCGCGCGTAGAGGCAGAACGTAATCGCATGCGAAGAATGACTGAATCTTTTGTCCTGGAGAGGCCGCCAGCTGCACAGAGAGGTGATGGAGATCCATCACTCATTCTCTTGTCAAGGTGCAGAACCTACACACATACCCTGATAACGTTCAAGCTACTTAGATTATCTTTGTTTTTGTGCCGGATTTTCGAAGTTGATTTTCACAGACGCGTCAACCTGGTCATTTCCTAGAACGCCCTTATGTGGAGACATCCGCAATAGAGTCGCTGGAGTGTACTGGGATTCAAACATTGCTGTTCCGCTTTTCCTGAGATGCGTCATCCTTCGCAGTAATAGCTGGAGCTGGATATAGCGCCCCGTGAGCCCGTGATGATGGTGATGTTGGTTATGTTCTCGTTTTTTGCAGCTTTCAGCGCTTCTGTTATTGTCAGTAATTCCGTATTTGCCGATGTTATCTCCTCTATTCTGCCCAGTTGAGTTCCAGTGGGGAAACGCACTATCAGGTGGCACCTATGCCAATATTTTCGTCTACACTGGTATCTGCGCAAGTGTGTGTGGCCCTATTACGGTTGTTGTGGAAATACTCCGCAGCAAGGCGATGAACGACCATGCCACAGAGTTCGCTATTCTGAACACCAGCTAACCTGTTCGTTGCGTGTTTGCGTTAAGATCAAAGGAGGTTCATTGTTGAAGGTGGTTGTGTGGGAACCACCACTGTTAAGGTGCGATTTCTGGCCGCTAATTGAGAGGGCGTGCGACTTCAGTTCCGCGGTTAAGCGCATGCCCGTGGCGTCCGCTGCCGCGACCGGCAGGTGAGAGCGAGGCTCGAGTGTCGCGGCCGGCAATGAAAGACCGCCGGGGTGCGGTGAACATCGGGCAGAAGTGAAGTTGATGAAACTGTGATGCGCGTGTGAGCTGGACGGATATGCTTCACAATATTACATCAGTAGCACAGCGGTGGTCTTGCCAAGTAGAGAAAGCCCATAGGAAGCCCATAGCTCATAGGACTATTCTGCGTCTGGTAGTTTGCTCCACAAGGATAGCTTTGTTTGCTATGTACCATAAATTCGGCAAGACATGAGGTGAGGTCTCGTCAAGTGCGTTCCTCGACGTCCATATCTTGTCGATATGGTCCAGAAGCAGCTGGATGCCGCAAGAAGGGGAATTTTACAAAGCCTAGCAGGGTATGTCGTCGGCTCCGGGGGCCGATTGTGCCGTCAGGTGACTTAAAGTAGCACAGAAGTCATTTTTAACACCCAGTTTTCTTCCTATAAAACTGTTAAGTTTACCAGTAAGATGCACCATGCGAAGTAATTTACACCACAGAGTCATAATTATCGCAGAAATTGAATTTAAAATACGCCGCAAACAGCGACCGTGCGCAACGGTGGTGAAGAGCAGTACCAGCCTGTGATCTGCCCGGAACCTCGCGCTGACGCTATAAGGAGAACGCTCGCTGATTGGCCTAGAGAAATGTTGTCTGCTACTCCGCTGTCGTCTGCTACTCGGCTGTTCGGGGTTCTGATAAAGCCTTTCTCCTTGCTCGGTAATGCTTCGGCCGCTCCTTCTATCCCCAATTCTCCGGGGAAACTTGCAAAACAGGTTTACGGCGGCAAAGGGACAATGCGCTGACCCCCACTGACCGGCAAACCAGAACGAGTCTCCTTATGCCGTCATCGGTGACGTGCCATCATACCTCCTCATCCTCGTTATAGCTGGAGTGGCGAGTTAAGGGTGAAGGCGCGGAGCTATGTTTATGCGAGTTTTTTTCTGGGAAACAAATTGCACACATCAAAACCTTTCGCGCTATTCAGTATAATGACGCACACACTTTCATCAGATGTCTTAATCTGAGTTTTTTTGGATGGCCCTCTGTACTCCTTTAAAGCGTATTGAAGCTCGCACGGTGTAAAGATAAGGTTGAGGAACGACCGCATACTTTGCAGGAGGAGGATTTGTGACAAGGACAAGGATGGCTCGTGCTTCGCCGGACTTGTTCACGAAACCCTGATCGAGCTCCTCTATGGGCCTGTTTCACGACGTTTGGGAGCACCCCGAACCGTATTCTGCAGCGCCCTTTGTGGTCGCGTAGCCAGATGTTTTTCTGGACATAGGCATGTATCCCCTACGCTGCAGCTCTGAAAACTCGTTGCGCAAGGGTTTCCACAAAAGAGATGACATTCCCTGTACGGTGGTAAGGCAGGGAACACGCTGGACACAACCGGCTAATAAGTGCGCTCTACACTAGGGGAGGACAGTTGGCGTGCGATCGCAGGACGAAACGTTAGTGCCACAGGCCAATCGAAGCATTCTTAGCCGTTGTTTACCCAAGAAGCGAAAACGTTCCTGCTGTTGGTATGACCCATCATTGCGTTTGCTGCTCACCATTACTTCCTGATCGGTGTGCTCATCTAGGAAGGCAGAGAAAGATATCCACTGGGCTAGGGGTAATCTATTGGCATAGCTCCGTAGTACCGCCGAAACCCGTCGATAACCGGTCCTACTCTCGGCAGACCGGCGGGGTGACTGGGCGCGCTGTGCTCTTTGCCGAGCTGAGCAGGGGAGGAGATATTTACATCCGGCTTAGGGCGGTTGCAAGGGACGCTGACGGTCACATATACAGGGTCTCAGTTAAATCCCCTGGCTAAATAATTCGCGAAGCGGTGCACCAATCGAAGAACTTTCTCTTTTACAAGTACCTGTCCAATACCGCCTACAACCTGCGCACTGTGTGAATGAGTTGGAGCGGCTCATTATTTAAATAAAAAATTCAAATGAGTTTCGTGAAAAAACATAACTTCTAAAGCAGGCCGCCGTCGACATTAAAATGGGTACTACCCCTTTTGGGACCTTCAGTGGACACCTTTTAAAGGAAAATTTGCCACCGAAGCCGGTCATTTGTTGCAGTAATTAATTGGTTTCGGGTTGCACATTTTTGTCGCGGATGGTCGCGGTGAAGCGCAAAATGACGTTCTTCCATTCTTATGTCCACCAATGAATTACGTCCTTTTGCACTTCGCCGCTACCAGCCGCGACAAAAATATGTAAACCGTAACCAATTAATTACTGCAAAAAATGACCCGTTTCGGTGGCAGCTTTTTCTCTAAAAGGTGTCCAGTGAAGGTCCCAAAAGGGGTAGTATCCGTTTTAATGCCGATGGCGCCCTTGTTTACAAGTTATATTTTTTCACGAAACACATTTGAATCTTCATTTAAATAATGAGCGGCTCCAACTCATTCACACGGTGCGCAGGCTGTAGGCGGTATCGGAGATACACTTCGAAATAAGGAAGTTCTTCGGTTGGTGCAGCGGTTCGCGAATTATTTAGCCCGGGGATTTAACTTAGACACCCGGTATATGGAGTCAAAGCATTGTCTTATGCTTCTGCTAATATCCTCGACGTACGCGGAAAATCTAGTGCGGTAAACGCGCTCTCGCGCGCACACTCTAACAACAGACCTTCACCGCATAGCTCGCTACCAGCAAATCATCAACCCGAATGACAACGTTCTCTGTCTTGATTTGATAAAAATAGGGGCGTTCGCCATTTTTGTGGCGATTATGAACTGCATAATGCCACAAAATGGCGTACGCCCCCATTTTCAACAAGTTAAGGGTGAGAACGATGTCATTTGAGAAGGTGGTTTGCTAGGGGCATGCCATGCGGTGAAGCTCGTTTTTGAGGAATCTTCCTGGCTTTTCCTCAGATGCTGTCAGACGTATGACGACACCGTTCCCTTAGAAGTCGGCCCAAGCCCTTATTCTGCCAGAATGTTAGTTATGACGTTGCCCGTCTCCGTGAGGCCGACAACGGCGGGCACTTGCAGCAGTACCACTACCACCACAATTTTTAAGAGTGCAGTTCGCTACTGTGCACTTCCTTTTGAACGCGCCACTACAGTCGCATGCCATCTACTTCATCCCATCAACAGCGCCTGGAGTTTTGGTTTAGAGGCCACCACGTGCAGGCAGCCCCCCCCCCCCCTCTTTCCGTGGGACATACCACGACTCTTGATCAGCACAACCCCTATACACCTTCAATTCTGCCCGAAGAAATGTATTTAAGCCGAATTGTGAACTTTATGTGTCAAGGCCCGACTTCACCAACGCCGATCGTTTGAACAGAGATCAACGGTCCCTTAACTTGGACTTAACGCCCTGCTTTACTAAAGGGAGTTGTTGTCACTGAAACAATCATCACGTTGTGGAAGTCTGTGGACAACGATGGGAATGGACAGGTGCCAGGTTCCAGGCCGCTTCTAGGTTCCACTGGCGCGTCCATGGAGATAGGCCACCGTCATTGCCTCTCTTTGGCATACCATCATCAGCGGTCGGGACTCATGTAGAGGAACTCCACCTCCACTGCATTTGGTGACCCAAATTATGAATATCAAGTTCGACGCAATTCGGCCCTTTTACCATGCCAAATTGGGCAACCTTCCCAGAAGTCCAGAACCGGTGGCGCGCTACCGCGTAGGCTGGGGGCCCCTCTACTACTACTTATTCGACCGCTCGGTGGGTCTGTGACACGGCAACCGATCGACACGGATCCTCTACACGTACCCTCAACTTCACCTGTCCAGACCCGCTGCCACGACTCTCATCCGTGCGTTGCATTCAACATCCTCTGCTCATTCCCGAACTACTTCCTGAGATCGGGAAGCGGACTGCTGCATACCGACCTACTGAATCAATCGCTCCTACAAAGCACTACCAACCGGCACACATGCGCCCCACAGCTTCATCAACCATCACTTCTGCCTGGTGTTCACCGCACCCTGGCGCTCTTTCACTGCCGGCCGCGACACTCGAGCCACGCGCTCACCTGCCCGTCGCGGCAGTCGACGCCACGGCATGCTTCAGCCGGCGTCTCGGCATCTCTCCACGGCTCGCTCAGCCTCCCCCTCCTCCCCCTGAGACTCTCAGAGCTTTGGCTCCCGTGCCGATAGCGGCACCGCAGGACCACCACTTCGACAGCGTCTCGCCTCGCTCTCTTTCCTGCTCTTCTCGGACTAAAGGATCGTGATGACTCATCTGCTCTGATGAATCGCCAACGTGTGCCATGCCGTCAACCTGTTCAACCGTGCATGTCAACCACGGTCGCCCTCGCTGCGCTCCTCTAGTGAAGCCGTGGACATCTTCTGATTTATCGCATCTGAGGGGGTGATGTGGCGGCCTGTTGACAACGACGAGGATGGACACGCGCCTGGAGCACCTTCTTCTAAGAACTGAGTGTTCATATCAAGCTTTAGCAACCCTTGATCTTGGTTCAAAGCTAACCAGCGTTGGTGAAACCGGGCCAGATTCATCCAGTAGTTACATACAATTTTGTGCAGAATGCCCGCCGGGCATACAATAAACCAGCAAAAACGGCACCTGTGCTACTCTCATAACTTTTCAATAAAAATTACCAGGGAAAAATAAACACAGTCATACGCGAACACGTCATAGATATCCAAGCATTAGTTATACACAACGAGAGAAGACAGGGTCGATATCAAGTTCTACAGAGGACTAAGGATCCACGAAGTAAGGGCTGATGTTCGTCTGATGGCATCCTCCATGGGCTGACTTTATACTGTGCCTTCTCCAATACTGATCACCTGGTTTCACGCGTCACTTCGCGCGCACGGAATAGGGAAAATCAGCTAGCTCAAACGGACGAAAACTAAATACGTAAACGAGTGAGTGAGTGAGTGAACGAATTGATGAGTGAGTGAGTGAGTGAATGAATGAGTGAGTGAATGAATGCATCATTGAATGAATGAATGAAAAATGAATCAGCTCTCACACCATACAATTATAAAGGGATTTTCTCGAATATCGGCTCTTTTTGCTTGTATGCCTTACATGGTACTTCGTTTGCAGGAGGTACTCCAACGCTGAGGACTTGGAGGGTGAACCCTGTCGTCCTTCATTTAACCCTGTCGAGGGAACTCTCACTGACCTCTCCCAGAAGGAAGCGATTCAAGGAAGAAGTAAAGAAAAACTTTGTAAGCGCCGCCAACAGTTTCTTTTACGGAGACCTGCACTACGCCCTCAGCAATGCTGTCAAGTTCAGGCCACTGCCTTCGTTGTAAAACAGGAAGAGAAAAAAAGTGCACGTGAAAGATATCCGTTATAAAAAAAGACCATGAACCCGTTCTTATGTCTCGAGTTATTTCTGACAACATATTTCTGTAAACAATTCTAAGCAACACGTTCCTTAGCCCTCTGACACTCGGCTCCTGTAAACAGGAATAGATTATAAATATATTCGGCCCCTTTGGTCAACAATATAAATGACTAAATAAATAAAGTGACATAAATAAGCTAAATATTATTGATTTCAAATACTGTTTTCTGGAACTCTTTGGCTATCTTAGAAGAACTGCCTTTCGGTACGATGCTGATAGCAAGCAGATTAGCAGCGTGATGCCACACGTCGTACTGCGCATTTAATTGCTTAAGCTTCATGGGATGTCATTGGCGTTCTACTGAACCTCTGCTTCTATATTCATTGTAACGGTGAAGCGCGGCTTCGACTAAACAAAGCACATCAAAAGCAATTCCTGCCGCTTATGTTCTTCGGTTTGGCTAGAAAGCAAGAGATATGGAGAAGCTTTACGTTGGGCTAGCTACTCCAGATGCTTAAGGCCGGCCCGCATGGTGCGTTTTTCTGTGAATATCGCACTGCGTTAAGCTCTGCATGGCCAGGTACCGTGAAAAAATACGCCTGTCAAACCGCATGGGGCGCAAATCCTGCTGCTGCGTCCACAGCGGTTTGGCGTATGTGATTTACGAAGTGCTGGCAACATTTTCCTCTCCTTTCTTTTCGGTCCTGAAATGGTTATTTTTGTGTGCGTTCCTCTGTAATTGATTTGCATTTGGCAAAATGGACTCTCACGAGCGAAAGTTGTTGTACTTGGAGATGTCCTTCCGCAGCTTTTTCGTAAGAGCGGCCATTGCTAAAAAGGAAGTAGGATGCTGGACCGGAACCAGAAGTGACCTTCCTGCGCCGTGGTCGGTTGCTATGGACGCCGCATGGACTGCGTTGTGTACTAGAAGAGGGAGAGTGAGCCGTACCGCTGGCTAACCCCATGCATTCCGGTGTAGCGCGTAGTGTGGAAAGCGTGTGGGGGCGCTGTGATAGATGTTGCTTGGGGAGTTAGGCTAGTTAGCTAGGATAATTGGTCACACCGGCCCTCTGGTACGAGGTCCTTTTGTCACCGGAACACTTGTCAAGGGAGGCGGTTCGTCACCGGAACTCTGGTTGCAAGGTTGACCCCTTTCCAAAGTGAATGCGTTTAATCGTGTTTTACCAAAGGGATTAGTCCAGTGCGCGACCCGCAGTTCCCCGAACCCGGATCCCGAAGACCGCTGACCGTACAAATTTCACGTCTTTTCTAAGGGCACGGATAGCATGGAAGTGACAAAAACTGAGCGTGGGGCTCCGTTGCTGGGGCGCGGACAAAAGTTGAGAGACTGACCAAGGTTAGGTCAGGAGAGCCTTCTACGTATTTCACACGTTGGGGAGTGGGTCAGTTCATGTAGAATATGCACCCGTCGAGACTGACCAAGGTTAGGTCAGAAGAGCCTTTTACTATTTCACACGTTGGAGAGTGGGTCAGTTCATGTAGAATATGCACCCGTCGAGACTGACCAAGGTTGGGTCAGGAGAGCCTTTTACGTATATCACATGTTGGGGAGAGCGGTGCGGTGAACAGGTGGCAGGTTCACTGTGACGATTATTCCGGCGTGACGGCAGTTCCTCGTACGAGATGCCCTGTTACGAGTTGGCCTCCTTGACGAGTTCACCTATGACCGGTTGGCCTGTGACGACCGGGCTTGTGACGAGTTCTCCTAAACCCATAAGTGTGTACGTTCTGCAAAAAAAAACAAAAAAAACACGACGATATCGACCAGGACGCCAGGAAGCGGGGGTGCCCCATGTTTTGGGATGTCAGTGTTGTCAAAGGTTGACAGTGAGAGAACGACAGGAAAAGGCGGCCGCCGAACTCGTCCAACGCGCGACGATAGGGCATTTTCTCATATTCTTTAAAGGCACAGAAAAGTACTACTGTGTCGATTCTTGCTGACTAGACTTCTCAGGGTTGTGCTCTACAAATCTAGAATTGCGCGTTCAGCTTGTTTTCAGGCACTGTGAAGATTCATTATAAAAGTAGTTTTTTTTTTCTTTTTTTACCCTTTCTTGTTTTGACCCTTGTGGTTGTTTTTAGGTACCCGAACAAAAATAAAGTTATTATTATTATTATTTACACGACGAAAGAAGTAACGGCTGCTGAGTCTGCGTTCCAAAGCGGTTGCGTCTTGGTTTCTCACGATGACAACATTCTGGGCTGATGGTTCAGTGATGCAGCTGTCGATTCTAACTTTCATGTTACCCGGTTCAATCTGAGGTCATGCCTTTCTTCTCTTTTATGAAGAGAGTTTTAAGACTACGGCAATGCAAGATTATCACAATTTTTATCCTGGATGGCCTATTATTAGGCACTATGACATAACATGAGTAGTATGGGAAAGGTAGACCCCTTTTCATTGCATCCGGACCTACTACAGTCGACCCGTGTTTATCCGGACGGCCTCGTTTCCTGTGAAAATGTCCGGATTCCGGGGGAACCGGATAAGTGAAACACGAAAATCCAGAGTGATCCTAAAAGGACATTCACCATTGACACATCTTTATTGACCATTACACAGAAAACTATCCATTGTCATCTGTTTCATTCTAATACACGCATCGAATTGACGTCTAATTGTAGACGTCTTGTAGCTGGCCTTGTATATAGCACATGTTAGAAATCATCAAGATTTTGTCTTATTAGGTTCTTAAGAGGTGTGAACACATTCACACATCAAACAGAGTCACTAAATTATAAGAGGTGGTTCTAAGCTTAGCCTTCAGGCTTACAAAACTAAAGTTCAATTGTTACAAAACATATGTAGGAAACTGAATTACTTGATGGCAGAGTTAACATAATTGTGTTGTTCAAGTTGTCCATGAACCGGCCTTGGTGGCTGAGTCTGTAGTGTGTTCGCCGTCTGATCCCGAGATCGCCGGTTCGAACCCGGCCAAAAACACCCGCAACTTAGTGCCAGGGTACAAGTTGCTTAGACATGCCATCTTCCGCAAGGGACATTAAATACGATGTGTTGTGTTGTGAGCTTTCATTGCACATTTAAGGACACTCAGGTGGGCAATCCACAGACCGACTGCAGCGGCGTCGATCATGATCTCAGTTGTCTCGCAATGTAAACCCCAATTATTATTAAGACTTCCATGCTGGTATCTGTCCACAAGAGTCCCCCCCCCCTCACCACCACCACAAGAAATCTAAAAAATTTAGACAAATTCAGAAAGAGAACTGGAATGAGGAGCGTCACCGAAAATAAGTTTCCCGATATTTGTTATTCAAAGGAAACACCACTAGGGAAAACTGAATGGTGTAGTAGTTGGGTGTGACATCCCGGCACTGCAGACGTTTGTTAATGGAGTGCCGTTCACCTATGTGTCAGGCATTCAAGCATGGATGTAATATTTCCGAGTACGTCTCACTATCCTAGTAAGTAAGAGCTATCCTACTTTTCGTTAAAGAAAAAAGAGTGCTTTAGAGAATATCCACTGACAGTTAACACCTGTTTATACAAAACACTTTACAGGCATTGAAATGGTGTGTCCTCTATACAGGGTCGTGAAAAGCCGCACAATGAACCGTACAGTGGAAGATCAGCTATAACCCCACGAAACAACGTTTCTGTTCTGAAATTCCGAGAATTGTTAACGGAGACTGGCGGGTATACTGCACTCTGATACTCATGGGAATAAATTTCCTTCATCGTGGTCAACGAAAATTATGCGAGATGGGGGCCACATTTGCTCGGTAAGGTTCGTAAAGAGCAACGAACGACGAGCAGCTTGCATTTTCCTTCAATGTAATCAAGACGGTCAAAATGAATTTCTTGGAACCATTATTATTAATGAAACGTGGGTGCATTATGCAAGTGCTAAGACAAAATACCATAGGAAGTCGTGGTGGGTGCCCGGTCAAAGCATTCTGAAGAAGGTGAAACTCGCGTTTTCGTCTGGAAAGGCTATGCCGACAGTGTTTTAGTACTATCGTTGTGTGCAACTTGTAGATTACCTCACACGCACAATCACCGTAAATGCAGATGTACTGCGAGATCCTGGGTAAGCTTCAAACTACAATGAAACAAAAACGCACAGGACTTGGAAGGGTGTAGCGTACCACGTCAACGCTGCATGTCTGCACTCGTCTTCGAAGACTCGGGATTTGTTACAGAAATTCATCTGGAAATTTGCCAAAGAGAGAAAAAGTACACAAGTGAGGTGGTGCAACGTTGAAGTAGGAAGCATCACCTTGAGCATGAGGAGAATGAAGTATACAGGAGACTCACAAACGTGAGTTTCCTTTTCGTGAGCTTCTTGTATGCTTCGTTCTCCTCGTGCTCAAGGTGATGATTCCTACTTCAATGAAAATTTGCCCAATTTGCTGTTCCATCTTCCTCCAGGTGAAATGCAAAGTGAATGCCTCATTTTGTAAACAGGATATAGCATGGCACAGACAACGTATTGAATACTTGGTATCACAGTATCCAAAATGTTCAGCTAAATAAAGTGACTATATTAGGGAGTAACGTTGAGCTCTAATCTGTACATAAATTGTTTCAGTGTTATGCTATAGATTTATTATTTTGTTCACAGCAGAGGAACTTTGGTTGGATGATCTTCATACATGAAGGAAATTCCTTATTCTCTTACTTTCCATCACACATGTGTAAAGCAGCAAGTACAATCTGTTTGCAAATGATCATACTGAGGTAATAAAACTGGACTCTGTCTAATAAAACTTTTGAGAAACTATGCACGAATGGACCACATTAACTTTGTCCAATTATATTATGACCAAATGAATAATGTGTAGTCTTTCATGCTATGTGAGTTGTATGCCCATATATTGTAACAAAAGATCAGTCAGATGAAGGCAGTCTGACTGAGGTACGAGGGTGGTTCCATAAGTTTCCGGCCCGACCAACTTTTAATACTCATAGAGACGAAACAAGTGTATCACTTTTCGGCATAGTCACCCTTAACTTCGCTGCACTTTTGACACCTTTCAACCAGAATGCTTATAGCCTTGAAGAACTAGTCCGAAGTTTTGTCCGCAAAATGCTGGAAAACTGCCTTTTGCACCTCACTATCGTTTTCAAATCTCCGTCGTCTGAGATCCCTCTTCAAGTTTGAGAATAGGAAGTAGTCACTCGGTGCCAAGTCTGGACTGTAGGGTGGGTGGTGGATTTCTTCGAAGCCGCACTCCTTCAGTGCAGCCTTGGCAACAGAAGCCGTGTGGACAGGGGCATTGTCCTGGAGCAACCGGACACCTCGACTCAACCTGCCGCGCCTCTTTTCCTTGATGGTGCCTCGCAGTCGGTGCAGGAGTGAAGCATAATAAGTGGCATTCACTGTGGTGTTCCTCTCTTTGAAGTCGATGAGGAGGATCCCGTGACAATCCCAAAATATTGTTGCCATGATCTTCTTTGTGGATTGTGTGACCTTGGCTTTTCTTTGGGGTGCTTCTCCTGGTTTGCGCCATTCCATCGACTCCTTTTTCGAAAGGGGATCATAGTAGAGTACCATAGTCTCATCCCCTGTGACAATTGACTTCAATATTTCTTCTTCGTTCTCTTGACAGAGCTCCAAAAACGATTTGGCACAGACGACGCGCTGTTGCTTTTGAACTGACGAGAGAAGTCGTGGCACCCATCTCGCACTGACCTTTTTCATGTCAAGGCCCTCGCCGATGATGCGCAAAACGGTTGTTTTGGAAAGCCCCAGCCTTTCTGAGATTTCCTTCACTTTCAGACGCCTGTCGCTCAGCACTTCCTCCTCGACAAGAGACAAATTTTATTGTGTCACCACTTCCACTGGACGACCATCGCGTGGATAATCTTCAATGGACTCTCGTCCAAGTCGAAACTGCTTAGCCCATCTTTTACCGTTGTGTACGACGGAGAGGATTCCCTGTACACGTTGTCCAGTCGCGCTTTAATTTCTTTAGGCTAAAGTCCCTCTTTTGCCAAGAATTTTATCGCAGCGCGGTACTCGATTTTTTTCCATTTCAACTGAAGAGTGCACCCTGGCTGTTTGAAATGCCTCTCTCCAACCGGCAAAAGCATGGAGAGGGTTGAGGGTGGTGCTCCGGCCCTCCAACAGATGGCGCCACGCGTCATTAATCGCATTTTCAAATTCGCGCGCATTTTCTACATCGGGCCGGAAACTTATGGAACCACCCTCGTACGTAGATAATTTAAATAATGGCCATACATATGATGATCCGAGTTTTTTTTGGCTCACTGACATACACATATATAGCATCCGCGACGTTCCAGAATCTAAGTGCTGTGAAGTAATATTTTATTTCTACTGAATATATATCTTTTTTCTTAACGAAAGCCCGAATTTGTTCGGGGCAATGTTTCTTGAACTAGCGTTCCTGATGGCGTTACCGTTGTTGGTAAATGTAAATTTTGTACGTCAGTAAATCCCCTGCAGAATACTACGCTACATCAACTTAAAGAAATCAGCAACTAAATTATCGAATCACTGAAACGTCAATAAAAAAGTCGATGACTCCAATGAATCGTTCAGCGCAGCACTATAAACCATTGCTCCACAAACACCGAAGCACTTTGCACGTACTCTGGGCAGCAGATGGGAGATATTTGTTTACTGCACATAACATTTTCCCACAAGCTACACAGCTGCAGCAGTAAAATGGAATCTGACGTGACTCAGGGATTTCAGGACCCTTCAAAAAATCTTGAAACTGCGCATGGTATCTTCTTGAAACCACTGAACAGGCAATACGCTACATATTAGGCACACCTGCAGCTCAGTACCAAAGGCAGCGATAAAATGTTTGCAAAAAGAACAGTGATTTTAAACGCACATAGCACCAAAATACGGTACTCGTCCCTCGTCGCTGCAACGACGATGATGATGATGTTGGTGTCACTTCCGCTGGATTGGCATATGTGTTATTTAACATTTAACCTCCGCCACCCAATTATAATGAACGGCCACAGAAATTAAAGAATATTACAAAAAATAAGTACTGAATTAGCACAAGCTAAAGCAATGGCAATGACGTCTGCTCGTCTACCCAATCACCATCCATCATCCATCCATCCAACCAGTCCGAATCTGTTCAGTTTCAACCGTTGAAACTTCAAACTTTCCGGACGCGCAACGGGTAGCCGTTGGCTCTTGGCGGCTGCACTCCACTGGCTGTTATACAAAAATCTTTCGAAGTTCTAATCTCCCGCACGTTTTGTCTTCCAATTTTTGAGCATAGCGAGAACGCACGCCGTGCTGTCCAGTGATAAAAACTGTTGAGCCTAGCAGAGCTCCCAGGGTACACTGAAGTGGACAGCGTCCTTTTGTTCTCTGACTTTCAAGTTTAAGGGGTGAGTTCACTCTCCATTAAAGTATCCGCCTGTTTCTGTGCACCAAATCGCATGTAGTAGAGATGCGTGGCATAATATCGGAATATCGTTTCCTTTATCGATTTCGGCTTCGCATAACCGATTGAAACACATTGGAAGTGTGGGTTGACCTGACTTCACTTGCATTCAGAGTAGTGATTAAAGTTGTATGTTCGGCAGTACAACGTTTCAGTAAGTGCCTTGGTTCGTCTTGGTGCTAAATAAAATACGGTATCACTAATTAACCTTCCAGATTCACGAATTTTCGATGACTGTTAAAGTCTTGAGTAAACGAAAGTCGACAGTTACGGTTTGCAGGGCGGACACGCCGGAACATAAATGCTGGTACATTGTCATGTCAGCCCGACTTCGGTTGTTCCATTTTTCGCTGGTAGTGAGACCACACACTGAAAATTTTGCGCAAGTACTTTTGTTTGCATATCATGGTTTCCAACTGCATTTTTCTTTTTATAGGTGATTGGACTATCTTGCATCGGTGGATATGAAAATAGTGGTAACTTGTATTGTTGACTGATTAGATGAGTCACAAAATTAGTGAGCCCATCTTCCTTATCTATTAGCCTACCACTCCCTATATCCTTAATTTACTGATTTGCTTTATTTTCCCCAACCAAGTCAACAACTGAGGCCAGTTCTAAAACTCTGCCCCATTGCTTTTGCACTTGAGTGTAACGCTGTATCGTGTGCTTCAGAAGAGCGTCAACACTCCTGTGCTTTACAGTTAACTCACCCCAAAATTCCGATAGATCTCCTCCTTGTGTTGCGGCGTTAGTATATTCTAAAGTCATTTAACTAATCTGCCAACTTAAATTTAATAATACCCTCCACTACTCTGAACCCTTTTTTTTCTGCTCCTAACCTTAGCCGCTCCCTCCCAAGCCAAGTTCTTACGTAGTAATTGATTATATTTCTCATTCGTTCTTTACCACCACCACCATGCACCACTCTACACCTGTTTACCCGAGCTTGATATGCGATTTCGACTGCTACTAACATGTAAAATTTCTGTTGTCTTTTGGTTACTTTCCCAACATGTAATCCCACAACTTCTTCAAATGTCAAGTTACTTAATCCAAAATATTTCTTAAAACAGGACCACAGGTACACCGGTACCTTACACTCGAAGACGGCGTGCTTCACCGTTTCTATTTGACCGCAAATCTAGCAGTCCCTTCTGCGGCTTTTACCCCACAGATAAAACTTGTCCCTCACTGGTATGACCTCATGCGCCATTTTTCACAGGAATGATTTTCTTTTGCCTTCTAACCAGTAACTAAGTATTCTTTTCCAAGCTTCCGCTGTTATTGTAGATGGATATTTCTCTATTTCTTTCCCCCTCAGATCTCTGTATAATTCAGCGCCTGAGCTTCCGTTGTAGTCTCCGCTATTGTCTAATCGTTTCAATTGCAGCAAAGTGTGCTTCCCTGCTTCATAAATTGCTGGCTGCCTATCCGACATTGGACTCCTATGATCTATCCCGTGTTGGCGAAAATGTCTTATGTTTATTCCCACCCAAAATTTTGTCACCTGCTGTGCGATGTCCTTGCCGTCCAACATCCTAGATATTCCATGTACAGCATGTGCTTGTGACAATTGTTTCAAATGAGCAATCTGTAGGCCCCCAACTTCAATAGGCAGTTTCATTTTCTCTTGCGCTACCCATTGCGTTTTCCCATCCCATATAAACTGAAAGCAGAGTTTCTCAATTCTACGGCATATTTCAGGAGAAGGGTAAGCGACAGAAAAAAGGTACGCACATCTCGGTATCAAAATTCTTTTGACAATCTGCTCTCGAGTTGTAAGTGCCGTTCCCGGTTTAACATAGTCTTCCTCCAATTTTTCTAAGTATTTTTTCCAACTGCATCCAATTGTTATGTGAAACCCCGTCCTTATTAAACCTGACTCCAAGGACTTTGGTCTCCTCCACAATACTCAAACCCTGATCTTTCCTCGGCTTCTCCCCACCTAAATATATCAATTTTGATTTGTCTCTATTTATTTTGGCCCCGCTCATTGTCCCATATTCTTCCATTACTTCTAGAGCTTTCTCAACTTCCTTTTCGCCTTGAACTGCCATAGTGACATCATCAGCGTAGGCCACTATGGTTTTACACCGTTCTGCCCTGGTAATCCAACCCCTTTCACTGCCTCAGACTGGTTCAGCCCTCGTAATAACCTATCAAAGGCTAACACATACAGCAGGGGAGAAAGGGGGCAACCTTGCCTTACTCCTCTTTTGACCTGAAAGCTCTTTCCCAATTGCCCATTGATAAGTAACCTACTCCTGGCGTTTTCATACATGGCTCCTATTGTGTTTATTATTGGATTTTCCGTCCCAATTCCTTTTAATGTATCTCTTAAATATGCGTGTTTAAGCCGGTCAAATGCCTTTTCTTGGTCTAAGGTCATGAGAATACTCTTTATTCTCCTTCTGCTTGTCCATTCTCTAACACCTCTTAGCTCCCATATTTTCCTTTGGATTTGTGGGAGCTAGCTAACAGACAGCCACACAGGAGGAAGCCCAGAGGTCAACTGTTTATTCGGGCACGTAGCGCGTGCCCGCTGTTGCGATAGACCTCGTCGTCGTCGACGGTAGGTGGTCGCCACAGGTACTCCCCCGCCCAGAGACAGCGGGAGCTGTGGTTGCAGGTTGCAGCAGTAGCAGGAGCATGCGATGATGGGAGGCAGGTGCGGTGCTGAAGGAGTCGCTTTCAGTCGCTTGAATCGCTTTGAGTCGCGTGAGTCGCTTTGAGTAGCGTGAGTGGCTTTGAGTCGCTTTGGAAGAGCTTGGCGATGTGCGCCAGAAGGTTTGCGAGGCCGTGAAGAGAGGTTGACAAGTTGGTTGTAGAGAGGTTGAAAGCCGTGTTGGCTGCGCGTGTGTGGCGTTGTTCGCCGCGCTGATGAGCTGCCGAGACGTCGGCTACAGGGAGGGTGACGTCGGCTGCCGTGACGAGCGCGACCGCTCGGCGAGCACGGGGCTCTGGTGTCACGGCCGGCAGGTGATGGTAATGCGGTGGTAATGAGGTGGCGTGCGTGCGAACCTGATGTGCGAACCTGATGACGTGGTGCTGAAGGCGATGGCTGCCGAAGGTGGAATTGGCGCATGGTGGTGGTTTGCCGTGCGTTGAGTGACCTCTGTTGCCGGGTGGAAAAGGCAGCTTCCTCCTGGGAATGACGTTGAGTGGGCCTGGGAAGCTTGGTGCAGAAGATGGAGAATTTAGGGTGGTAAGAAGGCCGAATAGTCCGAGGCGTTCGAATGTTCGGGTCACCAACTGTGGGAGCTAGCTAACAGACAGCCACACAGGAGGAAGCCCAGAGGTCAACTGTTTATTCCGGCGCGTAGCGCGTGCCCGCTGTTGCGATAGACCTCGTCGTCGTCGACGGTAGGTGGTCGCCACAGATTCTTTGACCTTTAACTGCAGCACTCTGTGCTAGTGACACCCATTCTTCCATATTTCCTTGTATTCGGCCCACGACTGCCCTTGCTAATATTTTATAATCTAAATTTAACAAAGTTATGGGTCTCCAGGTCCGTTTAAGCCAGGTGTTTAGAGAGGAGCCTCCGGGAGCACCAGGCTTCCTTCTCTAGACTGTCCCTCGCCGCCATATACCTCAACGCCTCCCACCTTTCCTCCCTCAGGAGTGCGAGGTGATCTTTGGCGGATGTGTAGCTCACACCGGAGAGTACTCCCACGCCGAACTGTTGCAACCGCCGCAAGTGTTCCTGGAGCTTGTGCGTCATTGCACGCTTCTCATGCGCTTTTTTCTTCCCCCAGGCCTTAAGGCAGTTTTTTTTTACAGTATTTTTAACCTTATCCCATCAATAAAAAGTATGGTCACTATCCTTGACCCCTCTCTGGATTATGTCTTTGACTTCTTGGTCAACTTCTGGGAGGTCTAGCAACTTTATATTCATTCTCCATGGACGTTGGGAAACCGGAAACCCCATTTCTGTCGCTTCCAACAAGACACCCCTGTGATCGGAAATGTCAATTGTTTCGATAGTGTTAACGTCTTTTACTTTCTGTGCCATTCGACTTGATATATATATACTATCGATTCTACTTCCCCCTTTTTTATTGAGGCGGGTGAAACCCGTTCCTCCCCCGCCTGCTATTGGCCACGAATCTTGTAATTGGAATTTTTGTATTGCCCACTCCAAGTGTCTAGCACCACTACTGTTGGAATGTTTTCCTGATAATGTATCTCTAGTATCAGTTACGCAGTTAAAGTCTCCACCAAGTATAAAATTGTGAGTCCCAATAAAATAATACGGAAGTTCATCTTTATAGAACTCCGATTCTTTTGCTCTGTTTGGCCCATACACGAGAATTATTCTAAGTACTCCTCCTCCGTGGGCTATATCCACTGTAATTACTCTCCCACCGATGTCTTTTTCGAATTTAAGTACTCTTATTCTCCTTGGTTGTAGGAAAATAATTCTAACCCCTTTTGAGTTGTGCGTTCCATAACTCCAGTAGGACTTTGTGTTAATTATTTTATCGAATTCCATTGCTTCTTGTTTGTGCCAATGCGTCTCTTGAATTAGGATACAGTTAACTCCCAAAAATTTCGACAGTTGAATTACTTCATTTTGTTTCGGTTTACTTCTCCTCTTGCATTAGATGTTAGGAATTTGAACGTCATAATGGACTGGAGTGAAGTGGAGGAAACTGAACTGCCTGACCCAGTAATAACTTTCACAACTTTGTCTTAAACATCAACCTTCGCCTTTCTACCACATTTTTTTCCTTTCCTAGATACCCTTCCCCTTTTTAAAGCCATACCACGGCCCTTCTTATCAACTTCCTCGCTTTCTTGTCCTTCACTTTCCTCTGATACCATCGTGTGGAAGCCTTCTCCACTGTCAGAATATGTAATTTGTGACACTGAAGACACGCTTAAGGTTGTGCTTGTTACAGAGGAAGCATCGTCCTGGCTTGCTTCCTCTTCAGCATTGTCAATGCGAGCCTCTGACCCTCGCTTTTCTTCCGTTCCTTCACCCTTACTTTCATCATTTATGCTTCTCTCCACCTCCTTGCTGACCTTCGTTTCTTCCCCTAAACCCTTTTCTCCTATCCCTTGCTGCTTATCACAAGCCCCCATTTCTCCCTGCTTCTTCCCACTGACAACTTCGTTCATTTCTTCTTGCCCACCCTTCTCTACGACTGTGGTGTCCAACTTGATAGCATCCACTACAACCTCCTGCTGCACTTCCTGCTGTTCTATACTTTCCAAACGTGGAAAGTTCTCCTCTGACACCCATGGCGTACTCTTTGGCTCAACCACACCTCCCCAAGCCGACGGCCTTATATCTGCCAGGACGTTCCTTTTTCTTGCCAAGTCACTTTTACATTTCCCACACTCAACCTCGTAATAATACCCACACCAGCGGCATCTATGAGCCTTACACTCACGAGCCAGGTGATCAGTTGCGTCACACTTCGCACATCTCCGTGTGACCCCATGATACAGGCACTCAATTTTGACATCCCTCACCGTCAAAAAATTTGGAAGGTCCCCATGAAGCTCCATGATCACCAATCTTGTTCCAGTTTCGCAGTCTTCATGCTCTCCACCATATTTTTCCCTTTGAGTCTTGATCACCAATCCATACTGTCCTAGCTCTTTTTCCAAGTTGGTATCAGGATAATCAATGGGGTATCGAAATACAGTTATCATTCGCATTTTCGCTCCCAAATAATATGCCTCTACCCCTTTTCCACCAATCACTACACCTCCTTCTTCCTTCAGTAACCTAACACCCTCCATATCATTCATAACTACCTCATAGAAGCCATAACCCTGATTCTGTGCACCGCGGACCCTGCAGGGGGCTACCTTCTTACACGCATCCAAAACATCCTTCCCAAACTACCCCTCAGGGGCTCTTACCTTAAAAACCAGGATGCGGTCGTCCTGGCCCTCATCCATTGCTCTGCCGGCGTCTCAGCGTACGAGACCCGGCTACACTCTGTAAGCCGCTCAGCGCTTGAAACACACACTTGAAAAAACCACACACACAACTAACAAAAGGATACAAAACGAGCAATTTCTTGAGAATGATCTTAAGCCTAACAGCGGAGCTGTCACAGAATACGTCCACACGCGCCAACATAAGCTTGACAGTTCCCTGTGAGGTAAGGCGAAGCAGTTGTCTCTGACGTGTGACTGTGTTGTCCTCCAATGTTCGTGGTGTTCGATGTGCCCCCTAATCTTACTCTAGAGGGAGCCTCTTTAATTTTTTTATCAACAAAGTATTGCAAATACAGTTGGTGAAAGGCTCTAACTGCTTTCCATTTACATGGTTGTCGTGTGATTATCGAAATCGAACTTTTTTTCAGATGCTGTGAAAGTCAGTAGGGAAATGCGAGGTAGAAGAAATGACTGCCAGAAGCTTGCGAAAGAACAGCAACCATGTTTGGGCGCAGACAAAATATTCATCAAAAGGTACAAAACTAGTATTTCTGTGCTTAGTCGTTTTGAAACATCCTTGGTATTGTATGGAGAACAGCGTGACTATGTCATTTCGACTTACTTCACCCAAACAGCTATCTGGCAGTATTGCAAGATTTGAGTTGCTATAGGGTTTATTCACTCAGCGCCATACTATAGGTCCCTCAATGTTAAGTCCTTGCATTTGTTCGCTGCATTATGCTTTTTAGGTGACTATTAGCACCGAAAACATGGAAATTACTTGGATATTCTACAAATCACAGAGCAACAGAGTGAGTATAATATTGGTAACAGCTTGGCTGGGATCTACAATATGGTGCCCGATGGCAGCAAATCTGCCTGCTAGCGACAGTGGCGGTCTCCTGCGGATGACGTCATGTGAATAAACCTTATAATATTTGACGTGGTGATACAGCTCTTGCTTTATATTGTCTTTTATAATATACACAGTGTTAATTTTTATCCTGTGCAGAATTTTTGCACCAAAGTTATGAGAGCAGCACAGATATTGTTTTAGCCTAATGCAGCGATGGAAGTGCTGTGCCAATCATGGAGTGCTTCGCAGTCGCCTGCCCGACCAGGTAAGGTCGTGCATCACGAGAAAACGCCTGTCACAGTGATGTACTTTCACCAGGTGTCTTTCCCAGCGACAGCTGTTACATCCTCGTTTCCCTGAGATCCTGGCAGCGTCCACATCAGGTAGTCATGCACAAACAGATTTTCAGCTGTTGCTGCAATTCGTGTTGTGGAGCTGTAACAGTCCTATGATTTTTGTACGTGCAGCTTCTTTTCTTTATGGGTCTATCAGATCAGTGTTGATACAGTTTTTGCTCTTATGTGGCCAGACAAGCATCCCGTGAAAGAGCATGCATAGCCACTAAACAAACTAGTTAGAACTAGCAGGCTACATAATGCTTTCTGACATGTTTTGTTCTATTTTCTAGCCACAGTGAGTCATTGAAGGCAGTGCTGCAGCACCAACAATCACTCATTGGAAGAAAGGAATGAGGTGGCCTTCAACACCCTGCTGCCATTTCAACACTCATCAGTCAAAACACAAGACGCCTGTTTGGCAGCAAAGTCAATCGAGTTTTAGACTGAGTTTTGCACCGTAGATTTCGTGTGTGGTTTACTGTGTATGAATGTTCATGCTGATATTCGTGTTGCTACCAATGATATCACATTTCTGCACGAATGCATGCCAGGACGGTAGCAAGACTAGTCATGGTCTAAAGTACGTCTAAGGGTGGCTAAGGTAAGGTACAAGAAATGTATAACCCTAGACCTGTCGCCCGAATGGAGGGATAAAATTGGTCTAGCTGTAGACTTCATGTCTAATACATGGTTAAGTGTCTGACCGTATTCCAGAAATCAGGTCAAAAGAATTGTCTAAATCTCGGCTAGGTACATAGACATCGGATGTCTAGGGATAGATGGCTAGGTGGCGTAACGTTAGACGTGTTATTTGACGTCTAGTGGACGGATACTTTACATTTGGTCTAGTGCCTAGACATTCCATAGACATTCCTTATCTCTTTTTGAAGACCTTATTTAGACGTCTACTAGCCCACCATGTGCTCCCTGGGTGTGTGCACTTTTCGTTATTGGAGCTAAGAAGGTTGGAACCTTGCGGCCGCTTGGGCCACACATGAGGGATAGGGAGGGTGTGTAAAAAAGAAAGACAAAATAGAAGTTACCGAATCCCGTCACTAAACTCGGGTGATGCACTGTTGATAGAAATAGACTTCGTTTAGTATGATCACGGTCCCTTGGACCGTGCCCATATTATACTCACTCCGTTGCTCTGTGATTTGTAGAATATCCAAGTAATTTCCATGTTTTCGGTGTATGACCTTAGAACAACAACAACTTTATTTTGGCTTTGGAGAGTGGTGACCTTAGACCATAGATGACCTTAGAAACCATGCTTTAACATATACAGGGTGTCCCAGAAAAGGTGTCACTGAATTATAATAAAAAAACTACGCCACCTAGAATGATGCGGTCAACAGCATTCGTTCTTATTAGGTTTTTGCCACTTCCTAATGTAAATGTCATGTACTCCAAGTTTAATTATGTAAATATTTGCGAACTGAACTCGGAAATTTGCCAAGTAAAGGTCACTTTTTTACCCCACCAATATGAAGAGCGTGCCGAATTCACTCAAATTCATGATAATTCACAGTGATATTCACGAGCTATCCCATCGGAAAACATAGCCGAATATCATGGTTTTCGGAGCACCGAACCATAGCGCGCGATGACTTTTTGAGCCCAATCGCTCTCAGTGCGACGAAAGGAGGTTCCGAAGCCAGCCCACAGAGTGATAGTAGAAAAAGCAACGGTTCCTAAAATTGGGAAAGGGAAAGCATTATCCCAGCTGAAGTCGGACGTGATAAGCCGTGCCTGTTTTATCTCTTTCTGCGATGTCGGGGAGGGCTAGGTTTCCAACCTCCTTTCGTCGGACTGACAAAGATTGCGCTGAAAAATTCATCGTGCGCTATTCTGTACGTCCTCCGTGGAGCATGATGTTCGGCTATTTTTTCCGATGGGATAGCTCCTGAATATCCCTGTCAATTATCATAAATTTGACTAAATTAGACACGCTCTTCACATTGGTGGGGAAAAAAAGTGACCTTTACTAGGCAAATTTCCGACTTAAGCTCACAAAAATTTACATAATTAAACTTACGTTACACGACATTCACATGAGGAGGTGGCAAAAACCCAGTAAGAACAACTGCCATTGACCTCATGACTCTAGGTGGTGTAGTTATTTTATTATAATTCAATGACACGTTTTCTGGGACACCCTGTAGAACATATGTATCCATTCTTTTCTCTTCACTTTTTTTTATCGTGAGAGGTTACATGAGAGAGTTATTATTATTATTTTTATTTATTAATACTGTAAGCCAATATGTGGCCCAAACAGGAGTGGCATACATGTTTGACACATATTCAACAATGGACAACAAAACAGATCTCAGTAAATTGACCCATCAAAACACGATCATACACTATATCTATTAAATCAACACCACAAGGCATTCTATTGAGAACAAAAATAAAATTGCTCCACGTTACTTATAAAATTACCTGACTCGAAAACACTTCCGGGCAATGAATTCCAATCTTCTATTGTTCGAGGAAAGAAACTATATTTAAATGCATTAGTTCTTGCAAAAATTGGTGCTAGCATTTGTTCCCGCTGACTGTGTCGTGTTCTTCTCAACAACGTAGGTTTCAGAGAATTTGGTAAATTTAATGCGACATTTCCCATCAGACCCTTACGAAGAAATAATATCCGACTAATTTTTCGGCGCATTTCAAGTGTCTGAATGTTGTTTACCTGCATCAGCTTACTAGGTGAGTCAGTTCTTCTGTATTTCCCAAAAATGAATCTTATGGCTCTTCTCTGTACCCTCTCCAGCAGTGTAATATCCCTTTTCTGATACGGGTCCCAAACTACTGCTGCATATTCAAGTTTTGATCTAACAAATGTGTTATACGCGAGTAACTTTGTTTGTGCCGGTGCATATTTAAGTTTCCTTTGTATAAATCCTAATTTCTCCAGGGCTAATGCACAGATGTCAGAAATGTGATCAGACCACGTTAGTCTACTATTGATTGTCACCCCCAAGTATTTATACTTCTGTACT
Organism: Ornithodoros turicata; assembly: GCF_037126465.1. Classification (NCBI taxonomy): domain Eukaryota; kingdom Metazoa; phylum Arthropoda; class Arachnida; order Ixodida; family Argasidae; genus Ornithodoros; species Ornithodoros turicata. The sequence goes on from NC_088201.1 coordinate 135,263,507, forward strand.
AGGGATATTTCTTGACTCCCAAGAAAATATGGGAACACACTCGGTAACTTTTTTCTTGTAAGTCGCATCAGTACTGTCTTATCCAAATTAATCTTCATTCCCCATTGTCTACACCATTCTAAAACTGCTACCATAGTATTCTGTAATAATAAATGATCAGCATGGCTCGTGACCTCCTTAAAGATCACACAATCATCTGCAAATAGCCTTATTGAAACACCTTCTGGAATCACAGTAACAATATCATTGATATAAATTAAGAACAATAACGGTCCCAATACGCTTCCCTGAGGGACACCGGAACTAACAGCACACATGCCTGAAGGACGATTACTAATTTCTACAAACTGTTGCCTGTCATTGAGGTATGCTTGGATCCATCTCACAACAATTGCAGGGAGCCCTAAACTTTCCAAACGATATAACAACTTTCCATGTGGGACTTTGTCGAAGGCTTTGCAAAAATCCAAGAACAACACATCTAATTGACCACATTTGTCTAATACACTGGAAAATTCATGTACAACATCCACAAGCTGAGTGACAGTTGACATATTTTTTCTAAAGCCATGCTGATATTTGGACAAAACATTGTGGTCACTTAAGAACTTCTGTATGTAGACAACAACAACGTGTTCAAGTAATTTGCAACAAGTACTAGTAATTGACACCGGCCGGTAATTGCTGACAAGTAACTGATCACCTTTTTTATGAATAGGGACTACACGTGCCTTAAGCCAATCACCAGGTAAAACACCTGTAGATAACGACAAGTTAAAAATGTGTGTTAAAAAACCAGATATCTGTTCCGCGTAGCGCCTCAGGAATACATTTGGGACCCCATCAGGCCCTGTTGATTTTTTGGGGTTCACATTGAGGAGCATCTCAAGGACACCCTCTCTACTTAGAAAAAGGTCACAACCAGAATTAGCAAGATGATTCCGTAATTGGTAGTAATCCCGTTCCAAGTAAACACTTTGAAAATAGTTGTTAAATTCGTCAGCGATTAAACCCGCTTCAGTTATAGGTACATCATCTACACTTATTTTTGTCACCTCTTTTTGTGGTTGTTTCAGATAGCGCCAAAATCTCTGCGGATCGTTCTTAATAAATCCTTCAACCCTATGCTTAAAAAAGCTTGTTCTAGCTTGTTTAACTTTCGTCACCAAGGAACGTTTTAAGGATATATATTCTGGCAAGTAAGTTCTAAATTTTTTACGTAGCCGCTTAATTTTACGTTTCATGTGAATAATTTCACGGCTAATCCAAGGGTTTACTCTGCGCTTTGGGACTCTTCTTATGGGAACAAAATTGTCAATACAATACCCGACAGTGACACGAAACTGTCTCCACAGGGTCTCAATGTCAGTTGAAAGAGTGTCAAGGTTAAATTCAAGGTAGTTAATTATCCCAATATCATCTGCTTTACTAAAATCCTTCGTCGTGGGAACATCAGAAGCACTCAAAGAATGCTCTTCGTGAAATGTACAGTTGTAATTTATTAAGTCATGATCTGAAATACCCTCTTCCACCTTAACTGTACCCTGAACAAATCCCTCACTGACAAAGAGAAGATCCAAAATTGAATTACCTCGTGTGGGTTCTCTTACCAACTGAGATAAATTCATCGAAAACATTATATCCAAGATCATATCAACAGCTGATGCTTTACCGTAAGTGCAGTTATTCCAGTTAACAGAGGGTAAATTAAAGTCTCCTGTTACAATGACATTTTTATCACGTAGTTTTAGCAAGTAATCATAAAGTTTACAGAGGAATGTATCATCCGCATCTGGTGGTCGATAAACCGCACAAACGAAAAATATCCTACCCCATATAGACACTTTCAGTAACAAACTTTCATGGTCACTGATCTGCTCCATAACAATAACATCAACTGTACTTTTTGTAATAACCGCTACTCCACCACCACGTGAACCCCTATCACGTCTGTACAAATGATAACCTGGCGGGACAATCTCATCGTCGCTAATATTTACATTCAACCATGTTTCTGTGATAACACAAATATGTGGGTCGTGTAACAACAAAAGTGCTTCAAGCTTATCTAATTTGTTAACAATGCTTCTCGCGTTTAGCGAGAGTAACCGGAGTTGGTGCGACTTTGACCGCTAGCTTTGAGTATTTGCCAATATCCCTCTTCCTGTTATTCGCTGATTTGACACCTCGTCCCATACATACAGCTTATCATCTATGCGAAGTTTGTCGTGCACCAGTGTAACCTTTTTTCCATGCTCTCTATCCCCCTTCGCACTTTCCCAAAGTAACTTACGCTTACGCAGGGTATCTGCACAGTAATCATTCTGAATATATATTCTAGTTCCCTTCAACTTCTTTGCATTCTGTAAAACTTCTTCCTTTTCTCTGTAGTCTTGAAAGTAAACTATAACAGGCCTATTTGTAGCAGGTCTCCCTAGTCTATGTATCCTCGCAACAGATGAACAACGTACACCCAATTTATCTCGAAATACATCACCGATAACCCTGTCGCGTAAGATCTGTCCCGTTTCCTTATCATTGTCCAGGATACCGTATACAATCAAGTTTGACCTTCGACTGCGATTCTCTAAGTCAACAAGCTTGTCATGCTGTTTTTTTAGTTCTTCTTCCAATCTTGCCGTGGTTGAACTTAAAGAGTCTACTCCACTGGTCTTCACTTTGATTTCCCGTAAGTTAGTTTCAAGGTCATTTAAACGAGTACCAATGCCAGCCATTACAGCCTCAGTATTTTCCAAACGACATTTCAAGCCAGCAATATCAGCCCTAATATCCTGCTGACCTGACAAAATGATCTCAAACATCTCCTCCACCGTTGGACCAGGGTTTGACTCAATATCGCCACACAAAAGCAACTGACATGAACAAAAACAGTCATACGCTATTCTCAAGCACGTACTTGGGCACGGCAACACAACTATGAACCTATCATCGCTACGTACAGAGTAACTGTAACCAACCTGTACGAAGAAGAAGAGCCGCACGTTAAGCGACATTGCTCCAAGGCTTTCGCCGTGCCCACTGTCGGTGCGAGGATGCTGGTGCTCTTTTAAAGCAGTAGTTGTTGACGTCACGCGCCCATAAGGTGCTAACACTGCCGGTGTACTGAAGGTCATAGGGTTCAAAAACGTGGAGTCGCCAATCCGGAATCCACTGTTGCCGCACGAAATTCCTGATGCCGGCGAGCCGAACTGCTGCGCTGCTGCATGCTCAGGCCGGTAGAACAAAGCCTGTACGAAGAAGAAGAGCCGCACGTTAAGCGACATTGCTCCAAGGCTTTCGCCGTGCCCACTGTCGGTGCGAGGATGCTGGTGCTCTTTTAAAGCAGTAGTTGTTGACGTCACGCGCCCATAAGGTGATAACACTGCCGGTGTACTGAAGGTCATAGGGTTCAAAAACGTGGAGTCGCCAATCCGGAATCCACTGTTGCCGCACGAAATTCCTGATGCCGGCGAGCCGAACTGCTGCGCTGCTGCATGCTCAGGCCGGTAGAACAAAGCCTGTACGAAGAAGAAGAGCCGCACGTTAAGCGACATTGCTCCAAGGCTTTCGCCGTGCCCACCACTTTTGTGATGTTCCCGGCAGGAAGGAGGAGGCACCAGCCAAGCAGGTCCCAAACCAACAACCTTTATTTCAAAATCCACTGTTTATATAGCTTATGTCAAACACGCCGCCTTGCGGCATGAACTAAACAAGATAACACAAACGTGTATTAAGATAACCAGATAAGGAACGAGGAAAGCAGATGCGTGATAATAAAGATAACCTACGACACAACATCTCTTCCCCCCTTAACGTAACTGTTAGTATTTGTTAAACAAGTTAATTTAGTTAGAACCACAGAACGCAACCATAGACCGTCCCAACATTCCACACATTTTCAAAATTCCTACTTCTAATCCAAAACATAATCACGGAGATACGCTGGGGGTCGTCGCACTCTCCGAGGTCGACTTGTGTGCTGTCCCTCGGGTACAGTTCCCTGCACATTTGCATCCTCATCCCCCTCCTCAGTAGAAGTAGCTGGAGGCACTGGCTCTGGGGTCTGGACATCACTCCCCGTGTCTATGTTGGTTGGTCCTTCAGGTTCTTGAGCTGCTTGCACATCACCACACAATACATCTTGCACCCCACTGTAGATGGCAGGCGACAACAGCTCTGACGAACAGGCTGCATCCGTAGAGACAGGCCGAGAGTATAGTGCTAACTTTGATGCATTCCACACCCGACGATCCTGAAGCAGAAACGAGTTTTTCCCGCATTTCTTCAATACCTTCAATGGCCTTGAAAACCGAGGCATTGCCTTGCCTTTTTCCTTCAATTTTATGCGAACGAAATCCCCGGGATTAACCTGTGGTGACTTTGCACCTCGACGCGCGTCCGTGTATCTTTTCATATACTCTTGTCGGTCGCTCACCTTCCGACGTAGATCAACTCCGGGAGGGGTTGAAGGCACTGCTATGCCAACCACGTGCAACTTCGTCCGAGGCATTCGGCCGTGCAAGAGCACTGCTGGAGCACATCCCGTTGTAGCATGCGGCGTGCACCGAAATGCCAGCAGACCCTGCTGTACTACCTCCGTCACTGGCTTCCCTTGCAAAACTGCAAGCTGCACTTGATCTTTCAGAACACGATTAAACCGTTCTATCAATCCATTTGCCTGCGGATAATACACAGACGAAAATAAGTGCTTAATACCCTGATTCTTCAGGAATTCCTCGAATACTGCTGACGTAAATTGAGGTCCGTGGTCCGAGACTAATTCGTTAGGCAGCCCCTCACGGCAAAACACACGCTGAAGAAACCCAATGACCACCTGCGCTGTTACAGTTCCAACAAAAGCAACCTCAGGCCATCGGCTAAAATAGTCCATCAGCGAGATGGCAAATCTGCACCCTTGTGGAGCACACTGAAATGGCCCGACGATATCAATCGCCAACTTCTGCCATGGTCCTTCAGGTAATGGTACTGGTTGTAGTGGTGCCGGTGACACTCTTGCAGACTTATCTGCTGCTTGGCAAACTGCACAACTCTTTACATATTCTTCAACTTCTCGATCCATGCTGGTCCACCAATATACCTGCCTAATTCGTTGTTTGGTCCTTACCATCCCTTGGTGAGCCTGATGAGCTTGGGAAATGATCCTTCTCGACAACTGTTTTGGAACCACTAGTCTTTCACCCCTGTACACAAGACCATCAACTACGGACAGTTCCTCCCGTACCTGATAGAACGGTTCTTCCTCTGTAGACACACTCCGCTTCACTGGCCAAGACGTCCTGATGTATGTGATAACTTTCTTCAACAGGTCATCCTGCTCCGTTGCTCGCTGTACTTCTGCCTTTGTCAGACAGGTAGTTACCCATGAAACTACCTCCTCATCGAATTTTGTTTCCTCGCTGTTGGACAGAGGCAGCCTAGACAGGGCATCGGCTATGACGTTTTCATAGCCCTTCTTATGTTCGACCGTGTAGTGGTAATTCAGGAGTCTGGCTGTCCAGCGCACAATCCGCAGAGGTCGATGTCCCTGCCCTCGGGTTGACAGAAGAGTGACCAGCGCGCGATGATCAGTCCTAAGTGTAAAGTGTCTCCCCCAGAGGTAAACATGCCATCGCTCACAAGCCCAGATGCAAGCGAGCGCTTCTCGCTCACCTGTCGAATAGTTCCGTTCTGCAGTGGACAAGGTCCTCGATGCAAAAGCTACTGTGTGCAGGCTCTTCTCGTCTCGCTGCTGCAACACCGCTCCAACTCCACAGCTAGAGGCGTCCGTTGTTACAATAACTGGCAACTTAGGGTCGAAAGGACGCAGTACCCCTGCTGCTCCTAGAAGCTGTTTGACTCTCCTGAAGGCTTCGTCCGCTTCCTTATTCCACTCAAACGACGCACCTTTACGTAGAAGTCTACGCAGGGGTTCCACCACATGCGCGTAGCGAGGTACGAAGCGGGCATAATAACCAGTAAGTCCTATGAATGCACGGAGTCCTTCTTGATTTTTGGGCGCTGGGGCTTGCATGACAGCATCAATTTTCGATTGCAGAGGCCGAATTCCACCGGAAGACAACTGGTGCCCGAGGAACTGAATTTCCTGCCTGTCGAATACACACTTCCTATTAAGGGTTAGTCCAGCCTCCGCTATTTTCTTCAAGACCCTTCGCAAATTTCTCCGGTATTCTTCCCGATCACTGCCGAACACCACAACATCGTCCAAGTACACAACGACTCCTTGGCAGTCTCGAAGAAGCTGCAACATCAGTTTCTGGAACACCGATGGTGCCGACGCTAGTCCAAAACACACACGCCGAAACCGGAACAGTCCCTCATGTGTGATAAATGTTGTCAGCGCACGACTTTCCTGACTCAGATCAACTTGATAATATGCTGACGCCAAATCCAATTTTGCAAAATAGTTCGCTCCTGATAAAGAATTCAGCAATTCCTCCACTGTAGGCAACGGGTACGCATCAGCTACTATCGCTTTGTTGGGCTCCCTCAGATCGACACAAAGTCGAATGTTACCGTCCGGCTTCTGAACCACCACAATTGGTGACACCCACGGCGATGCATCAACCCTTTCAATGATGCCTTCACTTTCGAGCTTATTCAGTTCTTTGGACACCCTGTCTCTCAACGCCAGCGGTAGCCGACGCAACTTCTGTGCTACAGGCTTGACATCAGCCTTCACATGCACTTTATGCATAAATCCTTTTGCAAAACCAATGCGTTTCTCAAACAACTGTCCGAACTCTCTTCTTAGATCTGGCGGCAAGACACTCTCATTAGTCCCATCGATACTCAAACACTGCAACGACTTGCCCTCAATGCATATGTTCAACACCCGGACGGCATCACGTCCCAGCAAGGTTGTTCCCCTTGGTACAACATAGAACAAAATCGTCCCCACTTTGTCCTTGAACACAACCTTAGCTTCGAAGCAGCCCGTAACAAATATCTTCTGATTACTGTAATTCACCAGCTTGCGCGGCGGTGGTGCTAACGGGTACTTCCGCTCGAAATTGACCTTGTACACATCTTGACGCATTAACGAAGCCGCTGACCCAGTGTCGACAGTTAATCTCATGGAGACATCTTCCACAGTAACTTCGGCATACACCTCATTCGCATGTCCGTCCCCAATTCTTAATACAGCGATATCCTCGTCGTTTGACTGAATTGCGTTAATAGTCTTTGAATTTCGGCAGACCTTGATAAGATGTCCAATCTTTCCACATCCTCTGCATTTCTTATCTATGGCTCTACAATTTCCGTCATTGGCGAAATGACCAATTTTTCCACAACGATAACATGCCAATTGCTTACCGGCACGTTGTAATGTTGGTTTAGGACCCCCCGTTGGTTGTCGGTCTGCGCCCTTGGCTTCCTTTTGCGGCCATTTCCCTTTCCTTCTCTCCTGCTGCCGGTACTTGTCAACTTTTTGTACTTCACCAGACTGCTGAAACTCTTTGGCGGCCTTTATGCTCTCTTCGTACGTAGTTGCCAACGTCACTGCAGCACTCAGTGATAACCGTCCGCCTTCTATAAGTAGTCGCTCCCGTAGTCCCGGGACCACAGTGCCTTCCAGTAATTGGTCCCTGACGGCATCATCTTCAAATGTCCCATACTGACATTTCGCTGCGTGGCATCTTAGTTCTCCGACGAACGCTTGCGTTGACTCTCCAGGCTGCTGTCGTCTCGCACGAAACCGGTGGCGAAGAACGGCTACGTTCGGCGCACTTCCAAACCTCTTGTCCAGGATCTGCAACGCTTGTTCCAACACTTCACTCTGCTTGCTCTCGTCCTTGTCAGGCCAGTTATCCTCCAGCTTTGGTTTCGTAGCCGGGAAGACAGCCCAAATACGGACGAAGTCCCCAGTCTAACCAATGGCTAGGGTTCCTCGACCAGAGTCCTCCACAACGACAGGCTCTCAGCTGATCACCGATCCGCAAAAAGAACCTCTTCGGAGGAGGCTTGAAGGTTAGGACCAGTGGCAGATCTCCCGTCAGTAGCCATTCGTAATCTGCATAGATAGAAATAAGTGTAAGAAACACGTCTTTTTAAAAACACAGACACACGCACGGTCCTCTTCAGTCACAGAGTGACACTAAGCGCATTTCTGACATGTTTTGTTCTATTTTCTAAGCGCATTCTTTTCACTTGCACTGGACTGCACTACCTTGGACTCCACGCAAGACGGGTTTTCGGGAGCTGCACTTTCCAGCTGAAAGGAACTTTATTAGTAATGCCTTTCTTTTCAACAGAAAAGTGCAGCACGGAAATAACTCAGTTCAGATCTGGTGCAGGCGGTGCAAGCGAAAAGAATGGACCTATTGGTGATCAATATTCTCCATCCTCTTCTTCTTCTTGTTGCTTTACGAGTCGAATTCTTTTACAATGCACGTCGACTGGTACCGTCCGACAACCGAGAAACGGGCATATCAATCGATCCGTCCAATGTTTTTGCTCTGAAAAACTGACTAGATAAAAAAAACGGACCTTTGGACCACAAACCACCGCAGTTGGTGCAGTAGAATCGGGCGCTGCCAATCTCCCGAAACACTTGAGGTGGGAAGAAACCGACGTCACGAGCCGCAAAGTTGTTGGAAACTGAAAACGAAACACTTCAAACAAACAAACGTTTTTCTCAAAACGGGCATCACTTACGAGGATCTTCCAAGCTGAGCATGGTTTTCTATACGATTGGTGAAACTGTCGCTACTGTCAACCGGGGGTCACTGCGAGAGCTTCGCGGCCGCGCCAAGTGTGTCGCCACGGTACTATCGATTAGGGCGCCATCAACTCGCAAGACAAGCCCGACTTAATAGGTGTACTTCTACAAAAACTGGACAAAGTGCGAGCCCACGTTTCTTTGAGTAAACTCGTTCTCTTCGACATAGAATGTGTGTCTCACGTGGTCACATTCCCTCAACTGCCAGCAAGCAATCCGAAACTTTGGGCGCGAGCGAGCGCGAGCTTCGAACCGTTGACCGCAGCGGAAGGTGGCAGCTGGTGCGTTAGTGTGCCCTTTGTATCAACCTGTATTTTTGAAAGTAAGCAACCGTAGAAATATTATACGTTATGATGAATGTGCCTGAGTGGGTGCGTGAACTGTTGGGCGATTTCGTATTGCACAGATGCGGTAGGCACGAGTTCCGGATACACGGATATACGCCAAACAAAAGCGCACTGGTAAGAATAAGAATACTCGTGTCTCTGCGAAGGTAGTTAGGACGTGCAGAAACCGGAATTGCAGTATTCGCATTTGATGGGGTTATTTTTAGGTCCTCCGAGGTGCAGAACACCGAAATTGCTTTCCCGGAAGCGTTGTGTACCTACGGAAATTCACTTTGACGTGCCACCTGACAAAAGACCGCCTGAAAGCCAAGGTTCATGATGCTAGAAAGCATGTCACGAAGCATGCCTCCTCCAGAAGAAGCTTGTTGCGAAGAAACCCTGTGATGTGTATGTTAGCTATGTAATTATGCTTTTTTGCAACGCTTGTGCAGCGATTTCGAGAAAAGTAGTGACATCATATTTGCATATCTATGAATTAGCTTGATGAATACAGTATTTCCCAGAGTTCGAGGTAGCTCGTTACTGTAACTACGTTCCTTTTTTTGTTAACTTGTAACTTAACTCGGTACTTTTGCGCCGTGGTAACTTTGAGAGGAACTCGTTCCTTTTTCAGGTAACTTTCACAAAGTAACTTAAGTTAAGTTCCAAGTTCCAACTTCATTGCATTTCTTGCCATAAAATACGATATTCAATCAATTACAGTATTTTATTCAGGAAGTAGGAACCGCTGCCATTGAAATGAAGCTGAATCATTGTGCGCCCTACAGGAACTAAGATGCAAAGCGTTCGAATAAACCTCTACCAGAGAAACGTCATCATAAGGCAGATACCGAAACAGCCTGAAAACACAGACTGAAACCGAAACAAATCGGAAGGAGAGGGCTGGGTTCCACGAACGGGCACTTGTTCGCTGCCTCCCATTGAAAGAAGACCAGGACCGAGGGTCGCGTCCCTGTAAGGGATATCGTAATTCCCTTAAGACCATGGCTTTCGGGCGCGACCTTGTTCACCTCTAGCTTCGAGCGCAGTTCAATTCTACCAAATTTGTGGCGCTGTCTGCCGAACACTATGACGTCATTTGTTTATAAACAGGGAGAGGTCTATTGTTGGACATAAACGAAAACGATCTGAGTGTGTTGGAACTCCTCCGCAGGCAACTCAGGGCCTAACTCAACTGCGCACGCGCGCTGCACCTGCGTAATGCTATTTTGTGTCAGAAGTAACTTTGAAGTAACTCGATCTTTTTTATTGAGTAACTCTAGAACTGCGAGTGACATTTCAGGCTGAAGAACTTGGTTATTAACTTAGTTACATTTTTCACACGGTAACTTAACTTGTAACGAGTCCTTTTTGACGGGTAAGTTCTCAATCTATGGTATTTCCGTTCCAATATCTTTGTTTGTCACTTTCTGACGTCCGCCTCGTAAAGCAGTAGAATAATCAATGAAAGGCACAGAACCAGAGCTGACCGCTTAGCGCTCCGCCATGTTGGATAAGCATGGAAAAGAGTGTCCTCAGACGAATGCGATACCCGCAGCCCTATCTAAAATCATAGCGAATGCGCATGCGCAGAATTGGTCTTGCAACCACTCGGGTGGTATTTGGTGCTGCTGCTGCCCGAAAAACATCCCCACTGGAGTCTATGGGAATGTCCCCCCGTTGCTACTGCTTAGAAATTTATACTAACATTTACATGACCAGAATTCAGGGACACCTCCTTCGATGCAGGTTCTGCCTGATAGCAGAAGAACATGTAGGAAACCCAACTTGAAAGAAAAGTATGAGGTGAGGAGGAAGGAAGACGAAAAGAGGCATGGCCAGACGAGAAAGGGAACATCAGATATCGCGCGCCGAGCCTGGCTATCAGCAGCAATTGCCTAACGCAGAATCAAAACGTCATAATCAGCTCTGATAACTTTTGCCAAGCCTTTCTTTGCTGTACTGCTGCTCATAATTCTGGGCTGCTACTCGTAGCGTGTGGAACGGGATGACCGGCACTCGTATAGGCTGGTCAATATCCATTTTTGTTCTCTCTGTGGGAAATCGGGATGCCATCGACGATGAGAAATGTGCGTCCTGGGGCGGCTTCTAAGGGGACTGTGCCGGTGTATGTGTGACAGAGTCGGAGGAAACCCTCAGAAAGTACCCTACATTACGATGAAAAGAAAAATACTCTATAGGCTACGAAGACGAATTCAGTAACTGCACTTCACATTGTTACTTGTACCTTGTTACTCCGCTATCACTGTACCATACACTTCAGTTTGTTCTTGGCCTTATCATGAGGACATTTCAATAATTGATTTCAAATTTTGCGTGTTACAGTCTCTTCCCGCCACCATCAAGAAGGCTTGTCGGTTACCAACACCCTCCCCTAAACAAATGAAAATAAACAAACAAACAGGCGGAAGAGTGTTTATTTTCAGAACATCTATAGGTGGCAGCAGAGTCACGTTCGACACAAAAAGTTAATGATAAACCAACATCTCCTAGATCAGTGATGGGCAGTACTTGAAGTACCAAGTACTCAAGTAGTACTTTAAGTACATTTCTGTGTACTTGTACTTTACTTTAAGTACATTTTAAATCGTGTACTTTGTACTGTACTTCAAGTACTTTTTTGAGTACTTTCCCATCAAGTACTAAAGTATCCAAATCTAGACTCCAGACAAAAAATCACAAAAGAGTATCAAAAATGCACCCTATACTAAAAGCGCTAAAATGACAACACGAAGACGAAAACACACAGGTAGGGCTATATATCTGAGTTTTCGTCTTCTTGACATCATTTTAGCGCTTCTAGTGAAATGCAGTACCAAGATTCCCAGTATGACATTTTACCAAAAAGGATTTTTGTGCTTTTAAAGGGCATATTTGTTGAAGCAAATCTATTGTTGCGAGGCTTGAAATGTTGAAAAAGTATCAACTCTTCTATGATTGAGTAAAATGCATAGAATGCAAACCGGCAGCACAATGACTTGGTCAATTGTCATTTCAGCCCTCCCAATGCAAGGTTCTATGCTTTTATTTATATATTGTTTCCTTCATTGGCAATTAATAATCAATTTATATCACCATGTGTGATTGCATTACACAATGAACACTCTGAAAGACAAACATGCTTTCATTTTTACATTTTGCGTTTTTTTTTAATTGGCCACATGGATTACATTGCTGCATATCACAGTCATAAAAAAGTGAAGGCTTACATAGTGTTTCATCCTCTTTAAGTTTCTTCATATTCTTTTTTAAACACGCTGTATTTCAAAAAGCAGCAAGGAATGCCCAGAAATGTACAATCTCTGTTGGCTTGTACCTTTCCCCCCTGAAATTGTCTAGCTTCCTATACCCGAAGATTAGTACCGGAACACCACACTAGGCGGGTGATCTTGGATCTGTCAGGGTATAATACTATTTTGCATAATCACAGCACTGCTGACTGATTGCCTCTCTACATGTAACTGCAAATTATAACATCTGATTATCACTTAACCTAGGTTTTTATGGTTTCAAAGCATTTGTCAAGGATGCTCACTAAAGTTTTCCCAAAAGAGCAAGACACAGATACTAAACAGTGATATGGAAAGTGATACAAATTAAATTGGCGATGTACTTGATGAGAACTTGAAGCACTTTGCCTAGTACTTTGTACTTTACTTGAAGTACATTTGGAATTGGGTACTTTGTACTGTACTTGAAGTACTAATGACACTTGGTACTTTACTTTAAGTATAATTTTGAGGTACTTTGCCCATCACTGTCCTAGATAGCGTCGGGCATGCGCGCTTACGTCACCTATGGAGGCCTTTCCAACTTTGCGATCTGCTTCGAGCTTTCTTCCCGTTCGCTCCTTCATTTACTTCATAGCAGCATTCACAATAGTAACAGCGGACCTTCCTGTATGACGTAGGGCGAGGGCCTTCTCCTTATCTTGGAGGTGCTGGGTAAACTCTGCTCAAATAAGTCCGAGAAACCGCGAAAAGGGAAGGAAGGTGCAATCGCAAACTGTGGTGATAAGATGGTATAGGGAGCAACGGACGTCATATCAAAGTTTCCTTTCACCGCACCAAGAGTAGAGTCGCGCAAACGTCCGTGATGTGTCCCGCAGATAATCGCCATTCTTCTGGAATTTTTGCGGGCGTCTAATTCGCTTTATTGTGGAATGGAGTGAACATGGTAGTAAATTTTAGCAAACTGTTCATAACGTGCCCTGCCTGAACGTGACTTGCCAGTGGATAAGCTTCTGAGTCTTACATAACTGCAAATTGGCACCGACAAGCATGATAACATTACAAACGGTCTTCTAAAACTGCTTTTATGCGCTTGCTATTGACAACCTGAAATAAGAGACTTCAACTAGCAAGCAACGACAGTTATCGCAGCGCCATATGAAGACACTTTATAATATGCGAGAAGCGGTAAAGAAAAACGCGGATGCAAGTACAAGTTTTCTCACCCGTCGGAAGCACTGTAATGCTTAATCCGCAGTTTCCGTGGGACGTGCATGGCATGGCATGACAGTTTGATTAAAATGCATGGGAAGCCTTGTGAGTGCGCACGAGAGCACATTGTTGAGGATGAACAAATAAAATTTCAAAAGAGAAACAAGAATTTCGACCCCACGCGCCTTGCTGTTGTAACGATGGCGGTTGAAGATGCTCTGTCTGCTATTGTTCTGAAATGTTAACGCCTTGGCATTCTGCAAAGCGAGTGGGGGGGGGGGGGGGCGAGGATATACGTTTATTTCGGAAAGGTCAGCCTGACCGAAGGTCGGCTTGCTGTTCCTAAAACAAAAAATATAGTACAAAGATGGAGCAAAACCGAATATAAGATAACGAAGGTGGGTGAAGTGTAGGTGGCATGAAAGGTCAACTCATAATTTGTCCATGAGCTCCTATAACGATGTAGTAGGTTCGGATGCAATGAAAAGTGGTCTACCTTTCACATACTAGTCATGTTATGTCATAGTGCCTAATAATAGGCCATTCAGGATGAAAATTGTGATGCTCTTGCCTTGCCGTAATCTTAAAACTCTCTTCATGAAAAATAAGAAAGGCATGACCCTCAGATCGAACCAGGGAACATGAAAGCTAGAATCGACATCTGCGTCACTGAACCACCAGTCCAGAATGTTGTCATCGTGAGAGACCCAGACGCAACCGCTTTGGAACGCACACTCAGCAGCGTTTACCTCTTTGGTCGTTTAAAAAAAGAAAAGATAAAACTACTTTTATAATGAGTCCGTACAATTCCTGAAAGCAAGATGAACGCGCAATTCCAGATTATTAGAGCCAGAGCCGCAGCGAGGCACGTTTGCGCCCAGGGCAGGGTAAATCAGAAGCGCCCCCCTCTCACTCTCCCACTGCCGTCAGAAGCCATGTAAACAAAGAAATGAAAACGCTCATTTGCACTGCATAGGTCGTAGATTCAAATTTTGTTCGTTCCCGCTTTATCCTGTCCAACCAATCTGCAGGCGCCTGCCGTTCGGCGCCCTCTCTGGCTCCCCTCTCTATATCCCCCCCCCCGTCGCTACGGCTCTGTGTAGAGCATAACTCTGAGAGGTCTACTCAGCAAGAATCGAAACAGTAGTACTTTTATGTGCCTTTAAAGAATATGCGAAAATGCCCGATCGTCGAGCGTTGGGCGAGTTCGGCGGCCGCTTTTTCCTGTCGTTCACTCACTGTCAACCTTTAACAACACTGACATCACGCCGTCCCTCAAAACATGGGGCACCCCCGCTTCCTAGCGTCGATATCGTCGTTTTTCTTTTCTGGTAGAACGTACACACTTATCAAGCCGCAGAATCGGTGATTTTATTTTTGTGATCTCCGAGGTAATACATGGGTAGTTTTATTGCGTCACAGTTGTCACATCAAATCGCGAACTGCCTTGGAAGGTGTTGAGCAGATCAAACGAGATAATGACGGAAAGAAGATCAAAGGCGGCATGTTTTATGATAACGTAGACTGAGAAACGGCAACACTAATTTCCCTCATGTTTACTTCTGGCGACAAAGCGGGGCTGTTCCATGATTTCAGGAACAACCTGATGCCAGTTGAAAAGGGGTGACACCAAGACAGGGAGAGGAGAAATTGGCCGCAAAACCCTCACAGTGCTCAATTATTTTGTATTTTCGCACATTTTTTAATAGAACACAAAAATTCGCTGTCGTGTCGGTTCTTGTGGAGTAGACCCTCCAGGGTTGTACTCTACATCTTTGCAGTTACGCAGTCAACGTATTTTCATTAATTACAAAGATGAATTACGAAAGTTAATTAATGGCTGCGCTACTTACCGATACACCACCACCACTGAGTAGATCCCGTCGGGAATAGATATATTCAACGACTTTTGCGAGAAACAAAAAAGTCAATCGCAGATTTAATAAAATTTAGTTTGTCTTACGTCACGTACCCTGTATATATGACGATAAGCACGCGTGTATTTTTAACATATTCATTATTTTAGTACCTAGAACGAGTTAACCCGTAAGGAGACCCGAGTTGGGGAATAAAGCAAGTTTAAGCCACATGTCCGAAATTTATGCTAAATGATTGACATGTATTTACACTGCAAGACACACGCGTGATAGTTTGTTCATCTTAATTCCCTTTACCATTAAAACGCGTCAAAGTTGACCCGCATAATTGGTTCCATCGTCACATCGATCTTGAATGGAACTTTGATGAGTTGCGCCTTCACAGAGAACAAAGGACGTTTAAGCCACAAGTTCGAAATTCATGTTAGAGAATTGACAATCATCTGCATTATAATGTAGCGGCCGCAGGTCGGCGCCACCGGAACATACGCGCCAAAAATAAACGCTGATGCGCGCTCACGGGCTCGAGTTCTTAGCGAGCCGAGTGCAGTCTCATTCTGTTGCCTCCTTGCTGTCTGCCTGTCTACTTCTCTCCGCGACAAGCCACAATAACAACCACGTGGGGCACTGTGCAAAACGGACATTCCTGTAACGGTGAAGTAAGTCGGAGTGCAATGGAAAGTCATCTGCTATTCACATATTAAGTATACAGGCGATCGCAGAGCATTACCGCAACTAATCAAACCGAACAGCATGCAGTATGACATAGAGCCAGTACGGCATTATTAAGCCAAAACTATGACGCTCTTGCCGTTACTCTCATAACTCCCTCTACAAATATATATATATATATATATATATATATATATATGCTGATGATTCAGGGGGTACGGATGGACACGTAAGTATATAAGTACAGAAAAGGTAAAGAAGGGACTCAGAAGCCTTGAGGGAGAGTTTAAAAAATTTACTACAACTAATTACGGGAGAGAACTAAGGTTTATTTACAAGCTTTGTCCTTGGTCGTCACTGGCCACTTGGTCGCTTGGCCACTTGACGACCAAGGACAAAGCTCCTGGAAAAACCCCCCAAGACCAGCACCCGTTCCACGTGCGGATTCCTCCTCTCTCGAAACTCTTCCCGCCCTTCTATAAGCGATGACCCACTACAATCCCCTTTAGTCCTGTGGAAGGCGACGCTGTCGCCGAAACGTCTACCCCTGTAACATGTAAATAAACCTTAGTTCTCTCCCGTAATTAGTTATAATAATTTTTTTAATCTCTCCCTCAAGGCTTCTGAATACCTTTTCTGTACTTATATATATATATATATATATATATATATATAGATTAGAAGCTTAGGAGGGCGGTTGACCACGAGAATGAAATAAGCAGGAAAAATCAGAAGACGACAAAGAGCTTACAGGAAAACACAAAGGGGAGTTTATTAACACATATAGGGATAGGGGTCGACGTTTCGGCAGTCAGCGCTGCCTTCGACGGGACTGGGGTTTGGTGACAAGAACAAGCTTTATATATGGGAGAGGGTTATGTACAAGGGAAAGAGTCTCTTTCCCTTTCTCTTTCCCTTGTACATAACCCTCTCCCATATATAAAGCTTGTTCTTGTCACCAAACCCCAGTCCCGTCGAAGGCAGCGCTGACTGCCGAAACGTCGACCCCTATCCCTATATGTGTTAATAAACTCCCCTTTGTGTTTTCCTGTAAGCTCTTTGTCGTCTTCTGATTTTTCCTGCTTATATATATATATATATATATATATGTATATATATATATATATATAGAAAATACATGAATATAATAATAATAATAAAAAAAAACACTAAGGAGGCCGCGGATCGAACCACGGCCCTCGAAAGCTATAATCAAAATCGTCACCAGCGGGCCAACAGCGCCCGTTGCTGTCACCTTCAGGAATAAAGCTACAGACGCTTCGCAGGCCACACTGAGCTTGTCAACAGTTCTTTTGTCGTGGGAACAACATTGGAGCGGCCCACAGTTGCGCATAAAGTTGCAAAGCGTAAGAGACAACTTCACCTTTCATGTCTGACATGGGCAACAACAACAACAACGTTATTTTGGCTTTGGAGAGTGGGGAGGTTCATCGCCACAGGTACACGTTCATGGTACACGCCACTGACATGGGCATTTTCTGCAGAACCCATTGTTTTGGCGAAGTACGTGAAAAATACCACACCAATGCATTCTGCCACGAAGCCAACACGGCGAAAATAAGTCCTCCAGGAACAAAACTGTGACGTTCTTGCGCTTCCATTCCACTTGTACGCCATCGAAGGGCCTCTCACAACCACACCCATGTGTGGGCATTTCTTTCTAAAGCTCAGGGTCAACAGATATTCTAACAAAACCAGATGGGATGCATTGCTTCAATGGACGGCAGCGAGTACGCCGGTCAAGCCAATTTTATAAAGCTGTGTCCCGCACTTCTGGGAATGCATTGGGAAGTTATTATCAGTGTGTGCAATATAATTACGTGAACATGCACTGTTGTGTTGTCAGATGTTCTTAAAACCTGACGGCATATGGCGATAAACAAAAAGTATACTGCTAAAATTTCCTAAAATACGTTAACACAAACGAATTCACCGAACAGCGACATCTTAATAATTAATATGACAAGAGATAACGCTTCGAAATTCGTGTCCCACCCGCGGACGCATAATGTACCAAGCATGCTCTCAAAATTATATCTAACTCAAGAAATGAGGTGAAAAGCAGTTACTAAATCTAAATAAGCAGAGAAAAGTTCAACTGACGTGTAAAGGTAACTTCCCTGCTACACACCGCTGCAACGCAGAGAAGCCACTTTGACTGTTTCCGAATTTTGGCATCTGGGCCAAGTTTGCCGTGCAAGGGAACCGCAGACGATTGAGTGACTCTGGCACTTCTTCTAAATGTTGAATCTAGAGGTACCCTACAACGCATATCCATGGGAATATTACAGTGCATCATACATTACCAGATATATTAAGCGATGAAATCGTTTCCTGCGTGAAAATTCCCATACCTCCCATGTATTCACGGTCCGAAAAGCGTGATGTCTGGGGAACCAAAGGTATTTCATGTATAACGATATTTTTCGTTTGTATAAGCTTAGAATAGATGTCTGAACGTGTATCCTCGGGAATATTACGATACCTTGGATAGAACAGCTGCTACAGCACGTTTCTATTGTCTTGGCGGTAAGCTTCACTCAATGATCGCGAGAGGGGGCAAGGCGTCGCATTCCACGAAAGCTGGGAATGTTCCCTCACTCTCTATCGTCCTTGAACATGTTGGGACGTGTTTGGAAACAGTGGTTAGAACCATTGTTCGGAAGCAAGAGTAACAACTGTCTTAGGCTTAACATTTGAACTCGCGCGCGCCATATTCAACAAGAAAATGGTGGTTTCCTGTAATCGATACGCTTACACCGGATGCGCGCGAGCGTGAGAAACCGCGGTTGTAAGATGAACCGTTCCTCTTGTTACCTCATCCTCTATTCTGTGCATTCGAAAACGATCAACCAAGTGATATGCCTCGTCGTTTCGAGTACATCGTGACCTCTTGGTCCACATCCGTCCCCTCTTCGGTGAGTCTGTTCTCCATTGTATAGCGTCTTATGCATGTATTTATTTATTTTATTTCATGCATTTCTGTAGGGTTTACAGTAATCGCAGTCGTGAAACTGTTTTTCCAATTGACACCAGCGTCGGGATGTGATGTGCCCCGCATGGACGTTCTTTCAGTGCTTCACGTTCAGTGAGGACGTCGAAATTTTGGGACGCAACGGTGCGTGTGTTCATGGGGTATTGCGTGACTTTTTTTAGACTCGCGCGGAACTTAGAGGCAGAGCTCTGTTTTGAAGATACTCTACCACTAAGTTTTGGGGCCGCGGAGCACCTCCTGTGGTCCCTCACTACTCACTGGAGCCACTGCGGGATGGAGAAACATCCTCGATCGGTGGATGCGCACACAAATCCCGTAAGTTTTCCGAGAGATCTTTCCCGCTCGATGTTCATTCTTCTACTTAATTTCTAGACACGACCGCTGGATCCTCGAAGAACCTGAGGAGGAGGAGACGTCGACCAGGTCGAGTAAATGTATATATGAATACATATGTAAATATAAGTATATGTATCTGCTTAATAAAGATTATCTCTGTACTTCTCTGTCTTCCCTCTCTCTCTCGCGCGCTGATCGCTGGTGAGAACCCAGCTCAATAGAGGAATACGAAACCATGCTACCTGAGCATGAGAAGTGAATACGGGGGACCAGCCCATAACATTCAGTCACTGAGTCGGTCTACCTTTAAGCTCAACCCTCAACGTCGAAATTCACGACGAGGTGCTTTGAAAGTATAAGGCAGTTGCTGAGGGCTATGGAGCCGTCGACTGGTGAGTGCTCATCATAGAAAGTTTTATTTATTTACGAATTTATCATTTGCATTGGGTACACGGTCCTCAGTATCCTGTCGCTTTTTTTTTAACTTATCGACAACATCGACGTACCGAGGGCGGCCTTCGAGGTCTTTTTAGAGTTTGTGTCTTTCCCCTTCGACACCATCATTGATGAGGCCCTAAACACCATCCTCTCCGCCTACTACAGTGCGGAATGGGAGAGCAGTCGTCATCATCGTCACCCTGCAGATCAGGTGGTTTTCGTTGCGTCCAGAAACTTGGTGGATGACCCACACCGACCTTGATGTCAATGAGGGCATTCTCCACTTGAAAAGTAAGTAATCTCCGCATTGTGTACGCCTTTTTTGTGTGATTCGAGTGATAAAGAAAAGTTCGCGTTTTCTGGAAAAAGGTGGATGCAGGGCATAGGTGGGGAAGTTACTTTTATTTTGTAGTGCACTACCGTTACCCACTGCTTTTTCGAAAAGTAACGCGTTACGTTATTCGTTACCAGTGGCGTCGGAACTATTTTTCCAGTGGGGGAGCGAAAAAAAGTGCTACCATAAACATCATCATCATCGTCATCATCACTTATTTTCCTGAGGGCTTTCTTGAGGGCTCATGCTGGCGTTATACAGGGTTGCTACACAAACTGTAAACGTGCTCCAGGCAAACGACATCTGCATATTTGTACAGTAGACCTAAAATAGCATTGCAGAAGTATTTTAATGAAATAACTCTTGGTGGTGGGCTAGTTGGTATGCGTTCAGTGCGTCCGGCTTTTTTTTTACTTCTGCGCAGTGCTTAGACCTCTATGTCAAGTAATGTGTAAGGAACTTCGGGGACTTGTCCCCGGGAACCGTCGTCGCGGCATGTACGCGTGCCGCGACTGGAAGCGAATATCGTCCGATCCGCAAGCCTACTGCGAAGAAACCACCATTTCCTGGGGCGGTCTGGAGCTCAGCAAGAATGTGTCCATTTGACACCCAGCTCTTTGACTGGGTGTCACGCTGTCGTTATCAGTCCAGGGCGACTCAATAGGAAAAGCCGGGTAAATGACAACATCGGGTAGTTTTGGACATCAGTACGGTGGAAAGTGAGGAGCCAGCAATCCGCTTAACCGCTAGAATATTTTACTGTGACAAGTGAACATATACATAATATGAAGACAACAAACAAGCTGCGATACATATCTCTTACCAGAGGTGTGGCCTTCTCCGATGTCTATGGCGTTTGATAATCATGTAACGCTGCTGCAGGCGACAACTTGATGGCGCTCCCTCGACGTTGCCATTGGAATCCGACACGTGAACACAACACCGGTGCGTCGTTTCGTCTCAGTCAATCGCACTTATTGTCGTACTACAGGTCTCACACGCCAGCTCGAAGTGGGCACCCTGGCCACAACCGACTGAAATCTGTGGCTGCACCTGGCAAACCGCCCCTATAACAACCTTCAACCGGGCGGTATCTTTGTATCCTTATTTCCCCCAGATGTCTTGGGTCTTGCGTGTCTTTCGCGATTCCCGTTTGCGCCTCTATCCCCCCCCCCCCCAAAACCCACTCACCGTGGATGAGTCTGGTAATGCTCGCGCCTACCGGTACAGACTTTCGGACTGATTTATTGCACTTCGAAACCTCGACAGTGCACTTCGTACCACAAACCTTGCCATGGTCAACTCCAGAACCCTGTGAACCTGACACCTTTGGTATGTAGCTCTTCTCAAACGGTCTCCGCACAGTGACAGTGGTAGGCTCTCTGTTTATTGCTCTCTAAATTTATGGCTGCCGAAAGAACACATGCACGGGCCTTTCCGTTACACCGTAGAAGAATACGACGCTGGGCTGACACTGGGGGAGCCGTGCTCCCCCATTCGTAAATGTGGGGGAGCCGTCGCTCCCCCTGCTCCCCCTGTTCCGGCGCCACTGTTCGTTACTGTTGCGCTAGTAGGTAGCGCGTTACTAACGCCGTTACTTCTGATAAGTTATGCCGTTACTTTTGCATTACTTCACCAGTTATCCTTATAATATGTACCATTTTTGGTTGAGTCACATAAGTGCATTCCGCAAATCAATACCAAGCAATATGGGCACAAACAAGGGTCACGCATGAACACAACTTACATGTACGATTTATTGCAACAGAGAAGTAGTTGATGTTCAAAATTTTCATCTGTGAGCTTCGCCCGTTGGGCTGAGAGGACGCCTAATGACCGGTGAGTGCTCCTTGTCAAGGTTGATAGAGACGGTAACCTTTTATCTCATACAGTACAAATCCGAACAGCCAATCCCTTGGTACTTTGTTACTTGTTCAGAGGGTAGAGACTATTTTTCTGCCGCTTTTGCCCCATTCGTCCGAAAAATACCAGAGGGAGTGAAAAACAGAGGTGGTAAACAAAGGTGACCAGGGTAGGTCAAGAACCCTTCTTTTGCGTTCTTCGTGGGTGTCGATGTGACCTTCTTGTCATTGTTGAAGATGAAAAGAAAAGAAATGGTGGATTTTCCCGGATTCTGCAGGCACGGTCCTCGCTCAAGCTTTCAAGTTCCCGAACACGCAGTAACGCATAACGCCGTTACGCGTTAGTTGTTAAAAATGTAATGACGTTACGTTACTCATTATTTTTCTCCCAAATGTTATGCGTTACCATATTTAACTACTCGAATGTAACGCGTTACCGGTAACGCACTACTTTGTAACGCGTTACTCCCCACCTATGATGCAGGGTGCCCAGCGAGCAAGCTGAAATGCTTGTTGTGAACGTGCTAGTTTACCTGGATTCCAATCGATTTTGCCTTGCACGCGGTACATCACAGGGCTGCATCAAGCTACATTTGTTACTTAAGAACAACAACAACAGCAAGAAACGGAGTGCTTCTTCTTATGTTGGCACTCACGTGACGCGATTCCAGACGGCATCAATGCAAGCTTGTGTTTCTCAGTTTTTTTTTTTTTTGTTTAGGACGTGCTTTTGTCATGCCCGTAGCTGTGTTCAAGCTTGGTTTTCAGGGTAAAATACAGGGTACGTGATATTATGCTGTTCAAGAAGAAGTCACACTGCCCACTGAATGTGTGAGCCCTTGTTTTGGGGCTTGCTCCGTGCCTCATGATACTGCTCAGTTCTGTCAGCAGAAATGGGTGTGTTTACTAGTTATTGTCTGTTAGCGTCTGTTTTGTCATACCTGCCGATATGCACATTGCTCGATCAAGGCGTACTTTTTTGCACTCATAGCTATTTTGCTATTTGAGCAAAAATGCTGATATCTGAGCGCTTAGCGCAGAGGGTAGCAATTCCCGTCCCCGTGAGACAATTCTGCGGTAATTTGTTGCATTTTAAGTAATAGTGTTTAAATTTCATGCGCACTGTGAACAAACAAGGGAGGGGATGGTTGTGTGCTTGCTAGTGAAAGACAACAGTGAATCGGTACGACAAAAGAGTTTATTTATTTGCTAAATTTAATTGTTGTAATTCTTGTCCTGCTTTATTGCATGATAGGAGCAAGCAATTAATGTTAGGTGCGAAAAAAATTTTCAGCTACCTTTTTAAAGAAAAATCAGAAAGAAAAAACTGTTTTCAATGCGGGGATTGCAATAAGGGCTGCGTGAAGCTACAATCGTTAGGGTACATTTATGCTGCAGCATCGCTGCTGGCACATGGCACATCGCTGTTTGGCGATGACGAAACAAACACATGTATCTCTGTGGGCGCGTTCATGCTGCAGCATCGCTGCTTGCCAAAGATGCACGCCATGATCATCGCCACAACAATGCTGCCAAACATGTTTGAACATGCCCGGGGACTACCTGACTTCTGGCGATGACAGGTCAAACACAGAGCTTTCTGTTGGTGCATTTACCCTGCAGCCTGGCTGCTCGCTTATCCTCGCCGCTGCTTGCCGCTCTGCTCGCTGCACCTAGGAATGTAAACATGTTTGTCTTCCTGGTATCATTGATGACTGGCGTCTTGAAATCCGACCTGCGATTGGTTGTGATGAAGTCGGTTTCCTCCTTCCCACTTTTCCTCGTTTCCATCCTTCCACAGTGAACGCTGCTAGGCGACTGATATAGCGAAAGCAAGCAGCATCTTGAGCAATCTGCAGGGTAAACGCGCCCTAGCGGTTATGCGAGCAGCGATGTGCTTGAAGCTGCAGCGAGCAGCGAGCAGCGATGCTGCAGCATAAATGTACCCTTAGGCTTTTACTTCAAGCGCCCTGCTTGTTCTTGTCGAAGCGCTTATATGCTTCTAACGCGAATTCCGTAGAAATGAAGGGTTGTGTTTGTTAGTAGTTACGGTTGTCGTTAACGTGTGCCTTTGTTATGCTTGTCAATATGCACTGTGCTATTCCAGCGCGCTTTAGTGGTACTTTAACGGCAGCAAAGCATAATTTTTTAATTTTTCGATGGCTCGCACAAAGTAATGAGCTCTTGCAAATAACGAAATAAAAAAATGTTCTGGCATTGTTGTTATTATTTCCTACAAATAGCGTTTAACACGCTGAGAGCGAGACTTTTTACTATTTCTTATAAAAAACACGACGTGCAGCGCAGATGATTATCTTTCGGATAAATCTTTATTTCAGTACCTGGAGGATATATTCAGAAAGGATTCGAGCCTGTCAGGTAGACTCAAGGGGAGTAGAGGGGTCGCAAAGGCCGCTGCGCTGTTGGGTACTCAAGCCTCCAGTCAATGATGTGGGAATTGTATTTTTTTTTTATTCGTCAGCCACTCACCTATTTTAGTGAAAGATAGCATGCTTATGAATAAATGCAATCTGGTTTGCATTAAAAAGGTACAGTATGTAACGAATGCTGAGATTCTGTTCTCATCTACCTGTTCCACTGCACAGTATTCTTTCAAATTCTTTTGGTGCAAGCGAATAGAAGTAAAAAGAAAGAATCCGAACTTTGTGTAGCCCATGTGTATTATGAGGTTGATGTTCGCGAAGAAATAATAATAGGGAGGTGTATTATAATTGCTGCATATAAGCGTTGCACCGTTTCATTTTTTCTCTACGCATAGCCATAGCCAACGCGCATTCCTGGCCTGCATGCTTTCACTCGTTTCCTTCTCTCTTTTTTTTTTACTCTTCTTCTCTTTTCTCTCTCTCGTACACGTCGATCGGCAGACGGTGAATCCTATTACATCCGGACTGAAGCTCTATTGTTTGATGGCTGCATATACACGGTGTCCCAGAAAACGTGTCATTGAATTATAATAAAAAAACTACGCCACCTAGAATCATGCGGTCAACGGCATTTGTTCTTATTAGGTTTTTGCCACCTTGTAAAGTTAATGTCATGTGCCCCAAGTTTAATTATGCAAATATTTGCGAACTGAATTCAGAAATTTGCCAAGGGAAGGTCACTTTTTTACCCCACCAATATGAAGAGCGTGCCGAATTCACTCCAATTCATGATAATTGACAGTGATAGTCACGAGCATGCTTTTCGGAGCACCGGACCATACCGCGCGACGTCTTTTTGAGCGCAATCGCTCGCAGTGCGACGAAAGGAGGTTCCGAAGCCAGCCAAAGAGTGATAGTAGAAAAAGTAACAGTTCTTAAAATTGGGAGAGGGAAAGCATTATCCCAACGAAAGTCGGACGTGATAAGCCATGCCTGCGTTATCTCTTTTTGCGATGCAGGGGTGGGCTCGGTTTCCAACCTCCTTTCGTCGGACTGACAAAGATTGCGCTGAAAAATTCATCGTGAGCTATTCTGTGCGACCTCCGTAGAGCATGATGTTCGGCTATTTTTTCCGATGGGATAACTCCTGAATATCCCTGTCAATTATCATTAATTTGAGTAAATTAGACACGCTCTTCACATTGGTGGGGTAAAAAAGTGACATTTACTAGGCAAATTTCCGAGCTCAGTTCGCAAAAACTTACATAATTAAACTTACGTTACACGACATTCACATGAGGAGGTGGCAAAAACCCAGTCAGAACAAATGCCGTTCACCGCATGACTCTAGGTGGTGTAAAATGAAGAAAAATAGCATACGCTCTTTAGCTGCACGTTGAACATACAGGGTGTTTAAAAAAACGTGTCATTCGGACTTGATAAAAAAACTGGGCAACGGAAAAATACGGGGTAAACGGCACTTGTGTGGCAACTGAATTTGCCATCTTGCAAAAATATTTTCATTTGATTTTAATTAAAATAAATTGAATTGACTCCAAAATTTTCCAAGTCAACCTAACATTTTTTTTTACAGAATTTGAGAGCCCGTAGCGAACTTAGTCAGATCCACCAAGAAATCCGCTCGATATTGCAAATGGAACTGCCCAAAAGAAGTCCCGAAGTTGAGGCTTCAGAGTTTCGCGTATTCAACAGCGCACCAAATCAGTCGCAAAGATGCGCGAAGGGCAGGACATGTTCCTGCCCCCACGGAGATAGAACAGTTTATCGCAGGACCGGCGTGCAGCACAAGACGCGCCGATAACAAGGCGGGTGACATTCCACCATACGTTGATAAGTGGCAAACAAAAATGATTCCGCCTCTTTTTTCCCGCCCTGCTTTTTTTTTTCGACCTTCTATCTTTCATGGGGGCAGGAGCATGTGCTGCTCTCAGCGCATCTTTGCGACTGATTTGGTGCGCCGTTGAATACCCGAAACTTTGAAGCCTCAGTTTCGGGACTTTTTTTGGGCAGTTCCATTTGCAATATCAAGCGGATTTCTTAGTGGATCTGACTAAGTTCGCTACGGGCTCTCTAATTCTGTAAAAAAAAAAAAAAACGTTAGGTTGACTTGGTAAATTTTGGAGTTCAATTAAAGAAATTCAATTTATTTTAATTAAAATTAAGTGAAAATATTTTACAAGGTGGCAAATTCAGTTGCCACACAAATGCCGTTTACCCCGTATTTTTCCGTCGCCCCGTCTTTTTATAAAGTTCGAATGACACGTTTTTTGAAACACCCTGCATGTGTATAAGTCCCAAACACCGCCACACCAGCATTGGACAGCTCTTTCGGCCTTATTGGGCCTTCATCAGCAATGCGTAGGTGGGCGACGTTTGAGCGAGTGGCGTCGGAAGGTCACGTGGAACGTGATGTCCTCCCGTCAGGGTGAGTGACTCACCTCTGAAAGCCCAGTGCGAAGCCAGTAAAGTATTAAATGACGAAAAATAGCATACGCTCTTTGGCTGCACATTGAACATATGTTTATAAGTCCCAAACATTGCCACACCAGCATTGGACAGCTGTTTCGGCCTTATTGGGCCTTCATCAGCAATGCGTAGGTGGGCGACGTTTGAGCGAGTGGCGTCGGAAGGTCACGTGGAACGTGATGTCCTCCCGTCAGGGTGAGTGACTCACCTCTGAAAGTCCAGTGCGAAGCCAGTAAAGTATTAAATGAAGAAAAATAGCATACGCTCTTTGGCTGCACATTGAACATATGTTTATAAGTCCCAAACATCGCCACACCAGCATTGGACAGCTGTTTCGGCCTTATTGGGCCTTCATCAGCAATGCGTAGGTGGGCGACGTTTGAGCGAATGGCGTCGGAAGGTCACGTGGAACGTGATGTCCTCCCGTCAGGGTGAGTGACTCACCTCTGAAAGCCCAGTTGCTGATGAAGGCCCAATAAGGCCGAAACAGCTGTCCAATGCTGGTGTGGCGATGTTTGGGACTTATAAACATATGTTCAACGTGCAGCCAAAGAGCGTATGCTATTTTTCTTCATTTAATACTTTACTGGCTTCGCACTGGGCTTTCAGAGGTGAGTCACTCACCCTGACGGGAGGACATCACGTTCCACGTGACCTTCCGACGCCACTCGCTCAAACGTCGCCCACCTACGCATTGCTGATGAAGGCCCAATAAGGCCGAAACAGCTGTCCAATGCTGGTGTGGCGATGTTTGGGACTTATAAATCTAGGTGGTGTAGTTTTTTATTATAATTCAATGACACGTTTTCTGGGACACCCTGTATAGTATACATGGGCCGTGTCTTGCGATGCATAATTATTGACTTAGAGAAATAATATGGATTTCTGTGACTGTGAAGACTCGCGACCCTCGTTGTGTGTAATGAAAAACTGAGTCTGTATGTATACAGGGTGTCCAAGAAAACGTGTCATTGAATTATAATAAAAAAACTACACCACCTAGAGTCATGCGGTCAATGGCATTTGTTCTTACTAGGTTTTTGCCACCACCTCATGTGACTGCCGTGTAACGTAAGTTTAATTAAGTAAATTTTTGCGAGCTTAAGTCGGAAATTTGCCTAGTAAAGGTCACTTTTTTACCCTACCAATGTGAAGAGCGTGTCTAATTTAGTCAAATTAATGCTAATCGACAGAGATATTCAGGAGCTATCCCATCGGAAAAAATAGCCGAACATCATGCTCTACAGAGGTCGCACAGAATAGCGCACGATGAATTTTTCAGCGCAATCTTTGTCAGTCCGACGAAATGAGGTTGGAAACCCAGCCCACCCCGACATCGCAGAAAGAGATAAAACAGGAACGGCTTATCACGTCCGACTTTCGCTGAGATAATGCTTTCCCTCTCCAAATTTTAGGAACTGTTACTTTTTCTACTATCACTCTGTGGGCTGGCTTCGGAACCTCCTTTCGTCGCACTGCGAGCGACTGCGCTCAAAAAGTCATCGCGCGCTATGGTTCGGTGCTCCGAAAAGCATGATATTCGGCTATTTTTTCCGATGGGATAGCTCGTGAATATCACTGTCAATTATCATGAATTTGAGTGAACTCGGCACGCTCTTCATATTGGTGGGGTAAAAAAGTGACCTTTCCTTGGCAAATTTCCGAGTTCAGTTCGCAAATATTTACATAATTAAACTTGGAGTACATGACATTCACATTAGAACGTGGCAAAAACCTAATAAGAACAAATGCTGTTGACCGGTGATTCTAGCTGGCGTAGTTTTTTTATTATAATTCAATGGCACGTTTTCTGGGACACCCTGTATACAAGGTGTCCGGTGACAAAGTGTCATTAAATTTCTAAAAGTAGGTTTAACTTCAGAAAATTATGAAACTACTTGGAATACGCACACACATACTTTTGCCACAGATTCAGGCCTCTCGCATTCGCGTCACACATGAATTAAGCTAACTTTACTAATTGAACTCGAAAATTAGCCAACAAAAGTGAACGTTTTTCTTGATGAATTCGGAAGCCAATGGCCGTAGCACACTATCCCAAGCGAAATCAGAGGTTTTTTCAGAAGATTTCTACAAAAATTTGACAAACGCAAAACCGTCCCCGTGCAAGGAGCGCTTTCTGATATTTACGGTTGCGGAACTTTTCGTTCCATCCAAATAACCTCCCTCCTATGCGAACAAGAACATAATCACGCCTTCCGCCTTTATCAACGTGCATACCGTCAGTCCCCAGCCACTGATAACGTCGGTTACCGGTGTAATGCCCTCGATCGGGTGTGGCTGTTTCCACTTTCTCTCGATAAAGGCAGAGCCAGCATTTACGCAAACGCAAATTTCATGGAACACGCCTTGCCAAGTGACGGTTTTGCGACTGTCAAATTTTTGTACAAATATTCTGAAAAAAACTGTGATTTCGGTTGGAATAGTGTGTATGGCCATTGGCTTCCGAATTCACCCAGAAAAACGTTACCTCTGCTTGGCTAATTTTCGAGTTCAATTAGCAAAGTTAGCTTAATTAATGTGTGACGCGAATGCAAACGGCCTGAATCTGTGGCAAAAGTCTGTGTGTGTGTGTATTACAAGTAGTTTCATAGTCTGTGTGTGTGTTTGCTTGTTTGTTTCTTTGTTTGTGGTTTAAGCGGGGACCCCACTTGGCAAGTACGTTCTTTGTGTGTGTGTTTCGTGTAAGTCGAGTGAAGAAGTTAATTACGATTGCGCGAAATATTCGTTGACAAAATGAGGTTTGTTGCGTTTTTTAATAGAGTTGTTTGTGGAATGCCTTGCGGGCAAGATGAAATGCTTGTTTTGGACATGCTGCTTTACCGGGATTCGCAGCGATTTTATGAGCCTTGCACGCGGTTATTGCAGCGAGGGCTGCATTAAACTACATTTGTTATACATTTTACATTTACATCTACATTTTATCAAGCGGTGCGCTTTGTTCTTATCGAATCGCTCATGCCTTAGCGTAGAAATGAATGGGTGTGTTTTTTAGTTAACCGTCAGTTATTGTTGTAGGTGCCTGATACATTGCACGTCTGTCGTGCTTGATGCTGTGTTCAAGGTTTATGGGTAAGTTTTATGGGTAAAATTCAGAGTATGTCGTATTATGTTGCTTAATAATTCTTTGAGGGGTGATTTGATGGGATTGATTTGAGGAGAGATTCGATGCTTGTATATGCACTTTGCTCGATAAAGCATGACGCGCATTATAACTGTTATGTTGATGAAGGTGCTTAATTTTTGCAGTCATAGCTATTACTATTCCAGCAGAAATACGGGTATCTGAGTCCTTAAGAGGGCACATCAGGTCTCCGTCCCAATGTATTTCCTATGGAACGTGTTTCATGCTTTTTTTCGGTAATCACAGAGCAGATTTTAACGCGGGCGGTTTCTTTTTTTATTTATTGCGTGTTAGCGCCGCGAAGCAACTGTGGCTATGAGCGACGAACAGATGTGGACAGACGAAGAGAGGACAGCAGGAAGGAGTGGGGGACAGGGGGATTAGTATGCGTCCTGGGCCGACTTCAGGGGGAACTGTGCCGACATTCGTCTGGAAAGTCTTCGGAAAACCCAGGGAAAATCCCAGACAGCGCAGCCGGTGGTAGGATTCGAACCCACCACCTCCCAGTCTACAGCACGACCTTGGTTACAACCAACGAGCGGACGCCTTAGCCCACTCGGCCTCACATGGCGACACAAATTCCCCTTGCTCTGCGTCTCCGAATGCGGTATCACAGAAGATTTTCGGCTCTCGAATTACCTTACCTTCCTTTCTGAACCCCGAGGACGAAGAAGTCGTGTCGCGCTTTTCGTCCGGTCTGACATCCCCGCAGTCCGCCGGACAGTGCGCACGCAGGGGACTGGTGACTACGTGGCCTGCTCCGTTCGTCTAGGCTCCCTTGACCTCACGGTTGTCTCCCTTTACTTGCCCCCTGGTGTTCCCTACGACATTGCTGAATTGGACACACTTATTGCCAGCCTCCCGTCGCCGCTTGTGCTTTGTGGCGATTTCAACGCGCATAATGCCGTCTGGGGTAGCACACGCACCGACGCAAGAGGACAGCGCCTTGCGGACCTCTTCGCCGACAGAGCTCTAAGTATATTAAACGACGGTTCCCCAACATTTCTTCAAGCCACATACCTCTCCTCATGTCTTGATCTTACCGCTGTGTCAACATCAGTGGCTCGTCTTTTCACATGGGGAGTAGATGCCGACACCCTTGGAAGCGATCATTTGCCCGTACTTATCGGCATCCGACGATCGCGTCAGCCGGCTACATCACGTTCCGTCAAGCGAACCAACTGGCAGCTCTATCAGGCCACACTGGAGTCAGCTTCGTCAAACGATGCACTGGGAAACCAGCAGGATTTTGCCCGTACTGTAGCAGGTGCTGCGCAGGCTGCTACTAACTGTTCCCGTGTCCCGGTGTGCTTCTCTGCCGTCGATGCTAAGTACGAGCGGCTTCGTGCTCTTCGTCGTCGCGCGGAACGCCGTGCCCGACGCACTGGTCACGCTCCTGACCGCCTCGAAGCCCGGCGCGTTCAGAAAGTTATTGGGCGTCATCTGCGTCAGCTTGCGCGGGACCATTGGCGCAGGTTCGCGTCCCCTTTATCCCCTCGTACACCACTCTCTCGGATATGGGGAGTACTACGAGGCCTCTCCTCCCCTGTATCTCAGCGGAATCCGTTCCGCTCCCTGTCCCTTTGTACATCACAGCCTGAACTACAAATTGCCGAAGATTTTTGTGCAAGACTTACCACCAGCACCCCTAGCTCAGTAACGCCTGCAGTCCCAGTCCACGCGCCAAGTCATCCTGTCCTGGACACGCTCTTCACCCTCTCTGAACTCGAAACTGCACTTGCAGCCGCTCCCCTGCACACCTCACCTGGCGCAGATCAGGTTACCTATAAGGCCCTTTGGCACCTTCCCCTATCGGGCCGCTTGCACCTCCTGCGGCTTCTCAATGAGAGTTGGTGTACCGGACAAGTCCCAGAAAATTGGAAGACGGCCATGGTGGTTCCTATACTCAAACCGGGCCAATCGCCGCATCACATTGACTCTTTTCGTCCCATTGCCCTCACCAGCTGTATAGGGAAGACACTTGAACGCATGATTTTCACACGTCTCAGCTGGTTCCTTGAGACTGCTGAGTATTTCCCGGAAGTGATGGCGGGATTCCGCCCGGGCCGATCAGCGCTGGACTGTGTCATCAACCTAGTCAGTCAGGTACAACAAGCCAAAGCAGAGGGATTATTGACTGCCGCTGTGTTCCTCGACGTAAAGAAAGCCTACGACAGTGTTTACCATGCTGCCATCCTTGACGCTCTTACTGCGGCTCAAGTTGGCGGCTGCCCCCTGCGATGGATACAAGACTTCTTATCAGGCCGTTATCTCTTCGTGCGCACCGCTGGCGGTGACACCACCAAGCACCACGTGACCCGTGGGGTCCCGCAGGGCAGTGTCCTTAGCCCCCTCCTCTTTAACCTTATCATGGCTTCCCTTACCCCGTTGATCCCTGCTCATACATCCATCACAATATACGCCGACGACATCTGCATCTGGACTTCTGCAACCCGTCGAGACACGATCCAGCGCCGACTGCAAAGCTCTCTACATGTGATTACCACCTATCTTGCCTCCCGTAGCCTAACAGTGTCGCCGGCGAAGACTGTTGCAATGGCGTTCTCGCGCAAGTGCTTCCGCAGGTATCCGCTCTACCTTGACGGCTCCCCTCTGACTTTCGCCACTTCATGCCGATACCTAGGTGTTATACTTGATCGCGACCTAACTTGGTCCCGCCATGTGAAGATGATTACCACAAAGGCGACTGCCTCAGTTCACGTCCTCAGACGTATCGCTGGTGCGTCCTGGGGCCCGTCCTGCTCTGATCTTCATCGCGTCCATCAGGCCCTCGTGTTGGGGACACTACGCTACAGCCTCCCTATCTTGCATGCCCTCAGCCAAACACAGGAGCGCGAGCTCCTTAACATCCAAGCCCGCGGCCTTCGCATTTGTCTGGGAGTACCACGAACATCAGAGACTTACGGCACGCTTGCTGAAGCACGGGAGACTCCTGTCCCTCTTCTGCGGGATGCTGATACACTTCGAGTATATTCTCGCTATCTAACCAGTCACCCTCACCACTATCTTTGCCATATTGACGACGAATGCCCTGACTCAGCTTTCGGCAAGACCATCGCCCGCCTGAAGGATCATCTTCCTCCCTCCCCAATCACTCCCACATATGCGCCAGCAATGTGGACCCTTGCGCGTCCTGATATCTGCTCCACCATCCCTGGTCTTCAGCGCAAGCGTGACACTCCCGCACCTGTAGCCCTCCAACTCGCTCTCCATTGTTTGCACTCCACGTATCAGAATCATCGCCAGGTATACACGGACGGCTCAGTCACGGCAGACAGCTCGGGTGCTGCGTTTTATATCCCTGATAGTGACTTTCAGCAAGCCGTTGTCCTCCCATACCCAATGTCTTCTATGGAAGCGGAACTCCTCGGCATCATCTCTGCTCTACAGCACCTGCTCGGTCTGCCGGCTGCACAGTGGGTTGTTCTGACTGACAGCAAGGCTTCACTGGATTTGCTGCTCTCGTTTCGCCCCAGCACCATATGCACTCTCCACACGCTCATACTACAAGCTCTGACACAACTTGCGGTAACTGGCCATTCTGTGACGCTTCAATGGATCCCGGGACACGTAGGCCTTCTGGGTAACACCCGCGCAGACACAATAGCAAGAGACGCAACATCTAACAGAGCTCTTCCTGCCACCCCTCTGCCCCTAACGATCTCTGTCTGCTCCCTGCACATTCGTCGGTGGCGTTATGTCCGTACCCGGCAGTTCCGAGCGGACTCTACCTCATATCATCATTTCGTACGCCTCATTGACCCCATGCAGGACTTCACTATTGCCTGCCGCTGCAATAGAGCTGAAGAATCACTCCTCCACCGCCTTCGAATGAATGTTGCACGGACAACCTCACTCCTGCATAAAATGCGCCAGACGAACTCCCCCGATTGCACAACTTGTTATGTGGAAGCCGACATCGAGCACTACCTCCTATCCTGTAACCGGTACCTCCCAGAAAGACTCGTCCTCCAACGCCACTTGCGACAACTTGGCTACCCTAACGTCTCTTTGGCCACCCTGCTCGGCCCGGTCCTGCACAACCAGGGGGCAGTTACGACTGCCCTCTTGAGCTTTCTCCGTGCAACCGGTCTCTCGACCAGCCTCTAAGGCCCTTTTGTGTATCTGTCTGTGTGTATGTGTGTGTGTATTCCGTTTTCTTTCCTTTTTTTCGTTTCTTTCTTTTTTTCGTTTCTTCTTTTTTTTTCCTTTTTTCGTTTTCTTTCCTCTTTTTCGTTTCTTTCCCTTTTCTTTTCGTTTCTTTCTTTTTTTTCTTTTCTTTCTTTTTTTTCGTTTTCTCTCTATTTCTTCGTTTTCTTTCCTTTATTTCGTTTTCTCCCTTTCTTTCGCTTTCTTCCTTTCGTTTTTTTTTTCGTTTTCTTTCCTGCCGCCTTCTTTCCTTTTCGTTTTCTTCCTATCTTTTCGTCCCCTTTCCTTTTCCGTTCCTCTTTACGAAAGGAATAGCAAGTCGGCCTTTGCCTGACTAACCTTTCCTTGTTTTTTTTTTTTTTTTTCTCAATAAACATATCCCCCCCCCCCACTCGGCCATACCGCTGGTGCGGGCGGTTTCACTATAAAGAGGAAGACGAGATAAATCGGATAACGTTTATACATTTCTGATACATGTCGTATGTATTTTCCGGCGACGTCACGAATGTGAAAAAAAAAAAAAATACACAACTTTTCTCCTCCCTCTTTGAAAAGGTTTTTATTAAACTTCTATAGCCATTCCGAAAAAAAACTTCCCATTTACTTTCTCCGAAAATATCTCAGGAATCGATAGCAACAAATTTATATGTCTATACCACTTTTCGTTTTTATAAGAAAAGCATGAAATATAAGTACACACACACACACCGACTGAAAGCATGTCAGCCGATCAAGTGTTACCATTCGCTCTCCTGATTTGAAATTCCATTCAATGGGCAACATAAAATCGCTATGGGCACCGTGCACTAGCGAGAGGACGCTGCGGTCGCTTGATCGGCAGCGCCACCCGTGGCGATTTCGCGCGTAACGGTCTGGTACTGACGCCGTATCGGCGCCTTCGCGTATGTAGCTTTGGTGCGTACGGGTGTTTTACCGAATTTTATATGTCGGCTTTGGACTCATTAACCCGTGAGACTACTTGTGTGGAAGTGGTTTGTCACGTAAAATGTATGCGATGGGGAAGCCTTTTGCACATGGAACATAATGTGTCTATGCACAATGTGTGACACAGTGTGTAGCGCAGACAAGCGTGTAGTATTTGTGGCCCGTATTTACGTGAAGTTAAGTGCATATTTATGCGCAAGAGACTACCAATTATAGACTACACATCAGATACTAGCTACGTCCAGTACCGGAAATCTCTCACTGAAGAATTCACATGAATAATACAGTCAACAACAAATTGAAATATACATTACGAAGACAGCGGGAAAAAACGTTCTCGTTTCTTTCTTATGCATAATCCGTTAACGTGATGATGCACTGTGAGGATAAGTTTCTTAGTCAAATAATTCCCAATCTTGCATCGCTCAAGGCGGGGGATTCCCTTTTAGCCCTATGTGCCTGCAGTTGACGCACAGTCATAGTAATAAAAATAAATCAGTCAATCAAGATTGTTTCAGGATATAAATAAGGCGTGTTTTTGTTTGAAACTGGATATGTAATGATAATAATGTTTTATTAGTGCTAAACAACGACCACAGCGGCCTTAGTATAGGTGAACATAGCGCACCAGACACACTGTCGCAAATTGCAACATAGAAGCAGCCAGAAATATCACGCAAAAGAAACACAAAACAAACTATGCTAAAAAAATAAAAAATGACAATAATTAAGAAGAAACAGTGAGGTTGCTGTTCGACAAACGCATGATTACTTTTGTGTGTGTGTGTGCGTGTGTGTGTGCGGGCGAATAGGAAGGAGCAAAGAACCACTTGTAAACCGAGATCACAAGATTTGGCAACGATAATAAGATCATAGGGACAGAATGCACCTACATAAAATGATGACGGCTTGCGAAACGCAGCCCTGGGAGGCCAAATAATTCTCTGTGTTCGCATGCAAGCTTTATATTGAAGGAAGACGAGGTCCAAATCCGGTCTTCGCCGACACGCCGCAGAATTAGGGTCCGAGTAAAAGAGATAAATACTGTACGACATATGGCAGACACTAATTTTAGCCAAGCTCCACAATGTTCATTGGTCAATCATTGGTGTATTTCGCAACTTTTTCACGTCAGTTGCTGTGCTATAAGTCCGCATCGTGACGCTCAACTGGTTATTGACAAATATACTAAATGCAAGGAATGAGTTCTAAGTTTGAAACAACGGATTTGAGCGGCACGTTGGGTGGATTGCCGTGAAAGCGCTCTCTCAAATACGTGATCGGCGGGACGATACAGCGAGAAGGACGAAAACTTTACGGCAAGTTGCCTCTCTTTCACAATAACTTGGTTGTCGTGGCAGATTACCACATAGAATTAGTTTCCATTTTGTCTTTTTAGTTTTTTTTTGTCTTTGACTTTCTATGCAGGCAGCTTCAAATCGCTCTTTTCGAACGGTGAAACTAGCACAGCACTGCTAGACGCTGGCTGGCTGGTACCAGTGCATTACGCCGCGTTTCCCCTCGAGGAGCCGCTGCCGTCGATTGAAAACTCTAGCGCACGGTGCCCATACTTCCCTGCACTAGTTCGCTAGTGACATCATCCTCTGGATGCTAATATTTTTCAACACTTGGCCAGACACAGGATTTACAGTTGTTCCCTGCATCTTTTCTGTGTCGATGTTTATGTACAATGAAAGCTGTACACCCATCTATTCATTGTTTCATGGCCCGTACAGCTCCGCTTCTGCTGAAGATACGGTTCATCGACATCCAAAGTATAACATAACAACTGCAAAGTCTGTGTCTGACCTACAATAGGAAAATACGATACGATACGATAGGATAGGATACGATATTATTCAGTAGACTGATTTATTTGTCAAAAATGTTTATTAATTGACATCAATTATTACTTGAAGAAGGGTTGGGGATTAGGGCTGAAAGACATCTAATGGCATGCTTAATCACTATGTGTCAGAGGGGAAAAACCTATCAAGTTGCCTAACGGGCAAGGGTGAACAAAGCGGTCCTTGAACCGCTTCCTCGATGCGAAAAAGTAGGTTAGCATGAGGAACGTGTTTACGAGCAAGCGGATTACACAGAGATAAATGTTCTTTAGGATAACGGCATTTACAACTGCCAGCTTTCTTTGTTCTTCTCTTTCTTTCTTTTATTGATTTTTTATTTTTATTTTGATCTTTTTTTTATCAACGCTCCAGGTGAACCAATAAGAAAAATCGATCAAGCGACCGCTGCACCATTATTTCCGCCCACGCAATGAGGAACCATCTTTTCCGGAACCCAAATTCACGTTCTCGAAACAAGGAAAACCATCGTACGATGATATGCCGTGTTTAAAAATCTGACATCACTATTTACCACACACACTCGCGAAATTTCGATGTCTGTCCAAGTAATTTTAGCAAACCAGAGCCACATTTTTGGCGGCTTAGGCTTAGCGGGGCGGACGCGACGGAAGAGCACGTTGGTTAGTTTATTGTAATAATAAACTAAAAGTTTGGTGTTTGCATTTTCATGTTTAGGTTAGTCTAAGTGCACTTTGGCAGTTCCCCGCGCAGAACTGTGCATTTTATAGCCAGACAACATTTATTTACAGTAGTTTATTTTTCAATGGCGACTTCGATCACTTTATTTTGAGGTACGCCCAATTTTTCCATACCGGTTCCCTGGTTTTTCCATCTTTCCATACTCCTTGCTGGTTGCGCGTGGGATGACCCATTAATCTGTACCCGTCTATTTTTGCACCGCGAACAAAGGGAGGCCCACTGACGAAGATAAGGAAAAGCTCCGGGTCACTGGGGATTCTCCGCTGAACTAGTGACTCTACGCTGAACGAAAGGTCTGGTGTAATGTGAAGTACCCTGTGAAAACCAAGGAGTGTAAAAAAATATAGTACTGAAGTTTCGAGGTAGTAATCAGCGCATCATATGAGACGGAATTTGTGCTCCGAGACCTTCTCGCGCGTCAAGTTCCTTTAATTTTATCTTGTTCATTTATACATAAAGATGGAGTTCAAGGAGTTTTAGGAGCTTCCTTGTTGTCCCTTTTTCTTTTTTTGAATAGCTGTTGCTAAATGCAATGCATTTATTTAGACTGATTGAGTGTAAGTATTGAGCCTATCAAAAGGCCGAAAATCATAACGCCGAACTATCAGAAGGCCGAAAGCCAAAAGGCCGAAAACTCATAACGCCGAGCTATCAGATACCGAAATACCGAATAATCATAACGGCGAACCGTCAGAAAGGCGAAAATCAGAAGGCTGAAAATGGAAAGGCCAAAGACACACATGGTGGACACCCCACTGCATGACCACTGAATGGGATGGGGCAGATTATGAAAAAGTTGTAGCTCTTGTATTTCAAATCAAATAACTGGAATGCATAGCATTTGGTGCTCGGAAAGAGACTAGCCAGAGAAGATAAAAAACAAACCAACAATAATCTGCATCGTGTTTACTACGAAAAGAGTGTGAAGGTTAAAGTGCAGAAAATTTATCCACTAAAAGCCTTTGAAATATAGATGCAACTATGAACTGCGTACATCTATAGATAGCCGAAGAAGCACATCACAGCCGACCGAGTGTTATCATTCGCTTTTCGGATTTGTTGAAATTGGGAGACATGGGGTTCTTTTTA
This sequence comes from Ornithodoros turicata, assembly GCF_037126465.1. Taxonomy (NCBI): domain Eukaryota; kingdom Metazoa; phylum Arthropoda; class Arachnida; order Ixodida; family Argasidae; genus Ornithodoros; species Ornithodoros turicata. The sequence goes on from NC_088201.1 coordinate 135,302,358, forward strand.
ATTTTTTTCATGTGTTAATGAATAATTAAATTTACATTCAATTCAACGAGCAACATAACATGGATATAATTCGCTCCATTAGTTCGCTAACGATATCGTTCGCTGGATGCTGGTATTTCTCTGCTGTTGGTCAGACACAGGTTTTACAGGAGATCCGGACAAAATGTCCCCGAAAGTGTCTCCGGACAAAATGTCCCCTGCTGCCCTCCTTCACTACGAAATGAAAGTTCCTGTTGCACAGTTTTTGCTAGGTTCCGTGATGTTTTTGTCGTAGATTTTAAATATTTTATATTGAACGATATATTTCGGCGTACAGCCCTACCCACAGCCGGGCACACCCGCGATGCTACGCTACAGAGCCGTTTGACGAAAACTACCTTTCGTGATACTCTTCTTGCGGAGACGATTTCTCCTGGGGACATTTTTTCGTGGGGACAGTTGTTCCTGGGGATATTTTTTCCGGAGATGAAAATCCGGCCTCTCGGGCGAGCATTGATTAAATGAAATGACTTCTCCGTGATCATTCCTTCAGTTGACAACTAGCGCTCAGATTCATCTCTAGAGACCCCCCCTTTTGTAATTCCATCCGTCTCTGTGTTGACCTACAAGAATAGTGATTCGCCTATTCGGCTCACATGGTGTCCAGTCCTTCAGCTTTTTCAACGACCGAATTCCACATTTTCAAGTTTGGATTGAATTAACTGAGACCTCAGCATTCAACACAGGCTAGTTCTATCTCAAATCGAACAATCCGGTACACTTGATGTCTCGCATGAAAGGAAAAAAAAAATGTTGAAGCCATCGCTGAGCTAGGAAAAATGAACGCTTTTCGAATTCTCTGCGCTGCGCGGTTTCGGAAATAGGAGAGGAGGAAAATATTGCCTCTCGGAAGACGATGTCGTCGCGCGCAGGTTTGAGCATTCCCTACTAGGCTATTTCTTGTCGCATTGTATTAATTTCTTGATCTGGCTTGAGACCACTTAGGGCACAATAGGCTCCTATGTTGGCAGCGGTGTGTCGGTTTTTGTTTTTCTGCAAAAAAATATCGAAAAATATTCACTGCAACTTTGCAGACGATGTAAAAAAAACAGATAAGATTTAGCTTTATGCCGTTTAATTTTTCATTCACGGGGCTATCGAATGATGTATAATTTGTTACTCTGCTCTGTCAGGAACGTAAGCGGTACCCCTTTAAAGGTACTGTAAAGCAGCACCGATCAAATGTCATTTAGTGTGGCTATTCGATAGTCCAAGCCACCAGGACAAAAACTGCGCAAGTTTCATTCCAATCGACGGTGCAACTAATTAGAAAATTACAATTAAAGATTACGGGCAACACTGTACTAGGTATTCGAAATGAATTCGTACTCCCGATATATACGGCGGAAACCACATTGCATGCGTATAACACTGGGTTCGACATAACAATCCAACACAATCCACCATAAAAATCCGCCCCTGTAATCCACACAACGATCCACATCTGAGGATAAACACGGATATGGTGGGCTAGAAGGACTGGTGAGCCGTTCGGCGGTTGTCATATGTACCCGCCGATGTTCCTGCCGAGAGATGGCGCCAAGCGTATCCCGGCGCTATGCGATCTAATCGCCTCTCGCGGCTCATTTCAGTGCTACTCGTCACGTGAGTACACACCTGCCGTTAACCCATGAGCGTACATTTTCTTTGCTCTGCATGCAAAATGCCCCTTGAGTGTCACTGCAGGCGCAAACGAATGGCACACCCATATATCAGTGCTGACATTCGTCAGCGCGTCCCTATCAGCCCTCGCGTCTGGGACACGTGTACATTGATAACGATAAAGACGGGTTCGAGCAGCCGGTTCTGCCTTTGGGTAGTGATATTCGTGATATATGCTCATCGTTTCCTTCATCTGGGCGACCTTTACCTTCCAGGTTGCGAGGTCCGGTGACGGGGGATTGTGATAGAAATGTTTAAGTCTGTGGTTGGCTATAAGCGTGAGATATACGTTAACTGAAGCTAATCAACAGAAGCGATGGAATTGCTGATTACAGTCTGCATATGAGCAGTCAGTAGAGGGAAGGAATCCGGAAGACAAAGGGGACGACACGAAAATATAACGATTTATACATTAATTTCAGAATACTGGTCCCAGAAGGAACCTAGGAAGGAGTAGGGAACGGAATAATATATACACATAATACACTTGTATAGTGGCGACAATTCGAAAGAAACCCGCAAAAGAGACGCAGCAAAGGGGTCCCAAGTTACCTTCGCGAACGTGACGATCGGTAACACGAGTGTTCTATATACCGGTAGTCTGACCTAAGCAGTAGCATAATGAAGTGTTCTTCTGAGATAGAAGAGTCTTTCTCTTGGCTGTGATGCATATTAAGCGCATGTGAAAATTCCTTTTAAATTCGGAGTGGACGTCGACCCCAATATATTTGTACTAAGCTCCCTTGCAAGTATACTATGATGTTGGCAAAGCCTTTGTTCTACATATAACAGCATAGATACAGTTTTGTCGGTGTTCAAATTGATTTGCAATTTGTAACACCGCTCGTTGATGTGTTCTAAACTGCTTTGCAAAGGTGCGTAATATAAGGCGAGCAAAGTGAGCCACAAGAAAAGCACACAGAAAAAAAAAAGAAAGAAAAAGAGAGAGAGAGAACGATCGGCATATTGAGGGCGCACGTTCAGACATCCCTATGTTTTTCGGAATATATCGCGCGATGTGTTACGCAGTCATCAGCGAATAAACATGCTTTACAATTAATGTTACTTAACATATCGTGCATATAGACAAGAAACAGCAAAAGTCTCAAGACTGACTCCTGTCGTATACCCCAGGTGTATGGGGTTCGACCAGACAGGGAATCAGTCCCGAAGCCAATCCATGATCTTGGTATTGTGTGTCAGCTTTCTATAGGGTACGTACACGGTCAAATGCCTTGGAGAGGTTCAAAACCACTATTTCAATTTGTAGGTTATTATATAAAGCAAATGCAAAGTCGTGGATGAAATCAAACAGGGCCATGACAGCGGAGTAGCCCCCACGAAAGATATGCTGCAAGGAATGCTGTTACTTGATCATGATGTTAATTGTTTGGAAAAGATGTGCTTTAGCAATTCACAAAAGTTGGAAAGAAGAGAAAATTCGAAACCAAAGTCGGGACTCCTGCCTTACGTATCGGTTTTATACGAGCGCATTTCCATTCGTTCGGGACAGTGCCTTCGTCCAGCGATATCTGGAAAATAATTTTGAGGAATTGCGCAGCTTACTCGGCGTACCTTCTAAGAAAATCATTCGGAATATTGTCTTGCCCAGAAGACCACAAAATCGCGTCCTGAAGTAATCAGTCCCGAGACTTTTTGGACTAGCATATCCACTTTTTTCCTTTGCCAATCTACCCGCAAAAGACTTCTTCATATTTACCTCCCACAGTGGCGTAATAAGAAATAGAGATACAAGTGCTGCTTTAAAGTAATGTCATACTAATAATAATTCGGGAGTTTAAGTTGTGCGACAACGGTGATAGATCTATTAGGAGTTTCCCACATCTTCTCTATAATCTGTTCTCTGCTGTGCGTCATTTTGTTCCTCTTTTGCTCGATACTTTGAGTAGTCATAAGCCAAATTTGCTGGGAGTACGCAACAAAGGCGTAGCTATAATACTTCTTTTTAGTCTCACTTAATTTCCTCATTTCCTCATTCAGTGCCTTCGTCAAACCTGAAACCACGGTTAGTTTCCATCGCCGTCTAATTTTGTTTATGCGACGTTTAAGTTGCTAAGCTTCGCGTGTCAGCCATGGTCTTTGAGTGTAAACCTTGTCTTTTTCGTTTTCCTCGTTTTTTCCTTTATCTTTCCTTCCTTCTCTTTTTCGTTTTTCCCATTTTTTTGGAATAGCAAGCCGGCTGTTTGCCTGGCTAGCCTATCCTTCTTTTTTTTTCTTAATAAACATATTACCCCCCTCCCCCTGTACTTGGACACGAACTTTCTTGTGGACATGTGTACAGTGGCCTTGAAAAAAATTCAGGCCATGTTAACATTTCTCGAGATGCTACAGATCCAGTTAAAATTTGTACAAGGATCTGCCCAAGGAATATCGTGGAATATCTGGATTTTAGGTCTGTCATGCTTAAATTTTATATGGTGCATCTCAAGAACCATCTTGTGATCTGAATGTCAACCAAGTACTTGGCAGTCCCATTTCCAGTGAAGGGTGTTAGGCACCAGGAACAGATCACGTATTGAAGCAGAAAACTCTTGACTTCTAGTGTACCTCATAGCAAAAGGCAATATCAAGTAGTGCATTTTCATTTATGAAGTCTCAAACTCCGGTTGGGGTTCCCTAATTTACACTTGAACATGGGACCATATACTGAACAATCATGACATTATATCCTTAACAGTGTTTTGCTCCCTATGTAAGTATAAAGGAACATGGTATCCGCCATAAAAACCGAAATTGTAGCACCGCAGTAGTATTCTCTCTGCACGCACGGTTTTACTGTTGACCAGTAGAACGACCCAGTCGTATATATATATAGCGCGAAAGATATATTCCTTATTTCCTTGCTCCTTCTTCCTTGCTCCTTATTTTGTTGCAGATATATACATACAGGGTGTCCCAGAAAACGTGTCATTGAATTATAATAAAAAAACTACACCACCTAGAATCATGCGGTCAACAGCATTTGTTCTTATTAGGTTTTTGCCAGCTCCTAATGTGAATGTCATGTACTCCAAGTTTAATTATGTAAATATTTGCGAACTGAACTCGGAAATTTGCCAAGTAAAGGTCACTTTTTTACCCCACCAATATGAAGAGCGTGCCGAATTCACTCAAATTCATGATAATTCACAGTGATATTCACGAGCTATCCAATCGAACAAAATAGCCGAATATCATGCTTTTCGGAGCACCGGACCATAGCGCGCGATGATTTTTGAACGCAATCACTCTCAGTGCGACGAAAGGAGGTTCCGAAGCCAGCCCACAGAGTGCTACACTCTTAAAAATGAACTTCACCGCATAGCACGCTCCTAGCCAACCATTATCTCGAATGATATCGTTATCTGCCCTGATTTGTTGAAAACAGGGGGCGTACGCCTTTTCTGTGACAATTATGAACAGCATAAGTGTCACAGAAATGGCGTACGCCCCCGTTTTCAACAAATCAGGGCAGATAACGATATCATTCGAGATAATGGTTGGCTAGGAGTGTGCTATGCGGTGAAGTTCATTTTTAAGAGTGTAGTAGAAAAAGTAACAGTTCCTAAAATTGGGAGAGGGAAACCATTATCCCAGCGAAAGTCGGACGTGATAAGCCGTGCCTGTTTTATCTCTTTCTGTGATGTCGGGGAGGGCTGGGTTTCCAACCTCCTTTCGTCGGACTGAGAAAGATTGCGCTGAAAAATTCCTCGTGCGCTATTCTGTGCGACCTCCGTAGAGCATGATGTTCGGCTATTTTTTCCGATGGGATAGCTCCTGAATATCTCTGTCAATTATCATTAATTTGACTAAATTAGACACGCTCATCACATCGGTGGGGTAAAAAAGTGACCTTTACTAGGCAAATTTCCGACTTAAGCTCGCAAAAACTGACATAATTAAACTTACGTTACACGATATTCACATGAGGAGGTGGCAAAAACCCAATAAGAACAAATGCCATTGACCTCATGACTCTAGGTGGTGTAGTTTTTTTATTATAATTCAATGACACGTTTTCTGGGACACCCTGTATATATATATATAGAGAGAGAGAGAAGAAAAAATGCCACACTTGTATTATTAACGGAAAATGCTTGAATGGGATTGATGTTATACAAAGGGTTCCTAGAACATCATGTTAAACTCATTTTATCCACTGATTGAGCTGCCTAAGAGCGCTGCTAGCGTGACATTATACGATAACAACGAATACACTGATGATGATAAATGGGGAAATTCGCCACCTGGGCTTGTGGCCCACAACCGACAGCCTTAATGCCGTCATTATAGATTATAAAGATTCAAGTTGAAAAGCGTAATATACATGTGCCCAGTGACTTGCGAAGTGCCCGCTTGGTGTGCCCCCCCCCCCCCATATTACTTGTGTCATACTACCCTCACTCGTTCTCAGACCTTTGTCCCACATTTTGCAATTCATCCGTTCGCCGTATGTGCATCTGTTTGCATTTTCGTCGCTTGTAGGCGTCCTGGGGTGGCCCCGACTCTGTCGCGACTCATATCGCCATCTTTTTCTGCTACCTCATCACCGCCATCATCAGGCTATATTCAAAAGGGTGTAACATAGTTACAAATGATTTAGTAAGTCTTTGAGGCAGTAGTGCTTAATTGCAAGGTTCAGTTTTGTTTTTGTTTTTTTTTTTCGCAGCGTTTGTGCATGGATGGTGTTTTCCTTAACGAGTGAACATAATTTATGGCTGTTAAAAAGTATAGTAATTTCATGTAATCTTCAATAACAGGCGCAAGAGCATTTTTTTAATGGTTTTTATAAACTTTAATGTGAGAATGAAAATCGGTAATAGGGCAACAAAGAAAACAATATGGCGATGTTAATTCAATTATTGCTAGGGAGCATGAAGGACTCCTGTCTGGCGCGCATCCCTCAGCCCTGATAGCAGAGCGAATTTTGAAACGTCGACCGTTATGGCGCTGTTTGGGAGCGCCCAGGAGCAGCCTCAGACAATGGGAGGAAGTGATGACGTCAGGCAGCGCGGTGTTTGGTGGACAAGTGCTTCTTTCTCGCAGGGGAAGCTAGAGCAACGGTTGTCGTGTAACTGCGCTCCCCTCTGGATTTCGCTTTAATGCAGGATTTTCATAAACAGTGACGTCATTATTGGTTAAAATATTTAGTTAATAACAGAAGGGGATTTGCGAAGCTCTCCTGTCTGGACGACCTTTGGAACGGATGACGCCACGACCAATGACAGTGCAGCGCTCCTGATGCCCTGGCGGAGAAATCAACGGACGCTTCTATGTTTCGGGTGGATCTCTGGGTGGCGGTCATGCTGTTGGTGCTCTCCTAGCGACGGATTTCATGACGAGCGACTTTACGACGAGGACTGTTTTAGACTGAGTGATGTGGGTGTGGAAATACTTCGGTGCCGGTGAGTGTCTCTCCCACTTTGTTTGAGTGCATTTCTATAAGGCCTAGTTCTCTCTTCGTGCGTGCTTTCTTCTGTTGAAATACCTAGCAGCCATGTCAATGCTAGCTGTGTGTCTGTCTGTGTGTACGTGTGTTTTTCTGGTGCGACAGAATCTGTTTGAGCAGCGCCATTCCTGTCATGACCTGCCCAGGCATGTCATTACGCACTTAGGCCTAGCCTTAGAAATTTGTTGAGTCTTGTCTGTGCATGCTTTCCTTTGTTGACGCGTCTAGGTCTTAAGCAGTATCAATGCCCGCGATTTGAAGTGTTTTAGGACGTTTAGGATGGCAGTGTTTATGATTAGCATTAGATGTTTAGTGCTTGTGCGCGGTTAGCAGTGTGTGGCCATGTTGAAATTCCTGTGTGTGCATGTTTTTCCGTGAGCGCGTGTTTTCCCCTCGTTAGCACATTTTTGTTTCTGTATTCCATGCAACTCACCGACGGTGCTACCACCTGACCTGATGCTTTACAACCTGCCTGGTGTGACGCTTTGCAACTCGTAATGGTGGCGCGCATGGCCTGATGTCGTTACCGAACCTGGACTGACTCTGAATTAATTATGTATAATAATGACAGGAATTATTAAATGAGTTTGGAAAGTGTATTTATGCGTATCTGCGTTTCTTTTCATGTGTCTCATTATTGAAAAATACAAGTTAACGGTAATTTGATTCCTCCTCTCTCCCCCGTTGGAATGAATCGTAATTGAATTTATTGATTGAAAAATATACTCTACGTTTTATTATTGCATTCTTATGCATCTTCGAAACTATCGCATGTGACACTTGTACGCTGTAATCTAACTAATAACACATTCATCCAAAATAGAAGCCCATGTATCACGAGCGTCGGAGAAGCCTCGTCGCAGGGGAAGGGGCGGATCGAGCTGTCGAGCTTCCAAGGACTGCACTCTTAAAAATGAACTTCATCGCATAGCACGCTCCTAGCTAACTATCATCTCGAATGATATCGTTACGTGCCTTGGTTTGTTGAAAACGGGAGGCGTATGCCTTTTTGTGACAATTATGAACAGCATAAGTGTCACAAAAAAGGCGTACGCCTCCCGTTTTCAACAAATCAGGGCAGATAACCATATCATTTGAGATGATGGTTGGCTAGGAGCGTGCTATGCGGTGAAGTTCATTTTTAAGAGTGTGTTATATTAAGGACGTGCTACCCGTACCAACATAAAACTGATGGGAAACGTAGTAAACTGATACTTAATACATTCAACGCAGAATGTTACTCCAAATATGTAGCTAATGGAAAACAGTTTGATCTTGCTTACTTTCAGTTACTTAGGGGCCGGGGGCTATCGTTTATCGAAAGAAAAAATAAATAAATAAGAAAGAGAGGGCGGTCTGGCCTGCCGAGACGGGCTGCAAGTTGCCACAGAGAGAGAGAGAGAGAAAAAGCGCAAGAAAAAAAAAAAAGAAACACGAAAAAACGGCACACACCAAATGGGCCCCAAACGCGAATGGCCAAATCTTTGTCTATATCTGGTTCTCACGATGTGAATACTGAGGCCAACAACAGCAAGCCGGCCAGTTCGCGACCACATGATGTGTATCAGATATAGTTATATCTAAATTTTGAATGTGTTTCGTGACGGTGCTGTGATTATTATGCTACTACCAAATACAGAGAGTTTCAAGTCCTTTTATTCAGAAATACGTATAAGGAAACACGTAATAAACTGGACTGTGAGGGCAAGCCTTATTATACACTCTCCTACAATACACATTACACACACTATAAATAAGCAGCGATATGAAATATACACAATTCAATGACTATCAAGACAGACATATAACGAATACAATAATTGTCTGTGGGTCACATGTCTAAAATACTTAACATCGGAAATTGAGCACATTGAAACTTAGGTACATAATACATATTACCCATCTAAGAAAATACGTACTTGCTGTTTGAACTGGCAAAAGTTCGCTAATAATCTTATATATATGGCAACGAATTCCAGATTTTGGAGACGGAATAACACATGTATATTAATACCAAGTAATAAATTAAAAACGTTACCCGGAGTAATCGAAATATGCATTTGTATGAAGGAACAGGAGGCACCCCGTCCGATTTCTATGCATGGAATGGGGCGAAGCCCCCACAGCCGAAGCTCAAGGGTGGTGGTTTTAGTGGACTCCTAATTCCAGAGCACAGTCCGTACCCAGCTGTGCTGCAGTTGGAATGAAGCTGCAGGCTGGCTACGACGCACATACATAGTTCCTGTATTCGAGCAAGCGAGAAGTATACATAAAAAGAATTCTCCTCGCTTATCACTTGGCTCATAGACATTCAAGACTTCCGTTATCTTCACTGATTGTGAGCAACATGAGTGTCGGCTTCGTCTCTTATCCTTATAACAACGCATGCACACGCTTCTTTTGGTGAATAAACAGAGCCTGAGTGCGGACGCTATGAAGGCGCTTCAGCTATCGCTTTTCTTATGGGGATTGATTGGTGAGTTCGATTTATACGTTGATCCTTCCTTCACTCAGTCCACTGTGAAACATCGTGTGTCTGTATTGAGTCTAACATGCTCGGCTATGAAATATAAGTAATTAAAGTAAGCGATTACGAATAGTTAGATTACATTAAATTACTTTAGAGTAATTAAGTAGTGTAGCTAGATCATATGTGTAATCAGAAATTGTAGCTGTAATTTAGTTCCATTTTGTTTGTAACTTCTGCTCGAGGGATAGCTATTTTCCACCGTCTTTACATGAGTTGATTTGAATTTCTCTTTGCAGAATTACCCTTTCGAAAATCGGTGGTTTTTGCTAATGCATCGATGCTTACGACTTCCCTTGTTGCTAATAGTCTCTACATAGTTTAAAATTAATTTAAAACATCGAATACTGAAACAAGGCATGAAAAGGCATGTGTACACCCAGCTCACATATTCAATAATATAAACTTTCAGTTACTGATTTCATAAATTTGATGATGACATGCAACTGTAGCACTAGTGTTAACGCAACGAAGCAACAGTGGCGGCGTACAGATCAGAACGGGAAAGAGCGGGGACATGGTTGTTAGTATGCGTCCCGGGCCTACTTCAGGGCGAACTATGTCAACATTCGTCTGGAAAGTCTGTAAAACCCAGGGAAATGTCAAACAGTAGAGCCAGTGCAAGGATTTCAACCCGTGTCCCTACCGGCCCCGACATGGAAAGAGTTCAGTGGTCTACCATGTAGTAGTAATGCGCATTATGTATTCCCCATGTAAGTTGCACTGTTCACAAACATTCTTGTCATCAAGCCTGTTACGCAGATCATATGTTATAGATCGATCATATGTTATATATTGTGTGTGGATCATGTAATATTTGGTCACTTTAATTACACACGACCTGGAGTAACTAAAAAAAACATAATTACATTTTTAATTTCCTACAACTTGGACTACTTTTCCAAGGACACGCATATATTTTGTCCGCACGGGGGGTAGGGTCCTGTGGCTACCACGGGAAAACATCGCACGTCAAATTCACTTCTCCCTCGTTTATTGTTGTTGTTGTCCGCAGGTATACGTGGGTATTTTCTAAGCCCATTGGTGGCGACGGCTAATGGTGAACAGGCAATTAATACAGCGATAGAGTGAGGCAGGACACTCAGGTCGGGAACCGCCGACATTCCGAACACAGATGACATCCGTTCGAAATGTCGCGGCTGCTGTCTGACGGTTCTGCTCCAATTAATCATTGCACATGATTCATTGATTAGGAGATAAAACAAGCGCCCATGCCTGGGGATTGAACGAATGCAGCGACAGCTGTAGTTCGTATGCGCCGACTATGCGATTATGCATGAAGAGATGGTGTGCATGCGAGGGTGTGTGCCTGTGAATACCATATTTGCCGGCATTCTGAGATGACAGTCTGCAAGCGACGCTTTTGCAATCTGGGTCCCGGTCTTCAATTTTCACATAGCGATTGTCATTATTATATTTATTTATTTATGTTGATACCTCAAATTACCCCAATAGGCCATTACATGAGGGGGGAGTTACAGGAAAAGAAGAACAAGATAAACAATTAATATACACAACGTATATACTTACAGTGAGACATAATGGATATATGTAAAATAATGTGCATCAACAAATAAACAGTAACATAAATCTAAAAAAAAAGCAAAGGTTGGCGTTTGAAATTCACGTTGAAATGAAAAGTCACGTTCGCGCGCTCTAAAGTGGTTGGCTCGCGCAAGAGCTCTGGGGAATCACAAACCGAAGTGGTGCACTTAATGCACCTTATGGAATAACGACAAGTTGAAGATCGCGGCCCTGCATAATTCATCGCAGCGTGCTCACTTCGCCGTTTTCCGACACGCAGCGAGATACATCTTTTACCGTCAGGAGTGAGGCCTTAACAGCAGTAGCTGTAAAATTTGGTCGCTTATTATGAAAAGTTTTATTATACGTACCTTGGAAATCATTATTATTCGTAAGAAAGATAACCCTTCCCCTCCCCCACATAAACGCTTGGTGATAAAATATCGAGCTGACATAAACGAAGCGATTCGATAGCTTTTGACGACAAACATAATGCTTGTTCGTAAAGGTGTACATTATTTAAGGTAACAGAGTCTTGGGAAGTACCACTTACCCAGTACCCAGTAAGTGTAATTGATAACACTTTTTCAGGGATGCAACTTTCATCGTGAACATCCGACAAGGGAAGAGGCGACTAGTTTCTGAAATTAAAGAGATAACCAGGCTATACTAAAGTAACAAAAACGCGTTGGTGCCGTGTGTAGCGTATAGGCCAGCTCGACTGGCAACAAGGGGTGAATAAAGGATGGCGGACTAGACTAAACCGCATAAAATAACCCACCAAATAACGCATTGGCGACGAGGATGGCGCAGAATACCCCAGTACCCGCAGTAAGTGCTTTCACCATAACGGGAGGGAATGCAGCAGAATGACGGAAGAGATGGACGCGAAGCTTCGAATACCACAAGCTATGCCTAAACGTGAGGGGCGACGCACGGAAAAGAGCTCTACTATTGCATACAGCGGGACCAGAAGTTGAACACGTCTTCGCAGACCTCGAAAACACAAGCGAGTCTCATGATACTACAGTGGCAAGCTTTGACGTGTATTTTGCGCCAAAAACCAACGCGTCGTGTGAGAGGCACGTGTAACGCAGAACAGAGCAATACGGGACATAATCAATCGGCACGTTTATTACTCGTCTCAGAAAACTAGCAACAACCATTATTTAAAGGAATGAGGGACCAGATGATTAGAGATCAAATCGTGAACAAATGCGGAAGTGCAAGACTGCTCCGCAGTCTTCTAGAGGAAGCGTAGCTGACACTTGAGAAGGCGACAGGCATAGCACGTTCCATGAAGGGAAGCGAAAAACAAGCAACGAAGAGCGCGAAGAAGGAATCCAACACCTCACCTGCGAAGGCAGTGAACTACGCGAAAGGCAAACAGCCGACAGCGAAGAGAACGTATGGAAGAACAGACGGGAAAACAATCCCGAGTACAGTGCGACGTTTTGGTACTGGAAGCTGAAATACAACGACAGCCGTCGTAGATGGGTTGAAATCCAGCGAACCGGTAGAGAAGTACGAAGTGAGTTGCCTGAGGACAGGAGCCGCCGATATTTTGAACAGAGCCTGTTCTTCTTCTGGGCACCATCCCCATCATTGGCATGGTATTTAAAGGGTTAGGTGTGACGTGTTAAAGGTTCATGCGAATTGTGGGTCAACAGCCCGCGGCGAAGAAAGGGTCTGTACGCGCTTCTACGGCCGGAGTGAATGGCGGAGTGTGGAGGGGACTATGTGAATGAAGTGATCTCGGCTCCAGACCGGTTACCGAAATGAGAGGTTCACGAACACGGGTACGAAACGAGACAACAGGCGGGAATTGGAAAGCATTCCGAAAGATAAGGAGTTATTGGTTACATGGGGAAAATTCCAGAGCGAGCAAAGCATTTTTTTAAATAAGATATACGTATATTCGTAATACAAAGTTGTGGCATGCAAAAAAGAAAGCAACAAGCAGTGGCCATGCAGAACATAACAGATGATAAAGGGGATAGAAGGGAAAAGGTCTGAGCATATTTTATCTGTGAAGTGTTTCTAGGGTGCCTTGTGATTTGTTGACACCGAACAGGTGAAGAGCGTTGAACTTGTACATGAGATAAGAGTCCCTATCACGTCCGTCACGTGTGAATCTGAACCCGGTTTCTAGAATATATAGTTTAATGTTGGCAAAATTGTGACCAGGAATGTTCAAGGGGCAATAAACATGTGTACGAGGCGTAAAATCTTGTGTAAAATGTGTGAGGCGTAAAAAATGTGTACGAGGTGTAAAATCTTTGTCGCAAAAAAGTTAATAATGGCTCCAAACCGACTGAATATTCACTGCACTCTTTCGCCCTCATGCCCAGCCCTGCGATGTCCTGGCGACAAAAGCGACACGTCATTTTGACGTCGCGCATCATCAGCCATTTAGAATGCGGGACGCTTATACATTAATTTTGTTCTAATATCGAGAAGCGAGGTCAATTCTAAACATATTCCCACTTGTCAAATCCAAGATAGCCAGATCAAACTGTGCCCAAACCACTCAATATTCTATTTCACGTGCGCACTATGTTTTCAGTGCTGTATTGCACCGCGAGGACACCGCGATGTTCCCGCAACCGGTTCCCTTGCGAGCTGCAGTTTTTGTCAGTGGGGTCCGTCATTGGCTAGGAGAGCGAAATCTCCCCCACCTCCAGCGCCTAGAATTCGGTGTTGCTATACGTTGGAGTATGGTGACGTGATCCGGTTCCAAGGATAAGGAGAGACTTACTTGGATTACGCTCTTTGAATGTCATTGTTTCGTGATAAAGACGCTCGCTAGAAGTACAAGAATTTCATATTTCGATATCGTGAGCTACGTTCTTTCATTGGGCATAATAATTGAAAAATGTTCGTCGACCTGTTTTGTGCCCCTTCAAAGTGTTCCGCGACTGCTTTGGGGAGTTTGTTGGACGTGTCGGTCCTGTGACCGGTAAGGCGGTTGTTCATTTGTTGGCCGGTTTCACAAATGTATTGCATAGAGCAGTCGCCGCATTCAGTGCAGTATATGACATTGGAGCTCGTGCCTGTGAATGCGTGGTTAACGGGGTGAGTGTAATTGCACGCAGTGCTTTTGATGGAGTTAGCGTGTTGAACGTGCTTGCATGTTTTGCAGCGCGGGAGGTTGCAGGGACGTGTTCCAGTGTACTGGGTGTTCGTTTTGCTAATTTTGGCATTGACCAAGGAGTCTCTAGGTTTTTTGCGCGTCGGTATGGGGGGGGGGGGGGGTCACCTGTATTGGATGGGTGAATATATTGGTAAGTCGTCACTGATTTGCAGGAGGGGCTCGTGCTTCCGTAGAATGGCTTCGATGTTTGGAAGTGCGTTGGAATATCTTCTGATGTAGCTTATTTGTCACGCGTCAGGATTTTTTCGGTGATCCAGAACCTCGTTTCGATCGAGTGTGAGTGCCTTGCGACGGAATTCGGTTAGGAGAGGGGGGGATATGTTTATGGAGAAAAAAGCAAGGAAAGGTTAGGAGAGGGTCTATTGGGCAAGTGCGCTGCAGCGTTCGTCAAGCTTCTCAGCATAATCTGTGTCGTCTGAACAAATTCTGCGCAGTCTTATACTCTGCCCATTAGGAATTTCAACCTTACAGTGACGCGGGTGGTGACTCTTGAAGTGAAGGTATTGTTGTTTGTCATTTGGCCTTTTTTACAGGGTTGTGGTGAGGTTGCCGTTGTCTAATGATATTGTGGTGTCGAGAAAGTTGATTGAGTGAGTTGAGTGTTGTGACGTGAACTTTATAGTGCTATGCGCAGTGTTCAGTAGATATATGAACCTTTGAAATTCATGTTCCCCGTGTTCCCCATATTATAAGTATATCATCGATGTATCGAAGGTACATAGTGGGTTTTAATGCGAGGGCGCTAAGGACTTTGTTTTCGACAACCGTCGTTATATGCATTGTGGGTAGACTTTGACAGGATTCTTTCTCTCTGTTCGCTCTGTGTGAGTTCTTAAGATACAATACGTTCATATTTCGAAATCACCTCTTACAAACACAATGCAACTCTAACCATGTTCACATATTTAGAGAGTTTTGCAATCTTTTCTCAACGATGTCGTATTGCAAGTACGCAAGGATGAGGGAGGCGCGGTGCAACCGTTCACCAGAGCAACCGTTAAATGCGCTTTGTGAGTGCGCGGTGCAACCGTTAAATGCGCTTTGTGATTGCTGTAGTACGTAGTCACGGGTATAATGGTGAGAGTGGTGTCCGCGTTTCGGGCCTGAACATAATCCATAAAATTAAGCTCGTCCTGCATGTTGGTTGTGTGATTGAAGAGACAACACTAAAGTCCATTTTTTCGCAACCAAGTGCGTCCACATTATCCCACCCTGAGCTGCCGGCTAAAGGTCTGGCGTCTTGCGCTTTCCACTCCCGCAGCCTCCATCACCACACTTTACGTGATACCCAAGGTCGCATCACGCCAACTTCACAGTGCGCTGCTTGCGTCATACACCGCGCCGCAATATCTGCGACGGATAGCGCACGCACGCCATCTGATGCTCAACTCCGCCAAAATAGCTGTCACTGAAAAAAAAAAAAAAAAAAAGAACGCAGAGGAAAGGTTATTCACGCTCAGGTTAAAGAAAGGGCAATACCAATTGCTTCAGATGCGTAATATTTGGTCACACTGGGCATTATTGCACAGTGACAATGAAGAAACACATGCAACAAATGCAGAGGACAAGGATAAGCGTGCCGCACAAAGATAATCTCGCTAAGATGCACCAAGAAAGCGTTGTCAGAAGCCACAGAATCCAAACGGGGTGAACATTAAAAAAAAAAAAAAACTTCGCAAGATGTAAGACGCGTACAAGACGAATCAGATGGAGAGGACAATCTTTTCTGCGTTGGAAGAAGCGGCAAAATTAATACCATCAAGCTTAATAATAGCGAGAGCCGAAGTTGCTTTTATTATGGAGTCAGGCCCGTCGGCGAGTACAGTGAGCAGTAAAGAATTGAAACGCTTACGACATTCTGGAATCAAGCTTGAGCCCTCTTCAAATATAATACTTTCGTATGGAAGGGCGTATATGGACCAACTGCCGAGGCTTGGAGAATTTACGACTGACATTTGCATCTCGGAAGATAAAGGCTACGCTGGTTGTGATATCTGGAGGGTATTCATCTCCACACCTCCTGGGAAGAGAGACATCCAGTTTGTTAAAACTTCTATGCATGAGAGACACCGCTTACATAGTCGCCAGTACAGCTGAAGTGGACACAATTCTCCAAAGGCATATGAGACTGTCTTTAGTAGCATTGGAAAACAGAAGGACCTCAAAGTGAAATTACGCATCGACGAGAGTGTTCGACCAGAGGCACAGCCTGTGAGATGAATTCTGTTTTATCTTACAAAGAAGGCTGAAAATGAAATAGCCAGACTTCTGGATTTCGACATAATCTAACCTGTGCAGGGACCAACGGCGCGGGTCTCCCCAATTGTGGCAGTTCCAAATGAAGACGACCAGGTTCGGCTATGCGTTGACATGCGCAAGGGTAACAAAGCTATTCAGAGACAACGGTTTGTGACCCCGACAATCGACGAAATTATAGAACAAATGGCAGACGCGCAAGCTATATCGAAACTTGACCTCACTCTGGGACATCATAAAGTTTAACTGGAAGAAGACGCACGACCTATTACCACGTTTGCTACACGTGAAGGTTTGTGTCGTTGCAAACGCTTACTTTGCGATGTATCATCAGCGGCAGAGCGATATCAGCTCACAATTCGGCAAGTAGTCAAGGAAGTGAAAAGGAGTGAAAAGCGTATCAGACGACATTATAGCCTATGGCGGTTCGCAACAGGAGCATAATGCGCAACTAGAAGAGGTACTGAAAGCGCTCAAGGATGCCGGACTCCCATTAAACAAGAAGAAATGCCAATTTAGGGTCAACGAGAGATAAGCCTAAACGAATAGAAAGTTCGACCAATGAAACAAGCTAGGGCCCCACAGAACGTTATTGGACTACGGAGTTCTCTGGGCGGGTTCTCTCTGGGGTTCTCTAACTCCTGTGCGAAATTCCTCCCACACATGGCAACAGTGAGTGCTGCACTGAGAAAACTCCTAAAGAAACGACGCCGTAGCACTCGACAAACATCGCAGACCTGTTTTCGCGGCCCCTATCTTTAGAAGAGAAAGCAGGGCAAAAAGACAACGTTGCTGTAGCATATATTATTATGAAAGAACTGATGTTCTGAGGCTGGAACAACATAGAAGGGACAAATACATACAAAGCCTCAATCCGCCTAAGAAATTAACGATGAAGGATGAAAGTCACTGAAAAGGTTAGCCAGCTGTAGGACTCGAACCCACATCTTCTGGATTGCCGGTCCAGGGGTCTACCAATCGAGCTAAGCTAACACGCCTTCTCTGTCACTTCCAGGGTGCGTCATCTGAAGGGACAAACCAGCCACTCTCTCTCACTCATCCTCCTTTCACTCTTACGTTTTTGCGCACTCATACGACTCATCCAGCCTCAGAACATTAGTTCTTTCATGCTCATCAGTTGCCGCCTGCGTCGATACCGTCGTATGAATGCGTGTATGAGTGCGCAAAAATGTAAGAGTGAAAGGAGGATGAGTGAGAGAGAGTGGCTGGTTTGTCCCTTCAGATGACGCACCCTGGAAGTCACTGAGAAGGCGTGTTAGCTTAGCTACGTCTTGAACTGTAACAGTGTGAAATAAACCGTTCTTGAAAAAAAAAAAAAAAGTGTTAGCTTAGCTCAATTGGTAGAGCCCTGGACCGGCAATCCAGAAGATGTGGGTTCGAGTCCTACAGCTGGCTAACCTTTTCAGTGACTTTCATATTTCATCGATATATTATTATGTTTGTCGCAAGACATGCAGTCTAAGCCAGTTGCCCTGACTACCGAAGATATCCAGGTGGAAATTGAAAAAGACACCTAGGAGCAAGATGTCAATAAAGCACTATGCAGTGGAAAATGGGGAACCAATATCGAAGAATACGAAACGGTTAAGCACATTAAGATTATATTACGGAATACAATGGTGTGGTGCTGCGATCGAGATGCATCATTATACCTCGGAGCCTAAAGGGTAAAACACTAGAATTCGCCCGTAAGGGTGATGGAGGCAACGTAAATCCGAAGTAGAAAATAAGACCTGGTGGCCAAACATCATGCAAGACATCGAAGAGCACATCAGAGGATGCTAGACATGTCATAGTTGGGGAACCGCCCTGCATTGCAACTCAGGCAAATACAGGGACATAAGAACGAAACAGTTGCTGGTATGGCAATTTTTGTTATGTCATTTATTAGGGAGCTGTAATGAACCATTTTATCACTAGCTATTTACGAACGGAATCGCAGGGGACTAAAGAAAAGGGGAACTGACTAAGAGCTGAACCATGTGTTGCGCAGCGGCAAAGCACTTCGTGAAACGCTTCAGTGAATACCTAATATCTCTGATCCACCGACGAGTTGGCCACTAAAGAGGCTATAGGAACTGCAGCAACAAATCATGGCTGTGAATGTTAACAAGAAACGAAACAAACAAAAACAAAAATTATCCAGAAGCCATGCATCGCTGTCTATGCCATGCATCAAGTATAGCTATGCGTTGACAAGATGGCCTAAAGGCTCAGGAAATTGCCGCTATTGACAAATCCCGAGCGGGAAATTGCGTTTGTCATGGGTTGCCATTGCAAAACCCCGTCGATTTCCTCACCTACAGCCTCCCCAAGCAGGTCTCGAGCCCGAAGACTGCGTCAGGAGGACATCCGTATTTTGACGGAGAAGTTCCATCATTTTCCATCCTTTACGTGATTGACAGTTGAGGAATTCCATGCTATGTCTGAATAAGTAAATTAATCTAATGTAACTGACTAATCATTAATCAATGTAATAAGTAAGCCAAATTAAAAGGTCACCAAAATATGTTCTGATGTTGGTAGTTGGTACAAGTTCATATCGGCTTGCTGCGGCAGTAGACGCGGACAAGGAGTAAGAACATATATGGGACAAACCGCCCGCAGCCTCTCAACTAAGCGAAGTTTATTCCAAGAGGAAGTATTTACAGATGTCACTCACTATCACTCATTTGTGACTTATCACTGATTAACCAGGAAAAGAAATCTCTTGACGGCGTACGAAACTTGACGAATCTTGGTGGACCCTCAAGGTCAGAAGTATGACTGCAACACTTTCTCAGCCACCACACGGTGAGTTTTTGAAATTCATGACGTGCACTGGGTCCTGATATACGCTATGATGACGTACAAAGTTTTCTATAAATATTTCCTCTTTGAATAAACTTCACTTAGTTGTGAGTCTGCAGGCGGTTTGTCCCATTTATGTTCTAACTCCTTGTCTGCGTCTATTGCTGCAGCAAGCCGATATGAAAGTATGTTCTACCTGGCGGGCCTCTTCCACAGAGAGAGCCCCGTCTTTTTTTTTTTTTTGCAAAAGTTTTGTTTTTAATGCATACAAATACGAAGGAACCTCACACACTCCAGTACAAAGTTTATAAATTTCCTGTGGTTTCAGTTGAATAAAATTTCCCTAGCATGACTCGGTCACATCCACATTTTCATTATTAAGCATCATACCAATTATGTGTGTGTGTGTGTGTGTTAATTATTAACTTTACAATGTTCCTGTCTTCTTCTTCAGCGTGTGGGGAAACATCCCATGTCATCATCACTTCTTCATTTATTGTTGTTGTTGTTGTTCAGCGTGCGGGAAAGGGTGGGAACGGGCGGGAAAGTGTTTCCTTTCCGAGTGTGGGGGTGGGGTGATATTGAATGCGATAGCGTTTCTTTAACGCACTTCTGGCCCACGGTGAAACGTAGCATCAGTGGAGAGGGGTACTTTCATTCTCGCGATGCGCTATCTCCCCATCGTTTATTTCTTCATTGCGTGCCTTGCTGACAAGAAACGTTTCGGCGAGCGGAGATTTAGCAGATTGGAAGGTCTTTACGAAAGCGGTTCATAAAACACGATGAGCCAAATACGTGATTCATTTGAAAGGGCTGACATCATGTTGTGGAACTTTGGTTTGACAGGTTCCTTTATTGTTGGAACAATAATTGTAAGAAAGTACGGAAAGTAATTGTTGTGAAGCAGGAACACACCTACAGAGAAACACAACACAAACCTTTTTCATATGCTACTTTATTGTACCGTTTTCGTACAGCGCATGCGACCTGCTGAAATCATCGAATGTCTGCACAGTGTGTTTCATGTAATGCCGTCAATGTCGTTCGACACCACGAAGTTGCAGTGTAAACGACGTGCTGTGGAGCATTCGCGCAAGTATAGAGCACGCAGATTTGTCGCCACTGTT
Organism: Ornithodoros turicata; assembly: GCF_037126465.1. Lineage (NCBI taxonomy): Eukaryota > Metazoa > Arthropoda > Arachnida > Ixodida > Argasidae > Ornithodoros > Ornithodoros turicata. The sequence goes on from NC_088201.1 coordinate 135,322,928, forward strand.
GCGTTAGTTGCGGATGCGCTCGCTAAAGAAAGTGAACATAAGCGACATGCCGTCGAGAATGCAGGGAAACGGCGTGCGGCAAAGCGCACTAAAGTTGCTGCCGAAGGAGGGGCCGAAATACGCGTGACATTGCCTAAATTCGAAACCATGCAAAACCTCGAAATACTTCCTCATAACTACCTCGTACCTGTCTAACTGTATTCGATACCTGCCTACTCGAACTAACATAACCACCATACGCACACTGACCAAATTCAAACGTTAAAGGGGTTGCGACGGGTCATCTCTGGTTATCCCCGATAAATGAAAAAAAAAATACCGGTGCTACCATTGATGTGAACCTCCACTGAAAGCGAGGAGGGTAACAGAAACGGAGAAAATAGGCACAGGGAATACGGAAACTGATGGGGCTCTGACATCACATACCTCTCCGCCGCCAGCGAGGCAGCGCACGAGAGGTCACGTGCTTCGGGCGCCAATGGGTACTGGCGAGCACAAGCTCTTCTCTTCTCCTGGCATCCTACCCAACAGAAGCGTCTGTAGTCGCGCAAAGTCCACATATGTCCAAAACAGTCGTGAAATGTCATAATGACAAGCAGTAGTCATGAATCATTGCAATACACTGTTTCAACCAGCAGTAGTCGCGCAAGGTCGAATTATGACCCGTATGTCCAAAATAGTCATGAAACGTCATAATCACAAGCAGTAGTCCACATTCTTCGTTAATTCATCGAATTAATCATCGTTTGACACTGTTTGGCACTGTTGTACATCTCATTATGACACGCAGTAGTTTTGAATCATCGCAGTGCACTATTTGAAGCAGCTGTAGTCACGCAAACTCGAGTTATGACCCATATATGCAAAATAGTCATGAGATGTCACAACGACAAGCAGTACTCACAAATCATCGCACGACGCTGTTTGAACCAGCGGTGTTCGCGCAAAGTTGAGTTATTACCCGTATCTGTGAAATAGTCATGAAATGTCATCCTAACAAGCAGTACTCATGGATATTTCTGTAGCATATTGTAGATAGCAATGGTCATGATGAAAATGCCAGAATTGTAATCCAAATTTGTGTTTGACACACTGCATTATGGATATGCTTGGATTAAATTGAGTGGCCAATTGAATAAAATGAGCGGGAAAACCTGCAGTAACGTCGAGTAAAGCACTCTCCCACCCACGCACTTGAACGTATGGTTATTTCTCTTAGTTTGTTTGTTTATCATGAATTGTGGGAAACGTTAGCCCAGGCAGGGCTGGCGAGACCTTTACCAGGATGTGCCATTTCCCATGTATACACTTGACGATAGCTTTTCACTGAATAAGGTTTTCCACGTCGTGTAACAATATAAATCTCATCAGACCCGTTCAAATAGACTTAAAGAAACAATGAAATCCTGCCTCGTCTGTCGGGCTGTCCACCAGGACCGTTCCATTCCATTCCTGGACCAGGAGTCAGCATGCAAAATATTTTCGCGCTGCGGTTCGTTATAGCTGTGCAATCGAATTTACGTCCTCTCGTTCTCCGATGCGCTCTTTTCACGAGAAGGATGTCTCAAAGGTGTGCGGAACAAAGCTCTCGTGCACGCTCTGTTGGTCACCTACGCTCATCGTTCTTTCGCCGGAAATCATTTTATTCGTTGGAGAACGCTGTGCACCGACAAAGGGGGAAAAATTCGGGGGAAGCATAATGGGCCCAACACTTCAATGTGGTGATGACGGACCCAAAAACAGACCATTCCACGAAAAGTGTCGCTCCCAGTGTATGCAAGTAACGTTGCCCTTTGGACAGTATCCATTAGCGCCACTTGCAGTTAAATAACATCCAGAAGCACCTCACGTAACTTGGATGTACCTTTCGCCCAATAAGTACGTCGAACACCCGTTCACACGCAAACTACGAAACAAAATCCCTTTGTGCGTCGTTGCCAATAACCTTAAGGCTGTACGTTTCCATCGCTTCCTTGCCGTGGTCATGGACTCAGATCTGCTCTGGACTCGCCACATTAAGGCCCTTGCCAAAGCGCGTCGGTCGGAAGGGTGCGTGTTCGGATCACGTCCGGGTCACCAATTTAGCAAACTGCTAATCAAGGAGTCGGGAGAAACGTAGCTCACACACGGTTAATGACGCTGTCTCACGCGACAGCCGAAGGGATGATGCCGATGGTGCATAGTAAATCATTTTACACCTTTATTCGCTCAAAGCCGGTGTATTCTTATAAAACCACTTTTTCCCGTCCCACAGACTGAAGCAAAAACTGCAGGAAGAGCATTGCTAAAGGTGAATTATATCAACATACACATTTTATCCAATGTCAAATACTAACGGTGTAAATTGAGGTGTTGAAAGAGTTGTTTACGTGCAATACACCTTTTTACACGACATTTGAACTGGGAATACTGTGTTAAAATTGGTGTTTTAAGTCATGACAGCAAAAATAGGCTGGTTTCAGAGCTCCCCTCAGCAAGTTCGCACATTATAAATAATAACCTGAGTTAAAAACACAGTATTTGACCAGGAAGGACGTTAGAAATTTACCTGGGATCTTTGACTCGTTGCAGGCATACGTGTTAATTGCAGAAACGCATTACCGTCACCGTTACAAACGTTTTCCGTCCCCAGTACACTTAACAAACGTGACCGAACAAATTGTATTTCAGTTTTGGCACTCACGCTGGTCCCACAGTGTTACCAGGCGCCCACAGCTCCCCATAGAGCCCATAGTTTGAGATAATTCAGGCAACACTGGACATACGACCAATGAAGACGCGTCGTGATGCCTAGCAGCCAACCAATCAGCAACCTCTCAGTTTGGATCGGCTTTCGGCCGGCCCTGGCTGCCATTGACTTCTACTGGTTTTCATACCTGCGCCCGTTATTCCAAAATAACTAAGACATTTTTGATAGGCGAAATACATATTTATTGATGCAACGTATAAACTCAAATGTTTGACTCATATATTCACCGTGCGTACAGGACGTTTCGTTCCTTGAATAGACAGCAACCAAACCAAGTTGGAACTTGCAAAGCACATATACATTCTGCTTCTGGAGGCGAGCGAAGTCCACGAGTGCGTGCGTTTCACAGATGAGCATCTTCTTCTCATTCTGGCGATGCACCGTAGGTCACACAGTCACGGGAAATACTTTTGTCGTTACGTTCGTCTTAGTCACTGTATTTGAAAATGCGACAGCGCTCGAAAGTGTTCCTCAGGCGTCAGCTCACCAAGCATTCCAGTTCCGACCCGGCAACAATGTCCGTAGGTTGACACTTTATCGGAGACCAGTACATGGCCAGAGTCACTATAGCTCACGAACAAACCCGCGCGTACACTTCCTCTTTGGTCGTTGTGGTCAACCGACATCGGCGAGCCGCGGAGACGCAGCGACCTTGCTTGGAGCTGCCCGCCTGGCCGACTGCCCAGACTGCCCGCGAAAAGTGAGCTGTCAGATAATTCGAAACTTTATCAACGAATCCCGGAGCGCGCATCCTCCTTTGGCCAATGGGCATCCGTCATGATGCCTAACGATGTAATACCACGTGACTGTGACGTGATTTTATTTTTCTACTGCCGCAAATGCGGGGAGCTGTGGAGGCTTGGTGTTACCACACAGCTACACGGCTACACTACACGGCTACAAGTCTGCCGTGTTGAAGGTGGTATTTGCCATGGAAGCAGTGAGAGACCACCTTTGAGAGGTTGTTTTTGCAAGAAAATAACTCAATTCTAAAAGGTGTTTTCAATAGAATACTCCCCTATCAAGGGTGTCTTTGTTTTTAAAGACCCATTATAAGAGTGTTGTATGAGGAATACACCTAAATAAAGGGTGCCTTGGAAAACGCCATTCACTCGGGTGTAAAGGCAACACCAAAAAGGTGTGCGCCATGAGACAAGCAATTTACACCAAAAAAAGTGTAAAAAGATTCACTGTGTCATCTATACGCGTAAAGCTAATTTTGCTCGTGGTGATTTACCCTTTTTTTTTTTTCGTGCGGGACGTGGTTTGGTTGTAGCACGAGAGACAAATTAATGGCGAATTCGCATGGTCACTCCTGGCATCCTCTTTTGCCGGATTCCGCCTGTTCTCGACACCTTTGCCAGATCTCGCATGTTCGCCGTGGCACTTTCCGAGCGCCAGGAATTTGCCAGCTGGCATCTTTTCCACTTTTTTCCAAGCGACCGAGCAGCGTATTTTCCAGCTATATCCGTTGCTGTCACATTCGCATCGTGAAGGCGGCGACGACCCTCATTGCCCCGTTCGTCGAAGTTCAAGTAGGTTAGCAGACGACGAGACCCAATGACGAGCGGCCGCGGTGCCCTTAGCATGATCCAAACGACTAAAATCGCTAGATTCCATGCAGTCATGTGCGGGTTTCAAAGGTCACGTCCGACCAGGCCATGTTGACATTAAATCACCACCAGAATGCGCCATAGGATAATAGACTACGAGATAGATTACAAAGAAAAAAGCAACAACTTTCTCGCAATTCAATGTGACAAGTCAAGAGTCGTCACGCTCATCTCGTATGGACAAGGAAGGACATGATGGTTTATTAAAATAAATAGGAAAGGTCAGCTAGACGAAAGGACGGCTTGCTAAACAACGACAATAACAAAAAGCAGATAAGCAGTGTTGTAGCCAACCTGCATTGTACGGGGGCAGATGGCGTCACCGTAGAGAAAAGGTGTTGCCGGCAGTGGCGAATGTCAGCCACGACCAGTAGCTCTCACAAAGACACGTCCTCCAACGCCACTTGCGACAACTCGGCTACCCTAACGTACCCTTGGCCGGGTGTAGGAAAAAAGGTCCCCGGAGAAAACGTCCCGAAAAAAAGGTCCCCTACGCCGATTCATCGAACGCCATTTCAGCGAATCAGTGCCCGCCGCTTTTTCTTGCGGCAACGTGGGAAATACGTAAAAGGGCCCCCTAACCTAACCTTGGTTAGTCTCCCCAACGTGTGAAATACGTAAAAGACTCTGCTGACCTAACCTTGGTCAGGCGTTGATGAAATGGCGTTCGACGAAAAGGCGTTCGATGAAATGGCGTTCGATAAAACGGCATCGATAAAACGGCGTCGATGAAACGACGTTCGATGAAATGGGCTGATCCGCTATTCATACAAATACGGGGAAAAGATGTATATTCTGCCCTCGATAATGTGGCCTCGTCATAGGTTTCGGATGACACATGTCAAAGCTGGTCCACTAATTTCAGGATGACTGATGATGCTGTTTGTGGCAATAGCCAACACACCTGACGGGGCAGTGTCCTGTCGTTGGGATTCGGTTGGGATTCGGCAGATAGAGCTGACAGCCAGAAGCGAACATATGTCCGACCCGAGAGATAACGCTGAAATATATACTTTAAAAATAAGGCCTCGAAAAATGATAAGACCTCCAAAGATAAAAATGCACTTTAAAATCTAAATCATGAAAATATACATGGTGTCGAGTTCCTGGCTGCCGAAGTAATGGTCGCTACAATACATTTCCCTCTTTCCATGCTCGGTACCTGAAAGTTCCCCACTCTGCTCTTTTTTTCTTCTCTCTCTGTTTCTTCTTCAACCACTTACTACATCTCCGCGGAACTCTTTGAATCAGTCCCATGTCAACAATACAAAAATGACGTGAAAATTCGCGCTCTAATGGTCACTGATTCGAATTACGAGCGATAAAGTATAACTCCACGGGAGAGACTCCTGAGGGTACATTTTCTCCGGGGGCGTTTTCTCGGGGGACCTTTTTTCCAGGGACCTTTTCTCCGGTTCCCTCTTTGGCCACCCTGCTCGGGCCGGTCCTGCACAACCAGGGGGCAGTTACGATTGCACTCTTGGGCTTTCTCCGTGCCACCGGCCTCTCGACCAGCCTCTAAGGCCCTTTTGTGTATCTGTCTGTGTCAGACGCGTACAAAATACCGCAAAAAAGTATTTGAAATAAGATACAGAGTACCGTATTTTCCGGTGTATAACGTGCACTCGTTTATAACGCGCACCCCTAAAAACGGGCCGAATTTGAAAAAAGTTCCATGTATAACGCGCACCGCAATGTTGCTACAAGCTTCTGTACTGCCACTACTATACACAGTAAACCAAGGCGATATATAATATATGAATATACTTTATTCGAAACACATTCCGTTTCGCGTCCCTTCTCAATCACTCCAGCCTTCTGAAATGAATTCAGGATTATTGACTGCTCAATCCCTAATAGCATCCCTAAGCACATAATTAATTTTTATGAAGTCCAGCGTCCTTTCGCCGGTTTTGACCACCACGTTACTCACCAGAAAAGGAACTCTGTAGGAAAGTATTTCCGTGTATAACGCGCACTGTTAGATAACGGGCAGGACCTCTTCGGAGTACTTTTTTACTGTATAACGCGCGCGTTATGCACCGGAAAATACGGTACATCAGCGAAAATGTATTTGAAATACCGTAAAATTACGTACGAATAAAATTATTTAGAGTAAAATACTAAATACATGAAAAAGTAATTAAGATACAAGATACTTTCGTACTCGGCATAAAGAACAGACACCACGATAGCCTTTGTAGCCGTTATTCTCTGTTTCGGCAACGCATTTCGAAATAGGGCCTCAGATAAGGCCAAGGAAGTAAAGGCAGTCCTCCTCAGGTAACCGAGGATGCGGCTGTAGAGTATGTACCACTGCGCCAATCTACAACGTTGCAAGCTCATTGGCCCAGACTGCGTGCGCGCTCCGATTGGTCGACAACGGTTTGAAATCGCATTTTGTACGCGCGCATGTGCGTGCAGCGTCCCGGCGGCCGTTTCAGCAGTTTCAGCATAGTTTCGAAATAGCTCGCATCGGTCGGCACGGCGTCCGTCCTCTTGTGTTCCGTGTTTCGGTGATGTCAATCGGCAGAACAGTTTGTGATTCTACGCGTGTTGTGCTGTTCCTGGACAGGACTATTATCCCACGTACAGTCTATCAACTACGGAACTGGAATGCTTCGTGGGCTGGTGCGGTTGGAGCGTGAAGAACGCGTTCGGGCGCCGACGGATTTTGAGGCCTGACAACAAAGACAGGATTACGATTACGTGCCACACAAACGTCTTTTCTGCTCTGGAAACAACGAAAGAAGATGCTTATCATAAAATCGGCCGGCAAGGCGTCCTCTTGTGTTCCGTGTTTCGGTGATGTCAATCGGCAGAACAGTTTATAGAAGTGTTCGCTGGTTTATTCATGCGTCGATGTGATTCAACGTGGGTTGTGCTGTTCCTGGACATGACTATTATCCCACAAACAGTCTATCAACCCCGGAACTGGAATGCTTCGTGAGTTGGAGCGGTTGGAGAGTGAAGAACAAGCGCGGGCCCTGTCGGATTTCGAGAGCTGTGTTCGTTTTGCTTCAAGTTCGAACTTTATTACAGTGCGTCAGCAACGCAGTGGACTTTGTATTCACAGTGCACCCATGTATGAGATCTTTGAATCAGTGCTTTATGTCAAATAAATATTTCTTTTAGCCAAAAGAAGCTTCAGTTATTTTGAATATCGGGTAACGGCGGTAGGCGTGAAATCCGGTAGAAGTCGATGGTAGCCAGAACCGGTCGAAAGGTCAGCCAAAGTTAAGGCTCCTGATTGGCCGACGGGCGTTGCATAATTTCTACAACGTTGCACTGTCATTGGTCGTGTGCGCAGTGTTGTGTGAATTATCTCAAACTATGGGCGCTATGGGGAGCTGTTGGAGCCTGGTAAAGGCGCAGCCTTCGTGTGGGGCTCCATCCTGAGATGTGATCATGCGCGCAGCTAACAGTGACTGAAAACAACCCTTAGAAATCGTCTCCCTATATGGCATCTTTCAAAGCTGAAGGAGGTCCGCACTCAGGTCAATGGCATATCCCAAAAGCAGGTCCGGAATTCACCGAATTTCAGGAGCGGTGAGACCATCAACCTGAGCGCCACTTCTTGCGTGGAAACCGGCCAGAGGTACAAGTCCCGCTTTGTTTCTGGGTCACAGGAGGGTTGTAGGGGATCTCATTCCACGCATGAGTATAGAACATCCAGGAGGACTAACATGCGTCCTGCTACTCCGTACACGCAGAGAGAACAAAAATTGTGAGGTCATCTCTTGACTGCCCTACCCTCACCTGTCATCGGTAAAATGAGGAGAAGGGAAACGTCGGGGCACTTCGGAAAAAGATCTTCACGAGACTATGAGCCAGAATAATGAAAGTAATTCAAATACTGAGTAGAAAAAACTTAAAAGTATTTAAATTAGATTTCAAGATACATTTCTTGAAAAGTAATTAGCAAGATACAAAATACTGAAAAAATTATTTAAATTAGTGTACTCCAAATACAATACTCAAGATACGTACATGTCTGGCTGTGTGTATGTGCGTGTTTCTTTTCTCTCTTTTTTTCGTTGTCTTTCTTTCTTTTCTTTTTCTTTCCTTTTTTCGTTTGCGTACCTTTTTTTCGTTTTCTTTTCTTTCTTTTCGTTTTCTTTCCTGTTTTCGTTTTCTTGCTTTCTCTTCGTTTTCTTTTTGTGAAAGGAATAGCAAGTCGGTCTATGCCTGACTAACCTTTCCTCGCCTTGTTTTTCAATAAACATATTCCCCCGTCCCCCGTCACCAGACCACAACTGGCGCAGAGGGGGCTCTTGGATTCACCCATTTTGAGCACAAGCAGGGGAGTGCGGGCGACGATGAGACTGTTGCGGAGAAGGAGTGATTCCTCGTGACGAGTGCAGCAACACGCAATAAAGAAGCAGACCCAGGGGTCGCTTGAGTGTATGTGACTGTAATATGACCCGCACATCGGTGGCTGATAGACAGGCTGCAGGCTGAAACAGCAAGGGACAGATGTACAGCTGTGTGTGTGTGTGGGGGGGGGGGACGTCACTACTGCTGCAGCACGTCGCGAAGCCGTATCTGCGCTGGAGTTACGGGATAGGCCGATGTCACTGGGTATGTCTCGTGAAAAGACAAGAATGACGAGTGACCTATTTATTTGGTAATATAACACATTCGGTCGCGGTAGGACAACGGTTAAAGCAAAATACAATTTTTATATTTCGTTTCGTAATCCCTCTTTGTGTATGCCAATTTGATGCATTCGTGTCTGACTGTGTACACCCTACACTACACCCTTAATCCTGTACATTGTACAGTCATGGTTACGAGAATGGCTTCGTGTTCGTTTTCCCCAGGAGCTATTGGCTACTCCAACATCCACATCAACCAACACGTGGATAGTATTCTGCAATCATCGTTGATGCCACGCTATCTGCGTTCGGGTGTCATGTATCCATTCACCTTTCACGTGGAGTCGACATTCGTCTCCAATCGTGAGCTCAGAGCGGATTTCCAAAAAGGACGTATGGTACCGCCTGAACCTCCTCTCAGAAGGTTAGGAGATTGTTCCTCAGTTACGGAGGCAGAAACCAGAGCACAGCAGAGAACGGCCATCATGTGCAACGTTTCCTTGAGCGACTTCAGGGCAGCGTACAAGGGATTCACGGTGGGCGAAGATTGGCACCAAACCAACAAGAGCATCGATGTTGAGGCAACTTTTCTTGACACAGTGGTGTATTTCGAAGTGCTATACAGAGTAGGTGAGTGTATGAATCACAGCTTTTACAATTTCGTAAATGCAGTGGTCTCAAAATTCAATCGGTGAAAATTTTGAAATATCGACATATGAACCTTGCGCACGGCTGCCTTTACGAAAGTCAACATCAACATGCGAATTTCCCAATGCATGACACGGACTAGGGGTGTGAAAGTATACTTGAGCTAATAGTGCGCGAAAACTGTAAACTCTACGTCATCCTTTGTGTCCACAACACTCAAAGCGCGTACGTCAGTGCACGCACTTTTTATTTGTATTTTTATTATATCGATAGCAGAAGGAGATTTTACTCGAGCTTCTTGAGGTGTATCCCATCCGACAGTGTCGGTGTCGTGGTAGACTTCGGTCCCGTCGCCGCCTGCAGTCTCGCACAGTGTACTACACAGCGGTGCTACCAATGCACTCTAAATCTGGTGGGTGCCGTCTGGCGACCGCTTATTCAGGCGGTAAGAAATTGCAATATGTAACCACTGATTTATAGGGTACCAGAAACCCGCTATAGATCGAGAGGTACAGATCGCCCTCTCATTTTGGAGGCCTTCCAGCAGTGTGTGTTGCCATTTCTCGCACTCATTTGCCCTTTCCCTGCCCTCTCGCTGAATAGACGACCTGCGCCCCTACGTCATTGAATACGTAACGCCGCCGCACAAAGCAGCACTATCAACATTATCAGCCTATCGGCCGACGCGTTTTTCCCGCTTCTTGCCGCCCACAGCAAAATATAAAATGGAACCGGTCTTCACGTGACGTCACATGTTTGTCAACAGGGGGTCGTGTATTTCCAAACGTACGTACCAGAAAGAAGCAAAAAACAAAGCGTCGTATCATATCGAAACATTTATTTCTCTCAACGCAAGTAATGCAACGTGCACACGTCTGTGTGCGTACATGACGCAAAGCTCAAGTAACGACCCAACGAATTACCTCGCTGAACGAAAGATGAAGGGACAGTTTATAAGCTTTTTCAAACGGAAGAAAGAAACAAGTAACATCAGCAAATTCATCTCTCTGAGATAGAGGTCCACACTCACCTGTTGTCTACATTGCGTTTTCCAAATATCTCCTGATGCCAAGTGTCATTCATCCAGCAAAGTTGTGTCAGTTTAACGAAACAGTTGCTGCCTATAAGACTAACCATAAACAGTGGCGCTGGAACACAACGGTGGCTGCATTGTTCTCCATGATCCCTGTGACAAATAATATGAATGGTGGCCGTGTAGCAAGTAAGGACTAAAAATGGTCCAGGTACATACGATACCTTTCCTGATAAGCATGTTGCAGTCTGGAAATCAACGGAGGCTGCATCGTTGTCCTTGATCCCTGCGACAAAAAATATGAATACCCAAGCAGCACAATGTACTGAAAGTCGAGTGCAATAGGGGTGGACGGTATGTGTCTTATCAATAGGGCCCGGAAATTTAGATACGAAAAACGATGGAAATAGGCAGGCATTTAGGCCCTGAAAAATACGAAAATAGGCAGTAAAATGCAAAAATAGGCACGTTAATCTGGTGCGCTCTTTGGCTTTGTTGGTGTTTCAGAATGCCCTATCAAGAAAAACTTGCTCGTCTAAAGGGTACGGTGCCATACAAGCTTTTCGACGTCTGGTACACGAATGCTGAGGCGGCCCGGGACCACGCTATATCGAGCAATACTTTTAGTTCTCCACCCTGGAAGATCTTGAAAGGCTCAGAGAAGTCACATCTTTCGATCAAATGTACATGAACACCTTCTAGAAAACGGAAGAACTGAAGGGAAGGAAACGCAAAAAAAAAAAGAAGAAGAAGAAGAAAAGGAACAAAAGTCGCAAACACGCAGAAACAAAAAGCACCAGTCAGCACGAGCCTGAAAAGCGCACTCCCACTTACACAAAAAAGGCTGTTATGGCGTCTAAAACTGTTAAAAAAGACTACAATTCAATAGGGTATATAAAAAGGCAGGCAACCCAGAAAATGTCGCATTTAGGCGTTTATAGGCATTTCTAGGCACATGCCTAAAAATCCGGGCCCTACTTATCAATGTTCTTTAGTTTCACGAGTCTGTTCAAGGCCTTCCCCCTACCCGTCCACCCCTATTGCACTCAACTTTCAGTACATTGTGCTGCTTGGGTAGTGACCGAGTAATGTAACGAGTAACAAAAGGCCAGGGTAAATACCGGTGCCTTTCCACATAAGCAAGTTGCGGTCTCGAAATATGAAACGCGTATAACAACACCACGCAAGCCACGACATAATGGACGACATGACATAACATGACAGGAGAGGACATGACAGAACGCGGATCCTCTTTTCTTATTTGATAAGCTTCCACAATATCTCTAGTGTTTTTTTTTTGGGGGGGGGGGATATGTTTGATAGAGTTAAAAAAGGAAAACGGAAATGTCAGCCAGGCTATTGCCAGCTTGCTATTCCGAGAAAGAAAAGAAAAAGGAACTGTGAATAAACAAAAGAAAGGAAAAGATGACAGAAAAACAGGCACGCAGTGCAGTGCAGCACAGGCACGAAGGAAAGTTCGAAGAACGTCCAGTCAGAAGGCAGACGCAAGGCCAGAGTCATTTAAGAAGCGGAGCAGGGCTGTGGTGATGGCCCACTGAGTAGGCCGAGGGACGGGACCGAGGAGGGTGGCCATGGACAGCGTGTTGTAGCCCAGCTGTATTAGACGGCGATGGAGGGCTTGCCGTTGGGGGATGTGCTGCTGGCAGTGCAGAAGACAATGAGCAATGTCGCCCACCTCGCCACAGCTGGAACACAAGGGGGAGCTGGATTGGCCCATTTTGTACAGGAGCAATGGGGTGCGGGCAAAGTTGAGACGGAGGCGGTGCAGCAGTGATTCGTCCTGACGACTGCAGCGACACGCAATGAAAAAGCTACCCGAGGGGTCGATGGACTGCACGTGACTGTTGTAGGCGACGGCTTGAGATCTAAATGCATGGGCACGGGTTGCACACCGGCGGCGAATAGCTAAATGGCAAGCCGAAAGTGTAAGTGGTGGACGTGCAGTGACAGGAGTAACAGCTGCGGCGGCTCGTCTAGCAGCCGCGTCTGCGCGTGTATTACCGGTCAGGCCCACATGACCGGGCACCCACTGAAGGGACAAAGCATGACCATTGGCACGGAGTCCGTTATACCTCTGAATGATCAAGCTGGGTATACCCTGTATGAGGTTGGAGCGGGCCGACATCAAGCGGAGGAGAGACGCCTTGCTGTCTGTGAGGATGACCCATTTCCCAGGTGGCAAGTCAGTTATATATTCTAGGGCAGTAAGAATGGCGAACCGTTCAGCCTCGGTGGACGACATGGGGTAGGGCAGTTTGTAGACCTGTTCATGGTCTGTATCGGCAACGTAAAAGGCCACGCCCGCTGCGTCAGACATTACGGAAGCATTGGTGAAGATTTTTCGGCAATGGGGATGGGTGGAGGTGAGATGGGCCAAAGCGAGTTGTTGGGCTACCACTGAGGGCTGATTGCCTGTTTTCGGGGAAAGTCTGGTATAGTGGCGTGAATGGGAGGCCGTTTTAAGGTCCACATTGCTGGCGCAAAGGTAGTGGCAGGTGTCGAGGACGGGAGACAGTCTCGTAAGCGGGCAACTGCTTTGGCAAAAGCGGATGCAGGGCAGCTCACAGCAATGCGGCGAAGAGGATGAGAGGGTTGCGTCAGGCAGCGGGCGTAGACGCGAAGGGTGGCTCAGAGGGTGCTCCTGAGCTTCGGCGAGTACGGAATATGTCTCCGTTGTTCGAGGGGCACCAAGGCAAACTCGGAGACTGCGGGCTTGGAGGTTCAGGAGCTCCTGCTCTCGTGTGCAGCTGAGGTCATGAAGGATCGGGAGGCTGTATCGCAGTGTGCCCAAAACAAGAGCCGTATGAACTCGGTGGAGGTCCTGGCAACACGGGCCCCAGGACGCACATGCGATACGTTTGAGGACATTGACCTGGCTGGAGGCTTTCGTGGCAAGCGTCTTCACGTGAGATGACCATGTGAGGCCTTGGTCGATTGTGAAGCCCAGATAACGGCAGGTTTTCACAAAGGTTAAGGGCGAACCGTCGATGAAGAGTGGGTATTTGTGGAACGATCTCTGCGAAAAGGCCATGGCGACAGTTTTGGCGGGTGAGATGGCTAGGCCGCGGTCGGCAAGATAGTTGAAGATTGTGTTCAAGGAGCGTTGTAAACGGCGTTGAATCACATCACGACGAAGAGCAGAGGTCCAAATACAAATGTCATCTGCATAGATTGTGATGTGGGTGTGGCTGGGCAGCTGTGCAGGGAGGGAGGCCATAATGATGTTGAACAGGAGGGGGCTGAGCACGCTTCCCTGCGGGACGCCTCGGTGAACGGGATACAAGGTGGTATCTCCGTCAGCAGTGCGGACAAAGAGGCAGCGGCCTGTGAGGAAGTCCCGGATCCATGATAGGCGGCATACCCCTACGTTAGCGTCCTGGAGAGCCGTAAGGACTGCATTATGTTGGACACTGTCATAGGCTTTCTTGATATCCAGGAAAAAAGCAGCGGTCAGGAAGCCGTCTGCCCGAGCCTGCTGCGTCTCACTGACCAGAGCAATGACACTATCGAGTGACGAACGGCCTGAGCGAGAGCCCATCATTGTTTCCGGGAAGAAACGAGCACTCTCAAGGTGCCAGATGAGACGGGTGAAAATCATTCGTTCCAGAGTTTTACCCACGCAGCTTGTAAGGGCTTTCGGGCGGAAGGAGTCGAGGTGATGGGGCGACTGGCCGGGTTTGAGCAAGGGGACAACCATCGCCAATTTCCATTCCTCGGGTATTCGCCCCTGCTGCCAACTGTCATTGAAGAATCGTAAGAGGTGCTGCTTCCCCATATGCGGAAGGTGCTGGAGCGCCTTGTACGAGATCTGGTCTGCACATGGGGAGGTATGTTGGGGCGAGGCACATAGGGCAGAGTCTAACACCTCTAGTGTAAAAGGTAAGTCCAGGACTGTGTTGCTGGTAGATGGCATCGGAGTAGTAGCAGTTTGAGTTGAAGCAGGCAAGGCGGTGAGGCGGGCACAAAAGTCCTCTGCAACGTCAATTTCGGTGCGTGATGTGGCCAGAGACAAGGAGCGGAACGGGTGGCGTTGCGCTACAGGTGTCCAAAGGCCTTTAAGCACACCCCAAATACGAGACAGAGGTGTGCGGGGCGATAGGGACGATGCAAAGTTACGCCAACGGTCCCGTGTGAGTTTCTGGAGGCGTCGCTGAACAGCCTTCTGAATCCGTCTCGCAGCCTGCCGGTCATGGGGTAGGAGGGTGCGCCGTGCTCGCCGTTCTGCGCGTCGCCGGAGTGCACGGAGCCGCTCGTATTCCGCGTCTGTAGCGGAAAACTGAAGCGGGACGCGGTGCACTGTGGTTGCTTCCTGGGTTGCGGTGGCCACAGCGCGACAGAAGTCTTGCGCATTGCTTAGCCCGTCATATGCAAGGGAAGACTCGAGCACTCGAGCAAATCGTGGCCAGTCGGTCCGCTTGACGGAGTGCGAGCTGGAAGATTGGCGCCCATGCGGGATGCCGACCAGGACAGGTAGGTGGTCGCTGCCAAGGGTGTCCGCATCAACACTCCAGAGGAGCCGATGAGCGATGGACGCTGACGCGACAGTGAGGTCAAGACAAGAAGAGCGGTAAGTCGGGTAAACGAAAGTTGGAGAGCCATCGTTTAAAACGCAGAGATTCTTGTCCGCGAAGAGGTCTGCTAGTTGCTGGCCTCTGGTGTCAGTACGCATGCTGCCCCAGACTTCATTGTGGGCATTAAAGTCCCCGCAGAGCACGAAAGGCGAGGGGAGGCCAGCTATAATGGAGCCCAGCTCATCCACGTTGTATCTGACCGATGGTGGGATATATAGTGAGACTATGGTGACGTCAAGTGAGCCCACACGAACAGAGCAGCAGACGTAGTCGCCGATCCCAACTGTTCGCAGGTCACGCTGGATCGTCGGGAGGTCGGCACGGACAAAGAGCGCAGCACAGCTGGTCTGTCCACGGGGCTCCGAAACAAAGGTCACGTAATTCGAGAGACGAAAGTCATCCTTAATGCCGCTTTCTGAGATGCATCACACAGGGAATTTGTGGCGCCACACAAACTGACGGAAGTCAAACAACTTTGATTGCAGGCTACGTGAATTCCACTGGAAGATCGTGGTTGATTGATAATGAACCATTGAGGCGCGAGGCCGACCATTGTCCATTATCGGGCGTAAGGAAGGAGCCAGTACGGAGGAGAGGTTCCAGTGCAAGTATAGCTTGAACTGCAGGTAAGTCTGCCGCCGTTGGGAGCTGCTGGACGATGGCGTGTAAGGCGGCGAAGAGCATTGCGACTACAGTGTGAGATGTATTGCTTTGTCCCTCCAACAGACGGGGCTTCGGAATTTTAGGGTCTGGTGTCCGCTGTCCACTGGCCTGGGCCGCGATGCGCGCGATATGTGGCACTTGCTTGACGGCAGAGGCAAAAGACTTGGAAGGGCCGTGATCAGCGTGTGCGGGTGTCGCGGAACAGCCAGATAGGCGCGGAAAGTGAGCAGTGTGGAGATTAGTGGAGCGACGGGGTGGAGGGGCATGCGATTTTTCACTGAGCATGCGCCGTCGGTGTGCAGCTGTTGCTGCCCTTGCAACCGTACAGGCACGGTACGTTGCAGCGTGGTGGCCGCCACAGTTTGCGCATGTGGGCTCACATCGTGAGGTACATTGCTTATGATCATGTGGGCCAGAACACACTTTGCATCTTTTCGAGCTGCGGCAGTCACGAGCATAGTGGCCAAACTTCTGGCAGTTGAAACACTGCGTTGGCGGGTCTACGTATTCCGACACGGGGAAGTACGTGAAGCCGAGAGGAATCTCCGCTGGTAGCGGCTGGCCAGGTTTGAAGGTCAGGAGTACGCTACTCTTGATGATGGTGTGTGAGGACCCGTCATTCTCTCGAGAGTATGCAAGTTCCCGTTTTACCTCAGTGACACCGCTGGAACAGAAGTATTCGAATAGCTGTTCCTCGCTGTAACGTCGAGGGACGCCAGTGATTCTTCCGGTAGTGCGCAGGTAGGACTGTGAGATAGAGGCTTTGACTGAGATCCCAGCGACGGACCTAAGGCTCAGAAGGCCTTGCGCTGAGTGCTCCGACAAGACGTGAACTGTGAGGGTGCCACGTTTGTTGATTCGGTGGTGGAGAACCTTCTCTTGCGTCGTGGTGAGTACATCATGGGCTATTGAGTTGGGGTTGACATTCCAGAAAGAATCCAACTCCCCGACACATTTGAAGACAACTGGGATTCCACGTGGGCGGCTTTTCTTGTATGTGACGATTTGGAATGGTGAGCAAGGGGGGGCGGGAGGAGGGCCGTGCGGAACATCCATGGACATGGGCACGTCTCCGTCTGCCAGCGGGGGCGTCACCTCCTCATCATCGAAGGCGTTCAGGAGTTCCGTTTGTGATGTCCCTGATGCCGGCGTAAGTTCTCCATTGGAGCGTCTCCCTACCGGGGAGCGGCTCCTCTCGCCAGCGCTAGTCTGGTCTGATCGCTCAGGGTCAGGTGCTTCCTCGGCGTCGCGGACCACTGGGGTCCTGCGACCCCGTCCGCCTCCTGTCATGGGTTCTCTCCTGTAGTTTGGGAGAGGAGCTTGCCTTCGCCTTGCTTTGCCTTGCTTCGCCTTGCTAGTGTTTGGATTTGCTGAGCTTACCTTTATTATCACTGTGTTTATCACTGTGCATGATGCAGTGCCGCTATCATTGACACACAGCAGTATCCACAGATGGGTCGATCAGTTCACCCTGTTCCACTACTGCCTTTACAATTCCGATTGTGTCATCGTGCCACGCATACCGTCTCTTACACCGCACCTCATCCACATCTGCAGAGTTGTATGCCATTTTGTTCTCCCTCAAGCGCATTCCATCCACCGATATCAGCAGATGGGTGATATACTGTGACTCCAAGGCAGCTCTTCGGTGCATAGCGAACATGGGTATTCGTGGATCACAGACGCCAGTGGTTGTGGAAATACTGGAAGAACTAAGCCGTCTTGAGACGAGCTGGTACTCTGTCTACTTCCAGTCAGTTCCTGCACACTGCGGCATCCGCGGCAATGAAGAGGCTGACGGAACTTGAGCAGCTGCGTCCGCAAAGCGACAGGCCTCCGCAAAGGCGACAGGCGAACCGTTCTCAATGATGAGGTGAGGCCTCTTGCACATGCACAATGGTCCCGTCACGATCCATCAAGAGTTCTGGTGCGTCAAGTGAATCCTGGCCTTTGCTTCACCATACCCTCTCGTGTGTCACGTGATTTTGCATAGCTGGTGCACAGGCTTCCTTTCGGGGTTGCGTTCACCCCTCATTTCACGCATCGGCCGCTCGCACTGTATGCTGTGCTCACGCTGTACTGTTTTGACGGACACCAAGCATGTGCTTCTCGACTGCCGTCTGTACACCTCCCAAAGAGCAGCCTTGTAGTGTCGCCGGCAGTTGATCACGGCCGCATCATTCATATTGGCAAAAATCCTCGGGTCTTGGTCTAACGAGATCGACCATCGCCAAGCTCTTCAGTGCTTTCGTATCTTTCTCCGGGACCCCGATCTCCTCTCTACTCTGTGATGTGCCTGCTTACCTGTGCGTTGTGTGTGTGTTTTTGTGTGTTGTGTTTTTGCCTAGCGTTCCTTTGATGTTGTCTTACTGACACCGCTGGCTATCCCTCATTCCGCGTCGTCTATCGTCCCATCACCAGGACACATCTCATCCTGTCCATTATGCCTTGGGGTAGAGGGCCGCACTTCATGTGGCGAATATCCCCATTCATCATCACAAATTTATCTGTTGTTTTTGTTGTTGTAAAACATTTGGAGTGGAGCCGCACTTGCGGCAATGAACACCTATATGTGACCTGATGCTGTTCCTGTCATAATGGCTGCAAAAAATATATTTTGTTGGAAATCTAGGACAGTGTTTGTCAGAACTTCCCTCTCCGTTCCCGTGCTGCAGGTTAGTTCATCATGTTAGACAAATTTGTGTGTCTTTAGTAAACCTTCGCCTCGATTGAGGGGCACGTTATTTTCGTTATGTTATTTTCAGCAAACCTGAGACCGTTAGCGGAACGACCGCTACTTCACCTGTAGTCCAACCAAAATTTCGAATGACGTCGTTCTCTATCCTGATTTGCTGAAAACAGGAGGCGTACGCCTTTCTGGGGACAACAGTGAACTGCATAATTGTCACAAAAAAGGTGTACTCCTCCTTTTTTTCAAGAAATCGGGAGAGAGAACGATGCCATTCGAAATTCACAAAACCGCCATCATGTCGTGGTCACGCGCCATATACAATGTCATTTTAAGGTCACGTGACTTTGTTTACATCTTGATGTAAACAAAGGCACTGGGTCTTGCCGACATATTACCGTTGACATATTAAAGTCAAGAGATGAACGCATTTTGCCAGCGTGAATTATACGGTGCTTCTTCCTCGACATGATATCCCATTTCACCTTATTTGACGTACATCATACCGGCTCAGCGTGTCCTAATGCGGGGTCGCCATCATATGTTTGGAAGTGGTCAACGAGCTCTCCTGTAGAAAACTGAGCGTTTTAGAGCGATATTATCGGATAAAATGGTTACCAGGATCGAAAAAGGTCCAAAACGGCGCTCAGAAAGAGCCAAGGCGTTGTTTACAAACGGTTTGACAGCCGATCACTGGCACAGCCGTCTTTAAGATCACGTGTGCAGTGACGTTTGCTGTGACATGTGACGATGACCTGGCCAGAATGCATTGCGCTCATCCAGCACGCTTTCGTCCAATGGAGGAATACATTGGATGCCACCCCTGTGCACACAATGGAGTGCCATTTAGGCGACAAAGGAAAACAGAATGCGATCGACGGCGACGGGCTGCCCAGACTGACGAGCAACAAAGGCAAAAGACGGAACCAAAGGAAAGAGTCTAAAAAAGAAAGGGGAAGCAAAAAACAAGAAATTAATGAAAAGAAACAAAAGGGAAAGGAGGAAGCAAAAGAAGGAACGAATTTAAGAACAGAAGCAAAAGAGAAAGGAGGAAGCAAAAGGAGAAACCAAAGACTTATGCTAATGCATTCCAAAGGATCCCGCAATGGATCATCCTTTTTTTTTTTACATGTACAGATTTTTTGACATAAAAAGCTGCGAGAACAGCATAGATGTTGCTTCTGCAGTTGAGTTATACGGCCAGGTAGATATCCTCTCGAAGAAACCATTCAACTAGAAGATGACTAGCTACCTGAAATTCATTCAAATAATCTCTCTCCCTACTGATGCAACAAGAAGGATTGTGATAGCAATACCTGACGTTATGAGAAAATGCGGGGATAATTTTTAATTGCGCGTAATGGCTCGCAGGTACGGGTAAGAATATAGAAGCACAACTTCAGTCAGTTATGATGAAATGCAGAGAGGGGAGTGTGGTTTGGCGTGGAGAACTTTTCTGGCGGCACAATGAGTGCCATAAGTAACATACGTAACCACATCGCAACGTAGTTGCACGGCATGGAAGTAAAGGAACCGCGAACCCGCGCTTCGACAGTCAATTATAGTCCTTCAAAAGTTGGGGTATGCAGCCTCCGTGTGTGGGTACTGATCACAGTAGTATCTTGAGTTGAACTCAATAGAAATATTAGAAAATATGGCATCCTGATTCATGTTTGGTAATTACAATCGCCAGTGTCGTTGCCATGAAACATAACATCAATCTGCCTCTGCTTTGCACTTGAAATCAAACATCTCAGGAAAACGGTGCTGACGACAGGATTCGAACCTGGGCCTTCTGATTTCCGATCAGACAAGCTACCGCAACACCACGACAGAAGGACCTTCTCCTGAGCTAGAATACCTCAAGGTACAGGAAGACGGACAACCAATCACGCTATTACCATTCTCTCTGGCATCCTTCTCACACGCTCCCTCATTCAGACCGAGACATTCCGACAACTTGTGGGTACAACGTAAACAACGGGAATTAGCCGAGGCAGGCTACATTCCAGGCGGACTCGTGCGATCTACGTAGTTAACGTTCGCTTCCGGAGAGGGTTGGCCGCACCGTCCTAAAATTGTTCTCTTCGCTTTGCTTTTCTCGCACGCTCTAAGGAAGTAATAGAATTGGCGCCAGCGCGCAGAACATGCTGGAAAACGACAAAGCCATTATTTTCATTCGCAGGGATCTGGAAAACTGCAGTAAGCTTGTCGAATTTGTTGATTGCAATCCGTTTCCAGACTGCTACTCTAGGGAATGACATCATTTTGGCCCAAATATCACGGGCGGGCGGACCGAGAGAAGCAATGTTGTTCCATCTCCCATAGACTCCCATGAATTGAAAATTTGAGAAAATTTAATCTGCGAAAAGACAGTGGGTCGCGTCAGGCCTTTAAAAATGTGTCATTCTCATTCCCTAGATAAACTCGACGAGAGCACGCCTGTATACCTGTTTCATGTAGAAATTTAATGAGTTTTACGGAACCCTGCGAACAAAAATTCCCCATAGACTTTCGAAAGGCTACATTTAAGGACAAACACAACACGTAAACCTCCAAACTTTGCAAAAACAAAACAAACAAACAAAGAAATCATACATCTCAGGAAAAAGGTGCTGACAGCAGCATTCGAAACGGGGCCTTCTGAATTCCGTGTGTTTGGAGGCTTATGTGTTGTGTTTGTCCTTAAATGTAGTCTGTCTAGGCTAATTCCTGTCATTTTCGTTGTCTCTGTTCGTTGCAAAAAAAAATTGATTATCATAATAATCACCTTACATAATCGTTAATCCAACTGCCTATGGTATATCTCAGGTTGTACCGATCATGCGCAGCAAGTGGGTATTGCCTGGTGCTCGACAATGTCATTTCACGTTCCGTTTGGGCCTCGTACATCGCTGAAGTGGAACCACCTTCCCGATGCCATGATCACGACGCCACGAAATTTAAGAAATGTTTATACGACCATTACGTTGCGTAGTCATTTTTTAATATCCGTGTTTTACGCTTCTGCTGTCATTGTTTGCTGTAATCGACCCAAATGGTTCTTTTCCTTTTTCTTATACTTCCTCGTGTCTGTGCAATTTGTTCATGTGGATTTTCAAAAATATTTCTGTATGCTGCTCATATGAACGTTATGTTAGTAAATGTTAACCGCTGCCCTCTGGTTTGCTTGACGGCGCTGAGGGTGTAAACAGATTTTTCAAAAATGAGCTTGAAGGTAGTACAACACAACCGTCAACCTTCCGCCAGTATATCATTTTAGGGGCCATAAACGAGCTTCTTGCGCGGGACCTCATCACCTCATCACCTTCTTAGCAGCAACCTAGGGCTCCTGCGTGAACTCTGAACATTCACCATCTTCTCCCCCTCAAGCAATGGGATACGGTGCCGCTTCAGCGGCGAAACATCCCACAACATCATCATTACTTCTTTGTTTGTTGTTGTTGTTGCGCGAGACCCGTGTTTGCCGTGGGACCACTGGTGTTTTTTTTGTGTTTTTTTTTTACAGGAGCCATAAACTTTTCTGCACCCACGGTTTCCATGACACCATGTGCCGTCCGAGCTTCGTTTCTAGCTCAGAGCAGATGAATTTCTGACTAGGGCAATAGTGCTATTGCACTAAAAAGGAAACGCGGCGGCGCATCATTGATGTGGGTAAATACGCTAAAACGGAAAGGGACGAAACACAGACTGTGCGCGCAAACTTTCAACTGTTTATTCACACACCCCGCGTATCAACTGACAGAAAAACCATATCGCTCTCGTCCAACAACGAAGAAAGTTTGCGCTCAGTGTCTCTGTTTCGTCCCTTTCCGTTCTAGCGCTTTTACCCACATCAATGGTTCACCACGACATCAATAAGGTAGTTTTAAGAGGCAGAGGATCAAACACCAGATTACGGGTGAATGTAGTCATCAGTCGCCTTGTCGCTACACGGGTTGTGAAAAAGATCGTTGTGCGCTTCACAGCAAAATAGGACATCACAAACAACAAACCTTGTTCCATTGTGCCACACACCAAGAATGTACACTTGTCGTTTTTTTTTTTCTATAATCAAGCTCAAACTCAATGTACACTTGTCACATGGGCAGCGCTAGCCGCAATCGCGCAATCGCGGTTTGACGCAGACGCACGGTCTACGAAACGGAGGTTATGCAGCAAACCGCGGTTATGGGAAACTGAGCTTGGATACTTCAGTTTCGCGATGTAACCGAGGAAATGGACGGTTGGCTTAATCGAGATTAACGCTGTCGTGAGCCCGCAAATACTCGTGTGCGTGCCATGTATTTAAGCTGTTTACTTACCATTATGCCCGTTGCTTTCCATGATTGCTTGCGTCACAATCACGTGGTCACTGGGGGGGGGGGATATATTTATTGGAACAGAGAGAAAAGGACGGGAGGAAAGGTCGCCAGACGGGACGACAGCTTGCTATTCCGCAAAGAAAGAAAGAATAATTCAACCAAATTGTCGACGAACGCGAAATTTATTATCCCGAAATCCCGGGATGTGGGCTCGCGAAATCCCAAGATTTTGGGACCTGAGCTTATGCGGACCAGCTCCGGTGGCGCAGCGGTAACGCGTGCGCTTGGAGACTGGGAGGTCCGCGGTTCGAATCCGCGGGCCGGCGGGTTTTTCCTCGGTTTCCCTCAGATGTGTAATAGGCGCATGCCGGCACAGTTCCCCTGAAGTCGGCCCATGGACGCAGCTATCCTCCCCCCGAGCGGATTCCGCTCGGTCTTCCACTTCACCCTTTCCTCTCCTCCTCTCCACCACCTTTCCCTTCCCGAGAAACATGCCGCCTAATCAGGCAGGCAACCCTCTCGGGTTCCTCCCAACGACACTCCTCCTCCTCCTCCTCCGAGCTTATGCGGAAGTCCTGGGATTTCGGGTTGTTCGTATCCGGCGGACCGAATCCTACTTCCCACAACGGCGAGTGGACCGCGTCCCAAGGGCGCGTCTTCGTACTCTTTCAAGGAAGTTTCTAGGCGTTCTATACATGTCTCTATCGCTGTTATGCTCAAAATAAATAAAGTCTCTACTGCTGGAACGGATCAAACAGGGTGCATTTTCTTATTCGAGTTGGGAAAGACGCCCCAGGGGCCCCATTCTCGTCAAAGTAATAGACCTCGATTACTTTGTGTCTCACCTCTGTCATTGGTCGTCACGCCTTGATGGTCACGCCTTCTTCACGTAACGACCAATAACAGGCAAAGAATAATTGACGAGAATAGAGCCCCAGTGGGCGATGTGTTATTGCAAAGTGTTCGGGTTATATAGCACGTCCTGAGACGTGGTAAAAACGTGGTGAATTTATCTCGTGGTACTTACCTTTGTGTTCACCCCTTATCCCTCACAGGAACTCCGGCAGAAATGGTATCCTGGAGGGTGGCTCCGCTCAACGCTCAAGTAGCCGCCTTGTCAAGAGAACCGGACCTCAATAGTGAAAGAAGACAACGTTTCGACGCTGAACTCAAGAAGAACTTAGAGGCCGCGGCCGCGACTTTTTTCAACGGATGGCTATACGTAGCAATAAGGAATGCCTTTCGATTTGAACCGCCGCTGGAGTAACTCGCTGTAATTGCCATTTAGGAATGCTACCATGCGAAACAATGCAGTTTAGACGCGTGTACAATTGAACCTTTGAATGCTATAAACGGATTATTCGACGTACGCCCCTTTTACTATTTTTGCTGCAATGACATCTGCATACCAGTATGCACCTGCCAATGACAATTTTGGGAACTTATTGCGATTTGTTGGCCCGCTACAGCATGGTAAAAAACGGGAAATGCATGTGTGTCAATGGAACGGACAATCAGATTAGGGACCTCCGGTTAGGGTTTTTCGACTTATCCCCTTATTGCATACAGAGGTTCAATTGAGATCAATATCTTCGTGTTTATCCACAAGTTGCCTGACCCCCAGTCCAGTGACAGCAGCACATTCTACGCATTTTGTGGAAGCAATGGGGACGTTTTACATCACTGCAGTTATACCTCCGGAATGACTGCGTCCTCAAAAGCGTGTTCTGTTGTCTGTTGTGTACCACATAAATGCATAATTTTGCCTTTAATAACGCTGCTACCGATTTTCTGCTGAGAAGTGGCGAAAGTAGCTTTACACCAGGAGCCCACACAGTAAATCATCTTACACCTTTTTTAAGCACATACTTGTCCCATGGCGCACTGCTTTTATTACACCATAAAATGTGAGGTGTTTTCTCAAACACCCTTTAAATCTGCGTATTCCTGATAAAACACTCTTAAAGTTGGTTCTTAAAGACAAGAACACCTTTAAAAGGGGAGTATTCTGTTGCAAACGCCTCTTAGGGTGAAGTGTTTCCTGGCAAATACTCCCTCTCAAACAGCTAATATAAGCTAGCTCTCGCGACAGCTTGCCCAGACATGCAGTCCGACGTTCCTCCTTCTGTGGCAAGCACCACCCTGAATACTGCAGCGTTCCAGCCGTGGTTCCAAAACCATGTACAATCTTAACGAGGGCGCAGCGCGTCACAGAAACCCCTCATTGGCCTTCCAGCACTGTGCACTCTTAAAAATTAACTTCACGCATAGCACACTCCTAACCAGAGTTGTACTTGCACATAACTTCATTTTCATATTTCACATCTCATGTTTCTCGTCTAATGGGGTAGTGTACTGCTCTCAAGCGGCGAATCACCCCAGGCCATAGTCATGATTTATTTGTTGTTGTTGTTGTTTCTAACGAGCCATCATTTCGAACGATATCGTTATCTACTCTGACTTGTTGAAAGCCGGAGGCGTACGCCTTTTTTGTGACAATTATGAACAGCATAAGTGTCACAAAAAGGCGTACGCCTCCCGTTTTCAACAACTCAGGGCAGATAACGATATCATTCGAGATGATGGTTGGCTAGGAGTGTGCTATGCGGTGAATTTCATTTCTAAGAGTGTGGGACCAGCGTAAGCGCCGAGGTTTGGGCCGATCGCATCCATCGCCTGAAAATCGCAGCACCGCAAACGCCGTCCGTGCTCGTGCAATGAGCGCCGCTACGATGCTGCGATCTTCAGACAATGCGACCTATGCGCCAGGGCTGCCTCGGTAGCTTATATTGGCGTGCCGGATGGATCACATACAGAAATACAATTTATTTGCGCATGTTCGTTAAGTATTGTTGGGCAGAAAATGTCTGTAACGTTGACGGGAACGCGCCTTTACAATTAATACGTACGCCTGCAGCGACTCAAAGGTACCAGAAATAAATTACTGACATCCTTCCCTGTCAAATACTGTGTTCTTAACTCAAGTTATCTTCTATAATGTGATTACCTGCTGAACGGAACTGCCAAAGCATTATAATTTTTCTTTCGCGAATTAGAACACTATTTTCAACACCATATTCTCAGTTCAAATGAGATGTAAGAAATGTGTATTGGACGTACACTCTTAAAAACGAACTTCACCGCATAGCATGCTCCTGGCCAACCGTCATCTCGAATGATATGGTTATCTTCCCTGGTTTGTTGAAAACGGGAGGCGTACGCCTTTTCTGTGACACTTATGCTGTTCATAATTGTCACGAAAAGGCGAACGCCTCCCGTTTTCAACAAATCAGAGAAGATAACCCTATCATTCGAAATGACGGTTGACCAGGAACATGCTATGCGGTGAAGTTCGTTTTTAAGAGTGTAGACACCTCTTTCAACGCCCCTCTTTAGACCCTTAATGATCGACACGGGATAAAATGTGGTGTATGTCGACATTACACCTTTTTTTAATGCTCTTTTTACGTCTTTTGATTCAGTCTGCGGGATAGAAAAGGGTGGTTTTACAAGAATACACCTGTTTTGAGTGAATAAAGGTGTAAAATAATTTACTGTGCAGGGATGGAACTCCACAAACTAGAACGTGCTCCACGCATTGTGATTA
The DNA here is from genome assembly GCF_037126465.1 of Ornithodoros turicata. Classification (NCBI taxonomy): domain Eukaryota; kingdom Metazoa; phylum Arthropoda; class Arachnida; order Ixodida; family Argasidae; genus Ornithodoros; species Ornithodoros turicata. The sequence continues at coordinate 135,349,424 of NC_088201.1, forward strand.
CTCATGCTAATACCATTCTCTGATTTTGTGAGGGGCTTGCACTGTACCCTCTTAAAAATGGTGGGTGGTGGTGGTGGTGGTGGTGGTGAGAGGGCTCGCCGTTGTCGGACTCATTTTGTGAGTCCTCGCACGACCACCACCACCTTTGTGACACTGATGCTGTTCATAATTGTCACAAAAAAAGGTTTATGCCTCCCGTTTTCAACAAATCAGAGCTGACAACGACATCATTCCAGACGATAGTTGTAGGAGCGTGCTATGCGTTGAAGTTCATTTGTGAGAGTAAACGAGATTCACACGAGTCTTCAAAACCGAATAAGAAAATAACGAGAAACTATAATGGACCATTTCCGACAACGCGTATGCGCATGCCCAGCCCTCGAGTCCGCCATTTTTGAGCGGAAAACATCGCCATGGACCCACCTGCGGGCGACTGTCATGTTCACTGTGGGGAGATAATCGGTTTCAAGGTTACGCGGACGTTTGAGGTCTGGTAACGAGTTCAATGCGCTTTCACTCTTTCCGCATTCTTCTTCCAATCTCTTGCTACTTTCCCACGCAACGTACGTGCCAGTTCGTAAAGCGTCACCATTATTCGGTGGAAAGACACGACGTTCGACATTCCGCCGCCAGGGGCGACGCGAATATGGAAAAGGTCCATTCCCTTACGAAAAAGTCAGATCTGATTTTTATCTGACCTGATCACAACTTCCAGATCTGTTTTTGATCAGGAAATGGGACATTTCCAGATCTGGCTTTCTTGTCAGGCCAGATCTGGAAATGTCCCCATTCCTGATCTGTCTGGTATCTGGCCTGATTAATATGCCAGATCTGTTATGTGTCAGGCCAGATCTGGAAATGTCCCAATTCCTGATCTGTCTGGTATCTGGCCTGATTAATATGCCAGATCTGGAAATGTCCCAATTCCTGATCTGTCTGGTATCTGGCCTGACTAGATCTGCTTGTATATCAGGCCAGATCTGACTGCAAACAGTGTCCCACATAAAATATTCACAAAGATGTAAAGAAGGTGGATATCACACCACAAAGGTAGAAAACAGCATATGTATGTTGTTTTCTACTTTTGCAGTGTGGTACCGCTTTTTGAAACCATTGTGCAGTTCAGTAGGACACACTGTGTGCGGCCAGATCTGGCCTTATATAGTTATTGCCGTTGTGTGGTAGGTCGCAGTACTTTTCTCTTATACCTCATTATTTAATTTAATTAATTTTTTAAATTTAATTTAAGACATACCAGCTAACACATGAACTTGTGCATTAAGGGCCAGAACTTGTGCATTGGAAATAATTGCTTTGCCGTAGGATCTAAAGAAATGTGTGAGGGTCCTTGACTGTGTCTGCTTATCGCCCAACTTTACAGAACTGCATTTGTAGTGAACTCTACTTTCACTGGTTAGCATGTAAAATTAACGTGAACAGTCGTACACTGATATTTGTCGTTGCTGTTTGACGACCGGGACTGAGAGACCTTAACTAGTTCCTCTCCTGTCTCTCTTCTCCATTATTCTTTCTAGGTCACTAGTCGTTCGCACCGGACATTAATTGCGACGGTTAATTATCACGAAAGATTCGTCTAACGTGAAATACATCACACAGGACATGCTCGTAAAGGGCACGATCATTCCGATGAGTTCCGGCTCCGACCTTATATGGTCGTCAATCCGGATCGGACCTTGTCTGGTCGGATCTGGTTCCAGTTGATCTGGACAGGTGTCCGGATAATACTGATGAATCTGGACTAACGCAAGACCGGTTTCCGGATCTGCATCTGGCACCTGTCGGTTAAAACCAGATAAAACCGGATATACCATGCTCGCTTTCAGATCTGACCCGATCTGGCCTGAATCCGGGATCGTGTCCGGCCGATCTGGAATTTTCGTACGGGTTGTGCGCAGGATAACGCAGAGAAAAGTGTGCATTTTTGGAAGGAAAGTGACAGAGTAGCGATACAGAGGTTAAACTGAGTGTCTGTAGATCCTGTCTATAGAGTGTCCTTTAGCGGTGCCCCGCATTATTTGGCTGCTGAAAACCTATTCTAAGGAATAGCATGACGGGTCTGTGCTTGGTCATAAGTCGAATGACAACGTAATGGGATATTTCAGGTTCATGTCTTTCAATGCACAGTAAATCATTTTACACCTTTATTCGCTCAAAATAGGTGTATTCTTTAAAAAACACCCTTTGCTATCCCGCAAACTCTAGCAAATGGTGTAAAAAGAGCATTACATTAAGTGCAATATCGACATACACCACGTTTTATCCTCTGTCGATCATTAACGGTGTAAAGTGAGGTGTTGAAAGAGGTGTTTACGTCCTACACACCTTTTTACATCCCATTTGAACTGGGAATATGTTGTTGAAAATGGTGTTTTAAGAAAAGATATACTGGTTTCACAGCTCAACGCTGGAGTCAATCACATTAAAAACGGTAACTTTATTGAAAAACGCGGTATTTGACAGGGAAGGATGTCAGGAATTTAGATGGTATACATTGCTTGTTGCAGGCGTGCGCTTTAATTGCAAAGACGAATTCCCGTCACCGTTAGAGAACCTTTCCGCGCTACTAACGAACAAACGCCCCGCGCTCCGCGCTTAACGAACATGCCCCCAACAAATTGTATTTCAGTATATGATCCATGCGATACGCCAGTATATAGGTTACCGAGGGTGCCCAGGCCTCTTCAAGCTTCGGCACCCATGCCTACGGTACCTAGCAAGGCGTGCCAGTGGCGCATTGTGCTCTTGGTTAGGTTGTATCATGGAACCACTGCTGGAAGCCTGTCGTGTTCTGAGTTGTGCTTGCCATAGACGCAAGAAGGTCGAACTGTATGTCTCGGTATGCTGCCGCGGGAGCTTCTATTACGCTAGCCATTCGAGAGGGAGTATTTGCCACAAAACAACTCCGTCCTAAAGGATGTTTTCAATAGAATACTCCCCCTTTTAACGCTTTTTGTGGTTTTAAACGCCCGTTATGAGAGTGTTTTATGAGGAATTCACCTAGTTAATGCGTGTTTTAGACAACACCATTGATTCGGGTGTAAAGCAACACCAAAAAGGTGTGCGCCATGGGACAAGCTATTTACAAAAAAAAAAAAAAGCGTAAATAAGTTTACTCTGTGGGCCAAGACCGTCGTCGTTGTGTCCTGACATACTCCCGCCGTCAACGTTACTCATGATCATGAATACGATGATATACGAAGTAGCACGAAATGTATGACAACAGAATGAACGATAGATACATACAGGGTGTTTCAAAAAACGTGTCATTCAGTCTCCATAGAAAAACGGGGCGACAGAAAAATACGGGGTAAACGGCATTTGTGTGGCAACTGAATTTTCCATCTTGCAAAAATATTTTCATTTAATTTTAATTAAAAGAAATTGAATTCCTTTAATTGAACTCCAAAATTTCCCAAGTCAACCTAACGTTTTTTTTCACAGAATTAGAGAGCCCGTGGCCAACTTAGTCAGATCCACCAAGAAATCCGCTCGATATTGCAAATGGAACTGCCCAAAAAAAATCCCGAAATTGAGGCTTCAAAGTTTCGGGTATTCAACGGCGCACCAAATTAGACGCAACGATGCGTGGAGAGGGGGACATGCTCCTGCCCCCACGAAAGATAGAAGGTCGAATAAAAAAAGAGGACGGGAACAAAGAGGCGGAATCATTTTTTGCCGCTTATCAACGTATGGTGGAATGTCACCCGCCTTGTGATCGGCGCGTCACGTACTGCACGCCAGTTCAGCGATAAATTGTTCTAGCTTCATGGGGGCAGGAGCATGTCCTTCTCTCCGCGCATCTTTCGGACTGGTTTTGTGCGCCGTTGAACACCCGGAACTTTGAAGCCTCAATTTCGGGATTTTTTGGGGCAGTTGCATTTGCAATATTGGGCGGATTTCTTGGTGGATCTGACTAAGTTCGCTACGGGCTCTCTAATTCTGTGAAAAAAACGTTAGGTTGACTTGGGAAATTTTGGAGTTCAATTAAAGAAATTCAATTTCTTTTAATTAAAATTAAATGAAAATATTTTTGCAAGATGGAAAATTCAGTTGCCACACAAATGCCGTTTACCCCGTATTTTTCTGTCGCCCCGTTTTTTTATGGAGACTGAATGACACGTTTTTTGAAACACCCTGTATAATGAAGCTTTTTCGGTGAATCATGTAGCGACTCTGTTAAAAAGACGATCATACCTGAGACAAGGAACAGAAAAATAACACCACACGTTCTCAGGAAATTCCTTTCAGGAAATTCTGGATTGGTTGAACACTTGAAAGAATGTCGCAATTGTTTCCCGCTATTCCAAGAGACCTGTGTTTTGAAAAAGGTGCGTGACCCGTTTAGGCGACACTTAGCCGAGTTCAAGGAGATTAAGTTGTCGAGACAATCGTGTTAGTGTTTCCTTGGTTTTCCCCCATTCCACCAATCAGGAGGTTATTGGGAGTGTAGGTTGTGTCATTAAATGGGTTTCTGAGTTTGAGAACGTGTCGTGTTGTTATTTTTCTGTTCCTTGATCAGGTTTCATGGTCGTTTTTACAATGTACCAACTCCCCTGTACCCTTGCACTTCTACCATTGACTTTGATAAAGGCCCTTGTAGGCATTATGGATCGCATTTTGAGCTCCTGGTGCGGAAGGTTGATATACATTGGAACAAACTACCGAGGCGGTGGTTTCCAGTTGTGTTCCAAGACATATCCATCATGTCTACTAGAGAGCCGCAAAGTTTTTTCGTTACTGTCATTTAGTAGGCTTCAGAAGGATTCGCTGTAACGAGGAGTACAAATAAGGGCATTTTATGTATATTGCCTTCGGGTCTCGTGACCTGTAGTTTGGTGACTGAACCAGAATCCGAATAAAGCCCTTGCAGAGCACAAGCATGTTGGTTTCTAACGTGGTGGTGGTGGTGATGGTGGTGATAGGGCTTGCCGTTGTCGGCCTCACGTATGTGGGCAACGTCACGACTGAGGACCTGGAGGAATGTGCGTCCTGGGCCGACTTCTAAGGGAACTGTGCCGACATATGTCTGAAAGCGTCTGAGGAAAACCCAGGTAACGTAATAATTCGCAGGCGGCACTTGTATCCACTCCCGAGTATGCGTTTGTGGAATGGGTGTGGCAGTTGTGTGTCGTGGCATGAACATTGTGGATGATGTCACTGAGGATAATTTCATCAGCAGCATCTTTCCATGGTATTGTAACGTCTTCGACGGAGCCACACGTAGGAGTTGATGCTGGAGCTTGCTGCTTCGACGAGGTAGGCAACTTAGGTGGCCTTGCCATCTTAGGTCTTGACAGTTTTTTCCACTTCTTCCCGTGTCAGTCCAGATGTCGCCCAGTGGGGGGGGGGGGGGGGGTATATAAGTTTAATGAACAGGAGAAGGCGTCCACGCAGGGAGAGGTCAGCCAGACCTATGTCGGCTTGCTACGCCCTGGTGGAGCAAAAAACAAAGGCCGGCTTCGTCGCTGTGGAGGAGCGGGGCAAGCTTAAAACGGTCGTGCTTTCATGTGCAGCAATAGGATAGGACATTTCAGAACATACAAGAAGATGCTTCTTGTGCTCATCTCACCCGTTTTGATACTGGTGTGTCTGACGGTAGCTGCAGTGATCGGTAAGGAGTATTTCTAACCCACAGATGTAATTCTTGCAAGCTTTTCCATTGCAGACAGTCCTACTCACCCTGAAGGCTATAGGACATTGTTGAATGCAGAATATGATATCCACACAAAACTCAAAGTCGAAAGGAATTCTAAGGGGACAGATTCGGTGGACTATTCTTGAACCCTACACAATCCTAACAAACCCTTGGGCCTCTCTGTGTGTGTAACTGGCAGCGTCCTTGCTCTCAGAACAATTGCAGTGTATCGCTTTCAACATAATGCAGAAATGCAAAGCCCATGCAGAAATGCAGAAAAATGAAATACTGATAAAAACTTGCGTTAACAAGAACAATAATTCGGTTGTTCCATTTCGGGGCAGGAGAGGGTGTCAGGAAACGCTCGTTCTAGCTGAGATTGAAATGGTAACTTTTCAGCTCATGAAGAAAGACACAGTGAACTGCTGTGTCCTATTTAGTGGTGCTCTCGTGAGTGTCCCACGACCAAATGGAATGCGAGGCATGCAAACTGCAAACTGCAAACTGCAATAAAGGTGCTGTATCCCTTGTGCCCTGTATCCATCGCGTGTAGCAATGCGTTTGACCGAGCATAGTGTGAGCTGCCGTTTCACCTGCCTGAGGAAATGTAGCCAGCTATGTTTGCTTTGCAGGCGTAACCAGACGAATTCATTTATATTGGGCATGCGTTGTAACAATGTCATATTTTCTGTCCCGATGAATCCAGTAGCCATTCCATTGGAGCTCCGAGTGTTGCAATACTGCCTCTGTTATATAGGACAATCTCTAGTTGGACACTTGAGCAACTGGCGTGAGCACGTATGCTGAGAGCTCACTGTGACACTGTGATCAACACATTTGAGAAGGAATGCATGATAGAGAGAAGACTAAAGCCACCAACAATGGAAAGTAATTGTTCTGAGGCTGGAGCATACAAAGGGAAAACACAAGCCTCAAGGTGCCCAGGAACGATACTTTGCACGAACGGACATTAATGGCTTCGAGTAATCATTGTTTCCATGACGCATGTTATGAAGACTGCTTGCAATAGGGGCACTGCGGACACTGAAGCTGATGCAGAGCATACATAATTAGCACCAATATTCACTGCCATGTTTTCATGTTATGCATCAGCGCATGTTATATCGGGTGTTCCCGAAGGTCCTGGCTGAATGATTCGTAAAAAGATGGCATTATCGAAAAGCTCTCTTTTGAGTTAGCATCACTGAGAGATCTATCAAGAACTCAGCAGTGAGCCCTCGTATGAGCACGCTCAGTAATGAATTAAAACGGCTATGTTTTAGCTTTTACTTTGGACACTTTCGGGTCCACCGTCTTACTGAGCAGACCCTTAGCAAAAGATGTCCAGAAAGAAATTCACGCATTTTCGCATTCATGTTCAAAGAACACCAACAACTTTATTTTGAGATGGAGAGTGGGGAGGTTCATCGCCAGGGGCGATACTCTACCCCATTGCTGGTTCGAAGAAGTGACAGCGTTAGCTATATCACACACGCTCCGCAGTGGAGATCCGCACGTTATGCAACATGAGTTCTCCTTCATGAAGGTGGTTCCGTGCTGCACTCCTTTTCGCATTCTTCCGATGTTCGAAGCTGAACATGAATCGTGAAGTCGTCATTTCACAGGAACAGGAACTATTTTGGAACTATGTTCGAGTGCAGATGCAATGTTCAGGGCTTCTTCAGCTTTGCTCTCGTTTTTACCTTTCAATATATTGTTTGTGCATTGAAGCAATACCACTGTGGCTTCACTTATTCATCCTCGAGAGTCTAGTAGTGTAACGCGCGTCTCGTGTTCAAGGTAGGTCAAGAAAAAGCTGTCGAAGTACTTCTTGAACGTTCCAGGAATCTGTTAGCGCACACATAAAGGAGCTCTAAAGCCACCGCCAGGTTTTCCCTGTTTACTTTTCCTTTTTCTGGGTGCAGTATGTTCTGCAACAAGTAAAGTTAGCTCCTGCCAAAGGACGACGGGCGCAGGTAACCTAGCTGCAGCGCGCACGCGCGACTCCTATGTTCCGCGCACCTTTCAAGGATACTCCAGTCTTGAAAAGAGCAAACTGGAGAATGAGGAAATGAAGAGGGCAGGCAGTAACGTAGCCTGTTACCCTGTCGTGTGACTCGTCACGTAAATGTAGACGGCGCAGCACAAGGGGCTACAAGCGGCGCGTGAGCTGAGAAGAAAAAAAAAAAATAAGAGGAAAGGCATAGGGACTTTTCGATATCACACGAAGACCGTGTCGGCTGTCGCCGACTGCCTGCTGCGACTATTTTAATAAATTTGATAATAGCGACTTGCATGGCTACTGCAGCATGACCAACGAGATAGGGTTTAGAGCCATGATAAGTCGACAATTAGCATTGCTCGAAGTCCTGCCTCGTTTGTCCAGACGATGTCGACACGACGCTTTCATGGCGTGAAGGAGGCTGCGCGCCTTAATTCTTCGTGCTTTCTTTTTCCTTTCCCAAGATTACGCGCATCTTATACATGGTTGAGCTGTGTCTCCCTACGTCGCTGGTCACGTGAGGGGAGTAGCGTACATAACGACGTGCTCTCGTTCTGTGATGCGCTCTTTTCACGAGAAGTATTTTTCAAAGGTGTGAGGAACAGAGCCCTCGCGCTCGCTCTATAGGTGACCAACGCTCATCGTTCTTTCGCAGGAGCTCATTTTATTCATTGGAGAACACTCTGCGCCGAAAAACGAAAAAAAAAAAAAATATCTGGGTGCCACCTGAGTGCTCCTTTTTGCAGTTCTCACCTCCTCCAAATACATATCACATCTCTCTACCGGGATTTTTATACCTCGTCCACGTCGATAATTACGGAAATCCGTTCGTTAATATCCCACAGTATGTAGGCCAGCGAGACGCGTTACCGTGTGCGAGTTCCAGCTACAGGATCTGCACAGGTGGAATTTCCTGAAGGATGCTACACTCTTAACTCCGTACCCTTTAGTAAAGGGTAAAAAATCGCAATATTTTACCCTCTATTTCAGAAGCTACCAGGTACCCTCTGAGTGACACCTTTTATACAAGTTACAAGGAAACCCACTAATTAGAGGTTACGGCCTTCAATCCAGCACCTGCCCGTAAAGGTTACGCCAACGTGCGGCTTTTTATACAGGATGTTCATTTTTATTCGCAACAGAGTAGCGCTCATTTGGCAGGTGGGTTATGTGAACCTTTGCTAATTAGTCGATCCGTAGTTACAAACACATGCGTCAGGAAATGTCGGAAATGTTTGTAACTACGGATGGGTTAATTTGCGAAAATTAACATAACCCACCTGTCAAATGAGCGCTGGTGTGATGCGAATAAAAACAAACACCCTGTGCGTGGGATATGGACAGACATTTACAGAACACACCAAGGTACCAAAATGAACCAGCAGAAAAGGAGATCTTGAACATATGTATATTACAAAAACAGAAGTCTGTCGAGAGGTGACACATTGTGCACAAGTGCGATTCTGGTGTGAGGAGAAACCATGGTCGCTTTACCATGTATGTGGAAAAAAGAACTATCTTCTAAGTGAGAAGCAATGCATAAAAGTGCGAGGAAGCTAGCGAGTCAAAACAACTGACCTATGTTTGCTAAGCTGAACACACCCAACGAAATGGAGAACTGCAGCAGAAAAAAAATTATTCCACATTCGTGTTGCAGAGGCGAGCGCAAATGGCAATACAGTATTACATAAAACGCACACAACCTTGAGGAATATGAGTGTACAGTAACGCAGGAGACACTACATTACTGCGTTATCAGCGTTGGAGGCGCTCTGGGACGAGTTTGTGAGGTACTGCATTGCGCTGGTAACAGTATGTGAACCTGCATGTGGGATCCTGGGAACAAAAGTTTGGGCAATGAGAGTAACATTTACGGAACCATTCAAATCCGTACAAAGCACAAGGTACAAAGCAGCATAAATGCGGGAAGGCGTTCACTCCGCGATTGAGTCTTAGAATATCGTAAGAATACAACAAGTAGGAAGCTGCGAATTATATATCTCGATGCATATATCCGCAGCTCGCAAAATGCACGCCGGTGTATTGACTTGGCGACCAAGTAAGAGCAGAAAAGTAGCAAGCGTAGGTGGCGTTCATATGCAGGACCGCAAAACGCTTGCCATAATCACAACAAACCTGCGCTAAGAGCTCTTGCTATCAAAATAACGCACGTACCTAGCACAAAATGTACACTTACCCAGTGTATGAAGTGTGTGAATTAGGGCTGCGGTGGTGACGTTCGTTTTCGGTTATATATTCTTTGCCAATCTTCGCACTCACTACACTTTCCCCTGAGAACACCCCTCAGGCCTCACAGGCCTCAGACCTCCTCACAAGCTCCGTGCATCGAAGCAAGAGTCTCGTGACAGCAAGAGATTTTTTGCTTGTTTGCATGCGCAACAAATTATGCGAACTTATCTGTCTTGTAGCGTGTTTGAGATGCCGTACAGAGCGTTCAATTGCTCACGCGTTTCTTGCAAAGTACATGGAGTATTTGCGCTAACTCACCAGGTAGAGGGCTTCAACCAGCGCTTCAGTGCATCTGGTGAAGGCTACTTTACAGGTCAGAAATTTGGAACCAAAATGGAACCTCGAAGACCTCAATATTCGTTAACGAAACTTGAACCATATGTTTCGGTATGACACAGACAACGTCCCACTAGAAAAAGAATGCAAAGCGGTAAGAACGGAACGTGCTGCACGCGCTTTTCTATTCCTAATACATGGCTTCTATGGGAGCAGTATCAGGTGAAGCCTGCTTTACGTTTTGTCCCGAATTGCTGGGCATGACGACGTCCCAAGCCTCGCGATTACATCGGCTCGAACAACGACATCAGCAACTTACGGACGCCTTGCAGTCCCTTACTACTTCCCAGCGCCCAAGGCTTCGTCGCCGTTCTGCTTCGAGATCCTCATCGCGCCGCACCCCTTCACCCGCTGCCCCAACACCTCCCGATGCCACCCAGATGGGGGCTCGTCTCTGCTGGTACCACCACCGCTTTCGCCATCATGCCCAGCACTGTATCCTGCCCTGTGCGTGGCAGGAAAACCAACGGGCCGACCCCTGATGACGGCAAGTGGTCCTGGCCCTGTTTCCAGCCGTCTCTTCATCATTCGCGATCGCATTGCGGGATACCGCCTCCTTGTCGACACTGGCGCGGAGATCAGTGTTATCCCGGCTTCTGCTGCTGACCGTCGCCGTGCTCACTCTGGCTCTAACCTCCAAGCCGCCAATGGGACCACTATCAAAACTTACGGTTCCCTCACGCTTGACCTGGGCTTAAGAAGAACATTTCGTTGGGATTTCGTCCTGGCTGATGTTTCGCAGCCTATTCTTGGCGCGGACTTCTTGGCCTTCTTTAGTCTGTCTGTGGACGTCCGCCACCGGCGCCTTCTCGACAATAGTACGTCTCTACGGGTGAAGGGCACGTCATCCTCCCACTCCCCGCTTGGCATCCGTGCCCTGCGTCCCACTTCACCGTATGACGCCATCCTAGACGAATTTCCTGACATAACCAAGCCCTGCAACCTCAAGGCTCCCGTCAAACACAGCGTCTTGCATCACATCGTCACAACTGGTCCCCCAGTGTCTTCCCGCTACCGGCGGCTGCATGGCGACCGCCTCACCATTGCCAAACGGGAATTTGAGCATATGCTCAAACTTGGCATAATCCGCTCGTCCTCCAGTAGCTTGGCGTCGCCATTGCATATGGTTCCCAAGACCGACCCCGGCGACTGGAGGCCGTGCGGCGATTATTGGGCTTTTAACACCAAGACCGTTCCCGACAAGTACCCTCTGCACCATATACATGACTTCACCGCTGACCTGGCTGGATGCACTGTTTTCACGACTCTCGATCTCGTTAAAGCTTACCATCAGATACAGATGCACCCTCTCGACATCCCGAAGACAGCTGTCATCACGCCCTTTGGGCTCTTCGAGTTCGTCAAGGTGCCCTTTGGCTTACGCAACGCCGCGCAGAGCTTCCAGCGCTTTATCAACGACGTCTTGCGCAGTTTACCACCCGTTTACGCCTACTTAGACGATCTTCTCATTGCAAGCGCCTCGCAGCAAGAGCACATTGCGCACCTTCGGCAAGTTTTCACACGCCTGCAAGATCATGGCCTTGTCATAAACGTGAAGAAATGCCGCTTTGAGCAGCCGGAAGCTAAATTCCTCGGCCATCACATCGACCAACATGGTATTCGGCCTCTTGAGACCAAAGTCCAAGCTATCCGTGACTTCCCTCGGCCGCAAACAACCCGTCAGCTCCGACAATTCTTGGGTTTGCTGGATTTTCACCGTCGGTTTATCCACAACTGCGCCCACATCATCCAGCCTCTCACCGACCTCCTTAGGGCTTGCATGTCGGCATCGGCTCTGCTGGCGTGGTCGGAGGAAGCTGAGAGGGCCTTCTGCGCTGCTAAGGAGCCCTTGGCGAACGCCACCCTTCTTGTGCATCCCTCCCCGTCAGCACCCACTCGCTTGATGGCTGACGCCTCTACTACAGCTATTGGCGCTGTCCTGCAGCAGTTGGTTGACGACAAGTGGCAACCGCTCGGATTCTTTTTCCGTCGCCTTCAACCTGCGGAAGTTCGTTACAGTACGTTTGGCCGCGAACTTCTCGCAGTGTACGCCGCAGTCAAACACTTCCACTTCTTTCTGGAAGGCCGTGAGTTTCATATTCTCACGGACCACAAGCCTTTGACATTCGCGTACACCGCCAACCGTTCCAGCTACTGCGAACGCGAAACCCGCCAACTTGCCTTCATATCTGAATTCTGCACCGACATCCGCCACATCCCCGGAATAGAGAATTCGGCCGCTGACGCCCTTTCCCGCATCAACGCTATTCCTTTCCTGCCCTCCCCGGTGAACATTGGGGAGCTCTGCGATGCCCAAGCACAAGATCCTGAGCTCAACGACCACCTCTCCGGCACTTCCTCTTTGGCGCTGCGTCCCGTGACCCTCCCAGGCTTTACAAAGCCTCTCTTCTGCGACACGTCTACGCCTTGCCCCCGCCCATTCGTCCCCGACCCTTGCGCCGCCGGATCTTTACCCAGAACCATAATCTGGCACACCCCGGCGTGCGTGCAACCCATAAGGCCATTATATCCCGCTATGTCTGGCCTAGCATTAACAAGGACGTTCGGGCCTGGACCCGGTCTTGCATGGCATGTCAGCTGACAAAAGTTCATCGTCATACCCGAACACCAACTAGCGCCCTCCCCGCTTCCGAAGCTCGGTTCCATCATGTGCATCTGGATTTGGTTGGGCCGCTTCCCATTTCGCAGGGTAACCGATACCTCTTCACCTGTGTTGATAGGTTTACCCGTTGGGCGGAAGTGCTACCGATCCCCGACGCCACGGTCGACGGCTCAACCCCTGATTGGACTTCACTGCAAATCCGAATCTACAGTCCTGTCTTTCCCATTTCCTTTTTTTTTTCTTTTTTTTACGGACCTGCGTTAGTCGTGACGTTGCCCGCCTTGCGAGGCCGACTACGGCAAGCAGTTACACCACCACCACCACGGCCGACACAGTTGGTCGTGCATTCCTTTTCGGTTGGGTCGCGCGCTTCGGCTGCCCTGGCATCGTCACCACAGATAGAGGTCGCCAATTTACCTCCCGTAGCTTCGGAGCCCTCCTCTCTGCCATCGGCGCAAAGCATTCGAGGACCACGGCCTACCACCCTTCAGCGAACGGCATGGTCGAACGTCTGCACAGGCAGCTGAAAGCCGCCATCTGCGCGAGAAGCGACTCGGCGAATTGGGTCGATCACCTGCCCTGGGTGCTCTTAGGTCTTCGCTCTTCCCTCAAGCAGGACCTCCAGTGTAGCCCCTCGGACTTGGTTGCCCGCTGAGGCTTCCCGGCGACTTCCTCAGCTCCCCCTCCCCCGCGCCTCCCAGTGCTCATGACTTTGCCGCACAGCTTCGCGACCATTTCCGGGATCTTCAGCCCGTATCCCTACGCCAGCCCACTAATTGGAAGATCTTTGTCCACACGGACCTCTAGACCTCTTCTCACGTCTTCGTTCGCGCGGACCACGTTAAGCCGCCACTCACCCCAGCGTACACTGGTCCCCACCGCTTATTAGCGCAAGGTGAGAAGACGGTGACAGTCGACATCAATGGCCGCCCGGAGGTACTCACGAAAGACAGAGTCAAGCCCGCCTACTTCGACGCACTACTCTCTCCCGTCCATCTTCCGGCGTCGCCTCCACTTTGCCCGGTTCCCCGATCACTACCCTCCTCAAGAAAAGTCTCCTGGCATTCTGCTCTGGTTACCTACCAGTTTAGGGGGGGAGGCCTGTAGCATCTTCGCCGCCTAAAGACGACGAGTGCCCAGCTCGCTGGAGCGAGCGACGACGAGCGCTCAGCAGACCTGAGCGCGAGCGCCTGGTTCACTTTAATCACTTTCAGTTCTGACACAGAACTAGCTGGTTGTCAGCTCTTTCTTCCGTGGCACCTTTGCCACATTATCGTCCTAGTTGTACTGAAAATAACGGTCAGAGTCATGTAGACAAAAAGATATGAAAAACCAAAAAGGGTTACATGATGACAGCAAATCTTTGGACAAGTGGGTTTTGTATAACGAACATGAAGCTCAGAGCCAGTACAAGGACGGACAGACCCGTCTCATGTCTATCTTCCCTTGTCCACACCCTGTGCTTCATGTTCGTTATAACGAGTGTTCGTGTATATTATAACTGTATCGTATCGTGTATCGTATCGTATCGTATCGTGTACATATAAATATATATTATAACTTCATGCTCGTTATAACGAACACGAAACACGTCCCAATCAATGTCCTCGCCATGTATACATGGCAAGGACATTGATTGGGAACAGTTCCCGAGAAAAAACGTGAGAAAACGTGGTGTGTCGTATTAAAAAGTACCATATTAACGACTGCGTTTTCTGCGGACGACCACCAGATGTCAAATAGGCCCCCAGATCTCGTGGGGATACTGGATGGGAGATTACAAATAATTCAGGTCCCTCCAAGGCTGGCTTTGTGAAGCTTTCCACGACGTCCTCACCTTGACGCCAGTGGTTTATCCAGAAGCCGAAGCACGGGAGGGGGGGGGGGTCGCTAAAAATTCGGAAAGAGGGTCATTATTGCACGTTCTTAAAAATGAACTTCACCGCATAGCACGCTCCTAGCCAACCATAATATCGAATGATATCGTTATCTGCCCTGATTTGTTGAAAAGGGGAGGCGTACGCCTTTTTTGTGACACTTATGCTGTTCATAATTCTCACAACAAAGGCCTGCGCCTCCCATTTGCAACAAATCAGGGGCGAAAACCTTGTCATTCGGGATGATGGTTGGCTAGGAGCGTGCTATGTGGTGAAGTTCGTTTTTAAGAGTGCAGCTACGTCATAACTGCTCAACGTATCATTACTGGATGTCATTACACCTGAAATAGCAAGAGCCTCCCCTATAGGGGGTACAGGTAAGAACTGTTGGGATTGTGTCGCCAAACATTTGAGGGCGCTGGACACCTGAATAAATCACTGGCGCTACTGCTTTTCGTTAACGACGTTCGTAAGGAACGCATCAAAAGAACGTGTGCTGCACAATTTGGAGAATCAAAATAAGACTATACTCACTGCACGTGAATTGAAGGCGAACTGAAGGTGAGAGGACTTCGTGACGTGACACAGTACGCGTAAAGATTGAGAGAAGGCAAATGAACTGACAGGCAACTGGAACGAAGCAGAAATGGAACTGATGTAGAATGTACTGTGGCAAAGAGGGGGCGGGGAGGTGATTTTACCAACATGCGGCGTAGTATGATACCTCGTGGCTATGGGAGTAGCGCACTCCTCCACGAGCTGCCACCTCTAGCCTGCACCAGTCCACTCCTGTGAGCTGGAGTATAACACGTGGTGTCTCTGCTTGGTTTTACTACAAGAAGTACTCATGGGATGACCAAGTAAACGACCCTCCCAATGAAGAACAGAAGATCGAGTAGAGAAAACAATGCCAAGGAGCAGTGAGGGAAGAGTGCATTGTTAAAACAGAACTTCACCACATAGCACGCTCCCAGCCAACCATCATACCGAATGATATCATTCTGTGTCATGATTTGTTCAAAACAGGGGGGAGGCGCCTATCTGGGACAAGATAATCTGTCCCAGATAGGCGCCTCCTCCCATTTTCGCCAAATCAATGCACAGAATGATATCATTCGAAATGATGGTTGGCTAGGAGCGTGCTATGTGGTGAAGTTCTGTTTTAACAGTGTGGAAGAGAGACTCCCGAGCAGGGGAGCGAGGTCTTCTTGTTTCGTTGAGGGCCTATCGACGAGGACAAGGGGTGGAAGGACGAACGAAGCATGTTACTGCACAACGGAACTGGAGAATAACAAGAGGCAATTCCATGCCGTATACTCTTAAAAATGAACTTCACCGCATAGCAAGCTCCTAGCCAACATCATCTCGATCTGCCCCATTATCTGCCCCGATTTGTTGAAAACGGGAGGAGTACTCCTTTCTGTGACACTTATGCTGTTCATAATTGTCACAAAAAAGGCGTACACCTCCCGTTTTCAACAAATCGGGGCAGATAACGATATCATTCGAGACGATGGTTGGCTAGGTGCTTGCTATGCGGTGAAGTTCATTTCTAAGAGTGTACACTCCAAAAACAAAATTGTCCTGCATAGCACGCTGAGCGCCAACCATTCCCCGAATCATAGGGTTATTGCTTCTCATTCGAGGTCAGACGGGGCGTAGGCTTTTTTGTGGCAATTATCTTACATTGACACACAAACGCGTACGCCGACTCTACGAATCAGAAGCGATAACACTATCATTGGTGGCAGTGGTTGGCGCACAGCGTGCTATGCGCTGAAGTTCTGTTTTTTAGAGAGACAGCTCCCATGGCTCAGTGGTTAGCGTGCTTGCCATGTCACGTCGAGGGAGGTGCCCGGGTTCGAATCGCGGTACCGGCTGTGCCGTCTGGGGTTTTTCCTGGGTTTTCGTCAGACGCTTTCAGACATATGTCGGCACAGTTCCCTTAGAAGTCGCCCCAGGACAACATTCCCCCAGGGCATCAGTCGTGACGTTCCCCACTTCTGTGAGGCCGACAACGGCAAGCCCTTTCACCACCATCTGTTTATAGAGCGTGCGACATGGAATTGTCTGTTGTTCTCCACTTCCTCTATGCAGCAACATGCTTCACACGTCCTCCGCATAGCCCGCTTCTTGCCAACCATCATCCAGAATGACAACTTTCTCAGTAGCTCGCGTGGCCCGGTTTCACCAACGCCCATTAAAGGGAGAGCCACAGAACTCCCTCGAAGTCTCGAAGGCCGTCCGGACGAGGATCCCTACACTC
This sequence comes from Ornithodoros turicata, assembly GCF_037126465.1. Classification (NCBI taxonomy): domain Eukaryota; kingdom Metazoa; phylum Arthropoda; class Arachnida; order Ixodida; family Argasidae; genus Ornithodoros; species Ornithodoros turicata. The sequence continues at coordinate 135,366,434 of NC_088201.1, forward strand.
TCGGGTACATTGTCTTCGCCCTAAATGCGCTGTAAACGAGATTTCTTCGCATCAGACGACATTTCCTGACGCGGTTTCTGCTTTTGTATTTCTCGGAAGCTTCCTCTTCTTCTTCTTATTTTTTTTTCAATGTACGTTTGTATTTAGTCTGCATATCATGCATTTCCCTGCTTTTTTCACCGGCGCCTGGGAGAGGATACGCCGAGTCAAACCACAGCACAATGATATAACAATAACAAAACATAACATACGTAATACATAACAATAAACAACAAACAATGTGGCCAGATGAAAAGAAGCCGATTGAGTGATTGATTGATTATTTAAAAGAAAACCAGGGAGAAATTGAACTTGTCTCCTGACTAGTTCTGCTACTCCCAAAACAAAACAACAACCTACAAACAACCAAACACAAACAAAGTACATTCCCCATCCCCAACAATTAGTGTGTTAGTACCAGGGTGTCGGAGCGAACCGAAAACCGGAACCGAAAACCGAAAAAAAACGCTATTTTGGTGCGAACCGGAACGGAATCGAAACCGTATACATTTTTTTCGCTCACGAGGGAAACCGAAAAATATATTTCACGGTTTTCGGTCCAAGAAAAAACTTCGCCGGTTTGGACTACGGATAGGCGAATGAGACGTCGTGTGCTCTGAAGTCATGTCGTATACGAGGGTTACGGTTACGATGGAATGTATGTCGGTATAGTATGACCCTTAGGCTCCCTTTGTAATGGTTTATCGTTCGCGCACGCACACAGACTTCGAGGTACATGTGACTCTCTAGCAATGTGCCGTAGTGTTCGTTTTAATTTGATCCCCCCAAACTCTCCTCAACTAAACAGCGACCCAAGGGGGCTGCATAACGGCTTCTTTATCGGTAATGTCGCGCAACGCGTCCCTTGTTTGAGAGCAGCTAAGTTGAATACATTTACGTATACGCGAGGGCAAGCCCGTGCAAAGTGGCAACTCTTTCGTGGACAGGACACGAAGAAAATAAAACGGAGCCGTCGAGCGCGATTGTGAGTGAAAGTGTTCCTCGATTTGCGTCGTACTCGTGCGGTGGTGCTTGCTGGCTAGACAGTAGCAACAGACATTCGGATAGGACGCAATCGCTCCAACCCAGCAAGAAAGTACTTTACGTATGACATCACGACAAACAAGTCAGTTTGTAGCATGCGCTTCAAGAAATGAGAAAGCCCATTTGAACAGACAGTAACCTACAGGAACCAGGAGCTACCAATTTCACAGCTGTCTATTAATATTAAATACCATGTATGCTGAAAAAACGGGTTTACATTTTGTAACATTGACTTTTTTTTTGTGGGGATGAATATTCCCAATAGAAGCGGAACCGGTTAAAAACCGGTATGAACCGTTATTTTTTTGCTCCGGAGCAGAACCGGTACCGGATCGTTTATGATGTAACCGGAACGAAAACCGGAACGAAAAACGTTTCGGTTCGACACCCTGGTTAGTACACTAGGTGCAAGTGAATAAATATCACTAGAACATGCAGAGAAACAGATACACACTAATGCAAAGATATACACTACAAAGATACACACTGATAGAGGCACTCGCACGAAATCCTAAAATATGAGTTCCATGCCGCAGCTCACAAGGAAGTTTTCAAGTGCCGCAAAGGCAGTGTCTCGCTTTCTTGGGTCCCACAGTCCGAGCACTTTCACCACGTCGAAACGCCTGTTGTCCAGGCGGTCGAGGGTATATACATCAACCTAGCCCTTTGTGGAGCATACTTTGTACAATGCAGGAGAATGTGCTCAGTGTCCTCCACTGTCGCACACACTGAACAGTCTGCAGAGTCTGCCCGCCCAATCTTGTGGAGGAACTGTTGACCGTACGGGACATTCAACCGAAAACGATGCAGCAGCGTCTCAATGGGCCTCCGTGTACCGGATGGGAACCTGTATTTCCCTTCCGGGTCGATCTTGAAGAGGAGAGATGAGCGGCGGTCAGCTTCCTGCCACTGTTCCTCCATACCTGCTCTTGAAAGGGACTGAAGTAGCGATTTCACGTCTGCCTTGAAAAATGGCACCACATAGTTGCATGGCACCACATGGCACCACAATCTTGTGGAGGAACTGTTGACCGTACGGGACATTCAACCGAAAACGATGCAGCAGCGTCTCAATGGGCCTCCGTGTACCGGATGGGAACCTGTATTTCCCTTCCGGGTCGATCTTGAAGAGGAGAGATGAGCGGCGGTCAGCTTCCTGCCACTGTTCCTCCATACCTGCTCTTGAAAGGGACTGAAGTAGCGATTTCACGTCTGCCTTGAAAAATGGCACCACATAGTTGCATGGCACCACATGGCACCACAATCTTGTGGAGGAACTGTTGACCGTACGGGACATTCAACCGAAAACGATGCAGCAGCGTCTCAATGGGCCTCCGTGTACCGGATGGGAACCTGTATTTCCCTTCCGGGTCGATCTTGAAGAGGAGAGATGAGCGGCGGTCAGCTTCCTGCCACTGTTCCTCCATACCTGCTCTTGAAAGGGACTGAAGTAGCGATTTCACGTCTGCCTTGAAAAATGGCACCACATAGTTGCATGGCACCACATGGCACCACAATCTTGTGGAGGAACTGTTGACCGTACGGAACATTCAACCGAAAACGATGCAGCAGCGTCTCAATGGGCCTCCGTGTACCGCATGGGAACCTGAATTTCCCTTCCGGGTCGATCTTGAAGAGGAGAGATGATCGGCGATCAGCTTCCTGCCACTGTTCCTCCATACCTGCTCTTGAAATATACTGAAGTAGTGATTTCACGTCTGCCTTGAAAAATGGCACCACATAGTTTGTTGACGAAAGATGTGCTACGTCCGCTAATTTGTCTGCGGCCTCGTTACCCAGTATGCCAATGTGGCCAGGTATCCACTGGATGAGGACGTCATGACCGGTGATGTACGATCTTGCATATTCTTTCAGTATGTCATGAACAACTGGATTAATACGTCCGCCTGTTAAGAACGATTGTATAGCTTCAAGTCCAGCCTTGGAGTCACAGTAGGTAACCCACTGAGCCGGTATCTCCCTTGTGCCTATATAATCTATTGCCATTTTAATCGCATCTAACTCAGCCATGGTCGCGACGTGCGATGCGATAGTCTCGCGATCCCTTCCCTACTATGCTCTGGTACCACAAATGCAGATGCAGATCCTGAGGTCGTCGTCGAGCCGTCAGTAAAAATCGCCGTCCTGTTCTTGTGATTGTCCAAGGCAGTACTGTCGGATCGCCAAGGTTGGGTGATGTGCTTTTTTCTGCAAACCTGGTACGGACGTGCAAACTACCGGGGGTATAAATGTCCATGGAGGATGCAGCGCCGTTTCCTATCTTTGCGCCTTAGGAATTGTTCGGTGGTGTTGAGCGATCGCATTTGAAAAATTCGATTTTCGGTGGACTAATTGTCGTGCAAGCGGGTGTTTGTAGTGTGACGTGATTAGCCGCCCATAATGACGCACTGATTCCTGTGTCCGCAGCACAGCGAGCGAAAGTTCTCGGGATTCTATTGTGGATTCTATCCGAAGGAGCTACATCGCGATTGACGCGATGAAACATTTTGAAGCCCAAATGTGGAAGCTTTCAACGGCCATCAAAAACTTCCCGTGTGGCACCGAGACAATCCATTTGAGTTCAAAGGTGATATAAAATCTCGAAGGCCTTCTAGTCGATTGTCATTTTCCTTTGACCGTGTGACAGGGGTATAACACTTGAACCGAGATCAACTGTCCCTGATCTTGAATTTGACGCTTAACTGTGCGTCACAAAATTGAGTTATTGTTACTGAAACATTCATCACGTCCCCAAGTAACGGTTACAAAATTGAATTGAGCGTTAAAGGTACTGTAAAGCAGCAGGCAAGCTGCTAGTATTGGCAGCGGCATTTGAAAGCGTATGCCGAAAGAAACCCACACTGCAAATTTTATGTGCGACATAAAATTCTAAATATTTTTAATCAATTCTGAAATTACGGTGAAAAGACGCGGTGCGACGGCTGGTGGGAAACAATCGCCTATTCGTCGAGCAGCAGTGTTACATGTCCCCAACTCTCTATCGGCTAAGTCATGGGCTAAGTAGCCGGCTTCATGAGCTTTCTTTTAAAATTTATTACTTTTCTCAATGAAGTTGGCAAGTGATGCAATGTTTCAGAGGGATGGTGTGGGTCATTTCTTGCAGGTCGACGAGTAAGCGAATCATGAACTTCTTTATGCGTGCTGCACTTCGAGAAAAAATGGTTGATTACCATGAACAGTGAAATTCAAACGGCTTCGTAACGGATATGTATTTTCATCTATGATGTCTTTTCCTCAGACTTTAGCACCAGTGCTCGTAGGTGTCTGTTGCCGTGTAAATGTTCGGACTGCCGGCGATTTGCCGTGCAGGTTCACTTTTGCGCCCCGTAGCTTGGGAAGTTTTTTTCCTTGCCATATCGTCGCGGCTCTCTCATGCTGAATTCAAACGGAAGGTATCAGCTTTTAGTCCGTTGCGCAACTCGTATCAGCAGCGAAGAGGAACGACAATTTCTTCTTTGTCATTGTTTTTGCGGCTGGCACTATCATCAATGCGCATAGAAGCCAAGACGCGGTACCTGGCGTGATAAGGTGTCTGCGTGATTTCGAGTGGAGCGAACCATAGGGTGGTACATCTATATGGATACATATCTATGGGTAGATGCATTGGTGACCAAGCTGTATCGGGAAATCTCATGAATTACAGGAGAGTGGTAAGAGTGGAAAAATTCAGGGGGAGTGTACACCGCCCTGTGCGGGGTGGGGGTAATGACCCTGGAAAGGACCCCATTATAACAAAGTACTTTAGCGTAAACAGCTGAGCGATATAGTTATTAGGCATTCGCATATACAATTCGTCCATGAAAAACTTCACTTGTTACACCAACATAAACAAATGAGCTTCTTTTCCAAATGAGACATTGAAAATTTGACTCCACCTCATGTGGGGCTGCGATGCGCGATCTCTTTTGGCCATTCATCGAGCCTTGGTGCTCCTCCTATACAGCCTTCCAGTATTACACGGGATTTCGCCATCCTCCGAGTCCAAGCTTCAGTGTCTTTTGGCACGTAGCCTTCGTGTGTGCCTGGGCGTGCCAAGAACAACGGATACTTGTTTAGTCATGGCAGAAGCGAGAGAGACTCCGCTTGCTATCCAGCGCTTTAATGAGACGAGCCGTCACTATCTCCGTTTGTTGGCTCATCACCGGCACCACCCTTTACTGCTGAAGCTTTCCCGTCGCAGGAATAACAAGTTCAGGCCCTGCTTTCAACAGCTAAAGCCTCACCTGCCACGTTTTCAAGTTGAACCCCAGGCGCGTTCAACACCACCTTGGACCCTCCCTCTGCCATCTGCTTCACTATCCGTTCCCGGGCTGCAGAGAAAGGATGATGTCGCTGCAGGTGTGTCCAAGGCGCTCACACTGGATATGATGAGCGAGCTGTATGCAGGCTTTACTCCTGTTTTTACGGATGGCTCGTCCACAAAATCCAGCTCTGCATGCGCCTATATTATTCCGTCCGAAGACATAACTGGTATCTTCCGTCTCTCGCATCTGACGTCGTCAACATGTGCTGAGCTACATGCTTTGCTCTTTGCCATGCGCAAGATCCTGCAGTGTTCATCTCGGCCATGGGTCTTCTACACAGACTCGAAAGCTGCTATCCAATGCCTCGCAACAATGGGCATTCGAGGTCCTCTCGCGTCCATTGTTGCTGACGTGCTTGAAACTTACAAGGAGCTGCTAGACCTGGGCCACTGCGTAGTATTACAGTGGGTACCTGGTCATGTCGGCGTACCCGGCAATGAAGAGGCCGACCGGGCGGCCCTGCGGGGTCATCATATAGCTTCAGCCCACTCTATCATCTTGCCCAAAGGTGATCGTCAGGCCCTCGTCCGTGCTCTCTCTGCAGACAAGACAAGATCACAGTGGCTGCATGACATTACACCCTACTCTCTGCTCCACGCAGTGGATCCTTCTCTTTCACTGTCGCTTCCTCATCGCCTTCCGCGACACTACGCATCCCTGCTTCACCGCATGCGGCTGAATGTTGCATTTACACCAGTTATGAGGCAGCGTCTTGGCCGTGCGCCCTCGGACCTTTGTGCAGCATGCAGTGTGCGTGCAGACCTGCACCACCTACTTATGGACTGCCCGGACTACCAGCGGGAGCGTGCGATATTGCAGCACGAACTGCATGCGATCGATCATCGCCCCTTTACCATAGGCAAGGTGCTGGGCCCATGGTCCAGTCCAGCTCATACACGCCAAGGTCTGCGTCACCTCTGGGACTTCTTGTCATCAACAGGCCTCTCCACCCTGCTTTGATTACCGGACCCCTTATCATAATCATCATAATCTCTCATCACGTACAAGTGGCACTGGGGCAGCGCCCAGCCTGCTGGCCGGCATCAGCCCCATCTCATCATCGTCTCTCTATTTGTGTGTGTGTGTGTTGAAAGGCGTTGCGAGTTATTCGTACATAGTTCTTCACGAACGATTATCCCAACGTTCAGGAGCACTGAAATTGTCGGTTTACACACTGTATTGTTGATTTTGCTTGCATTTTCAACGTGAAAAAGAAAAAGAGAAATCAGGGAAAGAGAAATAATTAAAAATTTTCACACAGTGACCCTCGTACATAACTACTCCATCTATTTTTCTTTCTTTTTTTTTTCTCTGTGCCTCTCTGTGCTCCGTATATAGTTTTTCACGCATGATATCCGGAGAGGCTACTGCTACGCTGTAAGCCCATAAACTTAGTGTAATAATTAAGATGATGTCATTCTCTGCACTTCTCTCCACTATTACTTTTTCAATTATCGTATTACTTACAGTGTAGTTTATCAAAATGCAGGTTCGGACCAAATCGATACTTGTTGAGGTTCATGAGTCACAAGAACTGCTCGAATGTGAATGTACTTCCTAACGTCGACAGGAGCAGCACTACATCGACAAGGGTAAAAACAATGCCCGAAAACCTTGTTTCATTATTCCTGCACTCAACGCAGGGAAACATCCCACATCATCATCATCCATTCATCTATGTTGTTGTTGTTGTTGTCTTCATTATTGGTGTGCGTGTGGGGGGGGGGGCAGCTTTGTTCTATTTAGTGGTCAAGAGCCCTCGGGACACAGAATAGCTGACTGCAAGCCATGCACATGCGGCCCGCGTGTGTGAGCGCGCTGATTGCCCTGATCTAAGCATTGTTTCATCGTAAGCGAGAAATAAAGAATGTACTCGAGGGCGCGTAGCACTTGTTTAGCGTTATCTCCAAATCTGGTATTTAGTTCTGCTCCAAAATCTCTGGTCCAACGAGGTCGCGTTTGATCAAATCGTTGCCATTCGGAGACGCCACCACTCGCGTCGCCACAGCACTCGCATCTCGCATACTATTATTCGAGATCCAGGTATATCAAAAGTTCAAGGAATATATCGAAAGACATTTCAAATACATACTGCTGGATTACAATTTGGTGTTAAAAATTTTGATAATTGGAAAGATTTTTGGAATGTCAATAATTTTGAATTGTTAACAACTCCTCTGGTTGATATGAGTCCGAATAACTTGCAATTGTTTATGTCACCAACTGAATTTTCAAATCTACCTATTAATACATGGGCGAAGAGATGTAGAATTAAAGTCACACCTCGAGGATATCAATTACCGTTTGCAACTAATGAAGCTGTATCTTCTTTTGCTAATAGTCAGACTCTTGTTCAAATTGGTTATGGGGTAAGATTAAATGGTGTAAAGAATTATATTCCTACTAGTCTTAGTGTTGATCCTGCTGATTTAACTTCAGTTAATGCTTTAGTAAGTGCTGTTGCCCCAGCAAATATTTTATTCGGTACAGATAATTCGATAGGATGTAATATTGGCATTCCACGGCATTGGAATAAATATGTAGTTATTCCTATAGCGAAAAATTATAAAGGTATTCTAAATCTATTACGTCATTATCAAATAAGAAATGTAAATGACTGTAAAGGAATTCTTGTAATTGATTATACTTGTAATTTTAAAATGGGAATACTAAAATTTCCTTATATGGCACAAGGTTCTCAAACTAATATTCCTATATTAGAAGGGTTTACGAATTCTTTATGTACTGAAGTTGCCTCAAATTATACTACTGACGATGCAAAACTACAAAAGCTTCTATAAGTACAAAAATATCAGCTTCAGCTTCAAAACCTTATTTTAGTGATCATTTACAATATAGTAATATAATTGAGAAATCGCAGCATACATGCAAAGAAATGTAGGTGTATCACTAACTCCAGATGCTCCACCAACTTGTACATTTGCTAATGTTATTGCACAATGGCATATTGAAACTATGCTAGAAACACAACATAATAAAATAGTATTTATCCCAATGTTAATTTACCGATAATACAAGGTTGGGATCCTCAATATGCTTCTATAAGTTTTGGTGCCGATGAATTAAATAGTGATTTAAATATTGCTTATATTGCGGGTAGAATATGCAATACTGTTCAATCTACATTAAATGCTAGTATAACTAAACCAACATCATGGAAAGATAAATCTGGTAGCGTTTCAACGACTTATTTTAGAACCCCTTCCGATACTTAATACATGCCTTGTATACAAGGTATGTATTAGGACAAACTTCCGCTGTGAGCGGGAGTTTATATTAGCGGAAGTGCGTTTCCCGGTTGTGCACTCGGTCCTTTCTCGTAGTTATCTTGCTGCCTTGGCTTGAGGGAGGAGGTGGAAGGGGGAACTGCCGGAGGCAGCGACAAGCTCCCAGTTTGAGAAGGTTTATAGGGGTGGAAAATAAATTGTTATACCCTCCTTGAAATCTGTGCTGTCACACGAGGAGTCACTCTGGAGGACCCAGATCCACCAACATCCTTAGATAGTCTTTGGTGCAACGAAGTACTCGAATTGTCATCCGACGAGGATTTTTGGACATAGTCATCCAAGGGTAAGTTGCAAATTTATGAGTGATTAACATAGAATAAAAAGAGATGGGTCCTAGGGTTATCTCTTATGGTTTGGAACTTATAGATGGAGGAGGATCCGTGGCGGGACCTGTTGCAGCCCCTTTGGCAACTAATTCAGAATACAAAAGGTTTATATCTGAACACGAAGAGAGTGATCACAACAATCCTGGAACAAGTAATCGAATTGAACCTATCCATAACGAAGATATTAGAAGTATTGATCCCGAGGGTCAAGGAGATACGATATGGACGATCTCTGACTCTCAAGTCCATATTTCAAACTTTAGAGAAGTTTCTGAAAGGGTACCAAACGAAATTCGGAGACTCGCCGAAACGTTGGCAAATAGATGTAACCGATTCGTCCCTAATGGTCACAGATGGCTTGGAGACATCATTCCTGAAGTCAGAAATGATGACCTTTTTGAAATCATTGAAAATACAAGAGAATGGCTCAGTCGTTACGGTGATGCACGAGGAGTAGCCGTTATTTTCCACCCAGAGTCAGCAGATGTACTAGAAGGACATCTCCACGTCTATCATAGCTGTGCCTTCCGAAACAGTACTTGCACATGTGGTTTCCTCCGACTCTTCACAGGAATCAAGTTCAGGTCTCGACGACGAGCCATTTTCGTCAATTCAACCTACGAAACCAACTACTGGATTAACTTCTTGGAATATTACTGCACTGAACCAAGAAGATTATTATTGTTCGAAATCAACCAAAGAAGCTACGAAGGGTCTATATTTGGACTTAAAGATTTACCAAGACGCAAAAGAACTGACAAAGATGAAACCCATGGACTACTCGAAAAGTGCCACCTTCAGAGCGAAAGCGAATCTACATCACAAGACGGATCCAAAGTTCATACTATTATCAGGATCGCAGATCCAAATTTTTTATATATTCCATTTCATTTAGTAATAACTCTGAATATAAATGTGATATCGAAGATGTCATCACTTAATTATGTAGTCTGTATATCCATGCTTAATAGCTACGAGTCCGTGGCCCATACCTGGTTCCCTTGCTAGAGCCTGCGAAGTAGCGTTTGGTCAAACCATTCACTTTCAACAGACCAAAGAACAAATAGGAGACAAGATCATACACAAGTCGCTCTGTTCTTGTTTCGTGTTTGTTCTTTTGTCGCTTTTGGATTTACACCAACCAGCCCAATCTATATACTTCAGACATTTTGAAAATCGTCGCCCAAGTGGCACTCACTGGCGCCAATTTGTCAGTTTCCTTTGTTTTAGCTCGTAATAACTCTTGATACCAATTTGATACTGACGGTATCATCATAAAATTACGTAGTCTGTGTATCGTCTGCGGACCGTAGCCGCTGTCCTTGCTGCACTCTTAGAACTTGCATTTAGTCAATTTGTCGTCCAGAAGGCTATCACAGGATATCTGGAAAGTATCATGCTCGCTCCCACAGTTATACATCACGTCTTATTCTTTATCTTAAGCGAATGTTCCCGGGCGTGTTATCGGTGTTGTTATCAGGTCGGGGCGCGAACAGGGAATTGTTCGTCTCAGATATGTCCCTCTCTCACTGGCCTGATCTGTTCGTCCTCACGTACTCACGCACCACCCTGTAAACTTAGCTTCCTTGCGTAGTCCTCTGCTATCAGGTCAAGCCGGGTTTCAGAGGGGATGTCCCTGAGTGCTGCTCTTGTGGCGGTCGTGACAGAACGTTAACGAAAGTTATGTGGTGATGCTTGAGAAGTTGAGTAGTTAAGGTATTCGAGAGACGCTAATGCGTCTGCTCTATCCGGTTTGTAGCTCTGTTAGAATTGCCTCTAAACGTGGACTTCACGAGCGCTAACGTTTGTGTGTGGCGCAGGATGTTTTTGTCTTTCGGGAGCTCGTTTCGACCGTGGTTTGAGTAACCATTCTCTGTGTCAGCTGGCCGCAGTGGGTATGGACGTCACCAACGAAGACTTCACTGGTGTTCAACGTGCCTCCTGGAGGAAATGTGCGTGCGATTCATACCGAAGACTGACAGATATTAGCCGGTACACGGCACAAGTGTTACCCGGAACATGCGTCCAATGCTAACACTCACCTGTCGTCCATGACCGCATTCAGTAAGATAACTCTTTGATCTCTCCTCCTGCATACTTGGTACTGCTGTGGTACCAATGTAGCATTTTTCTCTCCTCGTTGCCTCACCTATCATCGTTTTAGTATAAGCTATAGTTCGTACCCTTTCACTATTGTCGATAGTGACTTTTATTACACTTAATCTTGTTCCTATCCACTGTGTAATGCGTCTTTCTCGTCGTTTACTTTGTCACAGTTACGCCTTGAAGCAGAATTCCGATTCGAGGCCAGGATGGGAAGCATGGAGGGAACGCTGCACAACGGGTGACAACTGTCATATCAACAGCCCCCACAAGGAGATGTAGAGGCGCTGAGATATGGTGATCATATGCCCTGAGCAACAAACAGGTCTGCATCCCAGCGAAACTTGTTTCGTAGCGAGTTTCAAGCTTGCAAATAGTTTCGCAGCAGCGGCGTCGAGCCGCGCCGTTTTGTGCGATCTGTGATATTTTGAGTATGTGTGGTGCTTAATCATTTTTATTTTCTCTGAGTCATTTCTCTGTGAACAGGGTATTTTGCATAGTTTGCAAGTCTAGTCAATATTCACTGTATCACTGCCACAATTTCACAACTTTGCCGAATTAAAGTCTTCAATCCCCTTTGAAGCAAATTCTGTTGACTCCAAGCTTGCCTGCCAAGCCTGCGCCGGGGGAGAGGGGAAGCAGGAGCACGCGGGGAGAGGGAAATGACCGGGAAAAGAGGAAACTGTGAAGCATAAAACAGACGCCAAATTTGTGGCTTCTACGGGGGAAACCACGTGATGCGACGTCATTGCCCGCGCTTTCGCGTGGTCTCTACGTAGAAACCCCCAAATTGCCGTTTTTCGGGTGTCTGTAGAAGACACGATAGAAGATCCATTTCTAAGCGTGCATGCTTACACTCTTAGAAATGGATCTTCTATCGTGTCTTCTACAGACACCCGAAAAACGGTAATTTTGGGGTTTCTACGTAGAGACCACGCGAAAGCGCGGGGAATGACGTCGCATCACGTGGTTTCCCTCGTAGAAGCCACAAAAGTGGCGTCTGTTTTATGCTTCACAGTTTCCTCCTTTCCCGGTCGTTTCCCCCTCCCCGCGTCCTACTGCCTGTCCCCCGTTTCCTCCTCTCCCCCGTCGCAGGCTTGAAGTCAACAGAATTTGTTTCAAAGGGGATTGAAGGCTTTATTTCGGCAAAGTTGTGAAATTGTGACAGTGATACGGTGAATATTGACTAGACTTGCAAACTATGCAGAATACCCTGTTCACAGAGAAATGACTCAGAGAAAATAAAAATGAATAAGAACCACACATACACAAAATATCACAGATTGCACAAAACGGCGCGGCTCGACACCGCTGCTGCGAAACTATTTGCAAGCTTGAAACTCGCTACAAAACAATTTTCGCTGGGATGCAGACCTGTTTGTTGCTCAGGGCATATGATCACCATATTTCAGCGGCTCTACATCTCTTTGTGGGGGCTGTCGATATGGCAGTTGTCACCCGTTGTGCAGCGTTTCCTCCATGCTTCCCATCCTGGCCTCGAATCGGAATTCTGCTTCAAGGCGTAACTGTGACAGAGTAAACGACGACAACGAAGCATTACAAATTGGATAGGAACAACATTAAGTGTAATAAAAGTCACTATCGACAACAGTGAAAGGGTACGAACTATAGCTTATACTAAAACGATGATAGTGAGGCAGCGAGGAGAGAAAAAAAGGTACATTGGTACCACAGCAGTACCAAGTATGTAGAAGGAGAGATCAAAGAGATATCTTACTGAATGCGGTCATGGTCGACAGGTGCATTGGACGCATGTTCCGGGTAACACTTGTGCCGTGTACCGGCTAATATCTGTCAGTCTTCGGTGAATGGCACGCACATTTCCTCCAGGCGGCACGTTGAACACCAGTGAAGTCTTCGTTGGTGACGTCCGTACCCACTGCGGCCAGCTGAGACAGAGAATGGTTACTCAAACCACGGTCGAAACGAGCCCCCGAAAGACAAAGACATCCTGCGTCATACACAAACGTTAGCGCTCGTGAAGTCCACGTTTAGAGGCAATTCTAACAGAGCTACAAACCGGATACAGCTGATAACACATTAGCGTCTCTCGAATACCTTCACTATACTCAACTTCTCAAGCATCACCACATAATTTTCGTTGACGGCCTGTCACAACCGCCATGACACTTCCATTCAAACCTGCACCTTCCAAATGATCGTTAGGAGTGTGGGGAAGTAACAGGTAGCCACTACGGTAGTAGTGCTGCTAGCATAGTTATCGCAATAAAATTCATTAAACGGAGGTGTCTTACCTGTAAAAGAATCCCAGAATCAGCAAAGCGAGGAAACGCTGGCGGCAAGGCATCGAAGAAGAGGTGTGAGCAGTGCCGCGCCACCAGCATGTCTGGCCCCATCGCATAGTTCACGTGACTCCTCGACGCCGGTCAGGTGATCACTCCGAGCGCATAGAAACCACGGCAAAAATTTAGACAACACGAAATAGACTTCACGACGTCCGATTCCTGGTCACGTGATAAACGTGTCTTCTACACGGCGTACGCGCCAAAAAAAGCAAGAAATTTTTTTATGGTATTTTCTTTTCTTCCGGGTCACGTGGGCATCTGTCGTCTAAAACTTCGGCCTTGAGCGTGAATCTAGAAGACACGGCAGCTCTTGACGGCACGATAGAAGGCCTATTTCTAAGAGTGTAGAATCCTTGAGCATTACAGCCGACGTTCTAACATCGAAATAAAGGGTATTCCTGTGACAGCAAACGAAAATTCATACGATATCATCAAATTCATCGGTGGAAAAATCTCTGAGCCTTTGTCGGGGCGAGACATACTAGCCTGTCATTGTGTTCCTGTCTCAAAAAATAAGGCGGAGAGTAACATTATAGTGCAATTCGCTCGCAGGGACAAACGCGATGTTTTCCTTCAACAAGCTCGTAGAATTCGTATAACAACTCTAGACCTTGGTGATCCTGCACGGGGACCATGTATATGTAAACAAGCTTTTACACCCGTCCTTTAAAAGCTTTTGGATCAAACTATACCAAAGAAAAATAATACAACTGGAGATACGTGTGGGGACTAGAAGGCAAGATCTATATGCACGAAAAGACGACGGCTCACCTGTTATTCATGTTAGAACTGAGCTTGACATTTCCAGAATCTGTTAAAACAATGTTTCAGTGTATCATGTGTCACACATTTTTCAATTGAGCATGGGATCAAGTATTGTATCCCCAGATAGCTTTGTTGATCTACTGCAGAATATCAAAACACTACACCTAAACTCTCTTCATCTGAATGCCAGGTCAGTACTGAATAGAAAAGATGAACTGGATGATTTCTTTATTCAGTTCGCGGGTAACCTAGATGCGATAATGCTGACAAAAATATGGTATTCCGGTGACGACTGTTATTAATTGTCAGGGGTTACCTCATTCCCATTTAACAGAAGAAATAGGCGGGGCGGCCGGGCAGCAATACTTGTTAAAAACCCGAACTGCTGTGAAATTACAGACGAATTTTCCTGTTCAACCGATGACTTCGAGATAATGACAGTACAAAGTGCTAACGAAACTTTTTTCTGTTGTATATCGCCTCCCAACTGGCTGTATGCAGCGCCTGAGAGGTATGCTTGAGGAATTATTATGTTGTGTGTGTGATAAGTTAAGGGCATAAGAAAAGAGCTTTCGTTAAGGACGGTGACTCCAATATTGACGGTATCAGTTCCAGTCGCTACTTGACTCCAATCAAGTTATGAATGTCATTGATGTACAGCTCAGGTCAACCTTAATAATAACACTGGAAAATTCAGTCTCATTTCCCAGCGCAATACAGCTACCCTTGGGGCACTGGTGAATATTAAGTGAACAGAATCCTTTCGTTAAACTAACAGAATTTTTTTTATCAATTTTATTCAATTAAGATTTTCTAATGGCCTCAAGGGTTGAGGAATTCGCACTCTGGGACGAGTCCACATTTTTTCCAGTGTTATTATTAAGGTTGACCGGAGCTGTACAGGTGCCGACAAACGCTTACGGTACACCGGAAACAGGTGACAGGGTATTCCGTGCACCTCTCAGTAAGTGTGCCCACTCCCGTTCGCTGCTAGGGTGTCGCATCAACCAAGAAATACGTCACTCTGGTGTTCCGTAAGCTTTTGTTGGGATCTGTACATACACGCGTAACCACAGCGTCAGCTACTCTGCTTGATTTATTTATCACCAACGACGCCGGTGCATTACCTTTTGTTACCAGCACGGACATCAGTGATCGTTTGCAAATTTTTGTTGCATTCCTACTCACTGTGAAAAATGTAGGAAGCACCCATTCATACCACAGCGACCTGTTGATCAAGCATCGCTAGAATCATTTAGGTCTGAACTGTTGTCCGCAACATGGGAATGTGTACTGGAGGAGAAAGATCCAGAAAAGCATACATGACCTCCTTATCCAAATTTCGCGAGCTGTACTACAAACACATGCCGTGACAAAGATGGTTTTCAGGCTCGTCCGATAAAATTTTGCTCTTTATCTACTTGTGCCTATTTAGCTTATATATTTAACTTAGTACTTGTAGATGGCGAGTTTCCTGCAGACACACAAGTCGCAGAGGTGATAGTCACACACAAAAACCGTCACCCGAATGATATGAGGAACCACGGGCCATTATCAATTTTACCAGTATTTTCGAAGGGTCTTGAAAACCTAATCCGTAAACGATTATTTACATACCTGATGGATAATTAAATACCCTCCGACTCACAATTTGGGTTCAGAACGCAACGCTCCACAGAACTTTCTCTGCTGAACATGATGGCAGTTGATGTTCTGAGATTGGAACACATAGAAAGGATAAATACATACAAAGCCTCAAGCGCCTAAGCAATTAATGACAAAAGAAGGAAGACACTGAGAAGGTTAGCCAGCTGTGGGACTCGAACCCACATCTTTTGGATTACCGGTGCTACCAATTGAGCTAAGCTAACTTTTTTTTCCAAGCAGGACCTTTTTCTTCATTCTTTACAGGATCGGTCTGAATGGTGTGGGATGCGGAGTTCACACCATTTCATTGCCATTCCGGTGAGAAACATACGATGATTCTTCACGCGATCCTCGTCAGCATGCCAGTAGCACTTGTCGCACGCATATTCATAGAAATTTAGCCAGGAGGCTGGGCTAGCGGACTGTCCATCAAAGGGCTCCGGCTTCACCAACTCAAATTTGGGCTTCTGGCTAGCCCTCAGAGTTGTGGAGAGTGCATCCATCATGCGTTGGTGTTGTTCCATCAGTTGCTCTTCTTGCACAAGCTGGGTGCGCTGCATTTCGAGGGCCTGAGTCATTATAGCGCTGATCTCTGTCGCTGGTACAATGCTAGTGCCTCGAAGTTTGCTTGTGAGGTTCCCGTCGTCTGAAAGCTTGAGGTTTACCTTCACGATTTCTTTTTTCAACAACTCCGGCAACACTGCCGGAGTTGGCTTTCTGGATAGTAATTTCCTTCAACTCCGGCGTGGATAGGTGTTGAGGTAGCTTCTGCGCTGGTTGCCATCTGCTTCAGATGCAGTGACGATGAAGTCTTTTGAGCCGTTCGGCCTCACAGTAAAGGTTACCCACATGTCGATTGCGCCGATTTGTAGTGTTCCTGGTACTCAGGTCGCTGAACAAAACCCCAATCCCAACCTGCGACCTTCTTTTTCATCTCTTTTGTCCCCTCCTTATGGCGGTCATTCTAGCCCGCCATACCCTCCTCGTCTTCGTCGAATGATGATGGTACTGTGATGTTACACGTAAAGTTTGCCTGCGCAGTGTGGCGACATGTTGCACGTGCCGCAGGGTAGGACTGCGGATAACTTGGACCACCTGGGGTTCTTTTGACGTGCGCTGGAAATCTCCGAACACACTGTGCTGGAAGCAATGTCTACCTCCCCCACATTGCTACCGCCCTCGGCCTGGATCGAACCCACGATCTTGAGCTAAGCAAGCCAGCACGTTACCGACTAAGCTACACTCTTAACTCAGTACCCTTTAGTAAAGGGTAAAAAGATCGCAATATTTTACCCTCTATTCAAGAAGCTACCAGGTACCCTCTGAGCAGTACCTTTTATAAAAGTTACAAGGAAACCCACTAATTAGAGGTTACGGCCTTCAATCCAGCACCGGCCCGTAAAGGTTACGCCAACGTGCGGCTTTTTATACAGGATGTTTATTTTTATTCGCAACAGCGTAGCGCTCATTTGGCTGGTGGATTATGTGAATTTTTGCTAATTAATCGATCCGTAGTTACAAACACATGCGTCAGGAAATGTCGGAAATGTTTGTAACTACGGATGGGTTAATTTGCGAAAATTAACATAACCCACCTGTCAAATGAGCGCTGGTGTGATGCGAATAAAAACAAACACCCAGTGCGTGGGATATGGACAGACCTTTACAGAACACACCAAGGTACCAAAATGAACCAGCAGAAAAGGAGATCTTGAACATATGTATATTACAAAAACAGAAGTCTGTCGAGAGGTGACACATTGTACACAAGTGCGATTCTGATGTGAGGAGAAACCATGGTCGCTTTACCATGTATGTGGAAAAAAGAACTATCTTCTAAGTGAGAAGCAATGCATAAAAGTGCGAGGAAGCCAGCGAGTCAAAACAACTGACCTATGTTTGCTAAGCTGAACAGACCCAACGAAATGGAGAATTGCAGCAGAAAAAAATTTATTCCACATTCGTGTTGCAGAGGCGAGCGCAAATGGCAATACAGTATTACATAAAACGCACACAACTTTGAGGAATATGAGTGTACAGTAACACAGGATACACTACCTTACTGCGTTATCAGCGTTGGAGGCGCTCTGGGACGAGTTTGTGAGGTACTGCATTGCGCTGGTGACGGTATGTGAACCTGCATGTGGGATCCTGGGAACAAAAGTTTGGGCAATGAGAGTAACATTTACGGAACCATTCAAATCCGTACAAAGCACAAGGTACAAAGCAGCATAAATGCGGGAAGGCGTTAACTCCGCGATTGAGTCTTAGAATATCGTAAGAATACAACAAGTAGGAAGCTGCGAGTTATATATCTCGATGCATATATCCGCAGCTCGCAAAATGCACGCCGGTTAGAGCTGAAAAGTAGCAACCGTTAGTGGCGTTCATATGCAGGACATCAAAACGCTTGCCATAATCACAACAAACATACGCTAAGAGCTCTTGCTATCAAAATAACGCACGCACCTACCACAAAATGTACACTTACCCAGTGTATGAAGTGTGTGAATTAGGGCTGCGCTGGTGACGTTCGTTTTCGGTTATATATTCTTTGCAATCTTCGCACTCACTACACTTTCCCCTGAGAACACCGAAAATATCCTTGTTTGCAAGCGACATCTAGCTTTTCCGTTGTTCCTGACGATACTATGATAAACGCGAGGAAAACCACTGATTAAAACAGATTACACTTGTTAACGGACGGACGACGAGCGTTAAGCGTTTCAAGGAAACCGCTCTCAGTGTGGATAGACCTAGACCACACTCGGCTACGCAGCGAAATCGGAAATATTGGTGGTTGCGGCATTGACAATGGTTTTCCACCCTTTAGAAAGAAACATACTATCAGTAGTCCAGACTGCGAACTTATAATCTGTGTTCATACAGCATTGATAACATGTAGTCGACGTATAGATGACGCTGAAACAGATAAAAAATAACAGCGTAGATTCGCAACTGTCGTCTCGAATGGGTGGCTGAAACGTGGCATTATGCTGAAAAACAGAAGGAAAACAAACGATAAGAAACTAACAAAGAAATTATCGTTGGAGATTTCGCTTAGAAGTTACAGTGTCGGAGTAGAGGGTACATTTATAAGTTACAACAAGCTGTTTTTGTTTTTTCCGAGATGTAACTTCTATTCGTGTTGTAAAGACATGACCTTGGTCGCTTTTAACCTCTAAATATACGTTACAGTGGTGTAACCTATAAGAAATCTGGAAATCTACGTCTATATAGAAGTTACATGTTTCTAAAAGTTACAATAAAAGGTACGGGTTTAAGAGTGTACCGACGACGGTCGTCTTCGTCGAGATGGGCCGTTACAAGCGATAACCAAAGATGCGACAATTTTGCGAAACTGCAGTAAGAGAATATGACACAGGGTTAAGACCCATACAATATGAAAACAAAAGAAAAAGAACGTTTCTAGTTTTCTGTTCAGAATATTCGATTAACATAATTACCAAATTACCCACTAACTAACTGACCTAATTACACTTTGCATTTTACTAAAACTATAACAACGCCAATATTCCACTTGCAAACTACGTTACAAGCAGGGCCGCACTGTAAAAAAATTTCACCGTAAAAAAAAACGGGCAAATGCAAGGAAAGTTGGCTGCCAAACATTGGCCGTCTATTTTACTGTGGCCCCGTATAAGTTGTGCCCGTGAAAAATACTGCACTGTCCAGTAATTTTAACAGGCATACCCCGTGTAGCATTACTGTGCTGTGGTCGTTAAAAAAACAGCATTGGCCAGTAATTTTAACTGGCATATGCCGTGTACCCTTATCGTGCTGTGCCCATCCCTGGAGCCCCTCTTTTTTTCCCCTACATATAGTCGTACCAATGAGAGCAGTTTAAGTAATGACCATGCGTAACACATTGTGATGTTTGTCACATTGGGATTTATTTTCTATGTACATAGTGATGAATATGCGCCAATCACCTCTGGCATCAAAACCTTGCAAAGAGAAAGGAAACTGTTACAGGGAGCAGGGCAACCGATATGCAGTTATACTCACTGTTTATTTTTTCAAAGGAAGAACATACAAAGGAACCATGTGCACCCATCAGTCAGCTCTGGCATCAAAACACTGCAAAGAGAAAGGAAACTGCTGCAGGGAGCAGGGCAATTGACATGCAGTTATACTCACCGTTTACTTTTTCAAAGGAAGAACAAAAGAAGCAACCATGTGCACCCATCAGTCAGCTCTGGCATCAAAACACTGCAAAGAGAAAGAAAACTGTTACAGGGAGCAGGGCAACTAACATGCAGTTATACTCGCCATTTATTATTTCAAAGGAAGAACATACGAAGGAACCATGTGCACCCATCAGTCAGCTCTGACATCAAAACACTGCAAAGAGAAAGGAGATTATACTCACCATTACCATTATATTATATACCATTTTTTCA
Source organism: Ornithodoros turicata (assembly GCF_037126465.1). NCBI lineage: Eukaryota > Metazoa > Arthropoda > Arachnida > Ixodida > Argasidae > Ornithodoros > Ornithodoros turicata. Next base: position 135,386,742 of record NC_088201.1, read on the forward strand.
AATGGAGAATACATGAAGGTGCACACAAAACGCGAAGACGGCACGGAACTTCTTCTGGCAGCGTTCATAAGGACATCTGATCATCACCCTCTATTATGTGCTGCTTCATATGTGGCAGTATCTCTATATTCGTAGTGAATTGACGCGAGCACGAATGGACGTGACATACTTTCGTGGTTTCGGAGAGCAAATTGCTTCGAGGCGACCGTCCTGGTGTGTTCTTGTAACGTCCCAAAATGTGACATTTGAGTATTGCATAGTTCGCCGCCGTGTACACACATAATTCATAACAGCACGGTATTCTGCTCGCTTCATGTACATGTCTACAGTGGTCAACGTAGTCCATCAAAGTGTTAAAAACACAAGCGCATCTTCCGCAACGATACATTTACAATAACAGCGCCTTGATCACCCTAGGAGCCAGGACGCCTGACACACGGAGATCTGAAACTAGAAAGACGCCTCACAGCAAACGCGAGCCACGATATACTGGTGTCCCACAAGTTCAACAAGAACAAGGCCTACGGTGCACCACGCTCAAATCGCAAAGAACAGGATGTACGAACAGAAATGTACTTACTTGGGAGGAGGAGGAGGAGGAGTGTCGTTGGGAGGAACCCGAGAGGTCTGCCTGCCTGATTAGGCGGCATGTTTCTCGGGAAGGGAAAGATGGTGGACAGGAGGAAAGGGTGAAGTGGAAGACCGAGCGGAATCCGCTCGTGGGGAGGATAGCTGCGTCCATGGGCCGACTTCAGGGGAACTGTGCCGGCATACGCCTATTACACATCTGAGGGAAACCCAGGAAAAACCCCAGACGGCACAGCCGGCCCGCGGATTCGAACCGCGGACCTCCCAGTCTCCAAGCGCACGCGTTTTACTTGGCTACGTGCATTACGAGAATTACAACGACCACTTCTTCTTCTTTGTAGGAGGTAGTCCTCCTTCGTCAACGATCGTCCGCGAAAGATGTTCGGCGTCCGGCGGTTGTGAACACTGATCTCTATGTATAAAGGCTGGATCGCGCATGGGAGAGGGGCTGGTGGGGGAGAGGCGTGCCTTCGGGCCGCCATGTTGGTGGGCCCTAAAGTGCTGTGCGTGCTCATAGAAAACCATGGGAGGCAACAGAGATTGTGAGTATTTATTGCGCTGCAAGCATTGGTCGTTGTTTGTCATCACACAATTTTGTAAGGTGCCGGTATACTGATGTATCCTAACACTGTTTCACAGGTGTCCTGCCGTTCGATTCTTAATTACGTTATGTTTTGCATTCCGAAACTAGACCGTCACTGCAGTGCAGCGCTGGGGATTGTACTACAGCACGTTTTCCAGCCAATATTTCAATAAGAAACGACTTGACGTTAACAACAACCATGTACATAATATCCCGTACTGCGTTCTGGACAAAATTATTCCATAAAGAACGGTCCGGGAAAAGGTATACTCGCATGGCAGAAAGAGATCGTTCTGTAGAATCACAGCCGTTGTTTTAGCCGTGTATGCGTTTACTATGATTTATATCAAGCATCGCCTTACAAAGAGTCTTTTAGTAAACGACAGCGGTGCTTCGCCTCGCAAATATGGACACACCGAAACAGCCCAAATAATTACTTCACGCAATTAGATCACACTCGTTAGGACAGTTAATCAGGTAGTGATGTAAGCTTAATCAATTAAGTGACTTAGAAAGTGGTAACACCTCCTCGAGACACAGGACTTATCTCTTTTTGAAGTACAGCCCTTCTATGTTTGTTTGCTTCTTCCTTTATTTGTTCTGATTATTTGCAGGCGCGGTTGTGCCAAACTGAATGTCCTTCTCCAGCACTCCCATGCTTTTGTTGAATACAACTGCAGCGTGATAAAAGCTGCTTGGGGACGGGGTCCTGCTATCCAGTGCTGACTTTGTCATGCTTGTTATGTGGAGCATGTTCCAAAAAATGCAGCTCCACGTATGGTCTTCAAATTGCAACAGGACTATTTGGAGCTTGAAACAGTTGTGATTTTGTCATTTTGGCCCTCGTGTACCCAGTCTGTGAAACGCAAACAAAAAAGTATAACACGATATGCTTTTGTATTGAAGATCGCTGATGATGAGTAAAGAGAATATACGAGTTCAAGTTTATTCAATCTTTTATATCATTCATTATATTATTCAACATTTTATGTCAAGTTTATACAACATCAAGTTTATTCAAGTTCAAGATTTATTTCTTGCACTTATGCGTTTCAGGATACAATGAACGTGCAGGGAGGTCGCAAAAGACTACATTTATTGTTTTGTGACCTTGCTACAATGGCAATATATATTTTAGGAATGACAATGGTCAGGTACGCTCTCTAAATTTGTAGCACTCAATTTTAGGTTGGAATGCGCAATAAATAGCAACTTCCCTCCTGATATTTTCTCATATATGCTAAATTTTAAATTTAATGTGATCGCATATGTGATAATATAATAATATATAAGAATATAATATGTGATAGATGAATGTGATCAACAGTAGATGCAAACAACATGAGTAGCCAGAGAAGTGCATTCTCAATAAATAATTTTCTTCTTATAGCGTATATGTGCATGCCTATTAACTGAAACAATTATCACAGTTCCCTGACAAGTTTTAATTTCTGAGAGTGTACTGTAGAGGCTGCTTAGATCTACAACAGTTCATACAAGGTATTATATACTGTGAATGCCTTTAAAAATCCCATGTGACACATATGCCTTTACTTTCTGGAGGTGTTGTGGTAGTCAAAGTTTGTGGGCATTACGCAGGTTCTGCACCCATTTCTTGAGTATGTCGAGACAGCTGTGAAGTAACCTGCATTGATGATGATTATTCCAATTTTTATGGTGCATCGACAATAAAGGAAATAATACATCAGAACATTGGTTTGGGTGCAACCAGTTAAAGATGAATATGTTGTTTAATAAATGCATTGGACAAATGTTAAAACATCAGTTTAAAACATGGTTTACAATCCCTGTATCTTTTAAAAATTAAAAAGATTAAAAACTATTCTAAAAAGAATTATAATCTCTAATTATTATATTGCTGGGTGAAGGAGCCTAAAGTGTAAGGTGATTTTCCGATGTGAACATGTAAGAAAATATGCAAAACTGAGAGAGGCTAACCACAGTGCGTGCACTGAGGTTGTTCCTTCCTGTAAAGTAGAAACCAGTGGATGAGGAACGTGATACTTACCTGTACACCCAGCCGTATGGCACTGCACAGATTATTCACTGGGTAGCCCTCATGACGAAACCTGTATTGAGAGACCACTTTTGCCTTAAAAACTGCTACAAATAGCACGACACGCTACAAATTATTACTATCGTAACAAGCTGACAATACAGCTCAGACACAAAGGCGTTATTCAAGTCGCGCCACACCACCGTTACGTAGGATTCTTTGTCACAAATCAAACCAAGGCACAAAACAATACCAATACATGAAAAAAGGTGACAATCGTGGTCTCATTATGACGTAATACCGAACTTGTGCTCGAAGGTAATTCAAAGAAATGAATGTGGCACTTGCTTCCGCAGAGAACGCCGTGTACCATGCTAGCAATCCATGCAAAAAAGCGCTCGAGTGCTCGCACATATATTGATGACAACACTACCTGTGTAATGTAACATGTTCTTTCAAGCATATTATGCACTCAAACTGTATTTGCCGCCGGGTAAAATGCAAGTGTGCTCGATTGAACGTCGGAAGAGCGATCAAGCAACCTGCATCCAGTGCTCGTTTTGGGCAAAAAAACACTTCATAATGGTCAACCAAATATACAGAATGGACGCATATTTATTCCTTGATGAAGAGTGACTCACCTGTATAAATTTAGGCCCTGTAACCTTGCCAGTACGGTTGGTACGACCGTATTTGCAAGAAGTTGCCATGATCGCTGCGGCGACTGTTGTGGGTACAGTAAGATGGCGGCCGGTTTCTTCACGCTCGCGCTCCCTATCCGCGATCCAGCCTTTTACAATCGAGATCAGTGGTTGTGAATGACGGTAATGACCCGTACTTTGCTTGCCTTGCCTCCGCATTGAAGTATTTGGCCGGCGCATGATGATGGCGCCACCATTTTACGTAGTTTTCGCAGTATTTGTGATTACGGTAACAAGCCGTCGTCAGATACTATTAAACGCCCGTAGAAGTCACAGTATTTTTTTTTTACAGCGCGGTGTTTACATGCAACGGGGGGGGGGGGGGAGGAGGGGCAAGTGCCCCCTTGAGCCCGCCTAAAGGGGCGCCAAAGAGACACACTTCAAGCAGCAAGAATGACGGGGTATAGGCGCGAATTTCCCACTTGTTCCCCCAGAGGCGAAAAGTTGACGCCGGACCTGGTTACAAGTACGTACAGACTGCTAAAGATATGTAGAATCTACCCTTCGTATTAACACTAACCAATCGAAATTCGACTGAAAAATGGGTTCTGGTTATTTACACTATTTATACGGTCTGAGTCCCTTCTTAGTAAACTCGTTTCCGGTTTCCTTGCAGCGATGCCATATGAAAGACTACAGGTGTCTCGTCTACTTCGTCGTAGCCCTCTGTCGCCGTCTGTTACTGCAGTTTCACTACGAACGTGTAGCAACTGCCCCTATACTGTCCTTTGATTGAAGGCAATATTCAGCACCGACGCATGCGCGCATTTCTAATTAATCTTCTGGTGCGCATGTCGCTGGCCCGCCAATATATAGACTCCGGAGCGTGCAAAACGTGCAAAGGATATTAGCGTCTTCCATGAACAAATAAAACCAATAGCCACGCGTAGGAGGGTTTCATGAAACGTAGCGATTATGACTTTGGCATATTTATTTCTTCACTTATTTTCGCGTCTTTATTTATTCCGTGTAACCCGCGGCGTTGGCGTCGCATCAAAGCGGCCCCAATACGCGGAAAGGGTGACGCGCCGCGGTAACACGTGACCTTCACCGTGAAGGAAAGCGGAAAAAAAGTTTTGGCGCGCGGGTGTTGCTTGGTGAGTTTCAAAAGGGACGCGAACCAGCAAGCGATGACAAGCCGAGTTGCAGGCTGTGCGCAATTAATATCGTTCCCAGTCTGGGCTTTATTGTCCGTGGCCCTGAGCGTGGTAACCACCGGCGACTTACACGTACGTATTTGCGACTCGAACATATTTCTACCGATGACTAGCTATAATTAGACATGTGCTCAATTACAGTCACTTAATTAGGTGGCGCGTGCTGTAAGCATTGCATTCGTGTCAGCATATTCGGAGGGTTGCCCGTAAATTTTTCGCTCGCCGTTTTCTCTGTATTGCTAACGTCGTGCATTTGCTGTATATGTATAGCATAGGGGAATATGACGATTTCTTTTTGGAGAATAAAAATAATAAGGGGGGGCGGGCAGGATATATTGTGTGGGAGCCAACTTGACAGAATTTCCAAGAAGTTCTTCAGGGTGTACTCGAAAACACTTATATCGTTTCGTTGTACGTGGAGAAGTAGAGTTCCAATGACGTTTTCGGGAAGTGATTTGTCTGCTCCATAAGCCACTGAATGTTGAATTTGCATATCGAAACAGCACCAGCAGTAGGAAACGCAGTCACGCGCTCAACGCCAACTATTGCCTACACATTTAGACTCAGAACTCCTACGCATAGCACACTCCTAGGAAGCCACTCAAAATACACCGTTTTCTCTGATTTATTGAAAACGGGAGCCTTTTTGACCAGAGAGCCGAACCAAACCCGAACCTGAAACGAAAACCGTTATTAACCGATCCTTTTATTGGAACCGAAAGTATCGGCACCATCTTGGAGCTGAACAGGAACTGAACTTTAAAAGAAATTCAGTAACCGGTTCAACTAACACACACATACCAAAACTAGTTACCGACTGTGGGAGAAATTTAAATTATGCTACGGAGAGTGCGAGAGATGTATGTACACTCTAAAAACAGAACTTCACCGCATAGCACCTGTGCCTACCGTTGCCAAGAATGATAGGGTTATCGCTTCTGATTCGAAGAGAGAGGTGGGCGTACGCCTTTTTGTGGCAATTTGGATATATGAAAATTGCCACAAAAAGCCATACACCAACCTCTCTCTTCGAATCAGAAGCGATAACCCTATCATTCGTGGCAATGGTTGGCACACAGCGTGCTATGCGGTGAAGTTCTGTTTTTAGAGTGTATACCAACGACTTGCATTTGCCACACTTTAAGAGAAAGTGAATTGTAGCATTACAGAGGAGTGTAAGAAAAGCACGATGCACAAGCGACTAAATTTACTGTGTATCAGTAATTTAAAGTGACAAAATTTACACCTTTTGGTGACTAAATGAATTTCTACAACCATTAGTCCCTTTCTAGACTAAATGAATGTCACTGAGTATAGGTACTGCATTTCACGTTTTGTTGTCACAGTCCTTATGTACATAATTCATGTGCACGAATGAAAATACTTTGAATTATACCGTGAACCGTGATATGTCGAATGATATAAAATCTTGTGACATGCATAACCACACTCATAAAATTGTACTTCACCACATAGCACGCTTCGAGCCAACCACCACCCCGTTCTCTCCACGACTTGTTAAAACGGGAGGCGTACGCCTTTTTGTGACACCGATGCAGAAATGTTAATTGTCACAAAAGGGTGTGCGCCCCGCACTTGCCACATATCAAGAGTGATACATTCTTAAGAATGAACTTCACCGCATAGCACGTTCCTGGCAAACCAAAATCTCGAATGATATCGTTATCTGCCCTGATTTCTTGAAAACTGGAAGCGTACGCCTTTTTTTGAAGCAATTATGAACAGCATAAGCGTCACAAAAAGGTGTACGCCTCCGGTTTTCAAGAAATCAGGGAAGATAACGATATCATTCGAGATGATGGTTGGCAAGGAGCGTGCTACGTGGCGAAGTTCATTTTTAAGAGCCAGTCATATGTCGGCACAGTTCTCCCGGGGCGTCAGTCGTGACGGTCCCCACATCTGTGAGGGCGACAATGACGAGCCCTTTCACCATCACTACCACCACTACCTCATCTTTGAGAGTGTTACAATGGTTGGCCTTCAGCGTGCTATGTGGTGAAGCTTTGTTTTAAGAGTGCAGGAAGCAAAGGAAGGACCACCATTTGTTCCTTGTGGGCAATAAATTGCGTAATTACACTCTTAAAAATGAACTTCACCGCATAGCACGCTCCTAGCCAACCATCATCTCGAATGATATCGTTATCTGCCCTGATTTGTTGTAAACGGGAGGCGCACGCCTTTTCTGTGACACTTATGCTGTTCATAATTGTCACAGAAAAGGCGTCCGCCTCCCGTTTTCAACAAATCGGGGCAGATAACGATATCATTCGAGATAATGGTTGGCTAAGAGCGTGCTAGGCGGTGAAGTTCATTTTTAAGAGTGTATACAGCCTTATTCCAACAAATTCAGAAAGAGCACATACTTACGTATATTTGTTGCATTCAGAGAATCATTTGCGAAGTTTAGTAACTATTTGCTGTCCTGGGGAACAAATTTCTGGAACAGGGGACGAAATGGGGACTACAGGGAACTAGAAGCTGCAATTACTGCCCAGTTAACTCCTCTTTTTTTAGTTTTCATCCTTCTCACCCGCTTAATTCACAGGTGGTAGTGGTGCCGATTTTAAACAGATGGTGGTAGTCTTTGCCATTGGTTGGCTTATGAGCAGATAATCATCGTTAATTAGTACGCTCGGTACCAACCACTACGAAGGTGGAAGCAACAGTTAGCGCAGATCGAAAGGATCAAAGCTATGTTTGCGATTTGATACGAAAGCAGGGCTTGCGCTTTGCACCTACAATTAGAATGCTATATGCAAATAATGGTACGGCCCCTGTTCTCAACTTCTCAGATAAAATTCTAATTGTCAATTAATTATGCTCGTGGTAGAAGGAGAACATCTTACTTAATAGTGCAGTGCCTGTTCCTCGTCCTCCATGTTAAAGGGGCACTGCCGCACGTGCCACGACGTGGGCAGTTCCGGCGACAAACATAGTGCGACTTACGAAGCAGAATGGTGTCGTTGTCTGAAGGACATGAATATAATTGTTCTCTCCACCCTGTTAAAACAGAACTTCACGACATAGCACGCTCCTAGCCAACCATCATACCGAATGATATCATTCTGTGTCACGATTTGTTCAAAACAGGAGGGAGGCGCCTATCTGGGACAAGATAATCTGTCCCAGATAGGCGCCTCCTCCCATTTTCAACAAATCAGTGCACAGAATATAATGATATCATTCCGAATGATGGTTGACTATGGGCGTGCTATGGGGTGAAGTTCTTTTTAACAGTGCACAGTCTTAAAAATGAACTTCACCGCATATCACGCTCCTAGCCAACCATAATCTCGAATGATAGAAGAAGGTCCATGACTACTGTTGTGGGCTTCAATTCAATAAATTGGTATTGAAATATGGAGCAATGTGCGTCATGATACACATGCACAGAACACTACGACAGGACCCTGCAGTTCCAAATCCACAAACACACGATAGGCGTGCGCGTGCTTCTCGTGCTGTCTGATTGGATGCCGCCAATCTTTGCTTCCTGAGGATTCCAGTACTTGCCGCCAAGGCTTCTACATTCATTTAAGAACAATTTCTTCTTGGACTTAAGTGCTCCTTTAAACCATCCTAAAAATCCGCCATGAGCGTTGCAAATCCCCTGTCCCAGTCTGCCGCCCCTTTTACTGCACTCTTCCACCGCATAGTGCTGAAAGTTACCTTTACACCTGCCTTTAAACACGGTCTAGGCTCCACCTCGTCAGTGCCGTGTATGCCAAAGGGAGTCTGGCCATTAGGAGGAGCCTCAAAAAGAGGCTCGACCTGTCAGTCAAACTTAGGCGCATTTCATTGGTTACCGTTTTCCATGGGAGCTGCCATGACATCAAATGTTCTCCAAGATGGAGGATGGTGCTTGGAACGGCGAAGTGGAGATTTCGTGACACAATTTTTTCACGGACTACTTTAATTTCATACTGTGAGTATAGTATATCCTCATGTACGCATCTGCAAAATCATCTTCAACTTTCGCTCCGCCATCATTATTTACATGGAAATGGGATGTTTCGTCGCTAACGTTAGGACTAGTTAAGACCGTGATACCAAGAAAATAGCTAGAAGGACGACCGTTAAACGTAGGATTTTGCATTATATAATTGCATTTTATTTATACATATATCGTTGTTCATTTTTGGTTTGATCTACTAACATTACGTGACTTAAAACTTCAAGCGGCAGTCGTCTCCTACGAAGAAGGGGTTGTACTGCTCTCCTGGCCATTCATTTCTGCCAGCAACCAGTTCTGCAATTCTGTGCCTTCCCAACATGCCTGTCTTCATGCAGACGGCGTCGACAAAAGCGGACGCAAAATCCTTTGTTTTGGTCTCTCACCGGTGGTATCCGTTTCAATCCGAATCAATCGAGTTTCTCCAAAATGGTGGCACCCAGTAAATAAGGGTGAGGTATAAATACTGGATGGATGTAATAATAGACAACTCTATTTCGACCTGTGATTGGCTAGATACGTTAAAAAGTGGGTGGAGCCTCAGGTATAGGCAGGTCCCATTAATGGCCAGACTCCCTTTGGCATACACGGCACTGCACCTCGTCTTCCTTCTGTACCACCTGTAGAGTGCCACGTCATCCGTGGCTTTTGGGCAACATCACCAAGATCGTGCACTGATGGTAATGGCAACGTAATGACAAACGGCTGCTCAACCCGCGATGATTCTTGGACCGTGGTAGAACGCTGCCCACCATATGCAAGGCCTTCGTCTTCTTGCGGAATGCTTGCGCTCCACCGGTCTGGTGACGGATCTCTGAAAGTGCTCCCCCCATCATCATCGCCCCATTCGTTCCAAATGAGCAAATTGGGCAGCATACCACCTCAGCGACAGCGAATCCCCCACCTCATCATCATCCAACGCATGCGTACACCCTTAAAAAAGAACTTCACCACATAGCACGCTCCTAGCCAACCATAATCTCGAATGATATCGTTATCTGCCCTGATTTGTTGAAAACGGGACGCGTACGCCTTTTTTGTGAAACTTATGCTGTTCATAATTGTCACAAAAAAGGCGTACGCCTCCAGTTTTCAACAAAGGGCAGATAACGATATCGTTCGAGACTATGGTTCTCTAGGAACGTGCCATGCGGTGAAGTTTATTTTTAAGAATTTATATGTGTGTGCCTTGTCCAGCATAGAAAATTAAATATAACAACAAAAAAGTGTGGGGCACCGTACCGCCGCTAATTTCGCCTACAGCGACATTCAGATGGAGGCAAGCTCATTGAACCAGTTCGTGAACCGCACAGTTTAGAATTGACCAGTCTGAAACGCTATAGTTGACTTGCGGAGCTGAAACGGGACTGAAGCCTTATGGTCGAACCCGAACCGAACCGACAACATTTCGGTTCGACCCTCTGTGTGTGCATTTTACGCAATTCTGTTAATTGTCGCAGAATGGCGTACGCCACGCGCTTTCAACAAATCAAGGGTGATAAATGTATCACTTTGTGCCATGGTACGGCTTCACCGTGTTATGTGGTGAAGTCAAATTTGAAGAGTGTAGAATATCTTTATCAGTTTTGATTCTAAGGGAGAGCGGGCCCTACCCTTCTAGTGTGATACACTAATCTAAAATGGCATAAAAATGCTCATGCCACTCACTTTCAGGGAGAAAGCGCATCATTGGGAATAATTGTTGGCGAAGAGAGCCGTTCGCGGTTGGGTTCTATTTCTAGAGCGTAGAGCAGGCGCTGTCTCAGCTGTCCGTTCACCCTCTGACGTTTTCCGGCATTTCTCCCTTTCCCCTTTCCGTCCACCTAAATTGATCTGGCTCCAGAAAATATCCATCTCCGGGAAACCGATGTTGGTGACCCCAACGCCGACGGCGAAGTGAACGCAGAGAAAAGCTATTGGCCTTTCATCCGAATTACATTGCGACGCGAGCCAGCGAACCGTCCGCGTGAAATCGTCGGCAAAATTTTGTTGGTTGGTTTGTCAAATGCAATAAAAAACTTTGAAAGTAAGGAAACCTTTCAACTCAGCTGCAACTCGCACGCTTTTGTTTCTCGTTCTACGAGATGTTCTGCAGCTTTTCCGTTCGAGATGCCCTGTGAACACGTTGATGTGTGCAATGCACGCGGAACTAAATTGATTGATACATTGCGAGGCATGCAGCGTGCACGTTGAGCTAGTTTTGAAAGTGTCTTCACAATTTTTATCCCTCGGACAACCATGCAGCTGCGTCAGAGACGTTAAAGGAGGTAAGAACTCCTATCTGAATGTATTTAGCTACGGGTGCAACAGGTGCAATATTCTTCTTCTACGCTTCGTAATTCTATTTACAATTTATTGTTCAATACTTCTCCTTCATAATGTGTGCAGCGTTCATACAAAACGCACTTTATTTCGGGTAGGTAGACGCACTGCCATTCAGATACCCCTATCCATTGTTATGTGACCTGAAGAATTGTAGCACTCAATCGGACGCCAACGTGGAGGTACACATAACGTTCTGCTCTACACTCTTAAAAATGAGCTACACCACATAGCACGCTCCTAGTCAGCTCGAATGACAACGTTCTCGTCCCTGATTTGTTGAAAACAGGAGGCGTATCCTATTTTGTAGCCATGGTACAGTACATAATGATGCATAATAGCTCCGCCTCTCGTCATAATCGCTTCATCGTCGTTACGGTCGTTACAAGCTAACGAGTGGCGGGAAATTCAAAAAGGCGGGCGGGAAATTTAAAAAGGTGGGCACGTGATAAAACACGTGCACGTCGCTCTTCGCGCGATAACGTGAAGGCCGTGGTACACGTCACGCGCAATGTGTCACGCGCCCACATTTTTGAATTTCCCGCCACTCGTTAGCTTGTAACGACCGTAACGACGATGAAGCGATTAAGCCCCCAGGAGCGAGAACGTTGTCATTCGGGATGATGGCTGGCTAGCAGCGTACTATCTGGAGTGGGGACAGGGATCTATCAGATTCATCTATACAAAAGGTGTCACAGCCAGGAAGTTAAAATCGCCGTCTGGAGCCGACGTGGTAGGTGGGCTACACTCTAAACTACACTAATCTAACTAAACTAACCTACACTCGATGGGCTACACTCTGGTTGGCTCTGCGCCAACCATTTGCCACGAAGGATCGGGTTGTCGCTTCTGGTTCGAAGGGAGATGGGGCTTACGCCTTTTTGCTCTCAATTTGTATATATGATAATTCAACGTTCACAATCACAACGTTCTCGCCCATGATTTGTTCATAACGAGAGGCGGAGCCACTATTTATGATTATGTACGGCTACAAACATGGCTCCGAATCCCGTTTTCAACGAATCGGGGACGAGAACGTTGTCATTCGAAATGATCGTTGGCTAGTATCGTGCTCTGTGGTGAAGTTCATGTTTAAGAGTGTAGAGCAGAACGTTATGTGTACCTCGGCGTTGGCGACTAATTGGGTGCTACAATTCTTCAAATGGACAGAGGAGTCCGGATGCGGTAAGTCTGCTCACCATTATCGAAAAACAAAGGCGTTTTTGGATTAACGCTGCACATATTATGAAGGAGAAGTATGGTGAGTAGAATTAAGAAGCGTAGAAGAACAACATTACACCGACACTCTAAAAAATGAATTTCACCGCATAACACGCTCCTAGCCAGCCATCATCTCGAATGATATCGTTATCTGCCCTGATTTGTTGAAAACGGGAGGCGTATGCCTTTTTTGTGACACTTATACTGTTCATAATTGTCACAAAAAGGCGTTTTCAACAAATCAGGGCAGATAACGATATCATTCGATATGATGGTTGGCTAGGAGCGTGCTGTGCGGTGAAGTTTATTCTTAAGAGTGTATTGCACCCGTAACTAAATACCATCGGATAGGAGTTCTTGCCTCCTTTAAAGGAGCAGTCTAGAGACACACAACTTTGTTTCTGTTTTTGGTCGGTATGGAATGTTAGGCGGCAGAAAACAGTTTTCCCGCAGTTAGTGCAACTCTAGCAAAATTGGGACGCCTGCAATAGCTCACTGAATCCCCAGTGCGCGAAACACCCTCCTTCGCCTTCAGGGCAGTCACGTGATGAGCGCCGACACGCGGTCACTATGTGACGCGAGTGATAGGGAGGCTCCTCGCTGGATCTGGGATCACATGACCGGGGTGAGCAACACCGCGCAGGATGTCCGATGTCCGAAACGGAGGATTTGAAGGCGGTCAACGACATCACCTCGATTTTTGGGGACCGCTGACACCACGGGAAGAACGAGTGGCGTAGCACGAAATTAACTGTGTGTAGTACAGCGGCACCCCAGTGCTTCCCGACAATGTGTAGCCTCTCTGACAGTTTTCACCGCACAGTTGGTTCAGTGACTAACAGGTGGCGCCACAATACCGACGTCATCGCTTGCTTTCTGCTACTGTGAGTTCTGAGATTGCACAGAAGCCACGGGTATGTTACCCTTGTGCACTCTTAAAAATGAGTTTCACCGTATAGCACGCTCTTAGCCAACCATCGTCTGAAACGATATCGTTATCTGCACCGATTTGATGAAAACGGGAGGCGTACGCCTTTTCTGTGACACTTATGCTGGTCATAATTGTCACAGAAAAGGCGTACGCCTCACGTTTTGAACAAATCAGGTCAGATAATTATATCATTCGAGATGATGGTTGGCTAGGAGCGCGCTATGAGGTGAAGTTCATTTTTAAGAGTGTGATTGCAACGTTATTTTGTCAGGGTGCGTATATGCTTTGATTTTTTAGAAAGTGTGATATAAATCATATAGAGAATAGAAGTCAACAAGAAACAGCTCGCAATGTTCGTAGCAGACGGTTTTTCCTGCCAACGGATGAGGAGGCTCTCTACCACAAACGTCACACTACACTCTAAAAAGATAACTTGAAGAGCCAACCATTGCTGCGAATGATATGGTTATCGCTTCTGATTCGAAGAGAGGGGTGGGCGTACGCCTTCTCGTGGCAATTTGGATATATGAAAATTGCCACAAAAAACCTTACGCCCCCCTCTCTCTTCGAATCAGAAGCGTTAACCGCATCATTCGCGGCAATGGTTGGCGCACAGCGTGCTTTGCGGTGAAGTTAAGTTTTTGTCGGCACAGTTCCCTTAGAAGTCGGCCCAGGACGCACAATCCCCCAGGGCGTCAGTCGTGACGTTGCCCACATGCGTGAGGCCGACAACGGCAAGCCCTTTCACCATCACCACCACCACCACCTAAGTTTTTAGAGTGCAGAGTGGGTGATTTGAGGGAGTGGGTAGGCGATTTTGAAAATTAATAGCGCCGCGGTGAAATAACTTTGGAGAAAAATATCTTGTGGAAATGCTTTTCACATACTGCTTTACAAGACGACAGCAGTTTTTGGCCATGTTTGATACCACTTTAATGTTCCTTTAAGGCTGACGAACAGTTTTTACCCGGACAGACTTCAGCCCGTATACGCCCAGCTGTCCTACTAGAATGAGGATGGAACCTGTTTAGTAACAGTGTGCTCACGGGACGGGAGACTAACGCGGAGACTTTGGAATATTTTCAGGAGCGAGTTTCACACGTCGCCCCGTGGCCTGTTCCGCAATACTGGAAAACATGGAATCACCGACTGGGTCTGGATCCGGCAACGTTTTATATGACTTCAAATGCTCAGTCCTGCGACGTTATTGCGGAGGCATTAAAGAGGTACAACGACGTCATATTTGGATATTCACGGAGGCACCGCAACAGCCTATACCATACAGGACCAGTGCTCCCTGGTTTAACAGTTCACGTGGAAAACTTCGAGGGCCAAGATTGCCAGTATCCTGGCCATCTGAGCGACGAAAAATGTAAGGATTCATTTAGTCATTCATTATAAATGTCAAAGGTGGTCTCAAATGTGCAGCCTCGAGAACGTGAGGATGGCAGTAAGGATAACATAGGCGTGGCGTCGCTTGCTGAAGCAAAGCGATTTTAACAGAGCGATCTTTATTCCTATGGACATGAATACGTCCGCTCTCGTTTACTTGTTTACTGTTTCGTTTCTAGATTTATTTGCTCTCCTATACAACGCATTTTTACACGAATCAGGTCTGAAGGTAACGATAAAGAGACTCGTCATATGTCAAAGGGGCACTGAAGTGAAAATATATAGCGGGTGTCTCAGTTAAATCCTCGGGCTAAAAAATTCGCGAACGGGTGCACCAATCGACGAACTTTCTTTTTTACAAGTATCTGTCTGGTACCGCCTATAACCTGCGCACAATTTGAATCAGTGGGAGGCGCTCATTATTTAAATAAAAATTCAAATGAGTTTCGTAAAAAAAAAAAACACAGCTTCTAAAGCAGGGCGCTGTCGGCACTAAAATGGGCACTACCCCTTCTGGGACCTTCGATGGACACCTTTTAGAGAAGAATCAGCCACCGAAATGTGTCATTTGTTCCATTAACTAATTGGTTTCGGTTTACACATTTTTGTCGCGCCTGGTCGCGTTCTTCTAGAAAATCCATGAATAGATTTGCATAGTTTGGTGCTATCTTAGTGGCCATAGCGGTGCCGTTGACTTCTAAGTAGTGTTCACCGTTAAATTCAAAGGTGTTGTTCTTTATGATCAAGCGAGGAAAGACGGCAAAAGTATGAGGAATGAAATTTATACTGAGACAACAGCAATTGTGCAAAAATTATGCCTCAATCGCGCCTTTTTCTTTTTCATTTACAAATCAAATCAAATCATGCCTTCGTAAATTTAGCCATTATGAAATTCCCTTCAGCCAAACAAATGACGAAAATACGCGTTTTAATTATTTATTTTCTTTCTTGAAAGTCCACGCGTAGAATATTGTGATGCATTTCGAACGTGTCGTAACTGTCTGCCTCCTTGTACCGGTACGCCGATCAATATGAGTGGTCTTCTAGTTACTACGCATGCTGGGTCTTCGAACTTCCGGTCTGAAATTTTAGATCCGCTCAAAGGAAAACTTCATAAACTCTAGCTTAAACGACAACCAAGATGAGTACGTCCAGGAACGCCTTCCCCCCCCCCCCCTCCGCCCAAGGAAGTAGGGTACTTTAAGAAATACTTCGCACGTGGATTTCTTATAACAAAGTGTTGGAAAATGACGACAACTAACATTTGGCGCGCACATCTCTCGCGCATTCTTCTGGTCACTTGCGCTTTCGCTTCCAGACAGTAATGCTGTTCTTACTTTCGCTCCGTGGCTTGTCCCTTTCAATAGGTTATGGGTCCAGAGCGCGTCGATCGTCGGTAATCGTTCAACCGGGTCTGCTCGTCATCTGCTGCTGCGTCAAGTTGCAAATGGGAGAATCAAGCAAATTCTCTGTGGCGAAGCTTACTGACGGCAACTACCAAGTATGGAAGTTTAAGATGAAAATGCTACTCATCTGGGAGGACACTTGGTCGTACGTTACGAGTGATGTCCCAGCGGATCCAACGACTGCATGGATCACCGGAGACAGTAAGGCCCAGAGCACAATCTGCCTGAGCATCGATGACGGGCAGATCGTGTATGTCTGTAACTGTACGTCAGCGAAGCATATGTGGGAGGAGGTCAAGAAAGTTCACGAGCGAGCAAACTTAAGCAACGGGCTTTATTTACTCAGGAAGCTGAAGGATGAAGATATGCAGTCCTACATCAGGCAAATTCTGGAGTTAGTAGAGCGGCTTAGAGGCATCGCGCAAGAAATCACCGACTTCCAAGTGGCTGCTCTTCTTCTCAGCGGGCTTCCGGACTCTTGCGAAGCGCTCGTCACCGCTCTGAACATTCGGCCAGATGACGACCTGACTTGGAATACGTCAAAGGAAAGCTGATGGATGAGTATAAGAGGAAGCAAGACATGTCTGCAGCGGGCGCACCCGATTCTGAAGCGGCACTCCGTGTGCAAGAACAGCACCGTGGGAGGCTCTCCCCTGACACCAGAGAATGCTTCTTCTGCAAGAAGGTGGGACATCTCAGGAAAGACTGTCATGCCTGGAGGGCGCAGAGGAAAAACTTCCGGAAAGGGCGTCCCAAACAGAGAGCCCGGTACTGCATCCACATCTGGCATCAGCGCCTGGGACACCGCGATCCGAACGCCATTAAGCGCTTACAGAAGGAACGCTTAGCAGGTAGAATCCTCATCGAAGACTGCGGTCACCTGCTCAAGTGCACAAGCTGCGTCAAAGAAAAAATGACGCAGAAACCTTTTCCGAAAGTCAGCACGTCTCGAGCTGGAGCTGTCCTTGATCTGGTTCACACGGATGTTTGTAGAACAATGAGGGTTATGACACCGAGCAAAAATCGATGTTTTCTGACGTTCATCGACGATTTCTCTCGGTATACTGTGCTGTATCTGCTCAAATCTAAGGATGAAGTTGCTTCAAAACTACAAGACTTTCTGGCCATGGTGAAGACTAAGTTCGGGACGTACTCCAAAGTTCTTCGCGCACACAACGGGACAGAGTATACTGGAGGAAGATCACGAGCGATTCTTCGTGATTGTGGCGTTGAGCTCCAGACAACTGTTCCTTACAGCCCTCAACAAAATGGTGTAGCTGAGCGCAAGAACCGCACGCTTTGTGAAGGTGCAAAAAGCATTGTCTTCGGAGCTAACAAGCCGAAAATGTTTCGGGGAGAAGCGGTGTACACAGCGTGTTATCTTCAGAATCGGCTTCCTAGTAGAGCGCTCTGCGGAACACCTTACGAACTGTGGCATGGCAAGAAGCCCAACCTACAGCATATAAGGACCTTTGGAAGCCGCGCCTTTGTACGTGTGCCCAAGGAGAATATATCCAAACTGGATGCTCGTGCTGTAGAAGGCACACTAGTTGGACACAGTGAAACACAGAAGAGATACAGAATACTCCCCAAAGGCATTCACAAGGTCAAGGTATCCCGCGACGTGGTGTTCGACGAAACTCCTGTCACAGAAAGGGACTGTTCCCAAGCAAAACTTGGTGGAGCAACTACTCCACCCTGTGCGTCTTTCGGTGATTGAGAGGAACACGTGTTTCCGGATAATGTTTTGGTGGAACTGTTACCAAGCGCACCCGTCTCACAGAATGACATCGATCCCGATGGCGTGGATCAGCATCGTGAAAACACGGAAAAAGAGTGCTGTCCCCTTCGTTCAGCGAGGAGCAACAAAGGAGTCCCACCAGAACGTCTTTCGTACGTCGCGCGCACATCGCGCGAAGTTATTTGCGAAGTTCCGGCGTGTTTGATCAACCACATTTCGTGAAGGTGAATTTCGCGTTTACCGGTTGCAAGGCCGAAATAGCACGCAGCGAGTGTCCTGCGCTGCAGGAATGTGAGAGACATGCAAGCACACAACATCTGTGCTGCAGTTCTCTTACAGCTAACATCTTCTAAGTGTGTAGCGCCGGTACGAATGCAGTTTACAAGTTACACGGTAATGTTGCGACATCCGTGTGTCACTCGTGCGCATGTTTTTTGGAAAAATTAATGAAACGTTGTATTCTTTATGCATTCTTTCCCAAGTCATTTGACGAGCTGATTCAAATGCAGAGTTACAAAACTGACATGGTATACGTTTTCACGCTATCTCTTGCGCTTTCTTAAACATAATGGCTATTCAAGTTTGAAACAAACTTCTTCCGTTTTGTCTAGACAGGTTTTTGCTTCCCTTCCTGACGTGAGTTGCACAGAAGTGTGCTTCAGAAAAAAAGAAAAGAAAAAGAAGAACGTTCGTCAGATATGTAGGCAGTACCGCTCCAAGAGCTCTGCCAGACGCACGCAAGCATTGCTGATGTAACAGATTTTGAGTCGATCAATCCATTTCTTCCGAGGATGCGTCGACGTAGGCGGTATTATATGTGTGGAAAGAAGAAAACGCGGAAAGACAAATTGCTATCCCCTCGGCGCGCAGAGAAGCATTGTGACACAGAACAAAATTAGTTTGGTTTAGTTCGCTGATTGTTGTCTGCAATGTTTACTTCATCCATGATTTTGTAGCGGGCCGTGGACAACAACGAAGATGGCCACGCGCCTGGAGCACCGGCTTCAGTTCCACCGGCGCGGCCATGGAGATAGGCCACCGTCATCGCCTCTCCGTGGCATACCATCACCGTCGGTCGGGGCTCATGTAGAGGAACTCCACCTCCTCTACATTTGGTGACCCGAACGATGAACATCAAGTTCGGAGCAATTCGGCCCTTCACCATCCCAAATTTCTGACAACACCATCCACGGCACTACCACGGCACGCTCTCCCTGGAAGCCCCCGCCTTTACTCTACTCATCACGACGACATCACGACACATCACGACACATGAAGCCGGTGCTCCAGGCGCGTGGCCATCTTCGTTGTTGTCCACGGCCCGCGACAATTTCAGCAGCAAAATACGGGTGCAGCTCAGCGATTCATGCGAAAAGCAAGGACTTCTCCGCAAGTGTACGTGGGGTCCGCCGGGTGTGCCTGGTTTGGCTATTCCCGAGTTTCATCGCTGTGCGGCGTCGATTTGGCGAAAAACGCGAATACGATTAGCAGAACGCGAAAAGGCATGATGCTCATAGCAGACGACGCCGGTGTTCCTGTCGTCTGCGAAGGAATATCTTGTGACTCTGCCGCAGGATATTCTCTGCGGTTTGAAGAGCAAGGAAAGACATCCCGCACATCCCGCAGCTTAGTCACCAGATATTCCGTAGCAGACGACAGTACCAATGGTGTCGTCTGCTATGTGAGTCATGCATTTCGTGCTCTTCTAACCGCGTGGAATATCGTGCAGCTCAGTGAGAATACATTCTGTAACAGGCGACAGCACCAGTGCTGTCGTCTGCTATGTGAGCCATGCCTTTTCGTGCTATTCTAATTGCGCAAAATATCCAGCAGTTCAGTCAGAAGATATTCTGTAGCAGACGAATATAACCAATGGTGTCGTCAATGGTGTCGTCGGCGCATTATAGCCGGCACTTCGTCGTCTACAGTCGAGGGATGGCGCAGCGAGCGAAATGGTTCGCGCAGTCACCGCTTCACAACATTTTGGCGCTTGCTTGGAAATGCAGTACCGCTGATGTAACGTCTTCTTTTTGTGTTATCTTTGTTTCCTCTTGGCACGCGACGGGTCAAGCAAAATCTTGTGCAAACATATGACCGCTCGTGCTCACCCATGCCAAGTCCAATACTGTAAACACGCATATCGCGCTCAGCCAGACGGAACAATTAGTGGCGCGGCTTTTGAATGCGCACAGGCTGTCCAGCTGTCTCCTGAACTTCTTCGTTGCCTTGTTGCTGTTTCGTGCTGTGTTGTTGTCGGGCGAAGGTTTAGTCACCAGTCGTTTCGTGTGAGTTCTGCAATGCTTGCGCATATAATAAACGCAATCTCTAAGGTATTACTGGCATCATATGCTCACGTTCATCAGTATCCGCCCTGACGCCCTCATTGTGTAACGGTGTGAGGAAGACGGCACAGGGTGGGTTTCCCGTGCCGCCGGTTTTTGACGCTTCTGCCATCCCAGTGCTCACTCATGACGTCGTAACGCTGAGATTCATTTCCCAATCTGAGGGAGCCAACATTTCTATCCATTTATTTACCGTACTTCGACCTGGGTCCCAAGTGCTCCGATTCCATTTCAGTTTCCATTCTGATTCAACTTCGATCCTGAATAACTTTTCTCAGCCGAAGCATATCTGCACACTTGCCCATGAAATTGTCCGATGTACCTTATTGTACACTAAACGATATGGACGTGTCTGAAATCTGCCCCAACCAGCTGCATCCGCCGCCGAAATTCCAAATGCATAGAGTCTAGGGGACCACACTTGATCCGCGCTCCTGACCACGTTATGGGACGAGGGGATACCCAGTGCGATTCAAATAACTATTGTAAAGTTGTCCCATGAAACAAGAGACCCCCCTTCCCGTTGACATCCTACTGGATGAGTGCTAAAAGCGCTGCTAGGTTTCCGTCATCCAGTGTAAAAGAAAAGACTTCACTGTATAACCTATCCAGCGCCACTATTTTTTTTCTTTTTTTTTTTTACAAGCATGACCCTTCCACATTTCTATGGCTGCGACTGGGAATTCCAAGACAAATAAGTTTCATCTATTGTTCCCTCGAGAAAATGAGCATCGTTGATCAAACAATAAACACAATTTGGGGATTGGCTACGCTGCCCGTGCTCGTGCTCACGCGTCGTGGTCCACGTCGGCCTCGTCGTCCTCCGGCCACGTGCAGCGGTATATCATTTCCAGCGGTCAAATTGTTGTTGCTTGTGATGACACACTCGAGCAGCACTGCGCTGCCCATTCTGAAGCAGCATACTCCACGGATGACCATACCTGACAAGAACTTGTGTGCCGATTCAACGGCTTAACATAGATGAAATCTTTTTGTTGGTATTGGTTCTTGATATGTTTTTCTAGTGCGTGATCGAGCCAGATTTTCGATTTTTGGCGGCTCTATTTTGTAAGCGAAATCTCGAAATATAGTTTTTCCCAAATCTTCCGACGACGATATAAAAATTTCTGAGTCTAAAACGCAAAATCTGCTTCGATCAGGCACTAGACCTAAGCATCCTCTTCCATTTAAAAGCAGTTGCACGGAGATCAACCAAATTTTCGCGGCGCTACGGGAGTTGAAAAATGTATGGGGATTCCCATAGAGCGTCGGTGGTGATGCACCGCCTTATTAGAGAGTTTTAGCAAACGGGATCTGGCAGCTCCCGATCGTTAATAAATACGGTGAAATCGAACCGATCGTATCCGGAAAGAACGCCAGCACGAACACTTTTAGCAAACCGGAGGGAACCGGAGACGCGCTCGCCGCCCGCCGCCCGATATCTTTTTAGATGACGAAGAAGAGGACAGCCATTGAGAAGAAGAAGTTCTACTGCTGTCCACATTTTCACGATTGAAAGAACTTGCAAAGAACTATTGTGCTTTTTTTTTCCTGACCGTGAACAGGTGCTGCTCGACAAATGTGTGGACCTAAAGTGTATTCTTCGAAACTTGGAGAAAAGACAGTTGCGGCCAAGTTATTCTTTCGTTTTTCCACGCTTGGAACAATGCCTACTGCTGCCGCAATGTAAGTGAAATGCGCCGGAGACTCTCCGAGCTCCTCACAGAGAAAATAAAGGTAATCGGTGATCGTAAAACGCTTTCGGGCGGGTGTCACACTAGCAGACGACGTAGTCGTTATGAGATTTTCCAACCGTAAGTATGTCCGGTAATGGCGGCTAGCGAGCGGAGCACCGGCGACGGCCGGAGAGATACGGTGAGGGTGATGTCATCTGAGCATGCGCAGTTGCGTGGCCGGCCCAACGGTAATCTACCGAGCGGGAGGACGCACTTTGCTAAAACTCTCTATTATCTCGCACGTTATCTCGGCGCCGTGCGAATGCTCAACATAAGACGCAGCAGAATTCAAGTCCTGTCAGCAGCTTTTTACTTTTCCTTCCACTACATGTCTGTAAAATATTCTGCGGGGATGTCCCTCGTGTGAGTACACGGTTGTAGTGCTTAAAAACACCATGGAGTAATTCAGATGGCACCCGGATTAAATTAAATAGCATCTGGGTTTTTTCAGATGGCGCCCGGATTAAATTCAATGGCACTCGGATTATTTCAGATGGCACTTGGACTAAAATGGACGGGAAAACCTGTAGAAGCGATTTCACTGGTATTAAGTGCTTTCATGAAAAATTTCATAAGGGGCAGAGCCATAATCGCGGACCAACACTCTCACATTATAACTAGTGCTCCGCGTTTTCGGCATTTATTCCTGGGAGATTCAGCGGGTGTTTTTCGGCATTTATACGTTTTGTCAAATTCGGATATTTTCTGCATTTTGGAACGTTTGTGCCACGAATAGATCCCAAAAAATCGCCAGCTATAGTTACCCGGGAGAAAGAGTGAGAGCAGCTTGGTAGGTCGACATTGAGAACGCAAAGAATTCCATTTCTTTTGTACTTGAACCCTGTTGAGCCACTGGGCGCGTTAAGCAGGCTCACGAGCGTCCTTTCTCCGGCTCTCAGAGGAACGTAACCTTGGTTTTTTTCCACTTAACGGTGTTTGTGAGGCTGTCCAGAAGCCGAAGGCTCCGCCCATGCACGACATATTGGACTTTCTTCTATCATCTGCATTCTGTAAACATGGCGAGGTGCGGTACCGCCAATCAAACGGTGCGTACATCGGCAGGTGCGTCACGGGCCGGAAGTGGTGCCGCTTTTCCCTGACATGAAACAAGGGGCGCGCAGGTTGCACCCGGGAACGCACATCGGGAGTCGCTTTGGACGTGTTAAGTGATCCCCTGAAACAGGGGACGTTCCCGGTGCACCAACTTAAAGGGGCACTAAACAGCTCCAGGAATATTCTCCAGTTATTATGCTCTATGAAAGAACGTGGCTCACGAATCACGATATCCATTTATGAAATTCAACAACAACAACAACTTTATTTTCGACCTTGGAGAGTGGGGAGTTCCATCGCCACAGGCGATACTCATTCATTTACTTCATTCATTTACAGGCAAAATTCATTTACTTCTAGCGAGCGCCTTTCCTACGAAACAATGCCATTCAAAGAGCATAATCCGCGTGAGTCTCTCCTTCCTACTCCGAGAGAACCTACGTCACACGTCTCGCACGTGTAGCAAAGCTGCATTCTAGTAACTGGAGGTGGGGGAGATTTCGGACTCCTAGCCAATGACAGGCCTCGTTGACACAAACAGCAGCGTGCGGGGAGAACCGGTTGTGAGAACACCGCGTAGCAATACAGCGCTGAAAACATAGTGCGCACATGAAATGGAATATTGTGGGCTTTTAGTACCTTTTGATCTGGCTACCTTGGGTTTGACAAGTGTAAATATGTTTAGAATTGACCTCACTACACGATATTAAAACAAAATCACTGTATAGGCGCCCCGCATTTTGAATGGTTGATGGTGCGCGACGTCAAAATGACGTGTGGCTATTGTCGCCAGGGCATCGCAGGGCGGGGCATGAGCGCGAAAGAGTGCAGTGAATATTCGGTTGGTTTGGAGCCATTATTTACTTTTTTGCGACAAATATTTTTGTTAAACGTCACTGTAGGAAACGAATCACACTGCATTACAAAAACGTGCACCTTGCATACCTGTTTATTGCCCCTTTAACGCGGCCAATGATGATGGTGAAATGTTCTTCCCTTGAACTAGAAACTAGCAGCTCCGTAGGGCGGTAATCCCCGCATTCCACCTGGCAGTCTTGGGTAGTAACTAAGTTACTTTTAACTTGTAACTGTAACTAGTTACTTTTGGGGGTAACTAGTTACAGTAACTAGTTACATTTCCAGAAAAGTAGCTTTTAACTGTAACTAGTTACTATCCCTGTGAATGTAACTGCAAGATGTAACTCGTTACTCAAATAAATGTCGCCTTTTTTTTTTTTTTATCCCGCCCCTTCCTTACTTCTCCCAAAAAGGGTCTTCCTTTCTTTTGTCCGTAAGCTGCCATAGGTCTCGTACATTGAGTTTTTGTCCGAGCAGGGAGCTGGAATTCCAGCTTTGCGAAGATATAGGGCGTTGGAAAGCAGATCAGGGTGAGTCATGCCTGAGTAACTGTGTCACTGGCCTCACTGCCATGGCACGGGGTCCTGCCTCCTGTGCATCGCCTAGGTCACAAGCGAAAGGTTACACACAAAGACAATCTTCTCGGTCAGCTCACTTGTGCACCGACCAGTGCAATGAATAGTCCTGCTCCGGCTGCTATGAAGCTTCCGTGGCCGCTCTATGAGGCAACGTTCGAGTTCTTATCATGGAAGGACAACAATAATTTAACTGTAAAGTGCAAGCTATGCAATAAGACGTATTCGGCAAGCAGGACGTCAACTTCCAACCTGAAGAAGCATCTTGAGGTGAGTCTTTGTTCTCGTGCACGCCGGTCTCTACACGCTAAAAAACGTGTGCGTGTCGCCTCTTTTGCGCCGCGATGCGCCACGTCGCGTGCTCATGTCGTATTTTTTGTACGTGGGATAGCCGCGTATCAACTTCATACATTATATTCATTTATTATTCGTCGTAGACACAACACCCAGAATCTGCAACAAAGAAACGCAAGCGTGCCGAGTCCCCCATGAAGCAACGGCAACCCTCATTGCCATCATATGTACAAGCGCAGTCAGCCGGGTGCAGTCGGGTAGCCCAGGGTGCCCTTGATAGCATGATACTTGACTTTGTGGTCGGCAGCATGCAGTGTTTCTCTGTGGTGGAAAACCCAGAGTTCAAGCATCTCATTCAAACGCTGCTGCCACGGAGGACTGTAATGACGCGAAAGACGCTCGTGTTGCATCTAAACAACGCCTTCGGTGCAATGAAAGCGGCTGTGACAGCATCTCTGGGTGAGGCATCAACTGTCTGCTGTACAGCCGATTGCTGGACGGCTTGCAACAGGTGGGTGCCGCGCATGTTCAAAAATCCATGTAATGTACTCGGCGACGCTTAGCGCAACGCTCACAGTTTGTTCATTTTTCTCACAGAAGTTTTATTGGTGTAACGGCTCAATGGCTGAATTCATCAACGTTGGAGAGAAAGTCTGCAGTGTTGGCGTGCCGAAGACTCTCAGGGCGTCATACCTACGACAGGCTGGCTGAGGAGCTCCACACCATACTGAGCGAGTACCAGATAACAAACAAAGTATCCAGCATGGTGACTGACAACGCCGCAAATTTTGTGAAGGCGTTTCGATAAGTTTGTTTATAGTGCAGAGTGGCCCTTCTGGATATAGCACGCGTTGTTAGGTCATAGTTCTTATTACATGTGGTCGTATTCTCCGTTATCTACACACAGCATCTTCGGCGGTCATAATGCTGAGGACGCTGACGAAAGCATCACGGACGAGCTGCACAGAACGCCGGATGATATTCAACTTCCGAAGCATCACCGCTGTGCTGCCCATACTCTGAACCTTGTGGCAACCGTCGACAGTGAGAAGGCGCAAGAAGACCCGTTGTACGGCAGCGTGTCAGATTCTGTGTTCACAAAATGCAAAGCATTGTGGAAGCAACAGAAGCAGTCAGTGCAAGCTGCGGAAGTTATCAAGGAAAAACTTGGAAGGTACCTTCCTGTCCCAAATGCTACACGGTGGAATTCCACTTATGTGGCTATGGACTTCATGAACAACGTAGGAAAACCGATGCTTGACAATGTTTTCGACGCTTTGTGTCTACCTCGGCTAAAGCGGGATGATGTGGCCTTCATAAATGAGTACTGCCAGGTATGTCCCTCATAAGCTTGTATGGTTTCTGCTTTTTAACGTTCTAGACTTGATATCAGCGCATAACCATGCTTTTCAATGCAGGCTATGAGTGGTGTCGCTAAAGCTCTCGATATATTGCAAGGTCAAGATTACATGTACATGGGTACATTGCTGCCAACAATCCAGTCTCTTCTTCGCCGCCTAGATACGCTACCTCCAATGCGGTATTGCACACCATTGGTGACTACCCTTTCAGCGGCACTGAGACGAAGGTATAGGGACGATTTTTTCTTTCTTTCTTTATTCTTTATATGTGTGAGCACTGCGGGACTAAGGTACACTCGCATTGCAGGTTTTCAGACCAGCTGGCAGAACCCAGCTTTGTCATCGCTGCTGCAGTCCATCCACGTTTTAAGTTTTCTTGGCTGGGAGAAGGCGAAAGGAAGAGGGCTATCGGCCTGGTGAAAGAAGAGTATGAAGCGGCAGCACCAGTAGAGGGATCACCGCTTTCAGAAGGCCAGGATGGCGAGGGTGCAGACGACGACTTCTTCATTTTGCAAAGCACCCCTGGAGGAAGTGAGCTTGATCGGTGGAAGAAAAGTCCCCGCGGTGGACTCCAAGCCCTCAACGACTTCCCCCTTATCAAGGACATGTTCATAAAATTCAACACGGGCATCCCGTCCAGTGCGCCTGTGGAACGCCTCTTCAGCGTTGGGAGGGACACGTTTGGTCTCAAGAGGGGAAAGCTGACTGACGAGAACTTTGAAAAACAGCTTCTTCTTAAGTGCAATAAAAACTTTCATGGCACTTAAGTAAGTGTAAATAAATGTGTGCTCTTAACAGTTGTATCACCTCCTCATGTTTTTAAAGTAACTGTAATGTAACTAAGTTACTTCATCTCAGTAGTTGTAACTGTAACTAGTTACTTGACGAAGAAAGTAACTATAACTGTAACTTAGTTACTATTTTTGGCAGATAAACTGTAACTCAGTTACTTTTTAGAAGTAACTTACCCACGACTGCCACCTGGAAACTAGGTGAAGAAAAAAAGGAAAATGGGATGCCGCGGAGGAAGAAAAGTGCAATCGGGTACTGTCATTTTCGGCATATAGCACTACATGCAATTGTATAAACAAACAAACAACTTTAATGGTGGTGATGGTGGGAATGAAGTAATGAGCCCCTTTATAATAAGGATCGAAGTCCTATTGTGTCCAAGAAGTTCAAAAGAGCTATGAGGGCAGAGCGTTGGTGGGCTCGAGTAGGTCAGGGACCAAGCAATTTTGTGAGAGAGAAGGACCCAGAGTTCAGCTGACTAAGAGACCCGAATAGTGCGGTTCGGGAAGGTTGGAAGAACTGGCAATGAATCATTTAACTCGAAGTTTCTCGGAACATGCCGAGTTTCCAAGAAAGCAAGCGACTGCATTCCAATAACGTATTCCGCTGGTGCTTCTCGGCATTTTTCAACAAATGCCGGAAACACGCCCGGAACCGTGCATCTCTGTGTACCTGCGTGTGCACAGACGGGTCAGTGCGCAATGACTGACCTCATCGCTTCCAAAATTATGGCAGGCTAACGCAAACACGAAAGCCAGTCACATAGTGTTCTTAATTTGTTCTTAATAAATTGTTCGTAATTTATAAATGTACCCTTCATAGGAACGTTGTAACATCTAAACGAATTCCGCGTTTGAATTTCCTTCGTCTGGTTTTCCTGTTTCTTTGCAAGGTAACCTGTATAAAAGGTACTGCTCAAAAGTCACTGTGTTCTCGTTGAAGCCGCACATTCAATCATTTGGTACGAGAGTGTCAGATCAGTGTGCTTTACGTTATTGTGTCTCTGCGTCTGTACGACCTGCGGATCGTGTTCAGAACTGTGAAGAATGCACAAGGGTCAAGTGACGGGACTTTATCAGTGTTTTTCTACGGTATGTTCAGTATACGTCGAAAAGGGGAAAAAATAAATAAAACACTGTCAAGGAGCCCGCGAAGAGGGAATCACACACGTAACATGAAAAACGGTTAGGAGCAACTAATATTTATTCGAACAAGAACTTTCGTGCAAGAGACTGCACTTCTTCAGGTTACACAACTAAGTGCGACACGAGTATATATACCAAGTGAACAGATACAACAAAACAGGTTTCCAGAACTAAGTAAACACAAAACAACCAGACAGTAATACAATGCATCACGTGAGCAACCGTCACATAAGAATCAGGAAAGAGAAGGTGTACGGGTAAATGAGACATTCGGAGAATTGGGGTTCAAAAGATTTGGTGGTGAAAAAACGGGGGCACAGGTGGATGTCTAGCCGTGTACGAGGGGAACACAGCTTTTGTTGAACTGCGTGGGAAGGTACGGGTGACCTTATGGGCTGAAGGGAAAATGGAGCTAAGATTGCTAAGAACAGAAGGTAAATGGAGTAGTTTAGCTGGATGATGGGTTGAACAACTGCAGACGACCGCCATGAACGTTTAGTCCCCGTGGTTTTAAAGAAGAAAATTTAGAAATGAAGAAGGACTCGCGATTTTTGCGTTTGCGATCGGTGGTGTAGCCAGATTCCAGAATTGCAATGGACAGGTGTGTATCCATGTCGTGCCCGGGAAGATTAAAATGTATAGCAACGGGAGTGGGGCGATTATTGACAATGTCGGATTTATGACCGTAAAACCTCTGACGCATGGTGTTGGAGGTTTCACCAATGTACTGAACATTGCATTTCATACATGTTATTAGATAACAAATGTTAAAGGAGTTACAGTGCAAAGATTGTTTAATTTGAAAGGTGTAGTTGTTTATGGTACTGGAGACCGAGGTGCAGGTAGAAATAAGATTACAAATTTGGCAGCGTGTGCCGTTGCAGGGACCCGAACCAGGTGTTGTAGTACGGCGCAAACGCGAAGAAGTAAGGATATTCCGGATATTCCTTGATCTGCGGAATATAACAATGGGGGCAGAAGAAAATAGTTCTTTCAATTTTTCGTCACTGTGTAGAATGTTAAGATGGCGCTGGAAAATAGTTTTCGTGTTACGAAGGGCTTTGTTGTAGGTGGTCACGAAAGTAATATTTCTGTGTTCCTCGTTAGGTTGGCTGGAAAGAAGTAACTCTCTGTCCAGCGAGCATGATTTGGTGAAAGCATTTTCAATTAGATTGCTGGGATAGTTACGATATAGATATCTAATAACATGTATGAAATGCAATGTTCAGTACATTGGTGAAACCTCCAACACCATGCGTCAGAGGTTTTACGGTCATAAATCCGACATTGTCAATAATCGCGAGTCCTTCTTCATTTCTAAATTTTCTTCTTTAAAACCACGGGGGCTAAACGTTCATGGCGGTCCTCTGCAGTTGTTCAACCCATCATCCAGCTAAGCTACTCCATTTACCTTCTGTTCTTAGCATTCTTAGCTCCATTTTCCCTTCAGCCCATAAGGTCACCCGTACCTTCCCACGCAGTTCAACAAAAGCTGTGTTCCCCTCGTACACGGCTAGACATCCACCTGTGCCCCCGTTTTTTAACCACCAAATCTTTTGAACCCCAATTCTCCGAATGTCTCATTTACCCGTACACCTTCTCTTTCCTGATTCTTATGTGACGGTTGCTCACGTGATGCATTGTATTACTGTCTGGTTGTTTTGTGTTTACTTAGTTCTGGAAACCTGTT
Organism: Ornithodoros turicata; assembly: GCF_037126465.1. Lineage (NCBI taxonomy): Eukaryota > Metazoa > Arthropoda > Arachnida > Ixodida > Argasidae > Ornithodoros > Ornithodoros turicata. The sequence goes on from NC_088201.1 coordinate 135,416,620, forward strand.
TTATTGTATCTGTTCACTTGGTATATATACTCGTGTCGCACTTAGTTGTGTAACCTGAAGAAGTGCAGTCTCTTGCACGAAAGTTCTTGTTCGAATAAATATTAGTTGCTCCTAACCGTTTTTCATGTTACGTGTATGTTCAGTACAACGTTTACGTAGTTACGTTTTGCTGGACAGTCTAGAAACATTAATCACAGCACAGTCTTTCTCTCTAACACGGTTCAACGGTTTAGCACAGTGTGTACGTGTGTGTCTTACGTCCGTTATTTGCTTAGTCCTTTGTCATCCCTGTCTTTTACTTCTTCGTGTGCTTCTGATTAACCATAACCGCGTCTCTGATGCGTCATTCTGACATATACTAAGGAATAGAAATGTTTTCGGCGTACTGGAGAGGAAGTTGCAACAACGTGAGGACTGCAAAGAGTATACCTCCTTGAAACTGGATGTCGTTTACCACAGCTGAAGTGTTGGTATTGTGACGTCCTCGTGCTCTTGCCTCAGCTGTAGTTCCAGGTTCGCCAATTAAATAATACATATGCTCCAGTTGCAATTATTTCTTTCTTTCCCTGAACTCCCTCAGCGCGATACACGCACAGAAAACTGCTCTTTTCTAGGCGAAACGTCGGCGGTTGAGAAGAGGAATATAGAACGTAAAGATGAGAGTATACAGCGATGTGGTTTCGAAGCACTTACTGTGGACAGAGGTCGCGGATGCTCTTGGAACTAGCGAGTGTTTTCGAGTTTAAGAAAATTATATATACAGGGTGTTTCAAAAAACGTGTCATTCGGACTTTATAAAAAACGGGGCGACGGGAAAATACGAGGTAAACGGCACTTGTGTGGCAACTGAATTTGCCATCTTGCAAAAATATTTTCATTTGATTTTAATTAAAATAAATTGGATTTCTTTAATTCAACTTCAAAATTTCCCAAGTCAACCTCACGTTTTTTTTCACAGAATTGGAGAGCTCGTAGCGAACTTAGTCAGAACCACCAAGAAATCCGCTCGATTTTGCAAAGGGAACTGCCCCAAAAAAGTCCCGAAGTTGAGGCTTCAGAGTTTCGGGTATTCAGCAGCGCACCAAACCAGTCGCAAAGCTGGGCGGAGGGCAGGACATGTTCCTGCCCCCATGAAGCTAGAACAGTTTATCGCCGGACCGGCGTGCAGCACAAGACGCGCCGATAACAAGGCGAGTGACATTCCACCATACGTTGATAAGCGGCAAACAAAAATGATTCCCCCTCTTTTTTCCCGCCCTGTTTTTTTCCGACCTTCTATCTTTCATGGGGGCAGGAGCAAGTCCTCCTCGCCACGAATCTTCGCGTCTGATTTCGTGCGCCGTTGAATACCCGAAACTTTGAAGCCTCAATTTCGGGTCTTTTTTTGGGCAGTTCCATTTGCAATGTCGAGCGGATTTCTTGGTGGATCTGACTAAGTTCGCTACGGGTTCTCTAATTCTGTAAAAAAAGAAAACGTTAGGTTGACTTGGAAAACTTTAGAGTTCAATTAAAGAAATTCAATTTATTTTAATTAAAATCAAATGAAAATATTTTTGCAAGATGGCAAATTCAGCTGCCACACAAGTGCCGTTTACCCCGTATTTTTTCGTTGCCACGTTTTTTCATAAAGTCCGAATGACACGTTTTTTGAAACACCTTGTATACAGGGTGTCCCAGAAAACGTGTAATTGAATTATAATAAAAACACTACGCCACCTAAAATCATGCGGTCAACGGCATTTGTTCTTATTAGGTTTTTGCCACCTTGTAAAGTTAATGTCATGTACCCAAAGTTTAATTATGCAAATATTTGCGAACTGAACTCAGAAATTTGCCAAGGGAAGGTCACTTTTTTACCCCACCAATATGAAGAGCGTGCCGAATTCATTCAAATTCATAATAATTCTCAGTGATATTCACGAGCTATCCCATCGGGAAAAATAGCCGAATATCATGCTTTTCGGAGCACCAGACCATAACGCGCGATGTCTTTTTGAGCGCAATCGCTCGCAGTCCGACGAAAGGAGGCTCCGAAGCCAGCCCACAGAGTGATAGTAGAAAAAGTAACAGTTCCTAAAATTGGGAGAGGGAAAGCTTTATCCCAGCAAAAGTCGGACGTGATAAGCCATGCCTGCGTTGTCTCTTTCTGCGATGCCGGGGTGGGCTGGGTTTCGTCGGTCTGACAAAGATTGCGCGGAAAAATTCATCGTGCGCTATTGTGTGCGACCTCCATAGAGCATGATGTTCGGCTATTTTTTCCGACGGGATAGCTCCTGAATACCCCTGTCAATTATCATTAATTTGAGTAAATTAGACACGCTCTTCACATTGGTGGGGTAAAAAAGTGACCTTTCCTAGGCAAATTTCCGACTTAAGCTCGCAAAAATTTACATAATTAAACTTACGTCACACGACATTCACATGAGGAGGTGGCAAAAACCCAGTAAGAACAAATGCCGTTGACCGCATGACTCTAGGTGGTGTAGTTTTTTTATTATAATTCAATGACACGTTTTCTGGGACACCCTGTATGTATCGGAGGGCTGTGTTAACAAATGCATCATCTGGCCGGAGGGAAATGGAGTGTCTGCAACTATGGAAATTGAACTTTTAAACCGTCTCTGTAACTGAATAACATTTGTGGACAGCGCGCTCCGTGTGTGTGTGCTGTGTTTCTTCGTGGTTTTCACGTTTTTAGTTACAATGTCTGATTGCCGCTAGGCATCGCTCGATATGTCTATGTGCCAACCTCAGCGCCAAAATCTGTTGCACGCGGTTGCAAGGGCTTCGATTACCCTCCGCTCACGTTGCGCATGGTTCAGTTGAAGCAAAACTGGCATATTTCGGTCGTGAAATACGCTACATGCGTGTCACGCCAAAAGCTACGTTCCCATTGCCAAGTGTCCGCTCTCGGAGTGGGGAGCGGCGAACAGAGAACGACTAGAGTGTTCAGAACGAGGTAAACCGACGGAGGCGAGGGAAGTGAGACTTCCGCGCGAGCTACCAGGCAATGGTTTGTTTTCACGCGCCACGGACCCTCGGACCGGCGTCTTGTTCTTTTCTTTGATTGGTCGGTCGCTGCAGTCGTCCGTTTTCAGTCGCGCAATGAGCGACTGCTTGGACGGCGCTAGGGAACGGGCCCCCGGCGTCCCCCAAACGACATATCCGCCATTGTCAGCGCTGTTCCGGGCCCGGTGGTGCGAACGCGCCTTAACGCTGCTCCGCGACACGTGGCGCTGTGCAAGTCACACCATGTCAAGAGGTCCGGCGTGAGCTCTCCATTTGGTTAGCCAGGCAAATCTCACACGGGAATATCGAGACCAATTCTGCCATACGTATTTTCGACCTGTGCGGTTCACCCGAAGCACACCCTACCTTGTAAACACGAGCACAGAAGAAAGGAGTTGGACCGCTAAAGCGTACCTGGCGGAACGTGTGAACACAAGACTGTGAAATGAGGGCAGTCCCAAGACAATGTACCTTTAAACAAAAGAAATATTCACTTGAGAAACAACAGCAAGGCTTTTAAACAAATGGATGACCAATACATATAGAATACATCACTATATAGTTACAAAATTACACGTTCTGCATGTTGAGCAACGCTTACAAAAGAGGGAAGACAAGCAACAAAGTAACGAAACCGTAGCTTGTGTAGAGTGAAGGTCTTGGAGCTCGGGAGGATCGGGTCCTTGCTGGAGGCGGCGTTCCTCTGGTGGACGAATACATGACCACGCACACACTCACAAATTTGTCGCTGACTGTTGTGGCGCAGTGTGACCGCTTCGTCGCCGTGACACCCGTCGTTATCAACCGTGTATACGTGAGACCACCGTTAGCTGTCGACACTTACCGCCCTTGCTTTCCGAGGTTACCAAAGCTCCCGGTTTGCGCCGCCGGCGTAAGACGATATAGAGCAAACTACATGCTCCCACCAATTGTGCTGAGCGACTTCCGGGCTGTCTCCTCTCCTTAGCCTCTGACAATGCATTCAGCTTACATGTGTTACATCTCACCCTGGTGCCACACGAAACCAAATAGCAGAGAAAACAACCCAACACAACATGGGTTTGGCTAGCCACAACACGCCAAGGATTTCCAAATTTATTGCCGCCGCTGTTTGTCTCACACGCCTGGAGAAAACAGCCCGAATGGAGTAACCCGACACCTAGGACGCGCCTGTGTATGTCCTCCAGGTCGCCTTCGACCACCGTGCCACAGGAAGGGGGTGCCATTTTCCGGTCGTTCCCACCGTTCAGGGTTACCTGAGTTTCTTTGCTTTAACCCCCGGGATCTGAGAAACGTCATCGCACCTCAGACATTTGGAGAAACAAAAGCAAAATTATTGCTCTTTACGTAAAGCGGCAAGGCGTGTTTTGTGACACACCCTTGCGCGATACGCTTAAGTCTGGCGGAGTTTGTACACCATTTTTGCAATTACGCAGCTACACCATTTTTGCAATTATGAGTCTTAACGTGTCTTCCCTTTTCCTTTTTTAAAGATACGCTGGCAGTCTATGATACGGGCGCCTTTTTGACGTCCACCACAGTATGGGGAGCTTTACGAGGTAAGCGCAACATGAATGTTTCAAATGAATACGAAAAAAAAAGAAAGAGAGAGAAAGAGAGAGATTTAAAGGTAAAGATCACTCTGTGACGTTGTTGAAATAATTATGTATAGCAGAAGCATTTGACCGTAACAACTCTCCTGCAAGCCCTCTCGCTCGAAATCGACATGTTTCCGGAGTTTTTCCTATAGTTTGTCGTGACAGTCGAGCCACACCAATACGGGAAGGGAGAGCCGGAGAACCTCCTCATCAGCTCGGCGTAGCGTTTCCTTGACATGTCGGCGTCCTTTCTCATGCCTATTCTTCACGTATTCTGTACAGCGGAATGCAAATAATTGTGCCGCAGGCAATGCGGAAAAGTCACGCGCCAAGGCCACGCCCACAATCTCTCACCCTGTATTCACGGGTACGTCGTTCTGTGCACCAATTCCAAAAGGGTTAGGTTGCAATGATTCACAAGGCCGATAAATTACAGAGCTCGATTGGGCGAAGTCAAGCAGGAATTCAACAAATCTTGCGGATGAGACAGAGAAAATTCTAGATCTACACTCTAAATACGGAACTTCACCGCATAGCACGCTGTGCGCCAACCATTGCCACGAAAGATAGGGTTATCGCCTCTGATTCGAAGAGAGAAGGGGGCGTACGCCTTTTTGTGGCAATTTCGATATATGAAAATTGCCACAAGGTGGTGGTGGTGATGTTGAAAGGGCTTGCCGTTGTCGGCCTCACGTGTGGGCAACGTCACGACTAACGCCCTGGGGAAATGTGCGTCCTGGGCCGACTTCAAGGGGAACTGTGCCGACATATTGCCACAAGAAGCCGTACGCCCCCCTATCTCGTCCAATCACAAGCGGTAACTCGATCATCATTCGTGGCAATGGTTGACTGTACGTATCGATGCTTGGAAATGAAGTGTCCGTTTAAAGAGATCAGGTCTCTACTAATTTTACTTTTGTCGTATACTACTAGTACTTACTAAAGTAAATTTTACGCCTCGGATTTTGGCGTTGCAATTCAGGCGGCGCAGTTTCCAGGAAAATCACCTTCAAACGTGACCACGAAGTTAATGAAGCTGCTCATGACGGCCCCAACAACACCCACAGTCCACCACATATGAATATGACTCTGGTGTTTCTAAACCTGAGATGTTTTCTGAAGGTAGATTGTTGATCGCTTCGTATGTGCAACAAAACAACGCGCAGCACTGCATGAAAATCGTTCGTAAAACGTTGACCTAGACATTGATACATCTGTTAATGTGGTATAACCAAAATATGCTAACATGAATTTCTGTGAAGGACTTGAAACGTTCAGCCAGCTGGTCCACTCGGAAATGAATGAACCCTACAAGGTTAGTGAGCACATTCGATGCCGTGCAGCCTAAAAACAGAACTTCACCACATAACACGCTCAAAAACCACCATTCAATGATACCGCTATCACCTTTGGTTTCAGCAATAGTGTAAATTATCCATTTTGTATGACCAGGACCACTAACATATGACCACAAATTTCAATGGGGGTTGGCCAGGATCGTTTTACGAGGTGAAGTTTCGTTTTGAGGGGCCATTGTGGTCACCAACAACTGCTCCAATTCACCTCCACTCGTCTGTTATCATTGACTATTAATTAAGTACGATACAACTCACATTTAGTTCCTAATCAACGTGACAGAGGTGGAAGACTTTCCCAGGTTTGGATTTCGTGGAATCCTTCTGGACTCTGCGAGACACTTTTTGTCGGTAGATGTGATCAAGCGAAACCTGGTGAGATATGGACGTTCTGCGCTGCATGAGAATGACGTGCGCTAATATGTTAAACCACACTTTGTTGTTTCCTCTACAGGATGGCATGGCATACAACAAATTCAACGTCTTCCATTGGCATGTTGTGGACGACCAGTCCTGGCCACTGCAACTGTGCACTTTCCCCAACATCACGGCGGTAATCACGCAGAATATGTCACAAAATGACCACACGTTTTCTTTTCACAGCTGCACAAACTGTGTCTTGAACATGCTGGCCTTCAGTGTGAGATAACTGTTATAAACAGATCAATCTGTTCTGCACAGTAAACCGGGGGCATAGCGTCTCAAGGTCCCTGGAGGACTGCCCCCATGTATGCAGACTACTTGTAGACTTGTAGGAATGCCCCTAATAAACCAACATGTACCAAGATTTTAACAAACACCTGAGCGCTCTATGCAAATGAAACTAACTCCAACTTATTAGTAGTTTCGTGTCGTATATTCAGGATGTTTCACGAAAATCCCCCGGCTGAATAATTCGTGAACAGGTCGCGCTATCGAAGAAATTTCTTTTTCGTAAGGATCCTTGGGGCATCGGCCATGAATTGAGTAGTGAGCGGCTCATTCGCATACGGTCACTAATTAGATAAACATCTGATCTTTTAACTTTTACTTCGCACGCTTACGGAAGTTCTGTTTTAAGCATCTGGACCTTCACCGAAAAATATTGCAAGAAAAAAACCGCATCCACACTTAGTGATCTTTCTGAGTAATTAATCGGTTTCGGTTTACATATTTCTTGCGCGGAGCAGTGCAACAATGTGCTCTTTGGATCAGCTATCCGGCTGCCAATTTGATATTCGCTTGATATTCCTTCTCAAAGCGACTAGTAAACAGCGCTGCCGGTTTTTGTCGTTCCGTAGGTGAGACAGCGTGCTCTATCATTTATGATGATGAATGCGCCACGAGCGCAGTGAACTAGTGGGTACACTCTTAAAAATTAACTACACCACATAGCACGCTCGTAGCCAACCATCACCCCGATTGACAACGTTCTCGTCCGATTTGTTGAAGGCGGCAGGCAGAGCCTTTCTTTTTGTCATTACGTACGGCATCATTAGTAATAAATAAATAAATAAATAAATAATAAATAAAATAAAAAAATAAATAAAGTGTACGCCTCCCATACTTATCAAATCCAAGGAGAGAACGTTGTCATCCGGGATGATGGTTGGCTAGGATAGTGCTATGTGGTAAACTTCATTTTTAAGTGGAACGCCAGAAGCCTCGTACACAATCAGGCCGACCTCAAGTTACTCTTACGGAAGGAGGATTTTGCTGTCTTGGCCATACAAGAAAGCCTCACTCAGCCATCATTCAAGATTCCGCCATACGTGTCATACCACGCTAGGGGTTTTCAAGCTGATTGCCTCCCAAGGGCATCACTATACGTGAAACGGACTATTGCCCAGGCTGAGATCGACCTTTCTAGTGTTTGTTCACCCACTGAGGAATACGTGGCCTGCCTGTTGAAGGCCGGCTCGAAAACTGTATCGGTCATCTGGGTTTACCACTGAGGTTATGCTCAACCGAGTGCTGAATCCCTTAAGAAACTTTGTGCTTCTTGTTCTGGACCTTTGATCATCTGCGGAGACTTCAATGCCAGCCACACTCTGTGGGGCAGTCACAGGAATTATAGAAGGGGTAACGCCATTGCTAACTACCTATCTACCAGTGACCTAGTCGTCATCAACAGTGGTAATCCGATGTACATGAGGCCGCCTCGATATATGAATGTCATTGATCTCACCTTGATTACCCCGGATATCACCTCAAAGTGGGAAACTGAGCCCGACACATGGGGTTCGGACCACTTCCCTATTGTCCTGTCGCCTCCACGTTGGAATAATGTGCCCAGGAAAACGAAGAAAATAACGAACTGGGAGAAATACAGACAGCGACTGGCCAACTCCACGGCAGATGATCTGCTTGACTGTATAAAGACGTCATTGGCAAATAGTACGAAGACAGTATTTTATCCCATTTCAATGTCTCTTCCTGACCTTAGGTATCTCAATCTCCGAGCCGTGCGACGTCAGGGTCAGAGAAGAGCAATAAGAACTGGGCTCGAGGTCGCCTGGATCTCGTAGAAGCGAATCTCGGCTGCACACAGAAGACACGTATTAAAACTGAGACGCACACAGTGGAAGCAGTTTAGTGAGTCCCTTAATGCTCACACCCCTGTCACAAAAGTATGGAGTACTCTGACAGCCATTGAATGCCTCCCTCAACCGTCAAACCCGTTGGTCACGCTGTCCGTTTAATTCAAAAGAGAGCCTAAGGACCTTGCAGAAGAGTTTGCCAAAGAACTAGCGCAAGTGGCCAGCTGCAATGACCCTCGTCCATCGCTAAGGGATTCAGCTTCCGATGGCTCCCCAACAGTTGATGACATTACCATGACTGAGCTACATGAGGCTGTCAAGGACTTAAAACGACGCAGCGCCGTTGGACCAGACGGAATATCGAATCAGGCCCTGAAGAACCTAGGCGATGAACAACTTGTCTCTCTCCTCCACGCAGTCAACAAGGTCTGGTGTTCGGGAAGCATACCTTCTGATTGGAAACACGCCAGTTTCATCCCTATATTAAAGAAGGGCAGCCCGTCTGATCAATTGTCCTCGCATCGTCCCATTGCTCTAGCTTCGTGTGTTGGCAAGCTACTGGAAATAATTGTTCAAAAGAGGCTGTCATGAGCTTTAGAGCAAAGTCACCATTTTCCTGAACACATCGCAGCCTTCAGGAAAGGCAGAGGTACAGCAGACGCAATTACCGAAGTAGCCACAGGACGAAGGCAGGCGAGGGAGTCAAATGCATTCCTTGCCCTGTACTTAGATGTGAAGAAAGCGTACGATTCTGTAAAGCACTCAGCCTGTTTATTGGCGCTAACTGAAGCCAGGATAACTGGGCGTCTCCTGAGATTCATTGTAGACTTTTTGTCAGACAGAAAGTTCGACGTGTCTGTTAGCGGCCACATTAGTTCCACAAAATCTTTTCTGCAAGGGGTCCCGCAGGGCAGTGTACTGTCCCCCACGCTATTCAACTTAATCATGGCTGGAATCCAAAAACGAATGCGCCCGACACCGTATGCGCCACAACTGACCATATACGCGGATGATATCTGTCTCCGCATGGCAGGAACGAACAAGGAGAAGATTCGCGACTCAGCCGACATAGCTCTAAACGCCATCCACGAGGCCTTATGGGAGAGAGGGCTGGAGATATCACCAGAAAAGTCCCAATGTCTTGTCTGCATTCCCCCCCACGGAAACACGTTGGTGGGGACTTCCCACGTCTAAGCATCAATAACATCCCTGTTCCAAAGCATGCATATACCTTGGTGTTACTATTGGCAGCACTTTACGCTGGACGAAGCAGGTGAACGAAACCATTGCTAAAGGGAAAAAATCGCTTGATTCGCTCAGAAGAATCAGTGGCAAAGCATGGGGCTGTAATGCACGATCTATGCTCACTCTGCACGGAGCTATTATTCTATCTCGGATTCTGTATGCGACACCGCATGTTGACCTGTCACCAACACGATGGATAAACCTCGAGCGTCTCCATGGGGCCGGTGTACGAACAGCGCTTGGTCTACCCAGCTTCTCCAGCATTACCTATATACCTATCTGGAGTCAAAGGAAAAGCCCGTCAGCATCCATTCAAAACTCAGAGCGCTCCAGTTCATAGACAACGCAACATTTCTAGGCAAGAAACAACTCCTCACCTGTCTTCAATGCAACCTCACCACGTCCCTAGGCCGCCTGGCTAGGTCGCACGCCAATCGCCCCCTACCGTACGACGAATGTATCCCACGACCTGCTACTTCATGGCGTGAGGTAATGCCCAATATCTCGTTGCATATCCCAGGGCTAAGAAAGAAAGGCGAATCCAGCTCACTGGAAGCAAAGGCAGCTGCTGACGTCCTAATTAGTGACACTTTTCACACACTCTGGTGTTCACAGACGGCTCTGTTGACGCAGAGTGTAGGAGCGCTACATCCTCCTTTTTATGTCCCATCCTTAAATGTGGCATGGCAAGGAAAATCAGTTCGATAGCCAATATGCTCTACGACGGCTGAGCTTCTGGCAATATTACATGGAGCAGCTGGAGTACAGGCTAAGGGAATCATCAAGGCTGTCATCCTCACGGACTCGCGTAGCGCTCTCAAAATGATGATGAACCCCACGTGCAATAGCATTCTAGCAACGTGTATCAGAACGTCATGTGCCCAACACAGGACAATCGGTGGAGACATCTCCCTGCAATGGATCCCCTCCCACGTCGCCATTAGCGGCAACGAAAAAGCGGACCATCTTGCTTCTGCTGCATACCACAGCACCAGCCCTAGTTTGCCAACCCCGGGAGACAGCGACAAATTGGTCATCAATGAGATAGTTCTCACGCAGCACCCTGGGATCCGGGACATCCTGGAAAATCATCGACTTGATCTCCCACTGGAAGGACTTTCCCGCAGTGCACAAACCCTGCTCTTCAGGTTGCGAACAAGAAGCGCTTTCACTAAATCACAATTATTCAAGATTGGCTCTCTAGACAACTCAAACTGCATACATTGTCAGCAAATTGAAACTATCGAACATATCCTACTGCATTGCTGTGCATATGCTGCGGTGCGGGAGAAATACCTTGGCCATTGTAGGAATTGTATGGTGGATTATGTCCTACATCCCAGAGGCGCTTTCACAGAAAGATACTCCAAAATTAGCAGCCTCGTCTGCTTTCTCCGGGAATCGGGTCTCGCTCAAAGGCTATGAGTACTGCTCGGACTTCTCATCAACTCTGGCAGTAACTTCCCTAGATCGTAACTTTCGGCCGTCATCATTCCTTCATCTGTTATCACATCATCTCATCTCATCCTGACTACAGTCGTGACGCAGCCCCCATTCGTGAGGCCAACAACAGCAAGCCGGTTTACACCACCACCACCACCACCACCACCACCATTTTAAAGAAGGAGAAGGAACTCCAAAGCGTCTCCTGCGGTCTTGCGGCTGTTCCTTATCTTCCGTCAACCCCGTGTGTCAACCCGGTGGAACAACACGAAATTGACAGCCGGATAGCTGATCCAAAGAGCGCGTTGGTGCACTGCTCCGCGCAAGAAATATGCAAACCGAAACCGATTAATTACTCGGAAAAATCACTAAGTGTCGATGCGTTTTTTTTTTTAATATCATTCCCGATGCGTAAAACACAGATTCCGTAAGCGTGCGAAGTAAAAGTTAAAAGTTACGATGTTTATTTAATTAGTGAGAGTATGCAAATGAGCCGCTCACTACTCAGTTCATTGCCGATGTCCCAAAGATCCTTACAAAAAAAAAAACTTTGATAGCGCCACTTGTTCACGAATTATTCAGCCGGGGGATTCTCGTGAAACACCCTGTATAGTCGCCAGCTTTCTTTTTAATTATTCATAACTGATTAGACGGATATCTCATTAAACCGGTCCGGGGGACCTGTGTACAAAAATGTTAACACAGTGATGAATGGAGACTCATAGCGCTGTCAGGCAGCCCCTTTCCTCTCGACCAATTAAGAATTTCCATCCCCCCTTGAGTAATTTGTATAAATCGCATGAATACCTATGGCACTCGGCAGCTACAACACATCCTCGCCTCTGCTTTCCTGTGCAGACTCTCTTACTGTACGATATGAGAGTGACAGAAAGAGAAGACGCGAAGGACATCTACTGTATGCACTCTTCCGTAGTTCAACTATGTGTCACCGACTCGCCCAAATTTCCATTGTTACTAAAGAGAGTAAAAGGCGAACAACATTATACAGGGCGTCCCAGAAAACGTGTCATTGAATTATAATAAAAAACTATGCGACCTAGAATCGTGCGGTCACCGGCATTGGTTCTTACTAGGTTTTTGTCAACTCCTGATGTGAATGTCATGTATCGTACGTTTAATTATGTAAATATTTGTGAACTGAACTCGGAAATTTGCCAAATAAACGTCACTTTTTTACCCCACCAATATGAAGAGCGTGCCGAATTCACTCAAGTTCATGATAATTGACAGTGATATTCGCAAGCTATCCCATCGGAAAAAATAGCCGAACATCATGCTTTTCGTAGCACCGGACCATACGCGCGACGGCTTTTTGAGCGCAATCCCTCTCAGTCCGACGAAAGGAGGTTCCAAACCCATCCCACAGAGTGATAGTAGAAAAAGTGACAGTTCCTGAAATCGAGATAGGGAAAGCGCGATCCCAGCGAAAGTCGGACGCGATAAGCCATACCTATGTTATCTCTTTTTGCGGTGCAGGTGTGGGCTGTGTTTGCAAGCTCCTTTCGTCGGACTGACAAAGATTGCCATGAAAATTTTTTCGCGCGCTAGCTCCGTAGAGCATGATGTTCCGCTATGTTTTTCTGATGGGATAGCCCCTGAATATCCCTGTCAATCATCATTAATTTGAGTAAATTAGACAAGCTCTTCACATTGGTGGGGTAAAAAAGTGACCTAGTAAGAACAAATGCCGTTAACCGCATGATTCTAGGTGGTGTAGTTTTTTTATTATAATTCAATGACACGTTTTCTAGGACACCCTATATAGACGCGTAGCAAAACTTGAGTTTTGTGTCGCGGCTCCATTGGAAGACTTGCTTGTCGTGCGTTGTGTTCCTCTAAACATTAGTCACAAAGCACTCAGCAGTCTGCGTTGTGTGTGCTGAAGAAACAGGCTCCTCCTTCCCACGGACGGAAGGTAAGGAGCCACACTTATAACCTGAATTTTCTTCCTCAACAGTCTATCACCGGATCGTTGGACTTTCCTTCTGTCAACTAAGTTGCGCATACTAAAGACCGTGAACTCAAGCCCCATTGTATTTGTTTCAGAGTGCGTTCTCACCAAGATCTGTGTACACAAAGTCGGATGTCCAAGACATAATAGAGTATGCCAGGCTCCGCGGAATTCGTGTGATACCAGAGATCGACACTCCTGGACATACACAGGCCTTAGGCAAAGCGTTACCAGGTTGGTTTTCCTAACATATGGATACATCTGCTTTGGGGCACAAACAATGGAAATTTCATGGGATGAAAAGCAAGTAACAGTACTCTTTAGGAAGATCCACTGTTATCTAAAATTTTGCAGAACCATGTAGCTCAGTTCTCTAGGAAGGTAAATCTTACCCAACTTTGAATGGTTGCTTACATGAACTGCCATCATTTAATTGAAGTATGCAACCGGACGTTGTGCGGCTTGTGTTGTGTTTGTCACTCTATATGTTTAATTGCTTCAACCACTACAACCCTACATGAGTGACGAGATACCAGAGCCCGGGTACATATTTTGGAGCTGCTAGAACCCAGTGCTCTATTAATCCCAGTGATGGCCAGTAGTTAACTACATGTAGTTAAACTACTAGTTAAACTACCTGATTGTAGTTAAAAAGTAGTTACCAACTACTTGCAGAAATGTAGTGACAGCTTCTAGTTAAACTACTATTTTAAGTAGTTAACTACAGTAGTTAGGTTACTGAAGGCGCCAACTACTTCCGATTTTGCCGCAAGCTTTACGGCACGATAGTGCTTCCAGCTTTCACCTTGAGCTACTTGTTTGATGAGAACGGAGGTGCAGAGCAATTGTGTCGTGCATGTATACTAAATCTTCACTTGTAATGCTTGTCTAGTAAAGCCTCATTTGCTGTGAAATCTCGCCGCAAGCTTTGTATTTGGCGATCGTAGCAATGGCTTGAGCCAAACTTTATCATTGGTTGTGATCCATATTTAGGTGTCCAAGAACACTATAAGGAATTGGTGTTGATGAACATTGAACAACGTTAAGTAGTTATAGATGTAGTTAAACTACATTGCAGTAGTTAAAGAAGTAGTTTTAACTACTCCCCTGAAAAGTAGTTAAACTACTAGTTAAACTACTCAATCTCAAAGTAGTTAGTAGATATAGTTAAACTACTGTAGAAGTAGTTAGTGGCCATCACTGATTAATCCCTCACTAATTGGGTGTAGGGTGAAGTGCTGACTTATGAACTCATTACGAGATCGGTCAGTGTTGAACTTCGGACTAGGAGGATGACGTGGGGTGTGCATTATCGATTGCAAAGCAGTGCATTTCTATTACGCTCTATAAAGATGCAAAGGATGGGCTTCTCTGGGCCGTATCATAGAAAGATAAGATGACAAACCGAAAATTATCCCTGATATTGCGGGAAAATTCGGTTTAACGTCTAGCTACTCGGCGTTAGACTACCGAGGAGTGGAATCGGAACTAACCAGACGCAAAACAGGTATGAACCGTTCTCCTCGCCTGGATACACTAAACTTCTCTTTTAAGGTTCTTTTCCAAACGGCCGGAGTGAACAGCTGCTTTGTTAGAGTGTGCAGGAGGAGGAGGAGGAGGAGTGTCGTTGGGAGGAAACCCGAGAGGTCTGCCTGCCTGATTAGGCGGCATGTTTCTCGGGAAGGGAAAAGTGGTGGAGAGGAGGAGAGGAAAGGGTGAAGTGGAAGACCAAGCGGAATCCGCTCGGGGGGAGGATAGCTGCGTCCATGGGCCGACTTCAGGGGAACTGTGCCAGCATACGCCTATTACACATCTGAGGGAAACCCAGGAAAAACCCCAGACGGCACAGCCGGCCCGCGGATTCGAACCACGGACCTCCCAGTCTCCAAGCGCACGCGTTACCGCTGCGCCACCGGAGCTGGTTTAGAGTGTGCAGGGGATTACAAAGCAGCCATTCACTCCGGCCGTAAAAACCCGTACGGACCCTTTCTTCCCTCCGGGCTGTTGACACACAATTCGCATGAACCTTTAAACACGTCACACCTAACCCTTTAAATACCATGCCAATGATGAGGACGGTGCCCAGAAGAAGAACAGTCTCTGTTCGAAATATCGGCGGCTTCTGTCCTGAGGCAACTCCCTTCCTAAACATCTGCATAGGAATTCTAGCTTCCCTTAAGTGGGACTCGCATAACGGGTTTTCTCGGCGGAAAAACGCCGAGCTCCGCGGTCGTGGCGTCAGTCTGTTGGGAAAACACAGAGCCCACCGCACTCGATGATTTTTCAACGGTTCATTGGACAGCGTGGGCGATGCTTGGCCTTCGACTTCGCTCGTGTAGCCTTCTCAGTTTCTCGGGGCGGACGAACCACGACAAGAGGCAGACAGATGATATCAAAACCAGCAAGGAGTGCTTTATTTGGCATCAAGGGGTCAGGTTAAGGTGAGGAGACTGCAAATATATAACCGGTTTCGTGTACAGATATGGTTCTTTGTTTTCCGGTTTTATGAGTTTTTAAATACGATGGCGAAAAATCGGGTGCTATTTACACACGAGAATTCGGGGAGAAATCGATCGGTACGATCTCTGTTTGATATGGCGTCGAGGAATTTTCGGATGAAACGAAAGGCATACGAAACAAGCCACTGCTGTGACACTGGGACGAGAAACAAGAATCTTTATATTTCCGCTCGGAACTGGGGCAGTGAATGACCGCGGTATTTAAACACTTGCCCTAGCTCCACAAAAGCTTGCCTTTGACTCCTGCAGGACGGAATTATAAAAGGAGGACAAATAGGATGTCACAAACAGCTCCCTTTGCTGATATCACGATTCACCTTTCCGATGGTTTACCAAGAAAGACAAGTTGAAGGACCGCAAGGGTTTCGGGTCGATACCAGGTTTTACCCGAATTCTTGAAGATTTGTTCAGCGGAGAACTAGCATGAAAAATCGGGTTTAACCCGAAAACGAAGAACCCTATGTATAGAGGGCTCAAAACAAGAACACGAAACCATTTATTAATTTTGGGACCGTAGGGCTTTCAAGAGTAGAGGGAAGAAACAGTGAAGGGGGGGGGCGGGAATCTGAGTGTTTTGTAACTGGGATGACTTCTTTTGGCACCTTCTACATATCGGAAAGCTTCTGTGCACTCTTTAATAAACTCAAGTCATCAATTGTGTGACTTCGTCTGCCACTTCCATTGCCCTTCCACGCCGGCGCTTGCAAACTGCTGCTTCGGCGCCCACATCCGTCAGGCAGCGATTGCTTTAGATAGCGCGTGCCTTCAGCCGTTCGCCTGATGGATCAGCTTATCCCAGACGTCGGCGAAACTGGTCGTAGCACATTTATTTCGGAGCCGAGCAGAAACCGTCCAGAAGACGTCGTAGGCGCGTCGGCCTTTCCGCGCGTCTGTTAGTCCCTCTACATGAGTTTTAGCTTTGCCAAAAACGATATAGCGACGGGAAGTGCAATGTCAAAAGATTTTGGAATATGAATAGTGTTTGGGTTTAGGGTTGGCTGATTTAAATCAAACTGATTTAAATCGAGATTTAAATAATTAATATCAATCATTACTGCAGTTATTAGTCCCATAACTCCCATAACTAATCTATTTAAACTCCCAAAAATAGAAAGTGAGTGTCACTGAGCGACATCTTGATGAGGGGGGTTGGCATTAGCGTATATTTATTACGGAAACGTGAAAAAAAAAAGAGAATGAAAACATTGACGGCAGGTAAACGTTGTGTAGAAGGTACTGTATTGGCAACACTCACCACAGAACGGTGATACTCTCATCCAAGTTATGAAACGTTCGAAATATATAACGATGATACGGTGTGACCGGATACAGGAGATGCGCTAAAACAAAGTCGTCCTCTCTCTCAGCAGTCAGTGCATGATTGAGTCACTGTTTCTTCTGGTTCATGCACTGCGCAAGAAAGACTACCTTTGCCGACTTGTCGGTGCCTATTCGATTGCGCAACTTCGACTGCACAAGTCCAAGCGAGACTGGGAGGTACCCAGGTTCGAATCCCGGTGCCGGCTGTGCTGTCTGGGTTTTTTCCTGGGTTTTCGTCAGACGCTTTCAGACATACGGCGGCACAGTTTCCTTAGAAGTCTGCCCAGGACGCACATTCCCCAGGGCGTCAGTCGTGACGTTGCCCACATCTGTAGGCCAACAACGGCGAGCCCTATCACCACCATCACCACCACCACGAAGCGACGAAAACGCCGTTCCACCACCCTATGAAGATGCGACTGCGGTACGAAGGTGGATTATGGTTTGCAGTCTCTCCGGCTGCAAATTGGATGTGACGAACCTCCACCACTTCAGTGGTGTGACGCAGTTCACGACCTTGTTACAGGACATGTAGCTCTGAAGAAGATGTAACTTGCGCAATCATCTCCTTCAGGGCCGAGAACCTTTCCTTAGTACATTGGATGCAAAATGTTTGCCATGAAATTTGATCCGCTGAGCGCCTGGGAAACTCTCCTACGCACTTCCTGCAGATGCGACGTTTTTTGGAGCAATTCCTCAAATGTTCAATGGACCTCTTTCCGTATTTCAGCAGCATCTGCGATGAAACAGCTCATTCCCTGTAGTTTGTCTAGGGCTATTCCTGTGGGCTTTAGCACGTTAACACTGTCTTCTTCTGCTCATCTGTTCAACTCTACGTCGAGCTCGTTAGCGGCTATTGCTCCGTCGTCCTTCTTGTAACGGTGCCCTTCACCAATCCTCACAAGTGTGGACCAGTTGCTTATGTAGAGCTCGAAACAGTCAACAACGGAGTTCCGGCGCGCATCTTGGGGCACGGCTAGCTTTGGAGCCTCTTTGGACTTCAGCGCTGCTGCAGCTAAGTGATGTGTGCGAAAATACTTCACGATGGCCACAATGCTTTCCTTTACAAATTTAGGTGTCAAATCTTTCGAAAGCAGATGAACCAAGCATGCGCTGCATCCATATGTAAGAAGCGGGGCGCAATCTTCGGTGGATTCCTCCTGTAAATTTCTCATTTGGCGACGTTGGCAGCATTGTCTGTCACGAAGCTGCGCATCTGGCAACATTCTTTATTACCGTTCCGGCTACTTCTAAGTATTATGAGCACGTCCCAAAGTGTCAAGAGTTTCCACGAGGTAGAGTTCTCGGTCTTTCGTAGCCACGCACGCCGATACGATTAGGTCGTTGTGAACATTACTCCAGCCATCGTAGTATAGCCAGTACATCCAACCCACCTACATTTCCGTAAAGATCGTATGCACAGTTCTCGACCTTTATATGCATCATCATATACCTTGTCGTTGGCGTAAGTCAACCTTGCAACTTCCTCGTCTGAAACTTCCTTGTTTGTTTTGCTGGTTCTAACGACGAAGCTGTCCATTGTTCTTTTATTGGCTACATCTGCACGCTGTTTCTTGGATTGTATTGCAGACGCTCACCATTGGATTGTATTGCAGACGCTCACCAGCTCCCGTGGCTCAGTGGTTAGCGTGCTGGCCATGTCACGCCGAGACTGGGAGGTACCCGGGTTCGAATCCCGGTGCCGGCTGTGCTGTGTGGGGTTTTTCCTGGGTTTTCCTCAGACGCTTTCAGACATATGTCGGCACAGTTCCCTTAGAAGTCGGCCCAGGACGCACATTCCCCCAGGGCGTCAGTCGTGACGTTGCCCACCTACGTGAGGCCGACAACGGCAAGCCCTTTCACCACCCACCATCACCACCACCACCACCATTGCAGATGCTCCAGCAACTTCGACCAGCTCCCGTGGCTCAGTGGTTAGATTGCTGGCGATGTCACTTCGAGACTAGGAGGTACCTGGGTTCGAATCCCGGTGCCGGCTGTGCTGTCTGGGGTTTTTCCTGGGTTTTCCTTCAGTCATATGTCGGCACAGTTCCCTTAGAAGTCGGCCCAGGACGCACATTCCCCAGGGTGTCAGTCGTGACGTTGCCCACCCTGTGAGGCCGACAACGGCGAGCCCGTTCACCATCACCACCAGCAGCAGCAACTTTGGGCCCTAAAACGGTGTAGCACCCCAGGCAAAAATCTGTGGGACCACTTCAAAGTGGTTTAGTGGACATGTCCCACTTTGAATGTGGGACCACTTAGTGACTGGGACCGGTTGAAAGCGGGACCACTTTCACGATGATCGCACTTGAAGTGGAACCAGTGGAATTGATCCAGTGGCCCCTCTGCTTAGCGGTCCGGTATCCGGCCACTTAGCAGCTGAGACCCCTGAATGCATGACCGAAAATATTGCGTAGAAATGCACATATTGCTCAAGTATTTATTCTGCTAAAAGCATACACTAAACAGAAAGAAATAATCAATACATCTCTACATGAAGGCGCTCCATCTGTCTGTTCGTTCAGGTCAGGTTCCGATATACGCACGCACGTTCGTACACGTAAGAGAGCGATGGTTCTTCATTCGGTCCACATGGCGTTGCATTTCCTTGCCACAGCCCTTACACTTTACACGGGTGCCATGCATGCAAGAAGTCACGGCCAATTCCTGAAAAAAAAAAAAAAAACACTAAACCTCGTTTCCGAGCAGCCGTCCTGCCAAAAAGTGACTTAACGGCCATGAGAAGATTGAAAAAAAAAGAAAAAACAGCAACGTGGCTGCAAAGTTTCGGATCCCAAAATTGTGGCGACAAAAAGTAGCACGCTCGATCACGATAGCGCCGCCCTTATTTCTCGTAACGTGGTGAAACAAAACCGAAACTGTTTCCAAATCGTCGTACTTTAAGGTTGAGTGCGTAAGATTCGGCTGGCAAGGGAATTCCTGGCAAAGTCTAACCGGAGTTTCACAAAATTTGATCCAACCCAAAATAGTCAGATTTTGTATTTAAAAAAATCATGATTTTTGACAACCCAGTTTGGGTTGCTCAGTAGATACTAATTATAAAATATTTTTGTGCGACCGTGTGGGGGATATGTTTATTAGGAAAAAAGAAAGGAGAGGTCGGGTAGACAGTGCTCGGCTTGCTATTCAAATAAAAAAAAAGACAAGGAAAAGAAAAAGAAGCAGCTGCGCGTGTGGGGCATCGACACAGTACCGCTGCGCACACTAGAAGCAGAGCTTCACCGCATAGCATGCTGTGCGCCAACCATTACCATAGAGGAGGGAGGAGGCGTACGCATTTTTGGGGCAATTACCATATACCCAAATTGCTACAAAAAAGCGTACGCCTCCCCCTCTCCTCGAATCAAAAGCGATAACCCTATCAATCGCGGCAATGGTTGGCGCACAGCATGCTATGCTGTGAAGTTCTGTTTTTAGAGTGCGTAGTGTCGAAAGCACACTCTTGAAACAGATGGTGATGGTGGTGGTGGCGGTGGTGATTCACTTGATAGCAGGCTAAAGGCCAACCATTGCACGGACTGATGCCGTCGATCATTGCTCCTGGTTTGTGGCAAGCGCGGGCCGTACGCCTTTTTGCGACAATTAAAATGAAGGGAGTTTACACTAATAAATCTTTAAGGATAAATCCTTTAAGAAAAGCTCTTTCAAAATATGTTGTTTTACAATAAACCGCGCCAAATTCCCCGATAAGGAATCAACCGCGCAAAAATCCCCGCCCAAAAAACAATCGCTCAAGAATCCACCATGAAAATATGTCGTTGCAAAAAATATATCGTCACAAATAAACCGTTTAAAAATAAACTGTTTAAAAATATATCCTCTAGTTCAACACGACAGCGGAGTGATATATGTGTATCTCTACGCATAGGATAGCAGTAAGACGTAGCTTATATTGGTGGTTTTTGCCATTGTTAGCACTAACTCTCTACCTAGTGGTCTGTCATGGCTGCCATATTCGTTGTGTGTGTGTGTTGTTGCTATGTTTTCCTTTCTAGTGTAGGAAAGCCTATGCATGTCTCGCGTTATTTCACTTCACAAAGCATCGACGGGAACTGCGGCAGTGCTGAGCGATCGTTCGTTCGTGCATGTGCTCTGAGTTCGCTTTACACTGACGTTCAAGTGAAGTACGCTTGCTTCGCGTACGAAGTATGGAAGTCCTATGTACGAAGTATACTCATGGAAGGAGTCCAATTAAATTCGCCGACTTTGGGACAATTTGCAGAAGCGGATTGTCTATTTCACTCGCGGCCATACCACATGACAGTAGCAACCGTGCGGCTGATTTTGGGGGGATTCTGAAACGATTTTTATTTTTAACGACATATTCTTGACCGGGGATTCCTTGGCGTTTTTATTTACACGGGGATATTTGAGCGATTATTTTTGTGCCTTGACCTTTAAGCATATATTCTGGGAGATGTATTATTAACCGCGGCTACTTATGCGTTTATTTTTGAAAGGTTATCTTGAAGGGTTTCATACGGGATACACCCCCCGGGCGTTCTATAAGCGTCGGTTTTTAGTGCTTTATCTGTAAGAGTAAAGTTATTTGTGTGCTATATATCTTGCCAGGGCTTGATTCATCCATGCTTCATATAATAAGCTTTAGAAGTGATATGAAGAAATAATAGAAAGCACATGTACTTTTTCTTTTTTGTTTTTTCCTCTCTTTTTGTACAACCTTACGCAGCGAGGGTTATTGGAAATAGTGTGAGAAGTTCGCATGAAAGTCTAAGAAAAAATCCTGCAGGGTCCCTGAAAGAAACTAGGGGTCAACATGATAGAATGTTTATGAGAAGGCGTGATAGAAATTCTGTGAGACCTTGTTCCGTTATCACAAGCAGGTTCTTTCCGAATGTTGTGGGAACGGTTTGAGAGATTACTGAAGATTTTTTACGCTCCTAGCCAATTATCATCCCAAATGACGTCGATGTTGTTCTGTTCACAACTATTCTCTCCTCCCGTTTTTTTAATGGGAGGTGTAAGCGTTTTTGTGACACTTATGCATTCCCGCCCGGGAAAATCCACGTACCGAAATAAATCGTTGAAAGATCCACGCCCTCAAAATAAACACTGCCAAAATAAATCATAGTTAGTCTTAGGAAGGGAATGTGCCGTATGTTACTTTAAGGGCCACATAAGGGTCATTTCAGTGGAACGCACAGTTAGAAAGTTTTTTACACGGATGTTTCTACCATTACTAATGATGTATCTTCTAATAAGAGCTGGAAAACTTCTGGTGCAAGGCAATGGACGACCACATCCAATACAGCCAAGGTAGTCTCGTTCTCCTATTTTCCAAGGCGCATGTAGGGAGTTTCGGCCGTCCACCAATCAGAGAGGATTTATTTTGAAAGATTTATTTTGAAGAGTTGCTTTCGTAAAGTGTATTCCTACGAGTGGATTTTGCCACCGTGGTTATTGACAGAGTTTATTTTCGATAAATTATTTTGCAAAGTTGATTTTTACATGACTTATTTTTCAATATGTTATTCTTAAATTATTTATTTCGGCGTCATCCCTGTTTTAACACTGTACACTCTTAACAGTAAACTTCACGGCATAGCACGCTCCTATCCAGCCATCATCTTTAATGATATCGTTATCTGCCCTGGGGGCTTAATCACTTCCATCGCTCGCGAGCAAACGAGGGGCGGAGCTCTCGTTAACACGAACACGTGACACGTTTCACGTGACGCGCTTTTTTCGTTAACGGGACAAAGGCGTAATCTCTTGCTCGTGTAACGACCGGCGTCGTCGTCTGCCTAACGAATGTGTTCACGTGCTCACAGGCTTCATCGCCTACATGGCTCATGATCTAACGAAGCGCGAGGAACTCGGGAGCTCGAGCACGTGGTGTATGACGCGCTCTTTTCGTTAAACTGACAGGGGCGCAATCTCTCGGTCCAGTTACGATCGAATGAGATCGTTTGCCTAACGAGTGGGTCTACCCACTCGTTAGAGTGTGAAACATCTTCATTTGGAGATTTGCAGAAACGGAATTTCTGCAGAAACGAACATGTATTGCTTCATGATTGTGTACAAAATGACATGCTCCCCCTTTCATCGTATTTACACCAGTGGTTACATGAGGGCTGTGAGATATTCTCGAGAAGACGCAGATGAAGACGAGAAAGAAGCTGAAGGAGTGACAACGACAAACCATAGACAAATCATGCGAGCTATCCAAACAAAATCAAACAACCTCATTGGTCGAAAAGATTGCAGCCTCGTTGGCAGCTGTAGTTCGTTCAGGGCGGTGACATCCCAACACGTAAGGGCTCGTAACGAGCACGATAGCCTCAACGAAGAGGCTAAACGAGGAGCAGAGATTGTACCACAGCAGAGCGTCGTTAAGTTTCTTCGTTTCGTTACTCCTAACGACTCGCTGACGTTGAAGCTGCACAAGAAAGATGGCGGATGGATTCTTCGCTTGGGCGATCACACAAGCGGCTAACTGTGCCCCATGGATGTGATGGCGTCAGGATGCCTTTCAACTGGATGAGACAGATTTTGTAAAGTTCTTCCGTCTGCCAAGAAACGCTCTCCGCACCGTTTGTGAGGACTTGTGACTGTGTACTTCACTCCGTCTTGATAGCTACGGGTGTTGTGATGAACAACAAAGGCGAAATGGATACATATAGAAGTGTTCGAATTGTTCTCTTTAATAGTTCATTGCGGACACTCTGTTGCTGTTGTAATGAACGTGAAGAGCAAAGGATTCTGTACATTTCCTGAGGTCGATTGTCTTGAATAGTTCCATAACATTCTCTTGCTTCGCGGTGCTAACACGGAATTAAATCAGTTCACTAATGTTCTGTTAAAGCTCACTGGAAAAACGTTGCACTGCAAGTTTATTTTAAGTCTACTGTTTATGAAGCCTGACAGTAAGGCTGCGCGTTGTACTTCAATGCTTGAAGAAAAAATTTACATAATATATAATAATTTTTGGTACATAAATTTACATACATTTACATAAAGTTAATGAAATAAGTGTATACGTTGAGGAGAACGGGCAGCCTCCTCCTCTTCCTTCTTTTGATACTTCTGATACCACTACATCTTCCCTTTCTGGTCTCGGACTCCCATGTGCCCTAGAACTCAGCACACACTAGTTCTCGTATCATACTTAAGGTCATTCTCAGCCGACACCATGGTCAGGGCAGGAAACTGATTTACAATTTCTTGCGTATTGCTCGACGATTATCCTTACAGTGACGTACTGTTTATTCATTATTTTCACACGACTAGCGAGCCATATATTGAGACGGAAAGAAAAAGAAGATGTTGAACGAGCATGGGAACGAACATTGGAACGCAGCGAGCATGTACACTCTTAAAAATGAACTTCACCGCATAGCACGCTCCTAACCAACCATCATCTCGAATGATATCGTTATCTGCCCTGATCTGTTGAAAACGAGAGGCGTACGCCTTTTTGTGACACTTATGCTGTTCATAATTGTCACAGAAATGGCGTACGCCTCCCGTTTTCAACAAATAAGGGCATATAACGATATCATTCGAGATGATGGTTGGCTAGGAGCGTGCTATTCGGTGAAGTTCATTTTTAAGAGTGTATGAGAGCACAAGAATGCGAGCTATCGGAACAAATCAAATAGTCCTATTGGTCGGAGAAGATGCAGCCTCGCTGCCAGCCTGCTCTTCGCTCAGGGCGGTGACATCACAACACGTGAGCGCTCGCAACGTGCACAATAACCACAAAGAAGAAGCTTCACGAGGAGCAGAGATTGTGACCACAGCAAAGCATCGATAAAGTTGCTGGTTTCGTTAGCCGGAACGACTCGTTCAGCTGTCTCGGGCCGTTAAGTTCAACGTGTGAAACGATTAAGCCCCGAAAACTGGAGGCATACGCTGTCACAAAAAAGGCGTACGCCTCCCGTTTTCAATAAATCGGGACAGATAACGATATCATTAATGATGATGGTTGGCTACACTGTTAAAACAGAACTTCACCACATAGCACGCTCCTAACCAACCATCATACCGAATGATATTCTGTGCCATGATTTGTTCAAAACAGGGGAGAGGCGCCTATCTGGGACAAGATAATATGTCCCAGATAGGCGCCTCCTCTCATTTTCAACAAATCATTGCACAGAATGATGTCATTGGGAATGATGGTTGGCTAGGAGCGTGCTATGTGGTGAAGTTCTGTTTTAACAGTGTAGGAGCGTGCCATGCGGTGAAGTTCATTTTTAAGACTGTAGAAATGCAAATTTGTGAGTGCAGCCACACGTGCATGCCACACCAAACCCAGCTTTCAAGTTTTCCTTTTTGGAATGACAACTGTGTTGTCTTTCCAGCGGGGTTTAGAGGACATCCGTCTTTATTCTCTGTATGGAGACAAAGGTCGCGCTGCTCAAAAGTTACCGCAAGAAAGTAATAATTATTAATTCGGGGCATTACGTCGGGAGAGAACTGTGATCATGACCGACACCACAGTGGTCGGGTCTGTGGATTAGTTTTGCCCACCTGAGGGTTCTTTAACGTGCACCGAAATTTCGACACGTGGTACACCACATTTTAACCTCCCACGCGGAAGACAGCATACCGCAGGAAAGCTTAGGGTATGACGCCGAAGTTTCACGATTGCGCACCAAGACCGAATAATCCAGCGGTCCGAACAATAAAGGTGCTTTTATACGTCGCTATCCTAACCTAACATCACAAACAGCGGTACTCTATCATGTCCTCTTGTTTCCGCGCAGACCTGTTAGCACGTTGTTCCGGTGAGGGGAAGAAAGACCGTTTACCGGCTTTGGATCCAACGAAAGAGCACACGTACAGAACAGTGGTGAAAATCCTGAAAGAGGTGGCTGACACATTCAAGGACCAGTTCATACATCTTGGTATGGATGAAGTCAATTATGCTTGCTGGTGCGTACCTTATGTGTGTGGAGCGGCGATATTGGCATGCCTCGATCGAAGACTAACTGTATTATGCTTTCTGTTACAGGCGCCAAAATCCGGATATTCAATATTTTATGAAAGAACAAGGTCTATCTTCGCTGAGTGAAGTTGAAGGGTACTACGTTCATCGGCTGTTACAAGATCTCAGAAGCTTCGGTTCCAAATACATGATCTGGCAGGATCCCATAGACAACGGAGTGGAGGTGATTGATTTAAGTTATTACATTTTACCTCTAACGGGCAACTAATGCTGTTCAGCAACCGGAAGTACAGAAGAAACGCAACCAGTGGGTAGTTAGTATCTGTTCTTCACTACGTCACTACGTCTTCACTACGTCGTTTATATCTGTTCTTCATCACGTACACTACACAATGTACAACTGTGCGACATCAAGAGACTGCGAACTGAGCCTCGCGCGTGAAACGGTTCATGAAAATGTCATAACTAAAGATGAGTGCAGTGCGGGTATACCCGCGCACGTTTGTTCTTCGCGGGTATACGTGTCCGTGTCATCGCGGGTTGCGGGTAAGGTGCGGGTATACCTGCAATACCCGCAAGTGCGAAACCAACCCATCGAATTTTGGTGTATGACCGGATTCATTGCGAACATTTGGCCCGAAATACTTTCGAAGACGTTATATATCCAATTCATCATCTCAAAATGAAGCTGCTGTTGTTGTTTGCCATATGTAGGGTTAATTTTGGCTTTCTTTCGATACCACGACTGGTACGCGTTGTGCCAGTGATCAGCCAGTTGTGCCAGTAGTCAGCAGCGGCCAGCGTCTTACGCGTTGGAAAAGTGTCTCGCTAACGTTCGTTGTCCCCCGCATCAATAAATCATTTTGATCTGTGACGGTCATGTGGCGTAACTGAAACATGCGTACACATTGGGCTGCGGGCACATCGGCGGGTATGAGTATACGCGTCGGCATGTGCGGGTGCGGGTTGCACCAATGACACTGCTGCAGATGCGGATGCAGGTTGTGCTCTCGAGGGAGCGGTGCGTGGGTTCGAATTTCCGTACCCGTACTCATCCCTAGTCATAACCTGCATTACGCAGCCCTTATGCAAGGCCCTCAGCCACAACGATGTGGCACGCGTCCAAAGGCACATACAGGGTGCTTCACCTAAGCTGTTAAACAGTTCCCTTAAAATGCACTCTTCTGCGAATGCTGAGGTCAACCTTATTTATCCGCAGTGAGCTTTTCTTACAACGATTCCGGTTGCAAACGGGTCACGTCGACAGGACTGCCGACAGGTGGCTACGAAGGGCTCGGCTCGCGCTGTCGATGCCCGCTCCGTCGTGGTCACGTGGCTCCATGTGCAAAGAGCGCCGCGGTAAACCAGGGAGTACCTGCGATCAGAGGTAGGCATCCTGACGAGGGCAAATGAGGGTGAGGGTGCCCTCACCCTCACATCACCCTCACTTCACGCACATTGAGGTGAGGTGAGGTGAGGAAAAAAATTCTAAAAGGGAAATTGAGGTGAGGTGAGCTGAGGTGAGGTGAGGAAAAATTCTCAAGAGAGATTGAGGTGAGGTGAGGTGAGGAAAATTTTCGAGAAGGAGGTTGAGGTGAGGTGAGGAAACTTTTTTGACAAGGACGCTGAGGTGAGGTGAGTGAGGAAAAATTTCCGAAATTGAGATTGAGGTGAGATGTGGTGAGGTGATAAAAAAATTTTGAGAGGGAGGGTAAGGAGATGAGGAGCGGCTATTTTCAAATGCGCGATCTCTTAAAAGTGCACCGAGAACCAGCTTTTTCTATTACCAATGTAGAGAAATGTTTTTGTACTGTGAACATTGGCTCTCTACACTAAAATGTGTTCGCTGTAAGCGCGTTAGTTTCAGACTTTCAGTTGAGTCAGGTACATGATAGACGTGTCAGATCAGATACATGTACAAGTGAATATAGCTTATGTGTGCTTTATGTATTTAGCTCAGATTTCAATACAATCAAACCAGTCAGTTGAGTCACATACATGATGTGAGACACATGAACAAGTCAGTATAGTTCCGTGTGCTTTGAGTGTTAGATGCCTTAGATGTTTTAGTGTGCAGATGCCTTTCACGTATATTATTTGGAACGACAGTACATGACAACCAGTGTCCTTATCAGAGACTGATGTAAGAAATGGAGGCAACAACACGCGCTTTAAGTGCAATAAGCGCAATTAATGGCATATATTCCGTATTGCCACAAGTTGAAATATTGAGCTTTTAGTACGGCAATGAAGTTAGGTGAAAAGACACAAGAGGTCTGTGTCTACATAAAGTAATTTAATTAGTAAGTCAACACATAAGTCACTAGTGATCCGTACAGCACGTCTACCTGATTGCTTCAAAACAAGGGTCTGGAAGAAAAGGTCCCTGAATTCCGGCTACAAATGAATACGTCTGCTATTTAAATAATATTGATCGATAATATCACGTCATAACAGACAAAAATGCAAAATGTACAAGTAATTCGAAGTATAGCTGCATACCATCCCGAAAACGACTTCTTTACATTGCAGCTCCATTATCATTCTTGCTTGAGAGATACTCGATAAAAGCCATTCCTGCCTTGCCAGTATGAAAAACATCTCAAAATTGCTCGGTTTGTGCAACTTCTCTACCCATGTCCACCCTACGTCCAATTTTTACTGATCGTACATGTAGTGGATACTTGTTGCAAGAAGGACGAACCAAGCAAGGCAATGAATCTTAGCTGTAGTACTTGTAACTTGTTGTCAGGAGTCAACCAACGAAGCAGTAAAAAGCCAACTACAACGTATACACCTACCCGCTCCTAATACTTTTTTTGATTCCGTGTTAGCGCCGCGAAGCAACTGCGGCTATGAACAATGCCACACTTAATTGAAAGAGCAATCGTGAAGTGGAAAACGTTTTACATAACAGGTTAAGGTGAGCTGGACGAGGCAAAAATTATAACAAATAGATGAATATATTTTAGAAAGAAGGTTGAGGTGAGGTGAGGTGAGGAACATACTTTAGAATGAAGGTTGAGGTGAGGTGAGGTGAGGAAAATACTTCAGAAAGAAGGTTGAGGAGAGGTGAGGTGATGAAAAAGTGTTCTGGAAAATGTTGGGGTGAGGTGGGGGAGGAAAATAATTTTAAAATGATGTTGAGGTGAGGTGGGGTGAGGAACGAAATCCTCCCAAAAAAAATGAGGTGAGATGAGGAAAAACATCTGTGACGAAAATTGAGGTGAGGGCAAAGATCGTGAGGGCATTTGCCCACCTCTGCCTGCGATAGACGAAATTGAAGCAGTACGCCGCAAATTCGAGGGAAAGAAAGATGTGCGTGCGCTGGTGCATCACGCTGCGCACATATCATAAACTTGATAAACTGCTGAACACGAAGCGAGCTTGCAACAAGCAGAGACAGGTTGTAAGCGATATAGCCACTGGATTTTGTGTGCTTTGCATTACCAAATGCTTCCTCCAAGTACCTGTACTATACAATAAGGATCGAGCTCCCTCCCCTCCCCCCCCCCCCCCCATTACAGCCGCAAATTATTTTGTGACACTCGCACCCTTTGTTTCCTGCCCACATCTAGAGGCGTTATTATTGCAAGTGTAGCTGAGACGCAAGGTAGACAGGTCGCGAAACTCCCATAGGGCCCTGCGTCTTCAGATGACACCATGATAGAGATTTGTCAGCGCCATCCATCCGTTGCGCGGACTGCTACTTTTGTAAATAAATGACGTCAGATATGACGTCAGCAGCATGAATAATAAGTAGTGCTTAATTAGCCATGGCGTGTTTGCATTCGCGTACTTCGTTTGCGGTGTATTCTCTTCCCCTTTACGACCGTACCTGTGCTACCAACACCCAGGATCGCTCGAGTCACGGAAATGATAGTGTTGCAGATGTCAGATTTGTTTTTTCCCCGCCTTCGCTACCTGGTTACCTGGCTTCGCTCTGGCTTGTTGGACGTGTGGCAGCAGCGCTGCCTGCACGACACGCGACGATACTCTACGACACAACCACGCTACTCTACTATACTCTACTACTCTACGACACGCAACGAAACAACAACTTTATTTTTAGTATCAGGAATGGAAAGTTTCATTAGGCATTGAAAGCTGTCATGATGCGTTTCTATCCATAATGTTACATTGCAAACACCACGCAGAAAGCATCAAATAGGCAAAGCAAACGAAAACGAAGTTAAACTGCGGGAGAGTTTGCGACTCGTGATGCCGCGATAGGCTATGGCGGGCCCGCCATAATAGGCCATCCACCGACGCTGTTTGGTTAGGCCCGTATTCCCAAACCACCTGCAACTTCGCCTTCAGGGCGTCCGTAGCCCAGGGTCCCTTGAGGGCGAACATCCCCTCAGGGCACCATGCGTTCCTCGAACGTGAACGTGCACGCGCTAAGCAAAGGGCCGGCCGTCGTGACGCTCATAGGGGATTCGGCCCGATTCCTTGTAGAACCAGGAAGAAGCGCATGCGCAGGACGCGCTTCATTTCCGCTTCCGGCGGCTGTCGTCTGCTACTTTGGTATCTCCTGTTCCGCTTGCGTTTGGCTTCCGAAATTCGTGTCAATATTGTGTTCCGATGTTGTACAATTGTCGGGCAGTCTTGGGTAGTAACTAAGTTACTTTTAACTTGTAACTGTAACTAGTTACTTTTGGGGGTAACTAGTTACAGTAACTAGTTACATTTCCAGAAAAGTAGCTTTTAACTGTAACTAGTTACTATTTCTGTGAAAGTAACTGCAAAATGTAACTAGTTACTCGAATAAATGTCGTTCCTTTTTTTCTTTACTCTACCTTCCCCTACTTCGCCGTAACAGTGTCTTCCTTCCTTTTATCCGTAATCGGTATCTGCTCCGTGCCTTGGGCTCTTGACCAAGCAGGGAATTCCAGCTTTGCGAACAGAAATTAGCTGAAGTTAGTGACCCTCAACCGTCGGAGTGAGTCATATATGAGTAATAGTGTCACTGCCCGAGCACGGGATCCTGCCTCCTGTGGATATGGACAAGGGAATGATTATGCACAAAGAGAAACTTTCCGTTCAGCTCACTTGCGCTCCGACCAGT
The DNA here is from genome assembly GCF_037126465.1 of Ornithodoros turicata. Classification (NCBI taxonomy): domain Eukaryota; kingdom Metazoa; phylum Arthropoda; class Arachnida; order Ixodida; family Argasidae; genus Ornithodoros; species Ornithodoros turicata. The sequence continues at coordinate 135,447,606 of NC_088201.1, forward strand.
GCAATGGCTAATCCTGCTCCGGTTGCTGCTACCATAAGTTTCCGTGGCCGGTCTATGAAGCAACCTTCGAGCTTTTATCATGGAAGGACGATAATAATTTAACTGTAAAGTGCGAGCTATGGAATAAGACGTACTCGGCAAGCACGACGTCAACTTCAAACCTGAAAAAGCATCTTGAGGCGAGTTCCTTGTTCTTGCGTTCTTCCTTCTCTCTCTCTACACGTTACGAAACATGTGCGTGTCACCATGCTGTTCTTTTTCACCGCGATACGCCAGGTCACATGCACATGTCGTATTTTTCAGTGTGGGATAACCGCGTGCATGTTTTTAGCAATTGTATCACCCTCTCATGGTCATTTTTATAAAAAGTAACTGTAATGTAACTAAGTTACTTTCTCTCAGCAACTGTAACTGTAGCTAGTTACTCGGCCAAGAAAGTAACTATAACTGTAACTTAGTTACTATTTTTCGCACATAAACTGTAACTGTAACTCAGTTACTTTTTACAAGTAACTTACCCAAGACTGTAAATGTCGGGTACTGCGGATATAATTTGTACCCATCTCATCATCGTCTCCTTGTGTGTGTGTGTGTTGTACTAAGGGCCGTATTTCCAAACCACGGGCAAACTTCTCCCTCAGGGCGCCCGTAGCCCAGGGTCCCTCGAGGGCGAACATCCCCTCAGGGCAGCCTGCGTTTCCCAAACGTAAACGTGCACGCGCTAAGCAAAGGGCTGGCCGCCGTGACGCTCGTACGGGATTCGGCCCGATTCCTAATAGAACGAAGCAGAAACGCATGCGCACGACCGCGCTTCATTTCCGCTTCCGCCGGCTCTCGTCTGCTACGTTGGAGGGTGTTCCAACATCCAACTCCCAACGATTTCCTTCGGTTGCTGACTTAACGTTACATTTATCAGGTCGAGACTGGGAGGTACCCGGGTTCGAATCCCGGTGCCGGCTGTGCTGTCTGGGGTTTTTCCTGGATTTTCCTCAGACGCTTTCAGACATACGTCGGCACAGTTCGCTTAGAAGTTGGCCCAGGACGCACATTCCCCCAGGGCGTCAGTCATGACGTTGCACAGCTATGTGAGGCCGACAACGGCGAGCCCTTTCACCGCCGCTACCACCACCACCTACATTTATCACTATCCGAATTTTCTGTTGGAAATATGGCTGTTCTCTCCGCAAACCACTCCTGTAAAGATGGCGCTGTCTCTCAACCTCTATTAAATATGTCATCTTCAAGTCTGCTATGTCATCGCACATTGCATACTCGAAGTATACAGAACGGTTATCCCTGTTCCAGCTTCTTCTGTTTGTCGAAAAGTATTTTCACGCGTATTAGCCGCGGCTTATGCGCGATTTTATTTTTCGCGGACACTCTGCGGCTTATCCGCGGGTGTGGCCTATCTGATGGCTGTTTTTCCCTGGTATTTTCCCCATACCCCGGATTAGACGAAAGGGCTGACAGTGCCTCATGTTTTTCGGAGCAGGACCGCACTGCCAGTGCACGAACAATACCGAACAGGGGCGGGTCCACATTCGAGTGGACTGACCTTCCGAATACATTCTCCCACGCAAAAGGGGTGACAGTGATTAATGTCCTGGAACACCACTAACTCGTCAATCCACGAAAAACACGCAAAAAGGGCACAATCCGATCTTAGTAGAACACTAGAACTGACCTCCTTTGTTATACATTATGCCGACACCGGAATGTGGACCACAGGGTTTATGGCCTTCCCTACGGTCTCCTTTGTCGGCAGACCCACAGGAAGGGCTCAATACACCTGTGGTCAGCTAAGCGTCAGTTCTCATTTGACCAGAGCAGCAGCATTCGTGGACACGGGCACGGCAGTTAGAGGTGAGGCATGGCTCCAACGCGGAGGCACAGCTACGACAGCGGCTTCAAACTAAAAGTCGTCGACGTCGCGGACCAGTACGAGAACAGGGCAGCTGGCAGGGAGTACGGCGTCGACGAGTGTTGAGCGTCTATATTGATTTTGTTTGTGCATCACTGGTTTAGCGCACAAAGCAGTCGCGTACTATTACCCGCGGCTTATCTGCAAAAACATTTTCAAAATGTATCTAAGAACGAGTCCTGCGGCTTATCTGCGGTGCGGTAATACGCGTGAAAATACGGTATCCCTCCTCAACTAAGCTGGTTTAGAGTCTGTCTGCTCCGCTTAGTCCCGTTCTTGTCTTCCCCGTTCACCCGTGCAGTTCCTCACACTACGATAATGTGTTCCTGTATACAAAATCTCACCTGTTAGCTTACATTATCGTAGTATGATTACAACATACGTTCATGCGGCAGCTTGCGTGCAAGTGCTGTTTGAGCCTTCGTGATGTGCTGTTTAAGTGTCTTGCCCATCGCTGAAGCTTGCCTATCATGGAGTTTGTCCACCAGCTAGCAGCATCTGCGATATTCTTTCTAAGTGTTATTACGCGTATATAAGGACCACGGCCATTTTGAAAGTTCAGCTCACCAGATAAACCACTTTATAAGGCGTAGTGCTTGAACCAGTCGCTTGGCTGGCCCAGGCCACTATATTTCACCGTTCATGCGAAGGAGGTCGCGATCGAATCACGTGCTTACAGGGCGAACGATACAGTATATATGACATGCATCATGTCTTCGCCAACCAGACCTCGGCGAAATCACGCATGATCGCGATAACCCACAATAACCGCCATCACGATCACCATGGGATGAGTATGGCTGTGATTGCAATCGTCATTGAAGTGCCCTTGCGGTGATTCCGGCGCGTTGAAATAACATCAGGAAAACCTCCCCAGCATCACAACGTACTGAAAGTCAAGTGCAATAGGGGTGGCCGGTATGTGTCTTATCAATGTTCTTTACTTTCAGAATTCTGTTGAAGGCCTTCCACCTACCCGTCCACCCCTATTGCACTCGACTTTCAGTACATTGTGCTGCTTGGGCTGCGGTGATCGCGATCGCGCTCACGGCAGTAATCTGTATTTCGTGATTCTTGTATTGCGATCACGATGCCGCACCTCTTCAGGCACTCATGGGAATTACAATGTGATTGCGATCAGGCTGTTTTCCCTGAGCGCGATTATTGCGTGATCGCGCTCATCACCGCGATCATGTTGTTCTGCAAAAGCGCCAAGTATAGGGAAGCGCGCACTTTCTGGGCGCATTCGCAACGCCGTGTGTTCCCTCCCCTTCTGGCTAGTTTTATATTATGGTTGATTCTCTTGCTTCACGGCTGTCTAGCCTCAACATCCCCTGCCCATAAAATTCAAATATAAAAGGCGATATTTGCATAACGCTTGCCTTTGGATGCTTTCTCAACTGTTGCTATCATCCTCCGACGTGTCTAATTCTTCATATCTCGTCTTCGCCGATCACTGTGTTGTTGTGAACCCGTTGCCAGGAGACGAAATGTCTGTTGTCGCGATGCTAGAATTTTGCAATGTCGGCATGTGGTGATGGTGTGTGTCGTTTTCTGTTTGCCGCAGTTGGCTATAGACATACTGGCGACGAGAGGGCCAATGGCGTCGTCAGTTAGGAAATTTCTGTCATAATTGTGAGCTTACATTGTGCTTCTAAGACCAATTATTTATTCAGTACGCCGGAATGCATGAAGGAGCAAACATCCTAACATTGATATTGAGAAATGCGTATAGCTAAGTGAGCTTGTAATGGCTACGACGTGGAATTTCTCCTGCTTCCTGCCCATTTTGACCCCTGCACACTTTCAGCCACGAGGCTGTGTTTTTCCACTGTAGTCTGGAGGAGTGGGGACCGCGATTCGCAGCCTTTGTATTGCACCGGCCATCGAAAAAAGAAAAAGAAACTGCATTCGACGATACCGGAAGCGGCCGGTATGCCAAAGCAGACCTCCGCTAGACGACCCAGCTTACGATATTGACTGGTCACAGTCGTCCGCAAGAAACTCGTCACGCTCACTCGTCTGCCGAACTTCAGGCACCGGGAACACCGTATCAAGGACACCGTGGAATCAGAGTATTGTACTCTGGAAAGATCCACAGCGTGCTCTGACCGTGCTCGAAATTTCCCACTATTCTTCCCTTTCCTATATTTCGCGTGTTACAGTGAAGACACAGCATAAATGTTTGTGCCCATGGTGTGCGGCTCATCAACGCGATCAGACATGATTCTTCGCTGCTGCAGCAGCGGCGTAACACCTGTTGCATGCACAACCATTGCCTAAAAGTCCCAACACACGGGCTCGAACACTTTTTATTGCCATTGCGACCTTTGATTTGCCTATTTTTGGCCCGAAAGCACAATTACAAAAGGAAATTTACGCCCTGCCTGCCTTTGCTGTGTGCAAGGTGCCATGTGCCAACAGCGCAACTACATGGTGATCGCGCGAGTGCGATAATGCCAAGATATCACACGAACGGCCTTTGCCTGATATCGTGATCGCACTCATGCAGTCACCCTCATGGTGATCACAGCATGCGCGGTCAACTCGATCGTTCGTGCGACGTTGTGATTGCGACAAACATAGGCGCGAGGATGAGTGCGACCCAGTATCGCGCTCATGGTGCACATCGATCACGCGCAATATCAGCCGCAGCATGAGCGTGAGTCGGCTTCAGCCTCGCCTTATCAGATGATCGTGATCGTGAGTTCTTTCGGACCAAAATGCCGAGCTCTGTCGCAAACACATAATCACAAGCTACACAACATACTGAAAGTCGACTGCAGTAGGGGTGGACGGTATGTGTCTTATCAACGTCTTTCAGTTTCACGTGTCTGTTCAATGCCTTCCACCTACCCGTCCACCCCTATTGCACTCGACTTTCAGAACGTTGTGCTGCTTGGGATATTACATCAGCGGGTTGTATCTTGTTCAACGTTATCAAAGTCCTACTTTGACTAGCACGGTACATCGTAGGTGATGCACACACTACACAGTAGATCTTGGCGAGATTCCTTGACTCCCATAGGCGATAAGCCTTGGCAGATCTGGGCAAAGAAAACGCAGCGCAATCGCCTCATGTTTGTTATCGTGAAATAGGTGGAATCGACACAAGCGTCAGGTAGTTAAAAGTAATCATGTGAAGATGCAGCGCCAGCTGCATCACCAGCTTACTGCTGTGAGGGTACTACATCGTGTAAGGAATTTTCAGTATATAAGTTTAGGGTTGTCAGTAACGCTTCCACAACTTTACATAGAGGTGTTTGACCTAACAAATCATTTTTTTTCTTTTGTTTTCCAGAAATCTACTTCCCCGAAAATGATGGGGTCAGCGGCTTTCATTTTCGGCGAATTTTGCCATGTCTTACGTCTACTTTGATAAATTCCCTAGAGCCAAAGGCAAACTTTTCTGAAATTCGTTATTTCTCTTTGTTTAATTTTCTGCCCACAACAACAACAACAGATAACAACTTCAGCAACAAATGCACTAATGCTGATGAATGGCAGATTCGCCACTTGGGTTGTTGCCCACTTCCCCAGTGCCGACGGAACTGCATGAGATGTAAAATGGGGGGGAGACGGCAGCAAGTGCGCACGTCAGGATTAAAGAACATAAAGGAGACCGGTGTCTTGAAGAAAATTCAGGAAATTCTGCAGGGCACAACGCATACATTGAACTCAAAATTGCGTAACTTAAATTTTTTCGCTATGGAAGATTGACCGAAGTAGACTGTAGTCTTACGTCGTAGCAAAAGTTCACCAGAAATAAATACTGCTGAGCGCAAATTTTTGGACGATTACATCATCTAATATATTTTTTTTGCACTTTAGGTGAACCACTCTGTATAGAGCCAAGAGGAACGTGGCTGGCGTGGCTCTATTGTGATTGTTGTCATATTTTTGCTTCCCGCTCAGCGGTTGCCTCTGTTTCCTAAGCGCGTTAAATGTGATTGCGCAGGTGCCGAGAGATACTATAGTGGGCGTTTGGAAGAACTCGGCCCACGACAAGTGGCAGGGGCATGCAACGCGCGTGGCTCGTAAAGGATATCAGATCGTTGTCTCAGGCTGCTGGTATCTTAACTACATCAGCTACGGAGATGACTGGAAGAAGTACTATGAGTGCGATCCCACAAGTTTCTCGAGTAAGTACTGGCCTACATATGCAGATAAGGGCGTCTACTTTCTTCTCTACTTCATTTGCAGGAGGTGAAAACATGAAAGATTTGGTTATTGGAGGGGAAGCTGCGATGTGGGGTGAATACATCGATGACACCAATCTGGTCGCTACGCTTTGGTAAGCATTTGAAAGTTATTTGAAAGTGGATTATATGACCAGCACAATGGTTTCATTAATGTGATGGACGTTCACAATGTGATGAACTTGCATTCCCACTTGTACTTGAACTTGTATTGCCCATGTTCAAAAGTTCCAAGAATGATTTAATATTTTGACGTTGGTGATTGTTAAGCGTTTCCGTAAGCTATGCGAGAGCACCTCGGCATTCGAAGAATCGCCCGTGTTATAACACTAGTGCGCGCTATCTCCACTGGGCATTGGGAGGTAGCACGTGGCGGAAAAACCCATATCACGTTTCAGTGGCGCGTTACGGCGTGATGAAAATTGACGTGCAATTGGAGCGGCGAGTGAATATCAAATCCCGTGAGCAACTGGACAAAACAGTTATAGCGAGTATCTGAATGGCACATGTGATTCGTGTCTGCTGTGGTAAGCAGTCCGTGGACAATGATGTGAGATCAGGCTGACCCTCGAGCTCACGAAACGAGGACAACGTGGTTTGCGTCAGAGTTGCACACAGTTTGCTTTTTCTTTTCGTTTTTTATTTACCTTTCTCATTGTTTTTTACATTTCCATGCTCGGACGTATGCGCAATGCAGTATGCAAGATTTTGGCGTTCATATCTGGCATCTGGACGATTTTGGTGCACGACTACGCAAGACCATACACAGCTCTCATTGCCACATGATTCGTCGCTAGACACAACGTCACTGTGCTTCCACATTGTTCGTATTTGCCTTATCGGAACGCAATTGTGTGAACCGGGCCTTACGAATTGCACGATCAGTCCTGCAAGGAGGGTACGTGATGTCGCCGACGTATCCTCCTCGTATCCTCATTTTACAACACGCTCTTTCAAGCACTGGATGATTCTTGAGAGGTGTGCGGGACAGAGGCCTAGCCCGTGCACTGCAGTTTACCTGCGTTCGTCGTCCTTTCGCGGTGAGCACTTTATTAATGCGACAGCATTAGAGTCCACGGTACGCAAGAATCGCGGCGTGGTCACTCTGTAGCCCCGGCGCGGCGCGCATGCGCGGTGAGTGGAGAGGGAAAAGAAAAGGAGAGAGGGCACGTGAAAAGCGGGGCGCTTGCAACTGGCAGTGCAGCTGTGGTGGTCGACAGGTTCAGACGTGTCCCAAGCAGCAAAATGTACTGAAAGTCGAGTGCAATAGGGGTGGACGGGTAGGTGGAAGGCCTTGAAGAGACTCGTGAAACTAAAGAACATTGATAAGACACATACCGTCCACCCCTATTGCACTCGACTTTCAGTACATTGTGCTGCTTGGGGTCTGCGTGGGCGCGCCGTGGGTTATGAAAGCTGTGCGGAGGCTGACTGTGAGACGGCGCCACCAAACTCAATCGGAGGAAACCCGAAAGGCTCGGCTGGCTGAGGATGCTGTCTTGCATTAGTGTTGTGAAGGGTCGTGTGAGGGGTTGTGTATCGCCTGTGAAGAGCCGTTCGGGAGTTGTGTAGCGTGATGAAGGGGAGTTCCCAAAGGGTTTTCAAATTTTAATGCTAACGCTTTTCCGTCGGATCAACCAATGAATCGACCATGTTTTTTTGTTACAGAACACGTCGAAAACAAAATAGTGGGCGCACCTCAGTGTCCCTTGAATATTTTTCGTTCTTTATTGTGGTAGATTACAGGGATATTACCCTATAAAAATCTACCCACGCCGGCATGTTCTGCTCACCAGTTGCTCAAATTGTCTTGGTTACATACAAAGTGTTGACGGACATTAATCCTGGTAAATTTCAAAATGATTCACACCGCAGTGCAATGTCATTAAGCGGAACGTGCAATTCCCGTAATCAAAGCAATGAAAACGGTGTTGCGAAGGACAGTTAAGACGCTGCTCCACAGGATTGAATATCTCTCAGCGCTTTGCATGCACAGTGTTCCACGTGCATTGAGAATTGCCGAGCATGGCATGCCGACGCGGGTGGACTTTTATAGGGTAACACCTTTTGGAACCATAAGGCGATACGAAGACTCTAGTTGCTGCCTCAATGGATCAGTTAAGACGCCGTCGCACTGGACGGACACGACACTGACACGGCGCCGACGCCGACGGAAGAGAGAGATTATCAGTATACTCAGTGCTGCCAAACGCAGCTGTCACTCTTCGCCGACCGACAGCGACAGACGCAAGTCGACACAATGTCGCTTCGGTATGGCAGATTTGGATGACACAATCGTCAGGCAGACACTCTCAGACGACATATGGTAGGCGGTTTGATCGTTGCTCAAAATATATCGCCGACACCCGGCACGTACTGCACGAAAACCTTTTTTTTTCTTTCTTATTCTAGGAAAGTTGATTCAATGTGCGATGGACGATTCCGTAACGACATTAAACGGTAGAAACATCTGCATTTATTTAACAACAAGCAAACATTTTACAAGCTTTCGTGCATGAAACTTGCATATAGCTCACATATGGGACTTGCCGATCACCCGATCATTGAGTAATCCAGTCACCACACTTGTTTCGGTAGCATAATTTATATGAAAAAACACACTCTACCAGTTAGCGGGAACATGAAAGAGAGATAGACACATGAGACACAGCGACAGGAAATGAGATACACCTGTGTCTGTGCTCCGAGGCTCGTGACAGTGGCTATCGTAACTGGGGCAGGTTTATTTCGTTAAAATATACTGTTTGCTGATGAGGGTCCGTAAACAACGATATTGGCCGTACTTTTGCAAAATGGCTTATTGCAGGAAGGAACAACGCAGCTCGTCGCTGTCATTCAGTGTGCCAGGCTTGTTTGTCAGGAGTGCCCGCCGGCAGCGGCAGTCGGCGAGAGCCGACATACGTATGTCTGTGTCGGCCGTACTTTTGTGACATTTTTGTCTTTCAAACAGGAAGTGACGTTTTATCCATGCACTCTTGCCTGAAGCACCTGAATGTCACCATAACGAAGGTTGTTTCCCAGTGGCCGCATCACTTTACAACCGCCGATGTCGTCACGCAAACGGAAAAGTATGCAGTTCCTTTCTCCGCAATGAAAAGTCTCTCCAAAGACGGGCAGTGAGGTGAAGAGTTGAGGGCGACGGAGGAGGTGGCACAGTGCGACCTTCGGGGCGCAGTAGGTTTGTAACTCGGGATCGCAGAAACATAACATGTTGATGACATACATGACATGTTTAGTAGACAGACATCAATATCTACAACGTTATTTGTTCAACCGTTTAAAAGTAGTTTCGTAACCTCTTTAATCATGACCCCTTGCTCCAAGAAGTACACAATAACACCCCGCATGTCGTAGAAGACAGTTCCCATGGACTTTCCAGCAGACGGCTGCATCTTGCCTTTCTCTGCCGTTGGGAAAGCCTTATGTCGCCATTCATGCTGCTTTTTTTTGTTTGGGAAGTGAAATCATTAATCCGGGTTTCATCCCATGTGACGATTGATTCCGAAAATCCGTCCCCCTCAGATTGAGGCCAGTTCAGCAGCAGCTCAGAGACTGTCATGCGCGCTTCCTTCTGGCCGCAGGTGAGGTGTCGGGGAACCTATCTTGTATAAGCCTTGCGGGACAGCAAGCGCTCGTGAACGATTGTCTCCACACAGCCGACACTAATATTACTCTGGGTGGTAGTGTCGCGAACTGCTACCCGCCGGGAGGGTCGATGATATCTTTCCCAACGCCTGCGATGTTGACTGTCGCGACTGCAGTCGGACGAACGTGTTAATGTGGTTCATTCGTCACCATATCCCGTCCTTCGCCAAACTGTCTGCGCCATTCGTGCAGTCTTCTCTTTAACAACAACATCTCAGCTGGTTTGACGCTCTCCTTCACAAGAACCTTGATTATGCATCGATGTTTCACAGCTACGGACACACTGCTCACCGCCATGATAACTTCCGCTGCTGCACGTGCTGCACGAGAAGAACTGGAGATCGCCCTTCGAAACTTTTATGCAGTTGCATTTACTCACTGATTTTTCTCGAGCCACAGTCTCGGTCAAGCTTGAAGGACGCTTGGATACGAGCAATGTACTTGCCTTCCTCAGCAGTTCTCCGGGCTTCTTCTGGGCTTCTCTGGGCAGTTCTCTGGGCTGAAACTGTGAAGTATTGGCCGCTCTTGGTGGCTCAGTCGGTAGCATGTGCGCTGCTGATCGCAGGTTCAAACCCGGCCGAGGACGATGGCAATTTGGTGGAACAGTGCAAGTTGCTCTGACACGCCGTCTTCTGCGACGGACGCTAAATGTAGTGTACCGTGTGTCGAGATTTCGGCGCACGTTAAAGAACCCTCATTGGGGCAAAATTAATGCACAGACCCGACCACTGTGGCGTCGTTCAGTTGTCTCACGACGTAAAGCCCCGTATTATTATTACGTAAAGTATTGCACACATTAATGTAGACGACAAGGAAGTAGGGGGGATGGGCGAAAGAAGAGGAGGAGGAATAAATGTTTCTGAGCGGAACGTTCTGTTCTGGGACGGAGGATAGTACAGTGTGCCCTGTCATTCTCTGATGAGAACACTACAATTATGAATATATATAATGACTTTTCTGAAATAATTTGTGAACACTTGCACTCTTTATGTGCGTCAGGTTTCGAATAAATTTAATGGACAACGGAAGCGAAATTGGTCAATTCCATGAAAGGACCCGAACAAGGTGTAAATCTTACATAGAATTATGGTGCCACTAGTATTTTGTGAGTACGGGGTATGGATGAGCATATTTTTTACGATTACGAGCCCGCTGGGCCGACACGATCGCCAATGGAGCGCGCCCGCTGCCGCAAAGCATTGCGGGAGAATCTGAGGAGTGCGTGACGTCAAATATCTCTCGAGCCCCATGTGCACCTGCCAGGTGAAAGGAATAAACACAGCCAATTCCGCACAACGCCTGAAAATGTTCAATTCGGAGATCTCGTGGAAGTCAGTAGGCGATATATCCGATCAGAGATGGGTTCGTACCTACGTTTCTTCTTCTCCTTCTTTTTCCCCGCAGCGGGAATCAGACGTACGCCGAAACGCCAAGTGGAGGTAAAGATCTGTGCCTTCCGTTTTCGTGAAAGTACAGAATTGCTGTGCAGGCTGCTCCTTCTTTCAGCCTGATATACGTCGTTGAGAAGCCAAGGCTAATGTGAACTTCCGGATTTGTTTTGAACCATTCGTCAACAACATGCCTGCACACTACTTGTCTTGCTTCACCTGTAACCAAGAGGGTTTAGAAGGATTCGCGGCGAAAATAAGCTTCCTGTCTTTCGGAAACATGAGATATGACAGTGATCAAAAAGTAAGACATCGGTGGAATTTGAGCTACGCAGCTCTCGATTGCCAGTCGAGAGCCAATGGCCAATACGGCCATGGGAACTAATACAGACTGTTCTGACGTGTTTGTTCTGAAACATATCCTCGTCTAACGCAAGGAAAGACAGTGAGAAATGCAGGCAGCAAGACTCTCACCCCTAGAGGGAATGAAGTTACCTTCCTTCGGAAGGATTTAGGGGCCTGCCTCGGTGTTGTTGTTTTTGTAACAAACGTCAGTCGATGTTTGACGCTGTGTTTGTGCTGTTTATCCGTGTGTTGCTCGTACAAGGAACACTTTGTCCTCGCGTTGCCAAAAGGAAGTCGGCAACATGCTTGCAACATGCAACAACCCTTCACAAGCATGTAATTTTTCTTGTCGCAAAAATCAACCTCCGATCGCAAAACAACCGCGAAATGAAAGTCAGGAACTCCAACAGGGAGACCACGTGCGTCACTTCCGTGGTCTGCTACCGCTGCACGGCGACACTCGCCAGGGGCTCAGATTGCTCCGCGGCCGAATTTTATATCGCGATGGCGGCATTTCAACTAATATACGTAAATCTAAGCCGATTTTCGATTAGTCGAAATCTGTCGAATTTCGCATTGATTTAGTCCACACCGCAATATGAGGTAAACAGCTTTGCAGCTTATTTTCGCTTCCGTCGTCCTTTAAGGTGGCGATACGATGAGCAACATAGCTGGCGGCAATCAGGAGCTAAAACTTGCAATGTTGAACGCTCGCCATTGGGTATTGTAGCGTCAGTGGCGCCCTGTGCTCGTCATGTACCAACCTCGGACATGTGTAATTTTCAATAGTCCTGTTCACCTGTTTTTCACTGATTCACGCAATTAAAACTGTTTTCCACTGTGTCCAGGGTTCTTGCGTCCCGTGTTCCCACCTAGAACAAATACCAGGTGCATGGAAGAGCCGATTAAGGCGTCCCGCTCGTTGGTGGTAGCCAATGTCGTGCTGGGATGTGGGTTCGAATCCTGTGCTGTCTCAGGTTTTCCTTGCGTATTCCGAAGACTTTTCAGACGAATGTCGGCATAGTTCCCATTGAAATCGGCCCAGGACGCATATTAACCCTCCTGTCCCCCACTCCTTGCTCATGTCTCCTCTCCATTTGTCCACACCTGTACTCCGCTCATAGCCAGATTTGGTTCGCGGCGCTAACACGGTATAATAAAATAAATGCAATCTTTCGCGCTAGAGAAGCTCTTACAGGGTGAATTAAAACAGGCAAGAGCTCCCTTGATACTAGAAATTTTAGAGAGCAAGAGCTGTATGAGGGAAGTTTTGTCAAGGTCGCGGCGTGGTTTCTGACATTTTATTAGGCGCGCCATTGGGTCGCGCAGCAGCAAATCGGTAGTCGCGCGTGGTGCCAGCGCAATCACTATACGAAAAGCAATATATGCTATAGGGTAAGCTCCTGTAAGTTGGAGGAACGACTGTCACTATACTTTAGTTAGGTCACTGCCGCCAGCAGAGCTGTAGGATGGATGGATGGATAACGACCTTCCCTTTGTATCGGGCGGTGGTATAGGCCACCTAGCCTGCTAGAAAGTACAAGAGTGCTACCATTTCGTTAATTAATTATCAATTAGTACACGGTGATTGAGCGCGCCTCCTGGTATGTTGGAGGAACGACTGTCACGAGACTTTAGTTGGGTCACTACCGCCAGCGACGCAGTACACAGTGCTTGAGCGCGCCCTCTGTCCGAGGCGTTCCTGCCTATGGGGCAGCCACGGAGAGTACGTCCGCCGTCCGCAGATAGGGAGCTCAGGCCTCGGCACGACGCTGGAGTTCGTGAACGGCGTAGTATATCCGGGGGGAAGCGGCCCAAAGGGGTATTCACGTCACGAGGACAACATGACCCAACAATGAGGGAACACAAAGCGGCTGGGATGAGATGAAGCGGAGAAGATTGGAAAGTTGTGGAAAATGAACACAGGGGTGACACAAACCCGCCATTGTTGTAACTACCCTCAAGCGGGTGCTTTTGGCAAAACTGCCATCTTGTCCTGGTCGCACGTCATAGAAAACGTCATGTTGATGTCATGTGACTTTGTTTACATGCCGTTCTGCCGCCTACCGACATCTTTCCGTCATAAAGCCAAGAGGTGAACGTATTTTGCGAGCCTAAACTATGCGGTGTTTGTTCCGCAACATGGTAGCCCATTTCCCCTTACATTACATCGGCTCAGTGAATCGTAACGCGCGGTTGACATCACATCTTTGAAAGGCGTCAACAGTACAATGCCTTGTGTGCAAAACTGCGCGTCCTACCGCGAGATTATCGGATAAAAATAATTACGTGGTACGAAAGACATCCAAAACGTCGTGCAGAGACAACAACCACATTGTTTACAAACGGTTTGGCCGCCGATCACGGGCGCCGCCATCTTTAAGGGCGCGTGTGCCTTGACGTCTGCGGTGACGTTCGACCAGGAACTGTCCAGGATGCATTGCGTTCGCCCAGCACGCTTTCGTCTACGGAGAAATACATTGGATGCCACCCCTGTGAACGTGAAGCCGAGGTCAAAAGACGAAGGCGGGAGAAAGTCTGACGGAATACGAAATAGACTTCTGTAGGTCATTGATGTAAATTAAGAAAAGAACTGGGCCCACGACAGATACTTGTGGGACGCCAGATTTGACTGGAACGGGAGGGGAGATTGTAGAATCAATAACGAGTGACCGAGCCCGGCCATATAGAAAAGCGCGCGTCCATTTAAGGATCGAGGACTGGAAGTTCAGATGAGCTAATTCGTGCATAAGGTGAACGTGAGGGACCTTGTCAACGCCTGGTGAAAATCAATGAACACTGCATCTGTTTGGTCGAGGGAGTGGGTTGTGTCATGATGGTCTGTCAGAAGCTCAAACAGTTGAATCTTGCAGGACCGATTTTTCCTAAAACCGTGCTGGTTGATAAAAATGATATTGTTATCTTCCAGGTATGTCATAACATGAGAAGTGGCAATATGCTCTAGTATTTTGCATCGAGTAGAAGTTAGCCCCCCGCCCTTATGAATAGGGATAGCATTCGCATGGAGCCAATCTTCAGTGAGGACTCCCAAGTCTAACGAGTCCTGAAAAAGGGAACTTAGGAGGACACTTGAATACTTGTTGGCTAGTTTCAGTATCTTATTGTCAATGCCGTCAGCACCAGGGGAGCAGGAGTGTGGGAGCCTATCTATGTGCGCAAGAACCCCGTTGGGGTCAATGTAAATTGGAGTCATACTATAGCGCTCACTTGGTGTGTATCTCGTGTTGCAGGGAGAGGGAAGTACCGATCTGTAAACACGCTGGAAAAATGAGTGTTAAACAGAGTTGCTATTTCATGAGTTTTGTATGGGACACCTTGAAGGTCTAGGATGACAGGTGGGCGCTTGAAATTTTTTTTTAATTTATAGTAGCCCAGTTTGCCCTAGTTTGCAGGATATTACACTCTAAACCAGGTAACGCACATGTAACGGTTAAGTACCGCTTGGCCAAGAGGTATATTTTTTTTAAAAATGTACCTCTTAAATTTAAGAGGTACACGCGCCCTCACATTCGGTACATATAACGAATATCGCGCAGCGATTTAGGCCTACCCGTCAGGGTGGTTTCCCTCTTCTACGGTATATTAACAGCCCCAGGAAGCTACGCTGTACAATAAATATCACAAACAAATACCTTTATTCGAAAATTACATTAATTTCAGGGGTGACGCTCGTGCATCGCGAGCGTGCATTGTCATGATGCACAAACGCCGAACACACGGGGCACAACGTACATGGATGAACGCTGACCACTGCATCTCTCCTTCACCATTGCAGCTGCTCAGTGGTCACGCTTCTTTATCCCTTCCACACCTTTGGATTGCTGTTCTTTCCCAACTTCCGTTTCTTCCGCAGAACGTAACACCAACCACAGGATGATGATTGACTCACCCATTTACGACATCGCCTGGACGGAAACCTAGGAGAAAATACAATGTAAAAAAATCCAACAACCGAAATATAGCTTGCTTGAAAAACATGCCTCCTTGCTTGTGTAATCCAGGTATAAAGTGCAATATAGGCTTCTCTAATTCACGCATCAACGTTCGTGCATGAAGCGCAAAGTTCGTTGTCTCCGTCCCTCGGTCGTTGTGTCCAGCCTGCCGGTGATCAGGACCACTGGGAATCAGAGCGAAGATGAACGAAAATGCGTCGTGCGGACGAATAATTACTTCATAGATATAATACGCACCTTAAATGACTCGAATCTTGAAAGCGTCGAAAGAGTTTCTTCAAAGACCGAGCAGACTCGTGCTTGCTCCCCGACGTTTCAAAACAAACTGATTTGCCAGCGGTTGCAAGAAACGTGCTTCCCAAAGGTGCTATCCCTCACGGTCACGGGTTCTAGTTATTGCACTTCTTTGATGGAATGAAACTTCTGATCCATTACGGCACTGCTGCATAAGGGAATACAATCTGTTTCTTACATCAAGAAGGGTGTTCTTGACCGTTTTCGTCCGCTGAGTAGAGGGCACGGGTTGCTCCAAAGTTTTCGACGAACTGTTCTAAACATTTTTCAGTTCCAGATATATTTGCTTTTTTGTAATGATATATATTTTCATACACTTTGAGTTCCTTTGTGCTCGACTGATTAGTCTGGGCATAGACGGGGTGGTGATTGCTTGAGCATTTAATGTGTGTGCAGGAGACAACAGAAATGTGGCCACAGCGTTGCCCCTTATTGGATGTGTAATGACCTGAGATAAATTAGGGTATGCACAGAGATCAATGAAGTCAGAGCTCATCCTTTGATCCCTACAACCAGGTTGAACAGACAAATCTCGTCACCTTATTGACGAAAAATTAAAATCGCCTCCAATAATACCACTATCGGGAGACATGGGCAAAACATATTTCATACACTGGTTGAACCTACTAACAAACTCATCGGTAAAGTTGGGGTATGCATAACAGGCACACACTGTGATGTTGGGAAATGCATGCATTTGTGCACACAAGAATTCAAGAATAGTATCAAACTCAACAACACTTACGTTAAAATATTTCTTTACACGGATCCTAACACCACCACCTCTTGTTAGGCACCCGTATTGCGAAAGATATGAAACCTGTCTAAGAAACGCAGCTCTTTGTTGGTTATATCAGGAGAAAGACACGTTTCTGTGCCGAGAATGATATGCGGGTCACAGTCATTTAGTATCCCCTCTATTTTATCTTCTTTGCACAAACCCAAGCAGCACAATGTACTGAAAGTCGAGTGCAATAGGGGTGGGCGGTATGTGACTTATCAATGGTCTTTAGTTTCATCAGTCTGTTCAAGGCCTTCCACCTACCCGTCCACCCCTATTGCACTCGACTTTCAGTACATTTTGCTGCTTGGGAAAGGCTTCGGAAATTCGCTAGCAAAACAGAAACCGCGTAGGTTGCGTTGGTTGGGTGAGCGGCCACATGTCACGCCTGTGAAGTTTGGCATGATTGCGTGTTTTCGGCGTGCTTGTTGGGACGTTTTATCAGTTCCCATGCAGCACAATGTACTGAGAGTCGAGTGCAATAGGGGTGGACGGTATGTGTCTTATCAATGTTCTTTAGTTTCACGAGTCTGTTCAAGGCCTTACACCTACCCGTCCACCCCTATTGTACTCGACTTTCAATACATTTTGCTGCTTGGGTTCCACCTGCTCCCATATTGGACCCATATTGGCTGGTTGTTGGCGATACAGGCCCAATATGGGACCGGTTTTGTCAGGATTTCCCTCATATTGGCTCAAACTTGGCAATATGGGCCCCATATTGCAAGGTGTCAGTCAATATGGGGAAAATCCTGGAACTATGGGCACCATACTGACTGGAAATGCAGAAAATTGTACACAACGATGTTTTAAAAATGCCTCAAGCAGCATAGCAAGAGTGGACGTTGAAGCGTGTGAAATGCCCAATTCAATACGTCGTTACATCCAACACGTACCCGCAGATGATACACATTGTTCGAAACATTCAACATACATGGCAATCCTACTATAACATTCCCTGCAACTCAACAACTCAAGTTTCTACTTGCTGCAAACAGCCGGCATCTTTCTTCGCGATACCAATGCCGATCGGTCGAACCGACTGAGAGCGTGGTCGTTTGAGCGAAATCACGCGTCCTACAACTAGTGCGCATGCGCGACACTCGTATCGGACGTTTCATACGGGCTAAAATGTCGCTGGTTCCTCTAGTGACAACGGAATTGCAGAAGGTTATCTAAAAAACACAATGTTTGATAGGAAGGGATGTTTCTTCTGTAACGCTACCTGCTTTGAAGTCACTGCAGGCAGTGTGAGTTGCTAAGGCGTATATTCGTCAGCGTCACGAAGGTGTTTCGCTACTTTGTGCTCTAGGAGCTGGTTGAAAATTTTGGTTCCTACGGTATTGCGATCCCAATGAAGGCTTCTGAGGGATGTTTAGCATGAGCAGTTCCGTGGGACTGCCTGGGGTCCTTCAGCAAGACGGGCACAGCACCTGTTCTTAATTTTTAGGACGATGCAGTGTTGCTTTTGTAACGCTATTCAACGTGGATCAATGAGAAGATCTGCAGGAATGAAAAAGCAAAAAGAAGAGGTCAGTGGTGGATATTATAGTGGTGGTGTGATAATTTGTGATTACAGCATGACGGCCTTGGCTGCCACTAGGGGTCGGGTGTGCAGTTGGTGTATTTAAGATGTGTCCCTGCCATTAAAGTTGTTTGTCAGTCAGTGCTTCGTCTGTGTTGTCGCTTTGTGTCCCCTGCACTGGGGTTTTATCGCTTTTAAATATTATTACTCCCCGGACTCCATGTTGGCGTTATCACGTAAATATTGGTGCAAAATGTGCATGCAGATATGGGCAGCCCATATTGGTCCAGTATGGAGCCTGGTTGTACTCCTCATATTGGGCACTATTGGTAATCTTGGCAGCTCATGGGTTCAATATTGAACGAGTATTGGCGTGCTGCTTGGGATTATGACGCATTTGCCTCAGGGACACCTTGGGAAGCACGCGACACATCGCTATCAGGCTGGATCTTTGTTGTTTCTTTTTTTCTAAATGAGACAGCTTTTGAGCGTAACCTCATAAGACACCTTTGAGTGACCTGACATTTTGAACGCAATGAGACACTTGGGGATTAAATAACTAGTGGACGTAATGATATTTTGACCGAAATGAGATGCTACCTCGTTGGACTCCTCGCTTAATGTGAAAAGGCTTGAGTGTGGAGTTCCTGCAAAATCCGAGCTTACTCGGCGGAGCAAGAAGAAGCACTCTGAACGCTGTGCGAGTTGATCTGGAACGACCAGTGAACCAAGGTTTCTCCGCCGCAGATCAGAAAAGTCTGCTCCAAATTGACAAGTTCAATTCGCCATAACGGGAGATAATAATACGGGAGATAATGGGAGAGTGCTTCAGTTTACTCCTCCGTGCTTCTACTGATAATGGCAGCAAGGTTGAAACGTCACAGTTTTCGGAACAAATAGTGCAAAGGTCAAGTTTTTCTTTATTCGCCGCTTTTGCTGCACTTTCCCAGCTACGACCACTTTATTACGGAATCTATATTCTGATATACAGGGCGTGTGCTCTAAAAGGTCAGCCATGCACATTTTTGCACGTGATGCAATACCTCCTTGACGGATAGACTTCCGCTGCCACACTGCGAATAATTTAGAAGCACCACGCCGTTCCTTACGTACGCAAAGGCAATAGCATTTCCAACAGCTTTAACAAATAGCAATAGCTTTACTCAAACTCATGATAATCGAAAGGGGTATTGAGGAGGTATTCGATTGGAAAAAATAGCCGAACGTCGTGCTTTACGGTGCACCCGGAGCAGAGTGCGCGACGAATTTTTCAGCGCAATCGTTGTCAGTCTAACGAAACGAGGTTGGAAACCCGGCCACACCAGGATAGTACAAAGAGATAACACAGGCATGACTTATCGCATATGGCTTCCGCTAGTATCATGCCTTCCTTTTCTCAGTTCCAGGAACTGACACTTTTTGTACAATCACCCTGTGGGCTGGGTTCCAACCTCCTTTCGTATGACTGACAGCGATTGCGCTCGAAAAGTCGTCGCGCGCTATGCTCGCGGTGCTCCGAGAAGCATGATGACCGGCTATTTTTTTCGATGGGATAGGTCCTAATGTTCCTGTCAATTATCATGCATTTTAGTAAGTTTGATTAATTAGTTTTTTCTGTGTGTTTGATTGTTTTTCCTTCTTTTTTTCGGGAATAGCAAGTCTCGTGTATGGCTAACCTGTACCAACCATTAAGCATATCCCCCCTACCGAACACAGAGCACATGCTTCCTGCAAAGAAATCGTCTAGCCACATTGAGGAATTGATCTTTTCCTCCTGCAGGCCAAGGGCGTGTGCAGTTGCAGAGCGACTGTGGAGTAGTGCCACCTACAATAACGCAAATGATGCCTCACACAGGCTCCATCAGCAGCGATGCCGTATGCTTAGGTAAGGCAATAGTACAGTACCTAGTCCGTTTCATTAGGTACCTCTCTTGATATGTTTCCAGGCGCGGCATTCAAGCTCAACCAATAGGCAACAGCGTTTGCCCTGAGTACGTTACAAGCCAAGAGAGGCAGGACACTTGTCGCTATTTTTGAACACGGCATTGATGAATATCGAGTATCACACTCGTGCACCGTGTCCACCAACACGCCTTCGACTTCATTCCCGGCCTGCTGGTCCACGAAAAATCGTATGACTCAGAATTAAATCCTGTAAGCACTGTTTGAGAAGGTCGATAACCATGCAGTTGACGCACTTCATGAATAAATTTAAAAACTCGGTACGAAAATAAATGTTGACTTTCCTGTCATGAAAAGGACGGTTGCATCCATCACGGTCGATTTCGAAACTATGGTGTTGTAGCGGGCCGTGGACAATGACGAAGATGGCCACGCGCCTGAAGCACCTGCCTCAGTTCCACCGGTGCGGCCATGGAGATAGGCCACCGTCATCGCCTCTCCGTGGCATACCATCATCGCCGGTCGGGGCTCATGTAGAGGAATGCCATCGTCCTCTACATTTGGTGACCCGAACAACGACACCATGTTCGGCTACAATTCGGCTCGTTACTATCCCAAATTCCTGACGACGCCTTCGACGAGCACTACCACAGCGTTCTATACATGGACCCACCGCCAGCAAACCTCGCCGTTAACGTACCCGGCGCCTTTCCACCTGCGGCCTCACCGTTCAGCACGGCCCGCCCACCTCTGCAGCCGTGCAGCATTTCACCGTTCGGCTCACGACGACAGCATCACGACTGCCCTTCTCCTGTCGACTGACGCGCCGACGCTCACGTACCGTCCCCCTCCACGGTACCGATTTGGACGACCATGCAACGCTCCGACCGGTCACTGGTCATACGATCCTCTAATCGACCATCGCTTGACGGATCCCGGGGGCCGCCCTGCGCTGTGCACGGACCCCGGCACTCACTACCCGCCACTTCCCTTCCGCCTCTCAACGCTCATTCGCAGCCGGGCGCGACAACAGAGCAAAGTGCTCGCATGCCGGTTTCGGCAGTCGCGGCCGCCGACGCCGTGGCCCACATTAGCCGGCGTCTCGGCAGTTTTCACGGCAGTCCTCACGGGTGCGCAGCATCACTTCCTGGGACCCTATAAGCTCACGCTCCCGTGCCGGTTCCGGCACCCCAGGCCACGATCCTGACGCCCAACGATTCGCCCTTCATCTGCCTCGCTCATCGAGAGCTTCACGCAACGGGTATTCTGCTGTCCCGCGAATTCGTCCAGTAGTGCACGTCATCCACGGCCGCTCTCGCTCTCTCCCTCCGGTGTAGACGCAGTTCACCATTCTTCTTTCTCGCCGCTCCGCGTCTGGGGAGGGGAGCACTGTAGCGGGCCGTGGACAATGACGAAGATGGCCACGCGCCTGAAGCACCTGCCTCAGTTCCACCGGCGCGGCCATGGAGATAGGCCACCGTCATCGCCTCTCCGTGGCATACCATCATCGCCGGTCGGGGCTCGTGTAGAGGAAGGCCATCGTCCTCTACAGTGTCTTCTTATTCCTCGTTGGCCAGTGATCACGGTCTCGAAGAGTAGATGGAGTACACACAAGAGCAAACGCGGGATGTGGAGAGTATGCCGGCATTGACTCTCTGGAAAAAGCGGCGTCGGTGGCTTAGTTCGTTGCGCGTTCGCCTACAGATCTCAAGTTGCGGGAATCGAACCCGGCGGAGAACGCCAACTTGGTGGCAAGGTACACTATGCTTTGACACGACGTTTTCTGCGGAGGTCGTTAAATACGCTGTGTCATGCGTTGGGGTTTCAGCGCACGTTAAAGAACTCTCAGGAGGGCAAAATTAGTACACAGACAGACCACTGGGGCATCGCTCATGATCACAGTTTGTCCCACGACGGAAAAAAAGAAACAAATTATTAATAATTCATTTCAGTGGGAAAACGGGGAAATGTGATGCCGTACACCACTAACCTGAGCGTGGTCTTGAGAAAATGGAGGGTGCGGAAGTGCGAGCCTTTTGGACGGCGCCCTCCTCCTCTAGGCGGGGCCCTCTTACTCTTCATGTTTGAGACGGCACGCAGCTAAGGAAGCAGTGCCACTCTGCTTCCTTTGATCTTTCTTTTCTTTTTAAATGTAATACCAGACTGCGCTGCACAGGCTAACGGCAGACTGGTACATAAGAGACCGCAATCATCACGGACGCAGTGTCGCTGTTCAGGGAGACCACGTCCTCAGTTACTAAGAACATTCTTGCGAATATGAAGAGGGATATTGAGATGCTTAGCCTTTTAGTAAAAACTAGTTGGCAGAGCGTGATTTCGTTCCACGGACCTCTGGGTTATGGGCCCAGCCCGCTTGCGCTGCGCCGCTATGTTTTTCTTGTTCTCTTTTTTGTAATGTGTTATAGACAGTGCTGCAGTGGCTAACGGCAGATTGGTCCATAAGGGAGCAAAAGCATCACGCACGCAGTGTCTCTGTTTAGGGAGACCACGTGCTCAGTTACTAAGAACATTCTTGCGAATATGAAGAGGGATATTTAGATGATCAGCTTTTAGTAAAAGCTAGTTAGCAGAGCGTGGTTTCGATCCATGGACGTCTGGGTCCACTACGCTGCCGCTGCGCCTCTCTGCTTTTCTTGTTCCTTTTTTTTGTAATGTATTATCAGAAAGCGCTGCACTGGCCAACGGCAGATTGGTCCATAAGGAAGCGAGAGCATCACGGACGCAGTGTCTCTGTTCAGGGAGACCACATGCTCAGTTACTAAGAGCATTCTTGCGAATATGAAGAGGGATATTTAGATGCTCAGCTTTTAGTAAAAGCTAGTTAGCAGAGCGTGGTTTCGATCCATGGACGTCTGGGTCCACTAGGCTGCCGCTGCGCGCCTCTGCTTTTCTTGTTCCTTTTTTTTTGTAATGTATTATCAGAAAGCGCTACACTGGCCAACGGCAGATTGGTCCATAACGAAGCGAGAGCATCACGGACGCAGTGTCGCTGTTCAGGGAGACCACGTTCTCAGTTACTAAGAACATTGTTGCGAATATGAAGAGGGATATTTAGAGGCTTAGCCTTTTAGTAAAAACTAGTTGGCAGAGCGTGATTTCGTTCCACGGACCTCTGGGTTACGGGCCCAGCCCGCTTGCGCTACGCCACTCTGCTTTTCTTGTTCTTTTTTTAATGTATTATCATACAGCGCTGCACTGGCTAACGGCAGATTGGTCCATAAGGGAGCGAAAGCATCACGCATGCTGTATCTCTGTTGAGGGAGACCACGTGCTCAGTTACTAAGGACATCCTTGCGTATATGAAGAGGGATATTTTGATGCTTAGTCTTCTAGTAAAAATTAGTTAGGAGAGCGTGGTTTCAATCCACGGACCTCTGGGTTATGGGCCTAGCACGCTTCCTCTGGGCCACTCTGCTTCTATTATTCAGTTTTTTTTTTCTTTTGTAATGTATTATCAAACAGCGCTGCACTGGCCAACGGCAGATTGGTCCATAAGGAAGCGAGAGCATCACGGACGCAGTGTCTCTGTTCAGGGAGACCACGTGCTCAGCTACTAGGAACATTCTTGCGAATATGAAGAGGGATATTTAGATGCTTAGCCCTTTAGTAAAAACTGGTTGACAGAGCGTGGTTTCGTTCCACGAACCTCTGGGTTACGGGCCGAGCCCGCTTGCGCTACGCCACTCTGCTTTTCTTATTCTTTTTGTAATGTATTATCAAACAGCGCTGCACTGGCCAACGGCAGATTGGTCCATAAGGAAGCGAGAGCATCACGGACGCCGTGTCTCTGTTCAGGGAGACCACGTGCTCAGTTACTAGGAACATTCTTGCGAATATGAAGAGGGATATTTAGATGCTTAGCCCTTTAGTAAAAACTGGTTGGCAGAGCGTGGTTTCGTTCCACGAACCTCTGGGTTACGGGCCCAGCCCGCTTGCGCTACGCCACTCTGCTTTTCTTATTCTTTTTTTAATGTATTATCATACAGCGCTGCACTGGCCAACGGCAGACCGGTCCATAAGGGAGCGAGAGCATCACGGACGCAGTGCCTTTGTTCAGGGAGACCACGTGCTCAGTTACTAAGAACATCCTTGCGACTATGAAGAGGGATATTTAGAATCTTATGCCCGTATTCACCAGTCCCACTTAGCCACCGGTTTAGTGACGTCTGGTTTAAGTTGATGACGTGAGTACTTCGTCCGCCAATCACGAACAACCACCCCACTGGTCTAACCCGGCTACCGTGAGGCCCATGGCGGCCTCCATGGTGTTTGTGTGCACAACGCATAGGCCTAATCTACGCTTCGCCGGAAATTTTTCGGCTAAATACAGGTAAGTTTTGACTTATAAAGCTACTAGAAGCGTTTGTAAGGCGAATGTTGTTGCACTCCAATCAATATTTGCCCTCAACGTCTCATTTCGTTCGCCGTTCACACGACGTAAACCCGGCGGCGTAGCGATGGTCTAACTCCCATGTATTTGCATAGGACTGATTTAAACTAGGGGTGGGGGTAGTTTAAAGCCGCTCTACCGCGGAGCAGCTGTGAATGAGCCTTTCGAGAAACAACCCAAAAATAGTTTTTGCTGGACGCTGTTTTCAAGTTTTCAATAGTTTTCAAGTCGAAATTGCGCAAATTAAGCAAAAAGAACGTTGTGAGGAACAGGTGAGCGAAGTAAGTGAAGTAATAAACCCGCCAGTGAGTTAAAAGTTAACGATCGGTATGAAGTGAAATTTTGAAGTCCGCTCTCCTAATTTATTACCAACATCGTCAAATTTAGTGATGTCAACATTGGCAGCTAGACACAAGTTACTTTCCGATCCAAAGCTGACAGGAAGTCGTGCACAAACAGCTGTTACTTCCAGCAACAGAAACGAACGACGCTGATTGTGCGTATTACTTTTAATACAGCCCCTAGTGCCTCTGTTATACATCACTAACAATAGTTCGTGCTGTGCTACCGTTACTGGTTCTGATTGATACATTTAACGACTTGCTGCACACTACAGTGATCGCCGATACTTGTGAACGAGCTTTGTGTTCCTCGGTTACCGTTAAGTGTTTCCTGTTAAAAATGCATCAATCGTGTTTGTCTTCTAAACTAAACGGAGGTCACAAGAGGGAGGGGAGGTTCCATGGAGCTGTTATACCTCCATGTGCCTTACAGCTATACAGCGGAGTATGGTACATGTTACCCAGCATGTAAAGGCACAAATATCAAGCACGTAGCTCGCCTTTGAAATGCTATGAGTGACATTCCAAAATAGTAGCATTGAGAGGGTACCTGGAGTTATATGTTGGATGCCCCAGTGCATTAACAAGGTACAATATTTCAGATACGACTCTGGAAAGGGCACCATATGGAGGAAGCTCTAGATCCCCTTGGAAGCTTGATTTGCTTGCCCAGAAAGATGCAAGCCCCATAGGAAAGCACTATTGTGTTCTGTCATTATGAAAGCACTAATGCTTTTTGGAAATCACCATGAGCATGTTTCTTGGCGCAATTTTGTGCTGGTGAGATCTGGCCATGCTTATCGGCTTCAATGCAGAGTGCTGCTGTATATGTCGACTGGGAGAAATTTTGACAAAAAAGCGTGTATTTAGGATATCAGACTTGGTTATTCGATAAAAGTACAGGTAGAAATACCCCGCAGGGAATATTGTGAGCAGTGTTTTGTGTCGACGAATTTGTATGGACAAATAATAGCCTCCACGGGGGCATATAAACACAACACTAGAGTGTCAAACAGCCCATGTAGTCATGATGTCGATACCACTGTCGGGTGTGTGCAGATGCTGCGTGCAAAATTGTGAGCAGGTTTCACTTTGCCGGTTGAGGAGAAAATCCACAGAGAAGTGAAGGTCTCAAAATTTTATAAAGACGCACATGTAAGTACATGTGTAGCTAAAATGTGTGCTCTACCGCTTCAAGCACACCACACCAGAAGGGGAGGGCAAATATGCCAACAACAAACATTTCTGCAATGATGATGTACCGTAATATTAGAAAATATTCAAGGTGACAGCTGCTTGCTTTTATGCTCAAATTTATCATCTGCTAACAGGTGATGTGGCTTTGTAGACTGCCACCGCAAGACACAAAACACAAGGAACCTGGCTGCAGACTTTATCAAAGCAACATATTTCTGGGATGCGATTACTGCCAATACAAGCCCATGGCCATGATTCACACAGTGTTCCCCTTCATTGTGTGAGCAGCACTGTGTATGCCCAACACTTTGTTTCTTTTCTTCCAAATTATCTGTTATGGGCACAGCAGTGCCTGTGCCTCATGCTTTTGAGTTGTTTCTTTGCATTAAATCAATAAAACTTGTTACGCATTTCCACAAGGATTATTATTATTAAGGATATCAACTATTAGTTGTGGAGTACAGATGTGTGTCCCATGCCAAGTGCTATGGAAAAAAGAAATATTTACTACATTGTGCGTGGAGAGACAACTCCAATGCATTGATAGTGCAACAGAGCGGAATTTTATTGGGCAGTTTAGCATGAAAAGCAGAAGCATTAGCTGACACTCTTACTGGCACATGAAGTACCAACACGGAACAGTTGAAATTACTGCTGTACATTGGACATGAAGAGTGATTGAATACCGGAAATGCTGTCTGTTCCACATAACGAACAAATAGAGATCATGAAAAAGGGAACTGTGATGGAAGGACATGTAGGGTGTGTCTGAGCCGGTGCAAAGAGAACCAGTAACAAAATTACCAGTACCTTGAAATATATGTAGATCACAGGGACCTGTTGTTACTGGTAATGCTGTTTGTCCACCTTGTACTGCAGCGCACAAGTACATCGATCTGTCTCAAACGCAGCTATGCTGAGCACAGTCACCACGTGGCAGATTGACATTTGTATCGTCTGTGCTAAATCGTGGGTATCATTATGATGTGACTGCAGATGTATGACAGATCATGAGATCTGAGAACACAGGCATGCTCATTTTTTGCAAGATTTCCTGGCAAATCTCACATGCTATGCATTGTTGACAGCTGTCATGACATTGATGTCATGACATGGTGGCGACACGGATGTCAACGACACTCCAGCTTTACACTGGTGTGATCTGTGCACTTGTTGTGTAGTCTCATATGCTGCAAGGCAAATCTTAAGAATAGAAAAACACGTCCCTGTGTAATCAGGTCACAAGATTTCTTCTATACATCTGCATTCACATACACATTGCAACCATGCCTCTGTTTATCATGAATGCCCAAATGCCTGTAATTTCGTTCTGTTGTGTCTGTCTTCAATGTGTTCTGAATAGCAGTGTAGTAATACTACATGAACCAAACCAATGGCCACTTCTAATACACACTTCACTTCACTGTACTTTCAATTATGTTGCAACTTCGTTCCCCTTACACCAGTACAGGTACGTGCTAAGTGCCCACGGTTCTTCCTTTTTGACATGTCCTGTATATTACCTGATAGCAACAGGTACTCCCATTTCGTACTAGCTCACCTCTGCCTTGACTCACACTCCACCCCTAAATGCACACCAGTGAATGAAGGATGAACGCAATATGGGCATACTACCGTCACAAAATTCTCATGTGATTAAGAGTGTTGTTATCAGCATCATTAGAAATGATTCTAATGTGCATGAATCTGTCACTCGAAAGCCCACAGGAAAGAGTGCCTAGATGCTGTTACAATGCAAGCCACCACGGCACTCATTTACATTTGGAAAGATTGAAGCTTCCTTCCTTCACATCATCACCAGGAGGATATGTAGCGCCTCAAGCATACTAGTTTTACTGCATAACCGGCACAAAATGCCTGTGACATATGATACACCTTCTTATTTAGTTTGTTTCAGGAACGCAGTTCTTTAATGCAATACGTGAAGAAAACTAATTGTCGTACAGATATGTGGCTGGAACGTGACTAACCCTGCTTAAATGCATGAAAAACATGTCATTGTATGAGTAGAAACCATTGCTTCAGGAATATTGTGGTTGCGTGTGCGGAATTTTTCATTTCTTCTAAAGAAGAGTTTCGCACTACCTCTACCTCTGTTTCTTTTTGTAATCCTGCCCCCTCCCACTTTTTTTTGTAATGCACCCATACGGGTACATAAAGTTCAATAAAGTGTATTGAAATAACTATATGCCCTTCATGTGTGCCAACATAGATGTGTTTGCTCAAAATCTGTGAAACTGTTGTTGCTGTTGGGTGCCGTTAACTTGCAACCATCCCCCCCTCACCATACGTCACCTATTAATTTCCAGAATACACCAGCTGAAGACATCGCATGTTCATCACTGGATATTGAAGTTAGGTGGTCAGCCATGCAAAAACATCTATGTTATTTTTCTGCATATTAAGCAATGTCCCACATTTCAGCTCCCAGACTTTGTCATTGATGATGCAGTACGCCGCGTTCACAAAACTAATATACTGTCTGGTTGTATAGCTTTGTGCTGATATAGCTGAATGAATATGTCTGCTTTCGCAAAGTTACAACTGCCAAAGTGTCTCAAAAGATAACAGAAAATGTGGAAGAAAGATATACAATCCTGTATTTCCTAAAAAGTAATAGCAGCACATTGTAGATAAGATGCATCTGATTTCAAGTGTCATTCTTTTCTTTATATGAGCTTATTTGCATTGCATTCATTTGTCCATTGCAGCCTTCCACGTACTGTCCAATACATATCAATACAGAAAGCTAGCAGACAATGATCAGTGCTGCTGTTTGCTTTGATATTCCACGGTGTTGTTTCTCAAGAAATAGCACAATCTCTCAGCACACAGTTGTGCTGTTTATAACTGCGTAACTACGCAGTGCACAAATGCATCGGGTACATGCACAAATTTTTCAGAGCTTTACCATCTGTATTTCAGGCTGTCTGCAATACAGGACAGTCTAGAAAACTGGGAACAGTCAGAGAACTATAGCATGACTTAAAAGCTAAAAAATAAAATTCTCAAGAACGCTGTATAGAGCTGCTGATGTAATCGTGCAATACCTTAATTTGCACAATTGGACAGTGGCAGTTCCCAGAGCAGCCTTGCCAAAGGAAAAGCAGAGGTCACACGGGCCTCTCGTGTGATTTTACTGTCAAAGTTCAGCTATCTGTGTCAAAGGGAAGTGGTAACTGCAACTGCATCACCATAGAAATTCTTCCTGAACAAAAAGCCTAAATTGAAAGCCTCAGCTGGCATAAGCTGTGGGGAGTTTTTAGGCATTGGTGGTGGCGATTGTTTGGCATGTAATGGTGCAATGATAATGGAAGTGAGGATGTTTACAATGCCAGTATGAAGTCAAGAGATGAGCTCATAAAGAATGAGCGCAGAAAAATACACAAGTCCCTGACCAGGTATGTAAAAGTGTTTCCTCAATAATATATGACTCTGAACAAGCAATCACAATGCAAATAACTGTATGGATTGGCTTGTAGCTGATGTTGCAGCTGTTGTTGTATGTGTTTGCCTTTGTCCATTGTATGTTTGATCCACCCTTGAAGCACCATTATTGAGACAAATAAAACCTTCTGTACGAGATATTTTATCCATTTTAACAGCAAAGAGAAGATTGTTTGTGTTTTGTGTATGGTGGTCTCAATAAACAACAAATTCTGAATGGCTCGAATCTATTGTAACGGCACTAAAGTGTGCCCTTTTATTTTTGAAGATATGGCATCTGCGATGTCAAGTGCGCTCAATATATGACTGTAGGCCAAGTGTGTACATTCCCATTATATTAAGTTCCAGCAAGTGACAGTCACAGCACAGCCAGTCTTTGTTAGCTGAACAGAATAAATCAATTCAGTGCTTGATGATTTGTACAGGAATGCTATATGCAGAGATAAAGGAGGTCACAATTAACCATAGCACCGCACTGATAGAACGACAGGAGGTCACGACACTGGCAACTTCCACACAACTCACAGGCAGGGGCACCCTGGGTAACACAACAAAAACAGCGCTAACACACACACACACACACACACACACACACACACAGGACGCGGATGTAAACAGGACTGCACCGTTCGTTTTCCGTCGTGCGCCAGAACAAACGCAGCCAGCGAAGCGATGCTTTAATGCGTTGCAGATTTGTGACACCTTGTAAAGTACTACGTCAATTTCTTGAAACCATAACACTATAAAAGTTATGCGTGTGGGAGTCCGATGCAGGATATGGCCACCCTTGCATCAATGGTATTGCTGTTTACTTACAGGCAGCCTACCGTGATGATGCGCCTGCACACATGCACGCTACGCACATGACACCTGGGGCCCTATTCCGAGGTGCCTCGCTCGCGCAATCGAGTCGTTTGCAAGCGACGGCACGTGGCGTGTGATGTCATCGAACGACAGCGCCGAGAATTTGGTATTCCAGTGCTTCCAGACGAGCCGCGCGTGAACGATCCTGTCGTTTGACCGATGCGCACTCTTGTTCAGCGGGGAGAGCTCAGCAGAAGGGAACGTGAAAAAGAGCAACTTTCAACACGAACCACCAGAAGACAATGGCAAAGGGGCAAGGGTGCAGGCGGCCAGCTGGTACATGGTGAAATTCTTTTTGGTGAATTGTTTTTTGGTGAATTGGTTCATGGTGAATTTCTCGGGTTCCAATTTTTTCACCTACAGAAGACGACTGCCGCCTGGTTCTGACCCTCATAAGCTAGCAACGTGTGTAATGACTTTTTTTTTTTTTTTTTTTGCTACATTCTGTAGCGGCTTCCCGCTCTAGCAAATTTTCCCACGGCTGACAGTGAATACATGCAGTGAAAAGCAGTCGGAGGTGCGAAAGGCAAAGGCAAAGGAACCACTGACAACTTCCCAATCCGTTGAGCAGCTACCACATGTAGTTCCGGACCACCGATGGTGTCGGTAGGCGAAGCGATCGAGGCGGCGGGAACGATACCTGCCACTTTTGGTATTTCGGGTTACGTCTAACGACCGCGCGCTTGGGTTATTTACTATCGTTCAGCCCGTCGACGTGTTCAACATCACTGTCACGCGCATCCCAGATGACGACGACAAAGCGATTGCACGAGCGCGTTCGCAAATATAACTTTGTGCATTTGAGATAAAAGCAAACATAGGCAATAAAGGACGACGCAAAAAAAACAAAAAGAAACAAGCTGTGCTTGTTTTTCTTTTTTTTTCGTATAATTTCCTCTATCTGCGATGGATTCACCGGTACGCGCTTCACGTCCCACCTCGGAGCAGTTTCACATTGTGCTCGACTATGTGGGGGAGCCCGGTAATCTCTTTACTGGTGGGCTGTCCGCTGGCTACACATCGCAAGACAGAAATAGGGAGTGGTGCGAGCTGGCTACACGTTTGAACGCCAGCGGTGGTGCAGTGAAACTCGTTGAGAGGTGGAGAAAGGTGCGTAAATTAGTATCAGATACGAAACACCAACAAAAATCTCAAAATTCGCGGCAGCAGTGACGACTGCAATATCCCCGTCATCGGCCCTTGGGACAGCGCGACCCACTCCAGGGCGACCTTACGTCATGTAGTTGGCACTTTTGAGGCGACAGGCCTTAGGAACTCATTATGACCCCACCAGCTCTCTCGGACATTTCCACCATCACAATCACGTTCATCATCGCCATCGCCGCTCCGATCATTCCCGTCATCTCTCATTGTCATCACTCATCATTGTCACCACTCATATTAGAACCCCTAGCTATGGGGTAGCTTTCCACTCATAGAGTGGAAAACCGCCCCCCTGCATCATCAGAATATATATGTTGTTTTTGTTGCAATATCCCACTACTTGATTGAAGTTGTGTTCAATGGGAACTTTTAGACGTGGACCAACTGGAAAAGCGCCACCAAAGCCAAGGCAGCTCGCATCTCACGTCACACGCGGGAGACGGGAAAAGGTCCCCCACCGAAAGAATCGCTCTCTGAGCTGGAGGAGCGGCTCGCCTCTGTGATTAGGCAAGTGGCGACGACCGGGATGCAGGAGACTCGGGATACGGGCACTGCCGGCCTCGGAGTCCGCGTCAACGATCATTTATATGGCACCGCCCGAGGCGGCTTCTGCCTCACAGAGCGATGAAGGCAGGTCAACGTGCACATAGGTTCCGACCGCGTTGGCCTCGATAGCAGCCACACGAAGTAACTTCAAGCCATATCCGTTGAATGCTCTGGCTACTCGACAGGCCAAACGACTGGGTCCGAGAAATCGCTCGTGCACCGACACTCAGCCGATAGCATCGTTCACAAGCGACACGTTTAGAGGGCAAGGAAATACCAAATGCTCGGTGCCGTCGATACGTGACATCACGCATCACGTGCCATCGGTTGCAAACAGCTCGATTGCTCGTGCGGTGCACCTCGCGACTGAAGCACGCTATCGTTAGACGCGCCGTCGGAATATCAAAAGTTGCATGGGTCGTTCCCACAATGTCGATCGAGAGCGAGCGACCCTCGCCTACCGACAGTGTCGGTGACGCGCAATCGGTAGCTCGGAATAGGGCCCCAGGCTTGAAAGCGTAAAAACACGCTGCTGACATGCCCCAGCGATCGAAAGGCTATCTTGATCGTTGCAATTCACCACACAGGCCGCACAACAAACGATAAACAAGCGATGGTCCATGGAGGTGCAGTTATTATACGCAACCACAATCGACGACCGAACACTGACAAAAGTACAACGATCGCCTCCACGAGAATACGTACTCCTGCCTCTTCAATAACTTGCCAAACGCGCTCTTTGTACATTGTTTTAGCGATCATATTAACAAACACAAGGGCAGGCTTAACCGCCGGCTACTCACACACCATCACGCAACCACCTGTAGCAGCGCCGCCTGAACTCTTCTTTATCAACCTCACACTCACAGCAAAAAAAAAAAAAAAAAAAAACGGACATCTTTCTTTTCGCGGCCCTTCCGTCGTCTTCTAATTTCTCCCTCCCCTCAACCATCCCGTGACAATGTGAATAATGCGCATGCGTTGTGGTCAAAGGCTTCAGAGCCGGAGAGATCACGTGATCAACTTAAACCAGACGCCGCTAAACCAGTGGCTAAGTGTGACTGGTGAATACGGGCACTAGTCTTCTAGTAAAAGCTAGTTAGCAGAGCGTGGTTTCGATCCACGAACCTCTGGGTTATGGGCCCAGCACGCTTCCGCTGCCCACTCTGCTTCTCTTCCTTTTCTCCTTTTTTTATAACGTATTATCAGACAGCGCTTCACTGGCGAAAGGCAGATTGGTCCATAATGGAGCGAAAGCATCACGGACGCAGTGTCTCTGTTCAGGGAGATCACGTTCTCAGATACTAAGAACATTCTTGCGAATATCAAGAGGGATATTTAGATGCTCAGCCTTTTAGTAAAAGCTAGTTAGCAGTGCGTGGTTTCGATCCACGGACGTCTGGGTCCACTACGCTGCCGCTGCGCCTCTCTGCTTTTCTTATTCTTTCTTTTTTTTTTTTTCTAATGTATTATCAGACAGCGCTGTACTGGCCAACGGCAGATTGGTCCATAAGGAAGCGAGACCATCACGGACGCAGTGTCTCTGTTCAGGGAGACCACGTGCTCAGTTACTATAAGAACATTCTTGCGAATATGAAGAGGGATATTTAGATGCTTAGCCTTTTAGTAAAAGCTAGTTAGCAGGGCGTGCTTTCGATCGACGGACGTCTGGGTCCACTACGCTGCCGCTGCGCCACTCTGCTTTTCTTGTTCTTTCTTTTTCTTTTTTTTTGTAATGTATTATCAGACAGCGCTGCACTAGTCAACGGCAGATTGGTCCATAATGGAGCGAAAGCATCACGGACGCAGTATCTCTGTTCAGGGAGATCACGTTCTCAGTTACTAAGAACATCCTTGCGAATATGAAGAGGGATATTTAGATGCTTAGCCCTTTACTAAAAACTAGTTGGCAGAGCGTGGTTTCGTTCCACGAACCTCTGGGTTATGGACAAGTACGCTTCCGCTACGCCACTCTGCTTCTCGTGTTCTTTTTTTGTATAGTATTATCACACAGCGCTCCACTGGCTAACGGCAGATTGGTCCATAAGGGAGCGAAAGCATCACGCACGCAGTATCTCTGTTCAGGCAGACCACGTGCTCAGTTACTAAGAACATTCTTGCGAATATGAAGAGGGATATTTAGATGCTTAGCCTTTTAGTAAAAGCTAGTTAGCAGGGCGTGGTTTCGATCGACGGACGTCTGGGTCCACTACGCTGCCGCTGCGCCACTCTGCTTTTCTTGTTCTTTCTTTTTCTTTTTTTTTTGTAATGTATTATCAGACAGCGCTGCACTAGTCAACGGCAGATTGGTCCATAAGGGAGCGAAAGCATCACGCACGCAGTATCTCTGTTCAGGCAGACCACGTGCTCAGTTACTAAGAACATTCTTGCGAATATGAAGAGGGATATTTAGATGCTTAGCCTTTTAGTAAAAGCTAGTTAGCAGGGCGTGCTTTCGATCGACGGACGTCTGGGTCCACTACGCTGCCGCTGCGCCACTCTGCTTTTCTTGTTCTTTCTTTTTCTTTTTTTTTTGTAATGTATTATCAGACAGCGCTGCACTAGTCAACGGCAGATTGGTCCATAATGGAGCGAAAGCATCACGGACGCAGTATCTCTGTTCAGGGAGATCACGTTCTCAGTTACTAAGAACATCCTTGCGAATATGAAGAGGGATATTTAGATGCTTAGCCCTTTACTAAAAACTAGTTGGCAGAGCGTGGTTTCGTTCCACGAACCTCTGGGTTATGGACAAGTACGCTTCCGCTACGCCACTCTGCTTCTCGTGTTCTTTTTTTGTATAGTATTATCACACAGCGCTCCACTGGCTAACGGCAGATTGGTCCATAAGGGAGCGAAAGCATCACGCACGCAGTATCTCTGTTCAGGCAGACCACGTGCTCAGTTACTAAGAACATTCTTGCGAATATGAAGAGGGATATTTAGATGCTTAGCCTTTTAGTAAAAGCTAGTTAGCAGGGCGTGGTTTCGATCGACGGACGTCTGGGTCCACTACGCTGCCGCTGCGCCACTCTGCTTTTCTTGTTCTTTCTTTTTCTTTTTTTTTTTGTAATGTATTATCAGACAGCGCTGCACTAGTCAACGGCAGATTGGTCCATAAGGGAGCGAAAGCATCACGCACGCAGTATCTCTGTTCAGGCAGACCACGTGCTCAGTTACTAAGAACATTCTTGCGAATATGAAGAGGGATATTTAGATGCTTAGCCTTTTAGTAAAAGCTAGTTAGCAGGGCGTGCTTTCGATCGACGGACGTCTGGGTCCACTACGCTGCCGCTGCGCCACTCTGCTTTTCTTGTTCTTTCTTTTTCTTTTTTTTTTGTAATGTATTATCAGACAGCGCTGCACTAGTCAACGGCAGATTGGTCCATAATGGAGCGAAAGCATCACGGACGCAGTATCTCTGTTCAGGGAGATCACGTTCTCAGTTACTAAGAACATCCTTGCGAATATGAAGAGGGATATTTAGATGCTTAGCCCTTTACTAAAAACTAGTTGGCAGAGCGTGGTTTCGTTCCACGAACCTCTGGGTTATGGACAAGTACGCTTCCGCTACGCCACTCTGCTTCTCGTGTTCTTTTTTTGTATAGTATTATCACACAGCGCTCCACTGGCTAACGGCAGATTGGTCCATAAGGGAGCGAAAGCATCACGCACGCAGTATCTCTGTTCAGGCAGACCACGTGCTCAGTTACTAAGAACATTCTTGCGAATATGAAGAGGGATATTTAGATGCTTAGCCTTTTAGTAAAAGCTAGTTAGCAGGGCGTGGTTTCGATCGACGGACGTCTGGGTCCACTACGCTGCCGCTGCGCCACTCTGCTTTTCTTGTTCTTTCTTTTTCTTTTTTTGTAATGTATTATCAGACAGCGCTGCACTAGTCAACGGCAGATTGGTCCATAATGGAGCGAAAGCATCACGGACGCAGTATCTCTGTTCAGGGAGATCACGTTCTCAGTTACTAAGAACATCCTTGCGAATATGAAGAGGGATATTTAGATGCTTAGC
This sequence comes from Ornithodoros turicata, assembly GCF_037126465.1. Lineage (NCBI taxonomy): Eukaryota > Metazoa > Arthropoda > Arachnida > Ixodida > Argasidae > Ornithodoros > Ornithodoros turicata. The sequence continues at coordinate 135,483,618 of NC_088201.1, forward strand.
CCTTTACTAAAAACTAGTTGGCAGAGCGTGGTTTCGTTCCACGAACCTCTGGGTTATGGACCAGTACGCTTCCGCTACGCCACTCTGCTTCTCGTGTTCTTTTTTTGTATAGTATTATCACACAGCGCTCCACTGGCTAACGGCAGATTGGTCCATAAGGGAGCGAAAGCATCACGCACGCAGTATCTCTGTTCAGGCAGACCACGTGCTCAGTTACTAAGAACATTCTTGCGAATATGAAGAGGGATATTTAGATGCTTAGCCTTTTAGTAAAAGCTAGTTAGCAGGGCGTGGTTTCGATCGACGGACGTCTGGGTCCACTACGCTGCCGCTGCGCCACTCTGCTTTTCTTGTTCTTTCTTTTTCTTTTTTTTTTTTGTAATGTATTATCAGACAGCGCTGCACTAGTCAACGGCAGATTGGTCCATAATGGAGCGAAAGCATCACGGACGCAGTATCTCTGTTCAGGGAGATCACGTTCTCAGTTACTAAGAACATCCTTGCGAATATGAAGAGGGATATTTAGATGCTTAGCCCTTTACTAAAAACTAGTTGGCAGAGCGTGGTTTCGTTCCACGAACCTCTGGGTTATGGACCAGTACGCTTCCGCTACGCCACTCTGCTTCTCGTGTTCTTTTTTTGTATAGTATTATCACACAGCGCTCCACTGGCTAACGGCAGATTGGTCCATAAGGGAGCGAAAGCATCACGCACGCAGTATCTCTGTTCAGGCAGACCACGTGCTCAGTTACTAAGAACATTCTTGCGAATATGAAGAGGGATATTTAGATGCTTAGCCTTTTAGTAAAAGCTAGTTAGCAGGGCGTGGTTTCGATCGACGGACGTCTGGGTCCACTACGCTGCCGCTGCGCCACTCTGCTTTTCTTGTTCTTTTTTTTTCTTTTTTTTTTTGTAATGTATTATCAGACAGCGCTGCACTAGTCAACGGCAGATTGGTCCATAATGGAGCGAAAGCATCACGGACGCAGTATCTCTGTTCAGGGAGATCACGTTCTCAGTTACTAAGAACATCCTTGCGAATATGAAGAGGGATATTTAGATGCTTAGCCCTTTACTAAAAACTAGTTGGCAGAGCGTGGTTTCGTTCCACGAACCTCTGGGTTATGGACCAGTACGCTTCCGCTACGCCACTCTGCTTCTCGTGTTCTTTTTTTGTATAGTATTATCACACAGCGCTCCACTGGCTAACGGCAGATTGGTCCATAAGGGAGCGAAAGCATCACGCACGCAGTATCTCTGTTCAGGCAGACCACGTGCTCAGTTACTAAGAACATTCTTGCGAATATGAAGAGGGATATTTAGATGCTTAGCCTTTTAGTAAAAGCTAGTTAGCAGGGCGTGGTTTCGATCCACGAACCTTTGGGTCCACCAGGCTTCCGCTGCGCGATTCTGCTTTTCTTGTTCTTTTTTTTTTTGTAATGTATTATCAGACAGCGCTTTACTGGCCAACCGCACATTGGTGCATAAGGGAGCGAAAGCGTCACGCACGCAGTGTCTCTGTTCAGGGAGACCACGTGCTCAGTTGCTAAGAGCATCCTTGCGAATACGAAGAGGCATATTTAGGTGCTTAGTCTTTTAGTAAAAGCTAGTTAGCAGGGCGTGGTTTCGATCCACGAACCTCTGGGTCCACCAGGCTTCCGCTGCGCCATTCTGCTTTTCTTGTTCTTTTTTTTTTTTTTTTTTTTGTAATGTATTATCAGACAGCGCTGTACTGGCCAACCGCACATTGGTGCATAAGGGAGCGAAAGCGTCACGCACGCAGTGCCTCTGTTCAGGGAGACCACGTGCTCAGTTACTAAGAACATCATTGCGAATACGAAGAGGGATATTTAGGTGCTTAGCCTTTTAGTAAAAGCTAGTTAGCTGAGCGTGGTTTCGATCCACGAACCTCTGGGTCCACCAGGCTTCCGCTGCGCCATTCTGCTTTTCTTGTTCTTTTTTTTTTTTTTTTTTTGTAATGTATTATCAGACAGCGCTGTACTGGCCAACCGCACATTGGTGCATAAGGGAGCGAAAGCGTCACGCACGCAGTGTCTCTGTTCAGGGAGACCACGTGCTCAGTTACTAAGAACATCATTGCGAATACGAAGAGGGATATTTAGGTGCTTAGCCTTTTAGTAAAAGCTAGTTAGCTGAGCGTGGTTCCGATCCACGGACGTCTGGGTCCAGTACGCTGCCGCTGCGCCATTCTGCTTTTCTTGTTCTTTCTTATTTTTAATGTATTATCAGACAGCGCTGCACTGGCCAACGGCAGATTGGTCCATAATGGAGCGAAAGCATCACGGACGCAGTGCCTCTGTTCAGGGAGATCACGTTCTCAGATACTAAGAACATGCTTGCGAATATGAAGAGGGATATTTAGATGCTCAGCCTTTT